>NC_083227.1:114677902-115959687 GCF_032191835.1 Heteronotia binoei | reverse complement strand
CTTCTCTGGATGTCTTTCATAGTATTCTACAATATTTACAACTGTTCTAATATTGTCTCTTATTTGCCTTTTAGGGAGAAAACCCACTTGGTCTTCCTTTATAAAGTTTATTAGATATTGTTTAACCCGTTCTGCTAAGATTCTTGTGTATGTCTTATAATCACTGTTTAATAATGAGATTGGGCTATAGTTCTTTATATTAGTGACATCTCTATCTTCCTTTGGAATCAACGAAATTACTGCTTCCTTCCATGTATTTGGTATTTTCCCATTTATTCTTATCACATTCATTAATTTTTGAAGTTTTGGTATTAATTTTTCTTTAAACGTTTTAAAAATATTTGCTGTAAATCCATCTGGTCCAGGTGCCTTTCCAATTTGCATTGCATTAATTGCTACTTCAATTTCTATTTTTTCATTTGGATCATTCAAAACTTTTTCCATATAATCAGTTAAGGGTGCTATTTTAATCTTCTGCAAATATACTTCCATCTTTTCCTTCTTTACTTTAACAGCTTTAAATGGTTTAGCGTAATATTTAAAAAAATCTCTCTTTATTCCTTCTTGATCTACCGTCTCTCTTCCATCAGCCACAATTTTATTAATAATTTTACTTTCTCTCTCTTTTTCTTCAATTGCCAGGCCAAATATTTTCCAGGTTTATTCGCTCCCTCGAAAGATTTCTGTTTTAATTTCTTCAAATTCCATTCCAATTCTTTATTTAACAGATGTCTCATTTGTGCTTTCAATATTGTAATCTCCCTTATAATTTTCTTTTTCCCTGGCCTTTTCTTAATTCATCTTCTTTTTTCTTAATTTCATTTTGAAAGTCCAACATCTGTTCATCTTTTGCTCTCTTGTCTTTATTATTCAATGTTATTAGTAATCCTCTCATTACTGCCTTGTAGGCATCCCATACTGTCTGAAATTCTATATCTTCTCTGTCATTTACTTGGAAGTACGCTTTGGTTTCATTTTCTAGAGATGTCACTATTTCTTTATTTTGTAGTAGATCTTCATTTAATCTCCATCTTCTTGACTTTTTTGACAGTTTTGTAATCCACATTATTGGGTTATGATGAGCTCCTATTTTAGGTAATATCTCTATTTTCTTTGTTATGTTCTAAATCTTTAGTACCCCACAACATGTCAATTCTAGAGAAAGAGCTATGTCTAGCTGAAAAGTAGGTATAGTCTCGTACTTCAGGATTAAACTTCCTCCATATATCTTCCAAACTCTCCTGTTTAACCTATTCAAAAAAAGACTTTGGCAATTTCCCTTATCATTTTTTTTTCTTCTCAGATCTATCTATCGTATTCTGAATTGTTCCATTAAAGTCCCCCATCAATAAAATTTGCTTATAGGTCACTTCATCAAGATGTTGTGTAATATTTTTAAAGAAAATGTCTTTAGCACCATTTGGAGCATAAAGTCCCAACAAAAACTTTTTTTGGCATTCAAAGTAATTTCTACCGCTATATACCTTCCATCTATATCTTTAAATACCAATTTTGGGTCTAATTCTTGTTTAATATAAAAGACTACTCCTCTCTTCTTCTGTTCAGCCAGGGTAAAAAAATTCTAGTCCCAATTGTTTATTCCACAGAAATTTATAATCCTTTTGTTTAATAAGCACTTCTTGTAAACACACTATATTACAATTTTGTTTTTTTATCCAATGAAACGTTGCCTTTCTTTTTTGTGGTGAATTTAGTCCATTTACACTCCAAGATATCAATTTGTAATCTATTATGGTGCAAATTCTTTATTTTCTTCATAAAATCTACGCAGTTCCTGTGTATTTGTGATTGTTATCCTTTTCCTTTGAAGTTCAAAGCTCAAACCTTAAGGTATTATCCATCTGTACCTCATTCCATTGTCATATAATTTTTCTGTCAATTTTTTATATGCCTTTCTATCAGTTAGCACTTGTCTTGGCAGTTCTTTCATAAATCATACTCTACTGCCTCCCACTATCAATGACTTTTCAAAGTTTTTATTCATGATCTTTCCCACCATTTCTTTTGTCATAAATCTTATGACCACATCTCTTGGCAGATTGTTCTTTTCTGCATAGAGTGAATTTACTCTATACATATAGTCATACATATTTCTATTCCCTTCAGGATCTTCCTCCAAAAATTCTGCAATTATTTTTATTATGTATTTTTTCAGGTCTGATTCTTCATTTTCAGGTACACCTCTCAGACAGATCTGAGTTTCCATCAGTTTGCAGTCATGAATTGTCACTTTTTCTTGTAATTTTAACAAGGTGGAGTCATGTGTTTTCACTCTCTCTTCCACTTCTTGTACTTTCTTTGTTATTACCACAGTGTCATTTCTGAGATTCTCTATTTCTTTTTTTATTTCTTTTTTTGAGTCCTCAATATCCTTTCCTATTTTTTTTAGAGGCGGTTATCATTTCTTTCACCCCCTTCATTATCCTAGC
Organism: Heteronotia binoei; assembly: GCF_032191835.1. Lineage (NCBI taxonomy): Eukaryota > Metazoa > Chordata > Lepidosauria > Squamata > Gekkonidae > Heteronotia > Heteronotia binoei. The sequence goes on along the minus strand of NC_083227.1, from coordinate 115,957,237 downwards.
TTCCATTGCAGCTAACTGGGCTTGCATTTTCTCTATTGAAGCAGACCTAGCACAAGTTTGTTTCGGGTCTGACATGTAAAAAAAGATCAAAAACTTTGATCTCACCAAATTAAATTTGAACCATCAGATTTGATAAAGTGAAGCTTGCCCTTTCCAATGCACCCAATTTCGCTGTCCTCTGAGCCTTCCAGGCTTAGATATTAATGTTTAAAGCTTTTATTTCTCCCAAAATGGCGGTCGCAACTTTTGCTTCACTTAATTTTTTTTCTTTTTTCCCTTTTTAGCAGTTCAAGTCTTCTTATCTACTATCCAACAGTAGTAATTTTTTAATTGTCAAATCTGTGAACTCCATCAATTTTTAATGTCCCAGTCACTTTAAAAATGATGTTAAAACTTAGTCCTCCCAACAACAATGGCCACCGATGTTTCTCTCTGGTATTATAATCCTAGAGTAGGCTGTTTACTTTGTTGACTTCCTTCTTCTTCCTCCAATACTTCCTGCTTTTCTTGCCTTCAAATCCTGTTTTACTGGTAGAGAAATCTCACGATATCTGATGTATTTCCTGTGTTGACTGTGAATGCTGCAGATCTGTAACGATGGGGCTGCCTCCTCAACCACAGATAGACTAAACAATAAATTCCTTTCTTCTTTTAACACTGTCTTTTAAGTTTACAAAGTTCAAATTTAGCCCCTTATCTTCTTCTCCTTTCAGGCTTTCAGTATTTCCAACTCCCACCTTTTACTTTTGTTTTGTTTAACTTTAATTAGTCCTGGAATGAAGAGATAGCAATCAGTACATTTTTTCCATAGTTTAACCAAATCAACACCAGTTCTTTGTAGATTAGATGTTTAAAATTGTAAAAGAAGGTTTGGATCCTGTTGAGCTTATGCCAAATTGATGACTCTGGAAACTTCTGCAGACGATGAATATGCAACTTCTCTCTGGAGATTCCTCAAAGCCTCAAAGGAGCCCCCCCCCTCGGGACTCCCTTTCAGCCAAGGTAAGTCTCCTCAAAGTATCTGTGCATATCTTGGACAATTCTCTAGCTGAGAAATGTAGGCAGAAGGCATTAATTTGCCTTTTACTACCCTGAACAGAAGTGCTAGCCTGCCCCTGCTAGGGAAAGCAACTCAGCTCGCCATTTTCCAACCCCGGAAATCTCAGCAATTAGGTAAAAGTATTGATAAGAGCTATGTATACGTTGGTTCATGTACAGGATGCCGGTAGCTCCCAAAGCTATGGGATAGACCATTTCCATTCTGTCCACTAATCCCTTTCTTTGGGGGGTGCAAATTATTCCTCAACATTCCATGGATGTGGCAGCTCAGCATAACATTAAAAAACTGATGCCTTCTGATGCCTCCAGTTAGTGCTCTATCTAAGAAATGCTTTTGGGTCAGGTCAGGGGGAGTTGGCAACATGAGAGCATTGTGGAGCTATATTCAAAGGATTCCTGATAAAGAATGAGTAGTACTGCTATCAAGCACTTCTTACTTCGGACAATGCACTCACGGATATTTGAGTTTTATATAAAAATTTCCCAACCACCGCACCAAGGGGAATCTTATCTTGGTCAGTCAAGTTCTGTGTGCGGCCAAAGATGTCACTGCCTCATCATTGCAGTGTATAATAACCATGAGGTGGAAATAAAAGTCTCTTTTCACTCCCGGACACTGTGATGCCCCATGCACTAAAAAAATGCACAATCACCAATGGATGATGTCACTTTGTGCCCAGTGAGACACAGAGGTGAATTAGAACTCTTTTATTTAACAATGACAATGCCATCTTGCCCATGATGTGTAGCCACAGTCATTAATGTGAAATGTTGGTAAAGTGTTTAGGTCGCTGCTAAACTCAGACGGGGGGTGGGGGATATATTCAAAGGGTCATTACAAAATGAACCCTTGTAACTCACCTATCACTACAAGAACATCAGTGTGTGGCTTGGGGTGTGGTGGGGGGAGAGGTTCTATGAGGTCCACATCTTTGTGTGGCACATCAGGAGAACTGCGCTTTTTCTGAGCACTTCTCCTCTACCCCTAAATTCAGCTACCCATCCATGCTAAGAAACCCATGTTGTGCAGCAGCCATCACCATCACAGGAGGCAGAGGGGACAGGACCGCTGCCTTCTGAAGAACAGACTGTGGAGGAGGAAGAGGAGGATGTCAGCGCAGCACAGCCAGCAGAGGATATGCCTGAAACAGGTACTGTGGAGTGAATTGCAGCAAGAACACATTAACATGTCTAAACATACAGTACAGTTTATTGAAATGCTTTGCAACTCACTGCATCAGATTGCGTGTAAACCTTACTCTCGGCTCTTTACTCTTTGCACACAGAGGACAATGGTGGTCATGATCAGCTCACAGTTCGGGCATTGCCTGCCAGGGACAGCCAGACTAGGGGTGTGCATTCAGTTCGGCTGAACCAAATAGACCTCCAAATACCCCCTGATTTGGAAGTACACAGAATCGTATACTTCCGAATCCAATTTACAGGCATCTACAATCAATATTCGAGGTAGGCGGAGCTTGGCTGCAGTGGTGGCAGCACACGCTTTAAGAGAGCTCCGTCCGAAACCTCATTATTCCTTTATGTTTAGATAATTACGAATTGTTTGAGAATTTATCTGGCCTTGAGAATTTATCCGGTAATGTCCTTGCTGGGTTCCAGAAACAAACATCTCCTCGCAGGCATGAGTAAACGGACTAAACGCCAGCGAACGAGCCCAACAGCTGCTGGGGAGTCGGTGCCAAAGAAAACACGCAGCCACAAAACTTCAAAACAGCTACTGTTAACTGCCTGTCCACTCCGGCCAACAAAAGTAAGTAAGACCCCGGAATTAACTTCTGAAAGGACTGTGGCTGTTGAGGAGGGGTGCCTTAAAGCTTGTCTCCCCGGGGAGAAGTATACGACGCCATCTTCCCCCAGCGACTCGGGAGAGGCAGCGAACGCCAGGTCAGTGCGAAATGTTGCAACTTGCACTGACACTCTGGAAATGGCCAGTTTCCTAGAGCTTAAGGACTTGTTTTGTAAGCAATGTGTGCTGGTCTCGAAAACCTTGACAATGATGTTTAATAGGCAACAACAAACAACCAGACAATTGGAAGCTCTGTGCGCCCATATGCAGTCACTATCAGCTAGAGACAAGCGTCCCAGTGGGGAGGGGCCCCCCGGTATAACTACGGAAACAACAAGGAAGACTGAGAGAAAGATTCAACCATGCAAGATTTTTCTCTCTATTTTTCAAAACAGACTGAATCATGGCAGGTGGCATAGTAGATACTGGGCTCAATCATCTTTATCAAGCTTGTTGCGATGCTCCTTTCATGCGGTGGACCTTCTGGAAGTCACAAGACTAAGTGCCCCCCCCTCGCTGGTTAAATATAATGCTATCTTTTCGCGAGGATGTGATTCCAGGCATGCTACTCAAGTCTCTCCCTCTCTTGCAAAGTTTTGGGATAAGATGCAGGAGAGTTTACTTTGAACCTCCAATAATCTCCTTTACTCAAACTCGGAAGATCAAGCATGCTAGTAAACCTGAAACCCCTTCCTGTAAACCTGAGTGCCCAGACATGCAGCTTCTAGACCCGGCATTTGAGTTGCAATTACGGGACTCCTTTGTGGATTTATCTCTGACAGACCAGGGGGTTGTAATTTCAAATCTAAAGGAGCTAGTGAAGGACTTTGAGAAGCTGCAAGGAAACTCAGGTGGTGCTCTGGTGCAGGCTCTTGATCCATCTTACCCTACAGAACCGGACTCTTTGCTGTCTAGCAATTTCTCTAAAATAATACAGCAAGCCTGCCTGGGTCAATTTGAACAAACTGAACAAAAGACATTCTTGGACCAAGCAAAGTCATTGGAATGCAACTCTGCCTGTAGTTTTCCGCTGGCTATCTGGAAAGAAACTCCCACGAACTCTGATGTGCTGGAAGGTGAGGCAATTAATCAGACATCCGTCTCTAAGGTCACTCACTCAGATCAGCTGTGCCTAATGGATGTCGAAGAGCCATCGGTGATATCCTCGCTGTTAACCCCTACACAGCCTTCCAACCAAGAGCTGATTGTGCTCACAGGAGAGATAGAGCCAAATGTGATTACAGAGTTTCCAGTGGATGCTGACCACAGTGCAGGGCCATCCTCCACTCCAGGTATTGAGGTTTCCTCTCTCACTGCTAAGGAAGATGACCAATGTGCAACGCATGGATCTGGCAACACTTTGGAAGTGATGGGGGGCACTGAGGAAAAAGACCTTTAACAGCAATGGAGAAGCTCCCCAACCTTCTCCCTTAAACCTTCTGTGCTGGAACATTGCAGGCTGGCACTCAAAGAGGGAACACAGTGATTTCCTGGACTTTATCTCTTCTTTTGATGTTATCTGCCTGCAAGAAAGTTGGTGTGCTTATAAACCGTTTGTTGATGGGTATGCCTCCTATACATTGCCGGCTTCAGAAAGTAAAAGAATGGGACGTAGGAAGGGGGGCCTAATCACGCTTATATCAAACGCCCTTAACTGCTGCTCAGAACAGTTAGCTTCCTTTGGGGAATATGCGTTAACTTTAAAACTAAGTACCAACACTGAATCATTATTGCTGGTAAACGTGTATTTACCCCCACGTTCCCTGAAGCAGGAGGTAGAAATCCTAATGAAGTGTTTTCATGAGTATTTGGATGTGCTGCATGAAACCTATATGGCAGACTACACAATTGTTGCAGGGGATTTTAATGCAAGGCTAGGGCTCTCAGACGAGCATTTGTTCAGTGCAGCCGGATTGGCTCCAGTGGATTGGCCAGTCATATACCCCCTTAGCGACAGGATATCTAAAGACAGTAAGTGGAACCTTAGAGGTCTAAGGTTGGCTCAGATATGCCAAAGGTTAAATTTAAACATCTTAAACGGAGCCTGGAATGACCAACCAGCAGAGCTAACATACTGGGGATCCCGCAGCCCCTCTTTAATTGATTATTTTTTAGTATCAAACTCACTGGCCGAGCTAATTAAGGACTTTAGTGTCCCCATTAGATCAGAAAGTGACCATCTCCCTCTAAAACTGGAATTAAACCTTGGTTCCACTGTCAAACGACTAACAATAAGCCCCTGTTCATCGGAGCTTTTAGACAGCAATGGAAGGAGTATTCCATGGTCACAGCAAGTGTGTGTTAAAATGAAGCATATTTTGGAATCCAAGGAAATGGTTGAGTTGCAGCAGGAAATGCTAGAGGCAGATTCTGATAAAGTGAATGGTTACAACAAGCTAGTTAAAATCTTGAAACCCAATTTGATTCAAGAAGCAAAATTCCACCTAGGGTCTGGATTCCGAGGCCACCCAAACGAATGGTATGACTTGGATTGTAGAACTCTCAGGAAATCCCTCAATGACTTGTTTTTGAAGTTAAAATTGTCCGATAATTGGCTAGTTAGAGCTAAATATAAGCTAGTAAAAAGACAATACAAGCTCTTGATTAAACAAAAGAAAAGAGCTTATATCAAAGAAAATTGGCTAAAATTATATACGGCTGCCAAAAATAAAAATCCGTCCTGTTTTTGGAACGAATTAAACCGGTTACAACGGAAAGGTCCCTATTGTCCTAAGAATTTTATTAGCCCTAAAGAGTGGGAGATCCACTTTAGTAAACTATATAATGCCGGGCTAGACTCCAAAGTTTCCCCTCCATTACAGCTAGAGTTAACAGACTGCCCTAAGTGGGAACCGGTTACCTGTTTAGAAATTGAACTGCTGATAAAGCAGATTAGAAGTGGGAAAGCCCCAGGGTCGGATGGTGTCCGGATAGAACTGATAAAATCATACCAGGACTGGTGGACGCCTGTTCTAGCTTCCCTATTTACCTTTATAGACGAAACAGGTAAACTGCCAGAGGAATGGAGCAAGGCCATAGTGTCTCCTATATATAAGAAAGGCGGGAGAGAGAAGCCTGAAAATTATAGGCCAATCAGCCTTTTAAATATTATGGGAAAACTATATGCCTTGCACCTACGGGAGAAATTAACAACTTGGATGGAAGAAAATCACATCCTGGCAAATGTACAAGCAGCCTTTAGAAGTAATCGTTCTCACTTGAACAACGTGCTAATACTGAAATTCCTAGTCGATAAGCAGGCTGCAGTAAAGGGTTCTCGTTTATATGCAGCGTTTATAGATTTTAAAGCAGCCTTTGATTCTGTTCCAAGGGACAAGCTGTGGCGCCAACTGTACAGTACATCAATTGACCGTAGACTTTTATTCCTCATGATGAAACTGTACGAAAATTCTAGTATGCAGGTAAAATGCACACCTCAAGGTCATCTGACACATCCAATTCAAACAAGTAAAGGTGTCAAACAAGGTTGTATACTAGCCCCGCAACTTTTTAATTTATATATTAATAGCATTGTAGGGTATTTTACTGACCCCGGTCTGCATCCCCCTAAGATTGGGAAGATTGCTGTGCCCATCTTGATGTATGCAGACGACGTGTTACTACTGTCAAGAACCCAAGTCGGTTTACGCAGGTCGCTTAAGATGCTTTCCCTCTTTTGTCTGGACACAGATCTAGTCGTTAACAGGGACAAGTCTAAAATTATAGTCTTCACCAAAAGATTTAGAGAAATGAATTGGCGTTTTAATGATGAAAAACTGAAACAAGTTAAAACATACAAATATCTGGGGGTTGTTTTTCATCACACAGGATCTTACCAAGGGCACATTGAAAACGTACACTGTAACGCCCAACGCACGGCGCTCGCTCTGCAGGAGTTTTACACCTCCAAGGGCGCTTATAACGCCTTAGCGGCGATTAAGGTTTATAACGCTAAGGTTATACCCCAATTAATGTACGGAGCTGAGATTTTCCTGTATAACAAAATAACCAAATTGGAGATGGTTCAATCGAAGTTTGTACGATGTATCCTTCAGGTGCCAAAATATGCCTCATCTATTGCAAACAGGCTGGAAACGGGGCTTCCAAGCCTCTCCACAGTAATGTGGAATAGAGGTTTGAGTCTCCTTTTAAGAGTGCTGGCCAATCCGGATGACATTGTACACCAAATCTTCTACGACTCATTTGTCAGCAATTGGTTGAGGAAATTAAATTCCAAATTAGAGGAATGTGATCTGAATATTGATTCCCTAGCCCTCATGTTCAAGAACGGGGCAAAAGAAATTATCAGAGACCGATTACTGGAATTGGAGTTAAAACAATCTCTGGCCAAAGTTGGGGGGATGTATATCCCAACCTTTTTTACAAGTGACCTTAAATGTGCCAGGTATCTAGAAAAGATACAGCCAATTAAGATCAGGCGGATGCTGTCCTTGGCACGCCTGAACATTCTGGACACAGCAGTACTGAGGGGCCGTTTCCACAAGATCCCGTTAGAAGACAGGATCTGTCCGTGCGGCCTGGAGGAGGTCGATACGGTTTCCCACCTTATTCTGAACTGTCTTTTCCATACAGAGGCAAGGTACAGACTTTTGCGGAACCATCTAATGCTAGCTGAATCTTTAAATCAGGCCCAAACCATTTACTTCCTCTTAGGGGATGGGAGTGATCAACTTTCTTTGGATCTTGCTAAGTTTCTATATGTTACCGACCTCGACAGGAAGAAAATTAATGCTGTCTGTATTTGAAAGAAGATGCTTTTAGTTAAGTGTTGCCTACGTCAGCTAATTTTATTACCACTTTGATGGATGTACAAGTTTTATATTGTTACGTTAGATTTCAACTTGGTGTTGTGTTGTACTGTTATTGATGAGTTGTGTTGTTGCTGTCGATTGGCCTAGAGCCGCAATAAACTGACTGACTGACAATCAATATTCGGAAGTATTTGGAAGTCCATAGAAAAGACGGGAAAGGAGCTTCTGCAGCCTCAGGGAAGCTGCTTGCCTTTGGAAGCCTTTTCCCGCCTCTCCCATAGCCTCCCTGGAATCAGGGAGGGAGGGGGAGAGAAGCCCCAGCAGCCAATCCAAAGCATGCATTTTGCTTTCAGCCACTGAAAGCCAATGCATCCTTAGATTTCCATAGGGTAAACCACAGTTTCTCTCTAGTTATAGGGGACACCTGATTTCTAGTTTGCAAGGAAATCTGGTTTGTCCCAGGATCTAGTTAGGAGAGGTTTAACTAGGAGGATATAAAAAGGATTGCCTTCATCTCAAGGTAGCCTTTTAAAAACTGTAGCCAGGTAGAAGCAGGATCACCTAGTCTCCTAAACTTTACCAGACTACTACCCGAACCTAAAAGACAGGTTAGGGTCCAAAAAAACAAACAAGTTTTGGTGCGAGGGTTTTTAAAAAGAAGTCGGGGCACCTGTTGGTTCAGGGTACAGTGTAGTGAGTTAGGTTTGTAAAAAAACCCACTCTCAATTCAAGTTGTGTGAGACTGGCCAAGGGTGACATGAGTGCCAGGCAGCAGAAGAGGGGCCCTGGGGACAAGGCCAAGGAGAAGACTAGAGGGGTGGAGGGGAGAGGGAGGACCCAGTTCCCCCCCCACACACCTGTGTGTAGGGTCACTCCACAGCCGCCTTCCAGCACTCCAACCTCTGGCCAGAGTGTGATGAAGAAGGCCTGCCTTGGGCCCTTCATTGAGGCTGCTGCTGGGGTGCCCCCAGCAGAGGTGCCATTAGGTGTTGGCACTGAGCAGGGGTCTGCTGCTTGGGCAGTCTCTCTTCCAGTTGATGTCTCTTGGCATCAGCAGCCAGAGGAGGGGCAGCAAGAGCAGCCCTCCTTGGAGAAGAGCTTTGGGAACAGTTTTCTGTCCAAAACTATCACCCCAAGGAGGGTGCAGAGTGTCGTGCAGGACCTGGAGGAGAAACTGGTTGAGGAGGACCAGCCCCCTTCTTTGGTTCCTTCAGGCACCAGCAGTCCTTCAGGGGATGGCCAGGAGGGGAGGCCGCATGGGGTGGAGGGAGAAGAAATGGAGACACACGAGGTGTCTCCATTTCTGCCCACTTCCCCCCAGTGGCTAGCCTCTTCTGCCACCCCGAGACACAATGTGTCTGCTCCTAGCACCTCACAGGAGGCGGCTCCAGACACCCAAGCTGCCAGTCAGCCTGGGCATCTGTATACCTCCGAAGTCTGGAAGCATTTCCGACTTACGGAGGATCCACACTATGCGCAGTGCCAGCTGTGCAGGGCCCGGATCAGTTGTGGGTGGTGCTTCTTAAGGGGGAGAAACAGGCTGGTGCTGGGGTGTCCAAGTGGCCAACACCACCCAGCCAGGAGGTCCATCCCACCGTGACTACCTCCAGAGCTCCCCAGGAGAGTTCCGCGATAGGGCAGGGATGGTGGAGGTGGCACTTGTGTGCCAAGAGGGGGAATCAGGTATGGCAGGAGGGTGATCGCCTGGAATCTATCCAGGTTGGTCGCCCATGGGCTTCCATTTTCAGTGATCGAGAATCCTGGGGTGCTAGGGTTGCTCGAGTACCCGGTGCCCTGGTACAAAGTTCCTGCTAGAACCACCATTAGCAGGACCATTGTACCATCTGTTTTCAGGGGGACCAGGGGGGGTGGTAGAGGCCGGGAGGGCGTCGGAAAGGCCCGCGGTGGTCGCTGGAGGCCCTCCAGCGACCACCGCGGGCCTTTCCGACGCCCTCCCGGGCGGAGGAGCACAGGGGGGGTGGTAGAGGCTGGGAGGGCGTCGGAAAGGCCCGCGGTGGTCGCTGGAGGGCCTCCAGCGACCACCGCGGGCCTTTCTGACGCCCTCCAAGCCTCTACCACCCCCCCCGGTGCTCCTCCGCCCGGGAGGGCGTCGGAAAGGCCCGCGGTGGTCGCTGGAGGGCCTCCAGCGACCACCGCGGGCCTTTCCGACGCCCTCCCAGCCTCTACCACCCCCCCCCCGGTGCTCCTCCGCCCAGGAGGGCGTCGGAAAGGCCCGCGCTGGTCGCTGGAGGGCCCCAGCGACCACCGCAGGCCTTTCCGACGCCCTCCCAGCCTCTACCACCCCCCCCCGGTGCTCCTCCGCCCGGGAGGGCGTCGGAAAGGCCCGCGGTGGTCGCTGGAGGGCCTCCCTCCCGGGCCTCCGCCGCCACCGCCGGGCCCCGTGCGCGGGCTGGGAAGGCAGCGAGTAAGGGAGGGAGCGTCCCTGCGCGTGCGCAGGGCGATCTGCACACGCGCAGGGTCGCTCCCTCCCTCACTCGCCGCCTTCCCCGCCCGTGCGCGCGGCCCCCGGCTCTCTGGCTAGCTAAACCGGGACCTCTAATGGTCCCGGTATACCCAGCCTGGGAGCCGGGAATTGGGGGCCAGAACCGGGAAAGTCCCGGGAGACCGGGACGGTCTGGCCACCCTAGTTGATACTATGCGGATCTCCATGCAGATCTCCAGTTGGAATGTTTTTTGATGATGCAGACATAACCCACGTTGCATAGAACAGTCTCTACGTGGAAGCAAGTACAATCTCAAGTGACCAGCACATGGCAGACACTGGTTGAATGTTCTGATATCAGAATGACTAGAATCACCAGACGCTGTAAAGGTATGCCGTCTTCTGAATGATCTGTCATCTGAAATTACTGAAAAGGTTGCTTTATTCTTGAGTTTGGTAATTGATTGTCCAATGTTTTTTATTGTTTTTGTTATTTCTGTTTCGGTTTATCTATTTATAATCTGACATATGCCAAAAAAGTCTCTTTGACTTTGACTAGAATCAGCAGTAACAGTTTCTATGGGAACAGTATTTTAGGAACCTAAACTAATATTCCTTTATCTTATAATGAAGTAAATATTTGCTTGTTTGTTTACTGTAAAGATCTCCAGACTTCACTGGTCTTATCTGTGTAATATAATCCCAAATACTTCAATGATGAGAGATCAATTACTAGAGGCAAGTGAAAAGAGCTCCCGATGCCACTTTTCAATGATTTTCCAGCATTCTTTGTCAAAACATTTGTTTTTCATCTGCATTGTTCCTTGTGACAAAACTGTGTAATATCCCCCATATTTCTAAGGTCTTGTCTACTTATTGTATTTCCAAATCACCTGCTCCCAAAAAACCTTTCTTAACCAACCTGTTTACAGGCATGTGTATATGTTTAAATTAATTTGTATATGAATGTTTCTCAATTGAAAACAGACTCACAACCCCACCCTCAGCTAATTTAATTTTGAACATCCTGCAATTGCCTTAATGTTCTGTTAGGCTTCCCTATGAGGTATGAAGTGTTCCTATATCTTTCCTAGGGTTGCCAGGCCTAGTCTGGCAACCAGCAGAAGACTTGCCTGGCAACCAGTGGAGAATATGGGGAGGGTTGTCAGTGACTGCATGAAAAGTGGAAGTGATGTGAGCCCTATCTAGGAATTATAAAACCACAGAGTTTTAGGTGATACCTAGAGAGGACTGGTGTCATTTCTGGGTTTTCCTGCAGTTTTACATAGTTTCTGATAATTCCTAGAGAGGACAGATGTCATTTCCAGGAAGAAAACCAAAGGTGATGTCATGCCATTGATGGCAATTAATTAAAAAAAATTCTTCCCCCTCCCCCCGCACCTGCGGATTAGTCAGTGGTCAAGACTCTATGGAGGCAGGAAATCTCCCACCCCCAGCAAGCACATCTTTCTTCAGTCCAAAGCATGTTTATTTCAAATTTCCCCACCTATGCAAGAAAATCAGAGTACTCTGAGTGATGCCAGCTTTTTTATGATTGGCTGTTAATAGCACAACTGTGTCTAATTTTCCAAAGGACATTTAGTGATCCCTTCTGTTTATTCAACTGCTTCTGGCTATTGATGGGCATAGTCAGAACATTAGACTTATTGACTTTCCTTCTATCTGGAGGTAGGATCCTAACTGAGAGGTGATCCATCCAAACAAGACCTAGAGTCAGGATCATTCCCATCTAGGTTATGGTTGTTTACTGTTTCTTCAGTTTGAGACTTTCAACAACTAATATTTAATAAAAGACTACCAAGGACAATAATAAAAGCCTCTGTATCAAAGAGATAATTATTCTAAACTCAGTTTATAAAGGAAAAAGATATATAACATAATAGCAGTTTGGAATACTGGGTGGGGGGTTGAATCAAAGATATGCAGTAGTATAGCTCAAGTGAGGCAGGGTGCTCACTCTACTTCTGAACAGAAAAAGCCACCTGTGGGAAGTAGGCTTGCCAATCCCCAGATCCCAGCGGGGGTTCTTCCGCTTTCCCAGGCTCCTTCCCACCCCCAGTCAGCTGGCCGGCAGGGGGAAGCCCCGCCCCCAGAGGACCATGTGCCTTTCCACCTCCAGAGGCTTCAGTCTCCGATAGAAAGGCTTCCTCTTGGGATGGTGTGTCTGTGTTACTTGGAAGAAGCTGGCAGCAACTCGTGAGTAGAGAAGCCAATCCCTCCCTCCAGAGTCGCCATAAACGGGGGTGAGGGGGGGGAGGGAAATGTCTGCTTGGCACTTCATTATTCCCTACGTGGAGATTGATTCTCATAGGGTAATATGGGGAATTGATATGGAGTTTTCAGGGGCTCTGGAGGAGCTGCTTTTTGAGATAGAGGCACCAAATTTTCAGTATAGTATCTAGTGCCTCTCCCCAAAGTACCCCCCAAGTTTCAAAATGATTGGACCAGGGGGTCCAATTCTATGAGCCCCCAAAATGGTGCCCCTATCCTTCATTATTTCCTATGGAAGGAAGACATTTAAAAAGGTGTGCTGTCCCTTTAAATGTGATGGCCAAAACTCCCTTGGAGTTCATTTATGCTTGTCACACCCTTGTTCCTGGCTCCGCCCCCAATGTCTCCTGGTTCCACCCCCAAAGTCCCCAGATATTTCTTGAATTGGGATTGGCAACTCTAGCGGGAAGTCCATTCTTACATTTAAAAGTTCCAGTTAAACTTGCCATTCTTTGAGTCAGTGTGATATAGTCATTACAGTGTTGAACTAGGATTTGGAAGACTGAGGTTGAAATCTGCACTGGGCCATGGAAGCCTGGGCCAGGCACACACTCTCACCCTAACCTTCTTGTCAAGTGAGGTTGTTGTAAGGAAAAAATGCAAGACAGGAGAACAATGTAAGTTGCTTTGGGACTCCACTGAGGAGAAAGGTGGGATATAAATGAAGTTAAAAAAAATCTAGAAGGTTTCCTGATTCGTCTTGCTCCTTCAGTTTAGGCTAATATGTGTCTAGCTGTAATGCTAGCGAGCCATCTATCCTTACTATTTCAGTTGGAGATCTGGGTTAGATCCAGATGTCTCTGTGCCTCACTAATACAGAGTACCAGCATCTTTTGGGGGGATCTACCAAGTCTTGAGGGAGGCTTTGGTGGAACTGGTGCAACTTTATATATATGTACTGGCATTTTTAAACAAGCAAGCACTAGCAATAGAAACTTGGCTTACTAAAGCAAATGGCTCAAAAATCACAGTCCCTATAATAACATTCCAGATGTCACTGTAGAAGGCAAAATATTTCATAAGAAATTCTTTTCAAGGTTTCCAATTTTCCCATTGCAGGCCCCCCACTCTTGTCCAGACTCCCTCCAAAAAAATAATTTGTGGCTGCTTTCAAAAAGTAATGCAACACTGTAAAAGTTGTACTACATTCCTAGCAATCTTTAGAAATCCAAACTAGATATAATAGGACACACTGTAATAACATATCCATTCTGTGTAGACATGGAGGGGGGGTAGCATGGTCTGTAACTTGAAGCTCCGTAAATATTTCACAACTATAATAGTTAATGTAGTGTTTATGCTATTCAGCACATCTGCAAACTATTCTTAGTAACAGCAGAATAAATTTTTCCACTCAGCAAGTCCACAAACTAAGTGGCCGTAACAGAGTAGGGAAAGGACCAAGTGAGAACCTGTGCATACACCATGGTACCCTGGGATAACTGATATGTCTCTTGTCAAGATGGAGGACAATTGTGTGGTTGAGCAATATACCACAGCTATGCACAAAACATAATTGTCCTGGACAAAAATTAGCTCAGCATCTAAGGGTAGTACAACATTCATTGCCTCAGGAGGCTGCCAACTCATTTGTAAGGCATGAGTTAATTTCAGACTTGTATTTGTAGCTTAGATAAAAGTAATTTTAAAAATTCAGGATGTAAACTGTTTGCCAGTTAGAAGGGACTGCCCTTTGTACATAGCATTGCACAGCCCTACCATCAACTATGGGGTATTTCATGCCTGCTTTATAAACCCACCTCTGGGTACTTAAGGTAAAGTAAAAATTTTATTTCAGTTCTGTTTCAGGTGCTACACCCAACAGTCAGATGTACAAAGTCCTTGTGGCTACCCCAAGAACTTTGTATCAGCTGCATGCAAGCCTGATTCTGATCACAACCGCAGCACACATAGAATTTTCACTTAATCTTAAAACCTCACCATGACATCAGTTCTAATTTTTTACTGGAAGTGACATCACACACTATTGCAATATCAACACACCTGCCCCTGCAGTTCATAACCCTATTATTGATACTGCAAACTTCCATCTGGTGGAGAAATTCAGTTGCAAATTTTTGTGTAGGCTGAAGGAAACATCTCAGCCTGAAGACATTTGGTCCATCATGGCAAGCAGATATGTTTTCATGAAAGAAACCTCAGCCAGAAAATTTTCATACCATTACAACTATACATTTTGCTTCTGTTTTGGGGACTAAAATTTAAAAAAAATTCTCTGCAGAAATTCTATTATATTTTATAAAACCATTATTTGAGCAACCATTCACCACACCTACTACACTGGCAGGGATCCAACACTGCCAAGGACCCAAGCCTGAGTCCCTCTGAGTCACTACCCCTTGGGAAAATGTGCAGGGCTCAGATCTGTGGGTCCTCAAGGTTATCTGCACTGCACCTAAGAAACCAGATTTTGGTAAAATATATGAAGGTTTATTAGATACTTAAAGAAATAAGGTATCACACAATCTTTACAATCCTGCAGCAAGAAAATAAGAAAAACTAACTTCTCTAGCTAATATTTGAATACCTAATATTGGCATACCTTTAAAATATCTGAACCTAAGCTAGAGGCTCAAACATTGTCTATGCAGCAGTCATCTTGTTAAAACTGAATGCAGGTTTCTCACAATAGCCAATTACCACATTCTTGAATCTGTCCTTGAAGGAAATAAGGATGGTGTAGGCAGGGAGGTTCAATTATGTATGCCTGAAAGCCAGAGCAGGTCTACTAATATTCATATTAACTCTTGGGGTGGGGGGTGGGGATAAGGGTGCTTTGCCTTACAAACACATTCAGTTTACATGTGAGTAAATTTCAAAAAATGATATAATCACACCCTATTATTGCCTATTATTCACACTGAGCACACTGCTGTGACACTACTTTGAGAACTTCCCATAAATAACTAAAAAAAAAAAAGAGTAAAAAGCAAATGAAGTGTTTCTCATATATTACCCAGTACGATAAAGGAGGCTGAGGCTGAATCTACTCATAAAGAAGAATGAAGTGAGAATGAGTTGGTAAAATGCTGAGGTGGCAGGAATGGACTATTCAGCTTCAGATAGTAGAAGAAACCATTTTTCAATCCTCTCTTTGCACATGAATTTAAATTTAATTTAATTTAAAATTATCCCTGCAAATAGAAAACATTCAAAACTGTGACAACTCACACTGTGACAACTCTGAAGTGGTTCAGTCCGTTCTATCATTCAGTATACTTCTCATTCTTCTGCTTGCTTAGACGGACTTGAGAGAAAGAGAAACATGATGTAGATAGCGGAAGACACCCATTTTACAGTAAACTATATCCATCAGCTCTCTCATGACAGGATACTTTAAAGAAAGGCAAAGCCACCAGAACTGTTCATTTGTGAAAAGGGACAATCTGAAGGTTTGTTGGCCTTTGCTCCAAACCAAACTCTTCTACTGCACAAAATAGAAGTCCTTCTCAACTTTGTTGTGCTGAGAGTACATTTGGAATTTTGAGGAAGGGGAGTAGCAAGTAGGTGCTTCTGGGGTGGGGCCAATAACAAAATGTCATGGAGTTCCACAATACGTTGGGAGGTTCCAAGTCAAGCATCCCAGAGGGCTGGGCATCTCTTGAAGGCAATGCCTTTTGGTCTCTCAGTTGTTAGGAGGTAGAGGAATGTCAGGATCAGTAGTTTGCTTGGAGGAAGAGACATTGCTTGGTTTCCATTTCCAAAGAAAAGTTTGGAAGTCTCCGTGCTTCTTGCATAATGTAACAACTTTGATCCTTTCTTTGTAATCTCTTCATGTGTAACTTCAGTAAAGGCACCTCTCTGTAGTGTTCTGAGGTGATGTGTGTTATGCTGCCTACTTACCTTCCTTATTTTTGCTAGGTGACTCAGAGGTAAAAGGGGATCCTTTACTCTAAAATAAACAATTGTTTTTCTTAAACCTAACTAGAGTTTATTTGTAAGTAAACAGCATAATGGTTTCTGTATGGTTAATAAGTGTAATGGTTCCAGTTAGGTACAAAGGCATAAGGCAGGGATGTCAAATCAGGCCCCCAGAGTGCTCCTATCAGACTCCCAAGCAACTGGCTCTTGTCTGCATCCTTTTCTCTCTCTCTTGCTTCTTTCTGCATCACAGCTTGCTTTGCAAGGTTTGCTTAATCATACAGGAGTTATAGAGCAAAACCCCTATTTTCTCCATTGGTCGAGGCTCTTCCCCCTCCTGGTCCTCTGGGGAGGGAGGGAGGAAAAGAGCCAGAGCTTTCTTTGCCCAGTTCCCTGGATCCCACGGGAAAAAAAGAAAGAAAGCACCTTTAAGACCAACAAGTGCTAATGTTTTAGGCATGTTTTATTTTAAGGATTTTTTTAAAAAAAATCTTTAGTGGTGTTTGTTTGTGTCCTTTAAAAAGTTTATATCTCTGGTACCCAGGGCTTTCTTTGTAGAAAAAACCAGCAGGAACTCATTTGATATTAGGCCACACCCCCTGATGTCACCATTGTTTCACACAGGGATTTTTGTACCAAAAGCCCTGCAGAACCTCATTTGAATATTAGGCCACACCTCCTGACACCAAGCCTGCCAGAACTGTGTTCCTGTGCATTCCTGCTCAAAAAAAGCCCTGCTGGTATCTACTTTTAAATAGGTACACACATGGCCCAGCCTGACACAGCTCGACCTGGCCCAACAAGGTCTCATATATGTCAGATCCGGCCCTCGTAAGAAATGAGTTCAACACCCCTGGCATAAGGGTTCCTTAAATAGACCTAACCACACAGGCTTATTTTCTCACTTCCCATTTAGGCCAATAATTTCCACAAAGCTTAACTACCCAACTTGCTGCCCAGGCTAATAACTTCACAACAGACTTTTCTCACAACACTCCACAGCACCTCACTCAAGCTCCTTTTTCCACACAATTTAGCACTCTAACTTTCACACAAAGTCTGTATCTGAACAAAATAGTCAACTCTGCCCCCTAGGGTCCAGCTACCATGATCCAATACAACACTTCACTCACCCATCCTGTCACCCTCTTTCTTACTCTGCAGGCCAACATTTTAGATCAAAGCAACATATATTTAAGACTCCACATTAAAACTTAGAAATCAAACAAATACACACAGTACCTACATGGCAAAACACCATACACTAGGGTTGCCAGGTCCAACTCAAGAAATATCTGGGGACTTTGGGGCGGAGCCAGGAGACTATGGGGGTGGAACCAGGAGCAAGGTTGTGACAAGCACAATTGAACTCTGAGGGGAGATTTTGTCAGACAGTGGAACTTCAAATTAAGCAGACTTCCATTGGTTACAATGTTAAGACTTTATTTGATAATCCAAAGATTCTGAGCATAGATACATTGGAACTGATACTCTTTCCTTGGAGCATAGATATTTTAACTAGGAGCACATCAAAGGCTTTTCTAAACAAAACTACATTCCCACACTATAGTGATATATTTCACACGTTTGCTTTCTCTTATCTTATTGTGGTTCCCTTTCTCACAGGAATAGCTTTGCTAGCTGCCTCTGAGGCATTTTATCTTCAAAGGATTGTTGCCTTTGTTAGTACCAAGGACAGGAATTCACAGCGGGGTTAGTAACAGCTTCATTTCTACTTTGATATGCAAGGCTTCTATTTGGGGTTAGTAGCAAATGCTAGAAAACGGAGTCAGTTAAGTCAAGCAGCTCACGGCAGTTTGAACACAGTTTGAACACAGCATTATATCATAACAGTAAAGCTTTCCAATGTCTGACAGATTTGGCCATCACATTTAAAGGGGACTGCACACCTTTTAAATGCCTTCCCTCCATTTGGAAATCATGAAGGATGGGGCACCTTATTTGGGGGCTCATAGAATTGGACCCTCTGGTCCAATCTTTTTGAAACTTGGGAGATATTTTGAGAAGAGGCACCAGATACTATGCTGAAAATTTGGTGCCTCTACTAAAAAAAACAGCCCCCCACAAAGCTCCAGATACCCAAGGATCAATTCTCCATTATACACTTAGGGGAACTGGTCTCCATGGGGTATAATGGAGTGCCTAGTGGACATTTCCCTCCCTCCCCCCTCTTTCTGATAACCCTGAAGTGGAGGGAGAATCTCCAAACCAGGGGATCTCCTGTTCCCAACTGAGGATTAACCAACCCCATGAGGACACCACAAAAGAAACAACAAGGAATGCCAAATGGCCCACGGTCGTAATTATTACACAAATAAAGGAATTTTGATAAAAGATTGTTGTGTATTTTTTGCATAATATCAAAATGACTCTCATATTAACTACTCACAATTTGACATAATAATGAACATCTTGACCCGAAACAAACCCCTACATGGAGGGGATGAACATCTCACATAGGCCACTTAGACATTCAAATGGAGACCAATAAAACATTCAGAAAAAAGTCTCTTCATAAATGTCCAAAAATACAAATTCATGAAGTGTCCCACGTGATCCAGCCATATCACTCTTGCAATGGTGTTACTAGCTGGATCAGTCATTTCACAGAATATAGCTTCCTGAGGCTCCAGAACAGGGACCACCCATGGAGGATGGTTTCACACAGGAGATTTGGCCCGTCCCAGCCCCACCTCCCATTCGGATTAAAAGTGCATGATCACATGAGCACATCTGCCCTCCGAGCTGCACCCGTACTCACCCCATTTCCAGAAGCCTCCTATCCGCATCAAAAAGCTAACTGGATTTTCCCAGTAGCATCCACCTGAATCGGATGTAGGTTGCATAATCAGCTGTTGTCTGAATGCCCTGGGGTGACTCATAAGTGGAAGAGCTGTGTGATTGAGCCAAGCTGTTTCTGGCAAGGTCGGGTGTTTCCACCCACCTCCCCACAAGGTGCGCTTGTGTGCATCTCCAGTTGAGCGCACACACAGGGGCCTTTTTAAAAAAGACAACCCTCTCCACAGCGGTCTGGGCTAGCAGTGTGAATGGGCAACCACTGACCGCTGCTGGGATCCTGTTGCTTCAGCAGCGGCAGTCTGATAGCCCAGAAACAGTTCAAACAAGCAGATTTTTTTACAACAGGATAAAATTGTGTCAGTTTCACAGTGTGAAACCAGCGGGAGTTTCACAGACTTTCTAAACATCCACATATGGGTCAAGCAGTGCTGGCTTCTCCTGAAAGTTTTCAGGAGAAGCCAGTTTAGAAAGTCTGTGAAAAGTCACCCAGCTGGCTTCGAGTGGAGAAGTGGGGAATTAAACCCAGTTCTCCAGGTTACAGTCCACCATTCTTAACCACTACAACAAACTGGCCTACTTTGTGGGGAAGGTGATACCAGGGAAAATGAAGTAATTCATGCAAGTCCTTGGGCTTCTTGTAAGTATGTCATGTTACTCTCTATATTTGTGTATTTTAAAAATCTTGCTAATTACTGTACATTATATTAAAGTGTACAATAGGTAATATGGCCTTTGCTTTTCTGTCATGGCAAGGGAACAGTCATCATGATTTAAACTGTAGGAAATATTTAATGCTATCATCTCATGAACAATTTACTTGTCTATTTCTCAAAAAGATGTTCTCTGTTAACAGGTATCCAGTATAGCCTGGACCATCTTCTAGAGTATTGTTAACATAAGGGAAAATCTGCCTATGTTAGCTAGAAACTTTGTAATAAACTGTATGGAAGGGAATTCAACAGGGAGAATCAGTATGGTATAATAGTCATAGGCCCCTTTTAGACAGCCTTTGTAATCCATTTTGGTAGTTGGTTGCTAACAGATGTTTTGTGTCATTTCAGACACAACGATTTTAGCAACCGGCAGCTAACAGATTTTATTTACCTTTTCATACAAGACCACTTGCATCTGGTTAGCAAAGCATGGTTGAGCCATTCTTGAGGTAAAGTTGAGCGCTATAGCACTTGACCTACCGTGGCACCATTGAGATGTCTTGGCACCACTACAGCACTCAACATAAAAAGTTTGAAGAAGAAAACATGGCGGGGGGGAGGGAGCACAGCACTTTTCACTTCACAGACAGCTCATTAATGGAATTAAATCCACTGTATAAAACTTCTATCCCTGTATTGCTTTACTTGAAACAAGGTCAACAATGGATGACATCCTTTTTAGAATGGTAATGTGAAAAAGGCCATAGTAACACCCTATGAACAGGAAGATGCATATTTCAGTCCCCTCTCAGTCCTTCTACTCACTGTATGACCTATTTATTTGATTTCTGTCCTTCCCACCAAAATGGGCTCAGGGCGAGTTACAGCATAAAATCATACAATAGAATAAGTATCTCTAAAAAATCTTAAAATTACATTAATTAAAAGACCTTGAGGCAGTCCCTCTTTCTCTTGTTTCTCTCTCATCCTAAGTAACTTCATAGGTTTGTTCTGAAGACAAAATATGAAAAGGGTAGGGAGCCATGCATGCTGCTCTAAGGAAGAACGAAAGAAAAAAACCGACAGATTAAAAAGAAGGTGGAAAAAACAGATGAGATCAACAATTGTATTTCATTTTCTCTTTCCCTACAAAGGCTCAACTGGTGGTAAATTCATACTTTTTTTATTTGTTAGTCATAGATATTTTGATTCTTCCATTTATTTATTTATTTTATATCTCGCCCTCCTCACCAAAGGCAGACTCAGGGCGGCTCACAGGTTAGGGTCAAAAAATGACCAAACAAGATAAAAACATTGATAATACATAAAATGCAAATACATTCATTTTAAATTATTTGTATTTAAAGTATTTGCATTCATGTACATAAGTGATGGTGGGGGTTGTAACAATAATGTGTTACCTCTCAACTCCAAAATCCCAAGTATAACACTGGATCCTGTTATATCAGTGTCTTCACGCAGGCATCTACTCTTAATACAAAAAATGACCAAACAAGATAAAAACATTGATAATACATAAAACATAAAAACAATATTAAAATATCAGTTAAAACAATATAACAATAGATGCTAGTATAATGATTCATGATGCAATTAAGTTTCGATAGTAGCAGTATGACTGGATAGTCAATGTTAGATGTTCCAAGGGACCTCAAATTGCCATAGCGTGGTAGGAAGTCCTGAATGTTAAGTTCCGGTTTATGGGCCTAGTTCATTGCTGTTAGTTGTCCTTATGGAAAAGCAAGGTGGAAAAGTGCCGTTTTACAGGCCCTGCAGAACTGTGGGAGTTCTCGCAGGGCCCTAACATCCTCCGGCAACTCATTCCACCAGCTAGGTGCAGCCGCAGAAAAAGCCCTGGCTCTAGTTGACTGAAGCCTAAGTTCCCTGACGCTGGGGACTGTCAACAGGTTTTGAGACCTGAACTGAAGTGCTTGCTGGGGCATATACGGGGAAAGGCTGTCCCTAAGGTTAAATTTGTTTTAGATCCCTTACTATTTTGTTTTGTTTTGTTTTCTAAAAAAACTCCTTTAACTACTGTGGCTCTTTTATTATGCCTTGTTATAGCTCTGTATATATTTAGTGCTAGCCTTTTCAATCTGCTCTGTTTTACTGGTGAGCAGCACGTCTTTTTATGCTCTTCTTTGTTCTAAAGTTAATTGGATGGTACTTTAACGCCTTTAATTTATTAATGTAACTTTAATATGATATAAACAATTTTGGTTACAATTTTGTACAGAGGTGGGTTCCAATACCTTTGAGAAACTGTAAAAAATCAAAACACCTACTTTTCATGTATTGGCTAAGGCAATATGAAGTATTATAATCCATGTGTGTCTCCACTGAAAGTAGAAACTCCATATCCTTTCCTCCCTTCTCCTCTGTAATATTATTACGAAAGATGTAATATATTTCCATGGTGCAATTTTTCCTGCCCCTGTTGAACTTCATTGTTTAATGCTTGCAGGGCAGGGCATCTTTCAACATGATGATGTCATGTCATGCATTTTGAAATAGTTGATGGTATTGGAAGAATCCATCAATACTTTGGTCCTCTCTAATTTTGCCTACTGTGAACATAATACATTGGCCATGATCTCATCTGGAGTAATGTATATAACAGGATGATTTTTGGGGGAAAGGGAAGAAAACTAGGTGTTCTCTATTATGAAAAATATTAAAGGAATATTAAACTCCAGAATTATGGAAGGCATATCTAACAACAACCCCCCGTCCCCCAAATAAGGCTACAAGAGTAGATGCCTGCATGAAGACACTGATATAACAGGATCCAGTGTTATACTTGGGATTTTGGAGTTGAGAGGTAACACATTATTGTTACAACCCCCACCATCACTTATGTACATGAATGCAAATACTTTAAATACAAATAATTTAAAATGAATGTATTTGCATTCCTATTATGTAATTTCTGATCCTTTAAGATTTTAACCAACACATATTTCAAAAAGGTATATAAAGTTCATGCTGTTTATAGTACTTCTGGCTGACTCAAAGTTCAAGGTTGGAAAGCTTTAGTTACAGAACCTGCAGCGGTGGAAAAGAATCATAGCAAGGTAGGGGGACATTGCAGACATATTAACAGGTAGCTCTGGCTCCAGTCAAGGAAAGCTTTGCATTAATAAACCTAGCTCAAAGACAGCAGGCAGCAAATAAAAAAAAGATACTCCAGGTTGTCATTAGCATTAGATTCACCATATCCAGGTGGGGGAGTTCCTGGAGATTTGGGGGCAGAACCTGGAGATGTCACAGTTTGGGGAAGGGACAATGATCAGCAGGGGTGTGATGCCATAGAGTCCACCCTCCAAAGCTGTCATTTGCTTCAGGGGAACATATCTCCATAGTTTGAAGAGCAGTTGTAATCTTGGGAGAACCCAGAGAGAACTTCAGGTTTGGCAGTAAATTCCATTATCAAGTCAGTGGAGTGGTGATGGGGAGCCCTGTGGCCCCCAGCATTGCCATCTTTTCTTTATGAATCTCTTTGGGGGGAAAGTTTTTTTTATAAGGACACTAATCCGTGTTTTGATAAATTATTATTATATAAGAGACAAGGGGAGACCCACAAGAAACTTTTAGGAGGGGGCATTCTCTTACCTTTGCTTCCCTCTTCCCCCTTCTCTGTAAAAGTTGCCTCCCCTGCCTTTCTGCACCCCGCCCTTATTTGTCTTCCCTCACCTCCCCTTCTCTTCTCATCCCTTCTATGGCAGCTTTCCTTCCTATCCTCTTTCTCTAGCAATCATTTGTTACCCCCTTTCTACTCTCAGGAGTCCTGAGGCAGCTATATTTTTGGCAGCATGGACAACTGTTGCTCTGGCAGGTAGAGCAGAAGCTTGGGTGGTTAGAGCCATGGTGGTTGTCCTTGCAGCTCTAATGGTGTCTTCCTGTGTACCATGTGGTGGCAACTTCCCTAGGGCTCTCCAGCATATCCTCCCACAGCTTAGTAAGTACGTTGTCTGTGCATATGCAGTGAACACTGTTTTTCTTTTTGGCTGTTTTTAAAGTTTTGAACAATTTTTAAATAAGTTTTCAATTTTTTTCTGCACACCTAGACAGTGGCCCAGGTGTGCAGGATACTGCATTTTCTCTCCCTGTGGCCCTTATTTGTGGAAGTAAGTATCTGCACTTAGGGGGTCATTTTGAGAATTAGATATATAGATTTATAGATGACATATTCATTTTATTTACAAACAAAAATAAGGTAGAAAGTAAAGATCTTATTGCCATCCTATCTTCTGCTGATAAAGCAGTTCTAGTTTGCTGTTGGAAATCTGAGCATATACTTTCCATCTCTGTCTGGTTGTCTAAAGCATCATTCAGGAAAGGGAGACTGGTGCTTTTGAATCTGGCTTTGAATCTCTATGGTTCTCTTTCCTTACCTACAACTCTGGTTTGCCCAACAACCCTTGGTTGTCCTCAATCACAAAATCCATAATTCTTATCTGATCTGTCCTCTTTCTTCCCTTCTTCTCATCCCTCTCTGCCCCCCCCCCCCCCAATTTGATATACAGGTCTACCTCTGCCCATATTTCATTGTTCCTTTTTATATTGGCTCTGATTTGTTATTTGGTCGTCTTTTTTCTATCCATCCCATTGTACCCAATGGTTCATAATACTTACCGTATTATATTATGTAAAATGCTTTTGACAGGAATTCTTTACTACTCCTCTCTAATGAATCATTTACATATGTAGTTTTTGAACTAAACTAAAGTTGTTTGAAATGTTAAAACAATAAGGTAGAGGATTTTTTTTCTGTGGGTTAACTACATGACCATTAAATTTGATTGTAAATATAATGAAACTATGATTACTTCTCTAGACACAAAAGTGTATAGGGAAAATAAGAACACATTAGGTGTCAGAGCTTACAGTAAACCAACTGATGAGAACTCATTTCTACATTTTAAATCCTTCCACCCTCACCATCTCAGAGAGAACTGCCATAAACCTTAAGCGCAATTCAGCAGAGTGAAGATTACCAGCTTAAAGGTGAAAACTGACGTTCCAATTTTTAGAAAGGGGGTATCCTAAAAAAATGGTTGAACAGGCTAAAAATAGAGTAAAAAACACAGTCAGGACATCATTACTTAAAGATACAATCTCTTTAAATCGAGCTCTATCACATGGGCCTTTTGGTACACCACTGTGGGCAGTTCTATCAAGAACATTATCTACAGGCACTGGCATATTGTTGCTGGGATTCCAGAATGTGGTGAGGTGCCTAATGTGGGTTTTAGAAAAAGGAAGAGCATCACGGTTATGTGATAAGATCTGACACTAGTCTATGTACTAGATTTGCTGATCAAAAGGGCTCTTAGTACAGGACCTACTGTAAGCTCTTGGAGGATCAGCTACATCAGGGGTTTGTGGCCTAATATGTGAAGGAATCCCTGCTACAAAAAAAAGCCCTAATTATAGCACTTTACATAATAATAGACGCAAAAAACCAGTCCTGGTCATTGTCTCATCCTATCTCCAAGGTTACAATGTTAATTCTATTAATTCTACCAGTACAGCAGGCAACAAAGAGATAGGATTGGAGAGTGAAAAGACCAAAGCAAATGCAATAATACATTCTTAACCTTATTTTCTACTGGGCATGAGAACTTCAGGATTTAGAGGACTCATAGAAATGATAAAATGATAAAGCATTAAAGTGACTCTCAGAAAACTGATCTACTAAATGGAGGCTCAAAGTGTCAAAGAGATTAAGGACATAAACTCTGGTAACCCAATCATAACATAAATTAAAGGTGAAATGAATTTGCTCCCAAAATTCTCATTAGAATTCTTCATGAGGCGGATCACAATCAAACATTTTCCAGATATTTTTCTTAATATTTTCAATATTCTACCAGCAGTTCGAAAAATGCAGTTGACAGTACTTAATGCTTGCACTAGTATGTAATATCAGATGAAATATTAGATGTCGACACTTAATGGTGTTTTTATCAGAGCACTGAATGGATAATGGCTGCAATTCTAAGAATAAAAGTTAAATTACTTCTGTTTAGTCCACCTGACAGCACAGATCACATACATCAGGAATTGGTATCTGAGAACTGACAACTTATGAGAATCTTATTTAAGACATCCAGAAAAGCCTGCAAGTCTAAATAAATCATTTGCATTTCAAATGTTGATTAAATTTCACATTCATATTTTAATTTCTCATTCAAAAATGTGAATGGTAAAACTGGAAACTTTGCAGACTTTAATTATTTGTGAACATTCATTTAAATGTGTGTGTTAAGTGTGATCAAATACCATTTGCTAAGTTTTGGATATTTTCCTCTACCCTTTACTGATCATTGGCTCTGACCTATTCATATGAACATATGACACTGTCTTCTACTGAATCAGACCCTCGGTCCATCAAAATGAATATTGTCTACTCAGACTGTCAGCGGCTCTCCAGGGCCTCAAGCTGAGGTTTTTCACACCTATTTGCCAGGACCCTTTTAGTTGGAGATGCCAAGGATGAAACCTGGGACCTTCTGCTTACCAAGCAGATGCTATACCACTGAGCCACCTCTCTCTCTCTCTCTCTCTCGGCTTGGCTTCGCGAACGAAGATTTAAGAAGGGTGCAATAGTCCACGTCTGCTGCAGGCTCGCTGGTGGCTGACAAGACCAATGCGGGACAGGCAGGTCCGGCCACAGTGGCTGCAGGGAAAAGTCTGATTTAGGATTGGTGCTGTAGCAGTGCGATTCTTCCTCAATCTCCTTTTGTCCTCAAGACCAGCTATGCGAGCCACCATCCCTCCCTAAATAGCGCAATATCGCAACCTTTGTTTCCACCTTGTAGTTGCCTTTATTCAACCTCTTCATTATACACATTTGATGCACTGAACCTATTAACATACCAGACAAGCCCAGCCTCACTTCCTGACAGCGACTCCAGTGCAAGATGCTATTAAGTGCTGAGTTTAAACAATTTCCAATTAACTATCACTGTTGCTCTTGTACCCCAGGCTATTGCCCTTTTGTTCTAGCTTCAGGGACTAGGCTTTCAAAGACTAAATAGTGTCAGTTGGAGGTGTTGTCTTCTTTGTCTATTAGAGATGGAAGACCGATATAGCCCTATGTAATTCCTTCTACAGCTGGTTCAAGGAAAGTACTTCAATTAAAAAACTGGATTACAGCCATCAATTTAATTTCAGACCCAGAAGCATGGAACATGTTGTATAGCTTTTCTTCCCAGTAATCTAGACAGCCAGTTGCACAAAATGCATGACAAGGCATATTGAAATGAGTAGATACAGTCTGTGCTAACAGATCCATGAACAATGTAGCAAATATATGTGATAGTGTTAACTGCTGTCTTCTCACATACTCCACTGCTAATCATCATAATGTTATCTGAATTGTTGCACAGCACATATGAATATAACATTGGTCATACTCATTCAAGAAATAATAACACACTTTTATTACAATGCACTTGAAGCATTAAAAGTGCTTCATGCACATAATGTAAATTCTCAAACTCTGATCCTGGAAAATCAGGCCTTTTTTTGAGCATGAACACACAGGAATGCAGTTCTGGCTGGCTTAGTGGCAGTGTGTGTGGGTTAATATGCAAATAAGTTCCTGCTGGGCTTTCTCAACAACAACAAAAAAGCCCTGTGTGAAACAATGGTGACATAAGGGGTATGGACTAATATGCAAATGAGTTCCTACTGGGCTTTTTCTGGAAGAAAAGCCTTGTGGAAAACTTTAACTTTTGTGCTAAGGGTACAGGAACAAACACAATAATTTCAATGCCTAACCTGCCCACTCACTCTAAAAAAAAACCAAAAACCTCTCTGCAAGATTAGTGCCTTCAGATGTGCAATATTTCTTTTTGTGTGTGTGTGTATTTTTGGATTTTTATATGCATGTGTGAGTGTGTGCACACCTGGAAGTCATGGCGACTTCCAGTGACTAACCCGTACTGGGAGCATGGAGGACATTCAAAGAGGTGACTGAATATAGCCTCCCCCTGTTTCCCAGCCCTGGTATTTCAAGGAGGTCTCCCATCCAAGTACTCCAACCAGAGCATCGCCATGTGACATCCCCATCATGATATCACTTCTGAGTGGCAGTGGGCAGAAGCCCCCAAAACCAGGGGAACCCTGCTGGGAGCTGGGGATTAGCAACCCTAGGTTAAACCAACTAAGGTGTGCTACAAAAAAATTGTAATAGTCTTAGATCTGCTCTTCAGATATGGTGCTGTGTTTGTTATCCTGATTTTTCAGAAGTCTTGTTACTGATTTGGGGTTTTTCCCATGGATTTGTTCACGTCCCCCAAAATAGGGACCATTATATTTGTCATATACGGGGGTCATTTTGTAGAAAAATCATCCAAGATTGTTATGCAGCTGCACCTACTATTCAATGAACAAGATGGGAAGGAGGAGGTGGAACTCTCAGAAAGGTTCAGGAGCTGTGCTCCTGTGAGCTCCCACTGAATCCGAGGCCGTTTCCACCACCTCCGGCATCAGAGCCCATCCCAGAGCTCAAAAATGGTGGGTGGGATGGTGGGCTTCTGTATTCCTCTGAGACTTGGCTGTTGCAGGGGCCATTTCCTTTCCTGCCCTTGGGGAATTTTTTTTTAAATATCAGCACCTGAATAGTATTGTATCAGTCTAACAGTATAGTGATGTGTGTACCAGATTCTCTGAATTTCCAGCTTTAATTTTTTAAACAAAGTAAGTCTCTAGCTTTTTCTGTTGTGTAGATACAAAGGTAAATGCATACCTCCACAATGGAATTTTAACAGGATTGTTAAAAATTGTTTTGGGGTTAATTAGTTTTATTGCCTTTAATGTATGTATTTATTATATATTGCCGTGCATCACCCAGAGCCTAGCCATAGCTGGGATGGGCGATTCATCAAGACAAATAAATCAAATCAAATCAAAGAGGCTAGAGACTTATCCCTTGGTGGTGAAGGAGGAAATAGTACTACAACAGCCAAGTTTTTCAGAGTCCACCTGTCATTTTCCAGTTAAGGTTGTGGGCTCTGACACGTCTGCTGCTGACAGCAGGGAGAACGTAAGCATGGTAAGTCTAGGGCTGGTTCAGTCCCTTCTCATTTGAAATTATTCGGACCATGTATAGAGGCCAGGTTTACCTAACAACTGTCTCCTTGCTGTCTTCATCTCTTTCCCTCCCCTGTCCCTCACTTCAACAAATCCCCAAAACACTCCTACAATTCTGTGAGATAAATTTTAATTACTCCCACAATTTTGAGGTGTTTTAACTGCCCCCAGTTTTGGCTGGTCCAGAATATTGGGTGTTCCAAACACAAAACAGCTAATTTGGGGTACAATTTTGACTTGAGTATATCCAAAATACACCCATCGTTAAATCATTTATTTGGGGGGAAATGATTATATCTGGCTTGTGCTTACTGCACAAACTGCAATCTCATTTCTCACAGATTTCCATGCCCCCCATTGCTAGGGTTGCCAATCCCACATTGGGGGTAGGGGATGCCCTGGTTTGGAGCCTCTCCCCCACTTCAAGGTTATCAGAAAGTGTGAGGAGGTTGAATGTCCGTGGGATGCTCCATTACACCCTATGGAGCGATCCCCATAGGGTATAATGGAGAATTGTTCTGTGGGTATCTGAGGCCCTCCCCTACTTCAGGGTTATCAGAAAATAGGGGGAGGGGGTTAAGCGAAATGTCTGCAGGGCACTCCATTATACACTATAGAGACCAATTCCCATAGGGTATAATGGATAATTGATCTGTGGGTATCTGGGGCTTTTTGAGGTAGAGGCAACAAACTTTCAGCATAGCATCCAGTGCCTCTCCTCAATACACCCCCCCACATTTCAAAAAGATTGGACCAGGGGGTTCAATTCTATGAGCCCCAAAAGAAGGTGCCCCATCCCTCATTATTTCCAGATGGAGGGAAGGCATTTTAAAGGCATGCGGTCCCTTTAAATGTAATGTTCAGAATTCCCTTCAGAGTTCAATTGAGCTTGTCATACCCTTGCTCCTGGCTCCACCTCCAAAGTCCCCAAATATTTCTTGAGTCAGACCTGGAAAGAAAACTGTAAGTAAGTTGTTTATAGCAACATAACTGCATGTATTAATGACAGGATTGCCAGCCTCCAGGTGGGGCCTGATGATCTCCTGCTTTTATAACTGATCTCAAGCTGGCAGAGATCAGTTCCCCTGATTATTTGTTTTTAGAGGAGATTTTAACACTGTGTTCTTGAAAGGTGGCTTGTTTTGTAAAAGATATCATGGCAAGTGACACTTATAACAACAGCCTTGCCTGTTACAGATGCTTGCTGGCCACCAGCTGTATGTATTCTAAATCAACATTAATATTAAATTAGTGTGTTTATTTTCCTCCTTTCATTATTGGGCTGGGAGTGGGCTTGCACAATGGTCTGCCTCTGCACATAATGTCAAAGGAGGCATTTAAAAACTCCACCCCTGAAAAGTATTGTTTCGATTTTATCTCAAATATAAATTATCGCTATACTATAAAATCATGCCATTAAGACAAGCCGAAGGATGTAAAAAAAGGATAAACCTATTTGTTAAACAGACCTACTGAAATAAAACCCTAAATTAAAAGTCTGGAGGATAAAAAGAAACATTTTAGCCTAGTGTCTAAAAGACAGTAAGGTAGGCACAAAGAAAGTCTCAATGAGGAAAGAATTCCAAAGATGCTAAGCTACCACAGAAAAGATTCTGCACCTAGGTATGCTGTATATGACAGGATTTACATGACTAAAAGCCATGTGAGACTGTAATAAGAAGAGTAATTGAGTGGAAAGGCTGGTTAGATTCATGTCAGTGCCTTTTTTAGGGGTGTGTAAAAAAACCCTGACATTTTTGGGTTTGGGTATATTGAACCAAAATAAATTGAATTTCCTGATATTCCTGAATCTCAATACTGGTATGGTACTGAAATTCAGTAAATATTCAGGATTGCAAAAAACAAACAAACAAAAAAGGCTCCATTTTACCCTATGGAATCATTATAGTCAATGGTCCTTATAGGGCATAATGAAGAATCGATCCATGGGTATCTGGGGCTCTGTGAAGGCTGTTTTTTGAAGTAGAGGCACCAAATTTGCAATATAGCTGTTGGTGTCTCTCCTAAAAATTTTTTTTTATAAAGATTGATCCAAAGGGTCCAATTCTATAGGTCCTAGAAGAAGGTTCCCCCATCCTCCATTATTTCCAGTGGAGGGGGAAAAGGCATTTAAAGGGAATGTGGTCTCTTTAAATGCCTTCTTCAAGCTGCAGCTTCACCTGGAAAGTGTTTAAAGGGACTTCAGTCCCTTTAAATATCCTTTAACACTAGCTATCCAGTGGTATTGGATAGCCAATTAAATACCCCAGCTGATATCCAGCTGAGAAAACACCCCCCCCCCAAAAAAAGGATCCCCCCCCCCCCAGCTCAGATAAACTGAATGCATACTCCCTAGTCCTGTTGGCAGAGTTTGGGAAATAATCCAATCCATGCTTTGGAGTTTGCTTCCAATGATGTTTGCCGCACTCTGAGCCCTAGAAAATATACCACAGCTCCCCCTAGGGTACAAGTGGATTAAACAACTCTTTTAGCAGTATGTATAGCAGGGGTGGGGAACCTTTTTTCTGCCAAGGGTCATATGGATATTTATAACATCATCCGCAAGCCATAAAAAATTATCGACCTAAAAAACAGTGCTCCACCAAGGGAGAATGATTCAGGCCAGCAAAATTAATGCAAATTATTGTTTTTCTATTTGAAGTCATGTGGGGAGAGCGCACGCGCACACACACATGCACACACACACACGGCCCACCACCCTAGGCAAATGCATAGGTCCACGGCTTTTTTGTAGAAAAAGCCCAGCAGGAACTCAGTAGCATATTAGACCCCATCCCCTAATATTAGCATATTAGGTCTCACACTCATTAGCATATTAAGTCACACCGTCTGGGATAATCAAGTGCAAACCAAACTGTGACAGTAACTTTTCCAGGCCTTGCAGAAATTCTGGCCGGCCAGCCAGGCCCCAGGGAGGCTGCTGCACAGTACATAGGCTTCCCAAACCTCCCGCTCTGGTGGGAGACCCCTGGGTTCGCAGCCTCATCTCCCACTCTTCAAAAATTGGGAAGCGGGGGGGGAGGGGGGGAGAACATACCTGTAGGCTTCATGTTATTATAGAGCTCCTGAGCCGTTTGTAAAATGTATGCCCCTTTAAGGCTGGGCAGGAAGCAGGAAGGGCTTGGGAGAACGGCCCCTCCCTTTCTTTTGCTTTCGTTTTCACAGCAAGAGTTCTCCGGAAGAAGATCTGGTAAGTATTTGTGTGTGAGAGAGAAGGAGGGGGCAGGGGATTCCCTGGTTTGGAGGCCCTCCCCCCTTTAGAAAGCGTGGGGGGAGGGAAATGTCTACTGGGCACTCTATTATTCCCTATGGAGAACGATTCCCATAGGGAATAATAGGAAATTCATCCGTGGGTATTGGGGGCTCTGGGGGGGTCTATTTTTTGAGGTAGAGGCACCAAATTTTTAGTATAGCATCTAGTGTCTCTCCCCAAAATACCCCCCAAGTTTCAAAACGATTGGACCAGAGGGTCCAATTCTATGAGCCCCAAAATATGGTGCCCCTATCCTTCATTATTTCCTATGGAAGAAAGGCATTTTAAAAGGTGTGCTGTCCCTTTAAATGTGATGGCCAGAACTCCCTTGGAGTTCAATTATGCTTGTCACATCCTTGTTCTTGGCTCCACCCCCAAAGTCTTCTGGCTCCACCCCCAAAGTCTCCTGGCTCCGCCCCCAAAGTCCCCAGATTTTTCTTTAATTGGACTTGGCAACCCTAACAGTACATCTGGGCCCTGTGATCCCTGCCTGGCCCTGGGGAGGCTGCTGCACAGTGTGGCAGGGTCCCACAATCCTCGCTGGCCAGCCAGGCCCCAGAGAGACTGCCACATGGCTTGGTTCAGCCCAATAATCTTCGAGGGCCACACCAAGTGACCTTGAGGGCCGCATACAGCCCTCAGGACAGAGGTTCCCGACCCCTGATGTATAGTAACTAGACTCCTAGTCGGCTGTTGCTTCTCCAAAATGTCTGCAGGCTTTCTCTATAATCTGGATACAACATAACACAACTCATCTTTCAATAAACTGTGAAAGAACCATAGCACATTTGTAACAGATATGGGAGGGAGGAGACAGGCAGACATTGTAGCTGAAAGCCTAATGTAATGAAAAGCAATGCCAAACTTTCTGTTAGCTTTGTGTATCTAGGACTTCATCTTTATATCTGAGATAAAAACGAAACAATACTTTTCAGGGGTGGAGTTTTTAACTGCCTCTTTTGATACTATGTGCAGAGGCAGACCATTGTGCAAGCCCACTCCCAGCCCAATAATGAAAGGAGAAAAGTAAACACACCAATTTAATACTAATGTTGATTTTAATAGAATATATACAGCTGGTGGCCAGCAAGCATTTGTAACAGGCAAGGCTACTGTTATGTGTCACTTGCCATGATATATTTTACAATACAAGCCACCTTTCAAGAAGCCATCTTGGTTTAAGAAAATATGCTGTAGGTAGTGAAAAAGAAATTTTGCCACTACAGTAAAGTGATTTATAAGGTTCCAAATTCAGTTCCTGACATCTCTAATTTAGGGATCTGAAAGAATAACTGCCCAAGAACTTTAAGAGTAAAACTAGTGAAGTTACTATGCCAGATGGGCAACATTTGAGTCCAGTAGCATCTTTAAAGTCCAACAGGATAAAAGCTTTCAAGAGTCAAA
Organism: Heteronotia binoei; assembly: GCF_032191835.1. Lineage (NCBI taxonomy): Eukaryota > Metazoa > Chordata > Lepidosauria > Squamata > Gekkonidae > Heteronotia > Heteronotia binoei. The sequence continues at coordinate 115,923,708 of NC_083227.1, read as the reverse complement.
GCTGTCTTCATCAGCTACCAGCAGGGCTGGCACATCCACCAGGTGACCTTAGGCAGTGTCATAGGGCATGGCCCTGGGGGGTGTGAAATTGGGCAACTTCTGGGAGGGTGGGGCCACCCTTCCATGTGATTTAAATCACATGGGAGAGCACTTAGAAGCAGCTGCTGCCCTTCCCACTCCCGGGAAAGGTCCCACCAATCAACTGATCAGTAGTGCCTTTAAATCACCCAGGAGGCCAGTGCCTGCTCATGGGTACTCTCCTGATCATGGGTAGCAGGTGGGCCAGCCTTTCCCCCTCCCCCCATTTAAAGAGACTGAGAAGATAGAGACTGAGAAGATTCATCTCATTGTTTAAAAGTGGGGCATGTGTCTGGGAACTAGGCTTCCCAATCCTCAGGTCCCAGTGGGGGGTTCCCCGGCTTTACAGGCTTCCCCCAACCCCCAGCCAGCTGGCCGGCAGGGGGAAGCCCTACCCCCCACAGCCACCATGTACCTCTAGAGCTCCGACAGATTTAGAAACCTGCAAACAGGTCCCATTTTAAAATGTGTGTGTCTTTCTGTTGTTTGTGTGCCTTTAAAGCTGAGCAGGAAGCAGGATGGGGAAGGGTCAGCAGCAACTTCAGTTTGTTTTGCTTTCATTTTCAGAACAAGTAACTAGACCCAGTAAGTGTGTTTGTGTGTGAGAGAGAGAGAGCAGGAGGGAGGGTTGCCAATCCCTAGGTGGGGCAGGGGATTCCCCAGTTTGAAGGCCCTTCCCCCACTTTAGAAAGCGGGGGGGGGGGAGAGGAGGGAAATGTCTACCGGGCACTCTATTATTCCCTATGGAGAACGATTCCCATAGGGAATAATGGGAAATTGATCCACGGGTGTCTGGGGCTCTGAGGGCGCTGTTCTTTGAGGTAGATGCACCAAATTTGCAGCATAGCATCTGATGTCTTTCCTCAAAACACCCTCCAAGTTTCAAAAGGATTGGACCAGGGGGGCCAATTCTATGAGCCCCCAAAGAAGGTGCCCCTATTATTTCTAATGGAGGGAAGGCATTGAAAAGGTGTGCAGTCCCTTTCAATGTGATGGCCAGAACTCCCTTTGGAGTTCAATTGTATTTGTTCCAACCTTGCTCCTGGCTCCACTCCCAATGTCTCCTGGCTCCACCCCCAAAGTCCCCAGATATTTCTTGAATTGAACATGGCAACCCCAGTGGGAACTGAGTTCTGAACAGAAGCCTCAGAGTGTGCATAGTCACACAAGGGACATAAAGATGTTGTAACATGTTCTTATGTTAGTGCACAAGTGTATCAACTGCCCAGGCTATGAGGACCTGGAATGTTAACAATACATGTACTGCATCTCAGGACTCAGTTCAAATGAGGTAGCAGTTACAAGTAGTGACATGCCACACATTCTTTTCCCTCACGGCATTTAAATCAAGACTAAGGGGTTAAAAATTCCTGGCGCGCAAGTACTACTAGCCCCTATATAACTGATTACAGAGACTGATGGCCAGGTTGCTGAAGCTATCCAGGAATTAAGCTGGGATTTTTTTTACCACCATTACCATCCCACCTATGTACACACTCCCATTCTTAGGTATAGGTCAATTTCAACCTTCTTTGTCCTCAAGAACTGGAGAATCTCCCATTGTCATCTCTACTATGAACCTAGATATGAGATATAAAATTGTGCCTGACCTGGTAGTATGGTAGTAAATTGCTCAAACTCATTGTAGTTTAATTTGTCCTATAGGGAGACTTCCGGTGTAATGGCGTGGTGTCGCTAAGCATTTTCCCGAGCTCCGGGAGAAGCTTGGATTTGCTGGGCATTTGGGGGGGCTTTCGGCCTGAAAGTACCCCCTAAAGAAGCGTCGGAAGACGCGTCGCAGTTTGGGGCGCTACTTGGAGACTGGATGGGTAGCGGAGGCTCCCTATTCAGATCCAATGAGCCCCTGAAGCCGATGCCCAGCAACACTCTGGTGCTTAACCGGGCCACCGGACAAGGGAGCAGACGGAGATAACATGCATATCCATCGCACGAAACAACAAGAAGAAACATAACTGTACCTTCCAAGAGGATTCATCGAAGTTTGAAACTTGTGCATGTGGGTCGCGGAGGGAGCGCTCTGTCGGAGAGACGCAGAACGGAGGAAAAGAAGGTGAAGAACATGGAGGGAAGGAGAAGCGGAGAGAAGTGGAGAGAAGCGGGATGGAAAGGCAACTGAGACTGATTGATGGCGAGAACTATAGTACAAGGATAGGAGAAGAAGACTGAAAACTAAAGCCAAGACTAAGGTGGGAGAATTGAGACCGAGCCGGCCGGGCAGAGAAACGGACGACAGACGGCGGACAGCAGCGGTGGCGGCGGCGGAGGTCGTATTCGGGAAAGAAGAGATGGATTTGATGGACTGAGTAAGTAGATTGATGGACTGAGCAAGTAGACTGATGGACGGAGTAAGTAGTTGAGTCGAGAAGGTGGTTTGAAGTGTTTAAGGGAAAGATACTGAAGGTGGAAGGAGGGAGAAACAGGAAAAGATAGAAGCGAAAGAGGGGAGCTATGAAAGACGCGGTGTGGATTACAGTGTGATGGCGGCTCTGCTGTAGTCGAAAGTGAAACCACGAGGCGGGGAGAGAATGGCGTCCTCTACTAAAAATAATAATATACAAGGCTGGTGAGCTTTTTTACTGGATAGAGGATAAACTGAGGCCAAGAAATAGAAATTGAAAAATCACATATCGGATAAAGAGTGGAGAGACGGTTTTTAGCAACGCTTTGTTGCGGCTGTCTCCCCACTGAAGATGGGCTTTTAGGCGCTTCTGGAGCTGATTGGGATACTGCAAGAAACGGCGCGGACATAGACAGTGAACACATAGAGTAATATAGACAGTATTATAGACAAGAAGAAGAACAGAAGAACAGAAGAATAGAAGAAAAATAAAGGGACTATACGGAACAAATAGAAATAATTGGAAAAGGGGAACAGAACAGGAGATAAATTACAGAAGAGACAATTATTTAGACTGTAGAGAACTGGACTGCAGAGAGCTGGAAGACAGAAAACTGAATTGAATTCTACTAGAGGGTAAAGAATTGAACTGAACACTTTTGTTAATAGTATAGTGACTAACTGGTAAGAAAACTATTTTGCAGTAGTTGGAATAGAAATAGAAATTAACTGTTTAAAGGTGAATTTGCTATTAGGATTCAAGGTAATTATATATTAGAAAGAAATAGAATTTAAATTAAGGTATTGAATGAGTAGTAATGAAAATAATTTGATTTAATAATTAGCAATGAAGGTTATTTGATTTCTGTATGGAATGAATTGAATTGATTTTAAGTATTGGATGAACTGAAGTGAACTATATCTGATTGCTGAAGGAATTGAATTGTTGCTGATTATAGAGGGCTAAAAATAAGTAATTATACTAAATTATTTAATAGAAGGAACCTCCTGGATAAGGGGATTGAGAATCGTAAACGGAAGAAGCTTCTAAAAATAACACTAACTATTTAATTTAGAATCAAACAAAGATCTTAGGGGGCAGATATGGGCCCAAAAAAACTTGGACAAGCGACCCCCCCACCCACGCCTGGGGGAGGGGGGAAATCAGGGGCAGAGGGAACAAATCAAGATGCCATTGAAAAGTTACAACATATGGTGATGGAGGGCTTCAAACAAAATCAAGAAGCGCTAGAGACGATGAAAGCTGATCTATTGGGGCAGATAATAAAAACTAACAAACAGGTTGAAGAATTTCAGAAACAATTATTGGGGAACACTCAACAGATCCATAGATTGACCGCCAAAGTGGACAGGATAGAGGAAAAAGAAAAAGAGATGTCCAACAGAACTCGGGACAATGCAGCAAGCTTGGCCCAATTAGAAGAAAGAGTAATAAGGCTAGAAATGGAGAAAGCAGCTTATATATTACGCTTTCAAAATATACCAGAAGAAAAGAATGAAAACATAATGGAGAAAGTAATAGAAATGCTGTCTTCTGAGGATGTAGAATGTTTGGAGGAAGGAAGTAGAGAAATTGAATGGGTTAAGAGGGTCTCATCAAATTACACACGACAGCATAATTTGGCAAGAGAAGTTCAAGTCAAATTTGTTCATCTCACAACATGCGAGAAAATTCAAAGGAAAGCTAAAGAACGAGAATTGAAATGGAAAGATGCTAAAATTAAGGTTTTGAGAGAAGTGCCCTGGGAAGTTCGACAACGAAGAGTGAAATATCGGAAATTGTCATCATGGTTGATTAGTCACTCGATACAATTCAGATGGTTGGTTCCAGAAGGATTACTTTTTACGTATCAATCTAGAAGACATAATATAAACTCGATTGAGAAAGCAGAAGAATTCTGGGAACAACATATTGAGAAAAGCAGTCGAGAGTCGGAAACGGAGGATGAACAAGAAGAAGAAGACGGTCAAAGTAATTCAGAAGAAAGAGCTCCGCAGAGGTCGCAAAGAGAAAGAATCAAGACGAAGACTAAAACTAAAAAACCCCAGAAATTAATACCGGATAGTATAGATCAGACAAAATGAGTGTTAAGCCTGGGCTGCAAATAATATCGGTTAACGTTAATGGTTTAAATGACCCAGGAAAAAGGAGAAGAACTTTTCAGCAGCTGAGAAAGTCTTCCTCATCAATAATTTGTTTACAGGAGACACATATTCAAGAAAAAGACATAAAATATCTGAAAAATGAAAAACTAGGGGTTCTTTACCATTCATCTGATCCAAAGAAGAAAAAGAGAGGGGTAGCCATTTATGTATCCAAATCCATTTACTCAAATTGCCTTTATACGGATAAAAAAGGAAGAGTGGTGATAATAGAGATAGAACTTAATGGCAACAAAGTGACATTAGCCAATATCTATGCCCCTAATGAGAATTTGGAAAAATTCTACCAGGCTTTACACAGAAAACTGACAGAACTTAACCCAAAGAATTGCTGCATTATAGGCGATTATAATGCGGTTTTTGATACAGAAAAGGATAAAAAATTTGAGGAACAGAAGAAAAGAAAGCTGCGAAATACCTTGCCTAGAGCTTTTTTAAAATTAGCGGATGAATTAAACCTAATAGACGCGTGGAGAACTAAGAATCCAACAACCAATGATTATACGTTTTACTCATCCGTGCATAAGTCCTGGTCGAGGATAGATATGTGTTGGTTGTCGGCGGATTTAGTGTTACGTCTTCATCAGGCAGAAATTTTACCCAGAACCTATGCTGATCACAACCCGATACAGGTCAAACTATTAGAAACAGCAAAAAGCTTTCGTTGGACCCTCAATTTACAGATTTTGAAAGAGAACAAATTTTTGGAAATAGCCAAGAAAGAAACTAAAGAATTTTTTCAAAATAATGTAATCAAAGACACTAGCATGGACATTATTTGGGACGCTTTCAAAGCCTTTTTTCGGGGTATCGCAATAAGATATACTGCGGAAAGAAAAAAGGAGCGACTGAAATCGTATAAAGAACTGACCCTCAAATTAGGAAATCAAGAAAAACAGCAAAAGGAAAGAAACACAGAAGAGATAAGATTAAAGATTGCCGCTATTCAACATCAGATTAATTTACTATTAATGGAAGAAGTGGAAAAACAGTTGAAATGGATGAAACAAACCCATTTTGAAAATGCAAATAAAACTAGTAGATGGCTGGCATATAAATTAAAGAAGGAAAGAAATAAGAGAATCATAAAGCTACTTAGAGATGAAGAAGGAAAGGAGATAACGCAAATCGACGAGATGAAAACAATAATTCAAAATTTTTATCAAAAATTATATAAAGGTCAAAATATAGATAAACAGTGGCAAGATGATTATTTAATCAAGACTAAGATGAGAAAGCTATCCAAAGAACAAAAAGAAAAATTAGAAAAACCAATTACTATGCATGAGATAGTGGAGGCGATAAACCAGCAGAAACCAAATAAAGCACCAGGCCCAGATGGACTACCAAGTGAATTTTACAAAACCTGTGGAGAAGAGCTCCTCATTCCGTACAAAAATGTAATTGAGGATATTCAAAAAAATCACAGAATACCAGCATCCTGGAAGGAGGCGTTGATCTCATTGATACACAAAGAAGACACAGATCCAGCAGAAGTGAGAAATTACAGACCTATCTCCTTATTGAATGTCGATTACAAGATTTTTGCCAGTGTCCTGGCTAATAGACTTAAGAAGGTTATAGGAACTATTGTCCATGAAGACCAAACAGGTTTTATACCAGGTAGACAAATGAGGCAAAACTTAAGATTTTTACTAAACGCTATCGAATTCTACAAAGAACATCCAGAGAAACAGGTAGCGTTTATCTTTGTCGATGCAGAGAAAGCCTTCGATAATGTGAACTGGGAATTTATCATAAAATCATTAAAGGCAGTGGGCTGCGGAGGAAACTTTTGTGATTTAGTGGAAACCATCTATACTAAACAAAAGGCAAGAATCAATTTTAACAACATTAAGTCGGACATGATTGAAATGGCACAAGGAACAAGACAAGGATGCCCGTTGTCACCTCTTTTGTTTGCCTTAACTTTAGAGCCATTATTGCAAAGAATAAGAGACGAAAACAGAATAAGAGGAATAAAAATTAAGGGAGAGGAGTTGAAGATTCAAGCATTCGCAGATGATATGTTATGTGTGCTGGAAGATCCCAATATATCTATTGCTTATTTGAAAGAAACGTTTAAACAATATGGGCAAGTAGCGGGACTTAAGATTAATGCTCAGAAGACAAAATTTCTTACTAAAAATATGAATAATGAGCAAATTAGCCAATTTGAAATAAAGTCGGAATTTCTACAGGGGAAAAAAGTAAGATATTTAGGAATTCAAATGACCAAAGATTTAAAAGATTTATACAGAAACAATTATGAGAAATTAGTGAAAGAGATACAACAAGATTTATCCAGATGGAAAGACTTACAAATCTCACTCTTGGGCAGGATAGCCACTATCAAAATGAATGTGCTGCCAAGAATATTATTCCTCTTTCAAATGATTCCTATTTCGCTCCCAAAGTCATTTTTTCAACGGGTCAACAAAATAATCTTACAGTTTATCTGGCAGAATAAAAAACCTAGAATTAGACTTAAGGTACTTCAGGACAGCAAACTTAGAGGTGGATTTACTTTGCCAGAATGGAACCTCTATCATATGGCTAGTCGAATAGTCTGGTTAGTGGATTGGATCACTTTGAAAAATAAAAGAATACTAGTATTAGAAGGGGCAGGCCTGGAGAAAGGATGGCACGGATACCTTTGGTACCATAGTCCCCCGCAAAACAGTTCCTTCTGGAGACATGAGATCAGAAGATCCCTTTATAGAGCCTGGTTAGAAATTAGAAAGTTTTATTCTTATACCCCATCATGGTTATCACCGGTAGAGGCATCTACCCACCCGAATCTCTACACTTGGAACAATATATGCTACCAAAATCTATTAGATGGACAAAACAACCTCCGAGCAGAAGAAATGGACCATCTGGATTGGTGGTTGAAGTGCCAAATAAAATCAAGATATCAGAAAGATAAAGAAATAGGCTTTTCCAGAAAATTAAATGACCTTGACCAAATTATTCAAATGGATCAGAAGTTAATCTCTAAAACTTATGAGTGGCTACTCAGGGAAAAAATGCAGGGAGAGGTGGTGAAAGAATCTTGGGTTAAATGGTTGAGAGATTTCGGTTACAGCATACCAATAGATGACTGGGAAAAAATATGGAGACGGAATATAAAATTGATCAAACCAGCTTTGTATAAAGAGAATCTGTATAAAATGATTTATCGCTGGTATTTGACGCCGGAACGATTAGCTAAAGCCTACCCCAGTTACTCAGACAAGTGTTGGAAATGCAGAAAGGTTAAGGGGTCAATTTTCCACATATGGTGGAAATGTGAACATGCCAAAAAGTATTGGTCCTTAATTAGTATTTGGACCCAGAAGATTTTGAAAATTAAACTTAGACACTCACCGGAGCTCTATCTTTTAAATGTTTGCAGGGAAAATCTTCCACCTGAAACAACTAAGGTGCTAATGTATATTGTAACTATTGCAAGAATATTATATGCAAAATACTGGAAGCTACCAAAAATACCTTCCAGGGAAGAGTTTATTGTTCAGCTTACAGAAGCTGCGGAACTTGATTTAATGACCACAAGGTTATGTGATGGAAACACGCAAAAATGTAAAGAGAGTTGGGAACCGATATATAGTTGGGTAAAAAGTAAAGGTATGTTGTTGGAATAAGAGGAAAGTAAAACATTATTCTCTGGTCACTCCCGGTGTGTTTGGGAGGATGTCTGGGAGGTGGAGGGGGATTGAAAGCGTTGAGATGATTGTGAGTTATATGTATCTGTACAGAAATATGTTTTGTATGTTTTGTATGTTTATATGCTTTTGTCCTTATAAGGTGGAATAATTCAATAAAAAACTGTTTAGTATTAAATAATTTGTCCTATAGGAAGGAAATACAAACTTTCCCTTTCTTTTACTATATATATTTTATATTTTGGGGTTGGCTTGGTTCCTGTGGTTTGTTGTTTTTTTTTTAATTCCTTTAATTTTTCTTATTCCTAATGGTAAGATTGCAATAGCCTTTGGCTGTCAGCAATAAATACACCTACATTATACCCTTCTTTGCCATCCAGTCTCCATAGATGCAGGCCAACTGGGAAACAGGAGGAAAAGGAATATTTCTCCTTCTGCTCAGTCTCCATTTGTTTTTTCCTCTCTACAGGCAACCTATACAGACAGGAAAAGCCTACTGCTGGTAGTTCCTCCCTTTGTCCACGCAACCAGGTCTTTCCCTTGCTTCCTTTGGCATTCTGGAGTTATATATTGCAGAACGCCATTGCAGAATGCCAAGTATACATAACTGAGCTGTGAGTATTTCAGACACATAATGCAAAGCTATCTGTGTGACAAAAGTTTGCTTACTGATAACATTGTGTTTTTCCCCCTGGCTGGCAGCCATGAAATTATGAAAAAGGAACCGCAAAGACTGTGATCTCTTAAGCAAATAATAAGCACCGCACAGAACCTAATTTTAAATAGCTTGAACCTTGGATGGAGGAATATGAGACACATATAGATGAGTGACAAAAGAAAGAACATGCATGGGATTCAAATACAATAGTGGGAAGTTTTTAAAGTAGATACTAGAGTATACTGACAGACCAATAATCCATTGTGACAGCCCACAGGCTACATGCATCAAAACCAAGTATCTCTTTTAAAAAAGAAAGTTTCCAGTCCTACCCATAATTGTAGAAAAGCCAAAGAGAGCAGAGAGGAAGACATGAGAATCAATGGGAAGGATTTGAAAGGATGGAGGGCAGTGGAACAGAATAAGGGAGTGAAAACCTGCCTCTGCTTCATGGTGGTGGAGAGTGCTGGGGATGGAGACAAGGATCCTATACAAGGACTGGATCTGGCCACCTGGGAAGCCACCCTAGTGCAGGAACAGAACCAAGGGCTCCAGTGCAGTAACTCATGTCTGAGACATTGCGATAACAAGGGGGTTCCAACCAATGCTTCCTCTGTATTTTGCAATAGTACTTCCAGCCAGGAAGGGATACAAAGAACATTTGTTCATTCTCAAGGCCAGCTCCATAAATAGGCAGAACCCTGCCCTATCAGCAACTGCCAGATTCACAACAGAAAGATTCTTTCCTATGGAAGTGGACCATGAAGACTGGGGACAGGTGTGCAGCCCATAATATTCAAAACAGTAAAAATGTTTCAGATGTGAATATGCAGGATCAAATAGACTAGGTTGGTTTCCCATAGAAATCTGTTGATAGATGAACTTCCTCACTCTTTGAGATGGAGAGACAAGCTTCCAGTTCAACTACTGCTCAGGACCCTATCACGATCAACAAGATGAGGGACAATCTCAGTGGCTGGACCTCTGACTAATGTTTGCTCACCTCCATCCAATTTAGTGCAACATCATTCCACATCTTGTATTCTAAAAAACACATCACCTGATGCCCTTCAGCTGTCAGGCTTTCTGTGTGACTCTCCAAAGCTCCCTCTGTTCCTCTTCCTGCATGCTATGACTTATCCTCAAATACACCAAACAACTCCCTCCCATCCTGTCAACTTGAATATCTTTATCACTGAAATGTTCTCCCTTAGTTACCTTCATGCATCCCATGCCTGTCTCCATTTGTCATAAGCCCTGACCTGGATAGCCCAGGCTAGCCTGATCTCGTCAGTTCTCTGCAACTAAGCAGGGTTGGCATTTGCTAGTGTTTAGAAGGACAACTTCCAAGGAATACCAGGGTTGTGATGCAGAGGCAGGCAATGACAAGCCACCTCTGAAACATCTCTTGCCTTAAAAATACCGTAAGTCTAGCTTGCCACCTAGTGATGCATAATGGCAAAAGAGCTAGAACTTCTGGCTGTCAAACAATCTTAGGATCTCCTGGCTATACTACACACACTGCCATGTAATAATAATAATTAGTATTTGTCACATATATGAGAAAACTGCAAATTCCACATTTGCCCTGGGTGCACAAAATTCCAAATTCTGCTTCATGCTACTTAAAAAAAATCAAACAGTTTATTAGTAAGGAAGTTAAGATACAACCAAAATCACGATGTAGTCAAGGTCAGTAAATCAATGGACAATGGAAAGAAATGGCACAAATACAGATACAAATGCTAGCCAAAGCATCAAAAATAATGATATACCAGATGAATTCAAGCATGCCTAATAAACATAATGTAAGTAGTTATTTGTTTAAATAGTTAATTATTCATCCAGAAGAGGGGAACCATCGTATCTAATAGGGTGGGTGGTCCTAATAATCTGAAGAGAATGAAGGGAGAGACAAGTGTTAAATGGGCAGTAGCAGTCATAGATGAGCCCTAGGAAGGGCTCACCAATTCCATAGCCCTGAAAATGGTTCAATAACTTGTGTGAAGTGCAATAACACTGCTGCAGGAGATTTCAGAGAAACTGATAATACCTTCTGGTCTTTACAGCTGAAAGTCCTTGTCTATAGTATTTCACAAATATGGTTTTCTTGGCCCAAATTAAATCCTCACTGGGAGGACTTGGAGCCAGACCACATTAAGGCATTCCCAAGGTTGTGTGTATTCAATGAAAACTTAACTCCACAGCGAGGCAAACAGGCCCCTCCAGGCCATTTTAGCTTGAGAAAACAGCATGAGGAACACTAAAGTCCCACCTCTCCCATGTCATGTTCCCAGTTCCAGATGTGCTTGGGAACTTTGGTTCCCTAACATATCATTTGATTACATGAACATCAGTCAGGCCCAATCTGAATTGTGCCAGACATAACATCTAGTTTTGACCTCACCTTCATTCCTTCCTCAGGTTAGTTCTTGATTATTACATGGCACTTTAAGGAGGAAGAGTAGGCAGGCTATGCAAATTTGTTCCCCTTCAGTCCAGACATGATTTGCTGTCTGCCAGACTGTCTCCCCACCTTCCAGGCCAATGCAGCTGGTTTCAAAGCTGCTGACTAGGAGTCGCAGGGGGATGATGTTGTCACTCATTTCTCTGCCACCGCACAGTAGTCATCATGTCCCAATGACTACTTATTCCCCTTCTTGGCTCTTTACTTGATAATTTTACCACACCTTTACTAATAATCTTTCTTAATCAATTTGCTTCACCGTACTGTGCTAGAGTGTGACCTAGATGGGTAGCCTTCAGGGCTGCCGTAAGTCAGCTGTGTTTCTGGAGCTCAAAGGAAAAAGTCTGCCTTTGTGCTCCCTCTGAAACTCTGCTCAATTGCCCAATGCAAGCTGCTGCCCACTGTGCAACCCTGCCTGGACATTTCCCTCTGCTGTTGCATAAGTTTTAGAGAGCAGTCACAAACAGGTCTATTCAGATGTGTCCCGTTTTATTCACTGCAGTGTATTTTCAGGTATGCGGTCCTGAGACTACTGCAGCCTCATTTAGCAATCTGCTCTCTTAGAGGGCTTTCTCATTTTAAAAAAAAAATCAGAAGAGGGTGGGTGTTCAGAGAGGTTTGATAGTAGGGCTGTTAGAATACAAACCTCTATGCCAGCTCTGTTGCTGGTCTTTCTCTGGGTCCCTAGCACCTCCTTCTGCATATATCTTTGAGGTTTTAAATGCAAGCTTCTGCACCCATTATATACCTTTGTTTGCTTCTTTAAGTAGTCATGTACAAGTCTTGTTGCTCATTGCGTAACTCTGCCTGACAAATGCCTCCTGGTGCCCACCGCTGGACTGTCTAGCCTGCTCAAGGTGACAGTGGCTCTCCAAAGTCTCAGTCAGAACTCTTTCTTGATCCAGTTACCTGAAACCTTCAGAAAGACAGGCACAGGGCAGATAAAGACTGTTGACACTTGCAGAAGGCAGACAACATTACAGAGCTAGGTGTGCCACTGTGCCAGGAGTAGGTCAGATTTAGTCTGTCACTACTTCACCTGAATGTTTTCCCTTGCTTCTGCAGAGTGCCAAGAAGCCTGCTTCCTCACATATATGCCTTCTTCTTCTGGGCCGGCAGGCCGTCACTATTGCCTTTGTAATAGGCCCAACTAATCAGCTATTGCTCATCATTCAGTCCTTGGCACAAAACAGAAGTGGACTAATAGTGTTTACAGGAGTCTCACAAATCAGTTAAACAGCAACACTTTATTTTATGTGTAAGGTACTGTCAAGTCACAGCTGACTTGTGGCAATCCTCAAGGCAAGAGCTGACAGAAATGGTTTGCCATTGTCTGGCTCTGCATAGTGACCCTGGAATTCCTTGGTGGTCTTCCATACCAAGTACTAGCCAGGGCTAATCCAGTTTAGCTTCTGAGATCTGATGAGATCAGGCTATGCTGGGCCAACCAGGACAGGGAAACATTTTCTTACACCCTAGTAAATCAGTCTTACTCTGTCAAGAAGTAGTACAGTACTAGCTATTCAATTTTTAAGACATAAACATGAATCTAAAAAGTCAAAAAGAATTGAATCAGCTCAAGCAAGGAAATGCTAGCTGGGGAGGATGCTGCTTCTAAAGAACAAAGAAAGTTCTTCTCAAGCCTTGCATGATTAATTCTGGCAATTTTTGCAACAGTAGAAAAACTGAAAGGAAAACTGCTTAACGGGGAGGACAATTGGAAAGGTTCTTTGTCAGTTTCATTATACCCTGACTTTTCTCCTCTTCCTCTGTGTCTGAACGCTGCTTAAGATCTCTGAACCAGTCAAGTGCCACAATAGCAATGCTAACAGATGCAATTAGTTTCCTTTTCCTTTTCATTGTAACTATGACAATTGGGACATTTAGGGGTGATTACAGACCAGCACTTTGGGGTGACTCAGAGACAGCTCTGAAATCGACCCCAAAAATTTCCCCACACACAAACATCTGCCGCCTGCCCTCGTCCTGTACTCACTCCATCCTCCATCCTCTGCAGTGGGACTCAAAAACCTACCACTTCTGAAGTGGTAGCAAATATCTGAGCTGTATGCCAATCGCCTCCTTGGCGTCTGGAGGCAGAAGGGCACAAGCGAGGTGCCTTGGCAGTGTGGGACTGTTGAGCCGCGCCAACTCTCATCCAGCTTTTTAAAAACAAAACTGTTTTAACTGTGCATAACTACTGAAAATGTATGGGGGGGGAAAACCAAGCTGAGTGACAGGAATGGTGCGCAACAGCTGTCTGAACACACCCATGTTGCCCCATGGACAGGATGGGGATGGCTTACAGGGGAGTGTGTGGAAGCCTGATTTGGGACGCTTCCCGTCTGCCCCAAAATACCTGTCTGTTGTCACCCTTATATTTCTTTTCTCATTAGCTGACAATTATATATCCCTATTACATACTTGTTCTATACTAACTTTGCAGGCATTAGCTTTGCCTTACCATATTTAGAAAAAATAGTTCTCATGCCAAAGTATAGCTGCAATGGTACTGAACTATAGTACTGAACTGAGCTGTTTTCTGACTACTTCATCACATTCCCTGATCGTCAGTTAAACCACTTTAAGATATGTACTTCTAGAGCTCCTGGTTTTTTTTTTTTTTTTTTAAACTTATTTTAAACTTATCTTGATCAATTTCCTTAGTCACATGAGGTGAGTTCCTAACTGGATTTCTTTTTTAATTTTATTTTTGGAATTTATCTCAAACACCATGCAGCTTTGCACCTGTGCTGTAGTTGCTTGTGCTCAGGGCCAGGACGCCAGGAGGGTGGGGACACCAAATTGGGCTCTCCCCCTCCCGGTGCCCCAGGCAAGCGCCTAGTTTGCCTGCCTCCTCTGCCCACCACCCACCCCTCCTTTGCCTTCCTGTCCCTTTGCCTCCCCCCGCCCCCGGCGCGATCACAGTGCGCCACGCTTGGTCCCTGCCAACTTCCAAAGGACGTGCTCGCGAAGGCTTGGCTCCCCCTCCCTTCTGAAGGGACCTTCTCCAGCACATCCTTTGGAAGCACACGCATTGTGACCAGCAGGGACCAGGTACAGCGCACTGTGCTTGCACTGGGGGTTCGGCGACAGGAAGGGGGGGCGGGCGGCAGCAGTGAGGGGTTGCAATGGCTGGGGGGGGGGGGTTCGGCGGAGTGCAGCACTGCATTCCAGCGCTGCTGGGGAGGCAGTGGGGGGGTGGCGGGGGGTACCTGCCTGGGGTGCCACGCGCCCTTGGGCTGGCGCTGCTTGTGCTACAAGGCTAGACTGTACCTTGGTGTTAAGTTGCAAAACCTAACACATGAAACCATTACGTGTATGGAATGTCAGCATTGTCACTAGAAATACTAGAGGTTTCTATTGCCTGGGATTTGCTTGGGAAAATCTTTATAGAAAATAAATGGGTGCTGGGAGGAGATTTTCTTTAAAAAGAAGAAGAAGAAGAAGAAGAAGAAGAAGATATTGGATTTATATCCCGCCCTCCACTCCAAAGAGTCTCAGAGCGGCTCACAATCTCCTTTACCTTCCTCCCCCACAACAGACACCCTGTGAGGTGGGTGGGGCTGGAGAGGGCTCTCACAGCAGCTGCCCTTTCAAGGACAACCTCTGCCAGAGCTATGGCTGACCCAAGGCCATGCTAGCAGGTGCAAGTGGAGGAGTGGGGAATCAAACCCGGTTCTCCCAGATAAGAGTCCGCATACTTAACCACTACACCAAACAGAGTGGGCGGCAGAATTCATTCATTTATTCAAGGCCGCTAGTTACATAAACAATTAGCCACACATAAAACTAAACAGTGCATCTGATGACACACAAACAGACCTCCTTGTTCTCACAAAGGAGAAAATCCTTAGTTCAAGAAAATGGCTTTACCCTGCACTTTTGCCAGGTGGTACCTCAGATCCACTCCATGTCCACGTTTCAAAGAGAAATAAGACAAAAGAACACAGAGCCTTTCTGTTCCTTCTGGTCTAGCTTGCCCTATTCCTCTTGCAGAAGCAGACACCTCCTCCCTTCTCTCAGTGCCCCAGGATGAAGGTTTGCCTTCCTCCCACTCCTGGTTCCCTTGAACTTCTTGCCAAATGTGGCAATCTGATCCAACCCAGAAAGCATCTGCATGACATCAATAATCTTTGGCAGGTATTGCAGCTTGCTTCCTATGCACTGAATGTCTTCCAGGTTTTTATCTATTTATGGTTAGTTAGCCAATTAGTTGGATTACTTCAATCCTGCCTTTCAATGTCAATTCATCTTTGGCAGCTAACAACTGTAAAACACCTGTGTGGGGCTGTTACTTTCTCAAAGCTGCTTCAGCCAACATGCTTGGGTTTGTCTCCTCCCTCCCTTTGTGATGAAAAGCAGGAAAGGGCTTTTTGTGACCTTGTACTCTCTCCCTGCACAGTGATACACCATTGCTACAAACTGTCCCTATTCAATTCAATCAGGAGGACCTCTTCAGTTTCAGTCAGGTATTGCTACTTTTGCCCTGACCTGGTTAGTCTAGGCCAACCCAATCTTGCCAGATCTTGGAAGTTATACAGGGTTGGCCTGTTTAATATTTGGATGGGAGACCACCTGGACTACCAGGGTCATCACACAGAGGCAGGCAATGGCAAACCACCTCTGAATGTCTCTTGCCTTGAAAATCTTATGAAGTTGCCATAGTCAGTTGTGACTTTACAGCAAAAGGAAAAACAAAAACAAAACAAAATTGCCATTGTGTACTCAGACTCGCCCTTCTTGACTTTGCCAAAAAGAGACCGCTCTGGTGATATATTTACTGATTCATGGGTCTGAAATTTCATCTAGAGATAATATTCTGCTGCACAGAGACATGCTCCTTTTGCCATCGTTCTCTTCCCCTTCGTGCTACTTCTCCATCAGCTAGAATTTCTTTTTTAAAAAATACATATATTTTTAAAAATATACAACACAATTACAACAACTATCTTCTTCACAATTTTTGTCACAGTGGTAATGAACATTTTTTATAATAAAATAAAAATATAAACTAACTCACAAAGCGCTACCATCATGTCTTAACATTATCATTGTTTACCATACACAGAAATTAAACACATATCAATATCATAGAAGACAATGTCACTAAAACGAAAAATTAAGATATTTTTTAGGTATAGAAGATTTAAATTCCGTACTGGTGTTAATATATTCAAAAAGGGGGAACCATTTTTCTACAAAATTATTCTCTTTAGTAGGGGTTTCTGTTACATAGATCTGTGTTGCTATTTTGTCTATGGGCACAATTTTCCAAACCTTTGCCTGCCATTGTGGTATTGTGGGATATGACATTGTCTTCCATTGTTTGGCTAGTATAATTTTGGCTGCCGTTAATAATAGGGCTGCTAAGTCCTTTTTTTGTGGTGTAAGCTTCAGCTTTGGCGTTGGCCAATAATTCAAGAGAATTGCCTCTGGGGTACAAGGTATTTCACTATTTAACATGTTATTTATTAGTTTTACTATTGTGTTCCAGAAAGCATTGATTCCAGGGCAAAGCCACCAACAATGGAGAAAAGAGCCTTGTTGTTTACAATCTTTCCAACAGTCATGTGAGGGTTTCATTCTAGAGAGAAACATTTTCCTAGGAGTTAAGTACCATCTGGAGAAGAGCTTGTAATTTTGGAGTCTTATGTTCAATGAGTATGTTGTAAAGAGTGAAGAGGACCAGATTGTACTCCATTGGTCCTGAGTAAGACTGATACCACAATCCTTATGCCAAGCTTTCTGTTGTGCAGTAACTTAGTTCCGAATTTTTTTTTTATAGTAAGTTGTATATAATGAAAATATGTCCTCTGGATTGCTTGCGGTTTTTATATATTAATGTTTAAAATGGGGTTAACTGTCTATCTATTATATCTACAATTCTGGGATTATGTAGAACATAATGAAGCTGTTGGTACTGAAACCAAGGGATACTAAGATTATATTTACCTTCCAATTGCATTTTAGTTAACATTTTCTTATTCTCTATTATGTCTTTCAACCTCCACAAACTGATCTCCCTCCATTTTACAAAGGCATTATGCTGCCTACCCAGGCTGAACCAGTATTGCCCCAGGAAGCACACCATAGGTGAGGTAAGTGGAGTTAGGATTTTTCTATACTTATCCCAAATTTGCAATGTCAGGATTAGGTAGGGATTTTGAACTCTGTAGAAGCAGCTGTCCTTAGGTTGGTTCCATATAGTTTCGCACAGAATATCTCCATTCAGACAGGATGATTCAAGATATTCCCACGCTTTATTTATACTTTGAGATGCACAGTTGATTATGCTTTTTAGATTAGCCGCCAACTAATATACTTCAAGGTCTAGGAGACCTAAGCCTCCCATCTTGATTGGTCTGGTTATTAGAGAATATTGTACCCTGGACTTTTTCTGGGACCATAGAAAATTACAAAATGTGGCCTTCCATGCAAAAAAGTCTTTAGAAGGGATAAAGCATGGTATGTTCTGAAACAAATGTAGATATTTAGGAAAAATAAAAGTTTTCAGTATATCTATTTTGTCCAATAACATGAAATTAATTTTAATCCATTGATTTAAGGTATGTTTTATAGAGTCCTCCAGGGGTTTAAAATTGGAGCTATAAAGCTCTTGTAGATTTAAAGATATATTTATTCCCAAGTGCCATAATGATTTTTGTACCCAATTAAATGGGAAGGTCTGCGAGAGCTCTAATTTGGTTGTGTAATTTATTGTAAATCCTGAAATGGTACTGAACTTTTGGATTTGTGCTAAAAGGGCTGTTGTCAACTGTACAGGGTTTGTTAAATAAAAAATTGCATCATCCACAAAAAGACTTGTTTTGAATGCTTCCTTTCCCACTGGTAATAGTGTTGTCTTGCCGAATAGTATGGGCCAAAGGTTCTATTGACAAGGCAGACAGGATGGGTGAAAGAGGGCAACCCTGTCTTGTCCCTCTCTTAAGGGGAATTTCTGCTGACCTATAATTATTAATTGAGATCTGTGCCTGCGGAGCTTCATAAATTGATGAGATTGAAGTTAAGAATTTGGGGCCAAAGCCCATATGTTGTAGGACCGTTAGTAAGTATGGGACCTCTACCTTACCAAACACCTTTTCAGTGTCAATAGCAAGAAGGATTGATTCACTTGACTGTTGCCTGCCATAATGAATTAAGTTTAAGGTTTTCCTTTTATTGTCCGTGATGGTCCTAGTAGGGATAATACCCTATTGGTCCACGTGGACATAATCAGCTACTATTTTATTCAGTCTGTTTGCCAGAATGGTGGAAAAGATTTTAAAATCATGGTTCAGGACTGATATTGGCCTGTACAAGGCTGGGGTTAATTTGTCCTTCCCTGGTTTGGGGATAACCGTTATTCTGGCCTCTCACCAAGTTTGGGGCATGGAGCCTGTTTCTGTAATAGAATTGCAGGTTTGTACCAGAGGATCCACTAACAGTAATTTGAACTTCTTGTAAAATTCTATAGAGATTCCATCCCGACCTGGGGCATTATTGTTCTTAATTTTCATTATTGCTTCTAAAGGTTCTGCAGGTGTTACTGTTTGCTCTAAAAATTGAAAATGGTCTGGAGTTAATTTTATTTTGTAGTTAATACTGTATTTTATGTACACTTGAATAGTACATGTATTGTCTGAAGCCTGGGTTAAACATACGCCAAGCGTCAGACAAGTTAAATTGTTTTAATATATCTACCAGATCTGTAGGTTTAGACTTGGCCTTTTCCCCCTAATTTTATCTGATTTTATTTTTTGACAGTGGAATGATACTGATTTAGAAAATAAGATAGCCACCCCCCTAGCTTTTGATGTCCCCAGAGCCAGGTAACATTGAGTGAACCAGTTAGAGAGCAAATACTCGGAGTTCAGGTTTTTCTGGTGAGTTTCCTGGAGGCAAAGTATATTAGAACATTCCCTTTGCATAGTGTTTGAAATCCTTCTACATTTCACTGGGTTGTTAAGACCTCTACAGTTCCAACTATGAACTTTATAAACATGTGTCATTTTAAATCTTATACGATAGTGCAAAATCCACGTAAAGTGGTAAATACCAAAAACAAAGCTTCCCTACCTGAAAGAGAAAATTCCTTAATGTCAGTTTTCTAACTCAGACGTCCACGGGGACCAAATGATATGAGATGACTGGAGAGGGCTGACTTTACCTTCTTGCATTTGGTCCGTCCTTGTGATGGTGTCAAGGTAGTGACAGGTTAGGCACAAGCAAAATACAAAAGGCTGGGGAATGAATCCTCATTACCCAGGATAACAAGCCATTATCAGCCCCTCTGGCTAACCCTCTAGCTAGGAGACCAAAGGAGAAAGTTTTCAGCCCTCCTGGCAAGTATTCATCAAGAAGTCAGCACTGCAAGATAGGACACTTGCAAACTGAGTTCCAAAAAAATAATTATGTTGGTAGCTGTACCCTGGAGCCTGCCACACCACCCGGTGGTCACCCTAGAACCCCCACTCTGGACAATGCCAGACTTCCCACAGCTGGCCTGATTCTATTTGACCAATCAGGTGTGTGGCTAAGACACATGACTATGTACTCCTGCAGTTAATATGTGCTCAAAACTGAGCAAGCATTTATGCTTACCCAGGCTTCCCTGCACTAAGGAGGTGGAATGCAAGTGCAAAACTCCTTGGTCTCATCCTTGAAACTTCATTGATCTCACTAGCACCTGTGTCCATCTCATCCTCTCTGTCTGAAACAATTCATCATGACATTAAGTTCCTAGGGAGGAGCCGTCTATAACTTTTACTAGGCCCAAAAGCCTAAACCAAAGAACTGAAAAGTCAAGAAACTGCAAAGCAAATCCAGATTCTTGACAGAGACAGCTTTTTACTTATTAACTTTTCTGTGGTTATGACATAGATTACTTCTAGTTTATCCTAACTTTAAAAGGCTAATTCAGCCTGTTGGTTGCAACCAAGTTGCTAGACAACTTGGTCTCATATTGCTTGCTATTCTAGCCCATTGAGCAAGACCAAGTGGGTGGACACATACCCTTACTAGCTGCAGCTCCTAGGTAACACCACACTCATCTGCAATGTGTCAGTCACATCCTAAAACACATTCTTCTTTTGGGCACATGGATTTTAATGCTCCTCCCCTGATATAGGATCCCAGGTTAAGTAACACTGAATTGTGTCTACCTTATAAATGCTTTTTCAAATGATGCTTCCCTTGTTCTTCTTTGTAAGTATTAGGGCTGCCAATCCCCAGGTGGAGGCAAGGGATCTCCTGGTTTGGAGGCCCTCCCCCACTTCAGGGTCATCAGAAAGCAAGGGGGGGGGAGAGAAATGTCTGCTGGGCATTATTCCCTATGAAGATCAATTCCCATAGGGTATAATGGGGAATTGATCCTCAAGTGTCTGGGGCTCTAGGGAAGCTGCTTTTGAGTTAGAGGCACCAATTTTGCAGCATAGTATTCAGTGCCTCTTCCCAAAATACCCTCCCAAGTTTCATAAAGATTGGACCAGGGGGTCCAATTCTATGAGCCCCAAAAGATGGTGCCCCTATCCATTATTTCTAGTGGAGGGAAGGCATTTAAAAGGTGTGTAGTCCCTTTAAATGTGATGGTCAGAACTCCCTTTGGAGTTCAATGATGTTTGTCACACCCTTCCTCCTGGCTCCACCCCCAAAGTCCCCAGATTTTTCTTTAATTGGACTTGGCAACCCTAGTAAAAATGTAGACAACCCTAATAAAATAGCACTGTGCTCCCATGGCAGATTTAGATTGACCCTTAGACAGTACCAGAAGCTGGGCATGCATAGACAAGATAGAGCTTTAGGTATGCAGAAAAGTATGTGGTTGTGAGCTCATGCCCCTCCCCCAAAGGCTCATTGATGACTGAGCATGTTGTAGGAAGCTCTGTGTGTCAAGAAAAGTTGTGAATCAGTTAAAGGAC
The DNA here is from genome assembly GCF_032191835.1 of Heteronotia binoei. Classification (NCBI taxonomy): domain Eukaryota; kingdom Metazoa; phylum Chordata; class Lepidosauria; order Squamata; family Gekkonidae; genus Heteronotia; species Heteronotia binoei. The sequence goes on along the minus strand of NC_083227.1, from coordinate 115,902,377 downwards.
AACCTACAGAAGATGAAGAGGAAAGTGGCCTCCTCAAGAGTCTATAGCATACTGAAGATTTGGGACTTAAGAGACATTTCCAGGTTTTCACATACACCCATGTGTGACTTCACAGATCCTCCAACTTGTTTCCTCTAATACAAAAATTCATGACTAAGTGCCTATCAGTAGGTAGTAAAACAGTCCCCTCCTCCCCCAGATAAGGAAAGGGTTTATACATACTTGGAGGAATTTAACATCAATTAAAGGGGGAGGGGGAAAGAGAGAGGCACTCCTAAAAGATGTTGATATCCTGGAGGAGAAGACTGAAGGAGGACTTTCCCAATGGATATGCCCCTTCACTCAATTCTTCAGATATAGTTTTTTTTCAGGTGTTTCTAAAGCTATTTAAGTGAAGCAATTGTGTAACTTTAGTTCAGTTTTTAAAAATCTTCATTTATTTTGGTGTTTATTTGTATGTTGTTCTATATGATGACAAATTCTTTGTCAAAGGAACTGGCCTGTTTGTCCAATGAAGAGGGTGGAAGGCCATTGTTGACATGTGGTGGCATAAATCACATTAGAGGATGAGCAGGAGTAAGAACCTGGGATGGTATGGCTAATGTTGCTGGGTCTAGTGATGGTGTTGCTAGGATTTATATGAGAACAAAGTTGGCATCTTGGTTTGTTGCAGGCCTTGGTGCCAAAATTGGATAATTGCCTCAGTTCTACCTTGGATTAATTACTCATGTTTTAAATCTGTCTGTATTTAACCTGTGTTTTGCAGGTTTGCCAGTTCTCACTCTAAAATTAAGGTACTTGTTTCCTGCCTTGCTGCTGATATAACACCCAATTTAACTAGCCCAGGTTTTATGTACTCATGTATGAGCTCTAATGATCTCTCAAAGCCTTAACTGAATTGGCCATCTTCAGTTTTAAACTCAACAGTATATTATTGTCAGTCATTGGTTGCATTTTAATCTCGCTAATTGCTGTTTGCAAGTAATTGACATTATTGTACTAATAAGCTCTGAAAACACCATCTGTGTATCTGTTCTCAGTGGAGCAATTGCATCCTTCCAAACACAATCATGTTTCCTTCGATATTTACTCATTATGATGCATGGACCATCTCTGGCTTCTCTCTGGGCCTTTCTTGTATGTCGTAGCATAAATTACATGTTGAGAAAAGGCTAGGCCAGTGAGTCAATGATAATGCAAAGTTTGTAGGAAAATCCATGATAGTACAAACTTCCTGTGTTGCCAGGAGCTGCTGTTTGCACTGCAGGAGAAACATATAGGAGGTACCTAAATGGTTCCCCCTGCAGGGCACGTGGAAGCTCTGGGAGGTGACTGAGCCAAAGAAAAGGATGAAGTTTCCACAGGGCCATTTTCCTGGGTTCTGTTAGCCCACATTTCATGTTCCAATCTGGATACTTAAGCCGCTCCTCTTGAATTTTCCCCAACCTGAAACAGCCTTGTGAGGCTTTTTCCTGTTGGGGATTTCACATGTATAGATGGGATGCACCTGTCAGAAGAACACCCTTTTAAAGGGACCAAGTCCCATCTACACCTGGCAGTGAAGCAGGGGTCTGTGCCTTCCCCCCATGAACACTCATAGCTGGTTCACTGCCCACTCAGAGCAAAGGGTGGCCGAACCCCATATGGGGTTATTGTTGGTTATCTATGTGATAGCGGGTGCCTCTGCTCACTGGAAGCTGCACTATCAACAGGTTGTTTATGCTGCTGAGGGCACACCCATGCCAACCCCCTTGCTGCCCCTGCAGGAGGTGAAAGCATGGAGGGCCTCCCAAACACTTCTGAAAGATCCCCCAACAGTCTTTTGATGAGCCCCTGTCTCTCCGCAGTGTATTTTACAATAGCAAGAGCATTTCCAGGTGTCTGGCAGTCACCCTCACAGATGCTTCCAGTCCCTCCATCCATTACTGGCCCCTGGAAAAGGCATTCCACCACTCTCAGCAGCTCTCCAGTTGCTCCTGCTTGATTGCTGCCCGTATAGATGACAGGATGGGGCTCAAATCCCTATTGTCGTTGTGGCCACCTGCAGCCATAGCACCTGGCTCCATTGCATCATCTCACCCTCAGGCTCCACCCACAGGGACTCTGAGGTGTCCAATGTCTGCAGAACCACCAGAGGCCACCACCATTTATCTCACGGGGGTCACTGCTGAGGTGATTCATGACATCAGCTGCGAACATCATGGAAAAATAATCTTTGAGTTGGAGAAAGAGAGCAGTGAGTCAGGCAGAGCACCTGCCCATGCATCTGCCCCTTGGCCACCGTCAGAGCCACCTCAACCATCTTGGCCCCCACCTCCTCCCCACTGCTCCGCTCCATTGCCCCCTGGTTGCACAAGGAGTCAGGTGCAAGGTCCCTGGGGTGTTGAAGGAACACCCTGGCTATGGAGATGTGGTCATTAAAATGGCAGAGTCCCTCTCCTTCATGGGGGCCAGGGTTGGAGGCCAACTGCTCTTGCTAGTGCTGGTTCTGGTGTCCCTGTTGGCATCTTTGATGGTTGTCCTGAGATAGCATCCCCACTCTGAGAGTCACCTGTGGAATAGGGAGGGAGTCAGGATATCCAGCGGGCATGGCAGGGAAAATGTATTGTGAATATGCCACAGCCAGCACCCTCCCACCTCTACCAGCTCTTTCACTGCAGGAGAAGGTAGGGTGTGGAGAAGGAATGATGCTGTTTGCCCACCCCCCACCCCCCCGTCAGAATGAAGAGGCTGACACAGTGTTGGATGAAAAAAACGGGCTGCTTTATTAAACATAACTTGAACAAGCTGGAATAGCGAGAGGTCTAGGCCTAACAGGACAAGCCCTGGCCCAAACTCCACCTCCACTTAGGCCGGCATCCAACCAACTGGAAGGATCCACCCAGGTGAGGCTCTGCACTCCCCGCATTGAGCCATAAAGCCCATCTGAAGTTCATACAGACCACCAGCACCAACGGGTGCAGAGCCATAGGTTCTCCCCTAAAATACTGTAGCCCATACCTCATCCTGCCAAGCGACCAAACTAACAACTCCCCCCAAAAAACTTCTACACTAACCAGCAGTACTAGGTAGGCAAAAAACCAAATTCACTTATGCCAATCCAGTGAAAATGAAAAAATTCCTACCTGGCCCTAATAAGGCGACCGGTAAAAACCTATACTGCATAGGGAGGGTGGGCGGGCTGAGAGCCAGAAAGAACTGCGTTGCTCAGGGCGGGGCTTTATAGCCCCGATGCCATGCCCCCTCAGCTTCCCGCATTGATGGGGAGCCGAACACCAGCCTTCCCTCCTTCCAAGAGGGCAAACCCAGCCCCCAGCCTAAAAGCGGCGTTGCCGTTCGGCTGGGAGGGTGCCGACATCCTTCCCTCTGATCACTATGGTCTTAACCATAAAAATTGGGCAAATTGCTAGAGTGGTGGAAAAGTGGGGTGACTTCCATGCTGAAATTCAGACTGACAAAAGTTAGCACTAATTTGTGTCTTGAAATCACAAACCTTATATGTATTCTAAATAACTGAATCTAGTTGTTTAATTTCTGTGTTTAACTAATTAAAAGAATCTACCTTGCTGTCATAAGCACCCATTAATAATGCTTTCATCTGTTCTTCTGTAGGGATTCACAGGGGAGACATCAGTGAGATGCCCCTTACCCATCCTTCAAAACCTCCTCGCAGCCTAATGGGAAAAACATGAAATATCCACTCACATGGATCTTCTGATATCACATGTAGTTTGGCCCTAAATGGTGAGAGAAAAGCATTCCACATATATTCAGAGTCATACAGGCAAAGCCACATTTCCTAGTCAATGGGCCACCCTTACCATAAAAACAAGATGAAGCAGTCCTTTGGGGTACAGTTTCAAGAGGAGCCATTTTCATGCTTTCATGTGTCACTCTCTCTCTCTCTCTCTCTCTCTCTCTCTCTCTCTCTCTCTGTCAGTTAAAATAATCAGCTGGGGTGTTTTGTTTTAGTTGTCCAAATGTTGTCTGCAATCACATGCATACTTTCCTGAGAGCTCCACTGAACTCTGTTTTGCTGAGGAATGCTTTGTGTAAGAATAAACCCCTGGAGTCAAAAACTAGTTCTGGGACAAAGGGTGTTTTACACTGGCAGTTTGCGATTCTCTATTTCTGCATTGTAAACTCACCTTTTACATTACATAACGTTCTTATAGTTGTTTTGCATCGTTGCTTCCCAAGGCATTTACATTTGTTTCAGTGAGATGGGTTTTGACACCGCCATGAAAGCGTTTTTCTCGAGGCTAGTTTTGGTCTGGTCTTTTCTGTATGGGTGTTTCAAACTTGTATTGTAAAAGTTTTCCTGCGTTTTAAAAGACTCCTCCAAAAGCTACCACAAGGTGCAATAATTTGCAAGAGAACTGGCAGCACTTGAAATTTTTACGTATCATTGCTTGCCTCATCTAGTGATTTAAATTTGTGTTGTTTTTGCAGTGTTGACACAATTTCCAAGCAATCATATACATTTAACTAAGCACCGGTATTCCGGCTGCCCTCTGATCAGAGACACCCTCCCCCCCCCCCCAAATTGAAACGCTTAAATGTAAAAGGAAAATAATTAAAGCGGAACAGTGGCAGGCGATTTGAAGACTCTCAAACTCTGGATCAAACTGAATGTAAAAACACCCAAAGTCTTGGTGAATTCTAGTTCCAGTTAAACCACAATAACAATAATTTCTGAATCTGAATGGGGTTGCCAGTCCTCTGCACTGCATTATTTGGATGAACTACATCTTGCTTACACACATCTAAATGCAAATGTCCTCCTTCCACAATGCATTACTTGTAATACGTTGAACATTTGCATGTGTATTCTGAGGTGAGGAAGTGGGGATCTAGCTGTCTCAGCAGCTGGGATGCATTCCCTCCAGGCCTTAGCAATCATTCCTCACTGAAGCAGCAACATTTCTAGGTACAGTCAGACCTTTACCAGCTCAGTTATGGGTGGGGAGGAGGATTCAACCCTGAGACTGAAAAATTGGTCACCCCAGCTTTAAGTAACTCCTTGGCCTCTTTAAGCACTTCTTTTTTTCTCAGTCATAGTAGCTAAAGGGGAAGATGTTTTAACTAGACATTTAACTAAAAATATGCCTCTGCCTTTTGTGGAAATTATCATGACACACAAAAAAGGCTTTTTTTTCAGGGGGGGGGGATCCCTAGAGAGTATTCCTAGTGAGATGCAGTCCTGCCTTGAAGGTGATCACATTACACAATCTGTAAAAACCACTTCAGGTGATCACTCCCCCCCGCCCCCGCCACACACACACACTTCCAGTTCCACCAGTTTGATTGACACTGGACAGGCCATCTCTAGGGCTAAGAAATCTTTCACTAACTAAATTGCAGTATTTTGATTTTCTCTTTTGATTACAGTCAGTTTCCTTTAGAAGTTTTCTAACAATTCTGAGACTAATGAATTGTTTCAGACGGTGTGTCAGTTGCATCCATTCCTGAGTCAGCCAGACCTAGTCTGAGGCCCTTTATACACTTGGACCTCCACTAGGTTTTTACTGAGTTTTACTCGCATTCATTTACCTTGCAGGAAAACCTGGGGCAAGGTATCCCAGAACAACTGTGAGGCAAAACTGGGGTGAACTCAGTGTAATGTAGAAACAAAACACACACACACACACATGAGATAAAAACAGGGGTGACCTTAAGTGTAGTGCAGAAACTAAAAAAAAAACAAAAAAAAATTAAGTCAATATAGGTTTCTAAGTGCGGGCCTGGACCAGATTCTGCCCTGCACACCCCCTGGGAAATTGATAAGTCTACTCCCCTGGTGTAGACCACACATGAGGCTCTTGACTCAAAAGAAAGCAGGCACTGCAAACAAGACAGGATACATTTTAACATCTTATTTGCAAGAATCAGATAATCCCTAACTGCAATATTCCCATGAGGATGTCCTCCAAACTTGTTCTCCCCATGCAGAAAGGGATGGATCATGCCAAATATTGTTCAATGTCTGAAAAAATAGGAACAATTTAATACATAACAATTAACTCACTTGGAGTGGGAATTAAAATAGTTTCCTTACTATTACTAGTATGAGAGGCATTAATTGCTTAGAATATTTGACAGTATTGCTAAATATTGTCAGTTAGAATCTTGTTGTCTAATGAAGAACGGTGCATTTCTATTTTTAACCACATATGTCTTTGTTGAGACGGGAAGACACACACAGAGGAAAAATGCTGTAACTATCAAAATATTTAGGGCTTAACCTTAATATCATGTATCTCCCCATACCTTCATTCTCTTGCTCAATGTTTAAGAAAACTTTCTGTGTAGTACTTGGTGTGGTGGAAGTGCTGTCATATCACAGCTGATTTATGGCAAGTGACTCTGTAGGATTTTTAAGGCAAGAGATGTTCAGAGGTGGTTTTCAATTGCCTGCCTCTGCATAGTGACCCTGGACTTCCTTAGTGGTCTCCCACCCAAATACCAAGAAGGCCCAACCCTGTTTAGCTTTCAAGAACTGATGAGATTAGGCTAGCTTGGACCATCCTGGTCAGGACCTGTACTTTTTTAACATGAAACAAACACATACCGTATTTTTCGCTCCATAAGACGTACCTGATCATAAGACACACCTAGTTTTTAGAGCCATTTATGTGAATTTAGTGTGAATGTGAATTTATGTGAATTTAGTAGGCCTTTGTGTGAATTTTTTGCAGTATTCGCTCCTTAAGACGCACACACTTTTCCCTCCAGTTTTTTTGGGGGGGAAAGTGAGTCTTATGGTGCAAAAAATACAGTATTTTTCCACAGATGTTAATTCTGATGACAAAGAATCATATTGAACTTACTATCCCAATATAATTAGCCAGATAAGATATCTCTGTGTGTTTTGGAAGGCTGAATTCCAACAAATGGGTGCTAATCCAATATCCTTCCTTCTTGACAAGGATCCTGAATCTTTACTACCACATCCTGTTTGCTTGATTTTATCTGCTAACATGGAGTATTCTTCAGCGGATCTGTTGAAACTAGAAAGTAAAGCTTGGAACTGGAAAAAGGCACTTAAAGAATGAGATTAAAATGCTTCAGTTCTTGACAATTGTTGGTAAGAAGTATGGCCGTGAAACATGAAGTCTTTTCTTTTTAGTACTGTAAACCTAAATTGCCATCAGGCCCCAGTAAAGCATGATACTGAAGTCACACTATAAGAGGGGTGATTTTTTTTGTTTGTTTGCAGAAGGGGCATAGGGGAGAGTGGGTGAGACAGATGCCCATTAATTTGTAACCTGTTTTCTTTTTTTTAAGTCTACATTTATTTTTCTCATATAAAAAGATGAAGAACCATTGTTTATTTGTTTTTGACAAAATGAAAAACACTTTACCACTGAAACAAACAAAAAGTTTGATTGGAGATTCTCTCTTCAAAATGTTGATGTTGAGTAGTCACAGAGTATTCTCTAAGTATTTTTCAAACAGTCATATAAGCATTTCATTAGGGTTGAGATTAAAGAAAGGGCTCTCCCATGAGTGCACATACATACAAAATATGCTTCATGCTATATGTGAGTATCTTTTAAATAGCCTTCACCATTGTTTTTATGAGATGTAAAAAGTAACCATGATCTAACATAAGTGCTCTTAAAATACCTGACTGTTTAGTAATTAATATATGGAACTTTGATTTGAATCTTGCTATTCATTTTGTCTTCCCTAAGCCTAAAGTGGTTCTCAGAATCTTGAGGTGGGGCCGTGGCTGAGTGGTAGAGCATCTGCTTGGCACATAAAAGGTCCCAGATTCAGTCCCTGGTATCTCCAATTAAAAAGATCAGATGATGTGAAAGACCTTTCTCTGCCTGAGACCCTGGAGAGCTGCTGCCAGTCCAAGTAGACAGTACTGACTTGGATGGACTAATGCTCTGCTTTGGTATAAGGTGGTTTTGTGTGTTCATGTAATGCTTGGCATCATTTTTTTTTCTTTCAATGTTTGGTGTTTTGCAGCTAATATTTAATTACTCTATAATATCTGGCTGGTGGGAGCCATGCTGAAATATTTTGTTGTACGGAGCCTATCCAAGGAGATTCAAGACGCCAGCAATAAAAACTCACTTCCAATGCAGGCACACCATAGAAATGTTTAAAATATTTGTTAGTGAACATGTAAGCAAATATGTACAAAAAATAAAAGAATGGCAAAAAATTATCTTATTGTCCCTTTTTTGAAGGATGGTAAAATTCTTCTTAAGAGTATTCCACTTTTTGCCTACTTGTTGTCAGCCGTGTTTTCCCAATGGTTTAAGATTTCCTGAAATTTAATCTCAGTCATCCCTTCTGCATCTCAAACCAATTGTTTCTCTTTTTTAAATCGTCAATGGCTAGGTGAAACAATTCTTCTCCCTCTTTCATCCAGCACTCTTTCAAACGTCTAGAGGGAAATGTTAGCACATCTTCCCTTAATATTTTCTTCAAGCTAAAGGAAACTAATTCCTTCAGCTTTTTCTTTGAGCAGATTCACAGTACACATTTGGGGTACAACTGCATGGGACACTGGGAGAGCCATAGATGCACCCACATAGTGGGTGTTTTGTATTCACTGCTGCTGTGAATGCAAAGACATGCAAATCGGCAATGGAAGTTTCTCATGTGGATGTTCTGCATCCTTTCCTCCATCATCCACATTTCCTCTGCACTATGCCTTTTGGAGACCAGGTAAATGATATAATGCTATGGCCTATAATGCTAAGGGCATCCAATGGCATGTTGGGGGAAATGTTGGCCACAAGCGACTGACAAAAGGCAAATGGTGCCAATGGGGCATGACCTTTGAAAATGTGTGCCCTCCCATTCATCATAACTGCATTCTTCCTGAAAAAATACTGGCAAAGTTAGTTTAGGAAACAGCATATTGAAGAGACTGGCTGGAGGGAACACAATATTGTGTAGATGCTCCAAAAGGGAGTTTTTAGTTTTAATAAAAAGGCAGCGGAAAAACCCTTTGTGTGGAAGGAGTTGATGAATGGATCTCTACAGCAATTTTAAAAGGTAATTGTGGATGCATGGGGGGAGGGGGAGGATTTGGTTTGGAATTTAACCTTCCTAGTGTATGGTTTGTTGATCTAATGACACACACACCAGCTATTATTTGCCCTAGGATGCAAAAATGTAGGAACCCTCTGTCCATTTCCCTTCCTCTCAGGGCTAATAGCCCAAAGTAGTGATGGTTATGATAAGCAAAACCAGAATAAAGGGTTAAAGCCCTTTGCGCTTCCTCACATTACCCCAGTCCAAATTAGGGACTATATGTGGTTGCTCTTTATCTTTAAAGCTTACTGGCAGATCAGTAGGTGGAACTCTCAGCATCTCATGTATTTTGTTACATTTTGTTCAGTTAGTTTGAATAACCTGGAGAATTATTCCATCTACCTGTGTTACAGATACATATTTCTGGGGTATAATACATATTAACACATAATAACTATGTAGACATTGTGATGTTCACACATTTATTTCACTTACTACTTTAGAACCTGCTGCCCTCTGCTGGTGGTTTCATTAGTACCTGGATATTTTAATTCTCACTGGGTAATATTCTTATATTCTTACAGTTGCACTGATATCCATATTATCCAGTAGTGACGGTTACATTTGAGAGTAATTCAATATGTCATGTGACCTCTGGATGGCTCAGGTCATCTTTTAATATTCTGTGATATTCTTTAAAGAGGGAATAAAAACTAGGGATGAATGAAATACCTGGATTCTGCTCCAGGAGAACTGTACCTTCCAGATTTGGGAGAGAGGTCATAGTTCACTGGCAGACCACATGCAGAAGGCCCATGGTTTATTTCCTTAAAAGATGGTGATGTGAAAAATCATTCTATACCTGACTGTCTGAGTAGACAATGCTTAGCAAGATGAGCCAATAGACTGACTTTTCAAAGTTGAAATTTGAAAATGATTTTCACTTACAGTAGCAGGCTGATTCTCAAAGTGCTGATGAGTATCCCATAATCTCCTAGAAAATACATGCCTTGATACATTTCTGTGTATTTTAAAAACTGGGGAGAGATTGAGGTTTGGAATTTAGATGTTTTGAAAGTCACAGAAGTATGAAAGTAAAGCAGAAAAAAGAAAGACATAAAATATTCTATGCATCTGACTTTTTAAAAACCTGTATTTAGAATTGTAAAATATAAGTAAACATAGTTCTGTCTCAATGGCTTCTGGAGATTTTATGCTAAATAGAAAAACAGGACTTGGCATCACTTATCAAAATGGCACTGAACATCCAAGGGCACAAGCAGCAGCACAGCTGCTCTCTTCATCACATACCAAGTTTGATATGGTTGTTTCCTGGCAACTAGTGTTAGGGACAGTAAACACTTAAAAACCAACCCACAGACATCATTTCTTCTACCCTGGGGAGGGGGTGAAGTAATGAAGCAAGCAAATGAACTAAGAAAGAATGTGTACTATGTAGTGGCTAAGAGAAGAGCATCTGGGCTATGCTGGGGAACCTAAGGAAGAAGGAAAGAACAGATGGTAAGGATGAGTGGGGTTGCCAGCTCTGGGTTGGGAAATACCTGGAGATTTTGGGGGTGGAGTCTGGTGAGGTCAGGGTTTGAGGAGGGGAGGAACCTCAGCAGGGTACAATGCCATAAAGTCCACCTGCTAAAATAGGCATTTTCCCCAGAGGAATTGGTGTCTATTGTCAGGAGATCTCCAGGCCCCATCTGAAGGTTGTCAACTCTAGCACGAGTGACATCAGAGGCTGCAATAGAATGGCATTCAACAAAGCAGTACAGGCCCAGGAAGGTTCCAGGTAGAGGAATCAGGTACCAAGGGAAGACAGGGTGAGGTCAGCCAGAAACAGGGCAGGCAATGTGGGCCTGGCACACACACACGCTACCCATTATTTAGTGGCCGTTGAAGAAGTATGTTATGGGGAAAACAACAGTACATTCACACAGACTGATTTCTCATATGTGTTCTTTTCTTCTACACAAGAAAGGTCTGCAGACTAACAATAATTTCATGTTTTCCCAAGAGAATGATAGCACAAAGATAACAACAATAGTGCTGGTAGTAGTTTACAATTATTAATATTTTTTCTCTGATAAAATACATTCAAAATAACGCCAAAAATCAATATCAAAATGCAATAAGAACAGCCTAGCTATTCACAGAAGGAACCATAGAATGTCCAGCTGGATTCTACCATGATAACCTAGGCTTGCCAATCCCCAGGTCTGCTTTCCCAGACTCCTTCCTGCCCCCAGTCAGCCGGCCAGCGGGGGCAGAGGACCATGTGCTTTTGGAGGCTTCAGTCTCCAATTGAAAGGCTTCCTCTTGGGATAGTGTGTCTGTGTTATTTTGAAGAAGTTGGCAGCAACTCGTGAGTAGAGAAGCCAATCCATCGCTTCAGAGTCACCAAAAACGGGGTGGGGGGGATGTCTGCTGAGCACTTCATTATTCCCTATGTGGAGATTGATTCTCATAGGGTATAATGGGGAATGCCCCTATCCTTCATTATTTCCTATGGAAGGAAGACATTTAAAAAGGTGTGCTGTCCCTTTAAATGTGATGGCCAGAACTCCGTTGGAGTTCAATTATGCTTGTCACACCCTTGTTCCTGGCTCTGCCCCCAATGTCTCCTGGTTCCATCCCCAAAGTCTCCTGGCTCCACCCCCAAAGTCCCCGGATATTTCTTGAATTGGACTTGGCAACCCTTGGCAAAATGTCATTGTAAATCTGCATTTGAGTCACACTGTTTGGATACATTTTCATTAAATAGCGTAATACTGAAATTCAGTTTTGTTATACAACATTTTTATTCCTTTTTCAGGTTGTTATCTTCCTTCATTACATCCCTTTTACATTCACTGGAATAAGAAACTGAGCATGTACTAAACTCCCAAACAGCAGTTGGGCTTGCAATAATTAGCATTCTGTTTGAATACAGCAAAACAGGTTTTGTTTTTGGAATACAGTATATTGGAAAAAAAACAAACACATCTGTCATCAAAGCTTGACCAAAAATATTTGCTTTCATATTTTGTTAGAAAGACGTGATTTTACTGAGATGAAATTCCGATGTAGTGTGTTATGGAACCAAGGATCAATCAGTGGATTTTACTTAGAGTATATAGGATTGTGATGACCTGTGCTTAAATCTTATATCAGGCATGGATGTACTGGAGGAGTCTACACCACAGCACAATTCTTCCATCTTCCTAGACCACTGAACTCAATATGCATAGAAGAATGTAACTGGTCAGATTACTGCACTGTTAGCAACCCTTCTGGAACTGTTGTGGAAACTAACAGCATAAATATTACTTTTGCATACACAGGCTGCAGTTCAATGCACGTTGAAATTTATGGATCTTATTTCTCATCAATTTAAGATCATGTTGCAAATTTAAGAGTCTTTAAAAGAAATGATCCATTTAATGTAACATCCTTTCCAAATTTATCTCCCTATATGAATCAGTGCGTCAGTCATACTCCTCCAGCTAGTGATTCCCTTTCCTGGAGTTTATTTATTGTTTACTGATTTAAGCTGTTTTTTTTGCCACCTTTCCAACCAGGGTCCACAAGGTGGCAAACATAAAAACAAAAATACAGTTAAATTATAAAATAATTTTGGGGTACCTGAACCTCCACATTTAGAGGCACAAAATCTCTAAATCCCATAGCCAGGAGACAGCACTAGAGGAAGGTCTAGGCCTCAATGCCCTGTTGGTCCTCCAGAGGAACTGGCTGGTCACTGTGTGAGACTGGATGCTGGACTAGAGTTCTGATGTCAGAACTGAGAAACCTGTGGGGGAACACTTTAACCTTCCAAAGCATGCAATGGGTGACCTCAGAGTAGCTGTTTTACTGCAAAGGAACTTAAAGAACAGAATGGAAAGAGAAATTGTTGAATTACAAATTATTATGAAACTTGGAACAAACACCTCCCCAGGACTGAACAGGGATATTGGTTTTTTTATCTCATTACAGATGCTAAACCCACTCTCACTGAGTATAGTCATACATCCACAGTATTCCAATGTATTTCTCTTTTAGAATAGTGTATCAGAATAATTTTTTGTATTGACATACTCAAAATAGGAATATTGGCTGTTTATCTCATTACATATACTTAACCCATTTTCACTATATTTTATTGTATTATTTTTTTCTTTTTTTTCTATGGCAAGCTCGAATTATGTGTATTAGTTAAAAAGTAAATTAGGTGGACAAGAACATCACTACCCAATGTATTTCTCTTTTAGCTGTATTGACATACTCAAACAGGGATATTGGTTGTTTATCCCATTACATATACTGAATCCATCTCCCACTATATTTTAATATATTTTTCTCCTAATGGCAAACTATATGTATGTTACATGTTAAAAGGTAAATTAATTGGAGGGCAAAACTTCTGAGATAGAAATGCCTTCCTTTTGGCCCAGGCTTATAACAACAGAATCATTAACAGACATTCTCATATTTTGACATATTACCATTCACATGCTCATGCTACTCAGATCAAAGGTTTGCTCAATTTCTTAATTTTACTATTCTGTCATTGGATCTTAAATTTGTACCGTTTTGCATTCTGAGCCACTGCCTACCAGCTATGTGTGACTGCTCACTGTACTGGATTCCTCGTCTGATGAAGTGTGCTTAGAGCACACCAAAGCGTATGTTCTGAATAAAAACTAAGATGGCTTAGAGGTGCGACTTGACTCCTATTTTGTTCTTTTAGTGTTGGTGAGCTAGACTTATTGGTGGGGGCAAGAGAGCTCTGATAGCTGTAACCAACCCAAGGCCATCCAGATAGTTTTACACAGAGGAATCCAACCTAGTTCTCCAGATTAGAGTCTACTGCTCCTCACCACTATGCATGATGACTCTGATCCTGAGTCCTAACAGCACAAGAAGCAGTTAAGGTTGGGAATTCTGCCTGGTCAATTGTCTTTGCTGCTGGTGCTGGTCTCTCTTCATAACCAACCCTTGCTTTCCTTGACTTTGCCTTGTGACTTACACTTCAGCCTAGTTTCGGCTTCTGCTTTGACCTTGGATTGATGGATCCCCTAGTGACCACTGCCTTGCTTGCTGATTTTGCCTGTCCCTGGGTTTGCTATCATGGTATAAACCCATGGCATTGCCCCTTAATTCTGGCTCCTGATTCCCCCATCACATTCTCTGCCCATAGTGCTAATCTTGACAACAACATACGCATGATAGCTAAGTGGAACTTACATAGAAGAGCAACAATATACTGCTGAACATCAGGCAATGAAGATGTAATATGGTGCAAGTCTAGGATATGTGTTTATGCAGAGGTTGAGTTCATTAGGAAAATGATACTGGACTAGACTGACCCTCAATCTGATCCAGCATGGATCATATTTTTGTATACTATATATATATACATATATATATGTAAACTATTAATGCAAAAAAAGGGGTTAGATTTGTGCAACCTCCAGAGCTTTTTTTGTAAAAAAAGCCCAGCAGGAATTTATTTGCATATTAGGCCACACCCCTGACACCAAGCCAGCTGGAACTGCATTCCTGTGCATTCTGCTCAAAAAAAGCCCTGCCAACCTTCAAGTAAGGTCATCAAGAAATCTTAGCACTATACCTAGCGGCTGCATCTGTGTCAACTTTCCTGGATTACTATCCAGCCGATTGGGTATGCAACAGTATATTAACTTATATTGTATGCCAAGCTATTAACGTAACAGTAGCCAGATAAATGAAACAGATAACATTTTGAGCCATTCCAAATTCCTTTCCCATATGCATGGTTTATTGCAGTTCAAACAAACAGCATCCCAGGATGCCTCTTTAAAACCAGTTCTTACTCAGAGCAATTACTTTGCTGTGGCTGTTAAACACAGTACAGTACAGTAAATATACAATGTTGTCATTGCTAAATTGGAATGTAATCCCATTTGGCTGGTGAACATTTAAATAATCATTACTTTAAAAGGTTATGTGGTGAAGATTAGATTAGCCTTTCCCTAGGTGGAATCACTACTAGTGCTGAGCCAAAATCGAGGACAATCCATGGAACAAGACTTCCCCCATTAAATTGTCCCATTATTTTCAGATGTTTCAGTCAAACACAAGAGGAGATGAAAGTGTTGCTCTTCCCTGATTTTACAGTTGTATTGTGTACCACCCCTCCAATTGTAGATTTCCCCATTCAGTACTGTTATTTCCATTTTGGTTCAAACTTGTTTACAAGCAGTCACAACTTTCTTCCTGAAAACAATGAGGTCATCAATTTGTCAGTTTTGGGAAGAAAGTCATGTGACACCATCAGTTAGCCAAATTTCATTGGCTACTTGACAAATTGTGTTTCTTAAAAGAAAAAATCTTCACCAAAATAGCAGCCAGCAGGAATTATATACATTAGCAAACTGATATGATATCAGTAATTAGGATGTGGTAAGGAATTCAGCAGAAAGAAAAGGTATGGTATGGTATATTCTGATATTGCCAGATCTTGGAAGGTAAGCATGCCTGGCACTTAGAAGGGAGACCACCAAGGAAGGCTGTGCAGAGGAAGGCAACAGCAAATTACCTCAGTTCCTCATTTGCATTGAAAGCCCCTTGCTGGGGTCACCATAAATTGGTTGTGACTTGATAGTAGGATGTATGTAGGAAATTCAGGAATGTCACCCATCCTCCAAAATATGCTTTTACATGCTGAAATTCAAACTCTGAGAAAACTTGGTACTACAAATGACAGTCTGAGCTTGAAATCATAAACCTTTTCTGCACTCTAATTGAATTTAACAGTTTTGTTTCTGTGTTCAGCTAATTAGTAGTAACTGCCTTGTCTTCACAGGCAGGTGTTAAAGCTTTGATTTGCACTTTTCTAGAGATCATCAAAGTGCTCTAAAACAGGGGTGTCAAACATGCAGTCCAGGGGTCCAATCAGGCCCCTGGAGGGCTCTTGTCAGCCCCTCCCCCCAGCAACTGGCTGTTGTCTGCTTCCTTCTCCCTCTCTCTTGCTTCCTTCTGCATCATAGCTTACTTTGCCAGGCTTGCTCAATCACACAGGAGCTACAGAGCAAAGCCTCTATTTTCTCCATTGGCTGAAGTTTCTCCCTTGGAGAGGAAAGGGGGGAGAGAAAGAGCTTGTTTTGCCAGGCTCTCTCATTTGCACAGCAGAGCTACTGAGTCAAGCCTCTCTTGTTTCTATTGGCTGAGGCTCCTCCCCCTCCTGGTTCCCTGGGGAAGGAAGGAAAGAGCCAGAACTTCCTTGGTCCAGTTCCCTGGTTCACATGGGAGAAATATAAAGAAAGCACCTTTAAGACCAATGTGCTAATGTTTTAAGTATGTTTTATTTGAAGGTGTTTTTGTTAAAAAAAACTTTAATTGTGTTTATCTGTGTGCTTTATAAAGTTTATATCTCTGCTACTTGATGTTAAGTAGGCACACACATGGCCCGGCCCAACACGGTCCAGCCCAACAAGGTCTCATTTATGTCAGTTCTGGTCCTCATAACAAATGAGTTCTACACCCCTGCTCTAAAACATTAGAAGGGATGGGCATAAACCAATACATGAATCACAATTCATGCACAAATTGGGCCCCAATCCAAAAATGAAATGCATTTCTTTTGCAGTGTATTCTTTCTTCATTTGCAAGACTGCCTAGCTCCAATTCAATCTATTCCTAGGCAACACTGGGGGTGGACTTCTGGGAGCCCTAGAAACACCCACAGCAGTTGTTCATAGCTTGATTGGCAACCTTGGGAGCCAATCACAGAGCTCCCATTCTACTCTATGAGAGCAGATATCCCAACTCAGCTGCTTTCACTTTGCAGCATGAAGTGAAAAGAGTTAAGTTGCTATGACAGAGTTGAAGCCGAGCTTTCCTGGGGCACCTGCTTTGAAGGGCTATAATTCAGACATTCCAAACCCAAACATGGAGGGTGGGTGGAAAAGAGCCTGTTGAAGACTCCTGGTGAGTTTGGTATCTCTAACTCATGAGGGGGCTGTTCTACACTTCCAAAACCAATGATCCAAATGAACCACAAAATAGTTTGGGAAATAAGACAAACCATGAACCAACATGAACCTGATTCCTGCCCATCTCTAAACATGAGTTTATAGACTTGCAGACCTAAAGACTTCTATTGCACAATTAAAACAGTATATATGTATTATGTTTCTCAAATAGTATTTCAGAGCTAATAAAAAGGGTCGGTTTTCAGCTTCTGAAAGAAAACGTTCATTATTAGTGAAAAGAAATTCACTGCAACATCCTAAGCTGAATTATAGGGTGTTTTTACATTCAGTTTTGATCCAGAGTTATTGAGTATTCAAATCCCCTGCCACTGTTCCACTTTAATTATTTTTTTTTACATTTGTGGATTTGCTGCGCTCATTTTGTGGAGCTAAGCTTCTGTATTGCAGCTCATGCACAGACTGCTGATGTCAGTTACAGGAACAGCATATATGGTTCTGAGAAATCGCATTTTATCCTGAAGCCTGATTGCTACATTCTGCAGTTCTTTCCAATGTTCACAGTTTCCTTATTACTCTATGATGTGGATTATTGTGAGCAAAAATTAAACTTTGTGAGATGAGCTGTGATCAGGGCAGCCAGAATACCATTGCTTAATACAGGAATGTATACAATTGCTTAGAAATCATCACCATACAAATGTAAATTGAGGCAAGCAATGAGATGTAAAAAAATTCAAGTGCTGTCAATTCTCATGCAAATTGGTGGCACCTTGTGGCTTTCGGAGGGACAGGAAGTGGGGTATGAAAATACAGAGGAAAACTTCTTCAACCATTCATTTGATACGCCTCTTGAGAAATGTCCAGATCAAAACTAGTTTCAAGAAAAATGAGGCAACAGTGGAGTCGGCACCCATTTCGCCTAAACAAATGAAGATGTTTTGGGAAGCAATGATGCAAGACAGTTGTGAGCACGTTCTGTAGTGTAAAAGGTGAGTTTCCAATGCGGAGATAGAGGGCAACAAACTGTCAGTGTAAAAACACCAATAGTCTACTAAGCCCATAGGTGTCAGTGGACTTAGAAGGGTACAACTCTGCTTAGGAAGGCACTGTTAGTCACTACCAGATAAACCTTTTAAAATAGGGAAAATTTTCATTCAGTAATACCAGAGCAAATCTAATCTACACACTCCCTTTATAGCACAGTTTCATGTGACTGTATGTTTGTTAGGTGGTGGCAGTGGCTTTATAAGATGTCTGTTAAAGATTGTTCTTATATTTGGTAGCAGGTGCAGAATTCTACAGTCACCTACCTGTTCCCCTCACCAAGAAATTGGATAGGCTTAAGCAGACACAGAGCTGTTTATTTAATAGCTTAAGGCTTAAATATATACATTGTCCAAGCTAATAATGTGTTTTAAAGTATTCCATTCAAAACACTAGATACTATCTAAGAATTGGTTCATACTTATATATATATTTCTCTTAAGTTCTCTGTGCGTGATTACTGCATCTTGGTTACTCTCTTGTGTATTTCTCACAGCTATAGTTGCTTACTAAAAAGGTACAGTTTATTGTTCAGTTTTTATATGATATTCAACTTACCATAGACATATTTAGGTAATATTAGTAAGTTTTACAGCATTGCTCTCCATGATACAGTAAACTGTGTGGTGGAAGAGGCATTGTGATGGTTTGTTTCTTTAATTTTGTGTAAGTTACTTGACCAAGAGGTGGACACCATAAAAGAAGACTCAGAGAAGATGAAGCAGGGAAGGGAGCAAAGGAAGAGAAGATTGGATGTGCAGTTTAATATTGACACATTTTGGAATAATGTGTTTGTTTTTTATGTGTGCAAAGAATGGCCCCAGAAGCCAGAATATCCTAAGTATAAAAAAGGTAAAGGTAGTCCCCTGTGCAAGCACCAGTCATGACATTGTTCTCACAACGCTTTCACGGGGGTTCTGAACCTGGCTCTCCCAGATCCCCCTACCTCTAGTTCTTATCCCTTCTTCATTTCCCACAGAAGCAGTGGAGCTGAGGGGAAGGCCTGATAGACAGGCTGTTTCCAAAACATCCAGGGGGTGCTTTTTGTTCTCCCACAACCTCTTTTCCCTCATGGGCTGAGAACAGGTGGGGGGAGAAGGGAAGTTGCCATCCACCACCTGTCCTAACACTCACTCTGCTTCCCATTCTGCAGCTGTTCAGACATGTGATGGTGACATCAACACCCCCTTTTCTCTTCACACTTCCACTCTCTTCCAAGGCCAGGATATATTTCCCCTCAAGACAGCTCAGTTTCCTCCCAATCCATTCACCAGCCCTTCTCCTCCTTTCCTCTTCTCTGCTGGCCCTATCCTTTTGTTGTCTTCCTGATGTTGTTTTTTAGAGATCAGGAAGATGCAAGGGAAATTGGAGGGAGACACAGGTCAAAATGCAGCTGTTCAGCAACTAGTGTGGAATCGATCGGTTGAGCCAGGAAAAGCAGAAACCCAAGGGCAGAGCAACTGCTACTGCAGAATTGGTATGGGTTAGTCATCCTCTCTGACTGTCCCATTGCCTACCTGCCAACTAGGGGGAAAGGCACAGAGTCTTTGGTATGCAGCCAATTTCAAGCTAGGCAAGAGTGACCCTTCTGTTTAGCAGCTGTACATGAACAGTAGGTGCTGCTTTGGAGAGCTGTTAAAACAGCAGCAGCTGAAACTCAACTGAGGCATTACAAAGAAAGCCACTAGCCATCCCTTCTCACAGAGACAGTTAGGTCCTCAGTTCTACCAGCACATCCTTTGTCTTCATCCTTTGTGCAGTTTTTGAATAAAGATGGATCAGAAGAGCCCCTGACACCACCTCATATACTTCACAGGATCGTGAGAATAAAATCAGATAAATTAGAATCATATGTGCCACTCTGAGTTTCATGGAGGAGCTGCAGATTCAAATGTCCTAGAGAGATAAATTATGGTGGTAGAAAGTGCCATCAAATCACAGCTGACTTTTGGTGACCCTGTGGTCTTTTGAAAACAGAGATGGTTTGCCATTGCCTGCCTTTGTATAACAACCCTGGACTTCCTTGGTGGTTTCCCATCCAAATACTAACCAGGGCCAATCTCACTTAGCTTTCAAGATCTGACAAGATCCAGCTAGCTTGGGTCATCCAAGTCAGGTCATACAAACATTCACAGTCGAGTTCTGTGACAACACATACTCAGTCCTGTTCTGACAAATTATCCTAATTGGGTTTTTTTTGTCTGTTTGTTTGTTTGCATTATGTCTTTCTCTTTGTTATCCTCTTCCACTTCAAAGTCAGCCAGGTCCCTCCCTATATAACCTGATTATCTGACAAGTGTCATCAACAGTGAGCAGAGTCTGTGTTGCCATAAATTGAGCAACAAGAAACCGTCCTTCTGGAATTGTTCAGATTTTGCTTCCCAAAAAGGTCTGTGTTTGAAGTCAGTCTTCAGCCACCAATCGACAATGAGAGTAGCTACCATATTCCTTCTTTTTGCTGTGGTTGTCTTCTTTACCCAAGGTGAGTGCAACATGGAATTCACTCTCTATTTTTGTTTTCTTCCAAATGTCAAGCTTCCCAGAACCATCTTTCAGGCTGTACAAAGTGGTATATGAGAAAATAGGCTCCTGGCTTGGGGTATGTCTCATTATTGTGTCAGTCTGTTGCAGCAAAACCAACAAAACAACATAAAGAATAACAAAGGTATTGTGGAAAAGGGTTGTTGTTGTTTTTTTGTTTTTTGGCCTTGTTGTAGGCGAAATGTACTTGATGGAGAAGAATCCAATTCATTGAAACTCCTTGAAACTTTTCTTTTAATTGTACTACAGAAAGGGAAGTTCCATTTTCATAGAAGGCTCTCCATTCTATAAATCCCCTTTTTTTTCCATTTAACATATTCTCCTGGTTTATTCATCCTACAGTAAGGCAAACTATGGCCAGGGGGAAAAAATGAGATTTGAACACATTCTATTGAAACATGAAATATATTCTTATAAAGTTGAAATAAATATATCAAATGGACTGAAAACAATATGAGGAAATGATACTGGAACAAAAATAGAACAAAATATATGGAATAAATTATGGATGACTCAAATAAAGGAAACTTTAACAGCCCTTAGGGAGGATTCTTTGAAACTACTACATCAATAGTGTATTGCACTGTGTGTCTGTCAAAAATGAGTAATAGAAACAACACAGAATGTTGGGGAAATTGTACCTTGTAGTGGGAAAAAATATTTACTGAAATGGAAAATACAATGCATCAAATCATTTGTGCAACACCAGCATTGGTTTTGTTAACAATTTGGGGAGAACAAAATGGAAAGCTCACATCCAAGGGATTAATAGTGTTTATGTTGCTGGTAATCCATAGGGTAATAGCAAAATGCTGGAAATTTGCATAATTTTTAACATTACATAATTGGTATTCCAAGCTATGAAAATAGCTGTGGCAGAAAAACTGACATATCAGAGTAGTCAAAGGTAAAGTTAAAATGTCAGATTTTTAGGAAACATGGCATGATCTTATTTCATATATGAAACAGAAAGGTATTCAACATCTATCCAAGCCCTTCCTCAAATTATGGAAAAGGAATTAAGTATAAAGCATACAAATAATTATTTTTTTAAAAAAATCCCCAATGCCATTAATGACTTCCTCTCTTGGCTATATTTTGTAAGATAAATAGAAAAAATGTGTTAAATATTAAGCCCCCTGTCAATAATCTGATTCAATATTGTCTAAGTTTTGTATTTTGTATTTGTTTGTTATCTTGTTTCTATGTTTTGTAATTTAGAGGGGGGTTTCTTTCCTTGTTTGTTTGTTTTGAGCAGTGGTTGTTTCTTTTTGGTTTTTTGTTTGATACATTATTAATAAAATAATGTATTTTAAAAGCTCTTTTTTGGAGGCAAAGTCTATACATTTGTAAGTTTTAAAGTCTGGAAGTCCAGAAAAGTGTTTGTTGCTTCTAAACAAACATCCCTGCAGTATATAGATCCCAGTAGGCAGCCGTGTTGGTCTGAAGCAATAGTACAAAGCAGTAGACAAGTGCACCTTTAAGACCAACTAAGTTTTATTCGGAATGTTTATTCAGAATTATTTCATATGCTCTTAAGCAGACTTCATCAGACAAAATGGGAATGGAAGCAGCAATTCTTAATATAAGTGGGCAGGGAGTTGGTATGTAGAATCATGGAATGTTTTTAGCAGATTAAAAGAATCACAGATAGGGATCTGTGTTTGTTAGTGCTAGAACAAAGCAGGGCTGAAACAACACTGGAGGGTGATAAAAAGCAGACTGCTGTTGTAGGTGTGAAGTGCCATAAATCTAGGTAACATTCTGGCTTTGTTAGTTTAAATAGGGGGCATGGTTTCTCAAGAGGTTATAACATCCATTATAGTTTGCCATTAGAAAAAAAGGAAGACATTAAAATACAGTGGAGGATGGGTTAGTATATGCAATAAGACAAACAGTCAATGTCCCCCATTTGAGTATGTCAATAAAAAACCCCAAATATTCTGATACACTGTTCAAAAAGAGAAATACATATAAGTTAGTCATTAGAAAAACAAGGTGCATTAAAGTATAGTGGAAGGTGGGTTGGTATATGTAATGAGGCATGTAATGATCCCTGCAGTATGTGAGCTAAATGTAACATTAAAAAAATGCTGTCAGGGACTTGAGAAAAAAAGCCGAAGACCTGGTTGGTGATCAGCATAGAACGTTGGTTGCTTATGCTCACTCACATTCAGAACATAATCATTCCAGGTAGGGTTGTGAACTCTAGATTGATGGGGGGCAGATAATCTGTTATTTTTATTCTGTTAAAAAGAGAAAGGCATCTAATTTTGTTTACACCTGGTTCGCGGTTGCTCTGATTAGAGGACAAGATTCCCCCAAGGGGAAGCATCCCTTGACCTGGGATATTTTACATGGAGAAATAAGAGATGGTAAGACTACTTGCTTCCCCAACTCTAAGACCTATAGCAAGATATAACACTGATATATTGAAACCAACATGGGCCAACTGTTAACTTGGAAACAAGTCTTGTGGCTTAAAAAAAATGTTTTTAAAACTTCAAGATTTAAAGATGACAATGTTGCATCTTTTTAAGGGCAAAAGTTTGTACGTCAGATCTATAAATATTCTTATATGGTAACTTGTATTGTTGTTTCCAAAGGCGTCCTCCTACTTAGTAAGAGGGTTTCTCCACTCCCATACAAGAAAGTTCCCACCGCTAGAGCAAGAGTGCAATCCTATGCAAAGTGATTCCAGTCTAAACCCACTGGACTCTGTATAGGATCACACTTTGTCTCCCCTTTAGCAGATTCGAACCTTTGATTCTGCCCCTGCCACATGCCCCTAATCTTTGATCCAACAGTAATCAAAGGTTCCATTAAAAAGTAGACAGATTTCTAATGAATGATCTTTCCTTTGTTTTAGGAAATGAGGAGCCGGAGGAACCAGAGGAACCAGAGGAACTGGATGAACCAGATGAATCATCAGATGAGAATACCAATGAAAGTCAAAGTCAAAGCCAAAGTGGAAGCCAGGAAGAGGGAGCCAGGATTACAGTAAGTGCAACATTTTGGTGGGAACACGTCCCCAGCTATATATGGTGAACCCAGCAATGTCATTCAGAGGACTCAAGAAAACTCCTATAGACTTGTAGTCTCTTATTCCTTATCATCTCTACTATTTCAGCCTGAAAATCCAGTTTTGAGTTCTCTTTCCCAGTGTGTATATTGAACCTGTGATTCTTGATTTCCATGCCTTTTTCTATTTCCCTGCCCCAAATGTTTCCCACGCAACCTGTTCATTTTTGCAATGTTATTTGTGCATCAACAATTGGTGTGTTATATATAACTAGGAGTAAGACCCGTTGTGACAAAAAATATACAACGGGCTCTAGAAGGAGGCTCTGGGCAAGTGCCTGCCACCCTTTCCACCCACCTAAGTGAAGGCATTAACTCCCCCCTCCTCAAAGGGAGCTTATCTCTGCTATCTAGAGAGCAGTTATAAATCTGAGTGATCTCCAGTGGTTCCCTAGGAGGAAATGGCATTGTACCTGTCTGAGGTTCCACCCCTCCTCAAACCCCACCCCTTAAATATCCAGGAATTCCCTAATCTGGAGATGGCAGCCTTCCCTTTATCTGTCCTTCTGACTTCAGCTTTCCATCTCCTTCCCCCTCCCTGCAGCTTCTACACTGGCTTTCTTTCTCTACAATGGGGGGTAGGGAACCAAAGCAGCTAACATCATTCTCCTCTGCCCCCTTTGATCTGAACAACAACCCTGTGAGGCAGGTTAGGCTGGAAGTCTGTGACTGGTCTGAAATCAGTCAGTCAGCTTCCATGGCAAGGACCTGGGTTCAGCAGACCCCACTCTTAAACCCTAATTCCTATGCCCTCCTCAAGTCCCCCACAGAATCTCCAGGAATTTCCCATCAACATGGAAAGGTACCACTGAAGGCCTCTGGGCAAGTCTCTGCCACCCTTGCTGTCTTCCCACCCACCCAAGTGAAGGCATTCACTCCCTCTCTCCCACCTCAAGGGGAGCTGACCTCTGGCATCTGGAGAGCAGTTGTAATTCTGAGTGATCTCCAGTCCTCAGCAGGAGATTGGCAACAGTGGTTCCCAGGAGGAAATTGTTGGTTTGGAGTCTATCGCATTGTACCTCTCTGAGGTCTCATCCTTCCTCAAACCCTGCCCTCTCCAGGCCTAGCCCGTTAAATCTCCAGGAATATCCTAACCTGGAGCTGGCAACCCTATCTCCTTCCCTTTATCTGCCCTTCTGACTTCAGCTTTCCATCACCTTTGGCCTTCCTGCAGCCTCTATATAGGAAAATTAGTCTTTCTTCACAGTGTGGGGGGGGGGGACCAAAGCAGATTACATCATTCTCTCCCTCCACGTGATCTGAACAACAACCCTGTGAGGCAGGTTAGGCTGGAAGTCTGTGACTAGTCTGAAATCAGTCAGTCAGCTTCCACAGCAAGGACCTGGGTCCAGCAGACCCCACTCTGAAGCCCTAACTCCTATGCCCTCCTCAAAGACCACCACAGAATCTCCAGGAATATCTCACCAACCTGGAACTGGCAGGCCTAGTCAGCATTGGGCCCAATGAGTTCTGCCTCAGAGGCCTGTAGTGAGACCTTTCAGACCAACAGTCGGGCAGCCCTAGTCAGCACTGGGCCCAATGAGTTCTGCCTCAATGGCCTGTAGTGAGACCTTTCAGACCAACCATCTGGCAGGCCTAGTCAGCACTGGGCCCAATGATTTCTGCCTCAGAGGCCAGTAGTGAGACCTTTCAGACCAATAGTCTGTCTCTGACAGACTGTTTAATAGGGAGGAGTCGTCAGCCATTACATCAGCTTACAGCATTCCCCTCTCCTCTCCCCCCTTTGATCTGAACAACAACAGCCCTGTGAGGCAGGTTAGGATGGTTTGAAATCACCCAGTCAGCTTCTACAGCCCTCACCTGGAGATTGGCAATAATGGTTCCCCAGGAAAAAACGCCTTCCTCAGAGGGCTTAGGAATTTCTGACCAATGTGGAAATGTACCACTAAAGGCCTCTGTGAGAGTGCTCCCCCCAGCCTTGTGTCTTCCCACCCACTCAAGTGAAGGCATTCACTCCCCCCTCCTCAAGGGGAGCTGATCTCTGCCATCTGGAGAGCAGTTGTAACTCTGAGTGATCTCCAGCCCTCACCTGGAGATTGGCAACAGTGGTTCTCCAGGAGGAGAACCTCAGAGTCCATTCTGTCATATGAACCCACTGTAGCCTAATTGGAATAGAAAGAGTGAAGAGTATTGGCAGGTAGAAAGGGCCCCTCCCTGCTGTGAATGTACATTCCTTTTGCCTCAGTTGAAGAGAAGGAACCCTACTGTTTTCTCATGAACACAGGCCCATAGCTGGGGGGGGAGGTCTGGGGGGCCAGGCACCACAAATCTTTCACCTGTTTCACACCCTCACACCTCCTTGCCTGCTCTCAGATGGACTGTCCTGGATTTTCTACAACAGGCCCTGAGGAGAGGCAGCACTAATCAGTAAACCCCCTGTCAGCAGAGAACTGTCTCCTTCAAAGGTCAGTGGGCTTATGCTGGAGTTGTTGCCTAATGGGGCAGGCAGTGGGCGGGGGGAGAGCAGAATCAGCCAATGGCATGGCAGAGGCAGTGTGAGCCAACCCTGTGCAAGCCACATCTAACGAATGAAAATCCTCAGAATTGCTATCACAGTTGGGCTTATATATGTATAACTGATAATATATGTTTTGTATAGAAACAGTGTACCTTGGGCATATGTTTACGTTTAATAACTGCACTATATGCATATACACATCAAACAAACCTGGAAAACAAACAGGGAAAACCAGAAAGCCCAAAACAATTCACAAAAAAATGAAAACCAAAAGAAACTTTGAGATAGCATTCAGTTCTGCGACTGTGCCACCGGAGTAAAAGCAGGATCTAGTGGGTTAGAGGTCAGCAGGGACAGCAGTCACATACTTTCATTCTCACTTCACTCCCTGCTGGTGCTACCTTTCCATACCATGTTTCCTCTCATCACATGGGATATGTTGACCCAACAAAAATCTTGCTAGACCCTCCTGAGCCTCCCTCTCCCCACCATATGAGAGCTGGCTTACAGCTGAGATTCTCTTCAACTGTTACAAGAAAAACACCCTCTTAAAGAGCTGAAAGTGGAGGAGAAGTACAGTGCTTAACTCCACCATTTTGAAGGTGGTGCTAAGCACTGCCTGCTCCCCCCCACCCCACCAATTGGCTGCAGACAGACCTTTCACACAGAGACTTTGCCCACAGCCGTAGCATCATTTCACCTTTAAGGTAAAAGGGAAAGTTTTCCTTTGGTCTGGCTTAAAAGCCATGATCCATGCTTAAAAAATACTTAGCTTGTAAGCTCCTTAGTAAAGTAGGGTAATGCTGTGTTCCACCGAGGAAACATCCCTGTGTGGAAACAGCCCACTTTGTATCTATTTATTTCCAAAATGTGGGCCCCTCCATTTCCTTCTCTGTAAACTAGGAATAAAGATATTTTAAGAATTAAAGGGGTGGTTTAAAACCTTCCAGCTCTTAAACTAGATTAGATCTGAATAACCTAAATGGAGCTGGTGTAGCATAGTGGCTGTGCTGTGGTTCAGGAGGTTGCAGTCCAAATCTTACCTCTGTCATGTACTCAGGAAGTCTCTTAGGCTAGTCATTCACTCTCAACCACCCAGCTACAATGCAGCAATAATATTAGCCTCTTGTCCAGGGATGGTTAAAGAACTATAGATAAAATATGCAAGGTGTTTTGAAATGCTGAAAGCAGTATATCATTGCTAATAATTATTGTGGGAGGAGGCAAAACTTAGTGGAGCACATGCTTTGCATGCAGAAGGTCCCAGGTTCAATTTTTGGCATCTCTTGTCTCATGCTGACACCTTAAAAACAAAGCTAAAAGAACCAGGGTCCAACTCAGTGTAAAATAGCTTTATGTGGTCAAGTATATTGAAATCATACAAGAGAACTGGTGCTGCTGATGCTGTTTGTGTGGATAGCTCCAGACAAAGTAGGATCTCTGACTGAGGGCCAGAGTACATGGGGATTAATCCAATCGGATGCTGCTACAGTTCAAAAAGAATTGAAAGTCCAAGCCAAGAATACTTGAAGTTCAGACCAAAGAATATTTCCAGGTTGTCCTCAGTTCCAATGTGTAGTTATCAATAAGTCCTTATAGTGGCTGTGGACAAGAGTAGAGGTGCTTCTCAAGGCCATTGTTCAAACTGAATCAATCAAAATACGTTGTGGTATGAATAAGTGCACTCTGTACTCCTGACCTTAATGGGCAAGCAAGCAATATGTAGCCACATTTCCCAATAGCTTCTTCAAAAGGAGAATGGCTTTCCAAACCAAATTCTCAAGATACAGCTTATAATTTAACATCAGTCACATACTGCTTACAGTTTTCCAAAGCATTCACAGTCTAGTTTGGCACCAAGTTGAACACAAAAATTGATTTAGGAAAAGAACGTTAGCACAAAATGTTTCAACCATGTTTAGGCATATGATTCTGTCATTCAAAGTCAAACTTCATTCTCCATCATAAACCTCCTCAGAAAAAAAAACACATTCCATTCTTGCAATTTACAAGAATGGTGGTACCCTGATACTGAATTGTATGGTTGTATTTTACAGCCGGACTGTGAGCAATACAAGCAACAAACATGTAAAGAAGATACTCCTGTCTGTGGCACTGACAAGAAGCAATATTCCAGTGAATGTGAGCTGTGCCTTCAGAATCGGTGAGTGTCTGTTTTCTGTCAGCATTTAATTTCTCCAAATGCTGACTTCGTTTTTGGATCTTTTGACCTTCTTTTGAATTTTCTCTGCTTCATTTTAAAAAGATCATGATAGTCTCACAAAGTGAGGAAAAAATAACAAGCAAGATAAGTTTTATTGAACCAGCCAACCTTTTAAAAACATTCCAAACAAACTTTTGAAGAACAAATTTTGTATCAACTTGTGATCGCAACTCTATTTGTCTTAACTTTGTAGCACTTCGCCCCCGCCCAATTCAATAAGACTTAGTTTCAGCATGCAGAACATGGTGTTCAGGGTAGAAACAAACACAGAAGATAATGCAATGTACCCCTAATATGAATTCTAGGATTAAAATATTCTTTCATGCAGCTATGAGCTGTTTCCTCAAAGCAAAGAGACCCATATAAGACTGTTCTCTGTAGGCTACATATTCTGCAGGGGAGGGGCCACTATAGTATGCTATAAGCACACAGATCAATGCAGTTTTAAAGAAGTAACTTGGAGACGGGCAAACAGTCACCTTTTGACAAACTGTTATACAGAAAGGTAAACATAAGCCAAAAAAGGGGGGGGGGGGGGACTGGTCTCTACTTTTTACCAGTTCTGCAGAACATGGAATTTCAACATATTCTTGTGGTGACTAGCTGTGCCTTCAAAGATTATTTCTTCCATGTAACTCTTACAAGTAGAGGAACCCTTTTGCTCCTTTAACTCTGGTAACCCCGCACATAAGCACAGGCATGCCCTAAGAGAAGCAGCCTGAGAAATTGTTGGAAGGCACATAATGCAAGAACCTTGCTGAAGCTAAGCATGAATGAGACACATTTCAGTGTCTTAGGAAGGCAGAAAAGAAAAGTCTCCATCACATCAGAATAGTATTCAGTTTATGGCAAGAATTACTAATGTTTTTCAGTCTGTCTGAAGGGCTTCTAGCAATCCTCTGCATGTCACCTAGAGTTCCATGATCCAAGAAAGATGGGATATAAATCTGTTCTGCTCAAGTCAGAGCAGCAAAATATATCACATTTTTGAAGAACTGATCACTGCAGTACTGTTTCTTGAGCAATAACAATACTGGATTACCCAGAAACACACTATCTGTTCATGGCATCATTTTGCAGATTTTTTGTTGACCTGCACTCTGGGGCTAGATTCAAAACAGACATACACATGGAGGGAGAAAATGCTTGAATCCTATACTGGCATTATTTAAACTTTCATCTGGTTTTAGTTATTCAGGTGCCTAATGCTTATTCAAGTACCTAATGACTGGGTCTGCCACGCAACTATGAAACACATTGTATGGACAAAGTCAAGAAGTCTTATCTCAGGGTCTTTAAAGAATTAATTCGCCTCTGTCAGAAATCACATGCTCAGGTTTCCACAAAGCTGAACTTGGAGACCTCTGCTTTGTACTGAGGAATGAAAACTATTACTCAGTATGCGTTATCTTCTTTTTCAGGAGGATGAAAACAAATGTTGAGATTCTCACGAATGTAGAATGCTGAAAGCATTGAACATATGCCACTTCTGCTGCAGAATTCAGGAGTGGGGTTTCCAGGTGTTCCTGATGAAGACATGTAGCCTTTAGAATCACTTTGCTGATTAATTTCCTGATTTTAGGCAATAAAAAACTAACACTTTATAGTACCGTGGATTGATCGTTATGTCCATTTTTGCTATTGGGACAGGGAGTGGCTTAGGGTTTGGGTTAGGATTTTACCATATTTCCCCCAAGTTAACTGTTGTGACTTTGTCCATGGGGTTGCAAAGAGTCGGACTCGACTGTGCGACTGAATAACAAAAACTGTCCCTATGAATATAATTGAGTTGTACTGCATACGGATATACTTTTTAGCAATTTCCATCCAGACAACAATGCTACAACTCTCCAAAATGTATTCTAATTGGTATTTGTCCATAGAACAGACACGTATTAATATTGAGGTACTAGTGTTAATCTTTGTTAAACTTCAAACAATATTTCAAGATGGATTTTGTATGGCAAGAAATAAAAGCAGATTTACAGTTTGGAATGAATCTACTCTAGGACCAGTAGGTGGCATACTTGTGACAGAATTAAGCAATCTGGAAGTTAGCAGTAAAGGTCATTGCAACATTCACTGTGACATCACTGAAATTCTCATAATAACAGAAGACAGGCAAAGTGCTTTAACAAGTGGAGGCCTATTTACACATGTATTTTCTGCCACACTTTCTCCCTGGAAGAAAGCTGTTCCCATGGACATGATTTTGATGTCAAACATGCCAAATAAAAGTTTGGATGTATACTTCAATAGTGGTGGCACCCAAGAGAACTGAGGTGATCACAGGAGTTGCTAACATAAAGTATCACTGAGGTCCACAAAGCTGTATCATACCTGATGTGCACTTGAGAAAATCTCTCAACAAAGAAAGGGGCATGAACTATCCCATTTATTTATAAAAATAATTTCCACCACTATCATCATCAGGATTGCCAAAGTGGCTAATAATAACAGAAATCTCTAAACAATAAAACCAAAATTAAGGCCATAAAACAACAGCATGAACTAAATAGCAGCAATTCAAATAAAGAGTGTGGGAGCTTTATAAAGCACAGTCAAAGATTATCAGACTCTCACTGGATCCACATTTGCAGTCAGAAGAATACACACTAGATGCTTGTTCAGGGTGCTTTTGGAGTTATCTACAACTTTCCAGAGTTAGATAAACATGACACACATGCAGAACTCAAGCACCAAGTTGTGGGGAGGGGGCTGTGATGTAGTTTCCACTAATCTACAGACAGACCCTTTCTTTACTTATCAGCCATTGTAAGCATTCTGCACATAACTGGTGGTCCCAGACCTTTGATCAGCCCTGACCTAACCACAGTCTGGTCTAGCTTCTGTTTTGTTTCCATTGTTCAGAAGGCAAGCAGCTGAGCATTTTTGTTTCATTCTTGGATTGTTGGACAAACCTAGAGCTGAAACTGAGGTATGAAAATGAATCTCAGTTCAAAACTGTACCTACAGAGAGAACTCTGTACAACTTCACAAGAGAAATGTTCACAGTTCAGTGTCTCAAGTTGTGACAGTTGACACATATTTCACCTTCCAGATTGCAAGCTTTGTGAACAGAAATCTGAGTTTTGAAACCAGTTTTTAACCAAAGATTCTAACTACAAAACCTGGCCTTCTACTTGGACACACAGAATATTATGTGAAATTTCTGCTATTTAGTCTGGTATGAAGGCCAGGTTGTGAATGCTATAAGAGGCATCCCACCCCCCGTACCTAGTCACATTATAAAGTAGTGAAAAGATGCCCAGGTTTTCTCACAGTTTCTACACTGCCAAGGCATATTATTGACACAAATGGCAGACGTTCCAGTGTGGTAGCCATGTTTATTGAAGGAACCTTAAATGTTTACACCTTTATTGTTACATGAGACTTGCCTAAACAAAAATGTATTTTGTTGCCATCTAAAACTATCCAAGGGGCCACCACAGAAATGGCCCCATCTTCAGTGACCACTCACATCACCTTCCAGGTGGAGGAACACGGAGCAGGAGTTCTACAGGGACTTTTATCTTTTGTGGAGGCTCAAAGGCTTTGGAGAGGTTCTGGATGAGTCAGCTCTAAACATTCAGTATCTCCATCCTGCAAGGAAGTTCAGTTGACTGTTCAGAGACAACCACTTGAGACATCAGTGACAAGAGTCATACAGCTCACAATACCAGCAAGCCAACACAATAAATTATGGGGGAGTGAGGAAAGAATTGTAGTAATATGGGGAAGTTGCTTCTCATTTAGTCAGTTACTGCAGCTTTTCATCAGCTGTTCCAAGGCTAGTATTTCTGAAAATTATTGTATGGAAAAGCTTTGAATGGATTTTAAATGATGCAATTAGAGTGAGGAAAAGGAGCCTGTCATTGCTTTGGATGGAAGGAATTTCATCCTTCAGTCTAACCCCTTCTCTAACTTTATAGCTTGTTCAGCAACTCCTGAAAAGAACAGACACTGGCATCTGAAAAGATATCATAACTGATGAAATGCAATTCAATTTCCTCTTGGTCTTTGCATACATGGGGATTTATAGTTTCCCTGCATTTTAAAATTCAGGCAAGTTATAAACTTCCCAGGCACAGTCTGGCACATGTTCCAGTTGATTGAACTGATTGTATAAGCATTCAATGGAGAAACTGAATGTGAGAACTGTCAATAGCAAGATTGTTGCACAACCCTTCCACTAAGCAGGATGGATCTGCCGTGGCTTATGGCAGCTTCTCTTCAAAAGAATAGTCCCAGATGAAATAAAGCCCATTTCTGCCTGAAAACAGTAAATTGAATGGTTTCCTGTCTTTCCAATGGACAATTAATTATGTGAGAAAGAGGCCAACACTTTTACTGTGAGATTAGTTGAAAAGGGAATAGTACAGGAAAACAATGATTTCTCCCACAGAACTAAAGTGAGCAAAACAGCTATCCTCTGATATCCCTTATATGTACATTTGATAACATTTACTCATTTCCTTCATTGCTTGCTGGCTCTCCTTCTCCTTTCATTTTGTTCTCTTTCCATAAAAAAGGTAAAGGTAGTCCCCTGTGCAAGCACCAGTCGTTTCTGACTCTGGGGTGATGTCACATCATGACATTTTCATGGCAGACTTTTTATGAGGTGGTTTGCCATTGCCGTCCCCAGTCATCTACACTTCCCCCGCCCCCAGCAAGCTGGGTACTCATTTACTGACCTCAGAAGGATGGAAGGCTGAGTCAACCTTGAGCTGGCTAGCTGAACCCAGCTTCCGCTGGGATCAAACTCAGGTCGTGAGCAGAGTTTGACTGCAGTACTGCAGCTTTACCACTCTGCGCCACGGGACTCTCTTTCCATATTGGTATACATCTATGATTGTATACCAACTTACATTAAAGAGAAGGTGACCATGCTGCTGTGTGTCTGGAGTTCTCTTTTTCATGGCTGAGTGGCTGTAGCATAAGCCACAGCTGTACATGCCTCAGACACAGAATGGCCACACCTTCTCCTTGGCCTTCTCTGCTTCCTCAGGAATGCCCAGCAGTAGCAGCAGAAGAAAGCAGCCAGGGAGCAGCACACAAGTCGCTTTTCTGCTTGCTTGCCAACTGTCTCTGCTTCCTCCTCTTGTCACTGCTGGTCAAGTGGGACTTCCAACAGCAGGAAGAGAAGGCAAAGGCAGCAGCAGAAAATAAGAGGATTAGCCCCCCTCTTTCTGTACTTATTTGCCTTCCCTTGCTGCTGGGTCATTCATCCTCCAAAAGAAAGGAGAGGTGGAGATGTCCCCATTCCAAGTGTCTGTAGCTATACAAAACTAGTTTCACTATCATGTTACATTAAAAACACACACAACATAGGCGTAGTGCTATAAGTGTCTTTCTATTGTGTACATGTATGTAGCCAAAAGTTTTTAAGGCAACGGACTGTCTATTTTGCTTATTTTTTTTAAAAATTCTCCATTTTTAAATTTTTATTGATTTTAGATATAAAAAGAGAAAGCATATGCATAGGTACTGAAGCAACAATAAGAGGGAGGGGGGGATACAGAATGGGGAACCAGAAACAAAGAAAGCAGCAAATATATCAGTTACATTTCTACCTCAAAACAAAATACCCAATTCTTTCTACCTGCAAGTATTAAATTCTCCCCTTATATAAGCATTATATTCTACAGTCTTTATTTTTTGTTATACACTTTTTACTAATCTGTTACTTAAGATATGAGTTTCTATTATTATTCTTCAGCACATGTAGATGTAAAAAGTCAGAGAGGTCACAACACGGAACTAACTGGCTAAATTTAACCATATTTAAAGTTCAAGCTAACTAGTTATTTTAGCGATGTCATCATTTGGATAAGCATAAAAACCAAATATTTCTTTATCCTTCTAACTTACTTATTTCAAACAGAAAGAAAGAAAGCAAATTTAAAATAACAAAAAGTAGAGAGATAAAAAAGTGTAGAACAAAAAGCATAATAGTTTATCTGTCTCAATATAAACAGTTTCTCCAATCAAACATATTAAGAGCAGATCTACAAAATTACGAAATAGTTGTGTTGTCTGCCTTATTAAAAATTGACCCAAGTTAATTGTTTATTTATGTAAAATTCTTTTTAAAGCTTTTGAAGGCTATACCTCCTATATCCATATTACTCTGAGAGGCACAAACCTAATATACCATAACAGCCACAACTCCCACACATTTATTTTCACCTTAAAAAAAAGAACAAAAAAAGGCATCTATTGTCTCTATAGCCTGCTCTTTAATACATTGCTCTATTTAACTTTTTTTTTTTAAAGAAATGTAGAAAATAACAAACAAGAGAAGCATCCATGTCCCGAGAATTTCACTTGGCCTTTTGAAATCGCATGTCAGTTCTTGTTAAGAGTTCCATATTAGTCAATCACCTACATAAAGAAAAACAATTTAAAATCCCTTCTTCTTGAAAGTTTCCCATGTCTTGATTTTTTACTGAAATGTGCCTCTTTTCTCAATACATTCACCCATCTAGGTAAAAATAATTAGGCTCCCACGTCATCACTTCCTCTCAGAATAGTTGGTCTTAATTTCCGGTCCTTCTTGATAACTGCACAATCTAACTCCATTTTAATTTTCTTTGACTTCTTCCCCAATGGATCTTTATCCATTTGTCTCAACTCAACAGACTTCACCAGATTCTCTTTGACACTCTGCTCATGTAGATTTAAGGTTTTGCTGCCTTTCAAAATAAGAGCTTCCATTTGCTTTTTTAATCAACTCTGTTAATGAACCAAGACCCTGCTTTAAAGAGATTATGGTATCCATTATATCTTTTTTATGAAACATTTCGCTTTGCAATGCCATTTTTCTCCACAGAATAACTCAGTCTAATAATCAAAGTTGAAAAGTAACTCAGAAACCAGTTAGTCTATCCTTCCTGATCTCCTTCAGCCATGTGTTCTGATTGTTGTCATTTCAGTCCTGGTCAAGCAACAAATACAAATCTCTCTAAAATATATCTTGTTTTTGTTCAGACCAAATTATAACTGGGTAATGATCTCATTGTCGCTTATTCAATCATAAACTGGGTTAGTTTAAGTATCTATATTCAGTCTAGTTCAGATTGTTACAAGTGCTCAAAGCTGTTCTTTGTCTTTTTGAAGCCACACTCGTAGAAAAGTGGGGCGCGGGGGAATCCACCTCTTTCCCTTCCTTTGAACTGTCCCATTTGTTATGTAAAACAATCCATTAGCCGATGGTATTGAAAAGCAAACTTACTTGCGAAGTTGAATTTCATTGCCTAAGGCAGAAGAGCAGTGCGTCAGAAGCTTGTTAGAAGAAGAAAGCAAGTGTCCGGGTGTTTACCTCTTTCTGCCATAATGGCAGCCATGACGGCGGAGCACCAGAGGAAAAAAGGACAGGGAACAGCCGCCACTATTTCCCTGGCTCCCTACGGAGCCCCTTGCTGTTAGGAGACCCCTCCAGGGTCTCCCTGGAGATGCTGCGACTGTGGCACCTCTTCAACCACCCAGTTTGGAGGGGTCACTAGAGACGAGCTCCGCCGACCCCCACCAAGTTTGAGGTGATGAAGCCCAGAAGTCTATTTTGCTTATTATTCAGAACACAACTTTGAATAGCTGAAATGCACAAATTGAAACAAAATGAAACTTTTATGCCTGAAACATTCCCAGGTGTGCACAGACCTGATTCAGATCAGGACCATGATATATAGGGAGGGGAAAATGAAACCTCCCTCATAGCCCCAGACACACAGTTTCCCTGACCTGACCTGCCTCCAGAGAGCAGCTATTTGCCCATTTCAGGTTGGGAGAACTGGGGGGGGGGGGGGAGTGTAAATAGGGCTGCCAGTTGTTGGCTAGCATCCAGTGGGAAACAGGAAGCAGGGACATGGGGGAGCACCAGCTTTCTGCATGGCATGGCATCACTTCTGGGAGAAAGTTTAGAGATTATGGAGAGTCAGTTTGGTATAGTGGTTAAGTGTGCAGACTCTTATCTGTGAGAACTGGGTTTGATTCCCCACTTCTCCACTTGCAGCTACTGGAATGGCCTTGAGTCAGTCATAGCTCTTGCAGAGTTGTCCTTGAAAGGTCCTCTGTGAGAGCTCTCTCAGCCCCACCTAGCTCACAGGGTGTCTGCTGTGAAGGAGGAAGGTAAAGGAGATTGTAAGCCACTCTGAGATTCAGAGTGAAGGGCGGGGTATAATTTCAATATCTTCTTAATCTATTTCTAGAATGATGTGACATCACTTCTGGAGGTTCCTTGGAAGTAACATTACACCATGCAGAACAATGGTGATTTTTTTAAAAAGAAAATTCTTCCTCTGGGACTTATGGCAGGAAAGGAAGGTTGACACTGGCTATAGCAGGAGACCTGGTAGCCTTGGTCCCCATTCCCTGCA
Organism: Heteronotia binoei; assembly: GCF_032191835.1. Taxonomy (NCBI): domain Eukaryota; kingdom Metazoa; phylum Chordata; class Lepidosauria; order Squamata; family Gekkonidae; genus Heteronotia; species Heteronotia binoei. Next base: position 115,865,669 of record NC_083227.1, on the reverse strand, counting down.
TACAATGATCCCATTCCAAATCAGGTTTGCACACACCTGATGAAGTTACAAGCACAGAATTCCCAGAGTACATCTGATTGACAGGACACAGAAGGAGGTGGCTACAAGGTCTTTTAAACACAGGAATTGGCCTCTAACCTCTCTTATATTAAAAGAAGAAGAAAAAGAAGAAATTGGATTTATATTCCGCCCTCCATCCTGAATCTCAGAGTCTCAGAGAGGCTCACAATCTCCTTCTCCCACAACAGACATCCTGTGAGGTGAGTGGGGCTAAGAAGGCTTTCACAGTAGCTGCCCTTTCAAGGACAACCTCTGCCAGAGCTTTGGCTGACCCAAGGCCATTCCAGCAGGAGCAAGTGGAGGAGTGGGGAATCAAATCCGGTTCTCCCGGATAAGAGTCTGCATACTTAACCACTACACCAAACTGGCTCTCATAAATTGGAATGGGGACTCACATGTAAGTCAGAAGGCTAGGCTAGGCTAGGCTACATCTCTCTCTCTCTTTTAATGTAAAGGGAGTTTTTCATATATTCATGTGAGCCTCATCTTCAGTTTGTAGTGATGACAGCCTGGAAATGGATTTACCACCTCAGTGAGAACCAGGTTGAAGCCTATGTCACATTAGATTGCACCTAGAAAATGATGCTGTGATGTCACTTCCAGGTGAAAACTCTTATGTGACAGCCAGGGGGTTGGAGGGCGACAGGCAGGGTGAACATGCGTCACTAATGACACTATTAAAAATGGCAATGTGGTAGTGGTGGGAAATCAAATATGGGGAATTCCTCACTCAAAAACTTTGAGTGATGACCTGAAAGGGGGGGGGGGGAATCACTGAATACAAGGTTTCTGATAACATGGGGTGAGGGGTCACAACATTTGGATCTACTCCCAGGGAGGAAAAATTTTGTGTGGAAACTTTTGCAAAGTTTGATTATTTAAGAACACGGATGTGGGGTTTTGCTCTTTTGCAGAAGTGGTCCTACAATTAGCCTGTTTGGAAAGTATTCTAGTCAACTCAATTCTTCTATGCTCCTTTCTTGAACTTTCTTAGTTTTATGCAGGCCTCATTTTGGACGGGTGCTCACAGGAGCAGAGCTCTGGAGCCTCTAAATTTTTTATCATGCTCCTTTTTTCTTAACCACAACCCACTCACCCTTGCAATTACTTGCTTCTGGGTTCCATTTTTCAAGCCCCTGTAAGAATTTTGCTGAACTCTATGATTTGAAAAACTTTCTAATTTTTTTCTCCACAAAAAAAAGGGGGAAAATAACCAAAATATATAAAGCAGACAGATGGAAATCTTCATCATGCCACTGTGGCCACATAGGAGAAAGTAATTTTAAAAGTATGATTGGAGTAAGGTCTGATTATGACAATTATAATTCAAGAAGCATTTTCAGGTAGATGCTGAACTGATATAATTTATTATGACTTCCGGTGATGTCAGGATATGTGACATACGCAAATGAGTTATGCAAATGAACTGTGCTAATGAGCTCTGGCACCTCTTTTTCTATGAAATGACCCCTGGTTCTATGTAGTCTAAGGTTAGCTGAGCATCATCTTCACTGCCGAACTAATACAAAATGCTAATTCCCATTAACAGTCCCTCATTGACCAGGAGCATGAGATAAAGCCATTGATCTTTGTAGTTCAACACACCATGTATGCTCTCTCTGTTCCTTTAATGGGCTCAGCATGGCTATCTGGACTTCAGGCTAATCTGTGCCATACTTCTTTGGAAGGGCTACATCTAATGGTTCCATCTGATTTGTCTGCAGTTTTCCAATCTGGTTGCTGTGCTAAAGGTGCTTGCTGTTTGTTTGGTTTCCTGGGGGTTTCATTGTCTGCCATTTATATATTTTTTACTATTGCCTTCTCAAATCCCTTTTAAGCTTTCAGGCATGTTAATACAGGCCTTTATAGTATAGTGTGTGAGAAACAAACTGAATCCACACTGTGCAACCCTGCTTAGGTACCTGCTAGTGACATTTGTGGGCTGAGCAAAAAACTAATTATTTTCTAACGTCCATCATTCTCACAACATTCTCACAAAATAATCACTACTGAAGAATCTGAAAGAGCTCAGGATCACCAGTGATAAGTCATCTAGGGATTTTCATGTACATATAAGGCAAATTCAAGCTAGTTTGTTGCCCCCAAGCAAGGTACACCCATTGTTTCCACCTATTACACTGTTGCTAGCTGGATCTGATTCAAGCCGTTGTGCTTGGCTCACATTTGACCAGCTGCAGCACATTTCCAAGGTGATGCCTATCACTACCTGCATCACCAATGGGTGGGAGCAAGCTGAGCCCGTATGGTGCATTATTGTCATCCTCAAAGTGTCATGACAAGCAGTTGCCTGCATGGCTGAGCCAAGGTACCAGTTCAGTGTGCATGAACCAGCCCTAAAGGCTGAAGGCATCATATGAATTGACTGCCATCAGCAACTATGATTTGCCAGCCTGTGATTGTAAAAGCACCTCTTTGTTACAAAATGGAGCTATGACATATTTTAACTTGCCAGAAAGCCTAGAATTATGGGTCTCAGCAGGCCAGAGGAGGGAGTCTGTGGATCAATATGAGATCAAAAATTATACCTTCCCTGCTGATTTATTCAATGTTATACCAAGGGCAAAAATACCCAATGGACCTGATGGCTGGCAGCCCAATTCCTCTGTACAACTGAGCTCTGATGGTCTTTTTTCCTTGAATCCCACAAGCTCAAATAACAGATAGTGTCCATCACTAATAACTTCAAAGAGCAGTAGGCTATTGCTTGTTTTGGAATCATGTTAGTTTTATACGGCAATTTGACTGCAATCTACATGTGCACCAGTGGACATAATAAACAAAGGAATATCACTAGGAATATGTACCAAGTGACCCCTCCATAACTATGGAAGGCAGATGGAAAGTGGCTTTGCCAGCATTTCCTATTTATTTTCTACTCACAGCTTCCATAGCAGACACATTCAGCATGCAAGACCAAATATGTTGTGTTATCTGCCAGTACATGTAAGCTCAATGTGGTGCCTGGGAACCCAGATGGCTTCTGGCTGCTCTGTAAATGTTCTGTAGCAACAAGGCTGATGGAATAAGGATCAAGTGGATAAAAAAGTTTGCTTACATGCTGGTTATTGATTTGCTGAAGAATGGAATGCATTTTTAATCTATGGTTGTTCTTTGAACAATGCCAGCAAAAATAAACCATCTTTTTTTTTTCTTTTTGTGTTGGAAAAGCCAACTTTCTGTAAGCTTTGGAAAACAGAACTTGGAAAAAATGCAGATTTCCCCCTCCCCCAGCAAACAGGCAAGACTGGAAGAAATTTGAGCATGCCAAGAGGATGTCATAGACATCATAACGTATAAGTTCTTCATCCTCTAATTAAACTCTCCAAAGTGTAACTGTGAAGCATTTTAATCAGAGAACTCATGCATCTCCAAACCATAGATGTTGGAGCTGCTGTGTTTATAAGAGGCACTCTAAAAAGATAAACAAAACTCTCAGATCCAAACAAAAGTGCTCCATCAATCAAACTGACCTAATAGCTCAGAGGCATTGAAATCATACTGCACTTTGCCTATTTCTCTTTGAGAATTTTTAAAGGCTTCTCCAGGAAGGAAGAGCACTTCTAGTTTCAGTAATCAGGCTCTGCTCTTCTTTTGTTCAGTCTTTAAAATTGCATTAGTTGATTACTAAAGAACAAACCTATCAATAGGTATTAGCTAGAGCAGCTACATGGAACTTCCATATTTCAAGACACTCTATCACTGAATATCAGTGGCTCAAGAGCTAATGGTGGGGGGGAGGCTATTGCCTTCATTCCCTTTTTGAGGGTTCCCCAGCAGCACAGACTGGCAGCAGGATGCTGGACAGGGTGAATACTTGGCCAAACAATCATGGTTCTTCTTTGCTTTTATATTTCCACCAGGGTTTGGCAGCTGCATAAGAAATATATTCTATAACCTAAGCAAAAGACAGATTTTACATTTTGTTTAATGAGATTTGTGCTTGAGGCTGGGAAAATGGAACTGGATTTGAGGGCTTTGTGCAATGCAACTTATTTGGAAGAATCTGTCTTTTGGGAGTAATCAGGCCAGCTCTTTTCCTGGCTTTCTTCTAAGTGTTTTAAATTATTCTTGAGCTATGGTCAATATACATGGCTATTGTGCACAGACACCGCAACATTGCTGGGAAGTTACCAAAATGCATTATTTCTACAATGAAATCAGCGCACATCTGCTTTGACTGTGGTTCCCATGTGTATTTCCAAATTATTCACTATCCGCTTTAGCTGCATAGAACTAAAGATAGGTAGATATACAGTAGAAGCTTTAGGACTGTACTTGATGACTTATTTTAGTCAATGCCTCTTTCTGCTCATACACTACGGAGGCAGGAGATAGAAAGTATTGTTCCACCTTCTCTTCTCTGGAGAACTCAGTAGAGCCCAAATATTTCTGGAATCCCAAAAAACCCTGAACCCATATCCCAAAATGGTATTGGGAAACCCAAATATATTAAATAGCAGTATTTATGCCCTTCCTGAAATCCAATTATGAAAAATATCATTTTTTCAGGTGCACATCCCTAGTTTAAGGTACAGAAGGGTAGATGTTGGTTGGAGAATAATGATGACAGAAGTTTGACAATGAAACCAATTATCAGGGGGTGGGGCTCTCCTTTATTAAAGGTTTTAAACCAGAGGCTGGGCAACCATCTGCTGTGGTTTCTACAGCTTTAGAAAGCTTTAGATTTCTTGTACTGAGCAAAATGTCATACTAGATGACCTGTAAACATGCTTTCAACTCTATGAGTCTTCACATTCAAGGACAAGACAGAAACTCCAAGTTCAGTTTTACATCCCTATACACACATTAAGAGCCCCGTGGTGCAGAATGGTAAAGCTGCAGTACTGCAGTCGGAGCACTCTGCTCACGACCTGAGTTCGATCCAGCGAAAGCTAGTTCAGGTAGCTGGCTCAGGTTGCCTCAGCCTTCCATCCTTCCAAGGTCGGTAAAATGAGTACCCAGCTTGCTGGGGGGAAAGTGTAGATGACTGGGGAAGGCAATGACAAACCACCCCGTAAAAAGTCTGCCATGAAAACATTGTGAAAGCAATGTCACCCCAGAGTTGAAAACAACTGGTGCTTATATGTGCATTACTGGTCCAACTGCACAGTAGCTTTGGGCATACCATTCCTGTCGTTGTCCATTAGTGCACATCATGTGCTGAGCTGTAGATCCTTCTTCTCAAACTGGAACAATATAGCATTGCAGAGTGACAATAAATGTTTTACTCTAGCCAAGCTAAATCTATGCAGACAAGAGGAGCATCTGGCAGAGGACTAAAAATACCTTCACAAACTTGTACTGCAGCATTAAGGCTAATTGTGCAATACTGACATCTGGAGCCAGCACATTCTTGTAAATGGATGATGCTTTGTAATTTGTTGGCAAAGACCCACTGAGGCTGTTATGTTGATGGCTCATTACACAATTGCCTAGTCTGAGAACATGAAGAAGGGCAAGATACTGCCGGAAATAATATGTGGCCCAGCCAACCAATCCTTCCTCTAAAGTGATTTCAAGAAACGTTATGCACAAAGAATGTGAAAAAAGAAAATTTGGTAGCTGCAAACCACAGAACTGGCATAGGAAACCTGTGCTAAGGAAGTCCTCTCCAATGAGTTAGCAGAAAGAAGTATGGCAGTGTTCCACTTGTTGAAGAACCTGAGTTAGTTGTTTATCACAGCTGGTAAGGTGGCAAAATACCAATAGCTCAGTGTATTTAAACATGGAAACATGAAAGCTTAGAAATTAATTAAAATAAGCTTTTTTGTCAGGTAGAATGAAAGAACAGCTCATATTCTGCTGTGAATCTTCAGACAGCTCTATATTAAGTTAGGTGTACTGCACTCTTCCCTTTCTTCCCTGTGAAACCTATGAAAATATTAAGCTACCTTACTGAATCAGACCATTACTCCAGTTCAGGGGTGGCCAAACAGCGGCTCGGGAGCCACATGTGGCTCTTTCACACATATTGTGTGGCTCTTGAAGCTCCCACCTCCTCATCAGCTGGCTTCAAGAAGGCATTTATCTCTTTAACTCGTTTCTCCAAGCCAAGCCAGAGGGTGGCTTGGAGAATGCATTTAAGGTTGCTTTCTTTCCACCTCTATCTCCCCCCATCTATTTGCCTTCCTTCCTTCTGTCTTGCAGCTCCCAAACATCTGACATTCATGTCTTGCGACTTTCAAACACCTGACATTCATGTCTTGCAGCTGTCAAGTTAAGCAAGTTTGGCTACCCCTGCTCCAGTTAATGGTTTAGTAATATCTACTCAGGCTCTTTAGAGCACTAAGAGAGGTTTTTCCTTGTCCTATTCTTTAGCTAGAGTGCCAGAGACCAGATCTGGGACCTTGTGCCAGCAAAGCATATATTCTACCACTGAACTTGCTTTGGCTTGGCTACACATTTCCTGTAGAAATGTAATTCAGCATCTTTGTGCCAAATAAAGTCATAATCCGCATTATCCAAAACAAAAATCCCCGAGAACCTTCAGACTCCCAGCAATACAACTGCACAATGTTTCTTGCATAAGTTCCCATGTCAATGTAAGTAGCTTTCCCATTGTAGGAGAGCTGCATGTTATAACACTTTTAAGACCCAAGTAAACAGCTATCACGAGACTGACATATCTTGTTCCATATTTTGTCCTTTGTGGCTTTGGACTGATTACCATGGTCATTTATATATTGATTGAAATCCTTTAGATAATAAAAGCCCTACCGTGGTGACAAATCAGAGGATTTTTATTGGTTGGATGTGGGCTATTCAGGATTGGCTCGCATTCTGTCCCTGGCATACCATTGGCTGATTCTGCTCTCCCCTGCCCACCAACGGTCCAGTCAGGCCCACCAGACAGCCATTGACCTCTGAGAGAGACAGCTCTCTGCTGACAGGTTCTCCTGGGGCTAACTGATCACTACTGTCTCTCCTCAGGGCCGTTGCAGGAAGTTTGGGACAGTCCATCTCCCCCCCAAAAAATCACTACCACGAAACAAACAGTAAACTGTGAGAAATGTGTTCATGAGACAAGCAGTAGCAGTTACTTTTCTTCAATGATACAAAAGGAATGTTCATTCATAGCAGGGAGGGACCAGTTCAACACTGCAGATAAACACACTTACACTATACAATATATCAAGTCCCCTTTCCACCTGCAAATACTCTTCACTCTTTCTATTCAAATTAGGCTACAGTGGGCTCATATGATAGAATGGGCTCTATTCTGTCCAATGGGCTCATAGAATACAATGCTGTCTGTTCTGTCCTATGGGCTGATAGCATAGAATGGAGTCCCTTCTGTGCTATGGGCCCATAAGATAAAATGGAGTCCACTCTGACCTATGGCCCCATGAGATGGAATGGACTCCCTTTTGCTTTCCAGCCACCTGCAAGCAGGAGGAGCGAAAGGGAGGCTTGCAATGGCTCCCTGCCTCTTACAGCCACCAGCAGAGTGGGTCTGCCTGTCAGGTGATTGCTTTAAGAGGCAGGAGCCATTGGGAGGCTCCCTTTCGCTCCCCCTGTCTGCAAGTGGGAGGGGTGAAAGGGAGCCTTCTAATGGCTGCCTACCTTCCTGCCTGCCTGTCTTCCTTCCTTCCTTCATTTTCCTTTCTCCCCAACTTTTCCATAACTCTCCTTTCTTTCTTTCCTTCCTCTCATTCTTTCTTTCTGTCTTTTTCTTTCATTCTTCCTATCTTCCTTCTCATTTTTCTTTCTCTCACTCCTTTCTCCCCCTTTTTTATCTTTCCCTTCTGTTATTTCTCTCATTTTTTCTCTGTATCTCTGTCTTTTTATTTCATTCTGTCTGTCTACCTTCCTTCCCTTCTTATTTCTTTCTCACACTCCTTTCTCCCCATCTTTTTCCTACCATTCTTTCTCTCTCTCTCTCTTTCTCATTCTGTTTGTCTATCTTCCTCCCTTCCTGGCACCTACACATTCATCACCCCCCCCCCCAATATTTTTCTAGGGCCCATTGTATTTCTTCCTATAACAGGCTTTACTGCTAGTACCATATATTTCCCACCGTCAAGTGGTAGACCACAGTCTTTTTAAAAAAAAAAATCTTAAATTTTCTGTGGCTCTATTAGAGAAGGCACTTGAAGATGTGTTGTTGGAACTTCCCATAATTGGTAAAGTCATCCAGGACTTGAATGTGGATCAGAGCTGTGTCAAGGGGGTTACCTAAGGAGGCCAGTTACACACTGGGGGTGGGAGATCTCCTGCTGCATATCTGGTGGCCGGCAGGAGAAAAATCACTACTTGTGCCCTGACCTGGATAGCTCAGGAAAGCCTGGTCTCCTCAGATTTTGGAAGCTTAAGCAGGGTTGACTCTGGCAAGTACTTGGATGGGAGATCTCCTTTAAAAGCCAATAGTCAGGAGGTGGGGGCAGGCTTATTCAGCCACCTCTCTGAATATCCTCCAGGTCCCCAGTGGGGGTCAGTCACCAGAGATTGCCATGACTTCCAGGTGCAGACACACACACACCAAAAATAACAATAACCAAAAAAAATGCTGCCCATGCAATGGCATTACATAACTACATAATGGTGCAATGGCATTATATAACTTTCTGTAAATGCTATCATGCCTCTCTAGGAATCACTAATGTGATTGCTGGTGGCTCTCCAGAGCCCCAGGAGAGGTTTTATTCATTTTTTCTTTAGTTGGCTTATATTCCGCCTTTTCCCATAAATGGGCTCAAAGCGGATCACAACATAACAATAAAAACCTACATATCAAAGTTAAAACACAATATTAAAATTAACATTAAAAACAATAAATAAAACACACCACCAGCAGACAGGGCACAGCATATCAATAATCAGTTGTAGGCCCACCTTGAACAATGGTAATAACAATAAGATAGCACTGTAATAAAGCATGATGTCACCACAAGGGAGGCCAAATGATGGAATAATAGGACGCCCACTGCCTCAACCATAGGCCTGGCGGAACAGCTCTGTCTTGCAGGCCCTATGAAATGTCAGTAGTTCAGGTAGGGCCTGGATCTCCACAGGGAGCTGATTTCACCAGGCAGGGGCCAGGGCTGAAAAGGCCCTGGCCCTGATTGAGGCAAGTTGGACGTCCTTGGGGCCAGGGGTGGTCAGGAGGTGTTGTGTAGCCAATTGCAATGACCTCTGGGGTGTATATGGGGAAAGGCGGTCCCTCGGGTATGTTGGTCCCAGACTGCACAAGGCTTTAAATGTTAATACCAAAACCTTGAAGCGGGTCCAGTACTCAATAGGTAGCCAGTGCAGTTGGCGCAGCACTGGCTGAATGCTTGCCCGTAAAGGCAATGCAGTTGACAGCCCTGCTGCCGCATTCTGCACTAGCTGGAGTTTCCAGATCAGCCACAAGGGTAAGCCTGCGTAGAGCGAGTTACAGTAATCCAACCTGGAAGTGACTGTTGCATGGATCACGGTAGCTAAATCCTGGGGGGATAGGTAGGGCGCCAGCTGCCTGGCCTGCCGAAGGTAGTTAAAGGCAGATCGAGCAACTGCTGTGACCTGGGCCTCCATGGTAAGTGAGGCATCCAGTATCACTCCCAGACTCCTCACCTTCTGAACCGGTGCAAGAGATGCACCATCCAGTTTTGGGAGTCAGAGGCCCAATTCTAGTCCCCCACGGTTCAGGTACAGGACCTCCGTCTTGGTTGGATTGAGTTTCAGCCAGCTTTGTCGCAACCATTCAGCCACGACTTCTAATGGCCCCATGAGATGGAATGGACTCCCTTTTGAGCCTATGTTCTTTAACTAGAGTGCCAGAGATGCCAACTAGGAACAATTCTGGGCAAGTATTTTGGAAGGTGAGTCAGAGCAGCTGACTGTCTACTTGGAGAGCCAGTTTGGTGTAGTGGTTAAGTGTGCAGACTCTTATCTGGGAGAACCGGGTTTGATTCCCCACTCCTCCACTTGCACCTGCTGGAATGGCCTTGGGTCAGCCATAGCTCTGGCAGAGGTTGTCCTTGAAAGGGCAGCTGCTGTGAGAGCCCTCTCCAGCCCCACCCACCTTACAGGGTGTCTGTTGTGGGGGAGGAAGGTAAAGGAGATTGTGAGCTGCTCTGAGACTCTTTGGAGTGGAGAGCGGGATATAAATCCAATATCTTCTTCTTCTTCTTCTTCTTCTCTCCCCTCCACATCCCAAAGAAATGCATAAATATGGAACAATGGGTCTATCAGGATCTACTGATTCACCTTGAACTAATCTCATCAAGTCCAACCTTACTTCTTCTGCACCTACTTACCCTAATTCAGCACCATTTAATCAACTCTTAATTCTATTCACAACACCCATTAGCTTCCCCATTTGATATTTTGAAGGGTCATCACACATTCCCCTAACCTTTTGTCTACCTTAGAGAAATGCATAAATTATTGTTTTGGGATAAATTATTGTTTTGTACATCAGCTTGCCCCAGGATGCATTTTGCCCTATATCAAGAGCACCCAGCCACTGACACAATGTGTGTGTGACCTGGATCCTCTTGCACACCTCCACTATCTTTCCATTAATCACTGGTAATTTTACTGCTTAATTTGCTGCTTCCATGGACCTCATTCAATGAGACTAATAATTATCGCCCTTCCCTAAAATCTCTCTCCCCTTTCCTTCCTATGTTTCTCTTAGCTAGCTCTTGTATGTGTATTGTGTGCATCTTGTTTTATGCATTTCTTTTTAATAAAAACCTTTCCAGTTGAACATCTGCCTAGTTTATTTTGAGAGTTCTCTTAAGCAAAAAATCCCTTTATACATTTATGGAGAATCACAATTACCCCCTCTCACTATCTCCTTAAAGCTCATTACTCCAACTAAATAGGAGACTGCCTATTTGGGTAACGAGATTTGTGGGAGGCAACACACTAACTGTGTGTTAGTGGCAGAGGTTTGGGAAGTGACAACAAGCTAAGAATGTTATGAATTTCTCACAAAACTTGTTTATTACTTGTACTTATCTTGTTTGACACTCACAATCAGTTTGTGAGCTAACCAGGGATCTATTCACATTTCATCAAGTAACTCAAATGATTTATTCTCTGTGACCTCTGATGTATAATGAGGGCAACAACAGTAAACTTTTCAACAAACATTCACTAGACTGTCTAGGAGTTAGCAGTTTGTCTGTTTTTTTATTCCTGCATTTCAGCAATGCTTTTTTCTATGGCATGGAAAATTGCCAAGCAATAAATCTTTAACTTTATTCCTGTTTGTCTGTTTCTTTCAATTATATGTTTTCCCAAGAATTTGGTTCATGGGAATTCCTGTGAATGCTTTCCCACATGGAGTTTCTGAACTGAAGCTGGGACAAAGATAAACATTCTTCCCTCTCTCACAGAGTGAAGCCAAATAAGTGCACTAGTTTTAAGGATCATCTGAGGAATGTATTACTATGCTGAGCTGACATTTGCAGAAGAGTTGGCCTGTAGCCTGAAAAAGATTAGTATTAGTATTGCACCATGGTAGCGTTTAGAGGGGGAAATGAACTTGAATGTATAAAAGTGACTTATGGTAAAAGAAACTTTCACTTTTATTGCTGGCTTACTCTGCTCTTGGTCACTGTCCCAGAATGTTATGCTATCATTACAAACATCTAGGAGAAAATGATGTCTCCAAGGGATACTCAGATGTTTGCTTCTGTTACTCTCATTTCAGAGCTCATGCACAGAAAGGAACCCAGAATGAGAAGCCAAGAAATTTCAGCTGCAGGGTTCATCCTAAATCACACTGCACTCCAGGTAAGGAACAGCATCTCTGTTGCCACAACTTTATTTCTGGTTGGATTTGATGGTCTGTATGGCCCCATTCAACTCAATGATTCTTTGAACCACTTTATTTTATTGCAGGTGTAGCCCATACCCCGGCTTTGATGCCAGGCTTATATACCTTATCACCCTTGTCAAAGAAGGCATTCAGTCTGCAAGCCAGTTTCAGAGGACAGCTGTGTTGGACTGCAGTAGAACTGACACATTCAAGTCCAGTAGCACCTTGGGGACCAGACAGAATTTCAGGGTATAACTTTCGAAAGTCAAAGCTCCCTTCATCAAACAAAATTTTCAAGCCAGGATCTGTATGTCTGTATTTGTTCTTGTCATATATAAGCAGATAAAATAAATGCATTTGGGTCTGATGTTTACTGCTCTCTTGATATTCTTTTATTGTTCTGATAGTAGCATTATCACATTAATATATATGATATAAGTCATTTGTGAAATTAGTACTGGTGTTCATTTTTCCTCAAATAAAACAAACAAATGTTAACACACTTGACATCTGTTGGTCATTGAAGAAGCAAAGATGAATGGTAGTATGAGTCTGAAGCTGGTTCCCAGTTCCTAATATGTGACTTATTTGTGAAACCAACCGCAAACACTAAGAATTTAAAAACTCTGAATCCCAAAATAGGGTTTGGACTGGACCATCACAAATTATATATCCCACATTCAGGGGACTGCCCTCTGAGAAGACATATGCTTTTTCCTGGTCCAAACACCAGTTCTTGCGCCAGCTGCTACAAAATAGGGTGCCCCCAAGATAAATGCATAGACAGACACTGGGTCAAAACTGCACCTCAAAACAATCTTTGGGTCACCCCAAATCACACATCCCCATACTCCAGACATTGCCCCCTGAAAGAAGATTTGTGGAAGGCAACCATTTCCATGTGCTGGCCTGGATACCTGAAAGTGACTTCAAGGTGATGGAAACCCTGAAGAACATTTGAACCTTTCTAACCGATGGAGCCTGTCTTATATTTAACATCTGCTAGGGCATGTATAGAGGGAGGGACAAAGGAATTGCTCAATTAATACTTTTCCTCAGTCTTTTCTTGTGAGAGAAATGGGCCAGATGAACTGTATCCAAGGATACTGAAAGAATTCACAGATGTAATTTCTGAGCTTCTGCCCATTATTTTTGAGAATTCTTAGAGAACATGTGAGGTGCCAGAAGACTGGAGGTGGGAAAAGGAGGATCCAGTTAACTACCGACCTGTCAGCTTGACATCTATACCTGGAAAAGTTTTAGAACAAATCACTGAACAGTTGGTCCTTGAGCATTTAGAAAAGATGGCTGTGATTAAGAGCCAGCAAGGGTTTCTCAAGAACAAGTCATGTCAGACTACCCTTATCTATTTTTTTGAGAAAGTTACTACTTTGCTGGATCAGGGGAATGCCTTAGATATAGTTAATCTTGATTTCAGTAAGCCTTTTGATAAGGTTCTAGGTGCTGGCTAGCAGCAGACACAGAAGCAAGGCCTCAGAAGCAAGGGAAGTTGGGAGTCCTAGCTCTCCCAGTAGGAATTCCTACAAAGGTTGAACAGAGAGAGAGAAAAGCCCCTTCAGATGTTAGGAAAACCTTGGAGGGCATGGTGTAATATGGCCTGCAGGTCAGAGCAGGACTGTTCCACTTTATGCCCTGCAAGAAGACATACAGCACTGCCTGATACATCACTGGGAATGGCACCACAACCTTTTACTTGGGTTGCCTCCAAGAATCCAAACCTTATTTGGGGGTTCAGAGCTTTTAAACTATCCTCAGCAATTGTGGTTGGATTAACAAATAAGTCATGTATAAGGAACTCAGAAATGTGAACAAAGAACTGGAAATCAACTTCAGTCTCCTAGTGGTAGTAATGTTTTCAGACTTTTGAGTGGGTAGTTCAGCAGACAGTCTGTGATAGGCCCCCACCCACCCCTCTAACCCAGCACCTATCCTGAAATTCTACCCTTTGCAAAAGCATACCAGGTGATTTTTTACAGAGATCTGTGAATAAATGCAAGTCACAAGAGGTTAACTATGGAACTATTTTTAATGATGGCTCAGGCATTGAGCCCAGTCTTTTGCTGCCTATCAAACTAGGACCAGTTCCTCCTCTCTAGCAGTTAATCCACCCCTGAGTTCTGCTTTCCCTAGCTCAAGCGATCAATTCCCCCCCCCCCCCAGTTGCTTTGTGAGTGCATTTTGATATGCAGCTCTCTTCAATTTCTCTCGTGGCTTCCAGATCTCCAAAGAAACAAGTGCAGGAAGCTGCAAGGGAAATTGGGAGAACCGCAGATTAAAATGCACCTGCGCAGCAACTGGGGTGGGGGTGGGGGGATAGGACTGATTGCTTGAGCTAGGGAAAGCAGAGGCTCAGGGGTGGAGCAACTGCTAGTGAGGATTCAGTCTAGGATACCAAAACATTATTCATGGTGCAATTCTAAACAGTTACATCTTTCCATTGACATTAATGTATTCAGAAGGGTGTAATCTTTTTAGGATTGCACTATTAATAAGGTAGTATATTGAGCCACATACTAAAAAGAGTGGATTACTAGACATAGGTTTTTAAAGTGCTATTTAATAGAAATAACAGGTTTCCTTAAAAATAAGATTCTCATTAAAGATCCAGGTTTAAATGCTGCCCAAACGAAAAAAGTACAGAAAGTATTTTGTTGCCCTGAAGGCCAGGTGAGAGTTTCCTTTCAAAGGAGCTTACATGGCAGCAGGCCCTAATGAATTGGCCCTAGATCTGGTTTTTTAAAAATTATTATTTTCTTATAATTCTTAGTTGCTCTTTTCCCCATATGCACAAATGAAAGCAAATGAAAGCCTCTTTCACTTATTTGGTTTTTGTTAATGCTACATAGGCAGAGCATTCTCAATTTCTACATGGGTATTTATCAGCTAAGTAAGTTTCTTGTGAAGAAAACCCATCATTTGTAGAAAGTATTTTTAGAGCATTTGCCAGCTTAACTACAACTATCTCTTTTTCACAAAACAATTTAAAATGAAACAAAGAGTTTGCAGCTGAAGATGTGGCTGGTGATTCCATATTGATATGCAAATTTCATCCTCTTTATGCACCTCTCCTTTCTAGGGAATAGAATGGCCAGTTTGCCTTCCCAGTCTTCCATCTGAATTTATTTTCATTTTTCTGGCTCATTCCCTCTCTTGAGTCTCCTAAGAGTCCCTCTCACAACCCCAATTTCTTGTGGATTGCTGACTTCTTGGGCCTGTTATTCCTTTTTTCTTAAGCAACTTTTTAAATACATCTTTCCTAGCCCTGCCTATTTTGCCCCTCTAGGATTTAAGCACCTGTATTAATTATGTTCAGAAACTTGGTCTACCTTTCTGTGATGTTAGGGCAGATTACCCAAGCACTTCATTGACTCCACAACTACCAAATCCTGTCAAGAGTGGCATGGTTGGGTACCTGCTGAGGTACATGGGCAGGCAGAAGCCCACCACTGACCATTGAGGCTTAGCATTCCCTTCCCATCCAAGACACAGAAAGTCACTTGGAGGCATCCTCTCATTCCTGGTGGGAGAGGCATCTAGAAAGCGGCTCTGTTCTTATAAGACAACCAGTGTTCCCTCTAAACTGAGTTAGTATGAGCTAGCTCTCAGATTTTTAGCCTCCTGCTCACAGATTTTTGTCTTAGCTCAGGAAGGATGACCCCAGAGCACACTAATTTATGCAGTAGCTCACAACTTTAATGCCACTAGCTCACAAAGTAGAATTTTTGCTCACAAGACACTGCAACGTAGAGGGAACATTGAAGGCAACTCTGCATTCTGTTGCCTCTCTTAAGGTATTTCTCTGGCTCAGAAATAAGGGAATGTTCTGATGTTACATGGAGGGAAGGCACTATGGTATAGCCCAAATTCATCAGAAGCTATGCAGGGTCAGTACTTGGAAAAGCTCTGCAGAGAAAGACAATAGCAAACCACCTCTGTTTCTTGCTTGCCTTGAAAGTCCCTTGCTGGGATTACCATTAGTCAGTTGTGACTTATTGACACATATGTTCATACTGATGTTACAAGGGCCTCTATAGTAATTTTTCACATCCTAGGAGGAACAGATGGGACAAGCCTCAAAGGTCAGTAACTGGAGATCACCCTACAGGTGTTCTAGAAGTACAAGGCACGTTTGAGGGATCAGAGTGTGGCTCATATGCCCTATCAATGCTAGCAGGGCTACCAGAAGCACAAAAGAGCCATGTTCTGCAGTTTCCCTCTTGCACGGTATGGGGGAACAAGTATCATAAGCACCCATTCTGGTCCACATGGGAGAGAATACTTATAGTGAAGCAGAGAAATAACGAGGTCCGCACACATTGCTGGTATGAAATGAGATTTACTTTGGTACCAAAGCAGAACTTAGCCAGCCATAAGCCCCCAAAATGACTAAGTTAAAATTATTCCACATATAGCCAGTTTTTATTCATACAGGCGCAGGCTATCTGACTCAACATTCCCTACCCCCTTGTATCTCTTCCATTTCTTTATCAGCTTCAGCAAGAAGCTTCTCTGAGGCCTCTTTGTTATCTAATACACATCCAGAGGCCTCAATGAGTTCACTGTCTCTAATCCAATTTACAACCATGAATTCACACCCACTTAGGCTGTGTGGCCTCTAACGAAGGGTTGCATCAGACATCCTCTTTTTGAAGGCATAAGCATGCTTTTATTCATTATTATAGGGGTATTCATTAATTATTCAGGAGTCCCCCTTCATTCCCCCCTTTCAGTCTTCTGAGAGCTTATTTAAGTCTGAAGGAAACTGACCATCATCATCATCATCAAACAAATTAATTCTGTATGACCACTCAGGAAGGGCAACTAGGTGACAATTTGGTTTTGACATTCCCAGGAAAGACTGAAATGACACTACAATGGGGGAACAAAATAGTATATTGACAGAGATGGGGTATAGATGGGTCACAGGAGGAAGAGAGACAGTGATGGGATTATCCATTCACACTGGCACATCCCAGTATTTTCCCATCTAGAGAAGATGTGTGTGTGTGTGGGAGGTCACTCAGAGGCATGCCTTGGCTATGCAGCCCAGTCTTCCAATATGAAGTTTTCCTGGTCTCCATCGTGGGCCTTTCTGGGCACACAGACTAGCGTGAGAGGGTCCCCCATGTCTTTTAAGGCTACTCTCTTTATTTGGCAGCACTCTGGTATCAATTTTCCCCCTTCGGCACCACCCAATCCTTGGAGGGTGTGTGCCACATTTCAGGGTGCACTGCCGATCAGACTTCAAACAATCGGGGTTGAGGCACAGTTGGGACAAAGGGAAAGGGTTTAGGAATGCCAACTACCAAAAATAGGCTATACATGAGTTAAAAATATAAAATAATCCATTCAAGGTGTATGCATTGAATAATTACATATGTCCAGTCTAAAATTGTGAACATAGATCTTGGAAGGATCCTAGAGAACTTATTTCTTTATCAGTAAAAAATTACTAGTTAAGATGCAAGAATACAAGAAGTCATCTCAATTTCTAAAACACATAAGCAATAATAAGGGACATATGCAAGTGACATGCTATAAACTGGATCAACTCATGTGCTTTTATGGCATACACCTTGTTGTCGTCTGGGTGATTAAGATACACACATTCCGACATACTTGGAAACATTGCTAGTTGTGGGCAGTCCACATTTGGCCACATTATTTACAATAGAAAAACTATTTCCTGACTAATTCCTTGTTCCCCTCCTCCCTTAGTCTAACAAAAAGGTCCTCTTTCTTGAGTTCATGGAGGGTTTGCATGCTCTATGCATGACAGTCTTTTCACAGGGAAATCTGTTTCTATTGCAGCCAAAAGGAATTCCTTTTTTCTGGAAGCACAACTTGGAAGTGGCAGTGGGGCTGCTGTTGTGATCAGCTGGGGCAACCAGCCTTTTGCTAGGCAGAGGAATTTCCCTGGAAATGAGTTTTCTCCACAACTCAGTTTGGGTGGGGTTCTGGGGGAAGCCTTGCTTCCAACATCAATGAGGCATGACCAGGCAAATTTCAGGACCTCTGGGTAGATATGGAAGAGCCTGGAAACCTCACTTGGAGAAACAAACAAACAAAACAACAATAATAGGTGCTTTTCCCCTTTAAAGCTTTCCTTGGCTGTTCACGAATTGTTATAACTTGAGCCCAACCCTGTTGAGATAGGGTTGCACACATTATCTAAATTGCCACACTTGCTTTGGACTGGAGACTTTCTCCTCCTCACATGGAGTTTCAGTTTGACAAGGTCTCTATGCTTCCAATGTTAAAGGGCAGATTTCATACACCATACATTATGCAGACCACAAATCCACAATATAAACCTATGCATCACTTCTCATGATTTAGGCTAGTGCACATCCATATAGAAAGCGTGCACCTAGAGGTTCATGAGAGACTTTTTCCTTTGTTGCAACAGATATGAATCTTAAAAAAAGAAAACATGAAATTGTGCACAAGATTAGGGGCTCCAAAAAAAGATTACCAGAGTTGGGGTTACCCCTGGATTATGAAAATGGTCACAAAAAGGGAAGAAAATCTTTCACTATAGCTTTGGAATATATGAAATTGTCAACAATAAGAAAAACTTCAAAAACAAACACACAAAACAAAACGGAGGCCTCAATAGAACAATGCCAACTTTAACATACATGTATCCAAGGGATCAGAGCCAAAATGATTAGAGAACTGGATTAGAGAATTTAAACCATTGGAAATCAGTGGGGTGTTCAAGTCCCACTGAACCTCATTTTCCTCCCTGTCAGCTCATCCAAAATTTGTTCTGTGGGTCTCACATAGATGTGAGAGTGGGTTTCAACAAACTTTAACAACAAAAATCCTAAAAGCAAATAATAGTTAATCCTTAAACAAACAATTCTTAGCAGATATACCAGCAATTCTTAAAACTATTGTATAATAATGAGCATGCACTAAACTTGAATTGCAGATCCGGGTTTCCTTTATATAACAAAACAATCCTGGAAAGCAAATTCTGGTTAATACACCTTGACAAAGAAGGTTGAAATAACAGAGAGACAGAAACTTAAAACAAGCAAATGGAAATGTGTTATCCAGTAGCAAGCCTGGACTGAAACACAAAATCAAGCAGAATTGGAGTCCTACCTTGGTAAGAACATGAGACATAGAAAGGATTTTCTGAACAAAACACTCAGAAAAGGTCAAGCTCTAACAAGATACTATAGATGGAGGCATAAAATATGATAGATAAGCATATAGATGCCTCTTTCCACAGGTAAGAGGTTCACCAAATAGCTGAATAGGAAGATTGATATGCACAGTTCATAGATGGAACATAACTATAAATGATATTAAGAGAGCAAATGAAGATATACATTTGAGGAATGCAGAACATTATTAAAGTCCAGATTTCTAATGAAGACCAAGAGTTTTCAGGAATCCTGCCTACTGAATTACCAACAAATCTAGAGAAGGTATTTCTATGGGAAACACGACACTGAGAATAACTGGATCACTGGTAAATCAAAGTATTAGTTTCTCAAGACTTAAGAGAGAAGATGCAGTGAGAGGGTAGTTTTACCCAAGGAAGGGTACAGATGTTCTTCTATAACACATGCTATAACTTCAAATGAAAAGAGGTCTTGTAGAAACCAACATTTGTGAGGTAGAATTTTAAAACACTGTTCTTTTCAGAAAATAAAAATTCAGTACCAACAACAAAAGGAATTTTCAGATTTAAATGAATGAAAAATTGGGAAGCAGTTCAAAGTAAAATAGAAAAACTGTTAGATGTAACATTTGAAGACCACATGCTTCTGGTATGAGATGTACTTAACAGAAATCACAAGAGAAATAAAATTTCCAAAAGGTTTGATACTGTATTGCTTTAGCAGAAAAAGATGTTCCATGTAAACCCAAAATTGCAAATATAAACTTTTAACCCATTGTCTCAGATTTAAAAAAACTTAACAAAAGATCTGTTAGGTGCACCATTTCTTTAAAACAAAGGAGATCACAAGCTGAGTATCTTAAAAATGTTCCCCTTAAAATTAAAGCTACAAAATCTAAGTACAAGGGAAACTGATAATGGCCATTAGAAAAATATTTTCAGACTCAAAATGTAAAGCAAAAAAAAAAATTATCAGAGGAATAGTTTCTAATCTAGAAGAACTCTTAGTCTCAGGGTAGTTTACAGGCAGGGTCTTTTCTCTAGCAGAGAAAGATTAGTTGTAAATGGAACTTTGGGATGCCAGCTCTAGGCTGAAAATTTCCGAATATTTGAATTAAATTTGAAGATTACAATTATTTATTTATTTATTTGATTTATATCCCGCCCTACCCCACCGAAGCAGGCTCAGGGCGGCTCACAACATAAAAGTTCTAACAATAAAATTCAAAATTAAAATACAATAGCATTAAAATACAAAAAATACAATAGCAATTTACATAATTAAAACATTAATATCAATACATTTATTTATTTATTTATTTATTACTTTATATTTATATCCCGCCCTCTCCGCAAGCGGACTCAGGGCGGCTTACAATATCATAAAAACAATCAATTTCATAAAACATATAAAACCATAATACATTTATCAGATTAAAAACTATTACGATATCTCAGTCTAGTCTGGCGGTATTAGGTTCTGACTATGACCACCAGCTTCTGTAGGATGTCCGGTGGCAGCCCATTTTCAGTCAACCAGAAAAGCCTGCCTGAACAGTTCGGTCTTACAGGCCCTGCGGAACGCCGACAAATCCCGCAGGGCCCTTATAGCTTCTGGGAGGGTGTTCCAGAGTTCTGGTGCTGCCACCGAGAAGGCCCTAGATCTTGTTGCGGATAACCTGGCTTCTTTTGGGCCAGGGGCCCAATCCAACAGTGTGCTATCTATAGACTTCCTTCAGTATTTTGGTGCCGGTCAGTTATAAGCCAACCAGAAGAGGACTGTCTTACAGGCCCTGCGGAACTGTCCAATATTCGCAAGGGCCCTGACCTCTTCCAGTAACTGGTTCCACCAGCAAGGGGCTGTGATTGAGAAGGCCCTGTCCCTAGTTGACTTCAAGCGGGCCTCCTTTGGCCCGGGGATTACGAGCAGATTTTGAGAGACAGATCGCAGTACTCTCTGGGGGACATACGGGAAGAGACGGTCCCTAAGGTAGGCAGGCCCTAGGCCATATAGGGCTTTAAAGGTAATAACCAGCACCTTGTACCGGACTTGGTATATTATTGGCAGCCAGTGCAGTCCCCGGAGGCCGGCTGAATGTGCTCCCATCTAGGGAGCCCTAATAACAGCCGAGCTGCGGCGTTCTACACTAGCTGCAACTTCCGGGTTCGGCACAGGGGCAGCCCCATGTAGAGGGCATTACAGTAATCCAACCTTGAGGTGACTGTTGCATGGATCACTGTTGCCAGATCGTCCTGCTCCAGGAAGGGAGCCAACTGCCTCACCTGCCTAAGATGAAAAAATGCAGACTTAGCAGTGGCTGCTACCTGGGCCTCCATAGTTAAGGCAGGCTCAAGTAGTAACCCCAAGCTCTTGACCCTGTGCGCCATTGTCAGCGGCACACCGTCAAGAGCTGGAAGGGGAATTTCCCCTCCCAGACCACAACGACCCAAGCAAAGGACCTCTGTCTTCGCTGGATTTAGTTTCAACCTACTCAGCCTGAGCCATCTAGCCACGGCTTGTAATGCCCGGTCCAGGTTTTCTGGGACACAGTCAGGCCGGCCGTCCATGAATAGATAGAGCTGGGTGTCATCAACGTACTGGTGGCAACCAAGCCCATACCTCCGGGCAATCTGGGCAAGGGGGCGCATGTAGATGTTAAACAACATTGGGGAAAGAACTGCCCCCTGAGGCACCCCACAATCAAGCGTGTGCCTCTGGGACAACTTACCCCCAATTGCCACCCTTTGTCCCCGACCATCAAGGAACAAAGAGAGCCATTGTAAGGCCAACCCCTGAATCCCCGCGTCGGCGAGACGGCAAGTCAGCAGCTGGTGGTCAACCGTATCGAATGCTGCCGATAGGTCTAACAACATCAGCACCGCCGAGCTGCCTCGATCCAGATGCCGCTGGAGGTCATCCATCAGAGCAACCAGCACTGTCTCCATCCCGTGACCCGGACGGAAACCGGACTGATGGGGGTCGAGAATGGAAGCATCCTCCAGGAAACTCTGCAACTGCAACGCCACAAGGTGTGCAGTCCATTTTCTTGGACACTTTCTCTCCCAGAGGCACTAGCCTTAATGTTCTGGGCATTACATTATATTTTTGGGAATGATCTCCAGGTTCCACCTGGAGACTGGCACCCTTGCAAAACACAGTGTTTTGAGCAAGCCAGGAAGCTTACAAACTGGCTTGCTTCTTTCAACATATGCACATCTTTCCTTCCAGGCATCTAGAACTACTCATTTTGTTTGCAGAGACATTCTTGCAGAATTTCAAAAGTTTGAATTTGTATCTTTAGATGAGAATTCAGAAAAATATCTCAATTGTGCCTCCCCCCTTAGATACCATGGGGCATATATATATAAACACAAGATGGGGAAGGTGATGAGATATCTGCCTGGTGGGGGGTTCAGATTTTACACTTCTTATTTCTACAATTAAGACTAAATTTCTTCTTCCCTGGCTTAGTTATGGATCTGATTTATAAAAGAAGACGGGTCTCTTTCTCTAAAGGCACCTGGTTGCTTGTGCTTCAAGAGGAGAGACGAGGTGAAAATTTTCTTTCCTTCTTAATGTCTCAGGGCACTGCATTCTAAAAATATATATATATATTATTCCTTTTGCCCTTTTCTGGTTCTGTTAAAGATTTCAGATTGAGTAAGTAGAAGAGGATTAGCATTCCTTCCCTAATGGGGGAAGGACAGGAAGGGAAAGGTCCCCTGTGCAAGCACCAGTCATTTGCGACTCTGGGGTGACGTTGCTTTCACAACTTCACAACGTTTTCACGGCAGACTTTTTACAGGGTGGTTTCCCATTGCCTTCCCCAGTCATCTACACTTTCCCCCCAGTGAAGCTGGGTACTCATTTTACCAACCTCGGAAGGATGGAAGGCTGAGTCAACCTAGAGTCGACTACCTGAAAACCCTGCTTCCACTGGGGATTGAACTCAGGTCATGAGCAGAGTTTAGGACTACAGTACTGCAGCTCTAACACTCTGCACCACGGGGTTCTTGTGGGGGGGGAAGGGCAGGAGGACTGCAAATTTGCAATCTTTAACTTCCCTAGGACAGGCTCCAATTTGGGGCTGATCTTAGGCACTCTCTGTACATGCTCAGAAGCCTTTCCTTGAGCCTGAAATGTATAGAACTGAAGCAGTAAATATTTAACAAAACTAGTTTAATCTCTCTTTCTCAGAAGTATTTGGTTCTGGCATTTTAAAAGTGAAGATAAAGGTACAACTCTGAATCTCTCTCTCAATCATGGCAATAAATTGTATTTGTTTAATTTGCATCCTGGCTGCATTTTAAAAGAGCTGAACCTAAATTCTTTTGGGCTAACTGTAATACAGTAGCCATCTACCAACTGAATTTTAGTGCTGAGATAGCTGAATAGCCTTAACTGGCTACACCACAAGGGTCTGGGAGGCATAAAAATAACAATGAGTACATTTCTTTGCCTAGCCTAACCGAGACTAGAGCCTATTATGCTGAACAACCTCCTGACGTGATTCCATTCGGCGAAACCCTTGGATTCCATCTAGACATTTGGACACTGCATGATAATATCTAGCTCTCTGAATTTATACCCAATTAGCTAGTTATATTGAACAACTCACTAAAACCAATGCTTTCATGCCTAATTTGTAAAATAAACTTTCTTTAAGTTTATTTTTGTGGTTATTTGCTTTCAGGGCCACCACAATCCGAGCCAAACTTACCCACTAGCCTTTGGAGGTGCCTACTACCAATTTGTGAAAACTGACTTGGGGAACCCCTTGCTGCAGTGGTATGGCTTGGTTTTCTCTAGAGTTTTCCTAATAGGCAGAGGCTTGGCTAGGGCCTCTGTGCTAAAGGATTTATCCAGTCTGGTGGCAACCTACCTTCCTGGTGTTTCTGGGGGAAATACCAGACTTTGGACCTGTGCTGGACTATCAGTTGGCAAGTCTGCTGACCCATCTTGGTCAGACAGGTGGCAGACTTCGTCACACTAACAAAGACCTGATCTTTTGGGCAAGGCCACATTCTATGCAGTTAATTTTATTTCCTGAATGGGGTTGCCATGTCCAGACAGGACAGATTGGTAGAGTTCAAGAATGGAAATCTAAAGAAAGATGAGATCCCAAGGGTACCAGGCTCTGAGCTCTCACTCACACCAAACTTCGATTACCCTACAGAGAAAACTGAGTCTGCAGCTTGGAACTTTGTGCTGTGATTCCAGGAGATCTCCAGGCTTCACCCTTGAGAACTGGCCTCATTTAATTTTAGTCCAAATCATTGCTTTTCTGTTTCTTTATTTTGTTAAGGGGAGAGAGGTCTTTCTTACTTTACAAAGTCAGGTTTCTCTATTATAAGAGAAATTCAAATTTAAAATTTTTCTTAGGGGGGAAGGTTTAGGGACAAAGGAGCCTTGCCTACTATAGCAGCGCCCACCTCACAGCCTCACTGGACCTCTTTATTTCAGTCTCTTCGGGGTATTTTACTTTGTTTATTTGATGGGACCACAGCAGCTTTGTTTGTTCTTCCCACAAAATATAGGCTCTTGAGAACTTTAACTTAAACCACAGATTTATTGTAACACAAAGTTCTTAACTTGGGGATATGGGAGATATTTACACAGGTTAATACGTTGCTCAGTTGTTTCAGGCTTTACAATCACTTTTACTTTTCTTGGAGTCTCTCACAGTTCCACAGTTCACAGTTTCCCTTTAACTCACTCTCCACCTCTAGCCAAGGTCTGGCCTCTTGGGATTGATGTGTCTAGTCTCACCCTTCGGCTGGAGCCACTACTACCAGTCCTTCTAGTGTCTCAGACCCACATCCACTCCCTCAACCACCTCACTAGATCTTCAGAGTTGTCTCTAGGTGTTTGTGACCGTTCAGGTCTTGACTGACTCACACACACACAGCCCTCTTGGCTGGTTTTGTCGAGCTTGCAGTCTCTGGAAGACTTCCCCGTCTCCGCCTCAAGCTCCTTCACAGGATCAGCTGTCCTCTCAGCCCTTCTGGTAGGCTCGAACTGACCCTCTCAGTCTCTGTCAGGTCCCCACTGACAGACTTCTCTGACAGGCCTCCACTCTGTCAGACATCAACTGACTGACTGCCTCAGCAGTTTCTCTCACTCCACTTCTTTTCCCTCCCTGAGAGCTCCGAGCCCTTTGCCCCCACCCTCAGGTCACCTGACGCAGCCCTGTGCGTCTTCAGTTTATGGTTAACCCATTGCTTTCCGTCACATGTCCCTCCCCCTTCTGAGACATTGCGCAAGGCGAAAGGTCTCAGCCTTTTGCTGAGCAATGGGACATGGGCACACTTGCTTGGGTTACACTACATTATAACTTTACAATTTTGTTATAACCCCAACTTCAAAATTATATACATTCTACATCAGTTATACAGTCTAATTTCTTCTATAACATTACCATACATACAGACTTTTAAAATTTTACATTCTTCTTGATAGTGCATCTGCTATCACATTTTGCTTCCCAGGGATATGCCGTATGTCAAAGTTGTAATCTTGGAGCTGTAAACTCCATTTTATCAGTTAATCTTTGGAACGTGGAGGGAGCGTTCCTTAACCCAAATGGTAATACAGTAAACTCAAAGAGTCCCTCTTTGGTTACAAAAGCTGTTTTCTGCTGATCTTTAAGATCCATAGCTACCTGCCAATAACCTTTTGTCAAATCTAAGGTGGTAATAAAATTGGCAGCTCCAATTGTCTCGACCAACTCATCTATGCGAGGCATTGGATACACATCCGGTACTGTGATCTTATTCAGTCTTCTGTAGTCCACACAAACCCTCATGGTTTTGTCCGATTTGGGTACTAGGACTACAGGTGAGGCCCACGGACTTTCTGATGGTACAATTAAACCCAATTTCAACATTTCTTCTACCTCCTGCTGTACATACTTGGCATTTGGGCCGGTCACTCTATACGGTTGGAGTGCCACAGGCCTCGAATCCCCTGTGTCAATCTTGTGACACGCTAGGTTTGTCTTACCTGGTACATCTGAAAAAATTGTTTTGTACCTTCCCAAGATTGTTTGTAATTGGCCTCTTTGTTCTCCATTAAGAGAAGGGGCGAACTGAACCTCATTAATGGTCTCTTCCTGGGATATTTTCCCCCAACCCGACAATTCAGTTCCCGCACACTCTCCCTTCTTAGCAATTAAAACCAAATTACCCCTGTCAAAATAAGGTTTTAACATGTTTACATGGAACACTCTACATTGTTCACCATTCTCACTTAAGTTCACTACATAGTTCACGTTGGAGACCTTATGGGCGATGGTATAAGGTCCCTCCCAGGCCACATCTAACTTGTTCTTCTTCCTGGGCTTCAAAACCAGTACTCTGTCTCCTGGCTTGAACTCTCTGTCTCTGGACTTGGAGTCATACCACTGCTTCTGCCATCGTTGCGATCTTCTCATGTTGTCTGCAGCAGCCGTCCTCACCTCCTGCAGATGCTGTTGTAGTTCGTGTAGGTAAGAGATGACATCTGTCTCCTGGATGTCCTCGTTCCCGGACCACGCCTCTTTCAGAACATCAAGGGGTCCTCTGGCTTGCCTTCCATATAAAAGTTCAAATGGGCTGAACCCAGAACTTTCTTGGGGTACCTCCCTGTACCCGAAGAGCAGGTGTTGCAACCTCTGGTCCCAATCGTTGGGATGCTTGTATGCGTAAGTCTTTAGCATATGGTTCAGGGTGCCATTAAACCTTTCATTGAGTCCATTTGCTTGTGGGTGGTATGCCGTTGTGGTCACATGCCGGATTCCACAAGCTCTTAATAATTCTTGCATCACATTTGACATAAATGTGGTGCCTAAATCAGTCACCATCTCTTTTGGAAAACCCAATCTTGAAAACACATTCAATAGGGCTTCCGCCACTGTCTTTGCCTCAATGTCCTTAAGTGGAACCGCTTCTGGAAACTTGGTGGCATAATCTACGATGGTAAGGATGTACTTGTTTCCCCTTCTGGTCACTCTGGAGATAGGACCAACAATATCTACTCCTATCTTCCCAAAGGCTTCTGTGACTATAGGGACTGGCTGTAATAGACCCTTAGTTTTGTCTAGAGCTTTCCCCACCATTTGGCAGGCCTGACACGATTTACAAAAAGCCCTTATGTCCTTGCCCATATTTGGCCAAAAGAACCGTTCTTGCACTCGGTCCCTTGTCTTATTGATGCCAAGGTGAGAGGCCATGGGTGATGCATGAGCCAAATCCAACACTTGCATCCTATACTTTCTTGGCAGGACTAATTGCTTCTTTCTTTCCCATACTATGTTATGTTTTCTTTTTAAGGCCACCCGGTATAGTTTCTGGTCTATCACTTTAAATTGGCATGGGTGTTCAATGGTGATCTCAGTATCACTCACCCCAGTTCTCTGCCATTGTTCCTTCAGGCTGTCATCTTGTTGCTGTTCTCTCAGGAATTCTGCAGCAGGGATGGTCTGCAACATTGTTTCCTCTTCTTCTGCTGGTTGCTGTACCAACACCTCAGGCACTGGCTGGGGTCTGCTTCTTGTAACAATGTTTACAGGATTAGCTTGCTGTCTCTTTAATTCAGAAGCTAAATTATTGCCCAATAAAAGCGATGTTCCTATGTCACTCAGGACTCCCACAATCCAATCACCTTGGAACTCTCTATACTTGATAGGAACTTCTGCTAGGGCCACTTCAAATGCAGGTCCTTTAATGCCTTTTATGGTGTAAGATTTCCCAGGCAAATACTGATGACTTTTTACTAATCCTGGCTGTATCAGGGAAACCTGCATCCCTGTGTCCCTATAAGCCTTGACTTCCTTGTCATTTACTGTCACAGTCTCAGTATACTCCTCACTCAAGCTTTCCTGTACCTTCCACACTTTTAGAACACTAGTGGGTCTTTCTGATGGTGTTTTCTCTGGAAGTGAGGGGTTTGTTTCTACTTCTTTCTGTTGACCTTGCACCATTTTAACTGTCTTGGCTGGTGGGGTCTTTTTTCCTTTTTCTGGGCAAAATCTGGCATAGTGCCCTATTCTCCCACATTGGAAACAAGCAGCCTGAGTCTTTCTGTATGGAGGTGGACTGTACCGCTTTGCAGGGTTGTTGTTACCCGCCCCAGACTTCTCTGAAGAGTTCCAGACTCAGGGTTTTTTAGTTGGAGCAGTCCACATTGATCTCCCTAGATTTGATTCAATCTCATCTAGAATCACAGCTGCTTCTTCTACTGTTTTCAATTTCTTGTCTCTCAGAACCCACCTATACTGAGAGGGGACTTGGTTATAAAACTGTTCCAAGCCCACTAAGTTTTTCAGGTCTTCTAAAGTGGAAACTTTACTCCCTTCTACCCATCTGTTAAGGGCTCTTGTCTTCAGTTTATGGTTAACCCATTGCTTTCCATCACACCTGCCCATTTGGAACCACCATTCTCTGACATTCCCCATAATTTTGGCTTTTAAGTTCCCCATGGCACCAGACATTTAGACAAGACACTTCTAGGGAAAACAGAAAACAGGAGCTGCCAGTAAGGGGTCTGGCAGCCAGGGAGCCCTGGGGGGTTTCACTCCCTCTCTCTCATGACCCAGTGAGGCTGCCCTACTGGGAACTGCACAAGAGAAAATCCCTCTCACTTAGAGGCTTCGTCTCCTCTTATTCACACACACCACAGAAATCCTTCCAAATCCTAGCTTCTGTGCTTCAGCTCTAAAGCAAAGCCTAATAGAGAGAGCTTAAGGGGTGATCAGACCTTCTTGTCTCCTAAGGAGAGGTCATCAGAATTCCCAGACAACCCTGAAGATCTTCCGATTCCCTGGACATGTAGATTCAACAAGGTGCGGGATCTTGGTTTGGCAAACCGGACACCTTCTCCCACTGGGGCGGAGAGAGCCAGATTCGATCAAAAATGTGACCGTGGCACCTAATCTGGTCTTTCCACCACGAGGTTGGAAGGCGGACGGCTATACAATCAGCCAAGGGAAAGGAAATATCCTAACCGCATTCATTTCCCAGCAGTCAATGCACCAAAATGAAGCAGAGAAATAACGAGGTCCGCACAGACTTACTGGTTTGAAGCGAGGTTTACTTTATGGTACCATAAGCAGAACCCAGTCGGGCATGGGCCCCCAAAATGACTGAGTTAAAATCATTCTACATACAGCCAGTTTTATTCACACAGAAAACAAGCAGGCAGGCACATAAGCTTATCTGATTCAACATTCCCCACCCCCTTGCAACACCTTCTAGTACTTTTCCATTCCTCCTGTCTCCTTCCTTTAGCAGCTCCAGCAAGAAGCTTTTCAATGAGGCCCCTTTGTCTTATCCTAATGCATATCTGTGAACACACACCCACTGAAGGCTGTCTGTGCTTCTAATGGCAGTTTTACAACAGACCCCTTTAGTTTGAAGACAAAGCATATTTTTACTCAATATGACCAATATTATTATTATTGGGGGTATTAATTAATTATTCAGGGGCTCTCCTTCAGTAGCACGTCTTAGGTTTGGGTTTACTCCTATGCTATAGTCACACATGCATTAAAAATGAATCTCCAAGCATGTTGTAAGTGCTGCAAGTGGCTTTTTAATGTATGCTGGTCTGCAGCCAGTGTGGGGTTTGCCATCAGTACCTGGAAAAACACATTTACATTCTGCTACAAAGCAAAACAAAATTACCACACATCCCTCAGGACATGGGACCTTTTTGACCTTCAGCAATATGGTCCTGCTGCACAAGATAATCAGGCTAGATCTGAAATCCCACATCATTCTTTTTCCTCATATGCCATGCCTCCTTGTTGATGAGATGAACAATTCACATGACAGCCCACATTGGTTACTGCTGAAATATTACCAGGTCACACACCTGCTGCGATCCCTATGTGTACTACTCCGTTAATTATTTCCATTAAAAACTCCATCAATGATTTCTCTCCCTCTCCCTTGTCAAGTTACTTTGGGCCTAATTGAACCCAGTAATATGGCCTGTAAACTCATTCACCCCACTGATTGCCCTTCACAGCAAAGGCATAAAAACACTGTGACTAATGATGCCTCAGGCTTCCAAATGATGTTTACTCTTATGGCGATTAGCTTCCAGCTACTGCTCCCCTCAGAGAGGTTATTGACAAAGAAAATACACCCCTCTGTTTAAGTCACTTCAAAGAGAGGTACAAAACAAACCTGACATTTTCTATCCACCATCTGCTGGAGTCTTTCCACATAGTTGTATTCTGTGCTCCCGCTGTTGTATCTACTGCTCAACTCCTTCAGCAGCACATGAAATGATCATGGCCAGCACTGTGCACAGATCGTAATCAAATTCCATAGTGTGAATCCAGGTGTCCTACACAGTGGACTAAGAAAATACAAGTGTTATGATTTGAATACATTATACAAGCTAAGACCATTTGTATGAATTTGCTTCTTTTGCGGTGTCGGATTCCTTCTTGCCTGAGGTACCACTCTTATATGTGGAACTCAATCGAATTTGTTACCAACACATCCAGTTGGGTTCCACAACTGCAGTGCTACATGCAGTTCTTTCAGAGCATGGCTGCATCTATATGGAAGTATTTTTCCAAAATAGAGTGTTTTTTGTGGGGGCAGGGAGTGCGTGGCTTTCACACAATCATATTCTTTCTTTTCCAGGTTTCCCTTGATCTAAGTAGCTCTAACGGCTGCTTTACTTCGATCTTTTTTAGAAAGAAGGCAACCAAAGTACATTAGCACATCAGCTGGACAGAATAGAGTGCATTTTCCTGCTCTTCAAATGACCGACCCATATGGGCACCATTTTCTTGTTGCCAGCTTCTCATAACGTTTCCCCAGCAATTTTTCCTATCTTTACCACTAGAAGAGTTTTTGAGAACTTCTTTTTTTATTTTTAAAAATCAGATTGCTGTGGCACTATAACAATATATTGTCAAACCCACATGGCCTCGGATTCAGAAGGAGCTCACAGGAGTTCAGCTTCTGAACTTTTCTGAAGGCCCCCTCCTCTTTCCCACCTACCTTGTTCATTGAATAGTAGGTCTAGCTGCATAACAGTCCCTGGATTAGGAGAGCGGGCAGCCAGCTAGCCACCAGGACTTTGCCACACCCACAGCAGCCCCAGCAGAAGCCTGTGCCTTCTTTTCTTCACTTCTTATGTGATTTTGGGTGGCAGGTGGCTTTTTGGCTTTCTGACTGCTGGGGGAGGGCAAGAAGAGCCCCAGGTGAGCACGACCTGCTTGGGCTGGCTGGATCTTTAGCCAGCCTGAGCAGGCCTTGCTCATCCAGGGTTCTCCTGCCTTGCGTCAGGTTGCTTTTGGCTGGGGGGTGGCAGCCCAGGAGAGTGCTGGGCAACCGAGGCCTGCCTGACCAAGCCTAGCTTGCCTGGGGCTCTCCTTTCTTGCATCGGGTTGCTTTTGACTGGTAGGGGAGCGGCATATGCTAATGAGTTATGCTAATGAGCTCCACCACCTATTTTCCTACAAAACAACCCCTGCCCATTACAAATTCCAATACAGCTCCATATGAAAAAAAATATTTAAAAATGATGGCAAGTTCTCATGGCAACTGTGGCATGGGACCATGTATATTGTTTTCCTATGGATGAAAACTTCTGAAATGATGCCACCATTCATCCTTTGTCCTTATCCTGCTATATGTCTGTTTTTATGAAGCATCTTAATTTTCTGTTTATTAACCTTAAAACCCACTACTGCAGCAAATTCTTTCAATTTAGCCATTAACGTTTCAGTTCCCTTTAAAGGATCTTCCAAGACCAAGAGACATCTTGGCTAATTTTTCAGTAACTCATCAGCTCGGAATCCTTTTCAGTGCGGTTTCAGGCTGAACAGAGATGGCTCTAGTGGTTTTGGTTAACAGGCTCTCTGGCCATGCTTCTTCTAGTTTTATCTGCAGCCTTTGATACAGTGGTCCATGCCAACTTGTTGAGGTGTTCTGTTTGGAGACTGAAGTCAGTATCAGAGGATGTATCTTAGACTGGTTTAAATCATTCCTCATAAATTAGGGGACTATTCCATCAGGGGTTGAGTTTTTCTACCTGCTCAGCCCCAAATAGGCTTGCTAGCCTCCATGTGGATATAACACAAGGAGAGAGTGCAGGTGTATGATGCAAAATACTGAAGGTATCATAACTCCAAATGACAAAAAATAACTGAAACAATTTTATAGTAAAGTTTTAAATGCCAGCTGGTATGGAAATATTTAAACATTTTCTTTTTGAAAATGGCTTCTTCTTAAGAGAGTCTCGACCAGGCCCGTAGCTACGAGGGGGCCTGTGGGGGCACAGCCCCCTGACTGCTAGGCAGGGCCCCCTGACTTGAGGCCCCTAACCAGCCTCCAGTGCCTCGCTGCATCCTTCTCCATTCTGCCGTCATATACCGTTGCTTCTGCTTGCTTAGGGGACGTGAGCATACACAGTTGCTTCTGCCTGCTTAGTGGCCGGAAGAATTCTCTGACCCCTCAGCAAGCAGAAACAACAGGGCACTTTTGGAGCCCAGGACTGAAACTTAAGTTCCCTGTTGCTTCTGCTTGCTTAGGGACTGGAAGAAATCTCTGACCCCTCAGCAAGCAGAAACAAAGGGACACTTTCAGTGCCCAGGACTGAAAGTTAAGCTCCACCTTGCTTCTGCTTGCTTAGGGGCTGGAAGAAATCTCTGACCCCTCAGCAAGCAGAAACAACGGGGCACTTTCGAGGCCCAGGACTGAAAGTTAAGCTCCCTGTTGCTTCTGCTTCCTTAGGGGCTGGAAGAATTCTCTGACCCCTCAGCAAGCAGAAACAACAGGTCAGTTTTGGAGCCCAGGACTGAAACTTAAGCTCCGAGTTGCTTCTGCTTGCTTAGGGGCTGGAAGAATTCTCTGACCCCTCAGCAAGCAGAAACAACGGAGCACTTTCAGTGCCCAGAACTGAAAGTTAAGCTCCGAGTTGCTTCTGCTTGCTTTGGAACTGGAAGAAATCTCTGACCTCTCAGCAAGCAGAAACAATGGAGCACTTTCAGTGCCCAGGACTGAAAGTTAAGCTCCGTGTTGCTTCTGCTTGCTTAGGGGCTGGAAGAAATCTCTGACCCCTCAGCAAGCAGAAACAATGGACTGAAAGTTAAACTCCATGTTGGGCTGACCTTGGGCTAGAGGGCACCTGTGAGAAGAGGCCGTTCTGGCCCTCAAGTGGGGCGGCTGGGGTAGGGGGCAGATGGCTCCATTGCAGGCAGGGCAGGGTAAGGTAGGCTGGCGCACACAAGTGGAGGTCCCAGCTGCAGCCTGGGGCTGGGGATCAGTGGAGAGGTGATGTTCGCCTGCAGGGGTTTTCTGGCCTGGTCTCGCTGGCCACCCAAGCGAGGGTGGGAGCTGCGCTTGGGCCGCCTCGGTTCGCCCTCCGACAGGAAGAAATCCGAATTGGAGATCTGGTAGCCCCAGAAGTCAGTTGCGACTTGGTGGCGCCTTCCACACACACCCCATCCCGCCGGGCTTGCCTAGCTAAATCATGCTACAGGTAAGGGCAGGAGATGGTGCGGCATGTATCTAAACCTCTGAGTGGCTCCCCACCAGAGCTGCTGGAAGAGTGGAAAGGGATCGCCTTGGGGCAGCTGTGGGGAGGGGGGAGGTTGTATGGCAGTGATCTGGCAGCTTTCCTTCTCAGCGGTAGGAGAGAAGGCCATGGAGGCTGGGGCCACTGTGTGCCCCCTGAAAAAAATTGGGGGCCCCCAATTCTTCAAATCCTGGCTAAGGGGCTGGTCCCGACTTTGACAAAGTGGGAAGTGAAACAAGCCACTAGTCAACTGCTTATTAAATGGGACTATGGATATGCTCTATAATGGAAATATGGATGTACTGTAAAGAAATACCATGGAGACATCATTCTATTTTTTTTAAAAAAAAATTTTTTCACAAAGTGTGTGGAAATTTCATAAATAGAGAACTTGGAGAATTTATTCAAGCACTTTTGGGCAGTGGAGACTTTGGAGAATATCATACAAGTGCTTTTCAGTCTGTTGGGGTTTGGTGAAATTGATGGATTTTTAAACATACTTTTACACACCTGAGAACCCCTTTTGGAAGCCTTTACAGCCTCTATGTATAGGTTCAGAAAGAGTGCCTTGATATAGATCATATTGCATATGTTTCCAATGGTTTATACAGTTTTGTGAATGAATATCATGTACCCTTAAGCATACTTTTTTTTGCTTTCTGCACCTTGGTGACTCACAAGGCCCTTTTTCATCTCTGTATCTTTGTATAAGGCGACAACTCTTTCCCCAAATGCATAAAAATAGCTTTATTAATGGAGAGTTAAAGCTTTAACATAACTACCCCAGCAAAGTCCCAGATCTATCTGCCACACACAGCATACCAACTTCCTATTTTTTAAAAAAGGTACACCGATTAAGATCACCACAAAAGGAACAACAATGTATCTTTACACCTGGGGCTCTATGATCTGTTTCCTCTTCTGCTAACTTCAAATAGGAAATGACAATAATGGAGGGACCCACTCAGAGAGGAAGCAAGGGGGAAACCACAGATTCAGCAGCAGCTGCAACACAATTAAATCCATTATTATGCACTTAGCAATGTTTATCCAGTCTGAGCACTTCTCAGGCTGTGCAGCCCTGGCATGTTTGTTCTGTATGTTTAGACCTGAAGAACTCTCGCTTGGCTTGATATTAGACAGAGGGAGTATGTGCATATTTTAGTAACCTTTTGTATTCTGTGGCTTAGGAAAACCTGATATGTGGTGCATTTGTATCACAACAATGGAGGAGCTTGGATTCATGCAGCAAATGTTTATCTCTAACTTCAACTGTGAAGATGGCAAGGGATTTAAAAAAGGCAGAAATATGTTATCACCTTGGCACTGCCAGAATTCAAGCTTCCTGGGCAAAGACCTAGGGTTTTATCTAACTAGTGTTTGACTGACAAGAAAGAACATATGACAACCCAGAAAAAGCATGGAGTATTTCAGGTGATGGTAGAAAGTGCTGTCACTTTCCAGCCGACTTATGGCAACCCTGTGGAGTTTTCAAGGCAAGAGAAGTTCAGAGGTTGTTTGCCATTTCCTGCCTCTATGTAGTGATCCTGGACTTCCTTGGCGGCTTCCCATACAAATGCTAAACCAGGGCTGATCCTGCTTAGCTTCTGAAGTCTGACAAAATCAGGCTACCCTGGGCCATCTATCTCAGCATTTCAGGTACCAGACCCCAGATGATAGGATCAATGAGTTTATGATTTCTGCTCTGTTACACTATAAAACAATTGGGTTCTTTTTGCCATTTTCTTGTCCTGCACCATCCCCAGGGAGCCACTATTATCTCTGTTTGGACTAACTTACAGGTACCCATGTCAGTATTTCTGCAAACAGGAGAAACAGTGGCTTCCTGGGTCTTCTTTGGGTTCAGTCCAAATCAGGTCCCTGTGCACTTTCTGGGACATCCATTCATAGAACTCCTACTGTCTCATTTGGCTTCAGCCTGCCCTTGGATGCACTGATTTGAACGACCTTACTGTGGTCAACTGATTGGTGCTCACACTAGCAGAACAGTGCACAGTCTGCGGTGATACTGGATATACAGTATGTCACAGAAGTGAATACACCCCCTCACATTTTGTAAATATTTACATATATCTTTCCATGTGACAACATTGAAGAAATGACACTTGGCTACAATGTAGTGAGTCTACAGCTTGTATAACAGTGTAAATGTGTTGTCCCCTCAAAATTATGCAACACACAGTCATTAATGTCTAAACTGCTGGCAACAAAAGTGAATACATCCCTAAATGATAATGTCCAAATGGGGCACAAAGTGTCAATATTTTGTGTGGCCATCGTTAGTTTCCAGCACTGCCTTAACCCTCTTGGGCATAGAGTTCACCAGAGCTTCACAGGTTGCCACTGGAGTCCGCTTCCACTCCTACATGATGACATCACATTGCTGGTGAATGTTAGAGACCTTGTGCACCTCCACCTTCCATTTCAGGATGCCCCACAGATGCTCAGTAGGGTTTAGGTCTGGAGACATGCTTGACCAGTCCATCACCTTTACCCTCAGCTTCTGTGACATACTGTACTGTGACATACTGAAGCAGAGACTGGACCGCAGGGTAGAATTCCAGCTGATAAATGCAGCATAGAACTTTCCCTTATTTTTCAAAGTGTATTTTGCAGCCAGATGGTGCAAGACATGGGCATAATGCAAGGTTGAATTCCCCTTTTTAAAGCCAGTCTGCTCAGGACACAACACAGAAGAGTCCTTGACCCACATTAATATGTATGCAAAAGTGTTGTGGTCTTTTTCAGGCAGCAAGGGCATCTTGTATATGGGAAGGTATGTGGAGTGGATTGTCTGATGCCATTGGTGCTTTCCTGCCATTGCCACTTCCTAGTGAATGGCTTTTACATGTGGTCACTGTGTGGGTGTCATCAAGAACATGCTGTGATGGGATCTCTTTTTTCTATTACTTTTTGTTGCTAGGAAAGCACTGGATATCAAGCCATTACCTCAGTGTAAACTTTGGTGTAGGGGCTGGGCCACTATCATCAGCTCACATTTCTTTCCAATTTTCCCTTTATCAAGTCCGCCTGACCATATTCATTGACTATATCTTGTGTTTGTTTAACACCTTTCTCATTAATACAGCAATGTTGAATTTGGAAGCAAACTCAAGACTGGGCATTGCTTTAGTGATAATAGGAGCTTTCATTGTTTCCTTGTTCTTGCCATGAGCCATTAAAAAGATGCTCACAACACAGCCGATTCATATAACGATTTGTATGAATACTTCCCCTTACTCAGCTGTGGTGATGTTTGAATTCTTCAAATGAATTGTTCTTCAAATGAATGAACTTCAAATTCTCTTTATTACACATGAATAGATCTCCTTATTAGATTATCTCAGTATTTTCTAGTGAGCATGGCACTGTGCCAAGAAGCACTGGTGCAGGAGATATCTGGTCATTGCAGCTTTCAGCTGATTTTGCCTAGTCTAAAAACAAAATATATCACCTGAGAAGAAGCAGTATCTTGTGTTTATGGTCAATCAGTTCATGAAGTTGACTTCTTTGCATCAGCACTGTGGAATGCATTGTTTAATTGACTGGCATCAGATAGATTGCATTGCCCGCTATTAGCACCTTTGCAGTCAGCAGCATTTAGTTGAGATCATAAAAATGAGCACAGATAAGCTGGAGACATGGGCAGTTACTAAGGCACACAGAGTCACCAAAGTAGTAAGTCACAATTTAAAAAATTCAAACTGATCTATTTTTAGAATTATGTGAGTTATAATAATCAGAGGCAGCAGTTACCGTAAGTGCCGGTGGGTGGCAGCTGCCACAACAAAACCATCTGATTATGAAAGAAAACAATGTAATTGTGACATGGATATATCCACAATGCCTCTGGTATATCCAAACAGCTTGATCAGTTCCTTGCTCACAAGTGGCAAATAGGATATAGCCAAACTGGCAGATGTTAAAGCACAGTTATCCAGGATTCTTATTTAGATAGAACTTTTCCTAAGATTTCAAGGTATATGACATAGCCTTACAACAACTTTGTTTGGCCAGTATTATTCCCACACTATAACTAACATTAAGGACAGATGAAAGAAGTTTGCCTAAGGTCACCTGGTAAAATTCAACATTTGAACTGGGGACTTCTAGTCCATGCTCTCAACCACCAGCTCTTCTAACAGATCAGAAGCAGTAGAAAAACTTTTCAATGTAAGCAACATTTCAGGAGCTATGGATAAATATAAGACTATTGTAACGGACTCAGGCAAATTAGCCTGGAAGCTGGGAACAGCCTTGCAACGATTTGCTCAGCCACAGCTATGGTAACAGAAATGTAGGAAATTGAGAGACGCTTAGAGGGAAGTAAAATGCCTCAGAGTTTTAGATTCAGTTCAGTGGGAGCTTGATTACTGAGCAGTGGAGTGAGAACTGTGTACTGAAACTGATCAGTTGTTGGTTTTTTTTTTTTTTTCCTTTTTTTTATTTTATTGTGTCTCAAATATTACATTACATAGAATACATTTCCAATTCTCTTATGACACCATTTTTACCCCTATTTATATCCCTCCCCCCCACCAAGTGACCATACTAAAGTTACAATTAAATTTTTAACCATGAGCACACTTTTCCCAATTTTTCAAATATAGCTTTGTTGGCTTCCCCCTTAAATACCCATGAGAAGTATATATCCCATTTCTCTTTTATCTCTTCAATTTTTCTATCCCATATCTTATCTTGTTTTAAACATTCTAATATGTCTGATTGTATATATTCATACAAATAATTGTTCCATCTTTCCAGGGTCCATTTTAAGCTCTCCTTCCAACCATATGCTATCACTGCATGTGCTGCTAATATCATTGCTTTGAAAATGCTCTGGTTTTGTTTCTCAATGTTATTGTTTTCCAGTACCCCCATAAATAATAACTCCCCATCTATATCAATATTAAACTTACATGCCCCCACTATTTTTCCCCGAATTTTCCCCCAAAACTCTATAACCTTGGGGCACTCCCACCATAAGTGGGAGTACCACCCTTCTTTTGCATTACAGTGCCAACAATTTGGTTTCATCCCTTTAATCATATATGCCAATTGAGCCGGCGTCCTATACCATTTCAAGATTATCTTCCTTTCAAGTTCTCTATATTTCTCTATCTTAATTTTCTTCAAATTCATCATTAACTTATTCACCTCCTCATCAGTTATTTGTTTTTCTTTATTCCATTTGTTCTTTAAGGTTCTATACATGAACTCCTTATCTTTTACCAGTTCAAGGTAAATAATCCCTGACAGTCCTTTCTTCCTTTCATCCACATATAGTGCCTTTTCTATAAAATTGTCGTCTCTTTTAATAGCATCTTTATACTTTTCTTGTCGGATTGTTTGATATAATCCCATTAGATTTAACCAATATTGTTTCCCTATCTTACAGTTCAACTCCTGAAGTGGTAATAAGGCCCCTTGGCTATTGTACAAATCCTTGACTCTTATTATGTCTTCCCTTTGCAGCTCTTCATAGAATTTTGGGTTCATCTCTTTTTCCCAGATATCCTTAAGTGGGGTCCATTTCGAGGTTAAAGGCATTAAGATCTTTTTCCACCTCTTCCACACAATTAAAGCTATTTTTCTTGGACCTTCGGTTTGTATCATTACCTTTTTTATCTCTCTCGTGTAAATTCCACTACTACCTGCTCCCTTATTGACTGCAGATTCAAGTCTTACCCATTTATCCCCTTTCCTCCATTCTAACTCCATCAGTGCTTTCAACTGAACTGCATCATAATAAGCTTGTAAATATGGAACTCCCCATCCTAATTCATCTTGGGGCATATATATCAACTTTTTTTGTATTCTTGCTTTTTTCCGACCAAAGACCCAATTTTTAATATGTTCATCCCATTTCCTTATCGTTTCCTGATCTAATCTTATAGGAAGTACTTGGAATAAATATAGCAGCTTTGGGAGTATAAACATTTTTATTGCTCTAATTTTCCCTAGGATACTCAAATTTTTGTTCTTCCATTCCTTCAATTTCTTTAAAATCTTTAACCACACCTTATTATAATTCATTTTTTGTAGCCTCTCTATATTTTTATTAAGATAAACTCCTAAATATTTAATTTTGCTAACTCCTGATTTCATCCCCGTTAAGGCTAATATTGCCTTCTTGGTTTCCCCACCTACATTAATAAACATTATTTCTGATTTCTTAATGTTTATTCCAAGTCCCGAACATAACTTAAAATCTTCTAAAATAACTAACAATTCTCGTATTGCCTGCAGTGGATTACTTATTGTCAACAAAATATCATCCGCAAAAAGGTTTAATTTCAATTCTTCCTTACCTATTTGAAATCCCTGAATTCTACCACTATTTCGTATCCTATCTGCTAGGGGTTCAATTGCTAATGCAAATAACAAAGGAGATAATGGGCAACCTTGCTTTACTCCTCTCTGTATCGAAATTTCTCTAGAGTGCCCATCATTTATTCTAATTACTGCTTTACCCC
This sequence comes from Heteronotia binoei, assembly GCF_032191835.1. Classification (NCBI taxonomy): domain Eukaryota; kingdom Metazoa; phylum Chordata; class Lepidosauria; order Squamata; family Gekkonidae; genus Heteronotia; species Heteronotia binoei. The sequence continues at coordinate 115,825,659 of NC_083227.1, read as the reverse complement.
CCCTATAGATTTCCCTTACGACATTTAAAAAGGGCCCATCAAAACCAAAGTTTTCCAATACCTGCATTAAATAATTGTGATTTACCGTATCAAACGCCTTATACACATCTAATTTTAACAAGGCCAAAGTTTTCTTATCCTTACAGAACAAAACATTCAATATATTTCTCAATGGATCTGCAATAAATCTACCTCTAACAAAACCATATTGATCTTCCTTAATCAAGTTTGGTAAATATTTTTCTAGTCTATTAGCTAGAATTTTTGTAAATATTTTATAGTCTTGATTCATCAGGCTAATTGGCCTATATGAATTTATTTCTAGGGGATCCTTCTGAGGCTTCAAAATTGGTAAAATTTCAGCTTTTTTCCATGAATCTGGTATTTTCCCCCCTTTTAAAATATAATTAAATAAACTTTGCATTTCTGGTATTATTAACTCTGCCATTTCTTTATAATATTCTGCCGTAAAACCATCCAAACCAGGGGATTTCCTGTTTTTTAACCTTTTTAATACCTCTATTATTTCCTGCCGGGTAATTTCTTTATTCAGGCTCTCTCTCTGTTCTATCGTTAATTTATTATCTAGCTGTTCCTCGAATCTTTGGTTTTCTCCCAAATTGAATAGTTGTTGATAAAATGTAGCAAATTCCTCTCTTATCCGAGCATTTTTAAAAAATTGTTTATCCCCATTTCCCTTAATACATCCAATTTTTTGTTTTTCCTTTTTCATCTTTAAATAATTCGCCATTCTTCTCATTGTATTTATATTAATTCTATGGTACTCATTCTTAACTAATATATCCTTTTTCCACATAGATAATGAATCCAAGTTCTCTAAATCTTTTTTAAGTTTTTTGAATAATTCATATGACTGCCTATTATAATTTCCCTGTAGGTCTTTCTGTATTCGTTTAATCTCATTTACTATCCTACTTCTTTCCTTATTATTTTCCTTTCTAATTCTAATTTCCTTAGCTATATAAGCTCCTCTTATAACTGCCTTAGCCGCATCCCAAACTACTCCTTCTGTGGCTGAATTCCTATTTTCTCTAAAATAGCATTCTATATCCCTTCTTAAGTCCATCCGATCTTTTCCTGTCAAGGGCAGATATGCCTTATATTTCCAAGTAAACTCTTTTCTCTCTTCACTTATTCTAAATTGCACCCTTAAAGGAGCGTGGTCCGAAATCCATAATGGCTCAGTTACTGCCTTCATCACCTCTAACTCATTTGATTCCTTTACTAAAATATAATCTATATATGAAAAAGTCTTAAATCTATTAGAGAAATATGTAGGTTGAGAATTGTTCCCTTCATATGTGAACACATCTTTCAATTTCCATTTCTTAAATTTCAAGGTTTTACTTTTCTTAAAATCATAATTCATATCCCCTGCCACTACCACATCCCCTTCATAAAAGTTCTGCAATTTCTGGAATACCTTATTTAAGAAGCTTACCTGACCCATATTTGGGGCATAAATAGATACTATTGTAAACTTCCTACTATTCAATTTAAATTTCAAAAAAACATATCTTCCCTCTAAATCAGATATTTGATCCAGTACTTCTAACTTCAAGCTAGAATGTGTAAGTATCGCTACCCCTCTTGCCTTCCTAGTTCCTCTTGCTTCCACCCTTGTTTCCCATAGTGTAGAGTTTAGTAGGGGGTTTTTATCTTTTTTACCTTTATGGGTCTCCTGGAGACACACTATATCTATTCCCTGTTTTTTTAGCATATTTTTCAATCTATACCTTTTTAAATCTGAAGCCAACCCATTTATATTTAAAGATAATATTTTAATTGTCTCAACCATTTTCCTTTGTAAATTTCATACATATGTGCTCATTTCTATCCTCTCTTACTTTGATGGTCACTACCTTTCCCCTTCCCCCTCCCCGAAGAAGAACCCTCAAAGGGTGTACAGGTGGCATAACCTCCTGACCTCTTCGTTGCTAAGTTGGGGTCCACGTTCCTTTCCCTTCCTCCCTATCTAATTAATATAACTCATTTCAATATTTCTCTATAAGCCATCTTATTCCAAAAAAAAAAAAATAAAAAAGATTTTTTTAAAGTAAATTGAAAGCAATATTAAATTTCCTTGGAGACTCTCATTACTAAGAGCCCCCAGTGTCTTTTCTCAAACGCTTTGGCTTGCTTTGCAGTGTCTGACTCGACTCTCCTTCTTCTTCACTGCTACTTGAAGTGTTCTCACAAGGTTCCTGTTGCTCGTCTTCTTGCTCCTCCACATTTCCTGGTTCTAACGGCCTCATGTTGATTCCCAATCTCTCCAACATTTTTCTTGCCTCTTCTGGATTTTTAGCTCGCAGCAGCTTGCCTTCTTTAAAAACCAAAATCACTGCCGGGTAGCCCCATGAAAATAATATTCCATTTTCAACAAGACTTTGCGTATAAGGTCTTAGTATTGCTCTTTGCTGGAGTGTCTCTGGAGAGAGGTCCTGTCTTACTATAACTTTATTATCATCAAACTGTAAATCCTTCTGAAGTTTCAAACATTTATAAATATTGTCCCTTATTTTCTCTCTTGCAAAAGCCATAATAACATCCCTTGGCTTTGCTCCCAGGCTTGGCTTGGGGCGGAGAGATCTGTGTACTCTTTCTATATCTTCCGTTTGTATCCTTAAATCATATCGCTCAAGCCATTCCAGTAGTTTTGATTCAAGGTCTTTCTGTGTAATCTCTTCAGGGATGCCTGATAAGCGAATGTTTCTTCTCCTTTGACGATCGCTTACAAACGCTAATTTGCTCGTTAGCTCTTTAATTTTGTCTTCATTAACTTGAGCTTTTTTGGCTGCCTTATCAGCCACCTTTTTTATGTTCTTAATTTCTATAGCCATCTGTCTCAGGTCTGTTTTAAGAGCTTTAATATCGCCCCTTACATTCTGTTCTGAAGAAGCAATGAGCTGTGTTAAATCCTTCAGCTCCTTTTTAGTCGCCATGTTCTCTTCTCGCTTTCTGGCCTCCTCCCAGGGAGCGGAGAGTAAAGAGATGATAAGAAATCACACTTCCAAAGACTCACTCTGATTGATGCCCTCCAAGTCTTGCTTCCTTTCACAAATATTTCAAACTGTTTTCAGAAGTTTATCTCTCTTCTTCGATGGCTTAATAACAAATTTCTCCGGGAGTACGTTCTGGGAGCGTCTTAACCGATTTGACGCATGCGTGGTTCCCCCCACTGATCAGTTGTTGTGAAGCAACTGGAAGGAGCTGAGAACAGCCAATGGGGCTGAGTTCCTTGAGCGGACAGAACTGAATAAGAAGCTTCTGTCTTCGAGAGAGTTTTTAGTAAGAAGGAGGCAAAATCAGGCACCTTCTGTGAGGGAAGCTCTCTGTTCTGCCAGAACACAAGGCAGACTCCTGGTGGAACTTAGAACACTCCAATACACAAATACTCTGACTGGATTCTTGTGGCTAGAAAGGGATCCCAAGATTCAGACTAGGAATCTTGCTGGGTGGATCACACAGGAGTGAGGGGCTGGAAATAGCACTCAGAAGGTGTGGATCCTGTATGCTAGAGTGTATGTCTGTGAGGGAGAATTGATCTGACTCAAGTCAGGAGTCAGTGTGAGTGGCAGTGGCAAAGAGTGTCAGTTTGTTATTTTTATGATTTAAAGAAGCTCGAGTTTAGGAAGCCCGAATCTCAGTTGAATTGACAGTGAGCTAATTTGGCAGCTCTTATTTGCCATGCCAGCTTACAGAGGTCATAAAGAATTGGCTCAACTTTAGCAATTTGGTCCCAGCCCAAGATGCCAGATCTCTGCCTAGTGTTCCTAGTCCAAGTAGGCACTGCCGGCCTGTTCAAAGTTTTGTGTATATTTTTTTAAAGCCTGCCTGTTGAAATTAATTCAGCCTAACAAATCTCTGGTGATCAGAGATTGATTATTTTTGTATTCCTGCCTGCCAACTGATCTGCCTTTTTAATTTATCTAATTAATATTATTTCATCCCTCTTCCTTGCCTTTTGTGATCCAATCAATATTCTTTTTGTGATTTTGACTTTTAAACTGTCCAGTGTCTAGTTTTCTTTAGTTTTGACAGGACTTCTGGGTGTGTGCCTGAGGGACTGAGGGAAGGTGACTGGGGGAAAATTTATAGTGGTCACCCTCCCAAGCTGACCCTTACCAGTTTCTCACAACTATCTTACCAGGTTCCTTTCTCATTAATATACATTTTCTTAAATTTCTTTTAAAAAAATAAGGCTCTGAGCAAGGAACTAAAAATAACAAGAATACAATAACATGTATTATTTTTGTGTAGTTTGAAACTTGATATGTTGTACCAATGCATTACATGATGTATGAAACCCTGTGATCTATCCCAAGAGAGCAAGCAGATTAGCATCAGTGCTAGGATTAGTCATCTCCCATCTCTCCTCTGTTGTATACTATATATTACCTCTCCCTTTCCATGCTGTTTAGCCTCACAAATCTCAGTTGAATTGACAATGTTGAGCTTATTTGGAAGCTCTTATTTTCCATGCCAGCTTACAGAGGCCATAAAGAATTGGCTCAACTTGAGCAATTTGGTCCCAGCCCAAGATGCCAGATCTAAAGCCAACTCTGTCTGGCTTTTCTTCCTCTGGCTAACTAGCATGTCAAGCTCCTGGCACCAACAGAGAACACTGGCAGGTGTCTACTGTATGATACTCAGCAGAGTTTAAATGCATCATTGGAAAAAAACCTGATGGTGATGATTAGTCAAGGAGCAGACAGAAGAAGAACAAAGAAATACAAAGGAGAGGAGTGCACTTTTGTTTTATCATTTGTATTTTATTTTTTTAAATAATATACGACATAAACAGAAACAACAACACAATACAATAACACAAACATTATAACAATGTTGGAATGATCACTTGACACGGGTGTTAGGAGAAGAAGAGAAGAATCCTGCTCTTCTGAGCAAGGTTCCTCTTTATCTCTACATGATGTACTAAAAATACATCAGCTCACAGCATTGTAACTGACAGCGCAGAACAGGAAACATCTGCCCAGTTACCAGGAGGTCGTGTCTTCATAGTCTACAGAAACTAATACAAACTCAGCAATTATCAGGAATAGATTTATCTGAGGGAGCAGAAATAAAGTTGAACACGGGTGTAAGGATCTTGTGCTCTTGTGCCTGCAGACGTAATGGAATCTGGGTGGCCAGATGCATGATCCTCCCACACTCCTGTTTTCAGACTATGTGGGGTGCAGATGGTCAGATAACATTACAACTACGTGATCCCCACATAACAGAGCAAAAACAAAAATAATAAATGGGAAAAAAACCCACATAAACAAACATTTTGGGGGAAGAGAACTTTGATCTAATTCTAATTCTAAATTCATCTATCAGTTTCATCAAACCTTCTTTTCCATCACCCCTCTCCTTTATTACTACTATTTCTACATAATCAACCAATCATATACGGGTTGCTAAACTTCTTTACATTGATTTAACTTTGTTGCAAGCAATTTGGCTGAAAGAAAGTCCATTTCAGCTATCTCCAACAGTTTTTGCACAAATTCTGGGCTGTGTGGTCATGGTCTTTGCATTGCGAGACGACGTTTCTCCAGCAACTGTGACTGGCATCCTCAGAGGTGTAATCCAGAAAACTGGAGTTCTCTCTCCTGGAGTTCTCTGGATTACACCTCTGAGGATGCCAGTCACAGTTGCTGGAGAAACGTCGTCTCGCAATGCAAAGACCATGGCCACACAGCCCAGAAAATCTACAACAACCAATCCTCCAAGAGTTTACAAGGCTCTTCTTACAGGGCCTATTGCAAGCTCTTGAAGGATTGGCTACATCAGGGGTGTGTGGCCTGAAAACTCCAGTTTTCCTTCTTACACCTCTGAGGATGCAATCCTGCCGTAGCAGTGGACATGGTTCAATATTTGGGACAGAGAAGTCAGCATATTTGCCATATCTCCATGGCATTTCGGCTTTAAGAAATGTGTAATCTGTTTTCTAAGGCCCTTCATCATTCTGTTTCTCCTCTTAACATAGCCTTTGCTAGAAAAGATCAACCCTTGGCCAAAAAGTTTCAATTTGTTCAAAAAATGCTAGAATTTGACATGCCTAATGAAATTGACAGGCAATAGATGCAAGACAGAGGGGGGAAAGTATCCTTTAATCATAAAACCGAAGCCATGGTGGAACATTCTGGTGTCCTGATTTGTTGCAGTCACTGGGACTGTACTGCACCAAGTATTGGCTGACACTCTGTCACCACTTTCCGCTACCATTGGATAGCCTCTCTGTCACCCGCACACTGCAGACTTCCCCACATTCTTGCAGGATTGGTTTGCAGTCTGTCTCTGTTGTGCCATTGGCTGATTCTGCTTCTTTAGCAAGGCAGTGGTCGTTTTGGGGGTGTGTTTGGGGTTGTTATCATGTTGGAATACTGCCCTGCAGGCAGCATTTGACTGAACCTCCTGGAGATGACTTTGGAGGTAATTGGAGGCCACTTCAATATCACCTAGGTGTTTAAACTTAATTCAACCTCTTAATGCACTCTCTGAGTTGAGAGCAAATATAACCACCGCAGCTGCTTTCAGTAGTACATCAGGGCCGTGTGTTGGCTCTGCAACTTTTAAATCTCTGCTTGTATGACCTTCCCCAGAAATTAACTGCAAATGACAGTCAGGTCACCCAGTCCCTATTTTATTCTATGCTGATGATTCTGTTTTACTTTCCCTCTCAGCAGTGGACATGAGGCAGGCTCTAAAAAAATTTTCACTTTACTATGTGGCTGAATTTCTCCACATAAATCACTATAAATCCAAAGTAATGGTCTTTTCCAAATTTAGACATTGTCAGTCACTCTCTTGGTCCATAGATAAACATCACCTTGAGCAAGTTTACTTCTTTAATTATTTAGGCTTATTATTTGATGCCTCTCTCTCATGTAGTTCCCATTCCCATCATACCCTAGCAAGTACAAATACCAATATGGCAGCTATCCAAAGATTCTTCTTTACCAGTGGTGGCCAACATATCCCATCAGCTTTACTGGTGTTTCAGGCAAAAATCACAGCTCAGCTCCTGTATGGGGATCCCTATATGGATCCAAGCTTTTGGTTCCAACATGGAAGCCATCCAATCATCTTTCCTTGCATTGTTAGGCACTCCCTGATGTATGGCTTCATCAGTTCTGTTCCTTGAAATGAGCATGAAACAGCTTGCCAACTTTGCTTGGTTTGCTGCCTCAAAATTTAAGCTATTTGTACACTATTCTCAATCCCACCCTCACCTTTTGCTTTGATCATGCTCTGATTCCTTTGCAAGTCCATGTTGCCAATTTCTCAATTCTAAAATAGCAGGACTATGGTATTTCCTCTCTGGCTTGTCTGTTATGCTTTGATACAGCTTGTATTCTGATTTAAAATGGCTTGAATTATTAGACTGTAGTCATTGGCTGGTTTCACACTGTGGAGAGGGGTTAGGAGAGAAAAAAACACACCAGACCTTGCTGGAAACGGCTTGGCGCAATAACACAGCTCTTCCACTTATGAGTCGCCCCAGGACATTCAGATAGAAGCTGATTATGCAACCTACATCTGAATCGGGGGAATGGTACTGGGAAAATCCAGGTAGCTTTTTGATGTGGATAGGAGGCGTCTGGAGACAGGGTGACTGTGGGTGCAGCTTGGAGGGCAGATGTGCTTGTGTGACTGTGCACTTTTAATCTGAATGAGAGGCAGGGCTAGGTCGGGGCAAATCTCCTATGTGAAACCACCCATCTTCTATCAGATGCCAAATGAATTTGCTTTCCATTGTATTTGGATTTTACTTCTTCAAGACCATTTGCCAGCAATAAGTAGCTATGTTCTCTTATGGTTTCCTCTTATCACCATCTCATCTCCCTGTCCAGTAGCAATACAATTACCTATTGCTGATCTTTTTGGAAGATTTTCTAACATGCCACATGGTCAAAGGATTTGATCCTGCAGTCTCCTGAGACACTTTTCTTTCACATGAAATTTTTATGGCAGTTTAACAGCTTCTCTGATAATTCCCTTCCTGTAACTTTTCCCAGCTGTTTGGATGACTGCAATTACTTAATCTTCCAGAAATTAAAGCACATCTCTTTGGCAGTTGCCATTGCCAAATATATCTTGGCTACTCTAAAAATTCGAACTACTGCCGTTAATTCAGTGTCGTTAAATATGCAGTAATTCTGTGCCTATTTAAATTTTAATCAATACATTAGGTATTCAATATTTACTTTTTCCTAAAGTACTAAATGTTCCTTTTCTCATATGTATTTCAATTATTGTTATATTATTTTGTCTAAAAGCCTATGAACTCCCACTACCACCCATCCCCAAACCACCTCTTCCTCTCAACTACCCCTGCACCCTTGGCACTCCACTTCTCCCCCACCCATAACATTCACTCACCTCCACCCTTGCTGTCTTCCCACCCATCCACCAACCCTTGGTTTTAACTCACCGCCCCTGCCCCCACACCCGGCTGTCCTCTCACCCATACCCAACCCTTAGAATTCACTCACCCCACCCCCCACCCTTACTGTCTTCCCACCCATCCTGCAGATGCTCCCCCCCTCCCCACATATGTGTGTCTATGGCTCCCCCCCTCCCAACATATGTGTGTCTATGGTGGCTCAAAGCCCTGAAAGTGGTCCAGAATGGAGATAAGAAAGAATAATTATTGGGGGTGTGGGGATGGGCATGATGACTGTTACACAGACAGTGAAGTTCAGCATTCCTTTTGTTTGCAGTGAACTGTTGTCGCCTTTTCCTGTCATATTCAACCATGTGGCATTTAGCATCGACACGAGCTTGTGGTATGATCTGGGTTTTTTGGCCTGGCATAGATGTGTTATAGTATACCATATATACCATATGGCAGCTGTTTCCTCAAGGCAGCTGTTTTCTGTAGGAAACTGATATGATTTCAGTTTTCCATCTCCTCCCCCTTCCTGCAGCCTCTACCTAGGAAAAGTAGTCTTTCTCCACAGCGGGGATCAAAGCAGGAGGGAAGTGACCTCAGCAGATTATAATGACACAGAGTCTGCCCTGCAAAGCAACCATTTTCAGCCATCTGGACAGCAGTTGTAATTCTGAGTGATATCCATCTCTCACATGGATATTGGTAACAATGATACCCCAGGAGGAAATGGCTGGTTTGGAAGATGGCATTGTATCTGTCTGAGGTCCCATCCCTCCTCAAACCCCACCCTCTCCAGGGTCCACTCCTCAAACCTCCAGGAATTTCCCAATGTGGAGTTGGCAACCCTATCTGCTTCTCAGCCAACCATCAACCTACCTTTCTCTGCCCCTCCAACTTCAGTTTTCCATCTTCTCCCCCTCCCTGCAGTCTCTACCTAGGAAAAGGACAGTCTTTCTCCACAGTGAGGACCAAAGCAACTTACATCATTCTCCTCTCCCCCTTTTGATCTGCAGAAGAACCCTGTGAAATAAGTTAGGCTGAAAGTCTGTGAGTGGTCCAAAATCAGCCAGTCAGCTTCCACAGCAAGAACCTGCTCTGGCAGACCCTGCTCTGAAGCACTAATTCCAATGCCACACACGCTGTCATATAGGGGCTGCTGCCAGACTGTAGCAAGCTGCCAGGCCTAGTGTAGCCAACCTCCAGGTGGAGCCTGAAGATCTCCTGGTATCACAACTAAACTTCAGACAACAAATCTCTTTTCTCCTGAGGAAAATAACTGCTTTAGACGGTGGACTCTATGGCATTATATTCAGCTGAGGCATCTCCCTTTACTGACAAACCAAGTTTGGTTGCCTAGCAATGGCAACTGCCTAGCAGCTTCCCTAATGGCCCAATCCTTGTCTGTCCTGGGGTGTGGATAAGGAAAGGAGGGAGAGAAGGAGTGACAGGAAAGAGATGGCCACCTTGGCCTCTGAGGAAATGCTCCTGTTGGGGCCAGGCCTTGCCACCTAGTTGCATTACTACCTTTATTCCCTGTCTCTTCACTGTTGCCCCACTGCCACTGCCTACTTTCTCTTCTGAATGCTGCAGAGAGTGGGTAGGCAACAGGAGGCAGGAGAGAGGAGTGGACTCAACTGAATGCAACAGAACTTGATTGGCAGTTGATAGGCCAGTGGCTGATGCAGTGAGTCATAACCAGTATGTCTGGGCTTTTATATTATAAGGCAATTATTCTTTTGCCAGACAAATACATTTATCTCCTTTCATGGCATGAGATTCCAGTTCTTAAAAAAATGGTTGAAGGCCTCTAATGGACCAAATACCAGGGACTGGACATAAAACATATCAGAAAATAATTACTGTACTATACTTATTAAACAGGAACAGCTAAAGAATGCAATGGTGAGTTATTTTGCTGAAACAGCAGTTTCCAGTATTCAATGTAATGGTTTTAAGGGTGACTTACAAGGATAAAAAGAGTGTTTATGCCAGTGCTGAGAACCAGATTCAGCAACTTCCCTCAATGCTACTGCACTGGTGTTTCTCTTCCTTTCCTCAGCCCCTAAGAAGAGAAGGATTGAGAGGATCATCTTTGCTAGGTGTAGCATCTTGCTGAGCATTTATTTCTCTTTCTTGTTTCAGATCGTATAAAGCTTAGATGTCTTCATAGTTCACAGCCTCATCTTTTGGATGCACCAGCCATCAAATCCAGGACCTGCCCAAAATGTTGTCTTGGTTCATTTCTATTGCATTCTTTATTGAGTTCAGCTGTTTTGGATCCTTTCAGGAAGAAAATCAGGGTATAAATATTGAAATAAAAATAAAATAAACCATCCTGACTTTTCACAGAAAGAATCAACTTCCTCCCTGGTTGCTTGGCATTTAAACTAGCATTTTGGTTCCACAGGAGGGGATTATAAACTTACTGCAACTAACGGTAATGTAGAAGACCTGATTTTTTCAACAAATAGAACTTAGTGGAATCTAGGATTATATTTCAGATATGCAAGTCATCCCTCAGATATTGAATGTGTGATATGGTTGTCAGCAGTAGTCTCACTGCCTCCAGGTGTGTATAAGCAAAGGAAGCAAATCAGTGTCTATTCACTGGCTCATGACAATTCTTAGGTGTTAGCTTTAGGGGTGAACATGTTCTTATCATTAAGTATAGACTCATACTCATAAGAGAATACTGCAGGAGATCCACGTACAAGACAGACCAACTGCTTTCATTTAGAAAATGAGCTAGTTAATAGCATGATAATAGCTTTGATTAGAAGTGTGCATTCAAAATAAACCAAGAAAAAAATTACGTTGAATACATATCAGAGAATCTGATCAGCTACTGGTATAGCTGATATCAAATAAAAGCTAATGGGTTTTTTGGCTTTTGAGTACTAGTAATAAGACCCAGAAAGAGGCTACCCTAGTCAACCTCCAAGTGGAACCTGAAGATCTCCTGGGATCACATGGAATGCACCTGTAAGCCAATGGCAGAGCTTCATTTGGCCACCACCGTAGGGGAATTATATAGATAGATATTTAACTATACCATTGGCTGGAGTGGTGGGAGCTGAGAGCTCCATGCCACTTTGGCTGGGCCTGGCTCCTTTTGCAGCTTGGTTTAAACCTAGCTGCAAAAGGAGCCCACCAGCCGAGGTGGCATGGAGCTCTCAGTTCCTGCCATTCCATCTCATCCTCTTTTGTAGCTCTGAGCTGCAAGAGAGGATCAGCTGGGGCAGTGGGAGCTGAGAACCCTGTGCTGCCTCAGAGTTTAAACTGAGCTACAAGGGGAGCCAGCCCCAGCCAAGGTGGTGCAGAGCTCTCAACTTCCGCTGCCCCAGCAGGGCAACTTCCCTGCCAACTTCCCTGCAGCAAACCACGCCACAGGAGAAGCCGTCCCAGCCAGGTCTGTGTGCAATGAGGAGTGACCTCCTTGCCACATGTAGATCCTGGACCCAGCTTCTCCTGCAGCATGGTTTAAACCAGGGGTGGCCAACAGTAGCTCTTCAGATGTTTTTTTTGCCTACAACTCCCATCAGTCCCAGCCATTGGCCATGCTGGCTGAGGCTGATGGGAGTTGTAGGCAAAAAACATCTGGAGAACTAACCATTGGCCATCCCTGATTTAAACCATGCTGCAGCAGAATCCAACCCAGCCCCAGGATTGGGCTTGCTTTTTTTTTTTAGCCTGTTTTTTTCTTCTTCTCACGTCTATTGGATCTGAAAAAAAAATCAGGATTTCCAAGAAATCCTGGATCCTAATACCGTACTGGTATTGAGATTCAGGATTTTTTGGAAATATAAAAAAAAAAAAATGGGTCCAATAGACCCAAACCAAAAAAATACTGGGGAGGGTTTTGCACACCTCTAGCTTTGATTTTATTCATAACACTTCCCTATCAGTGGTGTGTGAGGAAAAGTGTCCATTACTCAGAACTAAGTGTTTCATTTTCTATGGCTTGCTTTCTTTTCATTCTGCTAATACTTAATGAAGTCACATGTGCAAGCAGAAGAAGCAAGACACTTTTTTTAGTATGAATGCACAATCTTCTTTATGACCAGGCCTCCTACGAAGGTCATCTTCACCCATGTCCTCACCAGTGTGATTGTACATCGAGCTGACATTGAACAGAATCTCATTAGAGACACAGTAAATTGAAATCCCGCCATCTTCCCAACAGTGACCTAAAACAAATTATATCTTATGTTATTTACAACTTCACTGGCTTATCAGGAAGACAGTCTCACTAGGAAAACAAAACCACCCCAAACTGAATAATACCTGCTCAAGCAGGAATAAATAACTACCAAGTTTTGCAGTAGAGGATATTTAACTTGATCAGAGCAGTGTTGTGACAACCAATGAAAAAGAGAATGTGTATTGTTTCAGAATCTTCTGAATTTTTGGATGACCCTAAAGGTGAACATGGACTTCCTGGAATTATTTGCTCTAAATAAACAGGCCAAGCAAAACCCAGGCTCAGCATAAGCGGTCAGTATGTTCAAGTCCATGATATTATCTATGCATTTGCAGGATAATTGAAAATGACTTATTTATTTGAAATATTATTACCTGTGCTCTGAGTTTTAAAAAAAGAAATTCATGATATGACGTTACTATAAAACAATAAAACCACACTATAAAGAACCTACAAGATAAATGCTGAAGCATACAGGTGTTGCTCCATTTGCTTCTCAATGAAGGGGCTTTTGCTCTCCCTCTCTCCCCTGGAAGGGTGGCTGGTCACTGGGGTTGCCAACCTCCACATAGGGACTGGAGATCTCCTGGTATTACAATTGATCTCCAGCTGACAGAGATCAGCTCCCCTAGAGAAAATGGCCACTTTGTAGGGTGGACTCTTTGGCAATATACCCTGTTGAGCCCCTCCCCTTCTTAACCCCCAGCTTACTCAGGCTACACCCCCAAAATCTCCAGATATTTCCCAGTCCAGAACTGGCCACCCTACTGGTCACTGCTGGGGGAGGCAGGAGGCAGTTGAATTAGAAAAGCAAATCAAGTCTCACTCACCTTACCAGCGGCTCTGTTCTAGATCCAAGCACCTTCTCCTACTGCAGCTGAGACACTTCCCAGGATGGTGGGGAAGCACCTGGAAAGCGCCTGGGGAGCCACAGACGGGGGCATGAATGCTCTACATGCTCTCCAGGGTTCCCATGGCCTGCCCCTCTTCTACAGGGTAGGTGTCAGGACACTCCAGGCACTCCTTTTCTGGCTGGCTCACTTCTGGGTTGGCTTGATGTCATCTTTAGCTGGCCCTCTGTTAGCAGCCTCACAGTCTCTTCACCAGTTCTTCTGAACCCCTAAACACCGTGCTACATTCCCTCCCCAACCTATATTTCTTGTAGCCTATGTGTTTGTGTTCTACATGGCAACCTCCACTCCATGGTGCCGCACTCCACTGCACTCCTCCGCTGTACTTCCTCCCACTCCCTTCCCCACCATTTCAATGCCTGGGAACGGATAGCTGAGCGTCGCACTTCCCGGGCTCTTTAAAGCCCCCCCACCCCAATGCCTGGGAAGGGGTGGTTGAGCACTGCGCTTCCTGGGCTCTTTAAAGGCCCCCCCGCTGATCAGCTGATCGGCGGGTAAAATGGTGCCAGAGGCTTGCAGCTCCTAGGCTGGCCCTCCAGCATGATCATGATGAGTGTGGGGTTGGGGGGGCAGTAGCGGTGGGAAGGATGAGCAAGCTGCTGAAAGAGTGGCTGCTGCCTCTGCCTCCTCCCCCCCTTCCTTCCTGGATCACAGGGGAAGGAAGGGGGGGAAGGAGCACTGGCCACTCTTTCAGTGGCTCATTCATCCTTCCTGCCACTGCTGCCCTCTCAACCCCACACTGATTGTGATCACGTCGGAGGGCCGACATAGGAGATGCAAGCCTCTGGCAACATTTTACCTGCCAATCAGCTGATCAGCGGGGGGGGGGGGTGGCTTGCAATGGCTTTATTTACAGTGTCAGCTGCTTGATGCTACCAGTCATTTCCTCCCAGGGAACCATTGTTACCAACTTTCAGGTGCTCAGTGCCCCCCCCCCCAAAGTGAAGATAGATTGTCCTTTTCCCATGTAGAGGCTGCTGGGTTGCCAACTCCAAGTTAGGAAATTCCAGATGGCAGCGATCACTTCCCCCTGAGGTGTGTGTGGGGAAATTAATACCTTCACTTGGGTGGGTGGGAAGACAGCAAGGCTTGGGGGGCACTTGCCCAAAGGCCTTTAGTGGTACCTTTCCAGGTTGGTGGGAAATTCCTAAGGTATCAATACAGGTTTCCTCCTGGAAACCACTGTTGCCAATCTCCTGGTGGGGACTGGAGAGCTCTCAGGATTAAAACTGCTTTCCAGATAGACGGCAGAGATCAGCTCCCCCTGAGGTGTGGGCGGGGAGTGAGTGCCTTCACTTGGATGGTGGGAAGACAGCAAGGCTGGAGGGGGGGGGGGACTTGCACACAGGCCTTTAGTGGTACCTTTCCAAGTTGGTGGGAAATTCCTGGAGATTCTGTGGTGGAGTTTGAGGAGGACATACAAGTTAGAGCATCAGAGCAAGGTCTGTCAGACAGAAATTCTTGCTGTGGAAGCTGACTGGGTGATTTTGAACCCATCACGGACTTCCAGCCTAACCTGCATCACAGGGTTGTTATTCAGATCAAAGACGAGAGAGGAGAATTATGTAAGCTGCTTTGGTCTCTCTCGCACTGTGAAAAAAGACTCTTTCTCCTATGTAGAGGCAGCCGGAAAGAGGAAGGTGAAGGAAAGCTTAAGTCAGAGGGGCAGATAAAGGAATCTCATCTGCCTTCTTATCTATCAACTCTCCATGTTCCACAATTGCGTAGGGCATTTACTCTTGACAGATGCAACATTATCCCATCAGCAGTTACCTATGGTAGATATAAAAAATCCCACTCTCATTAAGACTTTGCACATGTAATTTAAAACAAGTTGATTCATTATCCCATATTCTTCATTATTGCTCCAAATATGATACCATACCCCTTAGGTTTCTAGAGCCAGTTTTGCTCAATGTGACAGGTTGCTCAGATGCTGCAAAGGTATGCCAACTTCTGAATGATTTGTCATCTGAAATAACTGAAAAGGTTGCTTTATTCTTGCATCTGGTAATCAAGGATCGATTGTCCAATGTTTAGCTGTATATGACTGGTTTATTTTGTTATTTCTGTATCTCTTTATTGACATATTTATAATCTGATATATGCCAATAAAGGCTTGTGTGAAATGTGATAAAGGATGGCTTCACCTGGAGCTAACTACCCTACACCTGGCTGCTTGCTACTGTTCAGCAGCGGCCACCCTATGATAGCCACTGTGGCAGAGGAGTTAGGACTCCAGAGTGGGATCTTCCAGACCTAGGTTCTTGCTGTGGAAGCTGACTGAGTGATTTTAAACCAGTCACAGACTTCCAGCCTAACCTGCCTCACGGGGTTGTTGATCAGATCACACAGGGGGAGAGGAGAATGAAGTAAACTACTTTGGTCCTCCCCCTCCCCATTGTGAAGAAAGACTGTCATTTTCCGATGGAAAGGCTGCAGGGAGGGGGAAGGCAATGGAAACGAAAGTCAGAGGGGCAGATTAAAGGGAAGGAGATAGGTTGTTAACTCCAGGTTAGGAAATTCCTGGAGATTTAAGGGGTGGGGCCTAGAGAGAGTAGGTTTGAGGAGGGATAGGACCACAGACATGTACAATGCTATTTCCTCCTGGGGAACCACTGGAGATCACTCAGATTAACAACTGCTCTCTAGATAGCAGAGATCAGCTCTTCTTGAGGTGGGTGGGGAGAGTCAATGGCTTCACTTGGGTGGGTAGGAAGACAGCAAGGGTGGTGGGCACTCACCCAGAGCCTCCTTCTAGAGTCCATTGTATTTTTCTTCACAACGGATCTTACTCCTAGTAGCTACATAATTCAGAATTAACTTATGAAATTCACTGGAACAGAATTATTACCCCTGCCCATGGCTCCCTTCACTGCCGGGGCCTGTACAGCAAGAGGGACAGGAATACTCCATCCTGGATCAAATCAGAGAATCATGATAGGAATTAAGAAGAAGAGATTGAATTTATACCCTGCTCTTCACTTGGAGTCTCAGAGCAGCTTACACTTGCTTTCCCTTCCTCTCCACACAAGAGACACCCTGAGAGGTAGGTGGGGCTAAGAGAGCTCTGTTGAGAACTGCAGCTTGCTCAAGGTCACCCAGCTGCCTGCAAATGGAGGAGTGGGGAATCAAACCCGGTTCTCCAGATTAAAGTCTGCACTCTTAACCACTATACCAAAATTGAGCACAATAAAACGTAAGGTTGCCAACTCTGGACTGTGAATTTCCTGTAGATTTGGGGGTGGAGCTTGGGAAAGGTGGGGTTTGAGGGAGAGGAGGGAATAGTGGAATATAATGCCATAGAATCCGCCATGCAAAGCTGCTGTTTTCTCCAGAACTGATGTCTGTCATCTGGAGTTGAGATGTAATTCCAGGAGATATGCAGGCCCCACCCAGATCTGGATCTAGGAAGGGGCACTTGCCCCAGGTGCCACCAGATGGGGGGCACCAAGTTGGGTATGGAGTACTTTCTATTCTATGGGCCCATAAGATAGGCCTTCTGAGCAGTGTAGGAAACAGAATGCTCAAATAGATGGACCACTGTTCTAAGCCAGCAGGGGTCTTATGTTCTCATTATTCTGCTGCTATGAAAGATCCCCAGGCTATTAGAAAATGCATGAGCTTCTTCTGAACACTTGTCAAGAAATCTCATCTTGTAGCTACCAAGCAGATTCTCAGTCGGAGTGAGGGGAGCTCATCCATCTCTAATGGGCATAAATATTTTTTTCTACAACAACCACCTAGGGAACAGATTCTTCCAGACAGCTGACATTAATACAACAGTAGAAATGGGAAAAGAACAATAAGATGTTAAAAAGAAGGGAGAGATGGAACAAGGGATAAGGAATAGCTGCCATTAAGCCTTGATTTTATTTGGGCTTCTCAGTTTCCTTAGCCTGTAAGTTTTTGCAGGTCCCAGCTCAGCCTGCTAGAAGCAATATGCTTGTTTTGAATACATTCACCTCTGGCTGTTAAGATGATCAACCTTGGGAGTCTCCCAAATTTATTTCAATCTGGGGCTGCCAAGTAGCTAAGTATATCCTGGTTGGGTGATCAGCTCAAGGTCTGAGGCAGGGTTGTTTTAAAATAAGCCTTGCTTGGGGAATGAGAAGCCGGCTATTCCATCAACAGCTGAGAAGGGGCTGCATCATCGATCTTCCTCCATCATGGACTGCCCGGCATGGTTCAGACTTTCTCCTTCAAGCTTGCATGCAAGAATCGTGTGGTGGACCTGCTTCTGCTGAGCAAGAATCTTTCTTTTATTTGCCTTTGTGTGTGCCTTAAGAATGCTTCCAGTCCAGTTTACACTATTTGTAGGGCTGCCGAGCTCCCATTAGGGGAGGGGTTTTCCCCGGTTTGGGGGTCCCCAACCCACCAGCACAGAGCTGTCCAGTGGAGGGATTCCCACCCCTAAAGAGCAAAATTGATTCATAACATGCTTGACATGATGATATCACCTGGAAGTGACATCATTGTGCCGGGCACATTGCACCAAGGATGCTCTAGCATTTGGGTAAAAACTCTATTATACCATACAGGTTTCACCCAAATCCTAGAGCATCCCCAGCATGATGACATCACTTCCAGGTGGCATCATCGTGCTGTGTGTGCAAAGTGAATGTGAATGGAGTCCCCCGCCATGATCAAGGTAGGACTTGACAACCCTAACTCTTTGTAACTTGAGCAATTTACTAAACTGGAACATTTCCTGCCTCATGGTATCTGGAGTCACTGAGAACTTGCAGAAAACCTCAGATGAGAACCTGGGAGGCTAAAAGCCTCTGGTAGGAGGGTTAGAACCCTCCTGGCTGAAGTTCAGCACCTGGGAGCAGGAGTAGGGCTCTCAAGGACCATACACAAGGGTTGCCAACCTCCAGATAGGGCATGCAGTTCTCCTGAGATTACAGCTGATCTCCAGACAACAGAAGCCAATTCCCTTGCAGGAAATGGCTGTTTTGGAAGTGGCATTATACCCCTCTTCCCCTGCCCTGCATCATTCACATTGTAAGATTTTGTGACAGAGGTTCTCTGTGCTGTAAAACTGCTAATTGCATGAGCAATGAGTGTATTAGGGTAGGATTTCTTTTTAAAAGAAAAGATGGTTATTTAGCATCTGTTGTAAAATGGTTTTTCACAAATTAAGAAATTAAAAATATAACTTTGTTTGGTTTATATTTTACCAGCTGTGGTGCAGACAGTCTGAGTTGTATTGCCCCCAAGGCTTCTTACAGAATTAATGTGTGCCCATGAGATCTTTTCTCATAAGACAGCATTCTTCATCCAAAGTCAAAATGGAATTTATGGCCCTTTTCTGATTTCTCTGAATACAGTGGGTTTGGCATAGTAATGTTACCTAAATAATGTTGATCCCATATTTTCCATTTGTCTCTTTTCCCTGACAGAAATGTCGGGAACCAGATGATTACTACATTTCCTACATTGCTGCAATGAAATGTTAATGCTTAAACTTGAGATCACAATTCAGAACAGATGCCAAACACCACCCATAATGTCTGATCTTTTTATAAAAGACATTGAACAGTGCTTTATCAGTCATATTCTGTCATGAGAACAGAGCAGCCAACATGCTAGACAAAAATATGCTTTTTCCCATCCCATATCCACTCAAATAAACATGATTTCTCATAGACAAAAACATTTCCAAATCTTAACATGTCCTTCTTTGCCAAGTTATTAACAAAGGGCAAGAGTCCAACTGCTACCTAGTCAGAGAATGGGTAGCATAGTTTGATCTCATTTTCACTGGTACAATGAGGCTAACTCTTGGGCACTTGTAATAGTCTATTCTCACACCAAGGACCACTGCCTGAGCACTGAGAATCTGTCCTCCTACACTTTGCTGATAGCTCTTTTCTGGCTGATTTATTTATTTAATTCAGCAATAGCTGTTCTACACTACAGTGAAAGAAAAGAGTACATGTTTCTCTACGTTAAAGATACACTAGAACATGACAGCCATTGCCTTCCTCATGCATAAATGTGTCGGTAATGGTTGAAAATTTATATGACACCTTTCCAGCCAAATCTCCATAGGGAATAATAGAGTTCCCAGCAGACATTTCCCTTCCCTCCCCCTGCTTTCTGACGACCCTGAAGTGGGGGGGAGGGCCTCCAAACCAGGGGATCCCCTGCCCCCACCTGGGGATTGGCAACCCTACTTGTTCCTCACGTGCGCAAAGTAGTCATAAAGCAATCCCTGTCTAACTTTTAGCGATACTAATGTTACAGTTGTCTAGCAAGTATTCTTTAGGCCATTATGCGAACTGCTAAAGCTAGTATAAAGCTAGTGACTTTCTCAGGTATAAAGCTAGTGACTTTCTCCCCCTCTGGTGTTGGTGCAATTTCTTTCCATTGCTATATGAAATAGCAAGGCCCAAGGCACCAGGGCCTCGGCTGACAGGCTCAGGCCTTGTACTCTCCTCATCTTTTGGTGAGGCCCTTACTTCGAAGCTAGTGCACTGATTCTTACCTTGCAAAAACAAAAAGACACATGCCTTGCCTTCAACTTTACTAAACCTTCTGCTGAATTAGATAAAGTGAACACCAACAGTGGCATAATTAACCAAGGTAAATAGTCTGTGTGGCTCCCACTGTCCATGATCAGATGGTGAAACAATGGTCTTGTTCAAATTATGACATGGGTGAGAGAATCAGTAAAAGTGAACACCCTCCCCTCTGCTAATTTCTATTGGGTAAGTGTCTGGATCTGGCCAATGTTTGTTCTCAGCTAGTCTTTTATCAGGACTATTATTAAAGGAATGCTTTCCCAAACACAGATAAAACGTTGCTCACATTAGCACACAAAAATGTGGCAATGTTACACTGCCTAGACTGAAACAACATGGTATTTTTTTTTTTTATTTACACCACAGGAGAACACTAGTTTAGGAGAGATTTTTAAAGACTCTCTGAGACTCCCTCTACTGTGTATGGGGCTGCTTCTGAAGATTGTCCAGGAACTTCAGCTGGTATAAAACATGGCTCCCTTTAACAGAGAATTGCCACAGGAACTCATAAAGCTGGAGCTTTTCAAACTATACTGGTGACCAGTGTTCCCTCTAAGTGAAGTTAGTCTGAGCTAGCTCACAGTTTTTTAGCCTCCAGCTCACACATTTTTGGGAGCCTCCAGCTCAGGAAAAATGGCCCCAGAACAAATTAATTTATACAGTAGCTCACAACTTTAAAGCTCACAAAGTAGAATTTTTGCGCACAGGACTCCACAACTTAGAGGGAGCATTGTGTGGTGACCAATCTGTTTCTGAGCCCAGAAACAGATTGGTGTTTGTGGCTTTTAAATTCATAAACACTAAGATGTAGTACCCAAGATGGGGACTGGATTTCTTTCAGAATTACAACTGATTCCTAGATGACAGAGGCCAGTCCCCTTGGAGGAAATGGCAGCTTTAGATGTGGCACCAAAGCCACACTAAATTCCCACCCCAGACCCTGCCAGCCTCCTAAACTGGATTTGTCAAATATATTTGGATCCAAAGTACCTGAAGAACTGCCTTCACCTCTATCTACCTGCCGAAGCATTGAGATCTTACTGGACCTTACCTTATTTAAAGTGAAAGAGGCACCAACTTGGAGAAGGCCCTTTTCAGTAAGCTCCCATATCATGAGATTCCTTCCACTCAAGAGCTGAAAGTTGTTCCATCACCTTCTGGAACATACCAAATATATGTTTTAATTCTGAAAGTCTTTAGAAGACATTGGACAACTCAGCCTTCCAGCACCAGCAGCTCACTGATGTTGGTGCAGCTAGTCAGTATCTCAGCAGAGAAAAGAAATGCCAAAAGAAAAAGGACCTGACCCCCAAGAAACTGAGAGCATAGCAACTGCCCTGCAATCCTGCCAATATCCAACTATCATGGAGCACTATGCTAGCAATAGTCCAATACCAGGCATTAATGGAAGCAGGCAGCCTACATATATGGTGAAAATAAGGGAAGAAATAAAGGAAACACAACACCCTCTGCTGTAAGGAGGACTATAGCAAACCCAGGAACATCCCCAAAACTACAATGCTCTGAAGCTGTGGATACATTTCAGATCCGCTTGCACAAATAGACTTTTTAAATTTTTTGACAGGTATACAGGGAAGGAAGGACAATCACTCCAGCCATATCACTCAGACACCTCAGCTACTCACAGAAAGCCTATGGCCACTCCTGGTTAAGACTTCATCTGCTTTGGATTGGGGTGGTGGTGGTGAATCTTTCTGCTTAGATAGCCTCTAAATTAAAATTTAATAAGGGCAGAGCTAATCTAGGTTTGTCAATGTCAGAGGAGACAGCTCTGGAGCCCAATGCTATGTACAAGCTAGGAATAAGGCCTGTTGTGAGGAAAAATACAATGGGCTCTAGAAAGAAGCTCTGGGTGAGTGTCCCACTCACCCAAGTGAAGGCATTCACTCCCCCACTCTTGGTGTCTTCCCACCCTTCCCTCCAATTACCACCCACACCCCAACCACCTCTTCCTCTCAACTACCTCCACACCCTTGGCATTCCACTATTCCCCCCATCCATGACATTCACTCACTCCACACTTGCTGTTTTTCCACCCACCAACCAACCCCTGGCCTTCACCCCTGGCTATCTTCCCACCCACTCCCAACCCTTGGCCTTCACTCGCCCCCACCCTTGCTGTCTTCCCACCCACTCCCAACCCCTGGCCTTCACTTGCCCCCCACCCTTACTGTCTTCCCACCTACTCCCAACCCCTGGCATTCACTCAGCCCACCATCCTTGCTGTCTTCCCATCTCCCCACAGCTGAAACAGATGCTGGCTTTCCCTCCCTGCATATGTGTGTGAGAGTGTGTCCCCATGTCTGTGGTGGCGCAAAGCTTTAAAAGAGGCCCCAAATGGAAATAAGGAAGAATAATTATGGGAGGTGAGGGGGATGACAATGGTCACACAGATGCTGAAGCTCAGCATTCCTTTTGCTTGCAGTGCATTGTTGCTGCCTTTTCCTGTCATATTCAAGCCTTGAGGTGTTTACAATCAGTGTGAGCTTGTGGCATGATCTGTGTTTTTTTGGCTTGGCACGGTTGTGTTATGGTATACCATACAGTATGCACCTCAAGGCAGCCTTTTCTGTAGGGGAACTAATCTAACTTCAGTTTTCCATCTCCTCACTCTCCCTGCAGCCTCAGCCTAGGAAACAGACAGTCTTTCTCTGCAATGAGGACCAAAGCAGCTTACATCATTCTCCTCTCCCCCTTTTGATCTGCAGAACAACCCTGGGAGGTATGTCAGGCTGAAAGTCTGTGACCAGTCTGAAATTACCCTGTCAGCTTCCACAACAAGAACTTGTGTCTGCCAGACTCTGCTTTGAAGCACAAACTGCTATGCCACGCTGTCTGTCATGAGGGGTTGCTGCTGAACAGTAGCAAGCTGCCAGGCCTAGGGTAGCCAACCTCCAGGCAAACAATAAGAGAAACAAACACTGTGATGTACTGGCTAACAATGTTGAGTAAAAACCTTATAAGAAAAACCTTTTTAGAATCATCTTTTTTTACATTACAGCTACACTAGAAATGTCCATTCACATAACAATATTACAAGAAAGGTCCAATGAACACCCAGATATAGATTCATTTCATCACTGAACTTCCTCAGGAGTAGTCCTTCCTATTTCTTTCAGGGTTACCAGCCTCTTGTAACAAACCAATGTTATTGCTCTTCTGCAACAACTTTTACTTCAAGTTCTCTCATCCAGGAATAAACCAAGATAACAACAAGAAATAATTATTAGGGTTTTTTAATTGTTGTTAAAAACTTACCAGTCAATGACACTTAAGTGTATATATTTATTTTAGGAGCTTAAGCCAGTCCAAACTTCTTCTTTAATCAGATCCAAAACCCTTCTGGAGTTTGCTTGCCAATTGCTGTTTGCAATATTTTTATTAAAAGCAAGCCATTCCTTTTGATGGCAAAATACTCTCATATTCTCTATTGTAGAGAGTATGAGTGCAGAGAGCAATTGGCCAGCAAACTGGCACTCTGTTGTACCTAATCCTGTTCTCCATCCATTCTGTCAACATATTCTCCAAATATCTTTTTCAGTGTCCTGTAGTGGAATCTGGGTGAATCTTGTTAAAGCCACATCTTTAGTTCAGTCTCTTGCAGCTGCAATCCCGTGCAGCTACTTGGAATTAAGTACTGTTGAATTCAGTGGGACCTCTTTCACAAGAATATATATATAAAATTAGTCCATACAAAGATTATCATTTAATTCTCAAGTGAAAAATGCACAGAAGGATCTGCCTAAATTAGAATGCAGATTTATCTAGTAAAATACAGCAGTTCCCCAAGGTTTCTGCTAGGAATCATTGCCAAGACTACCTAAGAACTTTTAAAAAGGAGATACCAGTAACTGGATCTAGGTTTCTATACATGTAAAAAATGGATTCTTCCACTGAGGTGTTTGTTAGCACAGGGTCATTGCAAGATCAGTATTGTGCAAATGCATTGCTATTTATTGCAGTTTGTGTTTAAACTACTATAATCCCAATATTGGATATCATACAGCAGGGGTGGCCAATGGTAGCTCTCCAGATGTTTTTTGCCTACAACTCCCATCACCCCCAGCCATTGGCCATTGGCCATGCTGGCTGGGGCTGACGGGAGTTGTAGGCAAAAAACATCTGGAGAGCTACCATTGGACACCCCTGTCAAACAGAAACATTATATGTTGTCTCTAGCTTTGCCCCAGTGGAAAAAATAGCACTTCCATAGGGTTGTTTCAGTTTGGTAAAACAGTAGGGTTGCCAGGTGTTGATGACATCATACAGAAGTTATGTTGTGATGCTCTGACTTTTGAGCAAAACTCTGTTAAAATTGGCATCCTGTTTGGGTAGAAGGCAGTGCTGCAGCTCCCTAGTAAGGGGGATTTTTTTTCTTCTGTTCAGGGTATGAAGGACCCCTCTGGGGGGGTCTATGCCCATCAATCTTAGGGCGTTTTCGCACTGACCTTAATCGGCAGCGACGTCCCTCTTCACCGCGCAGGATCTGCGCGGATTTCACACCAATTGCTGCGGAGCACCCGAAAGAGCCGCAAAGTCCTGCGGCTTTTGCGCCGCAAATAGAAACCGCCAAAAACCAGTTTCCATTTGCACCACAAAAGCCGCGGGACTTTGCGGCTCTTCCGGGTGCTCCACAGCAATTGGTGTGAAATCCGCGCAGATCCTGCGCGGTGAAGAGGGACGTCGCTGCTGATTAAGGTCAGTGCGAAAACGGCCTTAGTTAAAGGCTGATCCAAGACGACGTCAAACGCCTTTAGCTGTTGATTTCGGTTTGGGGAAGGTGGGGAGCTGCCTTCTTCAGATCTTGAGATCCAGCCAGCTCATTAGTCCCACCAACCAGCTTAAATCAGTCACAGCTGATTTAAGGTAACCCTGTAGGATTTTCAAGGTAAGAGACATTCGGAGGTGGTTTGACATTGCCTGCCTCAATGTCACAACTGTGGTATTCCTTGTAGGTCTCCCATCCAAATACTTGTCAGGGCGGACCCTGCTTAGCTTCTAAGATATAACAAGATTGGGCTAGCCTGGGCTATCCAGCTCAGGAGAGAGAGAGGGCGCACATGCGCACGCACACACACACACACACTGCTACTTACAGAGCAGCTGCTTGGGAGTTCTAAACACAAAATTCTCAACATCATGTTGACCTTGCTGAAATGGAAAGTTCCCAATGGTGAGAATTTCAAACCAGGATCAACTAAAGTGCTGGAATGTAAGGGACCCCAAATAATCAAACTCTTATCAGTTCTACATCAGACATTATGTAGATTTTATCAGACTCTCCAGAAGGAATGCCTAAAACTGCTATATTCCACTGTCAATATTTCCTGTACCAGAATGACCCTACTTCATGCATTCCCCTGTTTCATTAGCAAGTCCAGAAGCCCTAATTTGTACTCAATCATTTTTAGTAGGACATAAATTGGGAACATTAATTAGGTGAACAAATTATTTGGCACTGTAAAGAAAGCATTACTAAGATGACAGGGAGTTCCAGGGCAAGGGAAAGGACAAATTGTATAGGTCTCAGACCAAACTCAACCTACTTCTCTTCAGCACTGTTGAGAAGAAAGGTGTGAGAGGACAACATTACAAGGGCGCTAGTCACCTTGAGTGCCAAGAACATGGGCAAGGTGTGTGATTTACTTTCACATGATGTTTGATTTGTTCTGTGTGGTGTGAGTTGGGCCTAAAAGGTGGACTCTATGGCATTATATCTCTGTCTGGGTGCCTATGGTAGCTCTCAGCAGTTCTGCTTCACTTTCCAGTACATTTCCTTTTGGAGAGTTTACTCACAGGCTAAGGCCACAAGACAGACAACTCAGAGAAACTTCCATAGCATTATAGCACTGAAACTCTCTCTCGAGTAAGATCTTTCTGTGAAGGCTCCTTTTGAAGCAATGGCAGTGGCTGCAGTATAGGATTGTAGAGTTGCCAGGTCCAGGTAGGGAAATATCTAAAGATTTGGGGATGGACCTGAGAAGGGTGGGGTTTGGGGAAGGGCGGGACTACAATGGGACATAATACCATAGAGTCCACCTTCAAAAGAGGTTATTTTCTCCAGGTGATTTGATCTTTGTCACCTGAAGATCAGCTGTAATAGCAGAAGATCCCCAGACACCACCTGGAGGTTAAGCAAACAAGTGAGTAACACAGATGAGATGAAACCAATAAAGCAGAAAGCTTCCATGTAGCAAAGCCTCAATGTACACAAATTACAAAACCAGTCGAATATTCTATTATAAATTGTGCAAATGATCAAGAACAGTTAATTCCAAAATATACTGTATGTGTTTATATAGAGTATATTTTGGAATTAACTGCTCTTGATCATTTGCACAACTTATAATAGAATGTTTGATTGGTTTTGTAATTTGTGTACATTGAGACTTTGTTACACAGAAGCTTTTTGCTTTATTGATTTTACCACCTGGAGGCTGGCAACTCTACAAGCTTGCCAATTCTGGGTTGGGAAAATCCTGGAGATTTTGGGATGGACCCTGGGGAGGGGAGGGACCTCAGTGGATTGTAATACCAGAGACTCCACCTTTCATAGCAGCCATTTTCTTCAGGGCAATTGAGTTCTGTAGTCTGGAGATCAGTTGTAATTCCAGGAGATCTTTTGGCCCCACCAGGAGGCTGGCATCTCTACTGCAGCACAAGGATATAATGCCCACTCAACAGGCACAGACATTTAAGAGGAAAATGTAACATGTCTGAAATGTCAGAAGACCTGGAGTGTTCCTTGCCTCATCTATAAGCGCCTTTCATGGACAAACTGCAGTAAATGGCATAACACAGGTAGTAGTTGGATTATATAAGAAAAGGTGGTCTTTGATGGTTGTGGGTCCCAAGTGCTCTAAAGATAAAGGCTAGGGATGCCTACCAGGCAGCATGTTTCCCTTACAGCTCTGCAACTGAAGAGGCTCAAGGTTTATTTTTTTCAAAAAAAAAAAAATCTGACAGCCAGGACATCAGGTTTCCATCTTCTAGGTGGTGGCTGGAAGTCTCTTGCTAATTTTTTCAGTTCACCTGGAGAGAATGGCTGTTTTGGCAGGTGGACTTTATGGCATTATATCCCCATTGAAGTCCCTTCCCTCCCCAAACCCTACCCTCCTGAGGCTCCATTCCCCAGATCTCCAGGTATTTCCCAACCCGGACCTGGCTACTCTATTGGGACTTCAGTGATGTGTCTACCACTCATTAGAACATGAGAATATTTGGCGTTCTTACCCAGTGTATAAAAAGCTTTATTGGAAGCTTGAAAAAGCTCTGTTCAAAACAGGGGCACTAGTAAAGACCTGTAGCCTTTAGATTGCTTGCTGCATCTTTCATGAATATGGATTGATTGAACACTTATCAGTTTCATCAGAAGTTTCCTGAAGAAGTCTGGCATTAATTGCTGAAGAACAATGGGACTGGTGCTCTGATGTTTAAGTTCCTTGGACTTTATAAAATTGAACTACTACATTAATGATATTTGAATATACTATATATTTGTATTCAGTTATTCATTTTGTATTTTTTGAGGCTGGGGTTCACCGGACCATTGCTTTCTATTCCTCTGCCCACCTGGGGATTGGCAACCCTACCTAGAACATGGATCAGAATGATATGACTCCTGTTCTCCAGAGAGGGGGGTAGCCTGTGTCACAGAGAATGCTGATATATGCTGCTCCTGACTACCACTTAACTGTCCATCAAGGAATAATGTGGGGCCCAGCACAATGGTAGGCCAGTCATGCAATCAGACAGAGAAACTACCATCTCATCTATCACACCAAGGACCACCCCTTCTAGAACACTGGGATTACATAACAGTATTATCTCCAGCCTGTCAGGGTTCAGGTTCAGCCTCTGTTTAATCTCAACTGCAGCCTCCAAATATTTGTTTAGAAGCTGAGGGAGCTGCTTGGGATGTTTGGTTTGAGAAAAAAAAATATTGAGCTGGATATCATCAGAATATTGACAAAACCTAAACCTGGATCTTTACCAACAGTTTCATTTAGGTGCTGAACAGCAATGCTGATAAAACCCAGACCTGTGGAATATCACATCAGCCCCAGGGAGCCAAGCTAGTACAAGCAATAATCAGTGCATTTTGACAAAACATGAATGGAACCATCTGCCAGCTTGATCTGATAACCCGTTATGAACAGCTAGCAAGATTAATGGAACTGTATGACGCACTCTATCAAAGGAGAGATGCAGAGTATCTAGGAAGGAATTCCCTATATTGGCTTTCAGATGTAAAACAAAAATCCATTGTGCAGAATAGTGCATAGTATGATGCTGACCCAAGGAAGCCCCAAGCAGGGCTGAGTGAGAACATGTGAACATTCTCCATTAAATTTTATAACATAAAACGCCAGTATCAAAACACTCTAACATAAATCTATGTTGTGACAGCATTTTGAATACTGTATATACTTCTGGTCATCCAATCAAAAGTAGATATCAAGGCTTGAATCCAGAGATGCATAAGCAGAAATATAAACAGCCTTAGCATAGTTTCGCTTGTGTAAAATCTTCTGCAACATCTAGTGCTTTGCTTTCTGTATGTTATATTGTACAGAAAGTGATTGCACAAGATATTGCACAAGCAAAACCACAAACGGGGATATGATGCACAAGTGGCTACTGTTGTCTTTTTCTTGTTTTTCAATTTGTGCAAGAGCTCTCCAATCCCAAACCTTAGCAAAATCCAGTAACCTCTTCCCCAGTTGTCAATGTCAGTGAAGAAATGTAATGATCAAGAATCAGTGGGGGCAGGTACTGAATTACACTATCAGCAGGGTCATGATAATTGATTTTCATTGATTGCCAGCAGGAAATTTGTGCATTTGTTTTTGAGACAAAGAACTGCATTGCCACAAATTCTTGTTTTTCAGATTCTCTTATTCAAGCAGAAAACTCCCCCCTCCTTTGCTTTGTTGTCTTGTTGCTGTAGTTTAGCAGAATACACCTAGCAATGAAGATAAAGAGGAAGTATGACCAGAAGAGAATGAGTCTTATGAATCACTACCTCTGATTATGTTTTAACAAATGTGACTTGCTGAATACAATGGGTGCAAGGAAGCAAGACAAAGCTGCAAAGGAGAGTTCCCTCAGCAAAAAGACGTTTTGTTTTTTAAAAAAGATGAAGAGGATACTTTCATTTTTTTAACTAAAAAAGGAACTGAAGATAGATAACTGTTGGTTCATCTTATCTCTTCCTATTAGCAGCATAAAACGTATTGTTAATATCTGGAAAGTTCCTCATCTTGTTATTCAGGTCAAGTTGTTGACACATCTACTGGATGATGGCACAGAAAAACTAAAGAAACATTCTACAGTATTATCTCATGGTTATGACATGTAGATGGTATATAATATAAAATTACATTACTAACTTGTACATTCCCAGCACACCTTCCTCTAATTAATAAACTGTGCATGGTACTGTGGATATGCTATCCTTTGGTTGTTAGGGACCCATATGAGTGAGAAACCAAACTGATGACAAGCATGTACTTTTCAAACACTTGAACATATGAGGCTGTATTATACTGAGTTAGTTCATGTAGTGCAATAGGAGAGCCAGTTTGGTGTAGTGGTTAAATGTGCAGACTCTTATCTGGGAGAACCAGGAATGATTCCCCACTCCTCCAATTGCACCTGCTGGAATGGCCTTGGGTCAGCCATAGCTCTGGCAGAGGTTGTCCTTGAAAGGGCAGCTGCTAGGAGAGCTCTCTCAGCCCCACCCACCTCACAGGGTGTCTGTTGTGGGGGGAGAAGATATAGGAAATTGTAAGCCGCTCTGATTCAGAGAGAAGGGTGGGGTATAAATCTGCAGTCTTCTTCTTCAATACAATCTACTTCAGCTGACTGAAAATTTTCAAGGTTTCAGGCAGAGAAAGGTCGTTCCTGGAACCCTTTAGCCTTCCACTGGAGATGCTAGGGACTGAACCTGGAATCTTTTGTGTGCAAAGCACATTTTCTACTGCTTGTTCAGAAGGGTTGTTTTTAAAAAGACGAAATCCTTTGTTAAAGCAATATTGAAGAGGAGGGAAATTTATTAGGAAACATTAAGCCAGGACATTAGCTCTAGCAGGAAGCACTCGAGATTTCCAAATCCCTGTTTATGTTCATGAATTTCAGAATCAGGTCTGAGTGCAGACTGCCCACTAGTCACATTGCTGCCTTGGTTTCCCTCTCACCCACTCACCCACAGGATGCAGAGATGCTGCTCACCTTGCATAGCAAAAGTATATCTATCAGAATTGCAGGGGTACAAGTGATCAAAGCTGGTTTCGTTAGAGGCAGTCTCCGCACTCAGTCCTTCCAGGATTCAAGCTTATTGGAAAGAGACATACAGAGACGAAGATACAAAGAATGTATAAGCATAAGTACCTACTCAATGAGGACCAGAATGTTCATTAGAAAACTGAAACCCTCAAGATGGCCAGAAGAGTGGAAATTATAGCCCGGATCCACACATCATTAGATATTGTACAATTGTTGCAGTACAGTAATTTTTCACCTCCTGGAATTTCTTGAATGGAAAAGATAATTAGGAAATTATTACAGTGCAGGAAATTATTATAGTATTATATTATAATCAGGAAATTATGATAGTATTATATTATTATAGTACCACACAATTTGCTATCCAGCAGTATGTAGATCCAGCTATAGTGATATTCCAGCTGATCAGACTGTGCCAAATCACCCATAGTTATACCCAGGCAGAAAGCCAATGGTCTCAAGGGTGTCATCGTCTGCTGAAACAGATATTTGCCTCATCCCTCAATTAGTGTGTGTGTGTCCGAAGGAATTTCCCAGTAAGGCACATAGAAATAAGTAGGTAGATTACCATTAACTGAACTTTTGGATACTCATGTGGTGCTCAGCATTCAATGAAAAGTATTATTTCTAAAAACAGGCACTCAAGTCAACAATATTTCCCCATTGTGCTAAATCATGCAGCAAGTCTTGTGCATTTAGTTATTCTATTCTTTGTCAGTATTGCCACCCTAGGCTTGAACCTGCCTGCAGCTTGAGATTTTCTAATGTTGGCCTATTCTGTTTACCAGCCTTATGTGAATATGCAGGAGAGGGACTTTTCAGTTGCAGACCCCAAGCTCCAGAGTTCCTCCATCTGCAAAGGTCATGTAATTCTCCTCAGCATGAGGAGTTCGAAATATATATTAGATCCTACAATGTGTGACACAGTAGGTTGTGCATTGCACAATGTCTAGCTGATTGGCAGGAGCACATGGCCCGCCAATCAGCTGGAGAACCCTTTAAATCTTGCAGAAGGGGAGAGAGGGGGGCATTCACCAGCTGAATTCCAAGCAGCAAATCTGCCACTTGGAGTTCAGGCATGTGGGACACCAGTGCTCCTGCTAGCAAAAACTATTTAAAGGGAGAGATCAGTCCTAGCTTGTATCTTGGTTTTGTGTAGGTCCTGATCTGGAATGAAAGCAATGGATAAATTCCTGAACTTTCCCTTCTGGAATTAAGGTGAATGACAGGAGGAGTGGTTCCAGCCCAGAACAAGATGAGGCCACTGTGAATGTTCTGTTGCACAGTGTGAAGTGACAAACTGGTACAGAGATCTCCCTGGCTGGGGTGGGGGGGGACAATTAGATGAGTGAAAGTAATATTCTACCTTACATTATTTACTATCCATGCTATATCTAGGTTGATTCTCTTTTTGGACCCCATCTGTTGCAAGCACCTGGATCTATCATAAAAACATAGTGAGAACAAAAGGGGATGAGGGATATTACAGCAAGTTGGAGTTGGTAACAGGTACAAAAAGATAACACTTGTGAGAAACAGACTTTGTTCTTTCATTTGAGTACAGTTAAGCAGTAGGGGGAGTTTGTAGTATAAATCGTTGATGGTGAAACATAACATGTTGTGGGCCTAGAGATGCCATTTACCTGAGGGAGCAGGAAATTTCCCACTCCAGCTCCCATTGCCTGCCATTACTCCAGCACTCAATGGAAAAAAAAAATAAGAAGAATTTATGTCTGTACAGTAGCATTATGTCACTCCCAGGGAAAACCCAGAAAAGATAATTGACCAGAAACTCTATGATAATTCCTAGAGCAGAGTGACATCACTTCTAGCTTTTCCTCAGAAGTGACATAGTGCCACTACACCAGCAGTGCCTCGCCATGTCCCCACCTCCCCCAAATCCCACCAGTTACCAGCTGCTGGCTGGCAACACTATGTGGCTATCTGTACTGTAGTGGTTAGATTCCAACTTGCCCTTATCTGGATGGCCCAGGCTAGCCTGATCTTGTCAGATCTGAGAAGCAGGGCTGTCAGCTACACAGAGGCAGGCAACAGCAAACCATCTCTGTTTCTATCTTGTAAATCCTCCAGGGTCACCATAAATTATTTGCGAATTAACAGAACTTTCTACCACCAGACTCCAATTTGGGAGACCCAGGTTCAGCCCACTTGTGGGGTACGGTGGAATAAAAATCTCATAAATAAAAAATAAATAAAATTTCCTAACAGCCATGAAGCAAATGGGGCAACTTTGGTCCACTCATTCTCTCAGCCTACCTTTCCTCATCAAGTTACTGTGAGAGCAAAATTAAGGAGGGGTGAACCATGTAAGCTGCCTTGAGCTCCTTGGAGGAACGGCAGGATAACAATGCTGCAGAAAATATTCTCAAACACGGTCAACTGAGTAGCTGCCATGTTAGTTTGCTGCAGGAAAAATCAACAAGAATCTTGGGGCAGTTTAAGGACTATCAAGGGTTTTTTAAAATATATTCCCATAGTCAGATACAAGTGGGCTGTAGTTCATGAAAGTTTATGCTAGAATAAAAACCTGTTAGTCTTTGTATTGCCCTAACCTGGATGACCCAGGCTAGCCTGATCTCATCAGATCTCAGGAGTTAAGAAGGGTCAGCCCTGGTTATCACTTGGATGAGAGACCACCAAAGAAGTCCATGGTTGCTATGCTGAGGAAAGTAACAGAAAACCATCTATGTTAGTCTCTTGCCTTGAAAACCAGATGGGGTTGCAATAAGTCAGCTATACCCTAACAGTGCTTTCCACCAGTCTTTGTGTTGCCATAAGCCTCCTGACCATTTTTCAAATGTACGTGATCATTATGCATTAGACTTGCCAGTCCCCAGGTCTGGGTGAGGGATCCCACAGTTCTGCAGGCTCCTCCCCACTGCCAGCCAGCTAGTCAGCAGGGAGAAGCCCCGCCCCAAAAGCAACAATGTGCAAGTTTAGAAGCTTGCAAACAGCTTGTTTTTGGAAGGTGTGTGTGCCTTTAAATCTCAGCAAGACTGGAGTTACATAGGAGTGGGGTGAGCAGTCAGAGCCCTGTGTGAGAGAGGAAGCTAGAGAACACAGTCTCTCTGTTGGTTTTTTCATTCCTTTCAGAAGGTGTTTGCATAATAAAAATGATTGTAAAAAGTTGACTAGAACCTGATTATTGGATAGAGAAAAACTCCACCTTGTAGACCTCTCACTCCTTATGTTGGTTGAAATATAGCAGATTGTTACATTCAGGAATTCCGGTGAGCAAACCTATCTATACTATTGCCCCAGGGAGATCACAAAAGTGTGGGCATACAAAGTGTTTATTTTGGATGCTTTGTATGTGTGTGTTCACTTTTATTTAGTGTATGTGCAGCTGTTGCGGAACAAAAAAAGCAAAAAAGAGGATGAGGAAATAGCCTATATTCAGGAGAACTGCACTGCTGTATTTTTATTTATTTATTTGGAATGGGAAAGTCTCCAGGCTCCATCCTCAAAATCTCCCAGCTCTACCCCCAAAGCCACCAGGTATTTCCTGAATAGGATCTGGCAACCCTATCATGCATGTACCCTCCTCATAAAGCTGGCTCACAACCACACAAGAACTGCATTAATTATACGTTCAGAACTTTGTAGGAAGAGAGCTGAGAGTGGCTTATAAGGCCCAGAGGAGGGGGCCAGGAGCAGGGCTTGTAGATTTTATTGAAGACTCTTCCTAATGTTTCCCATATAAATTGAGCACTGGATCTAAACTTTTCTTGTCCCAGCATTGCTTCCCCAGACCTATCTACATAGTTTTTACCTCTTTGTTTGCATAGCCCTTTCTTGGAATAGGAAGGATCAGTGGGAAAAGGCCTTTAATGAAGGCCACCGCCTCGCCGACATAGGGGTAGAGGGGCTGGCCTTACAATGGCTTTCCTCCTTCCTCATGGGTCGGGGACAGAGGGTGGCGATTGGGGGTGAGCGATCCCAGAGGCGCACACTAGACTGTGGGGTGCCCCAGGGAGCAGTTCTCTCCCCGATGTTATTCAACATCTATATGCGCCCCCTCGCCCAGATTGCCCGGAGATTTGGGCTGGGTTGCCATCAATATGCAGATGATACCCAGCTCTATTTACTAATGGACGGACGGCCCGCCTCCGCCCCGGGGAACCTGGACCGGGCTTTGCAGGCTGTTGCAATGTGGCTTAGACTGAGCGGGCTGAAGTTGAACCCAGCGAAGACAGAGGTTCTCCATGTGGGTTGTGGCACTCTGGGGAAGGAAATATCTCTCCCGGCCTTTGACAGGGCGCCACTGAAGACGGCGCAACGGGTAAAGAGCCTGGGTGTTTTACTGGAGCCTTCATTATCAATGGAGGCCCAGATAACAGCCACTGCCAAGTCAGCATTTTTTCATCTGAGGCGGGCGAGGCAGTTGGCCCCTTTCCTAGAGCGGCAGGACCTAGCAATGGTGATCCATGCGACGGTCACCTCAAGACTGGACCACTGTAACGCTCTCTACATGGGGCTGCCTCTGTACCGGACCCGGGAACTGCAGCTAGTGCAGAATGCGGCAGCCAGGCTGCTACTTGGTCTCCCAAGACGGGAGCATATACGGCCGGGGCTACGCGGACTGCACTGGCTGCCAATTGTATACCGGATCTAGTACAAAGTGCTGGTCATAACCTTTAAAGCCCTATATGGCCAAGGACCGACCTACCTGAGGGACCGTCTCTCCCCATATGAGCCCCAGAGAGCACTGAGGTCAGTAGGCAAAAACAGACTGAATATCCCTGGGCCAAAAGAAGTTAAACTTCAAAGCACCCGCACTCGGGCCTTTTCAGCCGCGGCCCCACAACTCTGGAACCAGCTCCCAGAGGAGGTGCGGGCCCTGCGGAGCTTAGACCAGTTCCGCAGGGCCTGCAAGACCGCCCTCTTCAAACAGGCGTTCACCAATGACTGAGCTAATGTTTACTGCTAAATTAATAATGTTTACCGCCAATGTTAGTTTTAGGAATGTTTTGATTATTGATTGATTGGTTTTAATGTGAACTTAATGTTTTATTATTGTACTGTTTCACTTTTAAATGTTGTTAGCCGCCCTGAGCCTGCTCCGGCGGGGGAGGGCGGGATACAAATAAAATTTTACATTTACATTTACATTTATGTATACAAGATTATAATTTAAAAGGCACATCTTGCTATGACAGAATCAAGTCACCCATACAGCTGCCAGAAAAGAACAAGTAAAAAAAATGCTGACCAACAGTAAGTACCATAACTTTTAGGGCAAAATTTCTGTGGGCCTAGTACCCACTGCAACATGCACACCCCAAATTCTATCCCATTAATACATTCTTATGAGTCAAACAAGAAAAAATATTTCTGAAATTTCATAAATAGACCATATTATTACAGTAACCAGCTTGCAGCACAAACCAGGCCCCTTGGAGTTTCTAGGCACTGGAAGAATGTAATCATTCTTTTCCTCACAATGGTTGGGCTCTGAATCACTAGTATATCATGCACTTATTAACAATTGATCTTAGGAGCATTATGGAGTCTATGGCATTATACCCTGATGCTGAGGTCTCTCGTTTTCCCTCCCCAAATTATGCTCTTTCCAGGCTGCACTCCCAAATCTCAATGAATTCCCCAACCCGGAGTTGGGCGCCCTTCTCCCCCCAACAAGGGTTAATGTATGTAGGAGACTGAAGGAGAGAGAAAACTAGCTTGGCTGACTGAAAACAGCAATGCCACAGGCAGAAAGATTTTTTTTCCTTTGAGGGAGGGACTTAGGGGGGAATTAATCAGGGGACTCCCGCTGGGACATTAATTTTGAAGGATAAATTAATTGAAGGAAAATATGTTTGTCTAGTTATAGGCGGTAAATGAATGGGGACATGAACTCAAGTAATTGAGGAAAGATTTTTGTGAAAATGAGTTGCTTGCCTTATGGAAATAGGAGCAGAACCAGTTTGGGGTATTTGTTTATCTGAGATTTTTTTATACAGTTTTGCTTTTGTACAGTGCTCAGATCTGCCTTTATTCCATTTGTGTTTGTGGGCAAGCCAATTCTCCTTATATTGTCCTGTGTGGTCTTTGCAACTGTGGTCAGCCAAATGCCTCTGGGAAGCTTACAAGCATGAGGGCAACAACATTTATCTTCTGTTGTTTATCCCTAGCATCTGGTATGTGAGGGCGGGGGTGGGGGGGTAGGGTGGGGAAGGGACAAGCTTTGGAGGAGAAATATTTGGTGTTACACCTAAAACAAGTATCCAAATGTTCCTAGGTCTGCTGTTTCCAAGAGGAGAGCTGAATGAGAGAACAGGTTTTCCAAATCCTTTCCTCCTCATTTTCTCCCAGAAAAAGCTACTGTAAACTGAATAAAACTTTGTTGGTCTTAGAGGTGCACTTGATTCCTACTTTGTTCTGCTGCTTCAGACTAACACACCTGCCCACTTGGATCTACTGTAAGCCACTGTTACCCATACTGGTAAAAACTTAAGTATATTTTCCCAGTAGTATTGAAGCAGGAAAATGGCAGGTGAGGCATGGGTTGCAGCCCCCCCTCCCTTCAAAAAAGCAGCCACAATCGCTGGGATTTGCAAAGGCAGAGATTCTAAACAGATCATGGAAGAATCCATAATATGTAGTTTGAGCCTGATTTAGCGGGTTCAGTGATGTCAATGCCAGAGAAAATTGGCATTTAAGAGTTTTCCAGTCCTCAAACAGATCTTGCATCAGATTCTGTGATATGAATTCCTTGTTGAAAATGAAAACAAACTGGGGAAGCTACATTATTTAGAGCAAATGAAAACTATGGGAGCTAATAACTTAATGAAACAAAAACAAATAATATATATTCCCAACATGCAATGGATTGGCATTAAAGACATTAGTTCCTATTTTTACATTTTATACACCCCAGTTGAAGTAGATAATAATAATAATAATAATAATAATAATAATAATAATAATAATAATAATAATAATAATAATAATAATAATAATAATATTTTATTTTTATATCCCGCCCTCCCCGCCAGGCGGGCTCAGGGCGGCTAACAGACATGGGGATCCCATGATTCACATAAAACAACATAAACAGTTTTAAATATATCAGTCACAAATAAATTATTTGATG
The DNA here is from genome assembly GCF_032191835.1 of Heteronotia binoei. Lineage (NCBI taxonomy): Eukaryota > Metazoa > Chordata > Lepidosauria > Squamata > Gekkonidae > Heteronotia > Heteronotia binoei. The sequence goes on along the minus strand of NC_083227.1, from coordinate 115,788,167 downwards.
AGAAATGCAAGGAATTTTTTTTTTAACAAAACAAAGTTACATGAAGAAGGGACTGGATTGCAGAGTTCTGTCATACTTCCACAGAATCTTTAAACTCTCAACAGTATTCAATGGGCAGATATTGAAATTGTAAAAAAAATGTGAACTATGAAAGGAAAAGCAAGAGAAACAGCAGTCAGATCAAGCAGGGGAGTAACAATTGGGAAGAGGATGTAGCAATTCAGACCTATAAGATAAATCAAGACCACCAACTAAGCGCAACCAGGGCTCTTTTTTTGAGCAGAAATGCACAGGAATGCAGTTCCGGCTGGCTTGGCATCAGGGGGTGGTGGCCTAATATGCAAATGAGTTCTTGCTGGGCTTTGTCTACAAAAAAAGTCCTGTGTGAAACAATGGTAGCATCAAGGGGTGTGACCTAATATGCAAATGAGTTCCTGCTGGGCTTTTTAACAAAAAACCCCCTGAGTGCAACTGAAGAGGAATCTTGAAAATTCTGCAAACTGGATTTACAAAGTGGCCTGGAAAAACGGTCTGACCTCTCCTAGCAGTGAAGTTTTTCATGAAACAAACATCACCATTTTCACTTGCTAACCTCTGCATATCAAGTTGCTGCTGAAGGCTCAGGAAAAGTGTAATGTACTGGGATCGGCGCAGTAAGAGACCAGAGTCGGAGAGTGATTTCAGCAAGCTTTACTTCAGGAACACACACACACAGACTGAGCTCTGTTCAAACTTCCCGCTCCTTTATACAATTCTTCCCCCCTTCTGATTGGTTCTTAACTATCTACATGGATTGGCTATTTACAGGGCCCTAAGGGCCTATCAGGGTACAGTATGAGCCTGGATGTTGATTGGCTACTTATGTTTCAATCCTTCCCCTGATTGGGCACCCTTAGGCCTTCTCTGGAACCCTGGTGTGGAGTTCAAGCTCTGGCTTGTTCGGCTTCCCTCCAAAAGTAACAGTTCCCTCCAAAAGTAACAGTTCTCCCATTTGAGCCTAGGACACAACACCCCTCCCCCCATAGTTCCAGCTATCGGGTGACATAGTCCTGGAGATATGCCGGAGGGCGGCGGTCTCGTGTCGAAGCTCCGAGGGGACTGGGCGTTCCAACTCGGTTGGTGGTTTTGCGGCTGCAGAGCTGGAGACATCTGGGACGGCGGACCCGGGAGACCTGGGTTCAGCTGCGCAGTCGGGGGGTCTCCTCCTGCTGGGCCGAAGCGGGCTCCACGGAACCCTGTTCTGTGGCAGGCTCTTGGGGACTTACGTTGTCCGGATCTGGAGCCTCTGACCTTGGCTCCCCAGCAGGCAGGCGACCTCGGAGTTGGTCGATGTGTCGCCTCAGGAGATGTCCACCCTCAAAAGTCACTGCATAGGAGACCGGTCCGGTGACGTGGTCCACGTTTCCAGGGAGCCAGGTGGGGCCAGTGGTGGCATAGTTCCGGGGGGCTTTAAGGTGTTCCGGTGCCGGTCGCCTGTCTGGGGCTCGGTCAGGGTGCAGCTTGTCCAGCAGGGTGGTGATGCGGCGGCCCATGAGGAGTTCTGCTGGACTGCGACCTGTGGAGGCGGTGGGTGTGGTCCGGTAGGCCATTAGGAAACACGCCAAGTCTTTTGGCCAGTCTGAGGGGCCCAGACGGTTCAAGGCCTCCTTTGCCGTGCGCACCATCTGCTCTGCCTGGCCGTTGGTGGCTGGATGAAACGGGGCAGAGCGAATGTGCCTGATGAGGTTCCTGGCCAAGAAGTCCTGGAACACTGCGGACGTGAATGCTGTGCCGTTGTCGGTGACGATGGTGTCCGGCAAACCGTGGGTTGCAAAGATGGCCCTCAGAGCCCTGATGGTCGCCTGCGACGATGGCGAGGGCACCTGGACCACCTCCAACCACTTGGAGTATGAATCCACTAGTATGAGTAGAGTCCGCCCATGGAAGGGGCCAGCAAAGTCCATATGCAGTCTTGACCAGGGGGTTTTGGTGGATTCCCATGATTGCACTGGGCCACGTGGGGGGTCAGGCCTTGACACCTGGCACGTCGGGCACCTTTTAACCCAAGCCTCAATTTCTGCATCGAGGCCAGGCCACCAGGGAGTCGGTGGCTCTCCGTGCGAGAGCCTTCATGCGGACTATGCCCGGGTGTGCCTCGTGCAGGGCTCTCAGCACTTGGTCTTGCAAGGGTTTGGGGATGACGACTCTGTTGCCCCATAGTAGGCAGCCTTTGTGGGTGGATAGTTCGTCTTTCCAGGCTGCAAATGGAGTAAATTCCGGCCCAGTCGAGCCCTTGGGCCACCCCCTCCCCACCCAGTCCAAGACACGGGAGAGGACTGGATCACAAGCGGAGCGGGCAGCAACGTCGTGGGCGAGCAATGGCCTGTCCGGAAGCATGTCCATCAGCAGGATCTGATGAGCCGGGGCTGGATCGGGATCCACATCAGGCAAGGGCAAGCGGCTCAGGGCGTCAGCATGGCCCATTGCCTTGCCCGGGCGATGCACTAGGGTATAAGTGTAGCCGGCTAAAAAAATGGACCAACGGAGGACCCGTGGGGACAACACCTGAGGGGTCTGCCGGTCCGATGCAAAGAGGCCCAAGAGGGGTTTGTGGTCCGTATAGAGGGTAAAGGGCTGGCCGTAGATGTAATCATGAAATTTTTTGACGCCGGCCACGACTGCCAACCCTTCTTTGTCGATTTGGGCGTAGTTCCGCTCCGCCGACGAGAGGGTCCGTGAGTAATACGCGATAGGGACTTCGGTCCCATCAGGGAGTCGGTGGCCCAGAACTGCCCCCACGCCATAAGGGGATGCGTCACATGCAAGGACCAAGGGCAGGGTCTCGTCGAAATGGGCAAGGACGGAGTTGGACATCAGGAGGCCCTTGATATCCTGGAAGGCTTTAGCGTGCTGGCGGCCCCATGCCCAGGGTTGGTTCTTGTCTAGAAGCCGGTGCAGGGGTTCAGCCACCGCTGCCTTGTGGGGGAGAAAAGCATGATAAAAGTTTAGGAGGCCGAGGAAGGCCTGGAGTTCTTGCTTGTTGGTGGGTGCTGGAGCATCTCTGATGGCACGCAGCTTGGCGTCGGAGGGGTGGACCCCCTGGGCATCGATGGAGAACCCCAGGAATTCCACCCGATCCACGCCCAGGAGGCACTTCTCCCATTTGACCTTGAGGCCGGCTGTTTCAAAACGTTGGAGGACTCCTCTAAGGCGGGCGGCGAATTCTTCAGGCGAGACTGCCGTGATCAGCACATCATCGAAGAATGGAGTGACTCCGGGGACTCCTTTTAAAAGAGAGTCCATTAGTTCCTGGAACAACCCCAGAGCCACACTCACACCAAATTGCAACCTCTTTACTCTAAAGGCCCCCCGGTGAGTCACAATTGTTTGGGCGTTGGCCGTGGCCTCATCCACCGGCAGCTGTTGGTAAGCTTGGGCCAAGTCCAACTTGCCGAAAATTTTTGCGCCGGCTAGGGTGGCTAGAACGTGGCTGACGATGGGCACAGGGTATGCGTGGGCCTGAAGAGCCTTGTTGAGGGTGCACTTATAGTCTGCACAAATCCGCACCTCCCCACCGGGCTTGACTGGAGTCACGATGGGAGTTTCCCAGGTTGCGTGGGTGACAGGCTCTAGTATTCCCTGTGCAATCAGTTTATCCAGTTCCTCCTCAATTTTAGGCTTGAGCGCGAATGGAACTCGCTGCGCTTTAAGCCTAATAGGCCGCATTGTGGGGTCAAGGTGTAGTGAAACCGGGGGACCCGTGTAGCAGCCCAAGGTGCCATCGAAAACGGCCGGGAACTCTTTGCAAACCTTGTTAAAGTCCACTCCGCCAGTCTTATTGACCCCCCTGATCTCTAGTCCCAGGGGCTTGAACCAGTCGAGACCCAAAAGGTTTGTAAGGTGGTTCTTGACCACTAGCACTTGTAGCTGGCCCTTGAACCCCTTGTATTGGACTGGGACCGGGCCCACTCCCAAGATAGGCACCTTGTTCTTCTGGAAGTCCACTAAGGTAAACCCCGGGTCCCTGAGACGAGGCCTCAGCCAGGTGGGAATTTTAAAAAATGTCTCTGCCGCTATAATAGATGATGCTGACCCAGAGTCCACCTCCATTTGGCAGGGCACCCCCCCCCCGATCTCTACATTGACCCGGAGTTTGGAGGGCCTGACTGGCGAGGGTTGGTACTGTACCGGGTATTGGTGGGTGTGGAGAGCGTCGATCTCGAAGTCTGGCTGGCCTTCGGAGTGCGCAGATCTTTGTGGGACGCGTGCTCTGGATTTGGATCTGCAGGCGCAGGCGATGTGGCCTTCCTTGTTGCAGAGTCGACAGGTGGCATTCCGGAATCGGCAGGTCTTCCGCTCGTGCTGGCCCCCGCAACTTGCACATGCAGGTGGTGTCTTGTGTCTCATGCCTTGTGGGATGTGGGTGGTCTTCCTTCCTGCTGAACGATAGCCGGTTTGTAGAGCTCTGTCCTCGTCCGAGTCCTCAGTAGATGGTTCAGGGTTGGTCTGGTGTGCCGCAGCCTGTCTTGTTGGCCGTGGCTCTGCTGATCTGCCCTTCTCCCAGCTGGTGGCCACGTCGATTGCCTTTGTTAGGTTGCAATCGGAGAGGGACAGGAGTTTCCGCACTAGTTTTTCGTCCCTCAAGCCCCATACAAATTGTTCAAGAAGGGCTTCGTTGAGGTCTGAGAAACTGCATTGGCTTGCCACCCGGCGCAGGCTTGTTAAGAACGCCATGGCAGTTTCACCTGCCTTCTGTGTCCTTTGTCGGAAGTCCCAGTGCCGGGTGAGCTTGGTTGGCTGGAGCTGGAAATACTTCTCCAGAGCGCTGATGATGTCATCCACCGGTGTCTCTGAGAGCTTCCTGGGTTGGAGAAGAGCCCTGGCTAAGTCCACGGTCTCCATGCCACACTTACTGATAAGCAGAGCTCTCTGCATGGTAGTCTCTGTAATCTTCCGGAAGGTCAGGTATGACTGGAAGCCTTCAACCCACGAGTTCCACAGCTCGGGGCGATCGATGCTAAAGGGCTGTAGGAGGTTGGCTGGAGCCTCCATTCTTGGCAGCGCGTCTGGGCGGCTTGCGAGCTGGGGTGTGCGCAGAGCGGAGGTGCGGACCCAGATGGCTTGGATTTAGCCGCCTTTCCGTGTTCCTGGTTCTGTTGCTGGTTCTTACTGGCATCCCATCCTCGTCGCCAGTGTAATGTACTGGGATCGGCGCAGTAAGAGACCAGAGTCGGAGAGTGATTTCAGCAAGCTTTACTTCAGAAACACACACACACAGACTGAGCTCTGTTCAAACTTCCCGCTCCTTTATACAAACTTTATACAAACTTCCTTTATACAAACTTCCCACTCCTTCCCCCCTTCTGATTGGTCCTTAACTATCTACATGGATTGGCTATTTACAGGGCCCTAAGGGCCTATCAGGGTACAGTATGAGCCTGGATGTTGATTGGCTACTTATGTTTCAATCCTTCCCCTGATTGGGCACGCTTAGGCCTTCTCTGGAACCCTGGTGTGGAGTTCAAGCTCTGGCTTGTTCAGCTTCCCTCCAAAAGTAACAGTTCCCTCCAAAAGTAACAGTTCTCCCATTTGAGCCTAGGACACAACAAAAAGCAAATAGCAAAAAGCTGGAAACTCCATCTAAAAACACCATGCCATGGCATAAAGTAAGAGGCATTTATGACACTTTATGACAAATTCCTTTTTCTCAATAGAAGCCTAAACTCAGGACTTTGCTGTAATTCAAATAGCAATGATGCACACAACCTGATTAAAGGGTATATAAAGTTTAGGAGTTAACATGCTTGATAGGAAAGAGGAGAGACAGAGATAGGTTCCTAACTACATCTCTAGCAGAGAGAGGATAAGACTGGGGATGCTTTCACATGGCGACTGTTTGCAAGTGGATTTTGCTATTCTTACACAGTAAAAATCCAGTTGCAAAGTATGTTATTTAGTGTGTGTGAATCAGGGCTGGCTTGCCCACTATGCAATTGCCTAGGGCGCCGGGAAGGGGCACCAAATTGGGCTCTCCCTCCCGGAGACCAAGACAAATGCCTAAATTTGCCTCCCCCCCCCCGCCATTGCTGCTGCCACCAGCATCGCCCGCCCCCCTTCCCTAGTGCCATTCTCTGCCTGCCCCCTGGCGTGATCACAGGAGTGCGCTGCGACAAGGCTCGGGTTCCAGAAAGATGGCGGAGTGGTGCTGAGCTCTTTTCCCAGTCTGGGGGAGAACTCTGTTTGAGGGGGAATCGAGGGGGCTTCCCAGCAGGAAAGACCCCCTTAAGGAGCTGTCCGAGGACGCTCCGGAGCTTGGGGGGGCATTCTGAGGGCGGGGGAGGAACGGAGGTTCCTCGCCCGCAATCAGTTTTCCCTCTGGCCGATCCTCCAATCAACACCCTGGTGTCTAACTGTGCCGCCGGAGAAGGGAGATTGGGAAGGAATCGTCTCTCCCTTAAATAAAGCTCGTAATGCGCTCTCTCTGAAATGGGATACCATACCTTGCAAAGAAGAACCGAGCAGCTCACGCCGTGAAAGACGGGAGAGGTGAGAGGAGTTGGATCGGAACGCGCTGTGGCGGGGAGGAAAAGAGGGGAGGCGGTGAGGCTGCTCGAGACGGCTGTTTGGGTGCATATGTGGCTGGCGAGGCAACACAATTTAGAGGTGGTGATGCGGTGCGAATGAGCGACTGGAAACAGCAGGATCTTGGCGGAACGGAAACTTTTTACTAAAGGGCAAATTTTTCGAGTAGGGGGGGGGGGAAATCTTGTTTGTGGACTGAGTGAGACTACTTTTGGCGATTGAAGTTGGTACTTTGGGAGGAAGTAATGGCGGACGCGATCTGAAACTCGTCCTTGGGAGGAGCTGAAACACAGAAGAGGAGGAGGTGCTGGAGAAGTGCCGAAATAGAAATGGAAAGTTTTCTCTGAATATGAGTGGAGAGTTGTGAACCCCCCCCCCCCCGCCCTGTTCTCATCTTATTTTGCTTTTCTTGCCCTTATTTCTTTTTCTTCCTTACTTGTGTGTTTGCCACCCTGGATGTTTGATTGGTGAGAGGAAGATTGATCTTGTGTAGGCGTTTGTCTAGCTCCAATTTAAAGGGTAAAGTGGCAGTTCTTAGCAGCCTCGGCTGCGGCTGCGCTTTATTGAAGATTGGGTTTTTCTACTTCTATTGACTTGGATTATAGACGGATTTCAACTCAAAGACTTGCGTAGGCGATTATTCAGTTCCAGTTCAAAGGGTAAAGTGGCAGTTCTGAGCAGCCTCGGCTGCGGCTGCGCTTTATTGAAGATGGGGTTTTGAAGCTTGGGCTTTGCTACTGTCAAGATTTGGATTATAGACAGACTTTTACTGCCAACACTGCTAACATTGGTTATTCCTAATTCTGGACATCGCTAATATTGATATAACTGTTAACTCAGAAAGCTGAAAGCTGTAACTTTTCAAGTTTTAAGGTTTCTAAAGAAGCTAAACAGAAGGGGAAGAGAGAAGAAAGAAGGAAGGTATTGAGAGGACAATACTGTCTGAATACTTCAGTTATTATTTCCTTGACACTGTAATCATTTTGTGGTTATATTGGGTGAAGAGGGGTAGGTTCACTCCTACATAAGTGATATTCTAAATATTTAATTCATACAAGAATTTGAAACAGCTGCAGTGCTACAGCATTGGTTATTAATAATCATGTAAGCGACTTGTTAATCTACTTGTTAATTATTTCTTAACCCTTAATTAAGTCATTAATGGGCCAAGCATTTTGAAGGAATTGTTATTAGATTTGGACAGAACTTGATTGAAGCTACCAGATTTGATTTATTTGCTTTGTTTTTTAATAGTAGTAAATTGCTCCATTGATTTTTTGGTTTTTCCTATTGGGCCTTTGGGTAGTTTGAATTTTAAGAGGACTATTGGAAGTGACTGAGTCAATTGATTGAGTATCTGATCTGTTACCTAATACTGAATATTTTAAATGAGTTATTGAAATTCAAACTAGATTTTAACTTATTGGAGGTTTGGTCTCTCTCCATTATGACGGAAACAAAGATTAAAAAATATTTACAAGGTACCCCCCCAGCGGGAGGAGGTAAGGTTACTCCAACCTCAGGCAACCAAGATGCTTTGGAGAGATTACAGCATACTGTTACAGTTGGATTTAAAAAGAATCAGGAAGCCCTGGATGAGCTAAAGACAGACTTGATGAGCCAAGTAAAAAAAACTAATGATCAATTAGTTGAATTTCAAAAGCAATTGTTGGCCAATACTCAACAAGTACATGGTTTGACGGCCAAGGTTGACAGAATGGAAGAGTGAGAAAAGCAAACAGCTACTATAGCTAGAGAAAATCAAACAGAATTGATGGGCCTAGAAGAAAGGGTGATGAGACTTGAAATGGAGAAAGCTGCTACTATTCTCCGAGTTCAAAATTTGCCAGAAGAGAAAGAGGAGGATTTAATTAATAAAATTGCAACCATCCTAATAGTAGATGACGAAGAGCTACTAGAAGAGGGTCCAAGAGACATTCTTTGGGCCAAGAGAGTCTCCTCGAATTATACAAGGAAATTTAAACTTCCTAGAGAGGTGCAGGTAAAGCTGGTCCGCCCTGAAACAGTTGACAAGATCTTAAGAAAAGCTAGAGAATGTGAAATGGATTGGAAGGGCACGAAGATCAGAATACTAAAAGAAATACCCTGGAGCGTACGCCAAAGAAGATTTAAGTTCAAGAAATTGTCTACTTGGCTAATTAAGCATGAAATCCAATTTAGATAGCTAATCCCTCAGGGTCTCTTTTTCACATTTCAGGCTAAGAGATACAATATCACCACAGAAGAGAAGATGGAGGATTTTTGGGATGAATTTGTGAAGCGGAACGGCTCGGATTCAGGAGAAGAACAAGAAACAGAAACAGAGGGTGCTAAGAAGTCCACTGATGTGACTCCAAAAAAGAAATCTGAAAAGGTTAAAACTAGGCTGCAGAGCAAAAAAGATCAAGCGAAGATATCTGATAGCAGAGCCAAGTTTCTTTGTATAGACCGGGTGTTACCTTAGGTAGCAATTTGGCCATCTATTGTCACCTTTTTTAGATAAAGTTGATAGCCTTAATCACCTCCACCCCAGTAATTTCACCCATTCTTTCCCTTAATGGTCATCCTGGGGCCTCCCCCTTTGGCCTATTGTTACCTGGAAGTCCAATCAGGTAACCAGGGCCAAGTCTGCTCATCCAATCAGGTGCCCCCAATAAACTGGCTATTGGCTATCTCATAAGTCCAGCCTTATAACCTGTGACCCAGCTCCCCACAGGTGTGCATCTAGCAGTACCTCATTCCTGCTGTTTAGATACATTCCCCGATTCCTGATCAGTTGAGCGTCCCTTTCCCCATCTCCCTAGTTTGTCACCATTGGAGCCTTCCTCGAAGACCACGATCGGTAATTATCACCCTGTTTGTCTATCCCTGTGTTACCTCTGTGCATTTCTCTCTATTTTTATTAGCTCTGCATGTATGTTTTATGAGTTTATTATCTTGTGTGTGTATGTTCTATATTTTTCTGTAATAAATGTTAATGGTTTTACTCAATTAGTGTTTTTGGTAAAGTCAGCAATAATTTCTGGAGGTGGAATCCTGTATACATAGATTCTAGATCCTTTTTAAGCCATAGATGCCCACCTGTCAATTCCCCAACCTCTTTTGAGGGCATTTTGGCTTACAGCTTCACTCCCCCCTCACTTCTGGTTCCGGAAAGGAGTGCTCCTTGAGCACTCTCTTCAAAGAATGATCTGATGCTGGCCATGTCAAAGTTGGTTGGGCTGAGCCTCGTTGCGGCACACTCCTCTGATCAATCGAGGAGACGGTGGGGGGGCAGCAGAGTGTGGCGTGGCACTACGGAGGGAGCAAGGGAGGGGGGGCAGGCAGGGAGCTTTTCTGTGGCGCCATGCAGCCTAGAGCCGGTACTGGTGTGAATGTACCCTGACTGCAGCACTTCTGAGAAGGAGGAAATTGATCTAAGAATAGCAATCTGGAGACAGACAAGAAATGACACTTAGCAGGAGAGAAGGTGCTGACCTCACTATCCTATTGAATTGTCTTCTTGCTGCCCCCTGCAGGGTCTTCTTATCTTCTTTGTACACCAGACATTACCTTTTCCAGCATCTGCTACTTTCTCCATTGAGGTCTGCCACAGCTAAGGGCAGCCCCAAGCAGCACTCCCAGCCCCAGTGGGCAGCCAGTGGTGAGCCTGGTCCACCTTTTAATCAGAGGTGGTCAGGATGAGCCATCTTCTTCCTTCCTTCTCCTCTCCATCAGGGGCTGGGATAGTGGGTGGGTTGGGGACAGTTTTTCATCAGTTTTGGCCCTATTCTGCTTTGGTCTGTTTCCTGATTTCCAAACACATTGTTATACTGTCAGTTTTCACTTCAGGTTTTGTTTCCCAGGTTTTCTCCAGTTCTGTTGAGACCACTTCTATCCCAGTCTTTTTATGGAAGCCGATTTTGAGTAGTATGTTCCTCATGCGCATACAGCCCACTGCAGGAGGAGAGGACTTCCATCATTTTCGAGCCATTCCCTCTCCTTCCCTTGACCCTGAAAACAAGTAGTTTCATTTTCATTTTTCTTTTTTTTCCTTTTTTTTTAAAAAAAACACACAACCCTTATAATCAATATACAACTGTAATGTTAGGTTTAGCATGTTCTCAGAATTCCTAGCTTTCATTTAAATAAAAAAATTCAATCCTAGGCTCTTCCCTTACAAGGCTTGCCAGTCCCCAGGTCCCACTGGGGGACTCCCGCAGTTTTGTAGGTTCCTCCCCACTGACAGCCAGCTGGCTACTAGGAGAAAGCCCCGCCTCAATAGCTATCATGTGTCTTTAAACCTTGGAAGGCTTACAAGACCATTGTGCCTGTTTTGGAATGTGTGCAGAGCCGGCATGTGGGAGTCAGCGAAATAGGCGGCAGCCTAGGGCACCACCTGGCTGCAGGGCGGCTCCAGAGGGCAGCCACGCAAAGCCTCACCCGCCTACTTGAGTCCCACACGTCAGCTCAGCTGTGCTTCGTCACACTTACCCCCGATTCATTGCTTCCTGCGCCTGTCTGCTTCGCTTTCCCAGAAGTCAGCTGTGCTCTGCGCCCCCTGATGTCATCATCCCACAGCGCTGGCTGAGTGGAGAGCAGGAAGGCGCACACACCTTTGCAGCACGATCCTCTCTGCCGGCTGCTGCTCCTCTCTCCTTCTGCCTGCCTGCCTTGATTTCCCAGCAGGCAGCAGCATTCGGTGTCCCCCACTGTCATCATCCCATGGCGAAGTGGGGGAAGGCCGCAAGTGCTTGCTGCGCTCCAGTCCTGACTTTGCCCAGGCTTCCCGAAGGTCAGGAAGCCTGGGCAAAGTGGGGGGAAGGCCACGAGCACCCGCTGCGCTCTGGACTTCGCCCAGGCTTCCGGACCTTCGGGGAGCCTAGGTGAAGTGGGGGGGGGGGGGAGACCGCAAGCGACTGCTGCGCTCCTGTCTTCACTCAGGCTTCCTGTCCTTCGCTGCACTCCGGTCCTGACTTTGCCTAGACTTCCCAAAAGTCGGGAAGCCTGGGCGAAGTGGGGGGAGAGATCGCAAGTGCCCGCTGTGCTCTGGACTTAGCCCAGGCTTCCCAACCTTCAGGAACCTGGGCAAAGTGGGGGGGAGGCCACGAGCACCCGCTGCACTTTGGTCCTGAATTCGCCCAGGCTTCCCAGAGGTTGGGAAGCCTCGGCGAAGTGGAGTGGGGGGGAGGCCGCAAGCACCCGCTGCGCTCCGGACTTCGCCCAGGATTCCCGACCTTCAGGGAGCCTGGGCAAAGTGGTGGAGGGAGGCCGCGAGTGCCCACTGTGCTCCGGACTTCCCCCAAGCTTCCCGACCTTCAGGGAGCCTGGGCGAAGAGGGGGAGGCCTCAAGCGCCTGCTGTGCTCCTTACTTCGCCCAGGCTTCCTGACCTTCAGGGAGCCTGGGCAAAGGGGGGGGAGGTCATGAGCGCCTGCTGCCCTCTGATCCTGACTTCGCCCAGGCTTCCTGGAGGTTGGGAAGCCTGGGCGAAGTGGGGGGGAGGCTGCGAGTGCCCACTGTGCTCCAGACTTCACCCAGGCTTCCCGAACTTCGGGGAGCCTGGGTGAAGTGTGAGGGGGCCCGCGAGCGCCCGCTGTGCTCCAGTCCTGACTTCACCTAGGCTTCTCGACCTTTAGGGAGCCTCAGCGAAGCTGGTGAGGGGGCCTGGCAGCCTTCGGGATTCTAAATTCTTAGAACTCCAGAAGCCTGGGCAAAGGGGTGTGTGTCTGAGCCACAAGTGTGTGAAGCTGTGAGAAAGGCAGAGAGTGGAGTCCTTCTGTTTTGCATTCACTTCAGAAGTCATTTCTATAGAAAAATGAAGAGGAAAGAATTAGCTAGAACCTGATTATGGGATGAAGGAAAACTCCATCCCCTAAGCTGCTCTCCTTTCCTGTTCCTGTCTGAAGAAGCTGGTTGAAATGCAGCAGATTGTTACATTCAGCAGCTCCCATGAGTAAATTGCCCCAGTGAGATCACAAAATTGTGGGCTTGCAAACTCTGTTTATTTTGGCTTCTTTAGGAAATGTGTGTGTCCCTTTTAAAAAGCCATGCTTGGAAATGCTTCGAAAGCCTGACAAGAAGACTTGTGGGGGTATGACAAATTTCACTTTCATTTAGTGGAGGTGCAGCTGCCAGGATAGGCAATAAAAGAGGATGAGAAAATGAAGACTGTTTTCAGGAAAACTACACTGCTGTATTTTTATTTATTTATTTAGGGAATGGGGAAGTCTCCTGGCTCCACTCCCAAAGCCCCCAGATATTTCCTGAGTCAGACCTGGCAACCCTTATGGGAATATGCCTTAAAACAAAAAATCTTCATAATGGAAGCAGCTGGAAACTTACTGTTTAAAAAAGGTTATTCAGAGAATCTGCTAAACCTATAATTGCAATAGTGCCTCTACATAAAATATTAATTTGTAATTTTTAAAAAGGAAATGACATCACAACAGTCCAATATATACAATAAGGAGCAGGAGGCATGGACAGACTGTATGCCCCAGCCCAGCTCCACTCCCCAAACTCCACCCTCCCAGGTTTCACCTCCAATTCAGCCAGAATTTTCTGGCCCAGAGTAGGCAATTGTACTCAAGATCAGCCCACAAGAATTTTTCTTGGTATCTTTAATAGCCAACCCACCTTTCCTATGCTGCATTGATCAGGTATAGTGGCAGATTTATTCATTTAGGGTTTTTTTTACATTATTCTATCAACCATATCTGATCCTGTCATAATCCTAGGCCTAGTGAGAACTACAGGCTCCAGGGAAGCCTGTATCAGAGTAGCTACGGGGTCTACATTTTCCAGGATCTTTTCTGTCCCTCTGATTGGGTGGGCAGCAGTTTTGGAGGGAAAGTGTGCCTAGAAGGCTGGGATCTGGAAGGAAGGAAATAAAAGACCAAGATAGAAAGGGAGGGTTGTTTTCTTTGAAGAGGCTGCAGTCAGGAGACTTCTCTCTGGAAAAGGCTGGGCTGGAGAGAAGGATGGAGTCAGGAAGGTTCCATCATCCAAAGAGTGATGAGTCAGTTGGAATTAGAAGAAGGGAACATCTAGCTAGTCGCATCGGGGCTTTTATTTTCTTCACACTACCTTTACTGTTGCTTTTCACTTTCACTGTTGTACTAATAATTAAAACCACTTGCTGTTCTTGAACATTTACAATAAACTTATTATTGTTATACTGCCTGGGTCTGCATGCCTCTTTGGTCACAGATAAAAGGTGCTTACTGAGAAGGAAGACAGGGGTTAGATGGGTGCTCTGGGCCCTCCCAGACAGACCCTTACCAGAGCGGTAGCTTGTGACAGATTCCAAAGGCAGTTGCAGAAATTTAAAAACATATGAACAGAAAATCAAAAATCTACCAAACAATTCTTACTATATAAGCATGAAGCCATTCACCTCAATATATTTAAGAGATCACCACAGCAGCCTCTCAGCCTAAATCAGACTTCTGAAATAGAAGATTATTAAACTAGCTTGGGTGATGCATGATTCAAGGATGGAGCCCACCTCAATTCTTGTTGATAGAATCTCATAAGTGGTGGTTTAACAGTGGAAAAGGCTGCCCCTTAAGCCTAGACCAGGATTACCTATCTATGACAGTCCTCCTACCCGGCCTCACCTGGTCATCTCTTTGCTGTATTGCTGCAAGCCCTGTGGCCTCCCCAGGCCTCAGAACTGTAAGCCAAAATGCCCTCAAAACGAGGTTGGGGAATTGTCAGGTGGGCACCTGGCTTAATCAGGATCTTTTACCTGTGTATACAGGATTCCACGTCCAGAAATTACTGCCTAAAAATATTAGGGACTCTAATTAAGTGAAAACAATTAAAATGTATTAAGAAAAATATAGGCTTCCATACAAGATAAAATACTCATAAAATCATACACACAGTCCTAAGAAAAATAGAGAGATAGGGGAACACATGGGTAGACGAACAGGGTGATATTTACCGATCGTAGTCTTCAAGGAAGGCTCCAATGGCGACGAGTGAGGAAGTGGGAGAGGGGACCCGAAACTTGGCCTTAGAATCGGGGATGGATCTAGGCAGCGGAAATTGGGATACTGCTAGAAGCACACCTGTGGGTAGCTAGTCCACAGGTTATAAAAACTATCTTGAGCCCTTAGGGGATGGGAGGTACGAGGGAGGAGGAAGGTGGTCAGCTGATGCATGACCTCACAAAAAGGGGAGGCTTCGCAGTGACCATAAGGGCTGGACTACTACGATAGCCAATAGGAAGTTCATTGGTGTCACCTAATTGGGTGTTTGCTCCTGACCAATGGATTTGCTTGGATCCTGGATACCAGAGTGAACTTTCAGGATGAAATGGACCAGGGTGAGGCTCCAAAATGACAGTTGGGGAGAAGAATAGGAGAGATTACTGGGTGGGGAGATACTTAAGACTATTAAACTTATCTAAAAGGGTGACAATAGAGAGTCAAATCATTGCCTAGGTAACACCCGGTTTACACAAAGGAACTTGGCTCTGGCTGAAGATGGTCTTCCTCTTCTTCTCAATCAATCAATCAATTATTTTATTTATATCCCGCCCTCCCCGCTGAGGCAGGCTCAGGGCGGCTAACAACATCAGTCAATACAGTGAGTTATACAATTATTTAAACAATAGCTAACAATTTAATTAAAATTCTAAAAACAATAAAACAATAAAATTAACATCTTGGTGCTATTCCAGCAGATGGTAAGAATCTAAGCAGTCTCTCAGTCTTTTAGTCGGTGAAGGCTTCACCGAAGAGGATGGTCTTGCAGGCCCTGCGGAACTGTTCAAAGTCCCGCAGGGCCCGCACTTCTTCCGGGAGCTGGTTCCATAGGTGTGGAGCTACAACGGAGAAAGCCCAGGTACGGGTACTGTGCAGTTTTGCTTCCTTCGGCCTGGGGATAGTCAGCAGGTTCTTCCCTGCTGACCTCAGTGCTCTCTGGGGTTCATATGGGGAAAGACGGTCCCTCAGGTAGGCAGGTCCTCGGCCATATAGGGCTTTAAAGGTGATAACCAGCACTTTGTAACGAATCCGGTATGTAACTGGTAGCCAGTGCAGTCCGCGCAGCCCTGGCTGTATGTGTTCCCATTTTGGGAGCCCCAATAGCAGCCTAGCCGCCGCGTTCTGCACCAGCTGCAGCTTCCGGGTTCGGCACAGAGGCAGCCCCATGTAGAGGGCATTACAGTAATCCAGTCTCGAGGTGACCATTGCATGAATCACTGTTGCTAGGTCCTGGCGCTCTAGGAAGGGGGCCAACTGCCTTGCCCGCCTTAAATGAAAGAAGGCTGACTTAGCAGTTGCTGCTATCTGGGCCTCCATTGATAGTGAAGGCTCCAGTAGGACTCCCAAGCTCCTGACCCGTCAAAAACCGGGAGAGGTATTTCCCTCCCCAGAGCGCCCCGGCCCATGCAAAGGACTTCTGTCTTCGCTGGATTCAGCTTCAGCCCACTCAGCCTTAACCAGGTTGCCACGGCCTGCAGTGCCAGGTCCAAATTCCCTGGGACGCAGCCAGGCCGGCCATCCATTAACAGATAGAGCTAGGTGTCATCTGCATATTGGTGACACCCAAGCCCATACCTCCAGGCAATCTGGGCAAGGGGGCGCATATAGATATTAAATAGCATCGGTGAGAGAACCGATGCTATTTAATATCTTCTGTCTTCTCCTTGGCAGTAGTCTTTGTCTTGAGTTCTGTTGAACAAAGACAGTGGTGGTTGGACGATTAGCCACTCCTGGGGTGGGTAGATTGCTTGCAGGCACAGGTGACATCTGGCGAGTACATGAGCCGTCCGCTTCGCTGGAATGGAATCAGGCCTGGTAGGAAGATGGCTGCTTGTGGTGTTAGCCCTCCACAGTGGATTCTATGGTCAGCGCTTCAAAACCGTTCGCCTGGATAGCTCCTGGTGGTGCAGTCTCTTCCGCTCCATGCCTGGGATGGACGTCATACAGAACGGGAAGCCATCTGTTCTCCTGGGGGGCACTCTTGTACTAGTCTTGAGTGCCTTTGTAGCGTTATGGCTGCTAGTACTGCATAAGTCCCTTTCGCCCCTGGATAGGTTTACCCACACACTCTGGCCAGAAGTGTGTGAGTCACTTCTCCAGGTGCTCTGGCAACCAAGTTGGTGATTACGATGTTCTGTAAGGGGGTTTTTCCTCACAGAACTTGAAATGGAGGGGAGGCGCTTTTCTTATATCTTGTTCCTCTTTTCCATGGGCAGTAATTTCCCACAGCCTTGAATGGAACCTTCGTCTCAGACATCATTGGGGGCCTCCTTTTGTTATCTTCACCCCTTCCCCACTGACACCAAATCCAGGGTTAGATTCCATCCCCCTGCTGATGTCTTGGCCAATCCCTGGCCTAGGAGGTGAGTGACCCACATAACTTCTTCCCCTTCTGCATGCTTGACCTTTTCCCCACCCTTCTCTGACTTCTGCCTCCCAAGTCCTCTTAACACTTAGGAAGGCTATGCTGCAAATTTGGTGCCTCTACCTCAAAAAAAAACTTCCCCCCACAGAGCCCCAGATACCTCTATGGAGACCAATTCCCATAGGGTATAATGGAGAATTGACCTGCAGGTCAATTCTCCATTATACCCTATGGAAATTGGTCTCCATAGAGAATAATGGAGTGCCCAGCAGACATTTCCCTCCCCCCACTTTCTGATGACCCTGAAGCGGGAGGAGGGCCTCCAAACCAGGGGATCCCTTACCCCCACCTGGGGATTGGTAGCCCTACTTCCCCTGCCTCTGATAAGATCAGCCTTTGGACTGGGCTGTCCACCCCTGGAGTCGGTTCCTGGCGCATCATCTCTACCTCTGTCAAACTGGCATTCCAGCAGTCCTGGCCTCACTGGTGGTCACACTGGGGAGGGTTACTCATGGAGTAGTTAGAAGGCTGGATTAGGGCCTAGGTTCAAACCCACACTCATTCATTAATCTTCCTGGGTGACGTTAGGCTGAAAAGTCTACCTCACGGACATGTTGAAAAGGCAACATGAGAAGAGAAACGTGTATGCTGCCCTGAGTTCTTTGGAGTGAAGCTGGCACAAGTAATAGATGTATGTATGATGAAGAAGTCTTTGGAGTCTCACAACAGTTTACAATCTCCTTCCCTTCGTCTTCCCACAACAGACACCTAGGTGGGGCTGAGAGAGCTCTTTCAAGACTTGCTCTTGAGAGAACAGCTCTGAGAGAACTGTGACTGATTCAAGGTCACATCATCAGGTGCATGTGCAGGAGTGGGGAATCAAACCCAGTTCTCCCAGATTAGAATCTGCACACTTAACCACTACAACAAACTGGCTTTCTTGGACAAACAGGCTTTGTTATCTATGACAGTCCTGCTCTGTGTTTGTGGTATACTGCATTAGCAATTGTGCATGGGCAGGCCAGTGAAGGCCCTGCTACTGAACAGTGGATTGAACTGGATTTCTTTTCTTTGCCAGCTGCAAAGCACACTGTATCAATGATGTTACAGTGGTACTTGAGGCATGCTTAACTGCTAACGTGCATGTGCACCTTGGGACATGGCCAATGTTCCCTCTAAGCTGAGTTAGCATGAGCTAGCTCACACATTTTTGTCTTAGCTCAGGACAGATGACCCCAGAACACAATAATTTATGCAGTAGCTCACAACTTTAATGCCAGTAGCTCACAACTTTAATGCCAGTAGTTCACAAAGTAGAATTTTTGCTCACAAGACTCTGCAGCTTAGAGGGAACATTGCACATGGCACACCTTATTGATTTTAAAGCATGTTGGATTTTAATGCAGCCCTTGAGGATTCTAATCCTGCCCATTGCTTCTCTGGCTTACATTACAATCAGTCAACATGCTAGCTATTTGGATACATGTGGGGAAGTGGGAGGGGAGGATAGAGAGAGAAGGGGAGGGAGCTACCACTCACAGAAACAGCCCTGAGAATTTCGTTCAGTTTCCTTAGAAATCCAATTGCATGCTGAAGGAGAGACAAAACTTAGATGGAAACACAATGAAGAAGAGATTCTCCTGCTTGTGACTGCCACTTGGCTCTTCACTACTTGCTTCTGCACTCAGGTAATGCTTCTTTCTCCTCTTTGTTGCTGAGTGATGCCTTTTATTTGAATAGGAAATGCAAAGGTTTAGAAATCATTCTGTTGGCTTCTTGTATGCGACCCATCACCATGGTGTTAGAGTGCCAGAGATATTTGTATTGTTGCAGATTCTTTTAACCGTTAACAAGAGATTGTCAGAAAGTAATCCACCTCTTCTGGTTTGAATGCTGCTGGCAAAGCAATGTACCTGGAGTGCAAAGTTACTGAGGGGATCATTTTGTGAGTCCTAGATTTGCCACATTATTTGAATTGTTAATATCATCAGCACTGTAAACCAGTGGCTCTTATACATCTGGTGTTGCTCTGAAAAACACTGATTCACTAGCATTACTCAAAAAACTTTATGCTGTACACCTGTGGATAACAGTTGAACACTAATCTCTCAAATTACTACCAAAGTGCACTGGGAACTATGACATTTTGCGGGACTTCCCAAGCACTTCCCTATTTTGAGCATGCACAAAGTAGGGGAATTTAGAGGAAACATTTACTTTGATTAGAGCAAAGTAATGTGATGCTGACATTGTAAGCAACAGAGATTTCAGATTTGGCTGTACTGGTATCTTCCAAGTGGGATGAAGCAGTAAGAACTGGACTCCTCATAAGGTTATTGTGAGGTAAAACAGAGGAGTGGAGAACCACTCTGCCCTGATCTTCTTGCAAGAAAGGTGGGATAAAATGTGATGGGTAGAAAGGCATCTCAGAAACTAGAGAGAGTTTGACTGGCAGCTCTAGGTGCGACTAGGTATAAATATGAAACCATCAAAAGAACATTTGGGTAGTACAATATCACATGGAAGAAACTTGTAGACACTTTTTCTTGTTGTTATGGGGTCTAAAACCTGTTTTTATTGCTTAGTATTTTTCATTTTAAAGGAGACTGAAAATTCTGAAAGTTTTTCAACTCCTAATAAAAGAAGGGATAGCTTTGAAAAATTAACATGAATTTGAGGATACTTGTGAAGTATGTTATGGTGTTTCCAATCCTTCATACACATAATATTCCAGAGTCTTTTGATTAAGGAACAGCTTACCACTAATCATATATTGGATGCTAAAGAATGCTTTTCTTAGAGTGCTATCTTAAATGTGTTTATTCAGAAATAATTTCCATTAGCTTCAGTGGGATAAGTACTTTTCAAATTGCACTTTAAAATATTGCCCCATTTTCTTTGAACGTTCTGGTTTTCTAGTGCTCCTATCGTGAGAGGCCATAAAAACTTCTTAAATCAAGCCACTGCCACTCTTGCTACACAGGTGAGAATTGTAGCAAACTCGTGAAGCATTAATATCATTCCCATATTACTTATCATCATCATTAGTACCCTTTTGCTTTATGCAGAGTATATGTATACAACAAGAAGGTGCTGAGATATGAAGCATATGAGGGTTATAAGAGAAGCAGTTATATTGCTATAGGTATCATGGACTGAGTATGAAAAGGTGTGAGAAGCAGTATTATCTAAAAACAAAGGAACTAGAGGAAAAAGAAAAAGTGGAAAGACATAGATCAAGATATGTGAAATTCGTTCTAATGCTGCACCAGTTGTATTGATGCATAACCAAGTTTAAGAACCTAGATATCCATAGCAGCACAACTATTGGCATTTTTGAGGCACCAATGAAGATTGAAGAAGTCTGGAGTGGTGACAGTGGGCCCTCCTTTGCCAATCTGTTCTTCTCTTCAGAGATCTAATATCCCCTTATTTTGCTTCCTATGTGTCAAAGGGGCAGCAGTAGGAAGCTCAGCTTTGCCCTTAGCCATTCACATATTAATGAGTTGCATAGATTCTTGCAGAGGTCCCTTCTTCAGTCCCAAAATATTCTGCTGTGACTACAAGAAGCCTCGAAAATGTACCTATCCATTTTTCATAAATACTAGATATGCCCTGTGCTCCTAAATGGTTGATTCCATTCAACTGATGGGTGTTGAGGGATCCTGATTTTTCTTAGAAAAACACAAAAAGGAAGCTATGATTGTCCACGTTAGCAATTAGTCACAAACACATTGCTGTAGGAAGGGGCTGTTTTTTAGGAGATGGATGATGTTAGCTGGGTGCACATAATGCCTTTTTCCAGGGATGACGTGAGAGACCTGGAGATTGTAAGTTAAGCGTTGTGTTCATAGTTTCTTATATTTCTAAGCTATTTGGTGTTTCTAGATTGTTTCATCATTGTCACACTGATGATAACACCACAGTGTCAACACAAGACTTATAGCACCAAACACACTCCTCAGTCACATGGAAGAAGGAACAGGTTGTTATTCTATAGGGAGCAAAGCTAGGCACAAAGCGCTTATTCTTGATTAAGGTGTTACCTTGACTTCTTTTGTTATTTTGTGAAAGTAACTAATTTTTTGGGCAAGGGGGCCACATTTTCCCCCTTAAGGACACAAGGCTAGAGTATAGTTGTGTCAATTCAAGATGACAGTTCAAGATGACAGTTCAGTGGTAAAGCAATTTTTGCAAGTCTACATAAATATCCCATAATTGGCTGTTCAGTAGGCCCTTACATCACCTGGGAGGCCAGTGGTTGCTCCTGTGCCCTCTCCTGTGCAATTTGATTTGCGGGGGGAGGGAGGGGGTGGCCCTCAAACAGCGACAGCAGCAGCAGGAGTTGTGGGTGAGGGAATGGAGGAGGCAGGAAGAGTGGGGAGCTGCTAAGTGCCCCCTAAAAAATTTAAACACCCCCAAGTAAAAAAAAAATCTGGCTATGGGCCTGTGGAGAAACCTTCACACCCCTGCTTCACCAAGTACTCAAGACATCCTAGTTTTATTCAGCTCACATCTCTTATTTGGTAAAATCATTGTATTAATCTTCACAGAATCTGGCTCAGGTTGAACCCTGATAGTCTTGCCCTCAGAGCTTGTACCTTGTTTATCTTTTCTCACCATGAAGCAGTCTGTAAGGCCAGACCAAACATCAGTGACTCCATCTTGGTGACCAGTGTGCTAAAATCAGGCATAATACATGTGCATCCAAATTGATGATCATCATCAAGATGGCATCATCTACAATGATGAGAATGGCTGGTGGACCTGAAAAGCCGTAATGAAGACTGTTGGGCAAACACCATCTGGCAAACTGGATGTGCTCTAACCATACTGTTTTCACCAGTGGTAAACTCATTTAGGTGGCTAGTTTATGGTGGTGAGTTGGATGCATTCATTCAGATATGGTATCAATGAGGCATCTTCTTTAAACATCTCCATGCTAATTTCATTTCATTTCATATTAATTTATTCAATTTATACTCTGCCCTATCCCCAAAATGGGCTCAGGGCAGCTTACATCATTAAATCGACAAGATAAAACACCAAAACAATAACTAGGATAAACAATTAATAACAAAAAACCCATGTCAGAAAAACATATATATAAGTAATCCCAAAAACTCCAGTGTTTGAAATATATCAAAAGGCAGCAAGGCACCTCAGCAAAAAGTCTGGCAGAACAGCTCCATTTTACAGGCCCTTTGGAACTGTAATAAGTCTGTCAGGGCCCTGATCTCAAGTATGAGCATGTTCCACCAGGTCAGGGTGAGGGCCAAAAAAGCCCTCACTGTGGTTGAGGCTTAACAGATGTCCCATGGACCATGTTGCTCAGAATTTTTATTTATTTATTTATTTATTTTGATTTATATTCCGCCCTCCCCACCGAAGCAGGCTCAGGGCGGCTCACAACATAAAAACACTAAAAACAGTTAAAACAATACACATTGTAAGTCATACATTATATAAATTATTCATTTTACAGTTAAAACAATCAAAATTCATTAGGTGCTAGGTCTTGATGTTATATATATTTTAAGTTTCTCAGTTTTTTCAATTTTTCAGTGACGACGGTACTCCTTCTATGATGTAAATTCCATATTAATTAAAAGCCAGCTGGAAGAGAGTGGTTTTGCAGGCCTTGCGGAACTGGGCAAGGTTCCGCAAGACCAGCACTTCCTCTGGCAGTGGGTTCGGTGGGGAGGGCGGAATATAAATCAAACAAAATAAATAAATAAATACAAATTCTGAGCAGTGGGGGGCTGCATTCAAGAAGGCCCTTTCTCTGGAGACTTTCAGTTTGGCCTCCTTCAGCCCAGGGATTACCAATAGATTTTGTGAACCAGACCGCAGTACCCTCTGGGGAATATATGGGGAGAGATGGTCCCTAAGGTAGACATGTCCTCGGCCATATAGGGCTTTAAAGGTAATAACCAGCACCTTGTAACGAATCCGGTATACTACTGGCAGCCAGTGCAGTTTCCGCAGCCCCGGCTGTATGTGCTCCCACTTAGGGAGCCCCAATAGTAGACTGGCCGCTGCATTCTGCACTAGCTGTAGCTTCCGGGTTCGGCACAGGGGCAGTCCCATGTAGAGGGCATTACAGTAGTCCAACCTCAAGGTGACCACTGCATGGATCACTGTTGCCAGGTCATCACGCTCCAGGAAGGAGACCAGCTGACTCACCCGCCTAAGATGAATAGCGTAGTGCTCTTCAGGACTGATATAGGGACAGGCAGTACTGCAGGTATGATGGTCCCAGGTTGCGTAGGACTTTAAAGGTCAAAACCATAACCTTTAACTGAATACGGTATTTGATTGGCAGCCAGTGCAGTTGGCATAACAACAGCTGATTGTGTACCTGCACAGGTATACTGTCAGCAGGGGTGCTACCACATTCTGCACTAGCTGCAATTTCCGGATCAGGCTGAAGGGTAATGTTTCTCTTCATCCGCAGAACTGTGTAAACCAAGAGCTGCCTTATGCTAAGGCAGACCAAGGGTCTTTCCATCACTGTGTTGTCTGTCCTGAATTTAACAAATCTCCAGAGAACTAAATGTTCATAATTCCAAAACCAGATAATAAAGATATTTTCAAAGGATATGCTAAAGATTGAATCTGAGGCCTTGGTCATGTATGGTGTATATCTTCTGGTGAGCAATTACCTCTGTCGTAGTGCCTAACTACATGATACTCTTTTCCCAGGTATTTTCCCAGAACACGCTGACATATGGGCTCTGTATGTTCTGTGCATCCCAGGCATTCATGAGCTCAGTTCAGACTGGACAATTGAGCATTTCCTCTGCACCATTTTCACAACCTTGTGAAGCCACTGTCTGCCTCACTGGGAAATTAACATAAGAACATAAGAGAAGCCATGTTGGATGAAATGTGTACTGATAGGCTACATAAATTTTCCACATTGGTCGCAATCTGTAATCCATGCATGCATGCATGAGAACCATGGAACTCCCAGATAACATCTGTCAATCCAATCCATGGACATACCCAGAGAAAACAGCATAAGAACATAAGAGAAGCCATATTGGATCAGGCCAACACTGTGTCACACAGTGACCCAAAAAAACTCAAGTGCCATCAGGAGGTTCACCAGTGGGGCCAGGACACTAGAAACCCTCCCACTGTTCCCTCTCCCCCAAGAAGCAAGAATACAGAGCATCACTGCCCCAGACAGAGTGTTCCAACGATAAGCTATGGCTAATAGCATATAGTTAGACTTTACCCTTCCTTGGTTCCCAGGTACATTCTTGGCTTTCAGCCCTCAGTCCTGAAACTATATGTTCCACAAATCCATTATGTGTGGAGTAGGGAAAATTATTTTATTTAGTGGGGGTTTTATCTTTCAAAAGAAGAATGAAACATCATTTCGCTTGTGATCTATGATGGAGAAGGGAACAGCAACTCTCAATCTATCTTTCCAGTTCTTTATTATTTCGCATCTTTGATCATTGTCTTTTTTCAGAAGAAACAGTCCTACACATTTCTGGATTCTAGTCACTGTTGTTTCTGAGATTAAAGGAACACCTTAAACCCCTATGCTCATCTGTTCTTTCAAGGGTAATAATACAATTGAGAAAAAATGTTGTCCTATGTGCTTCTTTCACACTTACTCATCAGATTCAGATCATATCCCAGAAGCTGAATTTAGCCAGTTACATGCAGTGTGTGTGTGTGTGTGTACACACACACACACAGTTAGTTGGAATGGCCTGAAATATGTCTTATGATAATCTTATCTCATGACTCACAGTAGCTGAATATATCTTAAGCTAGCCAGAGTAGTAAGGCTTGGATGAAATTCTGCACCCACTTCCTGGAGTTTCAGGGAATCAATTCAGATTCCCTGAAACTCCCTTTTATTACCCCTTGTTTTACTTCCCACTTCCCCCTTTCTTGCAGTTTGGGGCACCAGAGGAACACCACAAGTTCTGAGACATTTTTGCTCTAGTACAGATATAGAGAATCTCCAGTTTACAGATGAATTATGTCTCCCATAGAAGGTCAAAGTGTTCATTACACATGATATCTTTAAGAGGAAGTCTCATTATTTTGTTTTGACTTTAAACAGCCAAAAGGAGTTCTCAGTTGAGCATTCAGGGAGAGAGCATTGAACCCTTTCTCCTAAAATGAGCTAATAATAAGATTTCTTTATGGCACTGTAGCAATGTATTTATTTTCAGAGGTGATGGTTATTGCATTTTTAGGGTTTTTAAAAAATATATTGGCAATATTAGAACAATGAAGAAAAAACAAACCTTCAGTATTTTTAATATACAAACCAGTAAATTCAGTAGGTAACAATTGAAACACAGAGGCAACAAAACAAGCCTCCCATTTAATACTAGTTGTTAAACTCTTGTATCATCTTCAAAATATGCCAAGAGGAGGGGATTTCTTAACCTGAAAATGTCCTGTATATGGAATAGATTGTGTATGTTGTGTGGGTGTGACCATATCCTATACGCCAGGACTCTCCAGAGGAACATGCGACATGTTTAATGTACATTTACAAGGCCACATCAATTCCACAGTTAATAAAATAGAGAAGGCCATCTTCAGCACTGATTTGCTGTCTTTTCCTATTCTGTGTTCCCAGCATCTGCAATGATAGGCAAAAATGTAACAGATGTAGCTTCCTCCCATCTCTGTGCTGGAGATAACTGCATCTAAATGGCTATTAAGCCTCAAGCCATCTAAATAAGCTTGGAAGATGATTCCCTGCATTATTTCAAGGGATGGATAGTCTTGAGTGTTGAATCCAGATACTTGTTTTTCAAAAATGAAACCAAAGGCCCAAAGTTCAACTTCCCTGCATTAAGTAGGATAGAAGTTTTTTAATCTCTTCCCACAAGCTGGCAGCTGAGAAGAATGTCTATGAGTATATTAGGGTTTCCATCTGCCTGTTCAAAATGTTATTTATCAATTGATGTTATTTAACTCCATGTTCATTCTACACATTAAGCTTCTGTTAAAGGAACAGTACATTCTTTCTCCAGATTTGTTAACCCCAGCTGATACACCAATATTTCACTGTCAAAAATGGGGACAATGCTTTGTAAGCATATGTACATTCTTATTCCCCAGCAGAACCAGCCCAGAAGAACACCAGGGGGAACATGAGGGGGGAATTGGCAAACCCAGAAATGACATCACACATCTTTAGGAATCACTAGAATTCTTTTATTGTAAAAGTTTTGGCAATTCTGAGAGTGGACTGATGTCACTTCTGGGTTTTACTTGGAAATGATGTCATGCCAACAGCCTGACAACTATTTTCCTCAGCAATTTTATCACCTCCACTCTGAGCAGAGGCAGAAAATGAGAGCCCAGAGTTTCCTGCTCTCCCCCAGGCCCTGTTTCTGGTTCCTCAGGCTCTTTTTTAAAGGCTTCTGAATTGGAGTCCAGAGCCAGCTCAGTGGGGGTCATGACAAATCACTTCCACTGGAGAAAATGGCAGCTGCAGAGGGTGAACTCTATGACATCACATTCCCATTGAGCTCTCTCCCCTCCCCAAGCACTGTCCATTGCAGACTGGGGGACACAGTCAGGAAAACATAAATGCAACAAAGGGGCTCAGCTCATTCCCAACTGTGCAGAAATACCTGCCACCCTCAAATCTGCATTGATGTGGTCTGCATTTGATCCAGACACAGCTGTTTGTGAGGTCTTTTAATGGCTACTAGATGTCAGAGAACAGGAAGGGGGCAGAGCTAATCTCTGCAGCCGAAGGGAGAAACAGTCTCCTTAGGAATGTAAATGTCTGACTCTGGAAGAGCAAAGTCATACCCGAAGCTCTCAAATCTTAAAAGGCATGTGGCCCTGTATAATTTTTTTCCGAGACACAGATTTCCCTTGGAAAACATGAAAAGCAGTGAATTCCCTGTTTAGGAAGGGAGAAGAATGAAAGGGGCATAAAAATTCTGGGCCCCAAGAAACAGAAGCCCTTTTCCCATCTTTCTTAACCAACAGCTCAGACATGGTGCTATCTTAGACCTGAGCTCCTTGCACAGAGGCAGTACTGAAAACATGCAGCTAGCAAAGGAATGGTAATGCATCCATGAACCAGAGATCTGGACTAGGGGTGAGCACAAAGCCACAAACAAACCCCAGTTCAAGCACAAATGGAGCCAGTTCATTGTTCTTAGACCAGAGGTTCGGGAGAACATGGCTCACACGAACCCTCTAGCTTGTAGGGTTCAGGGAGGGTTTGTGCAGGCTTTGAAGGCATTTAAATACTTTCAGAGCCCAACCAGAAGTGATCTCTAAAGGCATTTAAATGCCACCCAAGCCTACCACCAGCCTAGTAGCCTGACTTGTGAGCTCCAAAGGCATTTAAATGCCTTCCAAGCTTACTTCCATTGCTTCCTTTTGGCTAAGATCAAGTGTAGTAAAAGACAAAGAGCTTACTTCTATGTCGAGACACCCAACCAGAAGTAAATGCCTTTGGAGCTAGAGTTGCCAATCCCCAGGTGGAGGCAGAGGATTCCCTGATGCTAGTCTGATTTCTGTAAAAAAAATATTTTTATTTATTTATTTATTTTATTCAATTTTTAGCCCGCCCTTCACATAGAACAGGCTCAGGGCGGGTTACATCATAAAAACAATCAACAGTAAAAAACCAATTTAAAATATATAAAATCTAAAATTGCAAAGTAACAATACGTACTAAAATGGCAAATTCTGCCTCACAGACATGGCCTGTTGTCCAGGTCCAACAGGTCTTATAGCACTGGGATGGAATGAATGGGGGAGGCCGGTAACAAGTGACATCCACTGGGGAGCTCATTCCACCAGGCCCTGGCTCTTGTTAAGGCCAGATGAACGTCTCTGGGGCAGAGTATCACAAGAGGTTGTTGGGTTGCTGATCGCAAAGATTCTGTATCTTTGGACATGCTTACCTAGGAGAAGCATATTGGAGGAGGCTAAGATGGAGCCCACTAAATCCAGAGTATGCATGTGCATCTGTTAAGCATGCAGCACCTTGAGTGATAGAGCCAAGCGGAAGATGCAGTCCCAGAGCTAAGCCATTTAATGGCACAGCAGTAAAGACTGCTAAAGCTCTAGCCTTCTAGCAGGAGATACTCTTTGAAGGCTAGGGGTGGTAGCCCCAGAGAGCACCAAACACAGGTTGAATCCAGGAAGGCCACATTTTTTGTTTTGCCTTTTCTCTCCCACATGAGCTTAAATGGAACATACAAGACCCTTTATGTCACACTAGCCTCCAATGGTATTGAAGGTGATTAAAAATTTTGCCTGAGCTTTGCCACCACCAGCTAGATCCAAGTAAAGCACTTGCAACAATGCTGGGATTCGGACTGGATCCAGCTACCACCAGTGTGAACCTAGTAGGAAATCAGTGTACTTTGCATGGGACAACACAATAGTTTGAATCAGTCCTGTTAATGAGCCCTGTCATTTTATAAATTAGTAAAATTATTCTCCTCTGTCTGCTGCATTTGTTTCCTCTGTAGTGACCCATTGTAGTTTCTGAACCAAGTGTGTTAGTAAACTGACAATAGTTTCCTTCTTTTCCAAATTAATCTTACTGTGGAGCTGGTTGTGCTTATTATGGAGTGATTTTAACATTTAAAAACATTCACTATCCCATGTGATTTATACAGAAAAGGGAATGCTAATGCCTTTGGGTGCAAAGAACATTTTCAAAACAGGTGTTTACCAGATCCCCCTAAAGACAAAAATAGGAACAGTGATGGGAACTAGACAGATACCTACTGACAGCCTTTTTCCTCCACTGAGAAGCCAGAAACAGCTTACACAAATCAAGGTTGAGGGCTTCTGAGTCAGGAGGCTGCTTGCTGCAGTTCTGCATCTCTCTTTTTGCCAGCTAGACTCAGATGCTGTCTCTGTTTGATTGAATGTTTTATATGAAACACATAAAACAGCAGGATCAGAGAGTGACATTTCCATGGTTTTCTCTCATTTTTGCAGGGGTAGGCCATTTGAACTTTTAAAAAAATCATTCCCTTCCCTTAATTGTTCTATTACTATGGCACTTTAAACACCTGGTGTTCATGCACTTCCTTTTTCTTCCCCTGAGCACACTTTCCACACTGCACAGTGGGTCAAAGTCAGCAGTTTCCTTCCCTCCTCACCCCAGACGTCATGGTGCCCACATATGCCTGGTCTAAACAGACTTTATTCTTTCTTACTGACATCAGCACACCCTTCCCATTCTTATTTGCACTAATCAGCAGAACTCCATTGACTTCAATGGCCACTAATCCTGTCCCTCTGTGAGCCTCTGATAATTTTTTTTAAAGGATTATTGAGGCACAACAGAAAATGAGAGGGCAGAATTAAATCATAGAAGAACATTCTTAAACAGAGCATGATTTTCTCTCACACACATACTTTCTACCTCCTCTATGCTTAGGAGCGGAGGGATAGGTTTATGGAACAGGAAGGAGAACGTTCTGATCATAACTATTTTATTTTTAAAAACATTATATTTATCGAACTTTTAAAAAAGAGATTAATGTAGAAAATCACTATGGCTATTTTGAAAAGCAGTTGTTGATCGAAAGCTTTGAATGTACTCATCACAAACACTGCTGTCTTTTTCACAGGAAACATTTTTTTTTTAAAAAAAGAACAAGCATATGAGTGATTCCACCAGTTCATTTACTGAATAATTGAACATTTATGACTATTCTACACCTGAAGTACATCAGAAGTCAAAGTAAGTATCTTACATTATCCCATGCCAACATTTTGTACTACTAGCTAAAATATAGTTTTAAGTTACACTAGCTTCATTTATTTGCATTTGGATGATATCCTTATCTTTATGGCCAACTGCTATTTCTATGTTGTAAAAAAGGAAGATAACCTTCCTAACATCTAGGCATCCATACTTTCAACATTAAATTTGTACAGTCTTTCTCTCCCCCCCCCCCCGCTCCGCTTTTAGTCTTGTTAGTAATGCCAGCTTTTGCCTCTTTCCTTAGTAAGATGGTGTTAGTCACTAGGCATTCAACTAAGTTTAAGATGAGGGATAGGATCCAGAGTGACATTTGCTGGTGTCAGAAAGGAACAGATGACTCATTCAAGCAGTTCCTGAAACTAGAGGGAAATGCATTATGAAAGATTTCTCTCAGCCTAAAAGGTTGCAGATTCCCCAGTCATAACTTCGTTATTGTCTCCTCTGTCATAGATTTCAAAAAGCCTCTCATGCACTTTCACATATGAAACAAATCAGAGAAGGGTAGACAGGCAAACTTAGAGAAGTGTGGGATGTAAGATTAAACTTGCCAGCAACTCCAATCAGTTGGAAGATCTCATTAGTTACCCAAAAGGTAATACAGTATATACATCCACAAACAATTTATGCTGCTCGTCTTTTTTTCTTTGACTTTATCTGAGGTATCAAAGGTTTTGGGGTTTCTTTTGTTTCTCTGTTTGTATTGTAATAATAATAGCAAGCATGACTGTTGAAACCATCTCTCATTTATCAGGAACGCTCCCTGTTTTATTAACATGAGTTGTGAGTTACAGAGCCAAGGTGAACTTCCATGGCAGAGTGGGGATTTGAACCTGGGTTTCTTAGATCCTAGTCTAATACTCAAATCACTATACTATGCTGGTCTCAGAACCTAGTCTAATATTCAAATCACTATACTATCCTTTGAAAGAATGCTTTGAGAAATGGGCAAGTATAAGTGATGTTGGAGAGGTACCTTTTGAGTAATCATTTCATTCGGCTTGTGGAAAAAGCTTCATGTAGCGGAACGTGTATCTTTAAGTTGGCAATCACGTGAAGGAAAATTAGCCTTGGAGCCGAACTCTGTGGATAGGCTTCTTTCTGCAATTGAATTTTGGATCTTCTATGACTGTTTTGAAAGATTAAGGACTATTAAGGAGTCACACAGGAGAATTGACTGTTACTTTAAGAGACACTGTGCTTATTCGGATGTATTTACCGTTATGATAGTTACTGTGATTGGTTATATACCACTAAGAAATTTTTGATATTTTCTGAGTAATTTATGAGTTGTGCTTTTTCTTTAGGCACAGTTGTTTTTTTCTACCTGGTCAGCTAGTGTAGCAATGGTTTTCTCTGTCTACACAGTGGATTATTTCGGAAACAATCCCTTGCCTATTTGTGAGCTGAGAAAAGAAATTTTGGAATAGTGTTTATATAGTGTGCAGGTTTCAGTGCAGGAGGAACCGGCTTCAGCTGAGGTATGATTTTGATATGTTTTGGAAGAAACATAGGCTGCTTCCTGGCTTTTGGAGGTAATGCTTTTAAGTCACACAAGTCTCTGGCTATCTCATGCTGATAATGCTACAAGGGTTAAAGCTACAGTAAATAAAACTTTACTGTACAATAAACTTGGCAACCCGAGAGAGAGAGAGAGAGAGATAATACAATACAATAAAATGCAATAAATAATTTTTGAAGGGCTTGATTAACAGGCTACAATAAGAGTCATAAAGTCCGCTGGACTTTACATCTGGAAACATTTGAAATTGTTTACCCATTTATAATATCAATGGAAGAATTGTGAGTATAGTTACCATGTGAAAGGATCCATAGTCGGCTTTAATGTTTTATATTGTTAAATTTAAGGCTTTTATCTACTATCTACTATTGTATGTTTTTATAAAATGTTGTTAGCCGCCCTGAGCCTGCTGAGGTGGGGAGGGCGGGATATAAATAAAATTTATTATTATTATTATTATTATTATTAATTAGATAACATCAAACCACACAATAGAAGATAAGTTCACCTGGTCAGGATTTATTTATATTTTTTCTTCCAGATGTGTGTTTAAAAATTATGTTATATACTATTGACTACTGAGGAAGGCCTTTGATGCCCAAACGTGTATGGTCTTGAGCTGGTCATTTGATATTTTCATCAGTTTTGTATAGGAAATTATAACAGTGTCTGTAAAGCTTATTCTTTATTATTCTTATTGCAGCCTGTTAATCAGACCCTTTAAAATATTTTATTGTGTGCACCATCTATTAAACATATTTCTTTTGAAACAAAAAATTATTTATTATTTATTGACCCTTGTAC
This sequence comes from Heteronotia binoei, assembly GCF_032191835.1. Lineage (NCBI taxonomy): Eukaryota > Metazoa > Chordata > Lepidosauria > Squamata > Gekkonidae > Heteronotia > Heteronotia binoei. Next base: position 115,756,199 of record NC_083227.1, on the reverse strand, counting down.
CATTCTTGGTATATTTTGGGTTGAGCTTGTTTTTTCCCTTTTCATTTTTTTAAATCTCATGCTGATCACAGCTAGTCCAAATTGCAGGCTGAAAATGAGTAGGAAAATCAACAGCCTCCTCAAGAAAAGCCAGTTTTCATAGTCAAAGAGAGTAATTATTGCACAAAATCTCTCCGTTATCTAGAATTTCTTTCTTTTAGTGCTCTTTGCTCTCACAAACACACACAGGCACACGCTTCTAATGGAACACTACAACACTGGCAGTGCAATCCTAAGCCAAATTACTCCAGTCTAAAACAAATTAAATCAGTGGCTTTAGACTGGAATAACACCACATAGAACTGCAAAACAAGCCAGCTACAGGGGTGATGCTGATGCTGCCATTGCCTTAGGCCTTCATTATATTGAAAAGACTTCAGTACTACAAACCTAGCCTGCACATTTCATGTCCTAAACCATGGCAGTAATAAACAGTGTCAAGCTGACAGAACTGTTTCCAGCATTGTTACACATTCATACAACTATAGTAATTGCAGTGGAGTGACTAATTATTCAAAATTCTCTCTCTAGGGTTGCCAAGTCCAATTCAAGAAATATCTGGGGACTTTGGGAGCGGAGCCAGGAGACTTTGGGGGTGGAGCCAGGAGCAAGGTTGTAACAAGCATAATTGAACTCCAAAGGGAGTTCTGGCCATCACATTGACACAGAATGGCCATCACAGAAGACACAGAAAGGATGATCTCATCCCCATTCCCATCCTTGCCTCTCCAATTCCTTTGGCTATTGGAGCATAGACCGTAAGGGTTCCATGATCCTGGGAATAAGCTCTCCTGGGACTGCTTGAGGGAAGGATCTAGACCATCTTTGCCTTCTGCTCACAAATCACAGGATCCAGCCCTGTGAGTTCAAATTGTAATGCTAATTATTGATACTGTATACAGTAATACAAAAAACCCGAATGAAATAAATATGAAAAATCGATGCAGTCCATACAATATTTATATCCAGTCAAAAGATACATATGGCTGAGCTCCATCTTCTGAAACATGACATAGCCCATTTCTCAGCAAATCAGTGAGATTCATTACTAAAACAGATGTTTACATCTCACATGATAAGGCATATCTTTGTCATTATCACAGTTTTCCAGATCTTCTGAAACCAATCCTTCAGAGTAGAAGGATTTGATTTTCCCTTATTAGCAGCTATAGAAAGCTTTGCAACCAGATCAGATTCCACAACCATTTTTTTCAAGTATCTTACTAGTATTATCTTGGGATCACAGGGCAGTTGACCTCCCATCAACCCATACTGGGGATGGTAGAAAGTGCCATCAAGTTGCAGCTGACTTATGGCGACTCCATAGGGTTTTCAAAACTAGGGATATTCAAAGGTGGTTTACTGAGGTCTGTCTTTGCATAGCAGCCAGGAATTTCCTTGGTTGTCTCCCATCCAAGTACTAACCAGAGCTGACCCTGATTAGCCTCTGGGATTTGACCAGATCTAGCTAGCCTGGGCCATCCTAGTAAGGGTGATGTTATGACTACATACCAGATTTTCTCCATTTGTGGAGGATTCCAGAAAATGTACATCAAGCCATATATTTTATGTGTGTGTTCTGGATCTTCTTACATTTTATTCCCTATAGATAATATCCTTCAGAAAATAAAATGGTAAATATCCTCTAATTCTAGTTATGTGAAATACTCTGAATCTAAATATATGTTTCCAAAAGGAAATCAGTATCATTTTTTTCTGAATTTTTCAGTGAAAAATATTTTCATACTTTCAAAACTGGAAGTTAAAACATCTAGATCTGAAGTCTAATTATACACCACAATTATACTCCCACATAATCATGGTACTATATCATCATTTTAAAACAAAACATTATACTGTCCTGACCTGGATAGCCCAATCTTGTCAGACCTTGGAAGCTGAGCGGGGTCGACTCTGGCACATATCTGGATGGGAGACCTCCTTGAAATACCAGCAGTCAGGAGGACAAAACCTCCCACATGTAGCATCCAGCACAAACTATTTCTCACTAGGAGAGGCACCCACACAGTTTCTGATTGTGACAACAGCTGTTCTGATTTTTTTCATGTCTATAACATGATTTTTAAAAAGTCACTCAAATGTCTTGTAGAAGAAGCCATGAACTGTGGAATCTGATTCTAATTCTTCTTTCCAGATACAGACAAGGAAGTGTGCACATTCTGCCCAATTTCCTCCTACTCGGCTGTTCTGAACTATCTTCAAACTGATGTGAGAAGAGACCGTATCTAAAAATAGATATAGCTGGGATTCTTTATACTGTTCTCTGGCCTGACCAGTGAAGGAAACTACATATGGTTACCACATCAAATGACAACACCCACTGATTTCTCTGAAAGGAAGAAAAAGAGTGAAGAAAAGGCAGAGGCTGATACAAAAGGGATTGCAACAGTATAAGGACCCTGCTGAATCAAGCCAAGGTTCCATCTAGTTCAACATCTCTTTCCACTTGTGGCCAGCCAAATTCCTTTGGGGGGCAGAAATTTCTGCGTGAACATATTTGCCTCCATTGTATGTCCTCAGCAACTATTAGAAGATATACAACTACCAAAAACTGAGATTTTATTTAGCTGCCATGACCAACCACTACTGATAAAGTTACCCATCATAAATTCATCTTAATCCTTCAAAGAACAGTGTGGTTTAGTGTTTGATCTAGGATCTGGAAAACCCAGGTTTGAATCCCCACTTTGCCATGGAAACATGCTGGGTGACCTTGGGCCAGTCACATGAACATGTGAACACCTGAAGTACCTTATACTGAATTAGCAAAGCACCTCAGGTAGTGGTCTTTCATATCACCTATCACTGATGCTTTAAAAAAAATACTGGAGATGCCTGAGATTGAACCTGAGACCTCTTGCATGCATTTGAGCCACAGCTCCTCCAGTTCCATATTTTCAGCATACCCTCCCTCTCAGGGTTTCTATGAGTATAAAATGTAGGACAGGATAAGGATGTAAGCTGCTTTGGATCCCCATTGCAGAGAAAAGTTGGTAAATGTTCTCCACAAACTGCATATCTGAGGATTTCTCTTGAAGCAGATCAATGATGTTTGGGGGTGGGGTAATCTTTTTTAAGCTCAGCATTCAGATAATTCATTCTCAGAATCTTTTCATAACAAATATGTCCTCATGATAATATCTGTGTAGCTATGTTAGAACTGATTGTGACATTGCTGATAGAAGAGATCTGTATAAGTGCTTCTTAAAACTGAACATCAACATATTTTTCTGAGTACCTGAAGAATAGCTGATATACAGGCCTGGGTGAGAGAAGTTTTTTTAGTTCTGTCACACCCCCTGCCACCATGAATTCTTCACAGAACCACAAAAATGTTACCAAGCCTGTTGACCTGTCGGGTAAAGTATTGACTGGAATTGTTCTTGCAATCATCATTATAGTGACTGTCTGTGGTAACGTGGTGGTGTGCCTGGCTGTTGGATTCAACCGGCGGCTCCGCACCCTGACTAACTGTTTCATCGTCTCTTTGGCTATTACAGACCTGATGCTGGGTCTGCTGGTGCAGCCTTTCGCAGCCATGTATGAGGTCTCCAATCATATATGGTACTTGTCACAAACCTTTTGCAATATATACAATAGTCTAGATGTTATGCTGTGCACAGCCTCCATCCTCAACCTCTTCATGATTAGTCTCGATCGCTACTATGCTGTCACAGCACCACTCCGCTACACCACTTTGGTCACTCCTCGACGGGTGGCCATGGTTATGGTCGTAATCTGGGTGGTGTCAGTCATGGTCTCATTTTTGCCCATCCATTTGGGCTGGAACACTAATGGCATAACGGACCCTAACCCTGAAAAGTGCGATCTTGGGGTCAATCCTATTTATGGACTGGTGGATGCCTTGCTTACATTCTACATCCCTTTGGTCATCATGTGCACCACATATTATCGGATATTCAAAATAGCCAGAGAGCAAGCAAAGAGGATCAACAATGTCCCCTGTAACAAGAAAGTCAACCATGCGTTGCCAACTGTGAATGAGCACAAAGCCACCCTTACTCTTGCAATTGTGATGGGAGCCTTCATTATTTGTTGGTTTCCTTATTTCACAGTGTTCATATACCGAGGCATCAAAGGGGATGAAGCAGTGAGGAAAGACTTGCTGTCTATTGTCACATGGCTTGGGTATGCCAACTCAGCTTTGAATCCCATTTTATATGGTGCTCTGAACAGGGACTTCCGAACTGCTTATCAGCAATTGCTCAGGTGTCAGAGGGTGGGGCCAGATGCAAGAAAGACTCCCCTAACACCCAGACACCTGATGAGGGACCAGGCCCATAAAGAGGCACTGGGTAAGCAAGAAGATATACCTCTACAGTTACATGTGAGAAATGGAAAAGAGAACCCTCTCACCCAAGATGGCTTGGAAAGGTAAGATCTCTCTGTTTGATGTTGGTTTTTCTGGCATAAATGAGTAGTGGGAATATAGATGGTTCAAGCACTATTTAGATTCAAGATGAATTGAGATCAGCATCCACTAGAACAATGTTTCCCAGCCTGTGGGTTGGGACCCAAAAGTACATTGCACAGCCTCTAAAAGTGCGTCACAGGTCAGCCCTCCCTAATGACTGCTCCTGCCTTTTGCCATCTTCTCTTTCTTTCCTCCTCCCCGTCTTCTTACATTCTCATCTCCCACCCCCTCCTTGAGATAATTTTTTTAGTTCTGTCACACCCCCTGCCGCCATGAATTCTTCACAGAACCACAAAAATGTAGACTCTTTACAGTAGTAGCTGAAAGAAGGGGAGAAAGGTTAAAGTAGGTGAAAGCTATTCAGCATGCCATCAAAAAACCAAAGAAGGATAGGAGAAAGACAGAAAGAGGCATGTGCATGCATGGGCCTGTCTTGGTGCTATTCCTTCAACAGCCCAAGCTCTTGCCGAGCTTCCTGCATTGTGTCACTAACCTCTAAACTGCTGTGGGAGATGTGCTATGCTGAACCCCTTCCTGCCAGTCGCTTCACCATCACCTGCTATTCTTCATGTATTTCTTCCACCTAGCACATACACACACACACACACACACACATTATTATTACTTGTTTGGTGTTAATAATGGGGTAAGCTGCACACTTTGTGTGATGTTGTTTGGTTGCTCAAAAACGTCTAGTTGGGTGCTACAGAAAATGGAATGCTGGAATAGATGGGTGCCAAGGTCATAGTTTGCCTAAAGCACAAAAGGGGGGGGGGGCAGCTCTGGATGGTTAACAAAGTAAAATTGGACTTGTGGGTCACCATACCAAAAAAGTTTGGGAACCACAGCACTAGCATATTTCCAAAGGGTGGTGAAATGACTGCTCCTGCCTTTTGCCATCTTCTCTTTCTTTCCTCCTCCCCATCTTCTTACATTCTCATCTCCCACCCCCTCCTTGAGACAATTTATAGTGCTAACAAATAGGCAGTTTCAGTCGTCAGCATTCTTAAGTTAACTCCAGCACTTAAATTAACTCCAGCACTCTTAAATTAACTTGTAGTGGATAGTTCAATGAAAGTATCAACCCAGTGTGCTGCTGTGGTGAAAAAGGCAAACTCTATTATAGGGATTATTAGGAAAGAGCCTGAGAAGAAAACACTCAGTATTGTAATGTTCCTGTCAGCACCAGCATTCTAGACTGCCACCCCAGGCAAGTCATGCCCCTCCCCCACCTTCCCACCTGCTGCGCACACTTCCTCTCTCCCCATCCAAGCATGGTAGCAGCAGGCCCCACTTGGTACATTGGAGCTCACCTGCCACAGCACCACGCTGCCCTGCCACCCCCATCGGGAAGGGCTCGACTCCTCTCTTGCCACCAGCCTGCCTCCTTCCTCTGGCAATGGTGGCAGCAGTGAGAAGAGGCTCCTCCAGCTGCTGACACAGCCTAGGCAGGCAGGAAGATGTGGAGCAGTGGCAGGGAGGAGCTGAGAGCTTCCTTCCCACCTTGTCACCTCTTGCTTGCTGCCAGATGTTTTTATTTGCTGGCGGCTTAGCCTCCCTCACAGGTTGCTTGGGCCACTTGTAGGGAGAGAGGGAGTGGGAGAGGGTGCCTGGCACCCCTGTAGGCCAGGTTGCACCCCTAGGTGGCTGCATACCTGGCCTACTCAGATGCGCTAGGCCTGGTCCCTGTATAGATCTATGGTGTGGCCTCTTTTGGAATACTGTGTACAGTTCTGGTCACCATATCTCCAAAAGGACACTGCAGAGCTGGAAAAAGTACAGAGAAGGGCAACCAAGATAATTAGGTTCAGGCACCTTTCCTAAGAGAAAAGACTGAAGAGTCTGAGACTTTTCAATTTAGAAAAAAAGACTACTAAGGGGGGGCAAGATAGAGGTGTATAAAATTATGCATGGGGTGGAGAGAGTTGACAAATTAAACTTTTTCTCCCTCTTCCAAAATACTAGAACTTGAGGGCATCCATTGAGGCTGTTGGGCGGTTCAGGATGGACAAAAGGAAATACTACTTTACACAGAGAGTGATTAAAATGCGGTTTCTGCTGCCAAATGATACAGCTATGGCCACAGTCTGTCAATGGCTACTAGCCATGGTGACTGAGGGGAACCTCCACATTCAGAGGCACTAAACCTCTGAATTCCAGAGCCAGGAGGCAACATCAGAGGAAGGTTCAAAAACATGCCCTGTTGTTGGCCTTCCAGAGGAACTGGTTTGACACTCTGTGGGACAGAATGCTGGACCAGAAGGACTGTTGGTCTGATCCACCGGGGCTCTTAAGTTCTTAAGTTGTCCATCAGCTTGAGAATGAAGCTTTCTGTTTGCACACAGTACTCCTTCCAATCAAGGTTTTCTTGAACCAGTTTCAAATGCTGTGACTTCAGAAAGCATAAATAGAAAATTGCCCCAACTTAGATCTTTGATTCTTCAAGTTATGTATTTAAGCCATTTTGCAAAATAAACAAAAATAATTTAAAAATTAAAATACAACTACCTCCATAGTACTAGAATTTTTTAAAAAAATAATAATAATACCACGAATGGCAGCAAAATAAATTAATCTACATAAATTCTCATCATGCCAACAGGCACGGTTCCATTTTATTCCTTTCCAGAATACTTGGTTGACTGTTTATGGCAAAGGCAGATCTCTGGTATTTGCCAGAAAGTGAGGGAAAGGAAGTGATGTCACTGCATGCAAAAGTGCTTAAATCATGATTTTTAGAGGTGGTGCCCTTTGTTTTTAATGGCCTATTACCTCCTTTGCAGGCATGTTGCTAACTGATACCACGGCATAATTTGCCAGTGCTGCGTTTGTGTTGCTATAGGAAGGAACCAGGCTGGTCAACCTTCTATGTGATCTTGAGGCTACATTACATTAACAAACCAGCAGGATGGCCCCACATTGCTGAGATAACATAGGGATATCCATTAAGGTTCATTCCACCAGCCAAAGGCAAATTACAATGTAGCATGAAGCCAGCTTCTTCTTCCCTTTAAAAATCAGTAACTCTTAGGGTTGCCAGCTCTGGGCTGGGAAATACCTGGAGATTTCAGAGGTGGAACTTGAGGAGGGCAGTTTGGGGAAGGGAGGGACTTCAGCATGGCATAGTGTCATAGAGTCCACCTTTCAATTTTCTCCTGGTGAACTGATCCTTGTCACCTGGAGATCACATGTGATCCCAGGAGATCTCCAGCCACCATCTAGAAGTTAGCAACCCCAGTTACTGTGTCTGCTTAACCATATTTTCAGCGAGAGTTTATGTTCAGTTTGATAGCAATTCCTTGTCATCATTTTTGGAAGCAATGCATTGAAAGTATTTCGTGCTCTAGGACATGGAGGCATGGAAATCAGATCAACAGTTCCCTGGATAGGTACCACTGCATCTCGGATCTTGAACCTCCTGTTGTAGTCCTTTGTTATATTCACCTCCATAATGATGCAGATATGTGCTGAAATGAATACAGAATTTACTTAGTAGTTCTTGGTGAAGGCAGTCATGAAAAGACCATGAGGTGCTGTGCCTTCTAAGGTTAAATGACCATTTGGAGATAAGCAGGGACTCATTGACAAAGGTTCAAAGCTTGAGGAGTCAGGTAAGTACGAGAAGAAGCTGGTGAAGGTTTCAGCTGCAGAAGACACTCCTATCCTGCAGAAGCTGAACTTTTATAAAATAGAAGGCCTTATGAAAGGTGGTTAAAGAGAGGAATGTGATACATTTTCTTTGCTTCCCACAGGCAATTCCACCTCCTTCCATGCTCTAATCTGATCCCAGAACTGTAGCTTGATAAGCAGTGCAAAACTTTCCAGCCTAGCAGATAGCATATACTTTTGCTTCCATGGCTCCAGGAAGCGCAAACAAAGGGTTTGTTTGATTCTTTGATGTTATCATAGCTGACGCTAGTATTAAGTAGTGAAGCAAAAGGATTTTTCAACTGTGATGGTACAGTCTTGCTTGGGAGGCACAGCTGGTTCTGCCTCACCCATGTGCTGCACTAAAAGTGCTACAAGCACAGATTTGTGGCATTAGTATATTGAATTGATATATATCTAATTTCCATTGCAGTCAAATCTGTGGAAACTTAAATCCAGAGACTGATATATATATATACACACACATTGAGGAGGTTAAAGCACTCAAAAATGAACTACAGGAGGGCAGAGCCTGCTCTAGCCTCCCAGGGTGACAAAAGGCCCAAGGAGAAGGGGAAGGAAGTTCTACAGTGACAGGTTTGAGACAGGTGATGTTGCAAGGCCTATCCTGGTGCCAGAATGGTGGAGACAAGTGGCAGAGTTGTGGGAACCCCAGTAGCCCAGTGCAGCAATGAGTCAGAAACCAGCAAAAAGACAGGTCCAAGTGCAGGTCGAAGTGCAGTCCAGAGACAGCCTAGTGAGAAGCTCAAATCATCAGAGTGACTGACAGCCCATGTCTGGCTAGAAGGGCAGAGGGACCACATGGAGAGAAGCAGGCTTGAGGGCTCAGCCCCCAAAGGAGCCCCACACTAGGAAGGCATGCCAGTGAAAAGAATCCAAAACCCTGCACACAGGCCAAGGATGAACCCACCCATAATTGACCAGCTGAAGAACCAGCTGAGGCCATGGGATCTTGTGACAGCAGGGTATAAATGAAGTAAATAAATAATAAATGTGGCTGAAGGTGTGTAGGCAAATAAATGTAGGTTGGTTGGTGTATGGAAAGGAGAAAAGGAAGCAGGAAAGGTGAGGATGTGGGGTTTGCCAGGTGGAGAAAAACAGGAAATGAGGAAGGGAATGTGAGATGCCCCTGCACAAGTCCTTGCAGGTTGCCCACTGCACAGCTGCGCCCAGCTCAATTCAGTGTCTGGAACCATGCAGAGTTTCCAAAAGAAAGGCTACCCAGGAGAGGGAAGGAGGGAAAGCTGAAGATAGGGGTGCTGGTGGGTGGGGAAGAAGAAAGGTAGCCGGAGAAGGGAGAAGTATGGTCTTCAGGAAAGGGAGAATGGCTGGGATATGGAGGAAAATGAGATTCCCAACTACAAATCCTTGCACTCATGTTAATGTTTCATTGAGACAGTCAAAGCTTTTCAAGTTTTGTTTTGGAATCTGAGGGATTATTTGGTTTTTATTGTTTTACTCTGGAAAAAACTGTTCCAAGAGTAAATCGAAAATATAAATGAAAGGACTTATGTTGTATACTGTTGAATACTGTATAAGATTTTCATTGTTTAATAATAGAGGTAATTTGTGCATTTAACAGACCTAAAAGAGCCAGAAACAGTATCTGCATACATCATGGTTTATCTTGCCTCTCTAAATGTTAGGGTGCAACATTGCTACTATGCCCTAATCTCCATTCACTCAGATATTTTAGAAACAGAGAACTGAAATCGTACATACATGACTGAATATCAGCAGTATTTGGATTATGTAGAGGGCACTGCAGTGAGCTTATTAACAATCAAATAACGAATATGCTGAATGCAAAATGAGGTATTTGCACTAATGGAATACAAATTAGATAATTTACTCACAGCTGGATGTAGATTCATTAACTGGGTTCCTCCTTTCCCTTGCAGATCTCCGAATATGTTATATAATAAGTCTACATAAGTGAGAGGCCTGCAAGGACTTGTAGAGGGCATCTCATTTTCCCCTCTGGAAGTAATGTCATTACACCGGGCGCATCACACGGGGATGCTCTAGCAATTTGGGGAAAACTCTATGGCACCGTCCCAATCGCTAGAGTCCCCGCCTGAAACCCAATTTCCCTGAATTGCTAGAGCATCCCCATGCGACATGCCCATGCAACAACATCAATTCTGGGTGATGTCATTGTGCAGCACATGATGGAGCTCTTGGCGGAGCTGGGATCCCCTGGTGGCCTGCTCCATGCCAGCGGGTTGGAGGCCTCAAAACCAGGGGAACCCCCACCCCCAGCAGGAGCTTGGGAAGCCTTAGGAACAAAGCTTGGTGTAGTGGTTAAGTGTGCGGACTCTTATCTGGGAGAACCGGGTTTGATTTCCCACTCCTCCACTTGCACCTGCTGGCATGGCCTTGGGTCAACCATAGCTCTGGCAGAGGTTGTCCTTGAAAGGGCAGCTGCTGTGAGAGCCCTCTCCAGCCCCACCCACCTCACAGGGTGTCTGTTGTGGGGGAGGAAGGTAAAGGAGATTGTTAGCCGCTCTGAGACTCTTTGGAGTGGAGGGCGGGATATAAATCCAATATCTTCTTCTTATAAATATGTAGCAGAGGTACAGAAGAATAATAGCCAGAAGCATATATATCCTAAACACTTTTGTTATCTTTTGTCACTGACAGATATCTCTCTCTCTCTCTCTCTCTCTCTCTCTCTCTCTCTCTCTCTCTCTCTCTCTCCCTCTCTCCCCTTTAGCTCTTTCAGCTCTGGGCTCTTCCCATAAACTGCAGGCAGGCCAGGCTGTCAGCAGTGGTGACATGGTTCTGACTGTCCACTTCCAAAATCCACTGCAGATAGAAGGACACAGTTAGATTTTCTGTGGGCAAAGATTAAAGGCAGGGGCATTTGGGTGAGTACCTGAGATGCTTTACCTAGAAAGGGTTAATATGTTTTGTGTAGGCCAACTGGATTTCTTCTTTTCTATGGCTAACAGAAATCCCTAGACTAGCATGCACTATGTATTCCCTGATACCTTTATAGTAGCTGTTTGATATCTCCATCCCAAGAAGAATTGCATGCTGGACTTCTGCATGTCATATCAAGCCTCAATTACAAAAACAAAAACAAAACAGGAACAGGAAGACAGCTATCTTTCTTTGTGAGATCAAGTTTGAGGAAGATCACAGAAAATGGAAGAAAAAATAGAGTCCTGGCCAAACTGAAAATCTGTCTGTCATATAGAACAAACTAGAAATCAAGTTGCACCTTTAAGACCAACAAAGTTTTATTCAGAATGTAAGCTTTCGTGTGCTCTAAGCACAATTCATCAGACAAGGAATCAGGTACAGTGAGCAGAGCTACATATAGGCAGTGGTTTAGAATGCAAAATAGTACAAATTTAAAGTCCAGTGGCAGAATAGTAGAATTAACAAATTGAGCATACCTTTGATCTGGGTGGCATGAGTCTGATAAACCAATAAAACAGTAATATGTCAAAATGTGAGAATATCTGTTAATCACCCTATTATAAGCCTGGGCCAAAATGAGGGCATTTCTTCTTAGAAGTTTTTCCCATCCAACTGTTTTACCTTTTAACATGTAACATACATATAGTTTGCTATTAGAAAAAAATACATTAAAATATAGTGGAAGATAGGTTTAATGTATGTAATGAGATAAACAGCCAATATCCCTAGAAGTAATCCTAGATAGAAAGTGCCAGGCCCATTTGCCAGATCTCTCTTGCAAGTGCCCCCCTGTCTCTGCATTCATAATATATTAGTAAGTATGGTACAAGTTTGAGGGGGACATGAGGGGACAATTTAGAGAAAAGACTGAAACATTTTGGGGGTGGACCTCTATCAGCTTTTCCAAATCTCTTTAATGAAACATGGCAATTTCATAATTTCTGCCACCTACTATGCATGTGCTTTTATATTTGTATGTTGATGCCACAAAGAAGCAACCCTTTACAGGCTCACCAACACTGGGGTGGGCTGGAAAGCTAGACAAAACCTGTTAAATGCTTGAATTGGCACTGCAGCTGATTTTCACATTCCCAGTTCTTTCTTTGAACAACAGAATGAGGTGTAGAACTGGGATCACAGGTCTCACTGTCAAGGAGAAATTTTATCACCCTGCTTCAGTGTTTAGAGTGTTATTGATCAGCAGCACAGCATGTAGCTGACTGACAGCCCCCCTCCTTCGGTTTTATTTACTTCCTTTTGGTATGGTAGCCTTTGTGGTCTTCTGTGTGCAAAGGGCAACACAGCAAGACGATCAGTGCACTCCTAAGCAGAGTGATGCCTGTTAGCCTTGGGAAAATATATATTGTTTCCTTTTGCTAAGATTGCAATGAAAAAAGCTCACTGTGAAATTCCAGCCAAGCAATTGCTTTCTATCGACTTCAGAACTGTCTTTGCCAGTGTTCCCATACTTCTTTATTGCTTTGGCAACTCCTGTGGGTGTTGTTTGGCTATTTTACAGCCATCCCAGAGGTGCTGGATTTCAGCAGCTGCTTTTTAAAAATGTTCTGTCCTTTATCACATTTTGTGTAAGTCCCTTTCAAAAGACTAGAAAGGCAAATGGCTTCCATTTTTAGCAAGGACTCCCAGTACAGTCAGAATTGCATTATTTGCCTTCCTACATGTTTGTAATAATGAAAGAAAGTGAGTCATAAGAAGCCAGTCAGAATTTCAGACTTCAGTGGAGTTCTTAATGTGGGCATGGCTTAGCAAGGTAAGGTCAGACTCACCTCTGCATACCGTCCCACGACCTTCTCCAGCTGATAACAGGCTCTGTCTGATTTGCCTCTGTTTTGTTGATTGTGCCACAGAGAAAACAACGGAGGTCACCTGGCTGCCAAAAGCCAGATACAATTGTTGTGTTGGCTCCATACTGTGCACTCATAACCTTGCACAAGATCATATACGAGCAGGCGTTTCAGTGTATGTGAGGGATGAAGACTTAACCAGCCTGCCTGCTGCTTTTGATGGATTCACTCCCCAGCACCACTTAAGCCTGCAGAGGAAGCCGGCTGCAATCAACCCACCTCTTCCAGCTTGAAATGAGATTTCTCTGCATGTGTCACTTGGCTCCAGGGTACTGATGTGACAGCCAGTGATCCTTAAGTGCATTCATCAGAGGACTAAAAGTGGCAGGATGGCAATGGCATTTGAGAGATGATTTCTGAATAAAGATGAAGGCCAGGCATGCCCAAAGGAAGGAAGCAAAGAGCCTCCTTGCATTGCAGAGCTGCTTAATTAGTGTGTAAGTGAGTGGGTCATGGACACTTTCATCACTGAAGCACACTCTAATCTGAGGCCAGGACCATTAACTCTCTTCTTATTGATACAAGTAACTAACCTTTCATATTAGCAAAATGACCAGATGAGAACTCAAGAGTTTAGCTCATGTCTAGCTCAAAATTGTCTTCATTTCAAGTTCTCTGCATGTTTTTTTGTCCTGGGAAGGAAGCTCATTTCCATTACTGTATCTGCGCCCTTGACAGAGAACTGGTGAATTCTATAGAATAAAGCAGGAGTCAAGTAGCACCTTTAAGACCAACAAAGTTTTTTTCAGAACGTAAACTTTCGTGTGCTAAAAGCACACTTCTTCAGACAAGGGGATAAGGTACAGTGGGCTGAAATACATGTTGCTGGTAGTTTAAGAGTGCAAACTGATACAAAGCTTGGATCACATGGCAAAACAGTGTAACAGATTAGAGGGCCATTTTGTCTGGATAGCCATAAAAGGTAATAAAATTTGCCTGCCAATTGGTGTTGCTGCAAGTCTAGGTTAAACAAAAGAACATGTATTTCCTTGTTCTTGTCTCCCTAATTTACTTCTTAACATCATTCCATACATTATAAACATCATTCTAGTTTGCCATTAGAAAAAAAGAATACATAAAATGAAAATGGGTTAAGTATATGTAATGAGATAAACAGCCAGTATCCCTTATAATAATAATAAATTTTATTTTATTTATTTATTTGTATCCTGCCCTCCCCACCTAGGCAGGCTCAGGGCGGCTAACAGCATTTCATAAGACATACAATAATAGATAAAACCTTAAATTTAACAATATAAAACTTTACATTTAACAACATTAAAAACCAGTTAATACAATTAAAATAACTTGGTCTGACAGTGCCGATGGTGTTTGACGCTAGTTCTGTCAGTTTATACAATCTATACAGTTTACACAGCGGTATAGTCTTTGATTAGAACCGCGTTAGCGGATCCTTAGTTAACAGCCTTCTTCAGCAGTCCGAATATGCAAGTTTAAAGAGGGTAGTCTTGCAGGCCCTGCGGAACTGATCAAGGTTCCGCAGGGCCCGCACCTCCTCAGGGAGCTGGTTCCATAGGGCAGGGGCCGCGATTGAAAAGGCCCGTGCTCTGGTGTATGAGTATGTCAATATAGAACATTATTCTGATACACTATTATTAAAGAGAAATGCATTGGAATACTGTGAGTTTAGCATCTGTAATGAGATTTAAAAAAACAATATCCCTGCTCAGTCCTGGGGAGGTGTTTGTTCCAAGTTTCATAATAATTTGTAATTCAGCAATTTCTCTCTACATTCTGTTCTTGAAGTTCCTTTGCAGTAAAACAGCTACTTTGAGGTTACCCATTGAATGCTCTGGAAGGTTAAAGTGTTCTCCCACAGATTTCTCAATTCTGTAATTCCTGATGTCAGATGTGTGTCCATTTATCCTTTGACGGAGGGTTTGTCCTGTTTGCCCTATGTAGAGAACTGAAGGGCATTGGTGGCATTTAATGGCATATATAATGTTGCAATATGGTTTTAAAACAATTTTATTCCAGTAACATATGGTAACAATCAATTCTTGAATTATTAATTCTTTTTAACTATCCCATATATTACTTTTCTAACCCCTCCTCCCCCCGTTACTTGACCCCCGCCGGTGTTATATACTTAAAATTATAATATTTAAAGGTATCCTTAACTAATAAAACAAAAATTTCTATTTTTCTTTCTTTTAAAACTTAATCGTTATCAAAAATTGTCCAATGTCCTTTTATTTTCCACTCTTTTTCTATATAACTTCTAAACTCCTTCCACTCCAATTTAAAAGCTTCTAGATCATAGTCTCTTAAAATTCTTGTCAATTTGTCTATTTCACTCCATGTTATAACTTTTATAATCCAATCCCATTTCTCTGGTATTCTTTCTTGCTTCCACAACTGCGCATACAATGTCCTAGCAGCTGAGAGCAAGTACCAAATTATAGTTCTATCTTCTTTTGGAAATTTTTCCATATATAATCCCAACAGAAAAGTCTCTGCAACTTTCTTGATTTCGTATCCCAAGATCCTAGATATTTCTTGTTGAATCATCTGCCAATACTTTTTTGCTCTTTCACAAGTCCACCACATATGGTAAAAAGAACCTTCATGTTTTTTACACTGCCAACATCTATCTGGCATCTTATTGTTCATCTTTGCCAACTTTTTAGGAGTTATATACCATCTATACATCATTTTAAAACAGTTCTCTTTAATATTTTGACATGTTGAAAGCTTTATAGAATTCTTCCAAAGATATTCCCAAGTTTCCATCTGTATTTCTTTATTTACATTAATTGCCCACTTAATTATTTGAGATTTCACTACTTCATCTTCTGTAGACCATTTCAAAAGCAGCTTATATAATTTTGAAATTAATTTTCCATTATCTCCAAGCAGAACTATTTCCATTTCTGTTTGTTCTTTTCTTATTCCTTCAGTTTTAATGTCTTTTTCCACCAAACTCTTTATTTGTTGCATTTAAAACCAATCATATTTATTATCCAACTCTTTCGCAGTTTTCAGCTCAATTTTGCCGCCTTGTATTTTTAATAACTGATTATATGGCAACCACTTTTCTTCACCCACTTCAGCCGTTATTTTTATCACTTCTGCTGGCACTATCCATAACGGTTTCCTTTCATCACCATATTTCTTGTATTTCATCCACATATTCAACAAATTATTTTTTATATAATGGTGAGAGAAAAAACCATCCATCTTCTTTTTTCCATAGTACATATAAGCGTGCCAGCCGAATTTATTTCCATGATCTTCCAACGCCAAAAGTTTTCTGTTTAGTAGCATCATCCATTCTTTTATCCATACTAAGCAGACTGCTTCATGATATAGTTTTAAATCTGGTAATTGGAATCCTCCTCTCTCTTTTGCATCTGTTAAAATTTTCATTTTAATCCTTGTTTTCTTCCCCAGAGAGGTAGCCCTTGTACGGGTTTGCTTATGCTCTGACATTTAAAAACACCAAAAATTTTGTTCTCACCAAATTAAAATTCAACTATCAAATTCAAAAGATTAGAGCTTGCTTTTTCCAACAAGCCTAATTTCGCTGTCCTCAGAGCCTCCTAGGCTGAGATATTAATGTTTGAGATTTTTATTTCTTTCAAAATGGCGGTTGCAACTTTCTGCTTCCCTTTAAAAAAAATTTCCTTTAAAAGCTTATAAAGTCCAATATTGACAATAATGTCCAATAGTATTTATCTATTCATCACCATCTCAATTGTTTCCAACAATTATTAATGTCCTGAACACTTTAAAATTATTATTTTAATTTTGACCTCCTTGCAATGGCCGCCGATGTTTTTCTATGGTATTATAGTCCTAGAGTAGGCTTTTCATCTAATACTTCCTGCTTTACTTGCCACCAAATCCCGTTTTCGCTGGTAGAGAGATCTCATGATACTTGACATACTTCCTATGTTGACTGTGTATGCTGCAGGTCTGTGACGATGGTGCTCTTTTTTCAAAATTGCAAGAAGACCAAACAATAAATTCCTTCTGACTTTTTGGCACTGTCCTTTAAATTTAAAAAGTCCAATTTTCACCTCTTCTTCCCTTCTTTTTCAAGCTTTCTAAATTTCCATTTCCCACCTTTTGAATTTATTCTGTTTAACTTTAAATAGTCCCGGAATGAAAGATAGTAATCTGTACCTTTTCTGCAAATTATCCAGATCCACACTGGTCTTGTGTAACTTTAGATGTTTAGTAATGTCCAAGAAGGCTAGGATTCTGTCGAGCTTTTGTCAAATAAATGACTCTGGAAGCTTCTGCAGATGATGAAAATGCAACTCTTCTCCGGAGACCCCTCAAAGCCTCAAAGGAGCCCCCCCCCCGGGACTCCCTTTTAGCCAAGGTAAATCTCCTCAAAATTTCCGGCAATATCTTGGACTAATCTCTGTCTGAGAAAAGTAGGCAGTAGGCATTAATTTGCCTTCCACTACCCCGAACAGAAGTTACAGCCTGCTCCCTTTATGAGAAGCAGCTCAGCTCGGCATTTTCCTACCCCGGAAGTCGCAAGATGAACAAGTGAATGAGCCTGAGATGGTGTAGTTAATGCTGTTAGGTCTAGTGATTGTGTTGTCTGGGTGTATGTGGCAGCAAAATCGACACTTGGGTTTATTGCAAACTCTGGTACTGGTGTCCATGCTCAGATGAGATGCTGTATTGTTGTGGGTGAGGAGCTGTTTGAGTTTAAAGGGTTTTCTGTGTACAAGAAAAGGTTTACCCCCCAGTACTTTTGAAAGAGAGCTGTCACTGTCCAATAGAGGTTGTAAATTGTTGATGATACATTGAACTGTTTTCAGTTGAGAGTTGTGTGTGACCACCAGTGGTGTTCTGTTATTGTCTTTTTTGGGTTTGTCTTGTAACTGTTTTTCTCGGGGTATCATTCTGACTTTGTTAATCTGTGTCCTGACTTCATCAGGTGGGTACTTTAGTTCCAAAAAGCTTTGTTGTAGATCCCACAGGTGAGAATCTCTGTCAACAGGATTGGAGCAAATGCAGCTGTAGCGTAGAGCCTGGCTGTATACAATGGATTGTTTGGGATGATTGGGATGGTAGCTAGAGGCATGAAGGTATGTTTGTCGGTCAGTAGGTTTCCGGTGTAAGAGAGTGTCTATGCGTCCATTGTGTATTTTTACAGTGGTGTCCAGAAAATGTATTTTTTGCATAGAGTGGTTCATTGTCAGGCTGATGGTAGGGTGAAAATCATTGAATGCTTGGTGGAATGCATCCTGGGCTTCTTTACCATGTGTCCAGACCATAAAGATGTCATCAATGTAACACAGGTATAAGGTAGGTATGAGTGGGTGGGAGTCTAGGAAGCGTTGCTCCAAGTCAGCCATAAAGATGTTAGCATATTGTGGGGACATGCGGGTGCCTATGGCTGTACCATTGATCTGTAGGAAAAGTTCATTGCCAAATCAGAAGTAATTATGGGTGAGAACAAAATGGCACAGTTTGGTGGCAAAGTCAGCTGTGTTTTTATCAAGGATTATATTACGTACAGTTCGTAAACCATCTTGGTGTGGGATGCTCCTCCTCCCCAGGCTTAATCCCACCAAAACTCCTGGGACTGGCAGGCACAGGGGTGGAAATTGTATGCCCAAATATACAAAGATTCCGCATCCATGATGGCTAAGATAGTATTCTCTGGAAGGTTTTTCAAAGATTATATTTTCCTCAGAAAATCCGTAGTATCACAAACATAACTGGGAGCATTAGTGGCATAGGGTCTTAAAATAGAGTCCATATATCCAGATACCCCCTTCGTGATGGTGCCTATCCCCAGCACAATGGGATGTCCCGGGTTGCCTGGTTTGTGTATTTTGGGTAGAAGATAAAAAGTACCTGGTCGAGGTTCCTGTGATGTGTCTGACAGGAACTGTTCCTGAATGCTCAGTGGTAATTCTTGTTTAATTTTTTTTTATATTCCTGTGTGGGGTCTGAGTCCAGTGGTTTGTAAAATGAAGTATTTGAGAGTTGTCTTTGAGCCTCCTTGATGTAGTCTGATGTGTTCATGATGACAACAGCTCCTCTTTAATTGTAATTGCCTCTTTAATTGTAATATTCATATTGTTCCTTAGACTGTCTATGGCCTTCCTTTCAGCATGGTTGAGATTCTGCTGTGTGTGGTGTTGTTTGTTGATCACATCAGTTTGAGCTCTCTGGCGAAAACACTCAATGTGATGATCCAGTGTGGCATTGCAACCCTCAGGAGGAGTCCATGTGGAGTTTATATGATCCTATAGTACAAGATCAATGTAACCTCATAAACATGCTGTCAAAACAGGTTTATCGTTTGCCCACTCATGGCAGGCAAACTCCCACTTTTTGATCACCTGCCCTCAATAAATTGGGCAGTGGCAGAAAAAATAGAGGGGACAGCATCATGCATGCTGTGACATCACTTCTGGATCCTGAAGTGACATCACAGCACACATAACACTCTAGCGATTTCCCCTAATCTCCATAGTCTTTAGCATGCAGACAAAAAAAATTCCTAGAGCATCACAGGAGGTGATACTCCTCCTCCCCAGGCCCCAGGAGAGCCAGTTTGGTGTAGTGGTTAAGTGTGTGGACTCTTATCTGGGAGAACCGGGTTTGATTCCCCACTCCTCCACTTGCACCTGCTGGAATGGCCATGGGTCAACCATAGCTCTGGCAGAGGTTGTCCTTGAAAGGGCAGCTGCTGTGAGAGCCCTCTCCAGCCCCACCCACCTCACAGGGTTTCTGTTGTGGGGGAGGAAGGTAAAGAAGATTGTGAGCTGCTCTGAGACTCTTCAGAGTGGAGGGCGGGATATAAATCCAATATCTTCTTCTTCTTCTTCTTCTCAATCCCACCAAAACTCCTGGGATTGGCAGGCCCAGGGGTGGAAACTGTATGCCGAAATATTGTGCAAAGGTAGTTTGAGCAGGTGAATGAATATAGAGTTGTACTGTGGCCTTTTGGCAATCTTTTTAGTGACCAGATACTGGCACGTATCATATATAAATCTAGATCATTTCACCTTAGCCACTGGCCTCCATGTGAACACTTCATTGATGTCATGGCCAGGACATATTTATATGACCACACCATCAGTGAGAACTGAGGTATGCATACCCATTGCAACTTGTGGGAATCACAGCAGCTATGTATGCAGCTTCAACATGAAGGTATCGCTTTATTCAGATGACATCTTCATCTTCTGCAGTCTCAATAGCAACCCCATATGCTCCTGAGGCATTCAGGTAGGGGACTCAGGGCTTAAACTGGACCCAAGTGGCTATCTCATCTAGGGATGTACATTCAACTATATCCAAGATGGGGGGAAACCCTGAAAAATACCTTATCAGTATTTTCCATACCTTTTTGGTATTTTCCAACTATTCTTTTAGCCGGATATAGATTTGGGTATATTTTTTTCAGCTATCTGAAATGGCCACGCTCTAAAAATCCTGAAAATATTCAGGATTTTTCAGGACTGCCGAATAGTCAAAGTTAAAGGGCATTTAAAGAGATTGCAGTCCCTTTAAACACTTTCCAGGTGAACTCGGAGAAGGTGTTTAAAGGGACTGCAAGCCCGTTAAACACCTTCAGAACTCACTTGTGGCTTGGAGAAGCATTTAAAGGGACAAGAATCCCTTTAAACACTTTTTTCTTCCATTTAAACCAATGGAGGATGGGAGCACTTTCTATGGGGACCCATAGAATGAGCTCCCTTGGTCCATTTTTTTTAAACTTGAGGGAGGGGGGTTGAAGAGAAACATCAGCATCTATGCTTCATATCTGGTGACTCTACCTCACAAACAGCCTCTCAGAGCCTCAGATATCCCGAGATCAATTCTCCATTATACCCTATAATGGTCCCCATATGGTATAATGGAGCTGAAGAAAATAAAGGTTTCCAAGGAAATCCCAAATCCAAATACCATACTTCAGAACTATTGAAAATACTGATTGAGGGGGGATGTTCAATATGCCCATACCTGAAAAATACTGTTGTTGTTTTGCACATCCCTTGTTGTCTGTAACAAACCTCATAGAAAAATCATTTTAGCTAAAATTCTACCTGGAGAACTTTACTTCTACAGTAATGTAGAATGGCAAACACAACAACTGATCCTCTCCAAAGAGGAGCCCCTAGGCTTTGATCAAGCTAGGACTGGGCCAAAATGGGAGCCGTGTTTCTGTAAAGAGAACCAAGGGTATGGCTGGAAGGCTACATACAGCCTAGTTGAAGCAAACCAGCTCTGAGTCTGGATATTTCCTAGAAATGGTATGTATGTGCCCTAGGGTCCATAAGAGGTGAATGGTGGAATATGTGTAATTTTAAAGCACTGTTGGGTATCTTTGAATATCTTTCAGGGAACCCAAACAAAGATGAAAATAAATGTTCATGATCTTTCAAGATGTCAATAAAATGAAAGCTTGTACCTTTTTGCAGTTGCTCTTGTTCACCCCATTTGTTGCTGTTGCAGCCTCCTTAAAGGTGGCAATCCACAGCACAATCTCAAGAGGGAGAAAAAAAACCGGAATTTACATGTCTCAGCAGAAGCCTGGTTTTCTTTGGAAAATGCTGGTCTTTTGGAGAGTATGTATAAAGCTCAAGATGTCATCTTTCTCTACGAAAGCAAACTCCATAGAAATTCAGCTGAGTCCTACATTAAATCATTAAGAAAAGTGCCGTATTGTTTTAACCTTCACTTTCTCCCACTCATGCACTCTGTAAACTCACTGTCTGGTGTCACTAAATCAGGGAGCTTTCTAAAGTGTTCAGTCATACAGCATAGGTCTACGTTCACACTGGACACTCTGAGCACACATGGACACACTTAAACATACTTGAGCACCAATTGGTTCCTCTCAATCCTACTCATTGGTTGTAAACAGGGAGCAGATCATTTGGAGATCTTCTTGGATATCCCCATCTGCTAATTGACCTCCACCTTTTGTTTGTTTGTTTGAGCTGGTAAGCGCTATTACATCATGACACACAGCAAAACTGGTATGATGGCATAATAATGCCAATTTTGACTATATTTTAAAATGGCAATTGCAGCAAGTAGTTCAGAGGCTGACAATTGGAAATAACTAAAACTTCAACTACCTGGCCCTGTAGAAAAAGTAGCTACCATTCAGGTACAAAAATACTCAGTGCAAACTTCAACAACAACCAGGGCTTTTTTGTAGAAAAAGCCCAGCAAGAACTCATTCGCACACCCTGATGCCAAGCCAGTGTTCCTGCTCAAAAAAAAAGCCCTGACAACAACCAATATGGTTATAGGATCAAGACGAGGGATAGACATGAAACGGGAAAATGGTGGTTCGTTTCAGGTTTTGGTTTGTTTTTATTGCCCAAACCGGGGTTCATGTCATGATTCGTTTGATTTCCTGAACCAGTTCATGGTTCATTGTTTTGTTAGGGAGGTGTAAAACAAAATGGTTCAGAACAAACCACAAATTGGCCCAATTTGTGGTTCAGTTCATGCCCATCGCTTATCAAGACCTCACTTTACATCTAATTCAGAGCCAAGCAGAGTAAGTTTGCCTGGTCATCACGTTCATGTCAAACTATGCAACATGTCTACTGATGTGATAGAAACTCTAAAGCAAAGGCATGTTGCATTTTGCATAAGCAGTCAAGGAGGCACACAGTTATAGTTTCAGCATGTTGTTAATGCTGCTCTGCTTAGAATCCTTACAGGTACTCCACCTCCATGAACAATACATGGGAGCTTCCACATCTCCAGCTGGTGATGCAAGGATGGTGCTCCCCACACACAGGTAAACAGGGGAGGAAGATTCCTACCTTAAACTGTGACTAATGGCAATGCCCACTACCTCATACAACATTTACCTACTGTGTATTTGCTCAACTACTCCTCCACCCTCAATTGTTGCAAGTATTGTCTCCCACACAGAAAGCAAAGGGTACATTGGCACAGTGCTAAGTGGGGAATGGACTTGTGGCAGTGCATTGTCAGGTTGGTGTAAGCTCCTACACTCTGGGGGCTCAGAGACCACAGCCACATTTCTGGATGATTGCCTGCCACTCCGTTCCAACCCTTGTTCCTATTGATCAAATAAAATGTATTTTGTCTTGCAGAATCAAAGCCCTGTGGAGCAGCTCAACCACTAACTGCAGATAGAGTTCCAGTGCAGTTCACTGAATGGGTGAATTCTAAACTGAGATTCCCCTCAGGCAAAAGGTGGAGGCTTAAGAAATGGGAGAGCCCCCTGTGCAGAGTGCAAGGGGTTTTTTTTCCTTCTGCTGAAAATCACTCATTATTATCTTCATGTCTCTTTTGACTCTATTCAGGTAGCTGTCTCACAGGATTAGAAACAAGGATGAACCCTATTCACATTGCAGTGGCAACCACCTACTGAAGCCACTGTGCAGCCAGCAGCTGCAGTGACCAGTGCGTATTTAGCTGCTCTGCTGTGGGGTTCCCAACTCTTTGGTTCTATCCTGACTCCTGTACCATTGCAAGCTGCTTAACAGACATTTGTTTGACAAACTCAGTTATAGCCATCATGGGCATGCAGTGATAGAGACAGCTCTACCTGCAGTTCTAAGGTCTGTCAGCACAGCTTTTAATCTGGCTCACTGCCATCAGGACTCGATTCCTAATGCTGGTCTATGCAGGAGGGTGGATTGTTTTATACTGGTGTCTCTATTGGTGTTTGGGACAGCCAATCAGCATGAGCAGCCCATCCTCAGTGACAGGTGTTGGCGGTAGAGTATGTCAGATGTTAGCTACTGCAGGGCTGTGAAGTTGCTAACTGCATATAGGGCTTGAGGAATTCAGGCACAAAAGGTTTTTGTCTGTGATCTTTCCTGCCCTGATATATATGCTTGGTTTAGATACCAGGAGCACTTGAGAATCCAAAGCAGCCCATGATATGTTCTGCAGTATGTGATGTGTGGGCTCTAGTCCAGCCCCCTTCAGTTTTGTGAGTGATTGGCTTGTCACTGGCCAAAAAATGAGTTTTACTTCATTTCCAGATTCTCCTTTGGGGGCTTTTTCACTCTTGGTTATTACCCCAGTGCTTTCCCCAGTGAACTATGGGGAAACTAACAGAGATGCCTTTTGTGAATGAGCAGTAGGGTGTCCCTGTGTTGCTTTCCTGGTGCTTTTGTGCCTCTTGTGTTACAAAATGGCTGCCCCTCCAAGCATTATTTCTCCTAGAACCTGAACCCTTGCTTGAGAAAGGTCATGGAATTTCTGTGGAAGTTTTCTCTGTGGAAGGTATCTCAGTAACATCATTAGATCCAGACAATGTTGGATTCAAACTAAAATGGCAATTCCCACCAATTTTCCCCTTCCTACTACAGATCTCTCATTTTATTCTTCTGCATCACTCATCCCTTAGGAGGAATATTTCACAGAGAACAGTGGGAGTAGGGAGGCAGGAAAGTCTGGATCCAAATGTATGTGTGTGAAATAAGGGATTTAACCCCCCTCCCATCTGCAGTGTTGCCTTCAACTTGATTCCCCACTCCTCCGCATGAACCTGCTGGAATGATCTTGGGTCAGTCATAAATCTGTCAGGCCTGTTCTGGTAAGAGCAGTTTCTGTCAGAGCTCTCAGCCCCACCTACTTCACAGGGTGTCTGTTGTGGGAAGGGGAAGGGAAAGGAGATTGTAAGCTGCTCTGAGACTCCTTTGAGTACTGAAGGGCAAGGTTTAAATCCAATCTCTTATCTTCTTCTAAAAGCTACAGGGGCCAAACTAGGCATATCACAGTCCAGTCCACTGTAAACAATGCTGTGATTTCTTTTCTGTTGTATTCTGCATGTTGGGGGCATGGTAATGGTGTAGAGGATATGGCTGACAAGGGGCATTGTCAGCATGCCACCCTCTGATAGGGGTGGTGGGTAATAGCAGAATTGCTGTGGATTTCAGTGTAGTTGCTTTGCTCTCTGTGCTATGCCCTCAGCTCCTTGGAGTTGGGTCTTTGTTACAAATTTATGTTCCAGGGGTTCCATAGGAGCTAGCTAACAACTCTGGGATCATTCCAGAATAAGCTGCTGCCGCCTTAGGATTGCTCTCCATATAAGGACACCAATGTGTGCTTCTGCTGCTGCTCTTGTAATAGCATGACATGCATTTAAACTGGTTCCCAGATTCAAAGGAGGAACCTGTTCTGCCTCCTTCTTGTGATGGGCTGTCAATGACACACTCTAATAGCCTTGGCCTCCTGTTTCTTGATATTTAATTTCCTCTGTGTTGGATCTTTTTACTGGTTTCCATATTTGCTACAGAACATATACATTGTACACTTACTTATGTGGTTTCATGTGCCATTTCCTTCTCTGTGCTCTATTATAGGAATGTCCTGATTTTTGCCACAAGTGAGTTTGACAGTCAGAGTTACTGTGCTGTCTCAAGAGTTAATGCAGCAGTCTCAAGATTTGATTGTTTGTTCAGCAAATGTCTCAAAATACTTGCAAGCTAGTTTGCAGCTATGTGGCAGTTTTGTTCCTTGCTAACTGTACTAGGTTTCTTATTTTGTGCATGTGCAGTACACAGCACACATTATGTGTAGTGATTTTGTCCTCCTTTGCTCTTAAACAGCGATCAATCGTACATGCACATTTAACCAACCAAGTACATCTAAAGTAAATTTTAAATGTTTTTTTGTAAGTATTGACAAGGCAGCTATAAAACAAGCAGTGGGAACTAAAGCAAAACAATAGCTGGACCAACTTTAAAAATGATATGGCAGGTGGTGGAAGCTGGGTCTCCTGACACCAGGCCCCAACCTCTGCCACTGATCAGCTGGCTGCTGGGCGGACTTACTAGGAAAGAAAAGGTGGCCCCTGTTATGTCACTGGTGATATGGCAATGTCATTTCTGACATGTGCCAGAAATAATGTCATCATGTTGGTGATGTCTGGGCAATGCTCTTATTTGGGCAAAAATTCTACAGTATAAGCCATTTTTAATTTTTTTTGCCCAAATATGAGAGCACTACCACAACATCACAGCATGATGTCACTTCTGGTGCACACTGGCATTGATCTAGAGATGTCACTAGAAACATCTCCTGGGCCTTCCTCCTGCTCCTGGTAAGTTCCCCAGGCCCTGCTGGTTGCCAGTGTGGTGCAGTACTTAAGAGCGGTGGACTCTGACCTGGAGAAGTGGGTTTGATTCCCCACTCCTCCACATGTAGCCAGCTGGGAGACCTTGAGTCATTCACAGTTCTTTCAGAGCTGTTCTCTCAGCCCCAACCTACCTCACAGGGTGTTGTGGAAAGAGGAAGGAAAATCAATTGTAAGCTCCTCTGAGGCTCCTTTGGGTAGTGAAATGCAGGGTATAAACAACTTCTCCTTCTCCTCTTCTTCTTTTTCGATGGTTAAGAATCCCAACAACAAACATAGTGGGAAAATACCACTCCCATGATCCTTTGCAAAACTGCATTAGTAAAAACCTTACTGAACTACTCCTATCAGTTGTTGCAACAACTGAAAATAATTCAGAACAGCAAAAGATGAGATCTACTTTATTAATAAAATTTTATAGTCCAAGACATTTGTGATACATTTCCATTGGGGTGCAGAGCAAAGAAGTATGGCTATGCAGCAGCACCATCAGGCTGTGCAGACAATGTTCATGTGTAGAATTCAATGGTGCTTGTCTATGTGCATGCTGTGCTCAACAAAAAGTCTCCCACTTTGATAAGCGGTTCTGTGAGATCTGATAAATTAGTGGTAAAAGCATGAATGGCAATCAGGATGCAAACTTAACTTGAAGGAGCTCAAACATCCCTACTCTACTACAGCTGCATGGTATTGTCCTGCAATGTTTTTAGGATGCATTTGTTTGAATTTGTAGTGAAAAACCAATCAGTATCATAACTAAACTATGATCTATCTAGCTCATTTTAGCATTTGTTTTCATGGCTCATAGTTTTCACCCTAATTATCCCATATTGACTTCCACATTGTTTTCTTGTAGGTGTTAATCCATGAGTTTCTAGACCTGCATACAGAACTAATTGGCATAATAAAGTACAGGGAGAGACACTCTCATAATATGGGATGTTCCAGCACCAATTCTCAGAATATTTTAATTGCACATTTAGAATAGAACATGTGCATACTCTCTGCTCCTGGAGGGCTTTCCTATTCTATCATGTACAAAACTGGAAGGAGAATAGTTCAGTGTGAGCCTGGCCATAATGTACTATTCAGAGCTTTCTGATTCTTTGTCTATAGACAGCTGCCAGGAGGACTATCCCTATCATGAATAATAAAAGAGACAAAAGAATGTAATATTACATCTGGCCATCTTTCTGAAGGACCTTTTTCACATATAAAATCTTATGCAACTCACAGTGTGATCCTGTTTCCTAGATTAGATCCACAAAATGGGACTGGATTGTTCCCAAGCCCCTGTGTACCAGCAGCACTAGAGATGTGTAAAATATTATGCAGGAATTTGTGATAGCTTTGTGTGGATGAAAGGATTCCGTAACACCAGTGGGACTCTACCTCTACGCAGATGAAAACTGGTTGGTGGTGTGGGAGGAATTAGGACCAACTAAGGCAGGGTTGTCAAACTCCTTTGTTATGAGGGCCAGATCTAGGGTGGCCAGACCGTCCCGGTCTCCCGGGACATTCCCGGTTCTGGCCCCCAATTCCCGGCTCCCGGGCTGGGTATACCGGGACCATTAAGAGGTCCCGGTTTAGCCAGCCAGAGAGCCGGGGGCCGCGCGCCCGGGCGGGGAAGGCGGCGAGTGAGGGAGGGAGCGACCCTGCGCGTGCGCAGATCGCTCTGCGCACGCGCAGGGACGCTCCCTCCCTCCCTCGCCGCTTTCCCCGCCCGCGCACGGGGCCCGGCGGTGGCGGCGGAGGCCCGGGAGGGCGTCGGAAAGGCCCGCGGGGGTCGCTGGAGGCCCTCCAGTGACACCCGCGGGCCTTCCCGAGGCTTCCCGGGCCTCGCAACCCCCACCCCCCGTCCTTCCCCGCCCGGGAGGGCGTCGGAAAGGCCCGCGGGGGTCGCTGGAGGCCCTCCAGCGACCCCCGCGGGCTTTCCGAGGCTTCCCGGGCCTCGGAACGCCCACCCCCCGTCCTTCCCCGCCCGGGAGGGCGTCGGAAAGGCCCGCGGGGGTCGCTGGAGGCCCTCCAGCGACCCCCGCGGGCCTTCCCGAGGCTTCCCGGGCCTCGCAACCCCCACCCCCCGTCCTCCTCCGCCCGGGAGGGCGTCGGAAAGGCCCGCGGGGGTCGCTGGAGGCCCTCCAGCGACCCCCGCGGGCCTTCCCGAGGCTTCCCGGGCCTCGCAACCCCCACCCCCCGTCCTTCCCCGCCCGGGAGGGCGTCGGAAAGGCCCGCGGGGGTCGCTGGAGGCCCTCCAGCGACCCCCGCGGGCCTTCCCGAGGCTTCCCGGGCCTCGCAACCCCCACCCCCCGTCCTTCCCCGCCCGGGAGGGCGTCGGAAAGGCCCGCGGGGGTCGCTGGAGGCCCTCCAGCGACCCCCGCGGGCCTTCCCGAGGCTTCCCGGGCCTCGCAACCCCCACCCCCCCGTCCTTCCCCGCCCGGGAGGGCGTCGGAAAGGCCCGCGGGGGTCGCTGGAGGCCCTCCAGTGACCCCCGCGGGCCTTCCCGAGGCTTCTCG
This sequence comes from Heteronotia binoei, assembly GCF_032191835.1. Lineage (NCBI taxonomy): Eukaryota > Metazoa > Chordata > Lepidosauria > Squamata > Gekkonidae > Heteronotia > Heteronotia binoei. The sequence continues at coordinate 115,727,642 of NC_083227.1, read as the reverse complement.
GGCCTTGCAACCCCCATTCCCCGTCCTTCCCCGCCCGGGAGGGCGTCGGAAAGGCCCGCGGGGGTCACTGGAGGCCCTCCAGCGACCCCCGCGGGCCTTTCCGAGGCTTCCCGGGCCTCGCAACCCCCACCCCCCGTCCTTCCTTGCCCGGGAGGGCGTCGGAAAGGCCCGCGGGGGTCGCTGGAGGCCCTCCAGCGACCCCCGTGGGCCTTCCCGAGGCTTCCCGGGCCTCGCAACCCCCACCCCCCGTCCTTCCCCGCCCGGGAGGGCGTCGGAAAGGCCCGCGGGGGTCGCTGGAGGCCCTCCAGCAACCCCCGCGGGCCTTCCCGAGGCTTCCCGGGCCTCGCAACCCCCACCCCCCGTCCTTCCCCGCCCGGGAGGGCGTCGGAAAGGCCCGCGGGGGTCGCTGGAGGCCCTCCAGCGACCCCCGCGGGCCTTCCCGAGGCTTCCCGGGCCTCGCAACCCCCACCCCCCCGTCCTTCCCCGCCCGGGAGGGCGTCGGAAAGGCCCGCGGGGGTCGCTGGAGGCCCTCCAGCGACCCCCGCGGGCCTTTCCGAGGCTTCCCGGGCCTCGGAACACCCACCCCCCGTCCTTCCCCGCCCGGGAGGGCGTCGGAAAGGCCCGCGGGGGTCGCTGGAGGCCCTCCAGCGACCCCCGCGGGCCTTCCCGAGTCTTCCCGGGCCTCGGAACGCCTACCCCCCGTCCTTCCCCGCCCGGGAGGGCGTCGGAAAGGCCCGCGGTGGTCGCTGGAGGCCCTCCATCAACCACCGCGGGCCTTTCCGACGCCCTCCCGGGCCTCTAGCATTCCCCCCCGTTCTCCTCCGCCCGGGGGGCCGTCGGAAAGGCCCGCGGTGGTCGCTGGAGGCCCTCCAGCGACCACCGCGGGCCTTTCCGACGCCCTCCCGGGCCTCTAGCATTCCCCCCCTTCTTCTCCGCCCGGGGGGGCGTCGGAAAGGCCCGCGGTGGTCGCTGGAGGGCCTCCAGCGACCACCGCGGGCCTTTCCGATGCCCTCCCGGGCCTCTAGCATTCCCCCCCTTCTCCTCCGCCCGGGGGGGCGTCGGAAAGGCCCGCGGTGGTCGCTGGAGGCCCTCCAGCGACCACCGCGGGCCTTCCCGGGCCTCTAGCATTTCCCCCCCGTTCTCCTCCGCCCGGGGGGGGCGTCGGAAAGGCCTCTCCGCCGCCGCTGCCGGACTCGCCGCCGCCGCCGGACTAGCCGCAGGTAAGGGGGCTGGGGGGGGGGGCTGGCGGGAGGGGGTGGCCTTCCTTCCTTCCCTCCCTCCTTTCTTCCTTCCTTCCTTCCTTCCTTCCTTCCTTCCTTCCTTCCTTCCTTCCTTCCTTCCTTCCTTCCTTCCTTCCTTCCCTCCCTCCCTCCTTTCTTCCTTTCTTCCTTCCCTCCTTCCTTTCTTCCTTCCCTCCTTTCTTCCTTCCTTCCTTCCCTCCTTTCTTCCTTCCTTCCCTCCTTCCTTCCTCCCTCCCTCCCTCCCTCCCTCCCTCCCTCCCTTCCTTCCTTCCTTCCTTCCTTCCTTCCTTCCTTCCTTCCTTCCTTTCTCCCTTCCTTCCTTCCCTCCCTCCCTCCCTCCCTCCTTATGTTCTTATGTGACGCAGAGTGTTGGACTGGAGGGGCCACTGGCCTGATCCAACAGGGCTTCTCTTATGTTCTTATGTGACCCAGAGTGTTGGACTGGATGGGCCACTGGCCTGATCCAACAGGGCTTCTCTTGTGTTCTTATGTGACCCAGAGTGTTGGACTGGATGGGCCACTGGCCTGATCCAACATGGCTTCTCTTATGTTCTTATCTGACGCAGAGTGTTGGACTGGATGGGCCACTGGCCTGATCCAACAGGGCTTCTCTTATGTTCTTGTGACGCAGAGTGTTGGACTGGATGGGCCACTGGCCTGATCCAACAGGGCTTCTCTTATGTTCTTATGTGACGCAGAGTGTTGGACTGGATGGGCCACTGGCCTGATCCAACAGGGCTTCTCTTATGTTCTTATGTGACCCAGAGTGTTGGACTGGATGGGCCACTGGCCTGATCCAACAGGGCTTCTCTTATGTTCTTATGTGACCCAGAGTGTTGGACTGGATGGGCCACTGGCCTGATCCAACATGGCTTCTCTTATGTTCTTATGTGACGCAGAGTGTTGGACTGGATGGGCCACTGGCCTGATCCAACAGGGCTTCTCTTATGTTCTTATGTGACGCAGAGTGTTGGACTGGATGGGCCACTGGCCTGATCCAACAGGGCTTCTCTTATGTTCTTATGTGACGCAGAGTGTTGGACTGGATGGGCCACTGGCCTGATCCAACAGGGCTTCTCTTATGTTGTTATGTGACGCAGAGTGTTGGACTGGATGGGCCACTGGCCTGATCCAACAGGGCTTCTCTTATGTGACAATACTGACTTTGGTGGACCCAAGCACTGATTCAGTGTAAGGGAGCTTTGTGTTTGTGACTGGAGTAGACAATACTGACTTTGGTGGACCCAAGCACTGATTCAGTGTAAGGGAGCTTTGTGTTTGTGTCTTCTAGTGCAATTTTGTTCTCAGATCCTGTATTTACTTCATCAGTATATGGGATAAGGCACTTTCTCAACTGTGCTGCATAATGCAGCCTATTTATTTTGTCCTGTTGGCTCTATCTGCGCCACCTTCATCACTTTCGGGGTGTGGATCCCCCAGTGGAGTGGTCTCCCGACTCCCTCCGCCGGCTGTTTCTGATAGCCCTGCGCCCCCTCTTTCATTTGATATGTGTCCCGTGCGGGTGCCACCCTCCCGCCGGGAGATGCCGCAAAATGAGCCCCCTTGAGGCTTATGGCGGCAGGGCTCGGGGGAAGCGAGCTAGACTGCTGTTCTTTTGAGGGGTTATAGAGTGTTTCGAGCCCGTCCCTGTGGCATCGGTCCCATCATTGTGGGGCCCAGGGGGCCGGCGCAGCGGCACGCTGAAGCAGCCTGTCGGTCACTTCCAGGTTCCTGTCCTGCATCTCGACCGGTGTTATTAGTGACAGGCTGCTTCGGCGTGCCGCTGCGCCGGCCCCCTGGGTCCCACAACGATGGGACCGATGCCACAGGGACGGGCTCGAAACACTCTATAACCCCTCAAAAGAACAGCAGTCTAGCTCGCTTCCCCCGAGCCCTGCCGCCATAAGCCTCAAGGGGGCTCATTTTGCGGCATCTCCCGGCGGGAGGGTGGCACCCGCACGGGACACATATCAAATGAAAGAGGGGGCGCAGGGCTATCAGAAACAGTCGGCGGAGGGAGTCGGGAGACCACCCCACTGGGGGATCCACACCCCGAAAGTGATGAAGGTGGCGCAGATAGAGCCAACAGAGCCAACAGGACAAAATAAATAGGCTGCATTATGCAGCACAGTTGAGAAAGTGCCTTATCCCATATACTGATGAAGTATATACAGGATTTGAGAACAAAATTGTTTCCGGCGGTGATATTTGGGGGATTTTTGGGGACGTCACAGGAAGTGCTGTGAAGTCACTTCCTGTTTCCGGCAGTGGCATTTGGGGGAAATGATGTCATTTGGGGGAAATGATGTCACAGGAAGTGATGTCACTTCCCGTTTCCGGCAGGTGACGCGGGGGGAAATGATGTCACAGGAAGTGATGCCACTTCCTGTTTCCGGTGGTGGCATGACGTCACCGGAAGTGACGTCACCGGAAGTGACGTCACTTCCTGTTTCCGGCGGCGGGCGCGCTTCGCGCGCGCGCACCCCTACCCACCCACCCACCCACCAGTGTCCCTGGCTGGCCTTCAGACATTATGGTCACCCTAGCCAGATCTGACATAAATGAGACCTTGTTGGGCTGGGCCATGTTGAGCTGGGCCATATGTGTGCCTGTTTAAGATTAGGTAGCAGAGATACAAACTTTATAAAGGACACAGACAAACACAATTAAAGGGTTTTTTTATTTAAAAAAGCTTTAAAATAAAACATGCTTAAAACATTAGCAATCATTGGTCTTCTGTTTTAACAGTTTATTGACGTTTTAGAATAACAAAATTAACAAGAGGAGAGAAGGGAGGAGAAATTACATACAATTTTAAATTTTAAAAAAAGAGCATTTTGTATTTTTTAAAAAGCCCTCATTGGTCTTAATGGTGCTTTCTTTGTATCTCTTGCATGCAGATCCAGGGAACTAGGCAAAGTTTAAAACTATAAACTTACACATTTCTCTGTATGTTAGTTTAATTTTCCATTACATTTTTTCCAGCGTCCAAACAACCAACCCTGAGCCTTTGCATGGCTCCTCTTTATCAACTATAATATACTATTATTATGCTTTTCAAGCCATATATAAAAAAGGAACCATATTTCTTTTAAGGGTTTTTTTGCTATCTTCTGTCATTAGATCTGTAAGCACATCCATCTCTGCAATCTCTAAGAACCTCACAGTTAGTTCAGATTTCGTTGGTATGTCTGGTTTTTTCCAAGTCTTTGCATATTGAATTCTTGCTGCAGTTACTGGATATAGATATACATGCTTTGTACCCTTATCAGTTACCTCTGGCATCATATTTAGTAGAAAGAATTCAGGTTTAAAAGGAATAATATTACTGTACATTTTTTGAATAATTTCATGGACCATAGCCCAAAATCTCTTAGCCTTCCAGCATGTCCACCACATATGGTAAAATGATCCCTCTTTTGCCTTACACTTCCAACATAATTCTGAGACCCCCTTAAACATTCTGGACAATTTCACTGGTGTTACATACCACCTGAAAATCATTTTGTATAACTTTTAAAAAAGAGCATTTTGTTTTTTTGTTTTTTTAAAGCCCTCATTGGTCTTAATGGTGCTTTCTTTGTATCTCTTGCATGCAGATCCAGGGAACTAGGCAAAGAAAGCTCCTGGCTCTTCCCTTCCTTCCATAGGGGACCAGGAGGGGAAGGATGCTCAGCCAAGAGAAGGAAGAGAGGCTTGGCTCAGTAGCTCTGTTGTGCAATTGAGAAAGCCTGGGAAAGCAAGCTCTGCCTCTCCCCCTTCCTCCCCAAGGGAGGAGCCTCAGCCAATGGGGAAAATAGAGGCTTTGCTCTGTAGCTCCTGTGCTTTGACCAAGCCTGGCAAAGTATGCTATGGTGCAGAAGGAAGCAAGAGGGGGGGAAGGAAGCAGATGACAGCCAATTGCCCCGGGGGGCTAATAGGAACCCTCTAGGGGCCTGATTCAGCCCCTAGGCTGCATGTTTGACACCCCTGAACGAAGGTTTGCTCACATTTCTGACAGTGTTACACTTACAGAAAAGGTGGTGTAAATGCAAAGATTCCCACTGAAGCCAATGGAAAGACCCAGAAAATGACCTTCTCCCTCTTCAACCCCATGCTACAAAAGAGAACAAAATTCTGTCAAACAGAGGAGTCAATCATAGCAGAGCACCAATAGTGTATAATGTTAAGCTTGAGATCACAGACTGCAGATATCAAGATGTGGGGTATGGATGTACATTACTCTGCCTCTAAGTCCATAGAACTTAGAAGCATGCAAGCATGGACTTGAGTAATGGGAAATATGGCACAAAAATACATGCAAGCAAGAAGACCAAACAGATTACTAACATTTGTATTCTCAGTACTCAACAGATACTTCGAAAGCCAGAAACCTATACTGTCACAATGGAAGCTGCAAGGACAAGGCACCACACAAAGGTATGCAAAAGACAGACTCTCCAGAGGGAAGGAACATCTATGCCTTAAAAGAGCTCCCTCCATCTCTCCAATGCTACCAAGAAAAGTGATGAGTGTGCATAGCATTCAGTCATAGCCATATACTGTCTAGTTTCCCACTCTACCCCCATGCTATGAGATCAAACTGTACATCCATATTAATCCTCAAACACTAGAGGCAGCATGTATCATAGAGGAAGTGTTATACTGGGATTTCTGTTGGCTACAACTCTAAAAATGCAGCTAAGCTCCCACCATGCATAAGTGCAGCCAAAGCAGAATATAATCATCATTACTGGTGAATATATAATATATTTTGTCTATTTGGCACTGCTGGCCAAACATTCATATTCATTTTCCTTGCAGGATTATAGCCAGGGCCCATGGAGCAGAACAACAATAATGCATTCCAAGGTGATACCCTACATTTTATAGGTGAGTACCACTTCAGACTGTATTCCCCAACCAGTGAAGCTTATAAGCATAGCCATCAAGGGGCTTATCAGTGAGACAGTGTAGAATGGGGCAGGTGCCATGGAAGAGTGCCTTAGCATCTTTTCTCAAACTCTCAACCTCCCCAACTCTTAATAAGCACCTATACCCAGGAACTATATGTTGAAACTGCTAGCCATTATTCATCATGCTCCTCCATGTTTCTTTTGTCTTACCACAGGCAGTGAAGTAGCCATCTAACGTGCCAAGTCGCCCAATACTCCTTTCAGATGCCTGGGCCCTGCAAGAACTGTTCCTTTGCACTGTTTTCTGAGCTCACTCAATCGCTGCTGTTGTCAAATAAAAACTGGCTTTTGCAACTGTGTTTGTGATCTCAAGATAGTACACTGCTGATACTATCCCTCCTTCACATGTCTTTGCAATGGGACTCACTATTAAAAGAGGGGAGCAGGTTCTTTGTCCCACCTCATATCGGGAAGATTCAGTGTTTGCCTCTTTCCCCAAACCTTGCCTTTGGATCACCAGCAAAGACCAAAGTAGAAGTACCGCTTGCACACTGTCCCCTTGGTCTTCTCCCTTGCACCACCTCACCCGGGGGCACCACTGGGCACCCCCTCTCTCCCCTGATGAGCCGGCCCCGGGACTTGCATACCGCACTCCTTGCAGGAGTGCGATACGCCAGCCTCGGCTCTCCCCGCCCCCAATCAGGCTTCCTCCAAGCAAGAAGCCTAAGCGGGGGCGGGGGGTGGCTTGCGTACTGCACACCTTGCAGGAGCACGATACACAAGCCTTGGCTCTCCCCATCTCTGGCCTGCTTGATGTCACTTTTGATGTCATTGTGCAGCTCGTGCGCACAAACTTTCATTTTCCTGAGGGAGCAGGGGGAGGGGCGCGCTGCACAGGGGGAGAACCCCTAGTGGCAGAACCCCTAGCCCTGTTATTATGATCTTCCAAGTTGAAGGGTTTCATGAAGCTAAGAGTGGAACTTGACAGATGGATAACAAGATCTGCTGTAAAATAACTATCAACTACTTGCAGTCCAAAAAGGAAAGTATGGCAGAAATGAAAAGCATCCAGAGGCATAGATTGGCAATACAGTTACCTGAATAAGATTTTTGGTCTCTGTGACAGTATTTGGCTATCATATACTGTGATCCCACTTTCCTAGGAGACTAGCCAGCATTCAAACCTGGACCTTCTGGCTGCGCCTGTTGTATTCCACCAAGCTAAAATTATACATAGAATAGGTTCATTACTGGGCTACATGGCTTGAGGTGAGGCACAGGGTGAAGACAATGCCCCTGAAAAACTTCAAAGGCTGAGTCTTATTGGGACCAAGTAGGTCTTGGTTCTAGTCCTACTGTCATTTCCTTTTTTATTCAAAATTCTTGCAGTTGGTGCACATTCAATAGATGTGTGTAATGTGACACCAAGTCAATTCCTGCTTATGGTAACCCTATGAATTAATGACCTGTGAAAGGTCCTATCATTAATTGACTTGCTTAGGTCTTGTAAATGGATAGTCGTGGCTTACTTTATTGAGTCAGTATGACAGGTAGGCATTGCCAATATGGAAACCACATTCACATCTCCCTGGCATGGTAGAGCTGAAATTCATATAATCTGTTTCCCATTGTATTGCACTTTCCCACTGACCTGCTGGCCATATGCTGTTCCCTATGATCCTGCTGCTGTGGTATGCATTTTTCCTTATCCGTGTATCTTCCTTCCCTTGCCCTTTCAAAATACTTTTTTCTTTTCACAGGTACACATTTTTACTGTGTACCTAAAGCTCTCTGTGTGGAATCCTTGATTGCACAGATGGGTTCAAGACTGAGATTGAGATGCTCTAACTAAAATGCTCTAACTGAAATGGTAGCCCTTCTTTCCCACATGTACCTGTGTTTCACTTCCCTGCCACAAGCAAATGGTATTGTTCACAGGTTATGTTATACTACCAGGGTGTTTAAATCCTTGTTTAAGGGGAGCCTGGGAGCTTGCAGTTAGGACTACAAAATAGATTCTAAACAAGGAGTCACTGGGAAAGTTTGGGAGAAAAGATTAAAACTATTTTATGATGCTAGATATGACTGATAAGCATTTGTGTTCCCTCTCCAGGAACTTTAACCCACCATATGATGCATCATCCTCCAGTATCCTGTCGTCTTGTCAAAGTCTGTGGTTGGCTAAGTTCCTTCCCAAGAGGGCTGTGTGGATCCCAGTGTTTGATGGGCCAGTGACAAATTCGCAGAAGACAAGGCAATCTTCTTCACCCCACACAGTTATCTACTGGGTCTTTTCATGAGTCAGAATCAGTTTGCTTATAGAGCCAGATGTAGCGTATGTTGACACAACATGTCTGAAAGATGACTTGGAGATTGTTGCATTTGACTCACCAGTTCAATTTGTTCATGGCTTTTATACAAGAACTTGGGTTTTGCTATAACATCCTTGGCTGTAATATATAGTGTGTGTCTGTATGCATAGAAGCATGAACATGGGGGTTAGTGTCATTGTTCAATATGTTGGTTTGTACACAACTATAAGACAAAGTTTTGTCTACTTTCTTGTCAATTGCTCAAAGTTCCTCCTATTCCATACACAAAGATGTAAAGGGCATGAGGCTTCTCTGGAGCCTCCAGGACACTCTGCCTTCCTTACAAGAGCTCTAAGATGATCTTGGGCCTTCATTTTCCCATCTGTTGCAATTTCAGAGTTTCTCCTGATACTGGTGTTGTTTTGCTTAGCATAATGTGCTATTGCTCCTGAGCCCTCACCCACTCACTCACTCCTTCTTGCCCTAATGTACAGATACCAGAGGATGATAACATGTCATTTTTGTCATATATAGTTGAAATGACAGAGTTGAAGAATACCAAAATGGCAGAGAGAGAAAAAACCCTGGTATCTGGATAGCCCCATCTCATCAGATCTCAAAAGCTAAGAAGGGTTGGCCCTGGTTAGTATTTGGATGGGAAATCACCAAGAATACCAAGGCTGCTACACAGAGGCAGGCAACAGCAAATCATCTCTGAAAATCTTTAGCCTTGAAAATCTTACGGGGTCACCATAAGTCAGGGTTTGCTGGTTTTGCCTGGCTGTGACCATGACCAGATTGTCTCTGTTGTCTTCTGCTCTGTTAGAGGACAAGCCAGTTATCTCCATAGTACTGCCAGTATTCAGTCATATATTTCATTTTAATAAGTTGTGGTTTTCCAATCTTTTGATAAAGCGCATTGAACAACAATTGAGCATTTTGAATATTTAATATATTTTAACATCAAAGCTAAAAAAAGTTTGAATTTTAATTATCAGAATTTTGGTCTTTAGCATATTTCAGTTCAAAAACCCATTGGCAAAAATCATAGAGCTTCTGTGTCAAAAAGCGTTAAGTCTCATTGTCTTGTTTTGTGTTCTATGGTGGTTTGACTTACAGTTTACAGTTAAATAATAGGCTTTGGCTGTGTTTGCATTTGAAATTCTTATGTTTTTTTTTTTTTTTGTAGAAGAGAGTTACCCAAAAAAGTTGATGTACACCAAGATACTATTTTCAAAGTTCCCCCCCCCACACACACACACACACTAAAATTTTCAATGGTCCTGTTAACAAGTGTTGGTGACTAGACAATTTGAGAAGGTAATTTTTTTTAAAAAAATGCAAGATTGATAGCTTACTTGTCCAAAGCATAACACATGCACAGAACAATATGTATTCTTATCATGTGCAGAATGCTTTTTTCCCACTCACTAGCTAAATGAAATTTTCATGCTTCTCCAAATATGGTAGAAAGATTTAATCAGGTCCCAAGACACTGCTTGATCTTTGCATGTCTGTAAGAAATTATCCCAGCTTCAATACACTCACCTTGTACACCATGGTAGCAGGATGCAGGTCAGGAACATGGCATATGTTCATGTAGACTGTGTGCAAAGGTTGGGGAATAGAGCTAATGGAAATGATTCTACCCTGCCATGACCTTGTATGTTGACTGTAAACAGAGTCTGTCAGTCAGCTCACTAAGAGATATGAAAACTTTTAAGAGTCATGTACTATATATCTGGCCAAACTTGAAATTTGTTATATTAGCCACAGTGTGTGTGTATATATATATATAATTTTTGGCCACTGTGTGACACAGAATGTTGGACTGGATGGGCCATTGGCCTGATCCAACATGGTTTCTCTTATGTTCTTAGAAACTCTTTTTATTTAATTTTAACCCATTAGTTCTGGTCCGACCTTCTGAGGCAACAAAACAATTCTGCACCATCCTCTATATGACAGCCCTTTAAGTACTTGAAGATAGTGATCATATCACCTCTCTGCTGTCTCCTCTCCAGGCTAAACATCCCCAGCTCCTTCAACCTTTCTTCATAGGACTTGGTCTCCAGACCCCTCACCATCTTTGTTGCCCTCCTCTGGACTCATTCCAGCTTGTCTATATCCTTCTTAAAACGTGGTGCCCAAAACGGAACACAAAACTCCAGTGAGCAGAGTAAAGAAATACCATCACTTCACATGATCTGGACACTACATTTCTGCTGATAAAGCCCAAAATCGCATTTGCCTTTTTAGCCACCGCATCACACTGCGGACTCATGTTCAGTGTACAGTCCACTAAGACCCCTAGACCCTTTTTGCACATACTACTGCCAAGACAAGTCTTCCCCATCCTATAATGATGCATTGGATTCTTCCCTCCCTAAATACAGAAGTTTACCTTTATCCCCATTAAAATTCATTTTATTTGTTTTAGCCCAGTTTTCCAGCCTGTCGAGATCATCCTGTATTCTGTCTCTGTCTTCTGCTGTATTTGTGACCCCTCCCAATTTAGTATCATTTGCAAATTTAATAAATATTCAATTTGTTCCTTCATCCAAATCATTTATAAAGATATTAAACAAGACAGGTCCCAGGACAGAGCCTTGAGGCACTCCACTTGTCACTTCTCTCCAAGAGAATGAGGAACTATTAACAAGCACTCTTTGGGTGCAATCTGTCAACCAGTTACAGATCCACCTAACAGTAACAGGATTCAAACCACATTTTACCAACTTGTCAACAAGAATAGTATGTGGAACTTTTTTAAAAGCCTTCAATCAAAATAAACTGTTTATAGCATTCCCCTGATCCAGCAAGGTAGTAACTTTTGAGAGAGAGAGAGAGTTTGACATGACTTGTTCTTGAGAGGCTCTTAGTGATCACAGTCATCCTTTCTAAATGCTCCAGGACTGATTGTTCAATGATTTGTTCTAAAACTTTTCCAAGTATAGACGTCAAGCTGAAGGATTGGCAGTTACCTGGATCCTCCTTTTCCCCCTTCTTGAAGATGGAGACAACATTTGCCCACCTCCAATCTTCCAGCATATCACCTGTTTTCCAAGAATTCTCAAAAATAATGGACAGAGGCTCAGAAATTGCACCCACAAGTTCTTTTAGTACCCTTGGATGCAGTTCATCTAGCCCCAAGGACTTAGATTCATTAAATAAACTAGCTGTTTATGTACTACCCCTATGCTGATCCTAGGCTGCAACTCCTTTCCCTGATCATCTGTTCTTGCCATGTTGAGCACCATTTCCCTCGCAAGAGAAGACTGAGGAAAAGTAGGAACTGAGCAGTTCTTCCCTTTCTTCATCACCTGTTACAATTTCACTTTCTTGTCCCTGCAAAGGGCCTACAAAATCCTTGTTCTTTTGTGTTGTTTGTAGAACCCTTTTTTGTTGTTTGTAGCATCTCTCTCTAACCTAAGCTCATACTGAGCTTTAGCTTTCCTAACTCTTTTTCTGCAAGCACTGGTTATTTGTTTATATTCATACTTTGCTATAAGACCCTCCTATTTCCTAAATGAGTTCCCCCCCCTTTCCTCAAGTCTTTGGAGAGCTGTTTATGAAGCCACCTTAGCTTCTTTAGGCTCCTCCCATTTTTCCTTCTCATAAGAATTGTTTGTGATTGTGCCTTTAATATTTCACTTTTAGGAAACTCCCATTCCTCTTGAACTTCCTTCTCCTTAAATATTTGTGACCATGAGATTTTACCTAGCATAACTCTAAGTTTGTCCAAATTTGCCTCCTGAAGTCCAACCTACATGTCTGACTACGTACAACTTTTCTCTCCCCCTAGAAAGGCAGTCAGATCCTGCACTTCTGACCCAATGCCATTGTGGATCCCAGTTCTGCACCAAAATTCAACAAACAGCAATGTTTCCTCTATTTGCTTTCAGGTAAATCCAGGTGCATAAAAGAGCACCCCACTCCCTCCATTTTTGTAGTTTGTTCTACACCTGAGCTTTCTTCCCCTACTGAAATCACAGGATCCCCTTTCTATCTGGTAGAATTTTTCTCCTAGACCTTCAGCACCACCACAAGCACCACTGGACTTCCTCTTAAAGAATATATTTTCTTTCTCCTATTTAGTTCTTGAATTTAACCCACCATAGCCTCCTGCACACTTTTCACTTCTTAGCTTCTCCATTCTCCCATTCTCAATTAGTCTGCCTTAGTTAGCCAGCCTTCTACATAGTATCCGCACCTAGCTAGGGTTTTCCTTCCCTTCCCCCCCCCCCCCAAATTCCTTTCCTAGTTATTCTTCACACTTCTGGTCCCTTTTTGGGCAATCTATCTCCCATCTCTTCTCTTTGGGTTGGTTTCTCCAAACTAGCCATGTGGGAACATCATAGTTTGGGCTAAAAGATCATTTAATGGGCATTTAGCTTAAAAACAACTGAACACTAGGATTCTGCAAAATAAATATTTTATTATTGGAGTACCACATGTAACTTACTGCTGTCTCACTGTCTTGTACTATTTTCTTATATTTTTATTCTGTTAATAGGTAATAAAATTACTTGCCAATTTAGTATCTGACTCCTGTTCATATTTCCTTTCCTGGGTAGCTTAGCTTCAGAATTTCCACTGTGTATCCTTTTTACCTCAGAACTCATTTTTTTTTAGTTCTTGATGAAATGGGGACTGATTTGGGTGTAGTAGTATTGTAATGGTTGTAGACCAAATTTTTAAAAATTTGTTTGCTTATTTATTTATTTAATTTGTATCCTGCCCTCCCAGCCGAGGCAGGCTTGGGGTGGCTCACATGGCCATGAATATGCATGAATATAAACATACAATAAAACATTAAAACCGTTAAAACAATTTAAAACATAGAAACTGACATTTCAGGTGCTATGATCTTAAGTGTGTTGTCTTGCTATTCCAGCTAGGTGTTCTCCGTAAAACATATTTTAGTGGTCCAGATGTGCTATATGGAGCAGATTGCAAGAGGTGGTCCAGATATTTTGGGGGGACTGTATTAACCAGCGATCTAACTTGCAAATGCCTGATGGAAGAGTGTCGTCTTACAGGCCCTGTGGAACTCTACGAGCTCTCGCTCTTGCAGGGCCCTGACCTCCTCTGGGAGCTCATTCCACCAGTGTGGGGCTGCTACAGAAAAGGCCCTAGCTCTAGTTGTCATAAGCCTGGACTCTTTAGGGTAGGGGATTGAAAGCAGTTTTTTTGACCCAGACTGAAGTGCTCTCCGGGGAACATGCGGGGAAAGGCGGTCCCTAAGGTATGCAGGTCCCTGGCCATATAGGACTTTGAAGGTAAGAACCAGCACCTTGAAATGAATCCAGTATGCAATGGGCAATCAGTGCAGTGCTTTCAGCATAGGTTGAATGTGCTCCCATAGGGGGAGACCCATTAACAATCTGGCTGCAGCATTCTGCATTAGTTGGAGCTTCCAGGTTTGAGACAAAGGCAGCCCCATGTAGAGGGCATTGCAGTAATCCAATCTCGAGGTGACCATGGTTTGGATCACTGTTGCTAACTCGTTGCATTCGAGGTAAAGGACCAACTGCCTTTCTAGATGAAGATGATAAAAGGCTGATCTGGCAGTAGCTGCCACCTGGGCCTCCATAGTTAAAGAGGAATCCAGGAGCGCCCCTAAGCTTTTAACTTTGGGCAATGGTGTAAGTAGCACCCCATCAAAGGTTGGTAATAGGACCTCGGATCCTGGACCGCCACGACTTAGGTACAGGACCTCCATCTTTGATGGATTCAATTTCAGTCGACTCTGCCAGAGCCACCCTGCCACAGCTTGCAGTGCCATGGCCAGATCTTCTGGGGAGGAGTTGGACTGGCCACCTATCATCAGATAGAGCTGGATGACATCTGCATACTGATGACATCCCAGCCCAAACCTCTGGGCAAGAGGGTGCATATAGATGTTGAACAACATCGGGGAGAGAACTGCCCCTTGCGGCACACCACATACAAGTGGGTGCCATCGGGATAGTCCCTCCCTTGCCGCCAGCCTTTGTCCCCAACCCCGTAGGAAAGAGGAGAGCCACTGTAAGGCCAACCCCTGTATCCCAGCGTCAGCAAGGCGGCGGGTCAGCAACTGATGATCGACCGTATCAAACATGGCCGATAGGTCTAGAAGCATCACATTGCACAAAATTGCACATACAACTGAAGAAACAAATACAGATCTATCACTGAAGGTACAAATACAGATATATCACAAAATATATTATTAAATCCAAGTTATGATTAATACAGTACTCTCATATTATGCTATTAATAAAAATTAGTCTGGGTGGTACCAGGAAGGGGGAGATCATATCTCCCCCTCCTTTTTTTGTACCTGACCTTTTAAGCAACACAGCTTGTTGGTTCTTAAAACTAGAATTGTTTGTGTAGTTTAGGGTGACCATAATGTCTGAAGGCCAGCCAGGGACACCTTGGGGGAAGGGGTGGAAGGTAGGGGTGCGCGCCCGCGGAGCGCGCCCGCCGCCGGAAACAGGAAGTGACGTCACTTCCGGTGACGTCATGCCACCGCCGGAAACAGGAAGTGACATCACTTCCTGTGACATCATTTCCCTGTGTCACCTGCCGGAAACGGGAAGTGACATCACTTCCTGTGACATCACTTCCCCCAAATGACATCATTTCCCCCAAATGCCACTGCCGGAAACAGGAAGTGACTTCACAGCACTTCCTGTGACGTCCCCAAAAATCCCCCAAATATCACCGCCAGAAACACCGCCTGTCGGTCACTTCCAGGTTCCTGTCCTGCATCTCGACCTGTGACAGGCTGCTTCGGCGTGCTGCTGCGCCGGCCCCCTGGGTCCCACAATGATGGGACTGATGCCACAGGGACGGGCTCGAAACACTCTATAACCCCTCAAAAGAACAGCAGTCTAGCTCGCTTCCCCCGAGCCCTGCCGCCATAAGCCTCAAGGGGGCTCATTTTGCGACATCTCCTGGCGGGAGGGTGGCACCCGCACGGGACACATATCAAATGAAAGAGGGGGCGCAGGGCTATCAGAAACAGCCGGCGGAGGGAGTCGCGAGACCACCCCACTGGGGGACCCACACCCCGAAAGTGATGAAGGTGGCGCAGATAGAGCCAACAGAGCAAACAGGACAAAATAAATAGGCTGCATTATGCAGCACAGTTGAGAAAGTGCCTTATCCCATATACTGATGAAGTATATACAGGATTTGAGAACAAAATTGCACCAGAAGACACAAACACAAAGCTCCCTTACACTGAATCAGTGCTTGGGTCCACCAAAGTCAGTATTATCTACTCCAGTCACAAACACAAAGCTCCCTTACACTGAATCAGTGCTTGGGTCCACCAAAGTCAGTATTGTCACATAAGAACATAAGAGAAGCCCTGTTGGATCAGGCCAGTGGCCCATCCAGTCCAACACTCTGCGTCACATAAGAACATAAGAGAAGCCCTGTTGCATCAGGCCAGTGGCCCCTCCAGTCCAACACTCTGTGCCACATAAAAATATAAGAGAAGCCCTGTTGCATCAGACCAATGGCCCCTCCAGTCCAACACTCTGTGCCACATAAAAATATAAGAGAAGCCCTGTTGCATCAGACCAATGGCTCATCCACTCCACCACTCTGGTCACATAAGAACATAAGAGAAGCCCTGTTGCATCAGACCAATGGCTCATCCACTCCACCACTCTGGTCACATAAGAACATAAGAGAAGCCCTGTTAGATCAGGCCAGTGGCCCCTCCAGTCCAACACTCTGTGTCACATAAGAACATAAGGAGGGAAGGGAAGGGAAGGGAAGGGAAGGGAAGGGAAGGGAAGGGAAGGGAAGGGAAGGGAGGAAGGAAGGAAGGAAGGAAGGAAGGAAGGAAGGAAGGAAGGAAGGAAGGAAGGAAGGAAGGAAGGAAGGAAGGAAGGAAGGAAGGAAGGAAGGAAGGAAGGAAGGAAGGAAGGAAGGAAGGAAGGGAGGGAGGGAGGGAGGGAGGAAAGAAAGGAAGGCCGCCCCCGCCCCCCCCCCCCGCTTTCGGCCCCCTTACCTGCTTCCAGGGCGGCGGAGAGTCCAGCGGCGGCGGCGAGTCCTGCGGCGGCGGCCTCGCGGCGAGGGAGGGAGGGAGCTGCCGGCGCTGGCCTCTGGAGGCCTCCAGGGACCAGCGCCGGCTGCTCTGCGGCCTCTCCGCGGCCTCCGCTGGTCCCTGGAGGCCCTCCAGAGACTCTGGAGGGCCTCCAGGGACCAGCGGATGCCGCGGGGAGGCCTTCGCTGGTCGGCGCTGGTCCCGGAAGGCCTTCCAGAGGCTCTGGAAGGCCTTCCGGGACCAGCGCCGGGTGCTCTGCGGCCTCCCCGCGGCCTCCGCTGGTCCCTGGAGGCCCTCCAGAGACTCTGGAGGGCCTCCAGGGACCAGCGGAGGCCGCGGGGAGGCCTTCGCTGGTCGGCGCTGGTCCCGGAAGGCCTTCCAGAGGCTCTGGAAGGCCTTCCGGGACCAGCGCCGGGTGCTCCGTGGCCTCCCCGCGGCCTCCGCTGGTCCCTGGAGGCCCTCCAGAGACTCTGGAGGCCTCCAGGGACCAGCGGAGGCCGCGGGGAGGCCTTCGCTGGTCGGCGCTGGTCCCGGAAGGCCTTTCAGAGGCTCTGGAAGGCCTTCCGGGACCAGCGCCGGGTGCTCCGCGGCCTCCCCGCGGCCTCCGCTGGTCCCTGGAGGCCCTCCAGAGACTCTGGAGGGCCTCCAGGGACCAGCGGAGGCCGCGGGGAGGCCTTCGCTGGTCGGTGCTGGTCCCGGAAGGCCTTCCAGAGGCTCTGGAAGGCCTTCCGGGACCAGCGCCGGGTGCTCCGCGGCCTCCGCTGGTCGCTGGAGGCCCTCCAGAGTCTCTGGAGGGCTTCCAGCGACCAGCGGAGGCCACGGAGGGGCCTCCACCACCGCCGCCGGGCCCCGCGCGCGGGCGGGGAAGGCGGCGAGGGAGGGAGGGAGCGTCCCTGCATGTGCGCAGGGGCCCTGCGCAGGCGCAGGGATGCTCCCTCCCTCGCCGCCTTCCCCGCCGGCGCCCGCGGCCCACCGCCTCCGGGGCTGGCTAAACCGGGACCTCTAAATGGTCCCGGTATAGCCAGCCCGGGAGGCGGGAATAGGGGGCCAGAACCGGGACATTCCCGGGCTCCCGGGACGGTCTAGCCACCCTAGTTCATCCTGTCCTGCTGAGGACTTCTCAGCATGGTTTCCAAAGTGGGTAAATGTTTTGTAAACACAGTAGAATTATTTAAGAATGACAACTATGGACAGAAGGTGTGCAGTAGACCTGCTTGCTTAACAAATTCACTCATTAAGACTACAAAATGAAAGAATGGCAAACTATGGGGCAACGTGTAAAAGACCCCTGATTCAAAGAAAAGAAGGTTGGGGGGATTTGAAGTGAAGAAGCTGTAAACAAGCAGAAGAGTTTAACTTTTTCCCTGCATGCAAGCTCTCCTCCCCATCTCACTACTTTTCTTCCTGTGGAAATCAAGAACATTTTTGCCACCCCAAAGAGAAGGAATAAATGTATAGCTTTCATTCTTGGAAATCTATAACAAAGATATAAAAAGTATACCAGTGCCACCTGCCTGCCAAATGCATTTTTACTCCATCACATTAAGGTATAATCCACAGGAGACTTGTCTCCTCACGTCTTACAGAACTGTCTGCAAAATATACTCCACAATTGAAAACCAAGAAAATAAAAAATCTCATTAGAGAAGGAAAGGATTCTATTTTGTCAATTCCTGGGATTTATTGTACTGATCAAACAAACTTCATGGCCCCTAGCCTGTCATTTCCAACTGATAAGAGCTCAAGTTTTACCAAGATTCACCACATCAAATTTTCAATATGAAAAAGAATGCAAGAGTCTTTTAATTAGCTATCCATTTAAAGAGTAGAATTGCAGTTTTGATCCTTCCTTCCAAGACCATGTGATGTATATCTTCTAACACAACAATGAATCATATACTAGGGTTACATACAGAAAAACAGATCAAGGTTCAACTCAACGTGGAACAATTTGTATGTAGTTTTTCTTTTCTTTTCTTTTCTTTTCTTTTCTTTTCTTTTCTTTTCTTTTCTTTTTGCATTTTCTACAACTAAGTTCTTTCTTCCAAGGTATAATGCCTAAACCAACTCTTGGAGCCTCGGTGTATAGCAGGGGTGGCCAAACACTTAATGTAAGAGCCACACAGAATAAACATTAGATGTTTGAGAGCCACAAGGAAGGAAGGAAGGAAGGAAGGAAGGAAGGAAGGAAGGAAGGAAGGAAGGAAGGAAGGAAGGAAGGAAGGAAGGAAGGAAGGAAGGAAGGAAGGAAGGAAGGAAGGAAGGAAGGAAGGAAATAGATGGGGAGGGAGGAGCAAGGGAAAGGTGAAAAGAAACCAACATTAACTTTAAATGCTTTCTCCAAGCTGTTGGCTGGCATGGAGAAATGATTTAAAGAGAGAAATGCCTTCCAAACCGGCCAACAGGGTGGTGGGGGTTTTGAGAGCCACCCAATATGTGTGAAAGAGCCACATGTGGCTCCCAAGCCTGGTCTACAGGGTTAGTTCATTGACTTCAGAACTTAAGCTGGGGTGGTCTTAGCCATGGAGCAACCAGAGCAAATGTCCCTGGCTGTGGGTTGGCAGTGCCCAGCCATCCACCTCCATAGAGGGTGCAAGTAAAGGGAGAGGCAAGCAGCCTCTATCTGCCATGAATGCCCTGCCTACCCTCTCCAGGACTGTGGGACACCTGGTAGTAGCACCCACCTATCCCAGCAGCCGTAGCACCCGGTGGCAGCAATAGTACCTGTCAAGCAGCTGCTTGGGAGTGACCATAGCAGATGAAGAAGAAGAGAAGAGATTGGATTTATACCCTGCCCTTCACTCAGAGTCTCAGAGCAGTTTATAATCTCCTTTCCCCTCCTCTCCCCATAACAGTGAGGTGGGTGGGGCTGAGAGAGCTCTCAGGGAACTGCTCTTGAGAGAGCACATGCCAAGCAGCCAGCTTAGCAGCATCAGTGCCCACCTACCCAGCCTGGCTTGGGGGAAAGTAGCAGAATCTTGCAGCCAGCTTAGGGGTGGCCACATGAGCCTGACCCACATGCACACAGCTGGATCAGTGGCTGCCCCTTACTTGAGCCTAGGGTTGCCATGACAGATAGGCAAAGGTTCTGCCCCTTTCTGAATATTCTGAATTGTAATATTGTCTTTTCCAACAAATGCCAGAAATCCCTGAACCAAAGTGGAGTGCTTGGTTTTAAGAGAACACATAGTGAGCATAACAGAAACCAGATGTAAGGAAGAGAACCACTGGTCATCCCTGCTATACAAATGACAGGAAAGAGTATATCAGAGGAGGTGTTATTTACATCAAGGAAAACATAGTGTCCAACAGCACACAGGATGGATCAGGCCTCCAGAGGGCTTCTATCAGGCCTGTGAGCAACTCACTGGGCGTTTTCGCACTTAGCGTTTGCTACCGGTATTCCGCGGAGGAAATATGTCCGGATCATTTTCCTCATTTTCACACATTGCCTCTTTTGCGCAGTCGCTTTCCATGAAGCCCCGGCTCAAATCGTTTTCGCACTAGCATCGACTTGAGTTCGATGCCCTGTCAATCATTTTTTTTTTTAAGCGCAAGTCTGGTTGCGTCACTACGTAACAACGTAACAAAGCTTTACAGGCGCTGGAGGTGGGGGGGGCGAGGAAGAAGAGAGCCCGGCAGCTTAATAAATAGACACCCACTTTGGTCGGGGGGGGAGGAGGAGCGGGGGGGGGAGCTAGGCAGCCCAGCTGGATGTGCGCGGTGGCAACCAGGGCAGCTCCTGCGGCACCCGGCCTTCCAGTGTGTTGCTCTCCTTGGTGCAGAGGCAGCTAACTACGTAACAACGTAACAAAGCTTTACAGGCGCTGGAGGTGGGGGGGGCGAGGAAGAAAAGAGCCCGGCAGCTTAATAAACAGACACCCACTTTGGTTGGTGGGGGGGAGGAGCGGGGGGGGGGCGAGCTAGGCAGCCCAGCTGGATGTGCGCGGCGGCAACCAGGGCAGCTCCTGCGGCGCCGGGCCTTCCAGTGTGTTGCTCTCCTTGGTGCAGAGGCAGCTAACTTTGCTGCCAGCAACACCGCGGCCGCAGCCGGGCGGGGATGGAAGAGCTGCGGATAAAATGCCCGTCATTATAAGGTGTGCGCGCGCCTGGGTGTACATCCATACATCCAGAGACGCATTCATGCACAGATCGCCGTCCTTTGGGATCTCTCCCTGGGCTTGGAGGGGGGGGAGTTCTACACACTCTTGGGGAGAGGGGCATGACAGTTTTAGCTCTCGACCCCCTAACCCCCCCCAAAAGAACGGCCACCATTCACTTCTCTGGTAGAAGTGAAAGGATGTACTCGGGAACACCACCGGGACGTCGGTGCCTGCGTGTGTGGGGAAGGCTCGCTGCCTGTTCCCTGGCCCGGTTTGCCCCAGCTCTTGAGCACTGGCTCGCCCCCCCCCAGATCCCGCCCCTTCATCTGCATAGGCTCGTCCTGGGTTCTTTTCCTTGGTCATGATGAGCCGCTGGGAAGTGGCGTTTCTACCAGGGAAGGGGAAGAAACAGCTGTGACGCCTCATTGTTACATCGCAATAACGCAATTAAAGAGAAGTCGCCAAAAAAATCCAGCAGGCAGCCGCCGCCTAACCGACAATGATGCAGGCTCGCTTCTAACCAACTTATGTGTGATCTGACGCATGTGTTGTGTATGCTGTATGGCACTTCATTGATTTTTTTATTCATTGAAATTGCGAAATTTTGTAGCTGTGAAATATCGCTATTACGCAAGGAACTAAAATGAAGAAAAAAAATGGCCGTGCGGGCACTTTTGGGAAGCGCCGCGAACGGCTGATGATTGGCCAAGGGGGTGGATGGAGTGGGAGGACGGAAAGGCAGAGGGTGCCGCCCACAAAGCAGTCGATGTGGGGTGGATGGATTTCCCACAGCAAACTCCGCGGAGTGGATCCGGTGTGGATCCGCAGGTTTTCGGAAACTCCGGAAGCATGTGGATCAAGATACTCCGGGGTGAAACCCCTGAAGCCCCGGAGCAAACCGCAGCTGCGGAGCAACATGTGCGAAATCCAGGAAAAGATCCGGAGGTAAATGGGATGCCACCCCGGAGTAAACGCTAGTGCGAAAACGACCACTGTCATCTTCCTTCTCTCTCTCTTGCTTTCTTCAGCATCTCATCTTGCTTTGCTAGGCTCTCTCAGTTGCACAGGAGCTACAGAGCAAAGCCTCTATTTTCTCCATTGGCTGAGGCTTCTCCCTTGGGGAGGAAGGGTGGGAGGGAGAGTTTGTTTTGCCAGGCTCTTTCAATCACACAGCAGAGCTACTGAGCCAAGCCTCTCTTCCTTCTATTGGCTGAGGCTTCTCCACTTCCTTGTCCCCTGGGGAGGAAGAGAAGGGGAGAGAAAGACTGAGAGCATACATGCCCAGTTCCCTCAATCACATGGGAGAAATACAAAGAAAGAACCTTTAAGACAAACGAAATTTTATTCAAGGCATGAGCTTTTTGTCAAAAGAGAGAGATTGTGTGTGTGTGTGTGCTTTTTATTGACCTCTTGTGCTAGAGGTCTCCTGGGTGCAACTAGGTTTGCCTCCCCCTTTTCACTGTATTCATGCCTTCATGACCCAGTCTTTCTCAGTAGGAAAACGATATGAACTATTTAGATGAGGAATAACAAGCCAGTGAGGTGGATGAGGCTGAGAGGGTGTGTCCAGACCAAGTTCACCCAGCACATTTCCTTTGCATACTGGGGACTTTTAACCTAGGTTTCCCAGATAAGTAGGCTGATACTGACCACTACACATGGCTGGCTGGCTGTTCTTGCACTCTCATAGGAGTTGTAGTTATTGCTCGGGGAAGACTATAGTTTAGTAGCCCTCAGTCTGTGCCATGGGTGATGATGATGATGATATTGGATTTATATCCCACCCTATACTCTGAATCTCAGAGTCTCAGAGCAGTCACAGTCTCCTTTACCTCCCCCCACCCCAACAATAGACACCCTGTGAGGTAGGTGGGGCAGAGAGAGCTCTTACAGCAGCTGCCCTTTCAAGGACAACTCCTACAAGAGCTATGGCTGACCAAAGGTCATTCCAGCAGCCAATCAAACCTGGTTCTCCAAGATAAGAGTCCGTGCACTTAACCACTGGTGTCTTCATATGTTCTTGACAAATACACAAAGCAGCTTATGTACAAAAGTTCACAATGCTCAGCCATCTCATGCTTTCCCCTGGGTCTTAGGCTCAGAGCATTGACCGTGAGATTTCTGTAATGAAAGTCAAATCAAAAGTAAGTTTACAACCTACAGATATAGATCTGAACAACACCTGAACAGCATGTTCAAGGTTGCTACAGCACAGACATTGTCTCTAGCATTTGATACGATAGTTCAGAACGAGAGGTGTCAGTTACTGTTAAATAAACAAAATATTGCAAGAGTGCTAATGTTTTGAGTGTGTTTTAAGGTTTTTTTAAATCCCTAATTGTGTTTGTCTGTGTTCTTTATGAAGTTATATCTTTGCTACCTGGCATTACATTTTATGACACACATGGCCCAGCCCAATAAGGTCTCATTTATGTCGGATTCGGCCCTCATAACAAATGAGTTTGACACTTCTAGTCTAGGAGGTCACAAGCATAGCTAACAAGCAGGATGAGGAGCTATTAGAGTGAAAAAGACTTCTTTTAGAAACTAGAAGGCTTACCCAAACAAGGCAAAGAAAAACCAACATAAATGTGCACAAAGGAAATGCAAACAGACAATTAGGGATGCAAAACTGGCTTTTGAGGAATGTATTGCTAAAAGCATAAAGACCAACAATAAAGAATTCTTTAAATACATTAGTAGCAGGAAACTGGCTAGGACAGCAGTTAGACCATTGAATGACAATAGAATTAAAGGAGTACAAACAGGATGAGGAGATTGCCAAAAAGTTAAAAGCATTCTTCTCATCTGTCTTCACTGCTGAAGATGTAAGGGAAATATCTGTTCCTGAATGGATGTTTTCAGGAGGAGAGGATGTGGAGTTAGGCAAATAACAGTGACAAGGGAGGAAACTCTAGAACTTGTAGACAAATTGAAAACAAAAACCAGATGATATCTCCATCCTAGTGTTCTTAAATAACTCCAGTGTGCAATTGCTGATCTTCTAAGATATACCCCTAAGATCATCAGCCTCTGTACAGAAGACTAGAGAGTGGCCAGGGGGATCCAGAAATTATAGACTTAATGTCTGTTACAGGTAAATTGATGGAAGGCATTATAAAAGATACAATTGTCAAGCATGCAAAAGGACAAGTCCTGCTGAATAAAAAACAACATGACATCTGCAAAGGTAAAGCCTGTCTCACTGACTTTTCAAAGTTCTTTGAAAGTGTCAATAAACATATGGACAGGAATGGGGCCACAGAAATTGTTTATTTGGGTTTCCAAGAGGCTTTTGAAAAAGTCTCTCACCAAAAACCCCTGAACAAACTTCAGAGTCATAGGATAGGAGAAGTGCTCTTATGGGATGGAAATTTGCTAAAAACAATAAGTAAAGAGTAGGAACATAAGAAAAGTCTTGCTGGATCAGACTAATGGTCCATTTTGTCCAGCATCCTGTCTCTCTGGAGGACCAACAACACGGCATAGAGGCTGAGATCTTCTCCTGATGTTGCCTCCTGGCTCTGGGATTCAGAGGATTAGTGCCTCTAAATGTGGAGGTTCTCCTCCATCACCATGGCCAGTATATAGACCTATTGTCCATTAATCTGTCTAATCCCTTTTTAAAGTTGTTTATTCTTGTGGCCATCACTACATCCTCTGGCAGCAAATTCCACATCTTAATCACTCTCAGTGTAAAACAGTATTTCCTTTTGTCTGTCCCAAATCTACTGCCCATCAGCTTCACTAGATGCCCCTGAGTTCCAGTACTTTGGTCACTGCAGCAGCAGCATGGGAACCACTTTTCTATGGCTTAATCACATAAGGCTTCTACTACATTTAAAGGCCCAGCACTGGTTGGCCACAGTCAGTTCTATGCAGGTCCTTCCCACCCAGTTGTTACCTCCAAGCAAGGGTTGCATGAATTAAAAAATTATATAATTGACCCTGAACGTTAAACATCATAGCCATGGGACAAAGCCATAGAAAAACAAATTCCATGCTACTGCTGCAATTTTCTAGCCCATGGAAAGTCACTCTCAACTCCTCTGTTCAACCAAGAAAGAAAACAAAAAAGAAAATGTCTTGCCATCAAAGATATCAATTACAGACTAATCTGATTGCAAAAGTAATTGTGATTGCCATGTTTAATTACCATGCTAAGCAGAACAAGTCACTTGCAATGGTTACTGTAGTTTTCTGTCCTGATTCATCAAATCAGGTTTGGGTACTGGTTTGGGGTTTTGGATTATTAGATTGTAGCCCAGAGGGGGATAAAAAGATTTGCTAATTAAGATCCTGGAATATATCTCACAATACTAAAATGTTCACTTTTAATTTTCATACTAATGAGCTTGCAAAGGCGGAGGGGAGGGAGAGTAACACAATGCACAACATCTGTGCCAACAATTATTTGTCTTAGTCCTGGCCAGGATCCTTCTTCCAAATGAAGTGTAGAGGGAAATCATAGGTACGTTGTAAAGCATAGAAAGGTTGGCATGAAACAGAAAATTGCAACTGAAGTGCTTAATTACCATGCTAAATAGAAAAATTCACTTGCAATGGTTACAGTATCTGTTGTAAATGGAGTAAAACATGTGTTATATTTACGAGACAGGAATTTCATCTACAAAAAAATGTCTTACTAGAATCATAGAGTTGGAAGAAACCTCCAGGGTCATCTAGTCCATCCCCCTGCAGAATGCAGGAAACTCACAAATACCTCCTCCTAAATTCACAGGATCTTCATTGCTGTC
This sequence comes from Heteronotia binoei, assembly GCF_032191835.1. Classification (NCBI taxonomy): domain Eukaryota; kingdom Metazoa; phylum Chordata; class Lepidosauria; order Squamata; family Gekkonidae; genus Heteronotia; species Heteronotia binoei. The sequence goes on along the minus strand of NC_083227.1, from coordinate 115,702,284 downwards.
AGAGGGCCATCTAGCCTGTTTAAAAACCTCCAAGGAAGGAGAGCCCACCACCTCCCGAGAAAGCCTGTTCCACTGAGGAATTGCTCTAACGGTCAGGAAGTTCTTCCTAATGTTGAGACAGAAACTCTGGTGATTTAATTTCAACCCATTAGTTCTGGTCCTACCTTCTGGGGCCACAGAAAACAATTCCACACTATCCTCTCCATGGCAGCCCTTCAAGTACTTGAAGATGATGATCATATAACCTCTCAGCCGCCTCCTATCCAGGCTAATCATGCCCAGCTCCTTCAACCTTTTTTCATAGCACTTGGTTTCCAGACCCCCTCACCATCTTCGTCGCCCTCCTCTGGACCCGTTCCAGCTTGTCTATATCCTTCTTAAAATGTGGTGCCCAAAACTGAACACAGTACTCCAGGTGAGGTCTTACCAAAGCAGAGTAAATTGATACCATCACTTCCCGTGATCTGAACACTATACTTCTGTTGATACAGCATTTGCCTTTTTAGCCACCACATCACACTGTTGACTCATGTTCAGAATATGGTCCACTAAGACCCCTAGATCCTTTTTGCACATACTACTGCTAAGATAAGTCTTCCCCATCTGATAACTATGCATGGGATTTTTCCTACCTAAATGTAGAACTTGTTAACATGCAAATAACTATGTAAGAAAAGTTGCATATGGCAAACCAGTTTAATAGGCATAAAGAACTGATAAAAACATTAAGTCTTTGGATCTTTTTTAAAAAGCAGAACCAGGAAGTGGGGGAGAAAGAGAGAGAGTCCGAAAGATAGATAGACAGACTAGTAAAACATGTCTGGAGCAAAAAAAGAAAGAAGGAAGGAAATTCAGTTTTTAAACAGGCATGTGTAATTTCTCCTTCCAGTAAAACAGAGGATCTGTTTTAAATTACAGAGATTTCCTCTGGTAAAATGTCTCAGCTGAAGGCTTGGATAACATATAAATATGATACAATGTTATTTATTTATTTACTTACTTACTTACTTACTTTGTTTATTCTCCACCTTTCTCGGCACTTGAAGCGACATATTCCTCCATTTTACTAACACAACAGCCCTGTGAGGTAGGTCAGGCTGAGAGTGTGTGATTGGCAAGTTTCCATGACAGAGTTGGGATTTGAACCTGGGTTTCCTAGATTCTAGTATGACATTCTAAACACTATATCACAATGGTGTAAAGTATGGATATTTTGACATTTATATATCCACAGTTTATATATCTGTGTCCATATACCTGTATATGAAGGAAATTATGGATATTAATGATTATCAATCAAACAACATGGGCATTTCATGTATGTGTAGATCTACCACCATTGTTATATTTTTGTCTCAGGCTTCATGTGTGTGTGTGTATATATATAGATATAGATATAGATATAAATTCATTTTTGTCTCAGGCTTCATGTATATAAATTTAGTTGCAGGATTTTTAGCCCCTCCCCCCATTCTTTTTTTCTGCTTTTGTTTAAGAAAGAAAAATAAACATAACTTTTACTCTGTGTTAGATTTTGACAATAAAGGGTATGAGTTTATGAGTTTCTAATGCAATACTTCATTTTCTTCTGATTTATTTATTATGTTTGAATAGATTTTAAAATGCATAGGACATTTTACAACATTCTTTTGACTAAGAATGGCATTGCCTCTTACTTTTTAATTGTGCTTTCTAGGGAAAAGTGCTTTGATTTCTTGTTTGGTGGAACTCCCCATCCTTTTTTTTTTTTTTGAGCCATAAAACGATCCCTGTGTTAGGGTATCTGCCTTTTGAAAATTGCTTTCCCTCTTATAGCCTATTTGGCCTTTTGAAAAGATTTTGAGGATCCATTTACATGCTAACATCATTCAGTTCTCACATCTGTTGTAAACTCCTTCATTATGCTGTATGCTAATTTGTTGCCATTCACAGGTCTTACCAAGCAGCTTCATCCAGTCTTAGCTATATTTACTGCTCAGTGGAGAGCCAGTTTGGTGTAGTGGTTAAGTGTGTGGACTCTTATCTGGGAGAACCGGGTTTGATTCCCCACTCCTCCACTTGCACCTGCTGGAATGGCCTTGGGTTAGCCATAGCCCTGGCAGAGGTTGTCCTTGAAAGGGCAGCTGCTGTAAGAGCTCTCTTAGCCCCACCCACCTCACAGGGTGTCTGTTGTGGGGGAGGAAGGTAAAGGAGATTGTGGGCCGCTCTGAGACTCTTCGGAGTGGAGGGCGGGATATAAATCCAATATCTTCATCTTCTTATCTTCTTCTTCAGTTACTTATGCATCTTGACTCTAATTGACCCTTCCTGGCTACCTCTTGCTGTATGTAATGGTTGGTGACTTCTTTTTCAAAGTATTTGAAGAAGTGTGAGTGCACATGAAAACTTATACCCAGAATAAAACTTTGTTGGTCTTAAAGGTGCTGCTGGACTCAAACTTTGTTTTTAAAAGTTGCTTAGTGCACAGAAACATATCCACTAAAATTGATATTTTTAAGGCTTTACTCTGTACCCCTGAGTTTCTAGAAGTTACAATTCTAAGTTTGTATGCATTTTTGTATCTATGTTTGTCTACATGCATGTTGAATCTAACACACATGTGCACACATGAACACTAAAGTACCATTTCACGCACCTTCTGTTATTTCATAAACTGTAACTGGTGAGGATAATTTTTGCATTGCTGTATCATACATTATTGGAGGTGCTTTGGTAAAACAGAGGTGTGAATACTAATTTCTGATTAATCATCAATGATGTGGATTATGTTAAAACATTTACAAGATGGTCAATATTCCAATCTGTACATCCCAAATTTATGACATACTTCCCACTGTTAGTATAAGGTTACATAAAATATGAATCTAAAAAAATAAACTATGATCAGGGCTTTTTTGCAGGAAAAGTGCAGCAGGAACTCATTTGCATATTAGGCCACACTCCCTGCCACCAAGTCAGCTGGAACTGCGTTCCTGTGTGTTCCTGCTAAAAAAAAAACCTCTGACTGTGATTATATGAAATATGAACCAGAAAACTGATAAAGAAGAAACACAGGATAATCAATACAATGCCCAAGCTTTGTTCTTCCTCCATTGAGCTGCATGTCTAAAAACTGGGAGAACTGATGTAAGGTAGTAAACTCATAAGACCACATGGTGGCAGATGTATGTTGATCTTTGAATATCGCTTCTACCTTGAATGTTAAAAGTTTAGCAGTAGCTGCATAACATAAGGCTGCTGCAGTGGTGGGATTCAGCAGGTTCGCACCACTTCTATGGAACCGTTACCTAATGCGCTATCGGTTCTATAGAACCGTTTGTTGGTCGGGCACCCTCGGATCAACGGCGACTTTCCCCTCTAAGTGCCTAAAACTCACCAGTTTCTTTTCCCCACCAGACTGCAAAAAAGCCCAAGCTAACAAGTTAGACGCGCGCCCTGCCAGGAATTGCGTCTCACTCCCTCTAGCCCCTTCCAGCTTCACCACTCCCACGTGTGATTAAAACCCAGGTGCCGAGGAAAAAGCAGCTCAAGCTAACCACAGTGGCGCCTTCTGGGACTCGTAGTCCTTGTGCTCGGTAGCGCAGCAGGCAGGAGGCTCGAAAGACTACCAGACCCGGCATGCCCCTCGGCAAAGAAGGGCTCCGCTCGCTCGTGCGCGCTCGCGGAGTCAGGAAGCCCCGCCCACTTTCATTCCTGGAAGGATGAGTAGGCGAAGGTCTGTGGGCTGCAAACGCTTGTGGGGGCGTCGGGCTTGTTTGGTTTTTTTGCAAATGGCAGTCAAATTAGGTGACAGATTTTTCTTTTTGCAGAGAGATAAATATTGGAGCGTGTTGCCATGTATGCAAGGCTTGATAGCTGGGCTTTTCCCCAGCCAACGGTTGATCTGTTCAGATGGGTTCTGTGGCATGCGTTTGGGAGCCCCAACTGTAGTAGCTTTCAGGTGATGGTAAAAAAACCCTCTGCCTGGACATGTGAGTCCTCCACCCGTGTTTGCTCAAGCTTGTATAACCAGCTTTGGTTGGCACACTGCTTTTTTAGGGAGGCCAGCCTTTTAAGCTCACATTGCCAGAGTGACACTTCATTCTGCAAAGCCGGGGTGTCAACCATCTGACCTGGGGGCTGAAGTCAAAGTTGAACTTGTTGATCTTCTGACAAAAATATGTAATCTTTCATTGAAATCTGCCCCCGTTCCTGAAAACTGGAAGGTAGCAAATGTCACCCCCATCTTTAAAAAGGGTTCCAGAGGATTTTCGGGAAATTACAGGCCAGTCAGTCTGACTTCAATACCGGGAAAGTTGTTAGAAACCATTATCAAGGACAGAATGAGCAGGCACATTGATGAACACGGGTTATTGAGGAAGACTCAGGGTGGGTTCTGTAAGGGAAGATCTTGCCTCACTAACCTGTTACAGTTCTTTGAGGGGGTGGACAAAGGGGACCCAATAGATGTTGTTTACCTTGACTTCCAGAAAGCTTTTGATAAAGTTCCTCATCAAAGGCGCCTTAGAAAGCTTGAGAGTCATGGAGTAAAAGGACAGGTCCTCTTGTGGATCAAAAACTGGCTGAGTAATAGGAAATAGAGAGTGAGTATAAATGGGCAGTCTTCGCAGTGGAGGACGGTAGTGCCTCTCCCCAAAATACCCTCCCAGTTTCAAAAAGATTGGACCAGGGGGTCCAATTCTATGAGCCCCAAAAGAAGGTGCCCTTATCCTTCATTATTTCCTATGAAAGGAAGGCATTGAAAAGGTGTGCCATCCCTTTAAATGTGAGGGCCAGAACTCCCAATATGGAAATATCTTCAATAAATCTTTCTTTAAACATAATCTAGTTGTCTTTACCTCTTTTACTGTTCTTATTGCAGTATTTAATGCGTGAATTATTAAACTACCTTTCGGTATATCTTTTGATATAGTTAAAATGGTCATTAGGACATAGAACCTGTTGTTAATTTATTTGAATCCCACCACTGGACTGCTGAGGCTAGCCCCATCCAATTCCCAGAGGGATTCAAAATGTCTATTGTTTACAGCCCTTCCCACACTTGTGAAATATCTAAGGCCAGCTGAAAGAGAGGAAGGGAGCACCTATATCACTGTATGACTTAGGGTGGCCAGACCGTCCCGGTCTCCCGGGACTTTCCCGGTTCTGGCCACCCAATCCCGGCTCCCGGGCTGCCTATACCGGGACCATTACAAGGTCCCGGTATAGCCAGCGGGGAGCCGGCGGGCCGCGCGCGCGGGCGGGGAAGGCGGGGAGTGAGGCAGCCAGCGTCCCTGCGCGTGCGCACAGCGGTGTGCGCACGCGCAGGGACGCTGGCTGCCTCCCTCCCCGCCTTCCCCGCCCGCGCGCGGGGTCCGGAGAGGCCGGCGCTGGTCCCTGGAGGCCTCCAGAGGCCAGCGCCGGAAGCGTGGAGAGGCCGGCGCTGGTCCCTGGAGGCCTCCAGAGGCCAGCGCCGGCAGCGTGGAGAGGCCGGCGCTGGTCCCTGGAGGCCTCCAGAGGCCAGCGGAGGCTTCGTGGAGAGGCCGGCGCTGGTCCCTGGAGGCCTCCAGAGGCCAGCGGAGGCAGCGTGGAGAGGCCGGCGCTGGTCCCTGGAGGCCTCCAGAGGCCAGCGGAGGCTTCGTGGAGAGGCCGGCGCTGGTCCCTGGAGGCCTCCAGAGGCCAGCGGAGGCAGCGTGGAGAGGCCTCCGCTGGTCCCTGGAGGCCTCCAGAGGCCAGCGGAGGCTTCGTGGAGAGGCCTCCGCTGGTCCCTGGAGGCCTCCAGAGGCCAGCGGAGGCAGCGTGGAGAGGCCTCCGCTGGTCCCTGGAGGCCTCCAGAGGCCAGTGGAGGCAGCGTGGAGAGGCCTCCGCTGGTCCCTGGAGGCCTCCAGAGGCCAGCGGAGGCTTCGTGGAGAGGCCTCCGCTGGTCCCTGGAGGCCTCCAGAGGCCAGCGGAGGCTTCGTGGAGAGGCCTGCGCTGGTCCCTGGAGGCCTCCAGAGACCAGCGGAGGCAGCGTGGAGAGGCCAGCGTTGGTCCCTGGAGGCCTCCAGAGACCAGCGCCGGCCTCTCCGGCCTCCGCAGCCGCCTCAGCCCCGCCAGCAGCCCGGAGGAGAGGCCGCCACCGCCCTGGATCCAGGTAAGCCAAAAGCGGGGGGGGGGCGGCTGGCGGGGGGGCGGCTGGCCTTCTTTCCTTCCCTCCCTCCCTCCCTCCTTCCTCCCTCCCTCCTTCCTTTCTTCCTTCCTTCCCTCCCTCCTCCCTTCCTTCCTTTCTTCCTTCCCTCCCTCCCTCCTCCCTTCCTCCCTTCCTTCCTTCCTCCCTTCCTTCCTTCCTTCCTTCCTTCCTTCCTTCCTTCCTTCCTTCCTTCCTTCCTTCCTTCCTTCCTTCCCTCCCTCCTCCCTTCCTTCCTTCCCTCCCTCCCTCCCTTCCTTCCTTCCTTCCTTTCTTCCTTCCCTCCCTCCCTCCCTCCCTTCCCTCCTTTCTTCCTTCCTTTCTTCCTTCCCTCCCTTCCTTCCCTCCCTCCCTCCTCCCTTCCTGACTGAATGGGCCACAGGCCTGATCCAACAGGGCTTCTCTTATGTTCTTATGTGACACAGTGTGTTGGACTGGATGGGCCACTGGCCTGATCCAACAGGGCTTCTCTTATGTTCTTATGTGACACAGTGTGTTGGACTGGATGGGCCACTGGCCTGATCCAACAGGGCTTCTCTTATGTTCTTATGTGACGCAGAGTGTTGGACTGGATGGGCCACTGGCCTGATCCAACAGGGCTTCTCTTATGTTCTTATGTGACAATACTGACTTTGGTGGACCAAAGCACTGATTCAGTGTAAGGGAGCTTTGTGTTTGTGACTGGAGTGGACAATACTGACTTTGGTGGACCCAAGCACTGATTCAGTGTAAGGGAGCTTTGTGTTTGTGACTGGAGTGGACAATACTGACTTTGGTGGACCCAAGCACTGATTCAGTGTAAGGGAGCTTTGTGTTTGTGACTGGAGTGGACAATACTGACTTTGGTGGACCCAAGCACTGATTCAGTGTAAGGGAGCTTTGTGTTTGTGACTGGAGTAGACAATACTGACTTTGGTGGACCCAAGCACTGATTCAGTGTAAGGGAGCTTTGTGTTTGTGTCTTCTGGTGCAATTTTGTTCTCAGATCCTGTATTTACTTCATCAGTATATGGGATAAGGCACTTTCTCAACTGTGCTGCATAATGCAGCCTATTTATTTTGTCCTGTTTGCTCTGTTGGCTCTATCTGCGCCACCTTCATCACTTTCGGGGTGTGGATCCCCCAGTGGGGTGGTCTCGCGACTCCCTCCGCCGGCTGTTTCTGAGAGCCCTGCGCCCCCTCTTTCATTTGATATGTGTCCCGTGCGGATGCCACCCTCCTGCCGGGAGATGCCGCAAAATGAGCCCCCTTAAGGCTTATGGTGGCAGGGCTCGGGGGAAGCGAGCTAGACTGCTGTTCTTTTGAGGGGTCATAGAGTGTTTCGAGCCCATCCCTGTGGCATTGGTCCCATCGTTGTGGGGCCCAGGGGGCCGGCGCAGCGGCACGCTGAAGCAGCCTGTCGGTCACTTCCGGGTTCCTGTCCTGCATCTCGACCTGTGACAGGCTGCTTCGGCGTGCTGCTGCGCCGGCCCCCTGGGTCCCACAACGATGGGACCGATGCCACAGGGACGGGCTCGAAACACTCTATAACCCCTCAAAAGAACAGCAGTCTAGCTCGCTTCCCCCGAGCCCTGCCACCATAAGCCTCAAGGGGGCTCATTTTGCGGCATCTCCTGGCGGGAGGGTGGCACCCGCACGGGACACATATAAAATGAAAGAGGGGGCACAGGGCTATCAGAAACAGCCGGCGGAGGGAGTCGCGAGACCACCCCACTGGGGGATCCACACCCCGAAAGTGATGAAGGTGGCGCAGATAGAGCCAACAGAGCAAACAGGACAAAACAAATAGGCTGCATTATGCAGCACAGTTGAGAAAGTGCCTTATCCCATATACTGATGAAGTATATACAGGATTTGAGAACAAAATTGTTTCCGGCGGTGATATTTGGGGGATTTTTGGGGACGTCACAGGAAGTGCTGTGAAGTCACTTCCTGTTTCCGGCAGTGGCATTTGGGGGAAATGATGTCATTTGGGGGAAGTGATGTCACAGGAAGTGATGTCACTTCCCGTTTCCGGCAGGTGACGCGGGGGAAATGATGTCACAGGAAGTGGTGTCACTTCCTGTTTCCGGCGGTGGCATGACGTCACCGGAAGTGACGTCACTTCCTGTTTCCGGCGGCGCACACGCTTCGCGCGCGCGCACCCCTACCTTCCACCCCCCCCAAGGTGTCCCTGGCTGGCCTTCAGACATTATGGTCACCCTAGTATGACTTCTGTGGATTTACAGGCATGTGGAGAAGTTTTCTTTGCACCCATTTCTCTAGACTGTCTGCGGTAGGGTTGCCAATCCCCAAGTGGGGGCAGGGGATCCCCCTGTTTGGAGACCCTCCCCCCGCTTCAGGGTCATCAGAAAGCGGGGGGAGGGGAGGGAAATGTCTGCTGGGAACTCTATTATTCCCTATGGAGATTTATTCCCATAGAAAATCATGGAGAATTGATCCACGGGTATCTGGGGCTCTGGGGGGGCTGTTTTTTGGGGTAGAGGCACCAAATTTTCAATATAGCATCTAGTGCCTCTTCCCAAAATACCTCCCAAGTTTCAGAAAGATTGGACCAGGGGGTCCAATTCTATGAGCCCCAAAAGAAGGTGCCCCTATCCTTCATGATTTCCTATGGAAGGAAGGAATTGAAAAGGTGTGCCGTCCCTTTAAATGTGATGGCCAGAACTCCCTTTGGAGTTCAAGTATGCTTGTCGCAACCTTGATCTTGGCTCCACCCCCAAAGTCTCCTGGCTCCACCCCCAAAGTCCCCAGATATTTCTTGAATTGGACTTGGCAACCCTAGTCTGCGGCCAATCATTCTGTTGTGATACAATGAGAAGGAGAAAAGTAGGGTGCTCTGGATAGGAAAAGGCAGAAATAGGGGATTTCTGAAGGATGGGATGCAGAATGAAGGGGAAAGATGGGCATGGCTGAGAGATGGGAGGTCAGACCTGTGGTGATTCAGAAAGTGAAACACAGGCCCATAGCTACGGTGGGGCCCCAAGGGTCCTGACCCCACCACTTAAATGGCAAGACCAGGGTCTCAATCCCTCTACTGGGGTGAGTCAGGGGGTGACAGGGTTTCCTTTGTGCTTCACCAGCTTCTTTGCTGAGGGTTTATGCACTGTGGTTGTTGTAGGTGGCAGTTGAGGCTGGTGGTATCCACCCAGCAGCCCTTTGCTGGGCTCCTCCAGGATGCCCTTAGAGTGGATGCACAAGGTGAAGACACCACCACCCACACATCCACTGGGCACAGGGGGCAGGTAGCAACTTAGCTATACAGCATGGAGCTGCCTCAGCACCAGGCACCGGCAGCAGCCCAACCTGCTGTAGCTGCCACTGCCACATGGCCCACACTTCAGCAGGTCCTGCCAGCACACTGTGCTCCAGAGGCACATCATCCTTTGCCACTACCCCCACTGATGGAAAAGGTACACTTGGAGCCAGGCCCACAGAGCCACTTGGGGGGGGGGGAGAAGGTGTTGGCCTGGAGTGGGAGTGGGGTGGCACCCTTCCTGCGGTTGCTGCTGCTGTAGGGGTGGGGGGATGTTCAGCTGCAGCCCTCCCTAGTGGCTCCTCTAAACCAAAAATCCTGGCTGTGTGCCCCACTAAACCAGAAATCCTGGAGCACAGAAAATAAAGAGAGCACTAAGGGATGGATAAAAGAAAGCAAATATGGCTATCTGAGAGGGCTGTGGTGACAGAAGACAGAGACTGATTTCGCACTCACCCTATGCCACTCTGACGTTCCTCTTTTTAGCGCGGCGTCCTTCCAATTTCCCACTATCTGCCCCAGGGCTTCAGCTTGTGTTGCTGTTTTTGTGAGGCAAACAGAAACCGCTAAAAACAAGTTTCTCTTTGCCACGCAAAAACAGCGACAGAAGCTGAAGCCCAGGGGCAGATAATGGGAAATTGGAAGGACGCTGCACTAAAAGAGGAACATCAGAGCGCCATAGGGTGAGTGTGAAATCGGTCAGAGACTGTATTCAAAGATCAGAAATAGACATAATTTGTTTATGAAAAGGAAACAGTCCAGAAGTCCTCAAGCTCAGTTAACATAGCAATGTGGCCCTCCTGAGCTAGCAAACATGGCCCTCAGAGTGATTTGAATTGTGCAACCTGGCTAGGGAAAGCAAAAAGAAAGGGACAGCCCATTCTCTCCTCTCACTGGAAATCCTACTCAAAATCCTAGGTTTTTACAACTTAGATTAAGTAACCCTTTCATTCAGGCTGTGCATCAACTCTGACACAATCTGAGGCAAAAATGCACTGTCATTTCTAAGTGGTGCCTTGAATAAGCTGAAGGTGGCCAATATAAAATGCAACACAGGACCTTAGCATTGATCAGCTGAGCCTTAGTTGCCTCAAAGGAGACATGTACTCTTGTGCCCTTCCAAATGAAACTGGGCAGCTAATAAAGTTTCTATAGATTCAAATGAGGAAAGAATGCCTCTGCCTTTAAGATAGGGTTGCCAAGTCCAATTCAAGAAATATCTGGGGACTTTGGGGGTGGAGCCAGGAAACATTGGGGGCAGGAACAAGGGTGTGACAAGCATAATTGAACTCCAAGAGAGTTCTGGCTATCACATTTAAAGGGACAGCACACCTTTTTAAATGTCTTCCTTCCATAGGAAATAATGGATAGGGGAACCTTCTTTTGGGTCTCATAGAATTGGACCCCCTGGTCCAATCGTTTTGAAACTTGGGGGGTACTTTGGGGAGAGAAACTAGATAATATTGAAAATTTGGTGCCTCTACCTCAAAAAACAGTTCCCCCAGAGCCCCCAAAACCTCCAGATCAATTCCCCATTATACCCTATGAGAATCAATCTCCACATAGGGAATAATGAAGACGTTTCCCTCTCCTTCCTCCTCCCCCCCCCCGTTTCTGGCAAATCTGATGCAGGGGATTGGCCTCTCTACTCACGAGTTGCTGCCAGCTTCTTCACAGCAACACAGACACACCATCCCAAATTGAAGCCTTTCAGTCAAACCTTCGGAGGTGCAAAGGCATATGGTCCTTTGCAGGCAGGGCGGGACTATCACCCCCGCCAGCCAGCTGACTGGGGACAGGAAGCAGCCTGCAAAAATGGAAGAACGGCTGCTGTGATTGGGGCTGGGTGGGAAGGGAAGGGCAAGGAGAAGCTACTGTGATCCGGGGTGGGAAGGGAAGGGACGAGGAGAAGCATCGGGGATCGGTGGGAAGGGAAGGGGTGAGGAGAAGCTGCTGGGATCGGGGCTGGGTGGGAAGGGCTGCCATTCCTCCTCCCCCCCCCCCCCGCTTTCTGGATTTTTGGTGAGTGGGGGGAGGAGGCTCCAAATCGGGGGTCCACCACCAAGGCGGGGGATTTGGGAAGCTTACTTTAAGATTTTTGTAGCAGAATAAATTTTTGGATGTGCAACAACAAACTGCACTAGCTGAATTATCACACTGTGTACTGCTAGTAAAAGTAGAGAAATCCTTCTGCTTGCTTCCTTGGCATCTGGTCACCCTATTATAACACAAGTAACTATGAAGTACTTACAACTTCGGTGAAAATGCAATTGGAGGATTGGAGTAATATTAATCTCTCGTTGCTTGAAAAAATTGAAATGATTCGCTCACTTATTTTTCCAAAATTTCTTTTTCTTTTTCAGCACCTACCTATTTCAATTCCATTTAATTGTTTTAAAGTCTGGCAAGCATAATGGAAAAAGTTTACATGAGATAAAAAGTTTCCAAGAATCAGCTTTAATTTGCTAATGAAGCCTTCGAGTCTGGGACGATTGGAACTTCCTGACTTGCACACATATTATTTGGCAGCTCAATTAAAAATAAATTTGTTTTATTCATATCCAATACCATCAAAACAACGGGTTTTCATAGAATGGGAGTATTGCCATACTAATGCTCTTCATGAGGTGTTATGGAATCGCCCAGGAGAGAGGCCCACAAAAATAAAAGAGAACCCCTTTTTACCGCACTGTCTGGCTATCTGGGATAGATATAGAGCAGGGGTGGCCAAGGGTAGCTCTCCAGATATTTTTTTGCCTACAACTCTCATCAGCCCCAGCCATTGGCCATGCTGGCTGGGGCTGATGGGAGTTGTAGGCAAAAAACATCTGGAGAGCTACCCTTGGCCACCCCTGATATAGAGGGGTGTTGGCATCTGGGATCTCACCTGTGAGTGCCTTTCTAGGTCAGACCTGGTTTGCTCCTGGAACATCTTCAATCTCCTTTAAAGAGTGGAGAGAAGTTAATTTCTTTAGACTATGTGATTTAACTTACAGGGGGAAATTATGGTCACAAAAGCAGATGGAGAAAAAAATATGGGTTCAGCATACCTTGGTTTAAATATCAACAAATATTTTCTATGACTAAGGCGAATGATTTGAAAAATGCTTTGCAAAGGGATCTTACAACTTTTGAAACAGTTATTACAGCCAGCTTTCCTAGATTGAAAAGGGTATTAAAATCCATTTATGAACTCTTAAATAGAAAGAAATGGTCATTGTTATCATTGCAACCAAAGGCTTGGCATAGAAATTGCAATTTAATACTGAGTGAGTCGCAATGGAAAATGATATGGTCAACCTGTTTGTTTAAATCAAAGTTGAACAATGTTAGATTTCAAAATTACAAAGTTTTCCCAAGATGGTACATGACTCCTCAAAAACTCTATCACTGCAAGTCAGTAACATCACCAAATTGCTGGAAGCAATGTGGGGCACCAGGTTCATTTTTGCACTGCTGGTGGGAATGCCCAATAATAAGGTGCTTCTGGAACAAGATTCTGCCAATCATTAACCGTATAGCTGGAGCTACAATTCCTTATTCTCCAGAGTTTATACTCCTAAACTTTTGGGGAAATACAGAAGTTACTAAATTGCAGCAACATTTAGTAGCTTCTTTAATACTTGCTGCAAAAATAGGAATAGCTCAATACTGGAAAAAAAGATCTTCTCCAACAGTTAAAAAGTGGTTTATAAAAGTATGGGATATCCTTGTTTCAGATAAGTTGGCATCACAAATTCTTACATCTGATAACTCATCATATAAGTCAAATTTTGAAGAGAAATGGTTTCGTTTTTTTCAATATGTAACTTCCCAAAGTAATCCATGTTGTAAATTCCCAAGGAGATACTTTAATTTTGTTTGCTATTGAGTGTCTGATGGTTTGTCTGTATGGATATACTATGTATGTATTATTTTGCAGTCTTGCTCTATTTTGTTTTTGTTTTAGTTTTGCACTGTAATTTTGAGTTTCACTTTTTATTTTATTTTGTTTTTGTATTACTTTGAGATTTTAATAAACTATTTAAAATTTTAAAAAAAAACACACGTCATTAAATACAGATGATCTAAGGAAAACTATAGACCTCACTAGCCAGAAAGAATATCAAGGCTCTCCCATCCACCTTGTATGTACTGTTATAGAAAGTTAAAGACTAGGCACGTGTGGCCACCACATGTTAAGAGGCAAGCTAGTAGGATATAAGAAAGCCAAACACAAAATCTTGCCTTTGAGGAGATTCCTTTATATATTCAGCTGACTGAGAAGTGAAAAAATTCACATAATCAAGAATTGGCTGGCATCAGTCTCATCCAGATTAGAAGGTCCTCTAGGTTATTCTCATTTGCTCTGGGATAGTGCTTGACACATCAGAAAACAGCATGAATGTCTCCTTCTCACTGCTTCTGATATGGTACACAGAAGAACCATCACCTATCTTGCCCATCAGAATAAACTATTTTTCAGAAGCACTTGCAGTCTGGACACATGGTAAAGTAACTCCTCAAAGGGGAGAATGTGACATGGACTTTTCAACAGCATCCCCAAGTCCATGGTCACATTTAGTTCTGGCCTCAGGCTATCCTGACAAAAGCAGGGTGCACAATATGGGATGGAAAATGAAAGCATTTTATCAAGGCCCAGTGGGGGTGGGCAGCCCAGTCTACAAGCCTTGTTATTACAACATATAATAACTTTTGTCATTTCAGGAATAAAGTGGCCATTTTCCTTCCATGAGATTGTATATGAAGTAAAGGAATGGAGGTAGGCTTGCCATCCCCCAGGTCCCAAATCCCCTTGTTTTGCAGGCTCCACCCTCTTCCAGTCAGCTGGTTGGCAGGGAGAGCCCAACCCAACAGCCAGGATCTACCTTCAGATCTCAGCAGGTTTAGAAGAAGCCTGCAAATTGTGTTTCGGAATATGTGTGTGTTCCTTTAAATCTCAGCAGGACCCAAAGTTGCATTGGGAGGGACAAGCAGCAGAGCCACATGGCTCTTCCTAGTGAGTTCTTGAGAGATTGACAGCTTGAGAGATTGACCCTGCATTTGTTTCAGAAGTCGTATGGATAGTAAAGAGTTAACTGGAATCTGATTATGGGATTGAGAAAAACTCCATCCCCTAGAATAGACCTCTCTCTCCTATACTCTTGTTTTCATGTTAGTCTGAAGAAGTTTGTGGAAATACAGCAGATTGTTACATGCAGCAACTCCCATGAGTAAAGCAATTGCCCCAGTGAGATCACAAAAAAGCGTGCTTGCAAACTGTTTATTTTGGCTGATGTGTGTGTGTGTGTGAGAGAGAGAGAGAGAGAGAGAGAGATCACTGCGCTGCCCCCCCCCAGCTTCCTTTTTTTTCTTTCTGCATGCGCATCATAATGACATCATAAACGTCATCAGGAGGGACTTTCCCCCAACACTACGCTTTTTGGAGGCTCCCTGCATCTCCCGCCCCCCACTGCTGCGACTACTGCTGCCCACCCCCTCCTTTCCCTTCCCTTCACCTCCCACCACCACCACCACGTGATCAGAGCAAGCAGTGCCCGGGCCTGCTGGCAGCAACACAGCATGTATCTTATCTTCCAAGAACATGCTGGAGGAAGCTTGGCTCCCCCTCCCTTCCAGTTCTGGGAAGGAGGGGGGAGAAGTCACCAGTGCGTTCTTGGAAGATAAGATAAGCTGAGTTGCTGCTGGCAGGTCCAGGCGCTGCTTGCTCTGATCACACACGGGGGCGGGGGGGAGGTGAAGGGAAGAAAAAGGAGGGGGTGGGCAGCGGCAGGCAGGGGAGGCAGGGAAGCAGCATGCTGTGATTGGGTGGGGGGGAGGCGAAGAGAAGGGAGGGGGCTGCACCAAGACACACTCCTGTGTGTGTGAGAGAGAGACGCAGCATGGCGGGGGGGGGGGGGGCGGCGGCTGCCTGGGCTGACACTGCTGTTCGGAGGCTCCCAAGGAAGCCTCCAAAGAGCATAGTTGGGGAAGGCAAAGTGAGTAAGGGGGTGCTTGGTGGCGACCCCAAGCAGGGTAGAACCCCAGGCAGCTACCTCCCCTGCCTCCTTCCACGTGCTGGCCCTGATGGAAGTACAGCTGTTGGGGAAGGAGGAAATGAAAATTATATCCAGGGGAACTGCACAGTTGTATTTTTGTTTGTTTTAGGGAATGGGAAAGTTTTCTGGCTCCACCCCAAAGTCTCCAGGCTCCAACCCCAAAGTCTCCTGGCTCCAATCCCAAAGTCCCCAGGTATTTTTTTTAATTGGACCTGGGGACCCTAAATGGAAAGGGCATATTACAAGTTGTATTGGACCCATGACTGAGCCTTCGACAGACAAAGCACTTCTAAAATGCTGGGAGGAATGAACAGATCAAGGCCTGAAAGGCAGATGAATTGGCAGTGGAAAATTGGGAAGTTTCTTCCCAGGCATTTTATACCAGGTAACTGGGTAAAACATTTGCAAAGATGTCACATGGGATTCTTAGTTAAGACAAGAGGCAAATATGTCAGTGACAGAAATAGTGCTGATACTTTAAATAGCAGATGATGGTGGGGGAGTTTTCTAATCAATTGTTAGTTCTTTTATAAAGATCAATATTGTGCTGCCTGGCTTTTGGAGTTTGCTCTGTGTTTGTATACACAGACAAACAATGCACACATGTAGTTTTTTTAATAAAAGAAGACATTTTACAATTGCCATGTGTGATCCCATAGACCACGTCTCACTTCACTGGCCACCTAACACTTCCTGAAATAAACAGTGGAAAGACTGAAGGGCAATCCATTTCCAGCGCTGATGGGACCTGTTGTTGGCTGTTCATTACATCTTAGGCTCATTGTAACCACTGTAGGCCACTGTAATGTGCTGCTGGAGAAGATTTTTCAGAAAGTCTTTTACAAAACCCCAGGCTCTGTTCTTACCAGCAGGCAAAATTGTGTGGCTGAAAGTTTTATTAAGATCATTTTTTATAAGTGAGTTTAGTGCATGGAAAATTCGCACAGTTACTGTGTCTCCTGAGAGCCAGCAAGTATGATGTTCATCCACTGAGTGGGGGTGGGGGGAGGTTGGAAATAGGAAGCTGGATTTTAATCTTGCATGTCAGAACCCTTAGAAAATTAACTGGCCAAGGTCAGCTGGCCTGAAGGCAGTTATATTTGCCAAGGCTCCCTGAGTGCTCCTTAAACATTAACACTAGTGGAGATACAGTTTGAGCAACACTGTTGTAAACAGAGGCCAGAAGTGAATAGCTCTCCAACAGCATGGGCAATAATTCCCTATGTGATGAAGTGAAAAGATTTCTAGTGCTGGCTGTAGGAAGCAGCCCTGGGAAGAGGTAGCATTCCTATATACAAAGGTATATAGCTTAGGTTTCCATGAGCCAGAGACTAGGGATGTGCAAAAAAAATAAAATTCGGTAGTACACGGATACAGAAATATACGGGGGGGGGGGGGGATGCAGAATCCCATATATTTCTGAATTCCGTAGTCGGAATAGCTGCATATACGGTAGATGCGCAGCTATTTCCGAATATACGGCCCCATTATACCCTATGGGCCATTGAAATCAATGGCAAATAGGGTATATTTGAAGCCGCCTGGAGGGGAGGGGGGTTGAGAGAGAGCCCCCAAATTTGCTTTCACAGCCACTGGGAGCAGCCATGTTCTTCTGCCTGCTCCCCTGCCCCCATTCCACCTTAAAGACATAGACACACCATCTCAAGTATGAAGCCTCAAGTATGAAGACTCCAGAGGTGGAAAGGCACATGGTGGCTGTGGGGGTGTGGCTTCCCCCCGCCGATCAGCTGACTGAGAATGGGAAGGAGACTGGAAAAGCTGGAGAACTCCCGTTGCACTTGGGTATTGGCAAGCCTAAGGTATTATCAAACCTTCCATTGTAGAGAGAAAATTTCCAGTGTCCTGGGCATAAGAGTCAATTTTAATAAAAAGGTTTGTAAAAGGTTGCATATTTGGACAAAGGCTCCAAGAGTGAATTAAATCCTGACATGATAGGCGTCCCTTAAGAGGAAACTTAGGTTTATGGATCTTTGGAAGTGTATACAGCACTGGGATTCTTGGTTATTCATTTTATAAATACTTATGTTATTTGTTGTCAATGATCCCCATTTCCTTAGCCTCAGTTAAAGTGACTTTTATAATTTTTGCAATATGATGAGTGGGATCATGGTTGATGGGTGAATAACTAGCTCTGTCTGCTAATTGTCTTCTAATTTCAAAGCAGTAGTCCATCCTGTTCAGGACCACAATTGTACTCCCTTTGTCAGCAAGCTTGATAATGATGCCGGTTAAATAATTAACCATTAATTAGCAAAACAGCACCAGGTCTCAAAAAAAATTTTATGCAAGAAGATTGGAGGGTAAGATTATACAGGTAGAAAAGCTCAGTCCTGGGTAGAAAGGTCTCCCCAGGTGAGAACTGCAGTCACAGTATTGCCTTTAGCATCAGTGCCAAATTATCAGCATCTGTTTTTTGCTGATCCCTTCCATTGCTAGGGTCCTAAAGTTCCGGGTTGCAGAACTCTCACTCACTCTTACTCACTCAGTGTGTGTGTGTGTGTGTGTGCAGTGCCATCAAGTCATTTATGGCAATCCTATGAATTAATGTCCTGCAAATTATCTATCATGAATAGTCTTGCTCAGGTTGACATAAACCAGGTTTAGTTTTAGTTTCTTTCGCTGTAGATTTAAACCACAAGAAAATAAACTGGAAATAAACTTGTTTAATGTTGAATCTACCACCAGAGGGAGCAAAACACATGCAAAACAGGAACTTAATGAGTAAAATTACAGTGCAGATAAATCTGTTCACTTGGATTGCATTTGTCTTTTCTTTGGACAGATGTGAAAACAGGAATCTAGTGCCAAAAGGATTCTTTCCTGCTATTTAGTGCTTTCTCCAGCTATTGATACTTTCTTGAAAAAATACATGTCATACAGTGGGTTTGCCAGTACTTGGTTGGGAAATACCTTGAGATTTGTGTGTGGAGCCTAAGGAGGATGAGGTTTGATGAGGGGAGATACTTCAATTGGGTATAATGCCATATATTTAAGAAGAACATAAAGAACATAAGAGAAGCCATGTTGGATCAGGCCAATGGCCGATCCAGTCCAACACTCTGTGTCACACAGTGGCCAAAAAAATACATACATATACGTATATATACGCACTGTGGCTAACAGCCACTGACGGACCTCTGCTCCATATCTTTTATCCAATCCCCTCTTGAAGCTGGCTATGCTTGTAGCCACCACCACCTCCTGTGGCAATGAATTCCACATGTTAATCACTCTTTGGGTGAAGAAGTACTTCCTTTTAGCCATTTTAACCCAACCGCTAAGCAATTTCATCAAATGCCCACGAGTTCTTGTATTGTGAGAAAGGGAGAAAAGTACTTCTTTCTCTACTTTCTCCATCCCATGCATAATCTTGTAAACCTCTATCATGTCACCCCGCAGTCGACGTTTCTCCAAGCTAAATCGCCCCAAGCGTTTTAACCTTTCTTCATAGGGAAAGTGTTCCAAACCTTTAATCATTCTAGTTGCCCTTTTCTGCACTTTTTCCAATGCTATAATATCCTTTTTGAGGTGCAATGACCAGAATTGCACACAGTATTCCAAATGAGACCACACCATCGATTTATACAGGGGCATTATGATACTAGCTGATTCATTTTTAATTCCCTTCCTAATAATTCCCAGCATGGCGTTGGCCTTTTTTATTGCAATCGCATACTGTATTGACATTTTCAGTGAGTTATCCACCACGACCCCAAGATCTCTCTCTTGGTCAGTCTCTGCCAGTTCACACCCCATCAACTTGTATTTGTAGCTGGGATTTTTGGCCCCAATGTGCATTACTTTGCACTTGGCCACATGGAACCTCATCTGCCATGTTGACGCCCACTCACCCAGCCTCAACAGATCCCTTTGGAGTGCCTCACAATCCTCTCTGGTTCTCACCACTCTGAACAATTTAGTGTCATCTGCAAACTTGGTCACTTCACTGCTTACTCCCAACTCCAAATCATTTATGAACAAGTTAAAGAGCATGGGACCCTGTACTGAGCTCTGTGGCACCCCACTGCTTACCGTCCTCCACTGCGAAGACTGCCCATTTATACTCACTCTCTGCTTCCTATTAATTAGCCAGTTTTTGATCCACAAGAGGAGCTATCCTTTTACTCCATGACTCTCAAGCTTACTAAGGAGCCTTTGATGAGGAACTTTATCAAAAGCTTTCTGAAAGTCAAGGTAAATAACATCTCTTGGGTCTCCTTTGTCCACATGTTTGTTCACCCCCTCAAAGAAATGTAACAGGTTAGTGAGGCAAGATCTTCCCTTACAGAACGCATGCTGAGTCTTCCTCAATAACTTCCAAAGCTGCCATTTTTCCCAGATAAACTGATCTCTGTCTCCTGAAGATCAGTTGTAATCCCAGGAGATCTCTAGCCATCACCTGAAGGCTGGTAACCCTGCATGCTGTTCCTTCTCCTCAATAAAGACAAAAGCTGTATCAGCAGAGAGGCATTCTCATATGTTCAGATTCACTCTCTGATTATGATTCATGTCTTTAAATGTCACATTATCTGGTGGGGTGCATTCTAGGAGCATACTATTTATGGGGAGTACTAAGAGTGCAAGATGTATTCAAAATATGAGGGTTATTTTTCTTTAGGTTTACTATGTGATCTTCTAGATCTTTGGTTTCATATTGTGATAGAGTTTGCAAAACTCTTCCCATGGCTGAGAGGGACTATAGCAAATCAATCCCCATATCACCATTTATTCAAGTCTTCACAGAACTGGGATGCAGATTGCATTTTGACACAATCCCTGTCATCCTAAACTCTGAGACTCATGGGGTGGAGCTTGGTGAAATCATAGTGTGGGACCGAGTTACATTCAGTAGCAGTACTAACAATATCCATATATCACTAGGGATTGTACTATTATCTGTGAAGGTGTATAGTCACACAATCATGTGACTTTAAAGAGATGGACTATTTGCCACACATACACACAAATAGCATGGAAATAAGTTTATGGCCAAACTACCTTCCCATCGCCAACTTACATGGGAGCAGTTAAGCTTGCACAGTAGTTAAAGCTTGTTGTTAGGTTGTGGGCTATCTGATGGCCCTAAGATTTCAACATGCCACTGAAAGGCCCTGGGAATGAACCCTGAGACCTACGTTTCAGAGCTAAAACTTGACAATCCTAGGACAGTCATCCTTCTGCTCACATTTTCTTTCAGGACACGTACCCAGCATTTCAAGATTTAGAATCCCATTTGCCTTAGCCCCTGAATTCAGACCTTGTGTTTCAGGTCTGCTATTTGAAAGGTTGAATCTTCCAAAGTAAATTATGGATTTTAAACTCATAGTATCAAAATGTCTCCATTTAAATGATTTTTTAAAGAAATACTTAATTTTGATTTTGCAAAACACTGAATTGGCTGTAATGTGAATTCTGTATGCATTTCAGACTGATTTATTGCTAGGTCTAGCATGAATCTGCATTTACTAATACCTTTTGCATAACCATAGCAGAACTCTGGGTAGCAGTCAGCATTTTTGTTCAGTTTTGTTTTCAAAATATTAAATATTTATCTTTGACATTAGGTTACATCCCAGAAGAGATAAGTACATATTAACTTATAAGGTTCCTTGTGCTGAATTTGCCATGGGTGCATCATGCTCAATGTCTACTTTGACTGACAGCAACTCTCCAGGATCTAAGGCAGAGGAATATCTTTCCTGAGATTTATCAGCCGTAGATGCCAGGGATTGAATTTGGGAGCTTTTATATACAAAGATGAAGCTTTCTGTGGAGGGGTTGTAGCTCCATAATAAGTCACTTGCTTCGCATGCAGAAGGACCCAGGTTCATTCTCCAAATCACCAGTGAAAAGGAAAAGGTAACTGGTGATTTGAAAGACCCTGAGAAGTAGCTGCCAGTCAAAGAAGACAAAATTAATCTTGATAGATCATAGTCTGACTCCAAAGGACATGTTAGATCTACCACAAGATCAACACAGGGACTTGCAGGAGTACACGTGCAGTGAGTTCCCCTTGCAAACTCAGTTCAGAGGCACTGCTAGGGTTGCCAGACTGCAGCCAGAAACCCTGGAGACATTTTTGGGGTGGGAATAGGTGCATCAACATCACACCAGCATGCAACATCTCTTTCAATGAAAACCATAAGTGAGTTCATGATGTGGGAGGGGATGTTCTAGAATATGAAAAACTGTAGTTTTTGCCAAACTCTAGAGCATCCCTCCCTGATAACCCTCTGAGTTTTCACCATAACTGTTGTCACACACCAACCTTACACTGGCACCCTGTCCAAATTGCCTCTATTTTTCTCCAGTCATTATTTGAAGTACTAGTTGGCATTAGAACAGATTCCCCAATTCTTATCAGAACTGCTTTTCCTTCCACACCATTTTCCCAACCTGAAACAGTCCATGGATATTATTTACTCCACAGGGGACTACATGTGCACAAGAAGAAGGCAGGAGTCCCTGCTGACCCACTCTGAATTGGGCTCTGTCTGGAGGTCAGACTTTTGCCCCTGCTCCTGGACTCGACCACACCCCTTCTGCCCAGGAAGGAATCTCCCAACCACAGCCAGCCAACCAGTGAATTGACCACTGCCACTTTCAGCATCGAGCGAGGGCCAACAGACTCAGCGACCCCCTCTTCTTCTGTTAAGAGGAACCCCTCACGGGCAACCACAACCCTCTACCCACTCCTTGAGAGAATACACAAGAGCTCCAATAAAGTTCAGGGGTTGTTGAAGGGAGAGGGCAGGGACCAGATTGACAGGGATTTAAGGAAATTGAGAAAGAAAGAAAGAAAGAAAGAAAGAAAGAAAGAAAGAAAGAAAGAAAGAAAGAAAGAAAGAAAGAAAGAAAGAAAGAAAGAAAGAAAGAAAGAAAGAAAGAAAGAAAGAAAGAAAGAAAGAAAGAAAGAAAAAGAAAATACACATTCATGTTATGGGTGAAACCAAGGACCAGCACTTGTATAAATATGGGGGGGGGGGGTTCCATCACAAGTTCAGCCGTAAAAGGAGAATTATTCAAAGTCCATATATAGAATAAAGTGTACACTGTACATGTGTTCACTGTAACTTTTGAACAGGGTTTAAGGAAGAGTGAATGGACATTCACTATACAAATTTATTTATTTTACAAAATTTATATCCTGCCTTTCTGGCCCCCAAAAGCCACCAAAGTGGCTAACAAATTAAAACTTTCTTTCTTTCTTTCTTTCTTTCTTTCTTTCTTTCTTTCTTTCTTTCTTTCTTTCTTTCTTTCTTTCTTTCTTTCTTTCTTTCTTTCTTTCTTTCTTTCTCTCTCTCTCTCTCTCTCTCTCTCTCTTTCTTTCTTTCAACAGTTGCTCACATTCAGGAAGGATGTATGTACTACCCCTATAAATGTGACAGGGCTTTATAAACAGGTGCATGCATGTATCACATTTTTAAGAGATTTAAAACAACCCCCCCACACACAAAAACCCCACACAAAATTAAAACAATAAAAACAGAGCTAATATAAATACTAAAACATAAAAACAACAATTAAAACATTACAAGAAGTAGAGATCACTGAGGAAGTGCCAAATGAAACAAGTCTTCTCTCACTGTCAGAAGACAACAACCAAAGAGGACAGGCAGATGGATCTCTTTGGGAAGAAAGGTTTAGTGCTCTGGTGCCGTGACTGTGAAGGCCCTGTGAAGGTGGGGGTGCCTGAAGCGGGGCCTCCAAAGATGACTGTGGTGGTCAGGCAGGCTCATAAGGATTAGGTCCTTTGGTATTTCTGTTCCAAATCAAATAAGGTCATGAAGGTCAACACCAGCACCTTGAATTGTGCCCAGAAGCAAATTGGGATACAGTGTAGATGGGACCAAGACTGGAGTGATATGGTGTGTGATATGGTATGCAATGCAGCAACAAAAAAGACAAATGGGTATCAACAGAGGCATAACTTCCAGACTGCAAGATGTCATAGTTCCACTGTACAGTGCATTGGTCAGGCCATACCAGGAGTACTGTGCGCAGTTCTGGAGGCTGCACTTCAACAAGGATGTGGACAGAATGGAGTGGGTACAGAGGAGAGTGCCAAGGATGATCAGGGGCCTGGAGACCAAGCCTTATGAGGAAAGGCTGAGGGACTTGGGAATGCTCAGTCTGGAGAGGAGGAGGTTGAGGAGGAACATGATTGCTCCCTATAAGTATTTGAAGGGCGGTCACTTAGAGGAGGATAGGGAGCTGTTCCTATTGGCAGCAGAGGAGAGGACTTGTAATAATGGGTTTAAATTAAGGGTGGGAAGGTATTGACTGGAAATTAAGAAAAACTTTTTTACAGTAGGAGTTGTTTGATGGTGGAATCAGCTACCGAGGGAAGTGGTGAGCTCCCCTTCACTGGCAATCCTTAAGCAGCAGTTGAATGAACGCTTGTCAGGGATACTGTAGGCTGATCCTGCATTGATCAGGGGGTTGGACTAGATGACCTGTATGGCCCCTTCCAACTCTATGATTCTATGGCCCCTGTGATCAACTCCAGTTAACATCCTGGCAGCAGCATTCTGTACCAATTGATGTTTCCGAACACTTCTAAAGGGCAGCCCCACAGAGAGTGCATTGCAGTAATCTAATCTAGATGTAACCAGAGCATGCAGCACAGTGGCCAGATCTTTTCTGCCATGAATGGTTGCAACTGGCTAACCACTCATAGCTGGTAAAGGCACTCTTGGCTACAGCTGCCACCTGCTTATCCATCAGTAGATCCAAGAGCATCCCCAGACTATGGACCTGTTCCTTCAATGGGAGTGCAAACCTATTCAGAACAGGCAACACCTTAAATCCTGGGTCAGACCTTCCATCTTTTGGGGATTAAGCTTCAGTTTATTAGCCTGCATCTCCTCCAAAACTGCCTCCAGGTACCAGTTCAGGGCTTTTACAGCCTTCCAGGGATCAACTGGGAGCAAGAAATAGAGCTGTCATCCAAATATTGGTGACAACCCAGACCAAATCTCTGGATGAGCTCACCCAGTTTCATTTACATGTTGAAAAGCATAGGGGACAAGATGAAACCTTGCAGGACCCCAAGACCTAAGGCCAGAGCAGCAGTCCCTTAGCACCACCTTCTGAAACCTATCCTCCAGGTAGGAGAAGAACCTCTGCAGAACAGTGCCTCCCAATTCCATCCCAGATAGGCAGTCTAGAAAGATACCATGAAACCAGGGACCAGTATTTGAATCAGTGTGGGTTTCAATCACATGTACATGTGTTGAATGTAACATGAGAATTACTCAATGCATTTCTAAAGAAAAATCAAGCATATACTGTACATGGTGTAAGCCAAAATGCCCTCAAAACGAGGTTGGGGAATTAGTTTAATGGACACTTGGCTTTAATAGGAATCTTTTTTATCTATGTATACCAGGCTCAACCATTCAGAGAGTGATGCTCAATAAAATGGACTCTAATTTAATAAAATCAATTGTAATTTATTTGAAATAATAGTTCTTTCACACAAAGTACAAAAACAATCACACATTCACACAGGTCTAAAGAAATATAGAGAGATCGATAGGGGGTACATATAAGGATAAACAGACTCCAAGGAAGACTCCGATGGCGACGAATGAGGGAATGGGGAATGGACCCGAAACTGATCAGGAATCGGGGATGGATCTATACAGCGGGATATGGGGGTTGCTGAATAGAGAACACACATGAGTGGAGTTGGGTCAGAGGTTAAATAGACTCCCTTAGACCCTTAGGGGCTGGGAGGTCTTGTGGAGGAGCAAGGGGGAGGCTCTGTGATGACCAAGGAGGCTGGACATTAGCAGAGCCAATGGGGAGCTCCTTGCTGACACCTAATTGGATGCCAGTTTGGGCCAATGAACTTCACCTGAGTCCGGTGAACCTGGAAATTTCCAAGCTGCAATGCTGCCTGGGGCGGCTCCAAGGTATTAGACTAGGGTGAGAATGGAAATGGCTGGATACTTAAGGTTAAATGGGATTATCTGGGAAGGTGACAATAGGGAATCAAATACTGGCCTAGGTATCACCCGGGTTAGACAAAACACTTGGTTGAGACAGGAGATGGTTTTCCTCTTCCTTATCTTCTTCCTGGGCAAGAGTTATTGTTCTGGTATTGCTGAGCAATTAGGATCAACAGTGGAGCTATTAATCCATTCATGAGGTAAATGAGTTGCTTGCAGGCTAGGGTGTGTACGTGTGACTTTCCCACTAAGAAGGAATGAGTTCAGCCTGGCAGGGTATGCTTGGGTCAGGAAAGCAAGATGGATTCTGCTGTTGTTAGCCTTAGGTCCATGAAGGCAGGCTGGAAACATGGTGGCCTGGCTTCTTCCACTGCAGTGGCCAAGACTGGGCACACAAGGAGCAGCTGGAGCATGTCTGTAGTTCTGGCTAACACCCTTCAGAGATGTAGAATGTTGCTGCAAAGCTGAGGCTTATAGTATCCACATAAGCCTTAGAAACTGTAAGCAAAGTCCACTTCTTAGAGCAGATGTGTGAGAGTCAAAACTCCAGGCACCCTGGCAACCATACTGGTGATCATGATGTCCATGTGTATGAAAAGTAGGGGGCTTTTCCTCACAATGGACTGTGCATGCATTCAGTGTATTTGTGAACAGGACTTTTGTATTCCTGGGTACAGGGAAGCTAAAGGGAAGATTGAGGTCTGCGTGGTAAAAGCTCCAGAAACAAGTTTGGAAACCCTGAGAGAATTTTGTCTGTTTTACCTGACTCTGGGTTTTCCCACACATTTGGCAGTTGATTTTCTTGGCAGTTGCTCCACAAGCACTGGAATCAGTTTGACATGGTTATTCTGCACATCTGCCCTCCCTCGGAATTTTTGCAGTTGTGGAGTCAGTTTATTTTCTTCTCTGTGTGCTTTAAATAATCAGGATTTTCAAGAGAGAGGCAGTTGTCATTGGTAACATTGCAACACACACACCCTTATTTTTTCTTTGCTCATGCTGCATTTTTAAAAGGCACTATAATATTAATATATCAATATAGCACTGTAATGATAGGCTTAGCAGGCTCTCTGAATTCCCAACTTTCATCTTTTTCAAAAGTATGTCTCCAGCTTCTTTCCTCCAGAGATATAAGGGGAAAGGCATATCTCTGCAAAGGAAAGCCTTAGAGACTAACATTTTTAAAAAGATGGGAATTCAGAGAACCTGCTGAGTCTATCATAACAATAGTATATTGATATATCAATATTTTACTGCCTTTTTAAAAAAATCAAGAATGAAACCACTCATCTTTGTGGGGGGGATGAGAAAAAGGAGTGGTTTGACAATGTCCAGTAATCAAACAGTGGACTGGAGGTGGGTGGGACAGAAAAAGTCAACAAAAAACATTATGCATGAGGGGAAAGATTGTGTTAAAGGGGGGGGGGGCTGTGGGGAGAAAATCACGAGTGAAAACTAAGGCACAAAAACATGTGTGGACATCATGGGATAAACCAAAACAATATGGGGCCAGAACTGAACCCACAAAAATGTGGAAAAGCCCTCAGTATAAGTAACAACTTATCCATCAGTGACACTGTTTCACCAAGTTGTCTTCTCCATGTTGCAATTATATATAATTTTATATAATTTATTCCTGAATGCCAAAAATTTTCTTTTCCCCGGTAGGAAAATAAAATTCTGTTTTTATTTACTATTGGCATGTATGCATGTATATGTATATATGTGTGTATGTATGTATACATGGGTTAAACAGGACAGAGGACAAGAGTGTCTCCACAGCACACCAGAGGCAGATGTAATCAGCTATTTACCAGGTCTGCTCTACCTTACACTTTTTAAATCTCTCCTCCTCTTTCTCATCCAACTCCTCCTTATCTTTTTTCTCCAACTCTTGAAAGAGAAGAGAAAAAATGTCTACATACTCCCCTTTCAGGATTTTCTCCCTGGTTGCGGGTAGCAAGGGGTCCCCTAACGGCAAGGCAACATCCCCAAAGGGCAAAGATGTAAAAGGAACCATCCCATAAGGAGAAGGTGTGCCCATAAGAGAACCTGCTATGCCAAGATGCCCTGCACCCAGATAAGCACAAGGGCCACCTTGCCCGCTTGGCCAAACCCAATTCAGGAATGAGCCTGCCCCAGGGGAAGCAGGTACCCCCGGACTCGCAACAGAAGTACCCTACCCGGCCACCAAAGCAGGCCCCCATGGTCGCGATGGCCAAGCCTGTCCAGTACCAACCTGCCAAATGTCCCCAGACCTACCTCCAAATCCAGTAGGAACCAATGGCAATCCAACTCCCAATGCTCCAGCCGCTGCCACCGCACCCACATCAGGACCGCTGGGGCCAACATCCCTGCCAGGCACAACTCCACCAGACCTGCCCTCAAGAATAGACAGCCTGGTAAGTATATTAGCTTGCATACCCTTCTTGGAGGCCCTATCCCCTTCCACCCCTCCTGGAGACGGAATACCTGATGCCTGCTCCAAAGCCTGCAACCTACTAATAATATTAGCATCAACCACTACATCGCCCTCCTCATCAGACGAGGATGACGGGGGTGGTGGCCTCTTAGCAGGTGCCTTGGGTGCCCTAGGCGCTGGCTTCTTGCCCTTGGACTTACCCAACACTTTACCTCCTGACATTTTTGCAGACAGAACAGAAACTACAAAATGGCCTCCCACAGATGCCTTCTAAAATGGCTGCCTCCCCTTCAGCAAGAAAGGGACTTAAAATGGCCACTCTAGTGCTTTTCGTATAACTACCCTCCCTCACAAGGAAGGGACTTAAAATGGCTGCCCACCAATGCACTCTGCAATGGCAGCCACCCCTCTAAATAAGGTGATTTAAAATGGCCTACTCCACTCCCCCCTTATCCAAAGAAGGCAGCCTCCAGCAACCAAGTCAACATAACCCCCCCCCTGGGACTCAAGCCTACCCCCAAAACTCCCTTCCAAGAAAGGAAGAGGGCAGACCACCCCAGGCTCGAAAGAAAAACTGAAGACAAACTGCCAGCCCAGGCCCCAAGCAAACCACCCCAGCCCCAGGCAAACTCAGCCAGGAAAACGCCTCCGGAGTCCTCAGGAACCCTCCGATGATGCCGCCACTGCAAAGCCTTCCCCGCGCTCAAACAGCCCGACGCGACCAAGGAGGCCTCCCCGACGCACAACAAACAACAAGCTGCTTCGATCGTCCACAGGACTGACAGCACAGAGCGGGGATCTGGCCGTTAAGATAGCCAGACCCCGCCCCCAACATTGCGCACCCAAATGGGCGAACGCTGACTCCACCCTCCCAGGGAGGCAAACCAATCTAAAGCAGCCTAGCAGCTTTGCTGCAGGCTGCAAACCTCAGATTACCTCACAGGCAAACCCAGTAAATTACCTACTCACTAACAAGCCAGTTCATAATCAAATCTTTGATCTTTCTAAGTTCCTGGTGATGTGACAAAGTAGCATGGGGGTTATGGTTATTTCTAGGGAGAGTATAGCATTTTGATAGTTTCACTGAAGATTAATTCTTGATCATTGAAATGGTATCTCAGGTGCTTTGGAATGTATGAAACTGTACATTGATGTATTGTATAATTCTATAGTTATAGCTTGGATAAAGCTCTGGCAAAACAAGGTATGGAATACCAGATTGCCCATTAAGCTGAAGCTATTACCAAGCTAAGTGGACTTTTTTTCTACTTTGGATTTTCCATATCAAATTTATTGGAACAGAAGACATCCACCAAGAAAGAATTTTATTTGGATCAACTAAAAAAGATTGTACAATTTTTGTATATGTGATGAATATTAAGTTTACTTAATTTGTGGTTAAGGTTTTATTGACATGGTAGCTTTTTTGGGAGGGGGGGTTTCCTCTCTACATTATCTGTGTTTTGTCACTTGATTGCTTGTTTTGTCACTTGATTACTGTGTTTTGTCACTTGATTTCTCAAATTGCGCCAGATTTTCAAACAGTAGAAATCAGTTTCCCTGTCTTCTTTGGAGGGTTAACTGTATCACATGATACTCTGCTTAGGCTCCTCCTCTCCCCAAACTCCATCTTTCCCAGGCTCCATCCCCAAATCAGCAGGAATTTCCCAACCTAGAGTTGGTAAACCTAGCCATTTCTTTAATGTCCCCAAATGCTACCAATTAGAGGACAGTGGTGTGGAATTTCCCTGCCAAAATACAAAAGACCTCAGGGTTGCACTTGCACACTCCCCTATAATTATAACAAATAATGACCCACACAAACCCATGCCAAACACAGAATATCACACCCCACCACAACAGCTTTGCTCATCTGAACAAAGCCTTCTGAAGGTGCCACCCTGCAAATGAGTGAGATCAATAATTGCTTCTTCATGCACATTCTCTTGGTGGCTCCCATCTTGTGCTTGAGGGGGTCAAGAAGGTTATTATTTCCTGGAATACATGAAACAAAATTGTTCAGAAGGGAACAAAGAAGGTCACTTCCATAAGGGATATTAATATATTCTCATTATAATGTTTATTGTATGTAGCATCTGCCTTTTTACCACAATGATAGATAAGATAGATAGATAGATAATTTTATTTGTATCCCGCCCTCCCCGCCGGAGCAGGCTCAGGGCGGCTAACAGCATTATATAAAAACAAAGTTATATCCAACATTCAAAATTCTGACAAGTTTAAAATCAATCAATTAAATTAAATTAATAAAAGTGCTATTGCTATTCGTTCTTTTGTGGTGGCGGTTATCCTTAGCAGCTTCTTTCTTCAGCGAAGGCCAGTCGGAAGAGAAAGGTCTTGCAGGCCCTGCAGAATTGTTCAAGGGCCCGCAGGGCCCGCATTTCCTCTGGGAGTTGGTTCCATAGGCTCGGGGCTACAGAGGAGAAGGCCCGGTTGCGGGTGCATTGCAGCTTCACCTCTCTTGGTCCGGGGGTAGTCAACAAGTTTTCTCCAGTTGACCTCAGTGCTCTCTGGGGTTCATATGGGGAGAGACGGTCCCTAAGGTAGACAGGTCCTCGACCATATAGGGCTTTAAAGGTAATGACCAGCACTTTGTAACGAACCCGGTATATAACTGGCATATAAATGAACCCGGTATATAAATGTCCTGTACCTTTCTAATGCTTTTTTTTCCCACTATGGTATGTCATGCCTTAAACCAGGTCTCATTTGCATTGTTTTTCTGTTCTATATTGTTTCTTGGAAATCTTTTCTGTCAGTCTGAATTCCTTTTCATATTTTGTAACAAGTCTTGAGGCAATAAGAAAGGCAGGCTATAAAACACTACTAATGCTGTTCTTTGCTGCTGCTGCTGATGATGATGATATATCAAACAAGTGACTAGATGGGATTTTAGGACTTGGTTTGAACTGTTGCATAATGTCAAAAGGTGTGAAGAAAAGTACCACAGCAGAAGCCCTAAGTAAGCAGATGAAGCTGAAGTTCAGTTCTAGGTACGGCTTGGTAAACAAAATGATGGATATGGAGGAGGTGGCAGGTTCCATCAATCACAGATGGTTGCAGAATACCACTTTACAGAAAGGCAGGCTGAGAGAGCTATTGCAAATCCATATGAGGCAATGTAAATAGGATCATTTCTTTCTGCTTTTTCTACTGCAAACATCTTATTACTGTTTTTGATCAGGTATCTTTTCACTATCTCAAGCTTTGTTATCTAAAACTGAGCTGTTGTTCTGTTTTCCATTTCGTGCATAGATATATTCTGCCTTTTCTCTCACTAACCTATATTTTCTTCCAATCAAGTCTTCTCTATCATTTTCTTTTTTTAAAAAAAAATACAGGCTACTGCAACAATATGCCATTTTTAACTGTAAACTTTTACTAAAATTGTTCATTTAGGTCTGCAGATATGTATGGGCTAATTCTCATTAATTCCTGGCTTGACTACTGTTATTCTCTTCTTCCTGGTTTGCTGCTCATTGAATTTCATCCTCTCTCCTTTATCCTTATCAATCTTGCCTGTTTGATTTATTCTGCATCTTGTTTTGGCCATCATTTTCCTTCACTAAACCCCCCACATTGGCATCTGTTTCCTTATCAGATTCACCTCACTTTGCTCCTGTTTTGTTCTTGAAAGCCTGTATTCTTTGTCCTCTTATTATCTATTCTCTTCCTTTTCACTCTGCCAATACTTTCCTCTTGGCTAGACCTTGGGTTCCCGCTATTTCATGCCACCAGGTGCTCCTTCTTGCCCTTTTCTCTAAAACTCAATACTTCTTGACATCTATACATTTCCACCTTTGCAAGTGATTAATCAGCTTCTGTAAATTAACCTTTTCTGTCACACTTTTCCACCCTTCCCTTTTCATTTGTAGAATTCACTGTTTCATAAAACTATTGTTTTTTATCAATTTAACCTTTTCAGGGTTTGTGATTTTTGAATTTTAATTATTATATAGTACAATGTTTTAAGGCACTTTGTGAATTCTTACTTTTTCTTCTTGTTGCTGTTATTAGCCTGGACAACCTTCATAAGAACATGTGAAGAGCCCTATTGGATCAGCTCTGTTGTCCCTCTAGTCCAGCATCCTGTTTCACATAGTGACCAATCAGTTGCCCTGAAGGGCCAACTAACAGGGCACAGAGGTCAAGACCTTCCCCCTGATGCTGCCTCTTAGCACTTATATTAGGAATTTTGTTGCCTCTGTGTCCCCTTTACTCATCATGGCTAGTAGCCATTGATAGCTACTTCCATGAATCTGCCTAGCCCCCTTTTAAAGCAATCTATGCTAGTGAACATAAGAATATAAGAGAAGCCATCTGTATCAGGCCAATGGCCCATCCAGTCCAACACTCTGCATCACACAGTGGCCAACCCCAGGTGCCATCAGGAGGTCCACCAGTGGGCCCAGAACTCCAGAAGCCCTCCCACAGTTGCCCCCAAGTGCCAAGAATACAGAGCATCACTGCCCCAGACACAGAATTACATCTATACCTTATGGCTAATAGCCAGTGATGGACCTCTGCTCCATATGCTTATCCAATCATCTCTTGATCCAATCATCTCATGCTTGTAGTCACCTCCACTTCCTACAGCAGTGAATTCCATGTACTAATTACTCTGAGTGAAGAAGCACTTCCTTTTATCTGTTCTTAGCATACTGCTCATTAATTTCATTGAGTGTCCATGAGTTTTCATACTGTGAGAATGCAAGAAAAGTACTTCTTTTTCTACCTTCTCTATCCCATGCATAATTTTGTAAACCTCTATCATGTCACCCTTCAATCATCATTTCTCCAAGCTAAAAAAGTCCTAACTTATTTTTCTTCATAGGAAAGGTGTTCCATCCCCTTAATCATTTTAGTCTCAGTCAGTTATCTACAATGACTCCAAGATCTCTCTCATGGTCAGATACTGTCAGTTTTGACCCCATTAACATATATTTATAGTTAGGATTTTTGACTCTGTTATGCACTACTTTGCATTTGCCCATGTTGTTATGAAGTGGGCTTAGCCAGCTGGCTCTTTGTGAAAAAGAACGCATTTATTGAAAAGCAGTCACAAACTGGCAGTGAACAAAAATATATTCAGTTAGAATATAGAAAACCATGCCCCCTCAGGCAGGCACTCACCAATCCCACTGCACCCTCTAGGATCCTTAATTTGCATTTTTCTCCAAAATGCCCCAGATTGGCTGATTCTAGCAGAATGGCCAATCACAATGTAGGCAGCAGGATCCTGGCCTGCAATGGATGTTTCCTTCAAGCTTAGTCATTAACACAGTGCATAACACAAGTTGAACCTCATTTGCCATATTGACACCTACTCGCTCAGCCACCACAGATCCCTCTGGAGCACCTTGTAGTCCTCCCTGGTTTTCACTGCCCTGAACACCTTAGTGCAAACACAGCCACTTCACTGCTTACTCCCAATTTCAAATCATTAATGAATAAGTTAAAAAGCTCCAGACCTAGTATCAAGCCTAGTGGTACACCTCTGCTTACCACCTTCCACTGGGAAAATTGCCCATTTATACTCATTCTCTACTCCCTGTTAATTAACCAATTTTTTAATCCACAAATGGACTTGTCCTCTTATCTCATGATTGCTAAGTTTACTTAGGAGCCTTTGATGAGGAACTTTATGAAAATCTTTCTGAAAGCCTTGGTAAGAAACACCTACTGGGTCATGCTTGTCTACATGTTTGCCCATCTCTTCAAAGAACTCTAAAAGATTGGTAAAGCAAGATCTTACAGAATCCATGCTGATTCTTCCTCAATAGCTTTTGTACCTATTAATTCTGTCTTTCATAACAGATTCCACCAACTTACTCAGTAACAAATTCCACCAACTTTTTCAGTATTATCATTAGACTGACCAGCTTGTAATTTCCTGGATCTCCTCTTGAACTTTTTTTTAAAAGATGACTTTTAAAAGAAAGCATCCTCTGGAATGGTGGGAGATTTTAGTACTAGACTGCAAAGGTAAGCAGTTTTAAAGGTAAGCATCTTTAAACTGCATGAAGCCATAGGCTCAAAAGGCTTGTGACTTAAGGCCTCAAGCACTACATTCAAATTCCAAGAAGGGAACCTGTGTGCCTGTAGTGGATTAAGGAGAGACACCCCTCTTAAAAGGCATTTGATATGCGAATGTTTGGACAGCAACTTGCCCTTCCTATCACCTCTCACCGCTGAAATGGCTGCTACCTGCCTTTGTATGGTAGCCTTCAGAAAGGCTAGCATGTCTGCTATCTTAGTGGACATTGAGTCTGCACCATTCTCCTGACACCAGGATGTAAAGGTCTGCCAAGTGGCATTGTACACTCTATTAGTAGACACTTGTCTAGAGGCCAGCATGGTATTTATGACCCCTTTTTGGTACCCCAACTCAGACAGTTGCCTCCGTTCAACTTCCATGCTGTGACTTAGCATCTCCAGTTGTGGACACAGCACCTCTCCCTGGTGCAGCAGATCCTTCCTTAGTGGAAGTATCCAGGGTTTGGCTACCCTGAGATGCATCAACTCCTAGAACCAGACTCTTCTTGGCCAAAAGGGCGCTATTACTATTACCTCCGCCCCCAAGTCCTGTACCCTGAGCAAGAGCCTCTGCAACACCTGCACTGGGGGAAAGGCATAAAAAAGAGTCCTGGGCCGCTCTGCGTGCAACGCATCTGTGCCCATGGCCTTTGGAGTTTTTGTTCTTGACAGGAAGTTTAGAACTTGATGGTTTAGTTCCAACGTGAACAAGTCCACCTTTGGGAACCCGAACCTCTGGCAAACTTGATGGAAGACCATCTTGTTCAGTGACCACTCTGCTGGATCCAGGGTTTGATGGCTGAGCCAGTCCGCTAACATGTTGTCATTCCCCACAACATATGTCGCCTTCAAGGACAGAAGATTTGTCTCCGCCCAGTCCATCAGCAGAGTTGCCTCTCGCTGCAAGAGTTTCAATCATGTCCTCCCTTCTTGTTCACGAAGACTTTCGCTGTCATATTGTCCGTTTGGACAAGAACATGTTGGCCTTTCACTATGTCCGGAAGGTGGAACAGAGCTAGTCTGATCACCCTCAGTTCCAGGACATTTATGCTGTTGGAGGTCTCCTGAGCGGACCAGCGCCCTTGAACCATCTTTCCTTTCGCATGTGCCCCCCAGCCAAACAAGCTGGCACTGTTGTCACGACTGTTCAAATTGGTTCTCGCAGAACCTGTTTGGCTTGAAACCGCTGTGGCGACAACCACCATTGCAAGGCCTCTTTCACCCATTTTGGTACTCCTACCTGGAGTGTCTTCCTCTGAGCGATGGCTGTCTAGAAGGGATGTAGGAAGGACTGGATGGGTCATGTATGGGAACATGCCTAGCACAAGACTAAGAACCCCACCAATTTTGCTAGAGTCATCGCTTGCATGGTTTCGGCATGTAACACTGAATGAATCAGTTGCGTCAGTTTCGCTTGTCTTTCCTGGGTGAGGAAGACTCTGTCTTCCCTGGCATCGATCTGTACCCCCAGGTGAAGGGTGGATTGAGCCGGGGTGAGCAAACTCTTCTTCCGATTTATGACAAACCCGTGGGATGATAGAACATCCATTGTCTCTTCCAGGGCTGCCTTCATCTGCACAAACAATGGTGCCTTGACTCGTTTGTCGTCCAGGTATGGAAACAACAACACTCCCCTGAGACGCAAGGCTGCCACAAGAGTCACCAGTATCTTTGTGAAGACTCTGGGTGAGGACTTCAAGCTGAATGGCAGAGCCTTGTATTGGTAGTGGCTGCCGTCGTAAGAAAATCTCAGAAAATTGTGATGTCCCTGTCGAATTGGTATGTGTAAATCGGCTTCAGATAGATCTATCAATACCAGAAAGTCCCCTTTTTGTAGGGCTAAGAGGATCGAGTGCAAGGTTTCCATCCGAAACTTCTTCTTCTCCACCTTTCTGTTGAGCCATTTCAGGTCTAAGATTGCTCTCACATCCCCATTCTTTTTTGGGACGATGAAGAAGATCGAGTAGACACCCTGGGTCCTCTCCTCCTCTGGCACCGGTTGTATAGCCCCTATATCGAGGGGATGGAGGATGGCTGAAAGTAGAAGCTGATGTTTTTGAGGAGACTTGTTCCTGCGAACTTCCAGGAATCTGTCCCGTGGAAGTGTCCTGAATCCTATACTGTAGCCCTTGGACACCGTCTCCACCACCCATTTGTCTTTCACTATCTGTCTCCACACTTCAGCAAAGCATTGCAGATGGCCCCCTATAGCCCCTGGGGGACTGTTCTGGGCATAGTCAGGTGGCATTGCCTTTCCTCGGGCCTTTGGAGGACTGCCCTTTGGTATTGAAAGAGGAAGATCTGGAACCGCGGGGCTTTGTTGCCATTTTCCCCAATAAGATTTGGAGTAATTTGACTTGGAGTCCCTCTTTTGAACCCGAAAGGGCTGGAACCTTCTTCTTATCTTTGGACGGGAGAACCTTCTTCTTATCCTTGTCCTCCACCAGGTAGTGCTCTAGACCTTGGCCAAAGAGTAGATCGCCTTTAAAAGGGACCACTGCTACTTTGGCTCTTGCAGATGGGTCCACATCCCAGTTTTGCAGCCAAGTGTTCCGTTGGGCCGTCACACTCGAGGCTATGGCTCTCGCAGATTGTTGCATAGCATCCGGAGTAGCATCTGCCGCAAAGGCTGCAGACAAGGCAATCTTCTTTAGCTCATCTTTAACTTCCTTGGGCAAGTCTTGTTCCACCTTGGCAAATTCTGAAGCCCACGAATAAATGGCTCTGACCTCCAAAGAAGCCAACACTGATGCCTGCAAGGAGGTGGCTGAAGCTTCAAAATCCCTTTGTAGGGCTTGTTAAATCCTTTTATCTGTGAGGTCCTTTGGTGTGTCATCAGCATCCAATGGAAGAGGAGGCAAGGCTGTTAACTGGGTCGTCCACTCTGGGCAGCTTGAGCCGTTTCATGGCCTCTGGAATAAGAGTGTAAAACTTGGAAAAAACTGAATGGGTCGCCTTTGGCTTAGCTGGGTGTTCCCATTCTGCCTTCATAATGGAGAAAAACCCTGATGGCAATGGTACCAGTTGTGGCTTGGATCTAGCCTTAGGAATAGTTTTCTTTGACCCCAGTGGGAAATCTGTTTCCTCTTCCTCCTTAAGTTTAGGGTCATAATTCAGTTCCAAGGCTCTGATAATTTTTGGGAAGAGCCGTGAATAAATGTCAGGGGGAAACAACCTATTCTGAGATGATTGAATTATCTCTACCTCTTCCTCAGAAAGCTCCCCTTCTTCCTTTGAGGAAGATAGGTCGAAGTCCTCAGACTCTTCCCTTGACTCAGACGCTTGAAAACTTTCCACGTCTTCTTTCTCTGTGAAGGGGCAGTCTCAACTTCCTCCTCCACCAGATGCTTAGTCTTATTTGTGCATTTTTTAGACTTCAGCTTGGGGGTCTGACTAGGATCCTCCTTGCTAGACTGTACTTCCTTTTTTACTATCTGCTGGATCCAGGCAAAGAGATTTGCCTTGGCCTCTGTTCCAGATAAGTCCACTATTGGGCTTTCCGTCTGGTCCTCTTGAGGGGGAGAGTCAGACAAGTCCAAATCACATATATCTGTGTCCTTGGCCATGGGGAATTCAGATGGGGTAACCATTTGGAAGTGCACAGGATACTGCAAAGAGAGAAGACACAAAATGGCCACCTTTCCCGCCTAAATTTTCCTTCCACACCCTGCAGGCCCTGTTCATGCCTTGCTACTGGGCTGTGAGACTCCCTTTCATTTTCTGGACCTCCTCTCTGCCTGGTCTTTTTTTATGGAAGCAATCAACCTCTGGGCTAGTGCTGGTGTACTTCCTGGAGAAAAACCTGGCACTAGGGGCCTCTGAGGCTCAGTTATGCCGGCGAGAGGAAGGGTTTGGTGGGGGGGGGGGGGGTGAGCGTCCAGCATTCATTAGGTCTTCCCCCAGGTGACCTTGTACAAGCCGCCCTACTTTCCCCCATTGCTTGAACTTCCTCCTCCACCAATGCCCCCATCTATGGGTCTTTGGGACCCTACCTGTTCCGTTGGGAAGGAGGAGGAGTTCGTTGCTGTCCTGTCTGCCCTGTGCACACTGCCAGGTCTGACAGAGACTCTGGATGGCTGCAGGGCTGCCGACGCGTGTGCTGCCATCTCTGCCCTGGTGCAGTCTCCGCCGCTTACCACCGCGGGCTTCGCTCCCCTGTGTTGCATTTACTCGCAGCTCAGCTGCGCCGTCGGGAAATGGATTGGAATCAGCGCGGCCTCACCGCCACACTCAAGGAGGCGTGCCACCATGTGCCTGGGTCTCCCGGCTTCTGCCGGACTCCAGGAGGCTTCATGTGTTGAGGGAAGGGTGGAGAATAAGCTGCTCCATCCCTTTCCTCGCCGCTTTTGCTGTGGTCTCTCTCTCTCTCTCTTTTTTTAAGTGAGCTGAAGCTCAGCTGGCACGTCCTGCTCTGGAGGCAGGGCCAAGCAAAATTGAAAGTTAAGGGGAATAGCATCCCCTCCTGGAAGGAACTTGTTTGCTGGCCCTGCGTACGGAGAGGAGGAGCTACATTCCCATAGGTCAGGAATGACCCACTACTGGGACCACTGAAGAGCAAATCTTTCTGCTTCATATCCAGGTGGGCAGTCATGTTTGTCTGACGCAATAGAAGAGATTTTGAGTGCAGTGGCACCTTTAAGACCAACAAAAGTTTATTCTGCTTCAGGTTCACAAAGGGATGTCGGATAGTCAGCTCAGGCATGGAGCCATCCACTACATTTCTGGAATCTTTCTTCTTTTCTTTTCTGGCTTTCATGTCAATCAATTTCTCTCCCTCTTCTTGTGTCTCCAGCCATCATTGCTTTGATTAAAATCAAACCAAATACTATTCGGGAAGAGATGTGGCTCAGTGGTAGGGCATCTGCTTGGTATGCAGAAGGTCCCAAATTCAATCCCTAGCAACTCCAGTGAAGAGATCTGGCAGGAGATGATGTGAAAGACCTCTGCCTGAGACCTTGGAGAGCCACTGCCAGTCTGACTAGACAATACTGACTTTGATGGACCCATGTTCTGATTCAGTATAAAGCAGTTTCATGTGTGATAGATGTCAGCTCTAACCAGAAAGTCTTGTTTTGAAACCAGCTTGTATTTCCTGTCCACACCCTTCTCCAAGAATATGGATCAGTGCCTTTAAACAATCATATTCTCACATCTTTTTCTCAAGTCAGGCATACTTACACATAACATGCTGTATATACCAATATGTCCCCATGTTTTTTGTGTCTCTATCGCTACGCATAAAACTTTGCTAATTCATGTTCTTTATGTAATACCACTAGTTTATTGCAGTGTTCCATAAAGCAGTTGCAGGACCAGCCATAATAACATCCTCTTCTAAGACAACCCTTACCAACCCACTCCTGGATTGTGTGTAGGTGGGAGCTTATTGGGTTCAGCAATTTAATACAAAGCCAAAAGAATGGAAAGCAGTACTTACAGCATAATTTTGTATGTCTTTCCACATATAGATTCTATCATTGTGATCTCCTGATGCACTGTATGAGTTATCATGCAGATAGGCTTGCCAGCTCTGGGCTGGGAAATTCCTGGAGATTGGGAGGGGGGATGAAATCTGAGGAGGACAGGGACCTCAGTGGTGTATAATGCCACAGAGTTCTCCCCCACTTCCACAGCAACCATTTCCCACAAGAAAACTGATCTCTGTAGTCTGGAAATCAGATGTAATTCTAGGAGATTTCTGGGCCCCACCTGAGGGTTGGCAATCTTGTCTGAAGATCAGGTACTCTGGTGCCTTGCTGAAGTCACATAGTCTGAATCACTGCATCAGAGACCTAAAACATCAGCATGCAAAAATACTCTTGTCTACACAGCTGGAATACACCCATCCCCAATTGCACATAGTGCAGGTAAGGTAGGGAAAGGTTTGCTGTTCAGGGAAGATGCCATCCTTGTATTTATCAAATCTGTGGAAAATACCTGGTATGGGCACAGCCTCAAAGTGTCCCCATATGTGCTGATATGCTCTTTCAAGCTTACACACATATATAATTTTTCTCACAAAGATGACTTCCATATCCTCAGATAGAAATAGTCGTCCCTATCCTTTAACAAACACAAGATTGGCAGTCTTGCTCTTAGTTATCTTACTGTGGGCCAGATTTATGCTACAGTTTTTAAAGGGTTGTGTGTTCCCTGTAGCCACAGAGCAGCTGTGGAGACAGCTCCTTTTTAAAGAGAGAGAGAGCCCAAGCAGGCTCAGAACAGTGCCACAGGGGGAAGAAGGGCTCCTGCCTCCACCCCCCAACCATTTTGCATAGTATTCACTTGGGGAAATGGCTTTTGGGGAAGCAGGAGCCCTTCCTCCCCCATAGCACTATTCTGAGTCTATTTAGGTTCTCTCTTTGTTATACATAGAAACTATTCCTTACAGCTGCTGAGTGGCAATGAATCTGAGAAACCTGGACCCAACTCTTTAAAAAACTGTACAGTTTAGTTTGGCCCTTAAACACAGATTCAAGAGTTCTCATCACAGTGCCACCTTTCACATTTTCAAGCAGTAACTACTGTCCTGTCCACTCCCAGCTGGGACTTGCACCACACACACCCCACCCCACCTGACAAAGCCAAGCAACTCTGAATGTGCCTCAGAGTGGGCCACCGAAGCACCAACCTGTGGAATGATGCCCAAGGAAGAGCTGGGACCCCACAACAATGGCCAGGTGGCTGAGGAGAAAATGCGGCCCTGCCACAGAGATGGAATTGGAGCCACCCCAAAAAGCTACCAGGCCAGGCCCTGAATACAGGCTGATCAGTGCCTCATTGCCAGGCCACTATAAGAAGCCAGGGAGGCAGCCCATGGCCAGGGGAATCCTACCCCCCCCCCAGTAGGCACAGCAGGGGGGGGGGGTAGGATTTCACCATTATGCAAGGTGAAATGGCACCTCCTGGACCACAGCAGGCCTGCTGCAAAGAGGAAGAAAGACACCCCAGTGGCCAAGGACAGGTCCAGCAGGTGTGGCAAGACCAAGGGCTTCAGCTGGGCATCAGAGTTTATCATGGGAGCCAGGAGGAATGGCAAATGGTGGGAGGGCTAAGGAATTGGGAGGGTATAAAGGAGTAGCCAAAACAGGGGTCATGGAGGAGTTGGAGCAGGAGATTGGAGGAGTCCAGAGACACACAAAGAGAAAGAGACCGATTAGAATCCAGCTAGGGAAATAGCCAAGAGGGTGACCAGAACCCAGCCTTCCATCCATTCTGGGACCCCTAGCTGCATCCTGAACAGGCCCATCATGGGGCAAGGCGTGGGTTAACCAGCTGGGGAGGTGGGGCCCAACAACTACTTGACAGCATCTCCCAAACTATTTTCTAAAAGGCCCTATTCATCAGGATTTTTCATTCATTCCACCTGCTCTTTTTATGCCCTGACCTAGTCTCATTGGCTATATTAGCCTGGAAGCCTGCCATACCACCCCAAGGCTCTCTTTTGATAAACATTGCTTCAGAAATGTTTACAATGCAAGAGTCAAATTGTTCAAGTTATAGATCTGTATGGTACTTTAAGGGCTTCTCCATTGCTCTTCTGCCAAGACCTCCCATTTACTTTA
Source organism: Heteronotia binoei (assembly GCF_032191835.1). Taxonomy (NCBI): domain Eukaryota; kingdom Metazoa; phylum Chordata; class Lepidosauria; order Squamata; family Gekkonidae; genus Heteronotia; species Heteronotia binoei. Next base: position 115,660,824 of record NC_083227.1, on the reverse strand, counting down.
TTCGTTCCTTAAACACATTTGAAGCAAAACTGCCTGAATTCCCTCCATGCCTGAGAACAGAGCATTTTTAAAAAATTACACAAAGAGAATAAAATTAGAGGCAGGGAAAATGTGCTGTCTCGGGAATCTGCCAGCTGAAGTGATTCCTTCACATTTCTTCTTAATTGGGTTGAGTCACATGACACGTGAAGCTGCCTTACACTGAATCAGATCATCAGTCCATCAAAGTCAGTTGTCTACTCTGACCTGCAGCAGCTCCAGACAAGAGAGATTAGTTCTCCCAGAGAAAATGGCTACTTTGGACAGTGGATTCTATGGCATTGTACCCTGATGAGGTCCATCCCTTCCCCAAACTCCACCCTCTCCGGGCTCCATCTCACAAATCTCCAGGTAATTCCCAACCCAGAGCTGGCAGACCTAAACAGCTCTCCAGCAGTTCTCAGGAAGAGATCTTTCACATCAGCTATTATGTGATCCTTTTTAACTGGCGGTATCAGGGATTAAACTAGGGACCTGCTGCATGCCAAGCAGATATTCTACCACTGAGCCACAAACCCTGACTCTACTTATTTCAGTCAATATTCCTTTAGAAAAGTTTAATTACAGAGTTAGACACTGTGTTTTTACTACTCACCCTTACCAGAGAGTACAACCATCCCTTTCCTAAAGCCATTCAGCATCCCAGCAATATTGTTAAGGCAGACAAAAGAACTTCATAAAGAAGTCAAACAATCTCCAAAAGCAATTTTGTAATAAGATTGACACGTTCTTTCCATGCCCCACTTCTCCTTTCCACCTGGATATCTGAACAGCTGGATTGCACGTCCCCTGGGCCCAGCCATACTTCCCTCTCTTTTCATATTTGTTGTCTGTGTACTAATGGCTGACTGATAAGAAGATGACAGAATGACAGTGTGGCTCTGCCTAGAGCGGGAATGACAGAGACTTTGTGCAGTCTTTTGTCCTCTCTTTTTCTCTATCTCATAGGCCTGCTACTTTGAAGGGAAGATTATATGTCCACTATCATTTGGACAGAACAGGGACTTGGGATGGTTAGCTCACTACAAAAAGTAATTGCTCCTCCCTTATATGTTCAGATTCACTATTCAGATTAATTCTATTTTGCCAGTTCATCAGTTGTTGGGAGTAGCCCCACTCTGACAGTATGATGTTTTCATCTGTTCCCTGAAATGCAATGTCACATACTTTCTCCTGAGGCAGTGGCCTTCTGACCTCTCTCTATTCATTCCTCCCATTACCACTACACTTCTGTTGTATGCAACTTTGGTTTAGGGTTGCCAAGTCTAACTTAGAAAATACCTGGGGACTTTGGGAGTGGAGCTGGGAGCCTTTGGGGGTGAAGCCAGGAGACTTTCCATTCCCTAAAATAAATAAATAAAAAGGCAGAAGTGCAGTTCCCCTGAATACAGTCTTCATTTCATCATCCCCCAGCAGCTGGCTGCATTTCCACTTCCACTCTCTCTCTCTCACACACACACACACATAGAGGCACACAGCCACCAAAATAAACAGTTTGGAAGCACACTCACTGGGGCAATTTACTCACCATGGGAGTTGTTGCCTGCTCTATACTCAACCCAGTTCGTCAGACTAACACAGGGAAATCAGAGGTTACTATTTTAGTGTGCAAACATCTTTTTAAGGGACTGTAAAACAAAGGGAGGTTATGGACTCCTTCCCTTCCCTTTTAACAGGCATATTGTTCTACAGCCTCACCTCACTGCCATTCAGACTGACTCTAAGATTTAAAGGCACACCACACCCAGCATCATGTTAAGCCTTCCAAGTTTGAAGGGACATGGTGACTGTTGGGGCAGGGCTTCCCCCCACTGGCCAGCTGACTAGGGGTGGGAAAGAGCCAGCCAGACCGGGAGATCCCCCACTGGGACCAGGGGACTGGCAAGACTACTTTGGTTATAAATCTCTCTGCCAACTGAATGCAACCCTTCATGCAGATGACAAAGCAGACCCTGACTCATAAAAGCTTATGTCACAATAAATGTGCTCATTTTCAGGATGCCACCAAAAAACCTCATTATTTTGGCTGTAACAGGTTGATATGAATACCCTTCTAGTACAGAAAACAGGAGTCCAGTATCAAAAATCTAGCAAAATCTATTCCAGCATAAACTGGAATCTGATGAAGTGAGTGAGCTCCTACTGATTCATGAACACTTATGCTGAAACAAATGGGCCCTCAACCTTCTTGAGGCTGCAGGCACCTTTGAAATTTGGTGGGTACAGCCACAAAATGGCTGCCATAGGAAGCAGAGCCAGCCATAAAATGGCTGCCATGGCTTATCTTCAGTCACACAATGAAGCTGCTGCCAAAGCAACATTTAAAAAAAATCTGTACAGCCAATCAAATCTTGAATGGCCAGTCAGAAGCCTTGCTAGGCACAAGCCCCACCTGTAAGGTTGCCATGCTCTCACAGGTGGGGGGTGGGAGGGAGTATTCCAGGAATGAGGGGTGGGACAACATCACCACATGTGACATCCCAGGTATGATGACATCATGTGAAAGTGAAGTTATTGTGTTGGGGACACGTAGGGCTGCCAAGCCTCCGGGCCGGGTGTGTTTTCCCCACCCTGGAGGTTCCCAACCCGCTGGCTCACATTGGGCCAGCGGGGGGAACCTCCCCCAACGTTGGCAGTGCAATGACATCACCCCAAAGTGACGTCATCACACCGGTGATGCCATGTGCCAGCCACTCTAGGCATTTCTGGGGAAACTCTATGGTTTTCTCAGACGCTCTAGCAACTTGGGAGGGGAAACTCTATGGTGCAATAGGTATCATAGAGTTTTTACCTCCCAAATTGCTAGAGCATCCAGGAAAACCATAGAGTTTTCCCAGAATTGCTTAGAGCTGCCAGTGCACGGCGTTGCCGGCACAATGTCATCACTTCTGGGTGACATCTTCATGCCGCGCAAGCATTGGCAACCCTAGGGACCTTGCACCTAGTCATGGCTGTTGAGGGTGGGGCTTCTCCCCACTTGCCAGCTGGCCGGTAGCAGGCACGAGCCTACCAAATTGCATCCCCTGCTTCCACCTGGGGGTTGGCAACCCTACCCACCTGGCCATGCTCACTTTCTAAATATACTTGGTGGGTACCAGGAATGGTGTTGGCAGGTCACCCACAGGCCCCACACTGGAGACACCTAATTTAGGATAACACTGGAATTCTTTTTATGTTTGTGCTGCTACAGGTTCACATCACTACTCATCAAGAATTATCCTCTGTCATATGCACAGTACAAAACCTTCATGGTCATGCCTACAACCTTGTAGAGATTTAAAGAAATCATGGGCCCCATCTTGATAGCACTAAAACTACAGTTTGCTGCAGGTTAATAGAGTTGTTAGGAAAGACTTAAGCCTCTGCCATATTAAAGCCCAGAAGGGAAAAATGCTAATCCTCATGTCAACCTTAATTATACCCTAGAATAAGACTCAGCAAATATGTCTTTCAGGCACTGCAGGCAATCAGCATCTCAGCATGGAGGCAGAACTAATAGGGGACAGAACCATCATAGACAGAGATCTAGCATCATAAGGCTAGGCTTTGGGGTACACTCCTTCATCAGGGAGGTTGAGGGGGGTTTGTTATTTGCTGGTGACAGGTAATGGACTTCCGCTTATACTGTTAGTCCATCTAGCCATCCTTATACTAAGCCTGGCTGCCTTATACTGAATGAGTCCCTTGGTTCATCAAGGTCAATATTGTCTCCTCAGACTGGCTGTGGCTCTCCAGGGTCTCAAGTTAGAGACCTCCTACCCTATCACACAGATCTGTTGACAGAATAAGCTATTATGAAAGCCTAGAACACATGGCAGGAATGTAAAGTGTGTGCAAGAAACAAGAGAATGGGTCAGTAGGATTAAAATGGCCATAAAAATGTAAACATGTAATTACCAACATCATTGTTCTGTGGTTCAAGAAAAATGCAAAATTAATATTAAAAATAGCCTGCCCTTCAAGTCCTTCTTACACAATGCACCATAACACCTGAAAGTACATTCAACACCTACTTCCTAACTATTGAATGCACATGTGGGCAAAACTGTACATTACCATAAACACAGAGCTGCTGTCAGAAATTCACAGCATGATCACATCAGGGCATGAGCAAATTTTACTGTGCAATCCAGAGAGACAGGAGAGGAATTTGAATGGGGTCTGCTCTGTGTTTGGCATATAAGGCAAGGGTCTGGTCTGCTGCACACATTTTCAAAGACAAACTTGTCCCTGTTTGTTGCTCATGCTGCATCCCCCCGCCTTTTAAAATAATACTTTTCTTTATTAAAGTAAAAGTTAAAAATTACAATAATAAGAATTCATATTCAGTAATATGACTTCTTTTTACATAAATATGGTAAAATGATGAAGTAAATATATAAACCTATATATGTGAGTGTGTGTAGAATATAGAATCATAGAGTTGGAAGGGACTTCCAGGGTCGTCTAGTCCAACTCCCTGCACAATGCAGGAAGCTCACAAATACCTCCCCCTAAATACACACACACACACACACAGACTATTATATAAAAATGTCAACTAAACTGAAACAACAGTGAAAATGCTGCATTTTCAATGGCAAAAAAATCTTTGTATACACCTTCAGGACTTAAAATGTTAATCAGCCCCCGTTTTATTAACTCTGTGATCTTCTGTCTTCTCATTATCTTGAGAAGGCACAAAAAGTTCTTAATACAGATGCCAGACTGGCATCCTGGCACTGGCAATTCTGTGTCATCTCAGCCCATCTCTGAAACCATATTCTGTAGTCCTCAGATGATTTGGTATGCCAAATAGCCTCTCTTCAGCTAGAGGACTGCAGCTGAGTAATGAAAAGACACACAACAGGTAATGCATCTTTTCTTTTAAAACTCAAAAAGAAATGTGGCAGGTTACTGAATCGCAGTTTTATTTATGGCTTTCACCTAGGATAAGATTCAGGGAGCAGACACCTAGAATGATTGAGAAGTTTGAATAGTTTAAATTACAGCACATATTTAGAGTTGTTTAACATAGATTGATTACTTCTGAAACATTTTAGGTGCCCTGTTTGCCAATCAAGGTTAAGCATGGAAAATGGATTGACATTTTAAAGAATAGTTACCTCCCCCACACACCTACAATTAAAAGGGTTCCTATGTCTTGAAGAGGTGTGTGGCTGGCAAAAAATTAAGCAGGTAATGCTTTCCTCATAGCTGCATCAGCTGCATTTCTATCTGTTGTTCAGTGATTAAAGGCACAATAACCCTGTCAGAAGAAGCTGGCAATCCTATTTCAAAGTTTTTCATATGAGAATAGTGGACAATTTAATTTATTCTATTAGATTTACTAAGTTGCAAGAGCTAGAGGCTGTAGAAACAAAAAAGTGAACAGAACAAATAATATTCAGACTTAGGCAAAATTCTATAGAATATAATACCCTATAAAGCAAATCCACAAATACTTCAAACAAACAGAAAATAATATCCTCTGTAGATAACAGTGCCAGCCATAGAGCAGACTGAAGATGTGTGAACAGTTACAAATATGGAACTAAGGAAGGTTGTTGCTCTGGACAGATTAATTAACACAAAGATGTAATCTTGAGTATGTGATGTCTGAATTGCCTCAGCTACTGAATTGCAGAGAATCAATGGACAATAGGAGACAATGTAGAAAACAGCCCTCTCTTTTTTTTTCTTTTCTTTTTTTTGCTTTAATAAATTTTATTAAAGTACAGTACAAGATACAGTAGTGATAATAGGTTACATATATATAGGTAAAAGAAAAATTGAAGGACATATCTATGTCTATGATTTCAATATAACATTATTCCAAGAAATTAACCAAGGATAGGCCTGTCTAAAAGTTCATCATTTTCCTATGAATAGTTGTTGTTCAGTTGCACAGTCGAGTCCGACTCTTTGTGACCCCATGGGCAAAGTCACATCAGGCCCTCCTGTCTTCCATTATCCTCTGAAGTCTGCTCAAATTCATGTTTGTTACATTGGTTACGCTGTCCAGCCATCTCATCTTTTGCCGTCCCCTTCTTCTTTTGCCTTCTGTCTTTCCCAGCATCAGGATCTTCTCCAGGGAGTGTTCCTTCTCATTGAGATCCTTCTTGTATAATTCTTCTGTGTATTCTTGCCACCTCCTGATCTCATCTGCTTCTGTTAGGTCCCTACCGTTTTTGTCCTTTATCATGGCCATCTTTGCATGAAACATACCTTTGATTTCTCCAATTTTCTTGAAAAGATCTCTTGTCCTTCCCATTCTATTATTTTCCTCTATTGCTTTGCATTGTTCCTTCAGGAAGGCCTCCTTATCTCTTGTTGTTCTCTGAAGGTGCCCAATATGCTACTGGGGAAGAGCAGAGGGCAAGTCCAAGTAACCACAGAAAGAGTGAAGCGGCTGGGCCAAAGCCAAAAGGACGCTCAGTTGTGGATGTGTCTGATGGTGAAAGAACAATCCGATGCTGCAAAGAACAATACTGCATTGGAACGTGGAATGTAAGAACTATGAATCAAGGTAAGCTGGATGTAGTCAAACAAGAGGTGGCAAGACTGAACATTGACATTTTGGGAATCAGTGAACTAAAATGAACGGGAATTGATGAATTTAACTCAGAAGATCACTACATCTATTATTGTGGGCAAGAGTCCTGTAGAAGAAGTGGTGTGGCCTTTATTGCTAACAAGAGAGTGAAGAAGGCAGTAATGGGATACAATCTCAAAAATGACAGAATGATCTTGGTCCATATCCAAGTCAAACCATTCAATATCACAGTAATCCAAGTCTATGCCCCAACCACTGATGCAGAAGAGGCTGAAGTGGACCATTTCTATGAAGATCTACATCACCTTCTAGAATTAACACCAAAAAAAAATGTCCTCCTCATCATAGGGGACTGAAATGCCAAAGTAGGAAGTCAAAAAGTAACGGGAACAACTGACAAGTTTGGCCTTGGAGAACAAAATGAAGGCTAGCAAAGGCTAGTAGAGTTTTGTCAAGAGAACAAACTGGGCATAGCGAACACCCTCTTCCAACAACCTAAAAGGTGATTCTACATATGGACATCACCTGATGGGCAACACAGAAATCAGATTGATTATATACTCTGCAGTCAAAGATGGAGAAGTGCCTTACAGTCAGCAAAAACAAGACCTGGAGTTGACTGCGGCTTAGATCATGAGCTACTCATTGCAAAATTCAGGCTTTAACTGAAGAAAAACTGGGGAAGCCATCAGGCCATTCAGGTTTGACCTTGATCACGTCCCTTATGAATAGGAAAAGGAGTTCGACAAGGATGTATATTGTCACCCTGCTTATTTAATTTATATGCAGAGTACATCATGTGGGATGCTGTCCTGGATGAAGCACAAACCAGAATTAAGATTGCCGGGGAAAACATCAACAACCTCAGATATGCAGATGATACCACTCTAATGGCAGAAAGTGAGGAGAACCTAAAGAACCTTTTGTTGAGGGTGAAAGCGGACAGCACAAAAGTAGGCTTGAAACTCAACATCAAAAAAACTAAGATCATGACATCCGGCCCCATCGCACCATGGCAAATAGAAGGGGAAGACATGGAAGTAGTGACAGACTTCACATTTCTGGGATCCAAGATGACTGCAGATGGTCACTGTAGTCATGAAATTAAAAGACTTTTGCTCCTTGGGAGGATAGCTATGGTGAACCTGGGCAGTATAATAAAAAGTAGAGAAATCACCCTGCCAACAAAAATCCATGTATTCAAAGCAATGGTATTCCCAGTAGTAATGTATGGCTGTGAGAGCTGGACCATAAGGAAGGCCAAGTGCAGAAGAATATATGCTTTTGAGATGTGGTGCTGGAGAAGAATCTTGAGAGTCCCTTGGACTGCAAGAAGATCAAATCAGTCAGTCCTAAGGGAAATCAACCCAGACTGTTCTCTGGAAGGTCAGATGCTGAAGCTGAAGCTGAAGCTCAAATACGTTGGCCACCAAATGAGAAGGGAGCACTCCCTGGAGAAGATCCTGATGCTGGGAAAGACAGAAGGCAAAAGAAGGGGATGGCTGGACAGCGTTACTGATATAACAAACACGAATTTGAGCAGACTTCGGAGAATGGTGGAAGACAGGAGGGCCTGGCGTGACTTTGTCCATGGGGTCACAAAGAGTCGGACAATAGTTTACATACAATAATTTAGAATGCTGCATCAGGGGACGGCTGGACAGCGTTACTGATATAACAAACACGAATTTGAGCAGACTTCGGAGAATGGTGGAAGACAGGAGGGCCTGGCGTGACTTTGTCCATGGGGTCACAAAGAGTCGGACTTGACTGTGCGACTGAACAGCAACAAACCTGCAGAGTATGAATCATCTTTTCAAAATCAGTTTGAAGTCTGGTTATGGTGTTCTGAATTGTTGGTGTTGAGAAGGTTTTCCGTATTTGGAAATAATTTAACCATAACCTCTTTTCCAATATTGATTTATCTATCAATTTGCCTTTGACAAAGAAATCAATAACTCGAGTCAACCCTGCTTTATAACATAAGGTAAGTATTTCTGTAGTGTCCTCTCTTTTGATGAAGAAAGATGATAATAACATTTTGAAGCCCCAGAAACCCCTTAAGAATTTTGGCTCTGAGTGCAATGTACAAATAGTTTACATACAATAATTTAGAATGCTGCATCAGGTTCCCATACACCAGATATTCTGCTGATATCTTGTGCTCTGTATTTTCCAATCATCAGAGGTATAGCAGAAGGGCATATGGGACAAAATTGGAAATCCCTTGCTGGGAGAAGCTCCCCGGGCTCATCACTTCCAGCTTGTAGTTGCAGGATCAAAATAATGCTCTTGTAGTGGGCTTGGGTAGCTTTTGTTCTTAGTTCCTTCTGATTGGGTCTAGATGTTTGTTCTGATTTATCCTGGCTGTTTACAGGTCTCTATTGATTTGGCATTGTTGTGTTTTTAAGTCTTGTTTTAAATTGTCCTCATTTGGTTTCGAATAGAAACTTCCAAGCAAACATATACAGTTATCTTACTCATGGTCCAGTAGCTATAATAATTAGGAAAAGTCATAAGGGCACCATGGTGGGTGCACCCTGGAGAGGACTACAAAAAGGTGGCAACAATGATGTAATTTGATCACATGGTAAATCTCTGCTGTTGGCAGTGATTTCTGTCAACACAATGAGACTTCCTTGCTTTTCCCCTCCCACTGCAGCCCAAAATGATTCCTGAAATGCTGCTCCGAGGGGACCTGGGGCCCCAGGCACAGCAGGAGGGAGGAATCAGAGGTCTGCAATGAGAGGAGAGAAAGGGTAAAAATTGTCCCCTGTTCCATTAGCAGAAATATACCGTTGGATCCAAGCAGGGCTGGTTTCCCCCCCTCCTCTCCTCTTACTGCCACCACACCTCCTCCCACTCGCTGACCTACATGCCTGCACATCCTTCCCTCATACCCTCATGAGCCTTCTTAACCACCTGCACTCACAGATACCTGCAGTACCCACATACCTGTTCCCTAGCAATGGTGGACAGTGCCTATGGCTGGGAGCATGGAGGGCAAATGGGGTAAAGGCAGGTGGGGTAAAGGCAGATGGCCAGCGGATGGGGTAAAGGCTGGTGGGCAGCATGGGAAAGTGCATGATCAGTGGCAACAAGCCCCACCAAAACCCCTGCACCTTGGCAGTTGCCCCCCCTGAGAGTATGCTGCCACCAGCCCTTAATCCAAGTCACTCAAAACAGTGTTAAATTGTGTAATCTCTTCTTTTCAGTGTGGAATAATTGTGTTTTAAAGATTAAAAATCCAAATATCAACTTGCTTAGAAGCTTGGTAGGGCTGGAAGCTCTGGGTTGGGAAATACCTGGAGATTTTTTGGGGGTGGAGCCAATCTGAGGAGGATGGAGCTTGGGAAGGGGAGGGACTTCCATGGGATATAATGTTATAGTATCCACCTTCCAAAGCATACATTTTCTCAAGGTGAACAGATCTGTGTTGCCTGTAGATCAGTTGTAATAGCAGGGGATCTCCAGCTACTACCTGAAGGCTAGCAACCCTAAGTGAGCCCAGAAAGCTGGGCAGAGTAGCACTGTGTTACAGCTTCTTATGGTTCCTGAGCCAATATCCTAATCCTAACACAGTGCAGCAAATTCAGCCACAGAACACTGGTAGAGGCAAAGGGATGTGTCATTGGCGGCAGCTGCCACAAAACTCTTTTATTTGTTCTGCAGAAGTGCTGCTGGCCAGAAATGGCTTCGAACAGTGAGAACACTGCATTTTACACACAGTGCTTTTAAAGATTCACAGTCATTTTTAACTCACTCCAGTCTAAGCTCTTGAGAAGGAAGGTGAAGACCTTGAAGTTGTCCCCAAATGACTAGTTAATGGCATTGTCAAGGCAAACCCTTCCAAGTCAACATCTACAAAACTGAAGATATTCCCCAAAGGAAGACTCTTCCTGTGCTCTGGAAAGGAATTGTGTTGTAGCAAGACAAGGTATACTGAACAAAGTTTTATTATCAAAGTGATAATCACAAGCTCTCTGCACGTGCCAAGGCTCTCTTCTTCCTCTTTTTTTTTTTTTTGATGAAGATGCTAAACTGGTATTTGCATTAATCCAGCTAGGCACCATATCTGAAAGATCAACACACAGAATACCATGCAAACAGCAGCAGAATCAAAAGCTGTTACAGAAAGAAGCACTAATACCATTAAACCCAAAGGGAGCACGACAACAGATGCTGATTAAGCACAATGCCAGCTCTGGTAATTAATTTCTCAGAAGGAGGAATTATCACTATACTTCTCCAGACTGAGAAAATTCCCCAGCTTTGTTGACACAGCTGTCCCCTGCTACTCTTCTTCCATGTCAATTTTCTTCCAAATGAAAATTAAAAAAAAATCTAATAAGCATCCTGGGAGGGAAGGTGGCATGGTATAGCCTGATCTCATCAGATCTCAGAAGCTAAGCAGGGTCACTTCTTAGAAGGGAGTTCACTAAGGAAGACTCTGCAGAGGAAGTCAATGGCAAACCCCCTCTGCTTCTCACTTACCTTGAAAGCTCCTTGCTGAAGTTGCCATAAATTGGTTGCAACTTGATGTCACCCAATAAGCATCCTGCATGTCTTGCTGTGTTCTTGCTGCTAGTCACTTTTCCTATTGGTTTGGACTCAAATGTCCCCTACCCAGGGGACCAAGGAAATATATTTGCTTATGATCAGTCTGCCACTCACCTCTGCAAAAGAAATCCCACACTTCTATTCTCTGCCAGTCCTTTTTCCCTCAAACTTTTATTGTTCCTAATCTGTCAAAAGGTCACATCTTACACTGGTTATAGCAGGGGTATCAAACATGCAGCCTGGGGTCAGAGTTTGTATGGGCGAGGAAGAAACCAAGAATCAAAATAAAAATTTTAACAGACACAAAAGAAAGAGGAGGATTTCGATTACCAGACTTAAAGTTATACCACGAAGCAGTATGTCTAGTATGGATAAAAGAGTGGGTGACGTTGTTGAATAGAAAACTTTTAATATTGGAAGGCCATGGGAATATATTTGGTTGGCACGCTTATATGTACTATGGGAAGAAAAAGATGGATGGATTTTTCTCTCATCACTATATAAGAAGTAATCTGTTAAATACATGGATGAAATATAGAAAATATGGAGATGACAGGAAGCCGTTGTGGATAGTGCCAGCAGAAATAATTAAATATCAGCTGAGATGGATGAAGCAAGATGGTTGTCATATAATCAATTATTAAAAATACAAGGTGGCAAGATAGAGTTGAAAACAGCTGAAGAATTGAATAATAAGTATGACTGGTTCCAGATGCAACAAATAAAGAGCTTGGTGGAAAACGATATTAAAAATGAAGGAATAAGGAAGGAGCAAACTGAATTAGAAAACATTCTGCTGGGAGATAATGATAAGTTGATTTCAAAACTATATAAATTATTATTGAAATGGTCTACTGAAGATGAAGTAGTAAAATCTCAAATAATAAAATGGGCAATTAATGTAAATAAAGAAATACAGATGGAAACATGGGAGTACTTGTGGAAGTACTCTATGAAAATTTTGACATGTTATAGTATTAAAGAAAATTGTTATAAAATGATGTATAGATGGTATATGACTCCTAAAAAGTTGGCAAAAATGAATAACAAGATGCCAGATAGATGTTGGAAATGTAAAAAACATGAAGGTTCTTTCTACCATATGTGGTGGACTTGTGAAAGAGCGAAACAGTTTTGGCAAATGATTCAACAAGAAATTTGTAGAATCTTGGGATATGAATTTAAAAGAACTCCAAAGACTTTCTTATTGGGATTACAAATGGAGAAATTTCCGAAAGAAGATAGAACTGTAATCTGGTACTTGCTTTCAGCTGCTAGGACATTATATGAGCAGTTATGGAAGCAAGATAAAATACCAAAAAAATGGGACTGGATTGTAAAAGTTATGTCATGGAGTGAAATGGATAGACTTACAAGAATCTTGAAAGACTGTGATTTAGAGGGATTTAAAATGGACTGGGAGAAATTCAGAAGATATGAACATGAACATATGAAGCTGCCTTGTACCGAATCAGACCTTTGGTCCATCAAAGTGAGTATTGTCTTCTCAGACTGGCAGCGGCTCTCCAGGGTCTCAAGCTGAGGTTTTTCACACCTGTTTGCCTGGAGAGAAAGAATGGAAAGTTAAAGGACGTTGGGTGATTTTTGAGAATACCAATTAGGTTTTTAGAAGAAGAAAGAAGATGAACTATAATAACTGAGTGGGATTTTATAAAACATAAGAAATGTATTTTTTATTTCTTTACAAAATGATAAATATATTTTTCTTTTTATTATTAAGATTCTTTTAGTGTTGAAGATACTTTTTGATATTAGAATTTTAAGTAATTGGCACCGGCGGAAGTCAAGATTTGGGGGGAGGGGAGGAGGGAAAAGAGTAATGTATGGGGAAGGTACTGTTTATTAATATTCTATTAGTATTTGATATAATTACCATATATTACCAAATAAAAATTGTTTTAACCTGAAAAAAAAGAAAGAAAAACATGCATCCTGGGGGCCAAATCAGGCCCCCGGAGACTCCTATCAGGCCCCCAAGCAACTGGCTGTCAACTGCTTCCTTCTCCCTTGCTCTTGCTTCCTTCTGCATCACAGCTTGTTTTGCCAGGCTTGCTCAGTCACACAGAAGCTACAGAACAAAATCTCTATTTTCTCCATTGGCTGAGGCTCTTCCCTTGGGGAGGAAGGGGGGGGAGAGCTTGCCAGACTCTTTCAATTGCACAGTAGAGCTACTAAGCCAAGCCTCTCTTCCTTCTATTGACTGAGGCTCCTCCCCCTCCTGGTCTCCTGGGGAAGGAAGGAAAGAGCCAGAGCTTCCTTTGCCCTAGGGTTGCCAATCCCCAGGTGGGGGCAGAGGATGCCCCGGTTTGGAGACCCTCCCCCCGCTTCAGGGTCGTCAGAAAGCGGGGGAGGGGAGGGAAATGTCTACTGGGAACTCTGTTATTCCCTATGGAGATTTATTCCCATAGAAAATAATGGAGAATTGATCCGCGGGTATCTGGGGCTCTGGGGGGGGGGGGGGGGGTTGAGGTAGAGGCACCAAATTTTCAGTACAGCATCAAATGCCTCTCCCCAAAATATCTCCCAAGTTTTAAAACGATTGGACCAGGGGGTCCAATTCTATGAGCCCCAAAAGAAGGTGCCCCTATCCTTCATTATTTCCTATGGAAGGAATTGAAAAGGTGTGCCGCCCCTTTCAATGTGATGGCCAGAAGTTCTATTGGAGTTCTATTATGCTTGTCACAGCCTTGATCTTGTCTCCACCCCTAATGTCTCCTGGCTCCACCTTCAAAGTCTCCTGGCTCCACCCCAAAAGTCCCCAGATATTTCTTGAATTGGACTTGGCAACCCTACTTTGCCCAGTTCCCTGGATCCTATGGGAGAAATACAAAGAAAACACCTTTAAGACCAACAAGTGCTAATGTTTTAAACATGTTTTATTTCAAGGGGGTTTTTTTTAATTAACTGTGTTTGTCTGTGTCCTTTGTAAAGTTTATATCTCTGCTAAAAGGTAAAGGTAGTCCCCAGTGCAAGCACCAGTTGTTTCCAGCTCTGGGGTGACATCGCATCACGTTTTCTCGGCAGACTTTTTAAGGGGGTGGTTTGCCATTGCCTTCCTCAGTCATCTACACTTCAGCCCCAGCAAGCTTAGTACCAAATCTTAAATAGGAACACACACAGCCCAGCCCAGCCCAACATGGCCCGGCCTGACAAAGCCTCATTTATGTCAGATCCTGCCCTCATAACAAATGAGTTTGATGCCTCTGGGTTATAGGATCCAGTACCATGCTGTTCCACAGTTTCCCTGTATGCTCACAGGAATGACACCTAAAGCACATTTTCATCAACTGTTTGTGGATTATTTTATCACTCCCACCCATTCACTAAAGCTATGGCATTACTGTATCCCAGCAGCGCTTTTTTTAAGATATTGGATTTTGTAGCAGGAATGCATTTGCATATTAGGCCACACACCCCTGATACAGCCAATCCTCCTGGAGTTTACAGATGAGTCCTGTAAGCTCTTGAAGGATTGATTACATCAGGGGGTGTGGCCTAATATGCAAAGAAGTTCCTACTACAAAAAAAGCCCTTATCCCACAATCTCTTATAACATTCTTGTCAGACTCCAGTGGTGGGTTGAACTTCAGGGCTGTCACTTCCCCCAGGGTTCCTTTAAGACAGCTTACCTGGGGGGGGGACCTCAGAAGGGGTTGTTACAGCATCTTCTTCCCTCTCGCGCTCCTGCCGATGACCTCTCCCTGGATGCCTTAGGATGGTGATGTCTGGCCCTTCACTCTGGCTCTCCAAGGGTGCCCCTTTTACAGGGCTGCTTGGCACTGGGACAACACTGGCCTCACCCACTCCCTCTGTCCTGGGGCCTATGGGCTTAGTGGGCACTAGGTCCAAAGGGATGCTGTCTGCCTGGGATCCCATTTCCCTTCTCCCTCCCCCTGGAAACCCTATAGGGCTTCTCCCCTGGCCCTCTGCTGGTCTACATAGGTCACTGCAGCCCTGATCTTCCAAAGTAGCTCCCTGGCTCCCACAACTGCTGAGGAACTAGGATTGCAAAGTCCCTCCTGCCAAGGGACTTGGAGATGGGGGAACTTACCAGGAGAAAGAAAAATGGTTCTGTTTCTCTTTGTAAATCCCCCTGCCATCCAGCTGATGGGCAGCTGGTGGGCACGGTCTGGCAGCAGGGGATCCCTGCCACCATCAGGGGTCTGGCAACTCTATGAGGAACAGGCCACTGCCTGTGGCAAGTTCCACTGCTCCTCTGCCATCTTGTAGCCTCATGCCTCTGCTGCTGGATGGAATCCAGTCTCCTAAGTTGGGCAGTTGGTGGGGCTGCTTGATGTTCTCTCTGCCAGGGCCTTTGCCAAGGCTGTCTTAACACATGGGCCTGATGGGCCCCACGAGCATAGGGGACCCATACTAATCTGTATATGATGCAGTACTAATAACCAGGTATTGATAGTTTGTGAATATATGAATGGATAAGCTTTTTATTTACGCAAGCTGAGAAAATGTTGAATGTAGTCTTGAAGACCTATACAAAGATCCTGGTGTGGGACTAAATACTAAACATTTATAATATATATTTCCAGTTTAATAACCCTGGAAATATAAATATAACATGTTTATCATGTTGATTAGCTGTTGCTGCACAGCATGTTTTTAATGTTTCAACACCGATTTTGTTGGAAATGCCAATAAAATAAATATATATTTAATTTTATCGACCATTTACATTTTTATTCCTGTGAGTAGTTGTCATAGGGGCCCAGTACACTGCTTTGCCTGGGGCCCATAACGCTGTTAAGACGGCCCTGGCCTTTGCATTGAGCTGTCTTGTCATGACTGCCATCGTCAGCCCTTCCCAGCTGGCCACTGCCTTCCCCAGTTTGCCCAGTGTCCTTGAGCACTGAAGCAAGTCAGGAAGCTGCTCCTGCAGCATCTGATGGCCCCCTGGAACATTCTGGAGATCTCCATCTCCTTGGAAGTAAACGTGGGGTTGGGAGGCCTAGCCCTGGACAACCTTCCTTGCATTACTGATGCCTGATAATGGGAGAACATATTCAGTGCAATTCTTTGGTATCTCCCTGTACAAACAGGTTAATTTCAGAAGCTCTATGAATAAATCTGTGCTGTACAGGAGTTTATTTCCTCCAGGAGATAGTACATTAACAACATTAATATATATTGCTCTAAGGCCAAATCACTACTGAAACAAAGAAGCCTCAAAAGTTCCATGCAGCAAACCCTCTACCGTCTGTTCTTTCATCTTTATGAATACAGGTGGTGTTTGTTTGTTTTGTAAAAATGTGAGTCTGATACATTTTTACAAACAAAAAACCCTGTGTTAACCTAAACAAAGTTACACCTATCTAAAAACTCTGCTTAGGATTGCACTGTAAACATCTCTTCAGTTTTCCAGTTCTGCTCATGGAATTGACATATTTCCTTGGCTCCTTGAAGAGTTAAGATAAAATTATCACAGACCAACAGACATTCAAATGTTTGTTCAAAGAAGTACTGTTGACAAATGGTACCAAAAAAAAAATCGAAAGCCTCCCAGCAATCAAGTACAATCAAGGAAAAGCTATGCGTGCCTCACTGCTGTTGGGATCAATGAGATGTAAAAGCAGATTTAAAAGCTCTTCATTCCTATTGATTTGAATTTTGCTTAAGCCATGCCTAATTTTCTGGATTTTGGACAAACAGTTGAAACGAAACTTTATTAATTTAAAGCACTTCTATTCTTTTGTTCCACCCGATTAGTGAGCAGTAAAACATTTCAACATTAAAACAACATTTAAAATAAAGCATATATAATTCAATAAAACTTACTAACGCACTCAATACTAAAACCAGGGAGGAGGCCACTAACAGCGATTGGGAGGTATGCAAAAAAAAAAATTCTCACCTCTGGGAGGAAGATGCTGACAAAATCCAGGAGAAAGACGTTGGGCCTTTTTACAAAGATGAACCGACATCTTTGTAAATCACCCCAACATCAATATACTTGAAGATGTTTATAAACTAAAGACATAACGCTGCAGTCAGACCACTGGTCTATCAATGTCAGTACTGTCTACTCTGATTGGCAGTAGCCCTGACCTGGATAGCCCAGGCAAGTCCAATCTCATCAGATCTCAGAAGCTAAGCAGGGTTGACTCTGGTTAGTACTTGGATGGGACACCTCCTTAAAATACCAACAGTTGAGAGAACAGGGGCAGGCTTAATTCAGCCACCTCTCTGAATATCCTTCAGGCCCCTGGTAGGGGTCAGTCAACAGAGGATACCATGACTTCCATGTGTAGACACACACACACACACAAAAACCCCAACCTCTGACGGGCAAAAAAGTTTCTAGTATCTCAGGTAGAGATTTTTCATATCACTTACATCCTGAATTGGAGATGCCAGGGACTGAACCTGGGACTTTCAGCAGAACAGATACTTTGTCACTGAGCCATACATATATGGATATAGCCATCTATAGGGTATATAATAATGCAATAGCTATGGCAAAGAAGGGGGAGTGAGGACATAATAAGGAGTCTTTTTCCTATTGCCTTTTCTTCTATGGAATTGCCATTTTTGCATACCTGACTAAAGCAGTGAACTAACACACATTGATATGGAAGGAAGCCTCCATGATGTCAGTGGGTCTTAGAGATAACTTGGGGACACACAGGTTCCAGTTGCATGGCACACTGCATCAGAAGCTTGAATCAGCTAAATGAACCTTCTTTGTTCAGAGGTGATGTTATACCTAAGAAGGGCTCTTGCTTTCATTCTCTATAATAACACATAAAATAAACTATCTCATAAATCTCATAAATATATAAAAATATATTTATTGTTATTGTAATGTTCTCAATGTTGTGAGCCGCCCTGAGCCTGCTTTGCGGAATAGGGCAGGATACAAAGCGCAAATTAAATTAAATTAATAAATGGCCACTATTGGAAACATACTGTTGCCATCCAACAGGTCAGGAGTTCTCCCAGATTTACAACTGATCTCCTGATCACAAAGTCCAGTTCCCCTGGAAGATATGGTAGTTTTGGAGGGTTCTCTTTTTTCCCCCCTCTCAAGTCACAGCTGACTTATGGCAACCCCACAGAGTTTTCAAGGCAAGAGAGGTTCAGATGTGGTTTGCCATTGCCTGCCTCTGCATAGCAACCCTGGATTTCCTTGCTGGTCTCTCGTCCAAACACTACCCAGGACCAACCCTGCTTACTTTCTGAAATATGATGAGATCAGGCTAGCCTGTGTTATCCAGGTCAGGCTGCTTTGAAGAGTAGACTCTGTGGGATCGTGTCCCCACTGAGCTCCCTCGTCTCCCCAAATTCTGCCCTCTTCCAGACTCCACCCCCAAATCTCTAGGGATTTCCCAGGCTGCATCTGGTAACTTTAGGAGAATTCTGGACCACACAGATATTTGATTTTTCTAATGCTTTACATTCACCTTGCTTCTTCAACTAAGACATATGACATCTTCAAAAAATTTTTTAAAGTGTATCAAAATGCTTTCATTGGCAATGCTGTTCTTTGAATAAATAGCAATATGCCTATAGGCTTTCCATCTCCAGGAACCAGCTACAAGACTAGGAGCGGAGTGCCTGATTCAGATTTTCCATGTCTTCTCAATAATAGTCCAAGCTGTGAGTTGTTCTCTCTGGCACCACTGCAAAGAAAAACATAGATCATGTGCTACAGCTCCCTAGGTTCAGATAATACAAAGCAAAGCTACGGTAGCAACAACAACAAAAAACAATCCTTCCAGACAGTGTTACCGTGCACCACTACCAATCCTTTATTCTTAATGGAAGTCATTTTTCTGTTTCATTTCCTTTGCCCTCTGAAAATGAATATGGTTTTCTATGCAGAATATAAAACTGCCAAAATAAATAGTCCCCTTTTGTCATTTCTCTCTCCTTTATTTTCCCACAAGCATGGAAAGTAAAAGCTCTCCCATTCATTCCCCCCATTGGAATATGCCTCAATGTAGCAAAAAAACCCAAAAAACCCAGCTTTGATCAAAGGTGGCATAAGCAGACAAGTAACCTAGCCACTCAGGTGCAACCTTATCTACAAAAGTGCAAAGTGCTTTTGCCTGGAGTCCAGAAGCAGCTCTGCATTATTATCAGCTAGGATTGTCATTTCTAGCACACCACAGTATAGTCTTCAACCAAAGCTAACAACCAAAGCTTCAACCAAAGCTCCTTGACCCCTACCAGTCTGGTTTCCGCCCGGGCCATGGGACGGAGACAGTGCTGGTCGCCCTGGTGGATGACCTTCAGCGGCATCTGGATCAAGGCGGCTCGGCGGTGCTGATGTTGTTGGACCTATCGGCAGCGTTCGATACGGTCGACCATCGGCTTCTGGTGTGCCGCCTTGCCGACGCAGGGATTCAGGGGCTGGCCTTGCAATGGTTTTCCTCTTTCCTTGATGGTCGGGGACAAAGGGTGGCGATTGGGGAGGAACTGTCCCAGAGACACACGCTTGATTGCGGCATGCCTCAAGGGGCGGTACTTTCCCCGATGTTATTTAACATCTATATGCGCCCCCTTGCCCAGATTGCCCAAGGGTACGGGCTGGGTTGTCATCAATATGCTGATGACACCCAGCTCTATCTGCTTATGGGCGGCCGGCCCGCCTGCGCCCCAGAAAATCTGGACCGGGCGTTACAGGCAGTGGCTAGGTGGCTTAGACTGAGCGGGCTGAAGCTGAATCCGGCGAAGACAGAGGTCCTTTGCCTGGGTGGCTGCGGCCCGGGAAGGGAAATCCCCCTGCCAGTTTTTGACAGCGCGCCGCTGACAGCATCGGGCAGGGTCAAGAGCCTGGGGGTGCTATTGGAGCCTTCTCTGACGATGGAGGCTCAGATAGCAGCCACTGCCAAGTCCGCTTTTTTTCATCTTAGGCGGGCGAGGCAGTTGGCCCCCTTCCTGGAACGCGACGACCTAGCAACAGTGATTCATGCTACGGTCACCTCGAGGTTGGACTACTGTAATGCCCTCTACATGGGGCTACCCTTGTGCCGGACCCGGAAACTGCAGTTGGTGCAGAACGCTGCTGCCCGGCTGCTATTAGGGCTCCCAAGATGGGAGCACATTCGGCCGGGGCTCCGGGATCTGCACTGGCTGCCAGTAATATTCCGAGTCCAGTACAAGGTGTTGGTCATTACCTTTAAAGCCCTATATGGCCTAGGACCTGTCTACCTTAGGGACCGTCTCTCCCCACACGTTCCCCAGAGAGTACTACGTTCGGGTTCACAAAACCTGTTGGTAGTCCCTGGGCCAAAGGAGGCCCGCCTAAATCCACCAGGGATCGGGCTTCTCAATAGCGGCACCCCATTGGTGGAACCAGCTGCCGGAGGAGGTGCGGGCCCTGCGGGACCTAGGGCAGTTCCGCAGGGCCTGTAAGACAGCCCTCTTCCGGCAGGCCTATAACACCTAACTGATAATGAGAACACCTCTGGATGGAACAAAATGCTTTTATAGACCGCTGATTTTATCTTATCTTTGTTTTATTAACTATGGTTTTATTGTATTTGTAAATGTTTTAAATCGAATTGTATGAATCACTATGCTGTGAGCCGCCCTGAGACACTTCGGTGAGAAGGGCGGGATATAAGTCCACTAAATAAATAAATAAATAAATAAATAACACTAGAGGCATAGGGCTGCCAACCTACAGATGAGGCCTGGAGTTCTTTGGGAACTGCAACTGATCTCCAGAGTACAGAGCTGAGTTCCCCCGGGGATGGGGGGGGGATGGCTGCTTTGGAAGGTGGACTCCACTGAGGTTGCTCTCCTCCCCAAACTCAGAGTTGGCAACCCCAAATGGGCAAGAAAATGGAAGGAAAGACAGACCACAAAGCATTGTCTGCATATTGGGGGGAACCACAGCACATGAAAAAAAAAATGGGGTAGAAAGAACCTACCCCAAAACTCCTCAAAACCCTGTAAAGAGTGATGACTGGGCATGTCTGCTACCTTTCTGCAGCCAGTAAATGTTACAACGGTAATTATCGCACAGGTGTGGCCCCACAATGGTGGCTGTGGGCAACTAAGTTGATGGGGAAAACCTTCACCCTGGGAGTCAAAGTAGAAGAATGTATCAAAAGACAATGACCCCCCCCCCCCTTAGGCATGCATCCTCCACACCCAATACACCATTTATTTTAAATGACAAGGGTGATTGTCCCTTTATTCTAGAACAGGGGTGTCGAACTCATTTGTTATGAGGGCCGAATCTGACATAAATGAGACTGGGACATGTCAGCTTGGGTCAAGCCATGTTGGGCCGGGCCACGTGTGTACCTATTTAAGATTAGGTAACAGAGATATATGGATTTGATAAAGAACACACACACACATACACATGTTTAAAAACTTAAAACATGCTTGAAATGTTAGCACTCATTGATCTTAAAGATGCTTTCTTTGTATTTCTCCCATGGGATCCAGGGAACTGGGCAAAGGAAGCTCTGGCTCTTTTTTCCTTTCCTTGGAGACGAGCCTCAGTCAGTTGAAGGAAGAGAGGCTTGGCTCAGTAGCTCCACTGTGCAGTTGAGAGAGCCCGGCAAAGCAAGCTATTCCTACCCCCTTTCTCCCCAAGGGAGGAGCCTCAGTCAATGGAGAAAACAGAGGTTTTGCTCTGTAGCTCCTGTGTGATTGAGCAACCCATGCAAAGCAAGCTGTTATGCAGAAGGAAGCAAGACTTGGGAGAAGGAAGTAGATGACAGCCAGTTGCTTGGGAGCTTGATAGGAGCCCTCTGGGGGCCTGATTCAGCCCCCAAACTGCATGTTTGACACCCCTGTAACATTTCTGAAATTAAAATAAGATGAATACAAAAGGATAAAAAAAATTATGTATTCCACCAATTTTTAGCTTGAAACAGATTGTTGCAATATAACTTACTATAGCAATATTGCCTAACAAAATTTCAAATTACTTAATTAACACAATATAGTCACAGCCAATGTTTAACACGTAATATTCTTATGTTATTCTTCTTTAATCAGTTTCTGAGAAGTGCTCACAAATGATGTTTAATGTTCCCAGGCTGGTACAGCTGAGTAATTAAAACAATTATGCTTAAGGTATATCCAGACTTAAAGTTACTCATTTCTTGTCAGGCAGAAACCAATTACAAGGCTCGGAGAATCATCTACTCCTGCTCTTCATAGGGGCAACAGTAATTAAATACAACAGGTGGGAGAAACAAATAAATGAGAGGGGACAAAACAAGAAGTCGTAAATCAAGCCTTACTCTGTACATTAAGCAATTTGTAACAGCACACATTGCTTGCCCACCTATTGCAAGCTGGCACTCTAGGACTTTGATTATGCCTTTAAAATGAGATAGATGTTCACATCATGTAAGCGTTTCATAAAGAAATACTACTTCCCAATGCCCTCAGGGCACCACTAGTTTGAAAGCATCCTCAGTCCCCATGTCGAGCTTATAATTATAACAAAGGGTCCATGAGGAATGTTATTTTGATGTGAGGAACTTTAAACAAGTGCATTCTGTGGTGGTTCTACCTTCTGAGATGACTGTATCACATAAGCACCTTCTGAAGATTTTGGATAACTTTCAATAGGTCAGTATATTTTTGCAAAGGATTTTTAGAGCAACTATGAGTGTGTTTGTGTTAGTATCATAGGCTGAGTTGTCAGCCTCCAGCTGGGGCCTGGAGATCTCCCAGAATTACAACTGATCTCTAGACTACAAAAATAAGCCCCCTAGAAAAAAATGACTGCATCTCCACCAAGGTCCCTCCCCTCTCCAAACCCTGTCCTCCCAAGGTTCCACCCCCAAACATTCAGGAATTTCCCAAGCCTGAGTTGGCAACCTTAAATTATAGGTTATGTAAAAATTCCACAAGCACACCATGCCAGAAGGACTGAAAGTTCTAATGGGACAAAATCAAACAGCCAACAACTAGGGTTGCCAGGCCCCCAGTTCGGCCAGGCAATCCCTCAGTCTGCAGAGCTCCAATCCTAGGCTTGCAGCTCTCAGGTCCCGGTGTTGGATTCCCCAGTTTCTCAGGCTCCTCCCTGCCCCAACAGCCACAATGTGCCTTGGACTCTGTGTGTGCCTTTAAATCTCAGCTGGAGGAAAACTACATGGGTGGGACGAGCAAGCAGAACCATGTGTCTCTTCCCAGTGAGTCTGTGAACTATGTGAGAAAAAAAGAGAAGCCAGTATAGCCCCTCTGTTTGTTTTGCATCAGTTTCAGAAGTCATGTGTATAGTAAAATGGAGTTACCTATAACCTGATTATGGAATGGAGGAAAACCACCCCCTAGGGTGTTGTTAGCCGCCCTGAGCCCACCTCGGCAGGGAGGGCGGGATACAAATAAAATTTTATTATTATTATTATTATTATTATTATTATTATTATTATTATTATTATTATTAGGCTGCTCTCTTTTCATTTTCCCATTAGTCTGAATAAGCTGGTTGAAATACAGTTGAAATACAGCAACTCAGTAAATTGCCACAGTGAGATCACAAAAAGTGTGTGCTTGCAAACTGTTTATTTTAGCTGTGCATGTGCATGTGTTTGTGTGTATGTTCACTTTCATTTCGTGGAAGCTGCTGAGGGACAAGGATATGAAGACTGTATTCAGGGGCACTGCACTGCTGTATTTTTGTTTATTTATTTCAGGGAATGGGAAAGTGTCCTGGTTCCACCCCCAAAGTCCCCAGATATTTTCTGAGTTAGACCTGGCAACCCTTTCCAATCTGCCACTCCCCCCAACAGGGATGTTGATGTGATGATGTCACTCGGAAGTAATGTCATCACGCAGGAGATATTGCATGACAATGCTTTGGTTTTGGGGCAAACTCTATGGTTTTGTAACTAAAAAACATAGTTTCACCCAAAACCTAGAACATCATGTGCAATGTTGGCAATGCAATGACATCACTTCAGAGTGACATTGTTGTGCCATGTGTGCTTTGCCCAGAAAGTCAACATGTAGCCTAGCCAAGGGTTGAGCTGGCCATTCTCAGGGGTGGATTGGTGCAGCCAGTGGCACTAGATGACTGTCCTGACAATGAGCACAGGACCCCACCTCAATGGCACGATCCAGGCCTGGCCGCCAAACCAACCCACAGGCCGTTCCTTTCATCTTGGAAATACCAGGGTGTGTTTTATGAATTTGGTTCAAGACCAGCTCTTTCAGTTTACAGGATATTGCCACTCTGCTCCCCTGCATGAGGTACACAGTATGAAATCCTAGTTCCAACTATTTGTGGAAAAATGGCTGAAAGTTCTCTTCCCAGACCTGGGCAGGCCACCCATGTTGCACCCAATCCAGAATAGGTGCCAATTGCACATCTCTACAGGTTTCATGGCTGGTGTGCTCTGCAGTCACAAGAGCCCCACTGAGCAAATCTACAAGTAGGATCATATTTTTTCAGTCTGGTACTTGTACTGGGAAATCAGATAATGGTAGCCTACTGCATGCATCTACATTAGAATGCAGTCCACCTGCCGGAATTGAATCTCATACTGGTAGACTGATAATGTCAGGGCCCAACACTGCATCCTGCTAGAAATCATTGTAGGGACTGGTTTGTGTTCATCCAAAAGTGTGAGCAATGGTTTATGGTCCATAAGGATGGTGAATGCCTGGCCATACAAATAGAATAGTGATGGAATGTCTTGACTCCAAAAACAACACCTAAAACCTCTTATAGTATCCCTTTATATAATAAAAGCCTTTTTATCTTGCCAAATGGAGCACTCTGATTGGTTGGGACTGTGCATTAATTTTTGGCCCATCAAACCATCTGTCAACTGCTCTTGCATTGCATTGGTAGACTCAGCTCTCCCCTACCCACTGCTGGCCCCAGGACAGACAAGGACTGGCCCTCTGGGGAAACTGCTAGGCAACTTTTCTCAGTAAAAAGCAACCAAGCTTGGTTCTCTCAATAAAAGTAAAGTGGGGAAGGCCCTTTCAAGTCCTATTTTGGCCTTTGAGGAAGAACTCATTGGTTGACTTTGCTCCTCTCTCCCACCTGAGTGGCTGCTGCCAGCCAGCCAAGCTGATTCTGTCAGTAAAAGGCAACCAAACTTGTCTACCTAGTCTCCCATATGTCTACCTAGTCTCCCATTGGCTAATCCACCTGTTGCACTGCTTTGCAGAGGAAAGAAAGAAAGCCTTCCCTCAATTGGTTGAGGGGCAGAGGAGGAGGGAAAGAGCCACAGAGAAAGCCTTCTCATGACTGGATGAGGGAGAGGGGAGGAGGGAAGGCTTTCTCTCAATTGGCTGAGGACTCCTCCCTGTCCTCCTCCAGAAGGGAAACTGACAGAGACGGTGTGCAGGGGGGAATGGCATCATATAGCACCAGGCTAGATACAGAGAGAGGGGGGGAGGGAAAGTGAAAGACAGAGAGAGATTGAAATCCTGTGCTTAAGACCAACAACGTTATTAGAGCGTGAGTGTTGGTCTGAAAGGTATTACTAAAGGCCTCTTAGGGAGAAATCATTGGGGCCAGTCCTGACTATGGCTGCCAGTTCCAGGATGGTGGGAAATTCCTGGAGATTCTGTGGTGGTGTTTGAGGAGGGCATAGGAGTTCGGGCTTCAGAGCAGAGTCTGCCAGATACAAGTTCTTGCTCTGGAAGCTGACTGGTGATTTCAGACCAGTCACAGATTTTCAGCCTAACCTACCTCACAGCGTTGTGGTGCAGATCAATGGGGGGAGAGGAGAAAGATGTAAGCATCAAGCAGTGTCAAGAGATGTTATACAATGCTGGCCCTACCCCCCAAATCTCTTGGGGGGTTGCCTGTCTGACAACCCTATTCCCTGTCCAAAATGGTATGTAGCACAAAATGATGTACTAAAATCCTGATGTTGGAAATGGGTTACCACACGCAGATCTCCCCCACTAGGAACACAAAAAGGTGGGCAACAAAGAGAAGAGGCAACACCAGTACCTATGGAAAGAGTGCATGTGTTTCTCCCTCTTGTACCTTGCTCACACCACTGAACAGATGATGTGCAGTCATTAATCTCTCCCCCCACACATACACATTTAAACAATTAGCCTCTAGTATTCAAAGGAATTTTCATCTAAAAACATCAATTTCCACTCAGATTCTCAGTTGTGTTTTAGCACATTTGTGAAATAACATACTTTGTACATTTTTTTTTCCTTTAAGAAAGAGAGAGGGGGGAAACATGGAGAAAATCTGAAGGATGAAGGGCATAAATGACTCACTTCTGAACAGCAGACTTGGTATATAGTGATTGAAAATGTTATATAGATAAGTGTAGGCTAGACAAGATGGAATGTGTATTTTTTGCATATTTGTACATATATTAATATAGCTGTAGGCTATGTTCTTCCACTGTGAATTCAGACTTCCCTTCTTAGAGGATGAGGGAAAACAGGGATATGCTGGTTTGCTTTTGTTTTCCTGCTTAGTACATCCCCAGCTCCTTGATGTATTAAGCGATTGTCAGTAGCCCATTACACTGCTGCCTGCCACTGACTGCATCGTGCCAGCAACATTGGTTTCCAGTAGCTACACTGAACTTGATATCCCTTTTACCAGCCTACTCCTGCCCCACAGAGACACTTTGAAAAAGAGAGGAGAGCTGTGGCACATTTGCTCAGCTTGGCTGGCCTGCCTGATGACTAACACAGCAGGACACCAAAGGAAGAAGCAAGAGCTTTCTCCAAAAGACACCCTCCTCACCCGGCCCCTCCTCTCCCCTCTGTTGTTGCAGGCAATGGCTAATGGTTTCTCTGACTACCTTTGACCAAGCAGGTAGGGGGCAGTTCAATTCATTGTGTCTTTTTTTCTTATATAACGAAAAAACGCGTCTGTCATTATGATAAAGGGGGCTTATGTTGCAGAAAATCCTGGGGAACATACAGTACATCTCTCTGAACTCTGTGCATGGAGATATATTGTCCCCTCAACAGTCAGAAGAAAGAGACGGACAGAAGATTGAGATAAGTAAAGGCCACTTTATTATTTATATGATGTAAGCAGCAAGGGCAAAACTAAACAGTATAGAATAGGTCCAGGCCTAGGATTGCCCCTATTGGGTGAGCCACCTTGCCCTTGGCATGAGTCAACTTTATGTGGCTTGGACCCAGCTGGCATAGTAGGCTACCCCCTGGATATCCAGCTCCAAAGACGCACAACTTGAGAGGAGTATCCAGGGTGGTACCACAGGCAGTCTGCATTCCCAGCCCTGAGTCACACAACCTGAAGGCTGATCCTGACAGGCACCTTTTTCCCCAAAATGTCAGGGTGCCAAATGGTGCTCACCAATTTGCTTTCCCTTTTACCTGCCACTGCCAAGGCCAAGCCTCTACTTAGGCCTTGAGCCCCACCAGGCAGCCTAAAGCCTCCTGCAGCTCTTCCTGCAAGTCCTCCATATATAATATTGTCCTTATCATGTCCTTATCATGTACCCCATCATTTCTGGGCAGGTCAATCACGTGAACTTGTATCCCAGAGAGAGGTAACTTGTGCCCAGTCCACCTGCCATCACAGTCCTCAGACAAGGCTGAGAAAAACCAGGTCCCCCAACATGCCGCATGAGGCAGAGGACACCGCCTCTCCTTGCACAGTGAGGCCCACCCTTCTTTAAGGCCCAAGTTATTTCTGTCCAGACCAGGACCCCCCCCCCCCTTGCCACATGAGGCAGAGGACACCACCTCCCCTCACACAGCAGGGCCTTCCCTTTCACAAGGCCAAGATCACTTCCACCCCCATGGATCAACAGTGGCCACAACTGGTTACACTCATGTCTTATGGTGACTGGCAATAGTTAGAAAAAAAACACAATTAACAGCAGAACATCAATCCCTTGCCAAGCAATATTCAGATGGACATAAAGCTTATAGTACTTGGACTTCCAATGCCTGAACCATTGAATGACTAGAGCTGAATAGCCCCCTAGCGACTGCTGTGGAGCCTCCCGCACTCCAAAAAAGATTGAGTCCATCCTCCAAGCCCCACACTGTCATTGTACCACCACTACAGACAAAGATCAACCTCTGCCTTGCCTCTAGTGCCCCACCCTATGGTGTGGGAGCTGAAGCCTGGCCGTGGCATTGCACAATCTCTTAATGCATGCTCTGCCTGGTGCCACTACTGTACATGTGAAGTTAACGTGGCCCACCAACTGCTGCTGCTCCACCATAGTAGCCTTCACCTTTTTGCCTGAAAGAAGAGATCCTAACCAGCAAGTCCTCAACCTTTCCCTTAGGTGATTTTGAAGACTGCTGCCATGTATCTAGCTCCATACCCTGGAAAGTCAAAACCATCCCTGGCCCTTGAGAGGGATGGGGGCAGAGCCAGCCTCACAAGTCAGTCAGTTCTGCCCCATGCTGTGCCTCCTGGGATCTGAGGTGCCATCTTGCTTGCCTTTTCTTCCTTCCAGGGGTAGTAAAGGCAGCTCCCAGCTGCAAGTGCCAAAAGGGCTGCAGCAACCAGGCAAAGCCAGATTCTCTCTTTCAAAAGAGTGTCTGGGGCAATGTTCCCTCTAAGCAGAGTTAGCATGAGCTAGCCCACAAATTTTTAACCTCCAGTTCACACATTTTTGTCTTAGCTCAGGAAGGATGACCCCAGATCAACCTACTTTATGCAGCAGCTCACAACTTTAATGCCAGTAGCTCACAAAGTAGAATTTTTGCTCATAAGACTCTGCAGCTTAGAGGGAGCATTGGTCTGGGACTATATGCTAATGCTTCCCATCAGTGACCCCATGTGCTTTACTTTTTCATTGGACCAAATGGAGTTCAGTTATGTGGGAGGAAATAAAGGCCAAGGGGTAGATTTGGATGGAGATTAATATCCTTCCCCTGCCCCCAAGAACTCCATTTCTTAGGTGAAAGATCAGGTTTTCTTTCTTTCCCCCCATTCTTCTATCATTTGTGGCCCATAAAACTTAATGAACTTCCCCAGATAATTAAGAATGGCAGTTAAGGTCCTGTTCAAAATACTATCACATAGGGAGATAAGGACAGTGAGGGGAAACAGAGGCAGTGGAGGGTGGATTCCCAGAGAAAGTACACAAATACTTATCTAATGTTTATGTGTTCCTTGGATGACTTCTAGTTTGCTGTACCTTTCAAATAAATGAAAGTGTTGTATACTTAGGTGTGTCTTTCATAGATGTGTAAAAGAGCTCATCAGTTCCAGAAGGAATCTCAGTAGTGCTCAGAAAAATCAATTACAGATTGATAAATGTCCAGACAGCTAAGTTAGAGCTATGGTTCAGTGGTAGAACTCCTACTTTGTATGCAGGAGGTCCCAGATAGGGATGTGCAAAAAAAAATATTCGGTTTTACACGGATTCGGAAGTATACGGGGGGGGGGATTCGGAATCCCCGTATACTCCTGAATACTGCATTCGGAATAGCCGCATATACGGTAGATGCGCGGCTATTACTGAATATACGGCCCTATTATACCCTATGGGCCATTGAAATCAATGGCAAATAGGGTATATTTGAAGCCGCATGGAGGGGAAGGGGTTTGAGGGAGAGCCCCCAAATTTGCAGGGGACCTGCAGGGGACTCTCCCCTCCAACCCCCCCAAGTCCCAAAAAGATTGGGCCAGGGGGTCCCATTCCAGGGGCACCCAAAGAGGGTGCCCCTATTCCATCATTATACCCTATGGGCCATTGAAATCAATGAACCCTGCAGGCCTGGAAGCAATATAAACCCAGTTGCCAATGTCACTGCCACACAAAACACAATCTGCTCAAGGTCTGCTCTGTAGATCTGGCTGCAGCAAACCCAGATGCCAGCTCTCCAGCCCTGCCCCAAACAACACAGGGAGAGCTGGCCAACCACAACAAGCCTGCTGGTTCTGGGTCTCTCACCCAGGTGCCAGCTTCCCTGCCACAGAACACATAATCTACTCTATAAAAACAAGAAAGTGACCCAGCCCACACACACCCTTGCCAACCCCCACACCAACCAGATGTAATTTAAAAAAACCAAAACAAAACCAGCAGAATCACAAAAGGCCAAGTGTTTAAAAAGTGGCCTTTTCACCAACAAGAAAGCTCAGGCCAAATCAGTCAACAACACCCCTCCCCCCTAAAACCAGAACCAGGAAAAGGGGGACAAAAGTGGCCTTTTAAACAATGGAAATTAGGCCAAACAGCACCCCCCCCCCAAGAACCCAAAGAGAAGAGTAACAGCAGCAGCACAACACAGCAGCAACAAATCAAACACTGAATACTTTTAAAACAGTAAAAAAATTAACTTTTAACAATACAGGAACTTTGCCAACCCCTTCCCCCCAAAAAAACCCTTCACCCTAACCCCAAGAAATCCAAGCCACCCAGATCAGGGGAAGTAAAAGGACACTGCACTTTTAAAAGTCCTCTCACTAAATTAAGATCTGGTCAAATTGGCAACCCCCACCCCACCCCAGGCCCCCTCCCCAAGCAGAAACCCCTAACCCCAAATAAGCTACCCCACCACCACCACCACCCAAATCTGGATAAGTAAAGGGACTCTAAGTCTTAAAAAGTCCTTTTACCAACAATATATAAAAACAAGAACCCCAAGGCTGTCTTACCTTGTCTTCTCTAGTCCAGGGGAAGTCTGGTAAGGCTGAGTGAGAGAGCAGCAGGCAGCAGCTGAAGCCAAGGGCCAGCCAGCAGCAGCACAATCTCTCACACACAGCAGCAATGGAGGAGTCCAGCCAGGAAGGAAGACTCCTTAAAAAGCCCTGCAAAGCATGCATTTGCAATACATTTTGCAAATGTATGCTTTGGATTGGCTGCTGGGGCTCCTCTTCCCCCTCCCCCCCCCCCCGCGATCCCAGGGAGGCTATGGGAGAGGCGGGAAAAGGCAACTAAAGGCGGGAAAGTAGGCAAGCAGCTCCTTTGAGGCTGCAGAAGCTACTTTCCCTCCTTTTGAATTGACAGCCGTATACTTCCGAATAGCCATTCGTAAGTATACGGCGAGCCATATTCGGCTGCCGTATAATGGGCGCCTATGGGGATCGGCTGCAGCCTATTCCGTATACAGCCGAATCAGTGGTGATTCGGCTGTAAATACGGTTCGGCCGAACCGAATGCACATCCCTAGTCCCAGATTCAATCTATGGCATATCCACTTAAAAGGATCAGGTAGTACTGAAACACCTCTGTCTGAGACCTTGAAGAGATTATGCCAATCACAGAAGACACGGTATCCATAGTGTGGTGCCCATGAGTACCCAGACTTCCACCCACACCTTTCCTGGAGCCTATGAAGTGCTTTTATAAAGTCAGCAGGGTTAGGTGGGACTTTTCCTGGCAAAGCTTCTGATTGGCAACTGGGAGATTTGATTGGCTTTGCAGATATTTAAAATTTTTGCTTTGGCAGCAGATGCCACCAGAACAAATCACTGTGTGACTGAAGGTGAGTTGTAGCAGTCATTTTGTGGCTGGCTTCACCTCCCAGGGCAGCCATTTTGTGGATGTATCCGCCACACTATGTCAGAATTCCAATGGTTCCTGAATGCTCAGAAAGGTTGGGGACACCTGTAGTAGATAGACCCAACCTTGACAGACCAGTGCTCTGTCTCAGTATAAGACAGCTTCATATGTTCAGAGCTTCTGTGGTTTTCCTTTGGTGCAGAAAAATAGATTTAAACACACTTTCTATTTTAACAGTGTGATTCAACAGCTTCTTGACATTCAGCACATTTGCTACCAAACTACAATAAGCCTGATCCACACTATATTTGAAGGTAGATGTTTCCTTATTGTGGAACTGTGAAAAAAAAACCCTATGTAAATTTTATAGAAAGGCAATTACTACTAGTGTACTGCTTCAGATGTGCAGACAAACGATAGCAAAATTGAATGCAGTTCCTCAACCTGTAAACTGGGCAGAATTCAAAGGTTGCAGCACTTGCCAGTACTCATTTTGAACTTACCCACCCACATATGGCAGAGTCTGCAGGTCATGACACATCTGCAAGGTTTATCCCAAAGCTCTCAGAACTGATTGCATGCCCTTTCATGATAAAGAGATGTGGGACCTTTTTCGCCTCATGTAGTAAAATATTAAGGTCTTTGTAGAATTGGCAAAGTTTTGAGCCATTGTCATTTGCATGCCACTTGCTGACACTTTAAGATCTTGAAGTGTGGGGATGGGAGAGAAAAGCAGAGCAGGGACTTTGGCTAAGCCCACTGGAAACTAATTGTGTTTTGTCAAGGTTTATCTGTGCAACTGGCAACTATCTGCTCAAAGAGATTTAGTTGAAAGTTGCTTCATATTTGCCAAGAAGGCTGTTCTCTCCCCCCTCCCTTTCCTGGAATATGCTTCAGAAAAAGCACGTTATGTATCAAAGATGAAATTCAAATCCTTTCCCTGCCTCCTTTGGAACCGATTTAAGAGCCTTAAGATATTCTTTATCACATCCTGCTTTGTATGGAAAACCTTGGCTTCCCTGTATATTCTTTCCAGTGTTGTTTTATGAAAGTTCTTAATATAAAGCACAAGGGTGTTAGTCTTACTTGACTTGTTACATTACACCAGTGATAGCTCAGACCTCCAGCCATATTTTATTTCAATGGCATAGACTTGCAGCCAAATTGTACTACTGGGGTATAGATCATCCTCACGGCAGAAAAATAGCCCAGAGCTGAATTCACATCACACTCACACACAATACGCTGATGATAAGGCAAAAAAAAAATATTATTTTTTTTAAAAAAGTTGTGTGTTCACAACATGCCAGCACCTTCTGCAGCTCTGATTTTTCAAACCGCAAGACTTGGTTAAGCCACACAATTTGTAGGCCATGTCCAAGAACCAGCATCCTGAAAACAGTGGTTATATGAGCTTCATACCAAGTACTGCTCTGCATTGAAAAATTTCAATTGGAGGCAGTGTATCATTTTAAGAATAACTCCCCCCCCCCGACCCTAACTGTAATAATAGTCAACTTTTTCTGTAGTTTTTTCTGTGGCTAACATCTGCTCTTGACTTCATCCTGCTTATAAATTTATCGGATATGAAACATTCAGGTGAAAGTACCAACATCCAGGGGTGGGGGTCATATAAACAGAGAACACATGAAAGACCAGTAATCAGGGTGGGGTGTTGTTAACAATTCTTCAGCATGTGGTTTGAGCAGCTGATCGTATTCTATGTCTTTTATTGACCCACAAAAAATTATTTAAAGTAGTTTGCCAACATTGAAAATATTTTCTAGGAACTGACAGTGGTAATGTTCTGAATAAAAATATAAATTTCGGCAGGATGAATGATTTTATTAAATGATATCTTTCATACCAAGAAAATAAAGATTTATCCCATTTCTGTAACTGGAGTTTTAACTCCTTCTGCCAAGTTAAATAATTTAAATTAAACAAATTATTAATATCCGCTGAAATCTTGATTCCTAAATATGTTATCTGATTTAAAGACCAATGGTAATTTGAAATTTTTTTTATTTCTGCTTGCTGGTTTTGAGATAAATTTACTGGCATTATTTTTTATTTTGATTGGTTTACCCGCAGACCTGAAATGTCTCCAAATTGTTGTAGGACCGAATGAAGTGCTTGTATTGATGTTATAGGAGATGTAAGTAACAATAGCATATCATCTGCAAATAAGGTAAGTTTGTATTCTGTTTTACCTGCTAATATGCCTTTGATTGAGTTAGAATTTCTAATTTGTGAAGCTAACGGCTTGATAGATATTGCAAATAATAAGGGGGATAACAGGCACCCTGTCTAGTGCCTCTTTCCAATATTAGATTATTAGAAAGTTGCAAATTAGTTTTTATTACCGCAGGTGGAGAGTCATAAATAGCATTCACTGGTGTCATAAAATTTTTTCCCAAAATCCATTTTAGTTAAAAGTGTCTTAAAGTCATCTATTTCTAGCGAATCAAATGTTTTAGCTATATCTAATGAAGTTAAAACTGTTGATAATTTTTTTTGTTTGGATACATTAATGAGAGTCCACGTTTAATAATGAAATAGGTCTATAAGATGATCGGAGTGTTATATATTTTTCTGGTTTTGGAATTACTGTTACTATTGCTTGTTTCTAGGATGGTGGAAGGGCGCCTTCTAACAAAATATAATTACATGCTTTCACTAACGGATCAATTAACTCTGTTGCAAATGATTTATAGAAACCTGCTGAAAATCCATCCGGTCCTGGAGCTTTGTTGAGTTTAAGAGCACGAATTGTTTCAAAAATTTCTTGTTTAGTAAATAGTCTATCCAATTGGTCCCTATGATCTTGTGAAATAACCAATGGTGTATGTTCCTGAAAATATTTATCCATAGTGGCTTGAGATGGTTTAGTAGTAATATATAATTCTTTGTAATAATCATGAACAATTTGACAAATAAGTTCAGTTTTAGTTAATATTTTACCAGATTTGTTTTGGATCATATTTATAGGCCTATTTAAACGAAACTGTTTTGCTCTTTTTGCCAAATTCTTTAATAATTTCGGGGAATTACGCCAATGTTCTTGTTCGAGGGTTAATAACTCTTTTTGAATATTTTCACTATCTAATAACTCTAGTTCCTTTCTTTTAACAAGTAATTGTTTATAAATAGTTTTACTGCAGGTCTGCTTATGTTTAGTTTCTAGTAATTGAATATTTCCAATTAAAGCATTCCTTAACTTCTTTTTCTGTTTATTTATATAGGCAGAGTACGATATTATGTGACCTCGTAGGACCGGTTTTAAAACGTCCCAGATATATATCGGAGAACTCTCTTCTTGTGTATTTTCCTTAAGATAATTTTTGATATGTTTAATTAACTGTTCCTGAAATAACTGACTTGATAATAAATTTGTATTAAATGACCATTGTTGTTTCACTTTTGTTTTGTCTTCTAAATTTAAGCTTGTTTCAACCCATGCATGGTCACTCCATAACTTATATCCAATTTGAGAAGATACCATTTGTTGTACTAAGCCTACAGAAATAAGAACATAAACTATACGTGTGTGCACCAAGTGACACATGGAAAAAAAAGTAAAGTCCTCTTTGGGATGAAAAAACCTCCATGAGTCTATTAAGTTATATTTTTCAAACAATGTCAATTGAGTGTTATTATTATGTTTTAGCTTCCGTTTTCCACTCAAATACGTTCTATCAAAACAGTAATTAGCAATTAAGTTAAGATCGCCACCCAAAATACATTCACCTTCTTTAAAATTTTCTAGTATTTTAAAGGTTTCATTTAGAAAGCATAATTGTTCTGAATTGGGAGCATATATTACTCCTAAAGTCATTTTCTGGTTTTCAAGTATACCTTTTATAAATAAATAATGGCCTCTAGAATCTTTTAAAGTATCTTGCAATTGAAACTGAACATTTTTAGATAGTAATATAGCAACACCTCTGGACTTAGATGATCCACTAGCCTGTATTTGAGTATTAAACCAGTTAGTCTTAAAGATTAATTTGCCTTTGTCCTTTAAATGGAACATTCGGATGCAAAGATAATAAATTAGAATATACATGCTTTCGTTTAACACAATTATTCAAACTTCTTACATTTAGAGAATAAATTTTCAAATGATGAGACATAATAAATCAAGGCAAGAATAATAATTCTTCACAAGTTATAGCACTAATTAAGATGAACATAAAAAGATACAATTGCCTTATCAAAATACCTAATCTAAACTAATAACTTCTTATTCTAACAATAACCTATCTATTCTTATTCTAACAATAACCTATCTAATCCTAAAGCTGCATTTATGAACAAATGTAATACTATATATATTTTACCTAAACCTACACTAATACTATCTTAATATCTATTAAACTAATTATTGCTATCTATACTTATATAATAACTCTAATCAACCAATCTAAACTACACTATAGCGCCTAAAAATAGGAGAGTGAACCCAATGTCACTACCAATCCTGGGTACAATATAAATTGGGGGTGAAGGATTGTTTTCTTTTTAACCTGGTTTGTAACTTCTCTTCCAAACCGCCTGTCAAGTTATAATAATAAAAAATGTCATTTAGAATACATTTGTTCCATTCATTTATACCAACTTTTAGTCAATCCCTCATGATTCAGTTTGTCCAGGAGTAGCAAGTACTGGGATTTTACTGGTTTTTGTCTTCGGTGGAGTAGATTGTTGGAACAACTTTCTCTTGGTATTTTTCTTTGTCAAGTCAGTTGGCTCTTTTAAGCCTAGTTTTTTAAGCAAATTAAGTCCTGTTTCTATATCTTGTGCCTGAAGTCTGTTGCCATTATGCACTATTTGTAGAGTAGCTGGTCCAACCCATCTATATTTCTGTTGAGCCTTTTGTAGCTGCTGAGTCACTGGTTTAAGTTTTCGTCATTTGGAAATAGCCTCCGAGGGCAGATCTGGAAATATTTCAATTTTTGCCTCTTTATATTGAAACGAGCCCTGTTTCCGTGCCTCAAAAAGTATTTTAGTTTTGACTCTAAAATCAAGAAATGTCAGTACAATGTCTCTAGGACCCTTTCTTCTGGGATTAGATGGGGAGCCAAGTCTATATGCTTTAGTTATGATGGGTACAAAATCATCCTCTAGGTGGAGTTGTTTTGCAAGCCAAGCAGCCGTAAAAGCTTGCAGATCACTCATTTCAGGTTGATCCTCCAAAAATCCTCTCAGTTTAAAATTATTGTCCCTGGTCCATTTCTAAAGTATGTAGTTTTGATGTCATAACTTCAGAGTCTTTTTGCATTGTAAAGTTTCCTCTTGCAGTACTTCAGCTAAATTTTTTGCTGTGTCAGCAGTTATTTTAACTTCAAATAAAGAAGCAGATAGTTCCTGCAACTGATTTTGTAAAGGTTCCAGCAGCCTTTTTATTTGTAACACTAGGTTGTATTTCAGCTTGTTTAAATCAGCCTTTGTTACTGCTGCATCATCTACAGGAATGTCCATTGAGCTGGCAACCATTTTAAGACCGCTAGATGTCCCGTTCGCCATGCTCTCTCTCTCTGCTGTGATTTAGTAAAATAAAAGCTTACCACTTGGTTTTTGGACACAGTTTTAAATATCTTGGGTGCAGAGGGTCTTTTTGTTGTTGTTGTTTTTTCCATAAAATATCAGACACGTTTGCTTTATGGAGTATTTTCTGGCTTTTCAGGTGTCCATTCCCATCGACGCGACACCCCGCCCCCCCCCCATCTAATTTCTTACTGACAAAATACCCTCCTGCATCCAGCTATTTATTGACATATTTGTTTAGATAACTCCTGTCCTGCTTTTCTAACAAAAATATGCCCCCAGCACATACCTATTTATTTGTTTGTTTGTTTAGATTATTTATTTATTTATTTATTTATTTGGGGTTTATATCCCGCCCTTCCCACGAATGGCTCAGGGCGGCTTCCAACAATTAATCAAACTTAAAATTTAAACAATTTCAAATATAAAACAATTGAATATTTAAACAGTTAAAAACATTAAAAACAGAGTAATTCAGTTTCCTGTAAACAGATGGCTGGCCAGTTACCTCAAGTTGTTATCCTAGCTAAATATAGGCTAGGTATAGGCTAGCCGGAAGAGGGTCGTCTTACAGGCCCTGTGGAACTGCGCCAAGTCCCGCAGGGCCCTCACCTCTTCCGGCAGCTGATTCCACCATACGGGGGCCATAACGCAGAAAGCCCTTTCCCTGGTGGCCTTCAGGCGGGCTTCTTTTGGCCCGGGGATAGTGAGGAGATTTTGTGTTCCTGACCTCAGTGCTCTCTGGGGCACATGTGGGGAGAGACGGTCCTTCAGGTAGGCAGGTCCCAGGCCATATAGGGCTTTAAAGGTAATAACCAGCACCTTGTACCGGACTCGGTATATCACTGGAAGCCAGTGCAGTCTGGAGACCCGGCCGGATGTGTTCCCACTTTGGGAGACCCAACAACAGCCGGGCTGCGGCATTCTGCACCAGCTGCAGTTTCCGGGTCCAAGACAAGGGCAGCCCCATGTAGAGGGCGTTGCAGTAGTCCAACCTTGAGGTGACCGTAGCATGGATCACTGTTGCTAGGTCGTCGCGCTCCAGAAAGGGGGCCAGCTGCCTTGCCCGTCTAAGATGAAAAAATGCGGACTTGGCAGCGGCTGCTATCTGAGCCTCCATCTTTAAAGAAGGCTCCAATAGCACCCCCAGACTCTTGACCCTGTCCGCCGCCGTGAGCGGCGCACCATCAAAAGCCGGCAGGGGGATCCCCCTCCCCGGGCCGCGGCGGCCCAAGCAAAGGACCTCTGTCTTCGTAGGATTTAACTTCAGCCCGCTCAGTCTGAGCCACTCAGCCACGGCCCGTAGTGCCTGGTCAAGATTTTCCGGGGCGCAGACAGGCCGGCCATCCATCAGTAGATAGAGCTGGGTGTCATCAGCATACTGGTGACACCCCAACCCAAACCTTCGGGCAATCTGGGCAAGAGGCCGCATGTAGATGTTAAATAACATCGGGGAGAGAACCGCCCCTTGGGGCACGCCACAATCAAGTGAGCGCTTCCGAGATAGCTCCCCCCCGATTGCGACCCTTTGTCCCCGACCTTCCAGGAAAGAGGAAAGCCACTGTAAGGCCAACCCCTGAATCCCTGCGTCGGCGAGGCGGCACGTCAGTAGCCGATGGTCGACCGTGTCGAACGCCGCCGACAGGTCTAACAACATCAGCACCGCCGAGCCACCCCGATCCAGATGCCGTTGAAGGTCATCCACTAAGGCAACCAACACTGTCTCCGTCCCGTGTCCCGGGCGAAAGCCGGACTGAAATGGGTCAAGGACGGAAGTGTCATCCAGGAAGGTCTGTAACTGCTTCGCCACTGCCCTCTCAATAAGTTTACCCAGAAAGGGCAAATTTGAAACCGGCCGATAGTGTGTCAATTGGGCCGGATCTAAAGATGGCTTTTTTAAGAGGGGTCGGACCACAGCCTCTTTAAGTGGCGTTGGAAAGTGCCCTTCCGTTAGGGATCTATTTATGATATCTCGCACGGGATATCTAAGATCCCCCTGGCAAGATTTAATAAGCCAGGAAGGGCATGGGTCTAATTTACAAGTTGTTGGGCGAGCAGATACAAGAATCCTGTCAACTTCCTCCAGGCTGAGGGGGTCAAAGCCATCCAGTATGTAATCCGAGGACAGGCTCGGGGCCTCAGGTTCGCTAACTGTCTCCAAACTGGCAGGGGAGTCGGGGCGGAGTGATGCGACTTTATCCGCAAAAAATTTCGCAAAAGCCTCACAGCCTATTTCCAATTCGGTAGAATTTAACCTGTCTTGCGGCAGCGTAGTAAGTCCTCTAATTACGTCAAATAATTGTGCCGGGCGCGAAGTTGCGGATGCAATCTTAGCCGCAAAGAATGCTCTCTTTGCGGATTTGATTGCCATCTCATAGGC
Organism: Heteronotia binoei; assembly: GCF_032191835.1. Taxonomy (NCBI): domain Eukaryota; kingdom Metazoa; phylum Chordata; class Lepidosauria; order Squamata; family Gekkonidae; genus Heteronotia; species Heteronotia binoei. The sequence continues at coordinate 115,621,364 of NC_083227.1, read as the reverse complement.
CTTCAGACTCTCTCTATAAGATGCTCGGGTCACTTCGTCTCGAGTACGCCGCCATTGCCTCTCTAGTCGTCTGAGCCCCCGCTTTTGTTGCCGCAGCTCCCGGTTAAACCAGGGCGACGGTTTCGGGCGGGGGCGCAGAGGGCGCCTGGGTGCGATCTCCTCGATGGCCCTGGAGAGCCCATCGTTCCAGGACTCTACCAGACCATCCAGGGAGTCACCAGTGGGCCAGGTATCCCGTAGAGCCGTTAGGAAGCCGTTATGCCCTGATGTCTGTATTTAGAATACCCAAAGCACTATATAGTTCTAAGACTTTTAAGGAATTAAAACATTACATATCATAGAATCACATAGTTGGAAGGGATCTCCAGGGTCATGTAGTCCAACCCCCTGCCCAATGCAGGAAACTCACAAATACCTACCCCTAAATTCACAGGATCTTCAATGCTGTCAGATGGCTTTGATACACTGAAGCATTTCTATGGATGGATCCCCCCCGAGCTTGACCTTCTTACCTCCTCTCTTCTGGTGCAACCTAAAATGCTGCTCCCCTTCTTCCAGAGCCACACTGGAGGGCATTTCAGGTTACAGAGGGAAACTGGAGGCAAAAAGTAGCAGCAATGAAAAATGGTGCAATCAATCATTCCCCCATACTAGAGGTGCTGAAAAATTCACAGAAAACACAATCAGTAGGCAGACGCATCATTTTTGACAGCCACAATCACCTGTGAACTGAACATCCAGTCTGTCTGCTAGTCTGCCATCTGCCATTTTGTGGATGTATCTGCCTAGAATGGTTGTTGAACAGCTTTGTAGCTGCATAGTAGCTCTAATTGTGGAGTCCCTTTCCTTCCCATGCAAGGGAATGTGTGTATTAGGTGAGAGGTTTTTACCCAGGGTAATGGTTGGTTAGATCAGGTAATTAAATGAGGAGGCATTATACATCGCATAAGGCTGTATGAAAATTCACATGTCTAAAATAACATTGGTAACTGAGCGGTGTGCAGCCACAGCAGGTCTAACAGAGAGTGGGGAAATAGGATTCCCGTCAGGCTGAGAGTACAAATGCATTAAATAGTGCCGATTGGTCACTCACACAATTCTGTACTGTTTAAAGCAGGGGTCCTCAAACTACGGCCTGCGGGCCAGATGCGGCCTGCTAAGGATGTTTATGCGGCCTGCTGGGTTATGGCAAAATCAGACCGGAAGTGACGTTCGACCTAAACTCGCGTTAGCAATGCACACTTCCGGCACTGGGCTGAGGCGGCGGAGACAGAGTGTGAGGTGATACCGAGGTGAGGTGAGTTCCCAGGCCGGGGTGTGTGGTGTGGGGAAGGGAGAGAGACGCAGAAGACGGAGAACTGATGGCCCACGGCCTTGTACAGTAACGGCAGTCCGGCCCTCCAACAGTCTGAGGGACAGTGAACTGGCCTCCTATTTAAAAAGTTTGAGGACCCCTGGTTTAAAGGCATGCAAAGTAACTCATCAAAAAGTTTAGAATCATTTGCAAACAGCCAAAATGACTGGCACCCCTTTTACTGGCAGCAACTCCTACTTACATCAATCACTCTCCTGGTCCACTGCTGGGAATAACCAATTATTCATATAATTATATGAATTCATATAGTAATTTTGGCTTTTCCTGTACAGAAAAAAAAACACCCAGAGATGTTCCCTTACAATTAATCGCTTTTCTGATGTCAGTTTTGCTATTGCTTTCCTTAGCCAAAATATTCAAGTAACATGAGCCAAAGAAACTCTTACATGTGTATTGAGCTTCCAACATTTCCTTGTCCAGCTACAACTCCTTGAGCTCTACTGAAGACAGCTTTCAGCAGTTCATCGATTCCCCCATAATAGATGATTTTAGGGTAAATATTCTCTTCAGTCCTGCTGCAGGTATGGAAATTCATGTTCTGTCTTTTGGATTCTGGTCTTGTTCTCATGAATTTCTATGTTTGGCAGCAAAGAATCTTTCCAGAACTGTATCACTTCAGTCTGCAGATAGAATATCACATTTTTAATGCTTCCAGATATGGAACAGCAATATAAAAATGCAGGGTCCCCATCTGCATTCAGCAGTGGCATCATCCTAAAATAATTGTTCTGTGTACACCTCTGCTCTTACCTTGGGTTTACCTATGTTCTTCACTAATTTTCTCCAGGTTTCTGTACTCCCAAAATTCTGCCGCTTCACGCTCAACATAATAGGTAAGTGCACTGGAAAAGCTAGTATAGTGCCCGCGAATTTTTACTAGATGGGCCCATTTCAGTATGGTCTTTGTTAATTATTCTTAAGGAAGAATGCCTGTGGGAAATGCTAAATTCATTGTACCAGCTGTGGGTAAAGAAAATCCATGTATATTATTTATATTAATACCAGCATTGGTTTTATCGTCATCCATGAAATCCATAGCTCAGAGGTACTGAGCATTTTAAAAATGAGCATGATTATGATATTTCCCCCCTTACTTTCAGGTATATTTTGCATTCCAAGTGCACCATCCATGGGATTTAATAATCCCAGGAGATATCGTTGAAGAGACTGGGGGAGGGAGAAGATTTGCATTTTAAATAACAGAACTCACAAGTGTCACCCTGATTGCTCTCCTGTGCCAAATAAACAGAAATGTCTGAGCTAGAAAAGAAGTGTTGCAGAGAGGAAAGGATTAATGCATTCAATTGGATGTTTGATATAGGATCAGATTAAGGAAGCAAGTAAATCTCCTAGTGACCTTCTCTTCTCCCCACCCAAGCTATATGGTACCCATGGGAATAGGTGGCTATGATTCGAGCCTTAGAAATCAAGAGTTTTGTAAATTTCATGTTAGAAATTTTATTTACACTCTTAAGACTTGAAGCTCTTGCTATCCCAAAATGTAGGTGGATGCCAATTGAGGGATTACTGCCTCTGAAGCAGCAAGAGTGAGCTCCAATTGACGGAATTAAAGCAGATTCTGGGAGTTCCTTCATTAATAAGCCTGAAAAGGAAGAGGGAAGAAAACCACTATCAATACCAAAGGCCATATTTCTTTAAAGGCCTCTCACAGATCAACCTGCCAGATCTTTCATACTAAATGGACACAAGGATGATCATAAAAGCATTCATGTGGGCAGGGCTTTTTTTTCCCTGGGGAACATCTCAGAACAGAGTTCTGAAACCATGGGGAAAAAATTCTTTAAAACTAAAAAGTTCATGAGGGGCATTGGGAGAGCATGGCAGTCTTTGATCCAACACAGTATTGTTAAAACATGGTTGCTTCAAGGTCATCATTCAACATCAGGCACCAAAAAGCAAGACTCAAAAAAGAACGGAGGAAGTTGGTGATATGTCTAAAGTTATAGTAAGACAATCTATATGGTCTTTAAGGTTCCCCATTGTTCTTTCCCCTTTCCAAGTTTCCCATAAATACTAATAAGTCAGGAACTCCATCTATATAGCCATGTTTACTTTCCTCCCTTATAACTTCCAGCTTTGATTTTTTTTTTAAAGTAGGTCTCTAACTGTTTTCATTTTGAAGCTACAAGAAGAAATGTGCAGGATGTTTTTGTTCTTTTGAGTGAATTTATACCCACTCAATCAATGGCCTAATCAAACAGACAGGTGTCTAGTTCACATGTTTCTTCCTGGTCATATATTTGTATTTATTTAGAACATTTTAATGCCTGCTCTCCAGGAATCTCCCCAAGGCAACTTACAAAATATTTTTAAGAGAATTAAAATATATTACTTAAAATCCAGCATTAAAAAGTCTTAGCTCAGCATAAAAACATAGTGTGCCACTACCAAAAAGCCCTGTCCCTGGTTGCCATCTGCCTCACCTCTGAAGGCAGAGGCACTGAGAGTAGAGCTTGTGAGGCAGATCTCAAATCAGGGGTGAGGAACCTCCATCCTGAGGACCATATAGGGCCCGCGAGGTCACTTGGTGTGGCCCTTGGGGATTGCTGGACTGAACTGAGACATGTGGCAGCCTCCTTTGGGCTTGGCTGGCCAGTGAGGATCGTGGGGCCCAGCCGTGCTGTGCAGCAGCCTCCCCAGGGCCAGGCAGGGATCACAGGGCCCAAATGTACTGTGCGGCAGCCTCCCTGGGGCCTGGCTGGCCAGCCAGAAAAAAAGGCACTCCAAATAGAAGCTTGTGGTGCCAGAAGCAGTGCTTGGACTGGGCAGCACTGCATGTCTTCTTGAAAGGGACAGTGTCCCGAGCGTGGGGATGTGTCACTTGGGGTGGTTCAAACATTGTTTTGGGGTACAGCCTGGTGCCAGTGTCTGCCTCTTTGAGTGTCCTGGGGGCACCTTGCTCTGGAGCAGCTGGCATGAGAACCGCTCATTGGACCATGAAGCAGCACGTCTTCTCGAAGGGCAGAGTCCCCTGAATGTGGGGGCATATGATATATGGGGGTCCAGATCTTATTTTGGGGTTCAGAGCTTTCAAACTCTCTTCAGTGTTTTTGGTTGAATTAACAAATAAGGAATGAATAAGGAATGAATAAGGAACTGTGAATAAGGAACCAACTTCAGCCTCCTAGGCCTAAGGAACATGGCAAGAAGTCTAAAAAAGCAGCTAAGGTCAGAGTGACCCAACACTCACTCTGCAAATGAAAGTTGGCCCCCTCCCAGCTGAACGGCAACGCCGCTTTCAGGCTTGGGGCCGTGTTTGCCCTCCCAGAAGGAGGGAAGGCTGGCGTCGGCTCCCCAACATACGGGAAGCTAAGAGGTGTGGCGTCGGGGCTATAAAGCCCCAGCCCCGCCCAGAGCAACGCAGTTCGTTTTGGCTCTCGGGAAGGAGAGCCACATTGCTCGGTAGCAGGGACAAGGCCGGAGCGTGGGAGCACATGCGGGCGGCAGTCGCGGCACAAGTGGGGCTGAGTTCCTTTTTGAAGCAAGAGCAGGGTGAGCGGCAGCATGACACATGGAGCTCTGGGGAGCGTATAGCTCCGTCGTCCAGTACCCAGCCCTGGCAGCGGGGGTTGACTTCAGGGGGGTCTTTAGCCTGGGTCAGGGGAGGCCTTTGGTGAGGGAGTTGGGCCTTAGTGCCCCCCCACCCTGCCCTGTCTCATTCATTGCGGGGGTAGGCAACCAGGGAGTGTTGGGCCTTCTCCCCCCTTCTCTGTTTCACCCCCCCCTTCACCTGCCCACCTCCCCCCCTCCTTCTGGGGGCTATTACAGGGAGTACAGCTGGTGCAAGGTGCACCCCTCCCTCCCCATTTTCAGGTGTGCACTCCTGTCTGGGGGGAGCTGGTTCCTAGGAATCATCTGGGGGGGGTGTTTTTTCTGGGGGGGGGTGTCAGGGTAAGATAGCGGTATGCATGGCGCCCAAGAAGGTTCAGGGCCCGTCCAAGGGGAAGCAGCCCACAAAGAAATGAGCCCAGCAACCCAGTTCCCATGGTGACTTGGGTGAGGAGGCCCAACTTAGGCAGGCCATTATTGGGCAACTGGCTGCAGAGGGGCGTGGCCGGGGCTCCTACATGGGAGGGGCGGTGCCAGGCATCCGGGTGGTCTTCCAAGTTGACCTTTGAAAAAGAGGTTCTGGCTCACCTTTCTGCTTTGCAGGGTACGACGGTTGGTGCGGATATGCGGCAGGAGCCTGACCAGGAGGACGATGCTGATACGGAGGTGATAGGCAGCAGGGAGCGCGGCATCCATGGAAAGGAGGGGGAAGTAGTGCATCCAGCTCCAGCTGTGGCAGTGGCTGTCTGCCCCTCGAGGGTAACGGGTAAGTCCCCAACACAACCCCAGTTGCCAAGCTGGCCGTGGGGCACGGTCCAGCCTAGCACCCCTCAGGGCTTAGCAGGTCCAGTAGTGGCATTGCCAGGACAGTCGGAGCCTTTTGGGCAGCAGGCACAGGCCGGACCCTCCTGGGCTTGGGGCGCGCACTGTGCAGTGCCTCAATACCATGGTTTTGTTGGGCCTGTTTCACAGCCCTCTGGGCAAGGGGTGGCCACGACTTCGTTACAAGGCACCGCTGGTTCTACGGCGACACCGGGGGTACTGCCGTGGGGGGGGCAGCACCAGTTGTCCCAGCAAGGTGGGTGGTTTGGTTATCAGTGGGGTACCTGGCATTATCCTCCTAATCCTTATGGGTCCATCCCCTTCCATGTCCTATCATACAGTGACACTGCACTGCCATTGGGGGATCATTTGACGGTTGCAACTCGGGATAAGATCTTGAGGGGCGAATATGTGGATGTGTTCAGTCTTCTCTTTAGAGAGCTCGAAAAAAAAGATGAGGAGCTCGACAATAAGGAGAAAGAGAAGCTGAAACGTTGTAAGGTGGATAGAACCTGGTCCAACTGGTTGCCAGGTTTCTTGATCTACACGGGGGTCATAGCAAGGGCGCAGCCTTTATGGGCCGCAGCGTTGTTTCAATATTGTGACATAGTGCACCGTGCATATACGGATTTCGTTGGTACAGCATGGTTGCAATATGATGAGGCCTTTAGGATGAGGGCTGCAGTCAATCCGGGGCTTCCTTGGGATCAAATCAACCAGCAGCTTTGGCTCCAGTTGATGTCCCCTGCGAAACCCAATACAGGGGACAGGGTCGATAGTGGGCACCTGGTACATAAACAACAGAACAGCACAGGTGCCTGCAGTGTGGCGGGCCAGTTGGTTCAAACCCGGCTTCTCTGCTGGGAATTTACGTCCAAGGGCGTGTGTTCCAGGAAGGCCTGCAAATTCAAACATGAGTGCCCGCTGTGCGGGGGGCCTCATGCCTTTTCAGTCTGCAGTAAATTAAGAACAAAGGCTGGCCCCAAGCGCCCCGGGGGGGGGGGGTAGCCAACAGCTGCCTGGAAAAGGGACCCAGTCCCATTGGTCTGAAGGTACTTAGGAGGCTGTTGGCTAGTTACCCCCTGATGGTATCAGGGGCTAGTTACCCCCTGATGGTATCAGGGACCTAGGGTCCCTTGTTCGGCCCCTAATCTGCGCTCGGTGATAGGGATGGAACACGTGGTCAGGGCAAAAATAGCCAAGGAATGCTTGGAAGGGAGGGTCATTGGCCCATTTGAGACCCCACCAATACCCACATTACAGGTATCCCCCTTAGGAGTGATGCCTAAGAAAGTGCTGGGGGAATGCCTTCTAATACATCATCGGTCTTACCCCAGGGGTGGATCAGTGAACAATGCCATTCCGGAAGTTCTTTGTTCCGTCAAGTACACCTCCTTTGACCAAGCGATCAAAGTGATTCGGGGTTGCAGTGTAAGGGCCGAAATGGCAAAATGCGACATTAAGTCTGCATTTCATCATCTGGCAGAACACCCAGAGGACTTTGATTTACTGGGTTTTGCATTTGAGAAGTTCTACATGGACAGGGCCCTGCCCATGGGCTGTTCAGTGTCCTGTGCCACTTTTGAAAAGTTTAGTTCTTTTATGGAATGGGCACTGCGGGCCAGGTCGGGGTCCAGCGACACCGTTCATTACCTGGACGACTACCTTTTCATGGGTCCCATTGGGTCTGGACAATGTGCCAGATTATTGCATTCATTCGAGGACCTTGCTCGGGAACTTGGGGTGCCATTGGCTCATGAGAAGACAGAGGGCCCCAGTTCAGTTCTTACTTTTCTAGGCATCGAGTTGGACACCACACAGCAAACCTCAAGGCTTCCGGTTGACAAAGTGGTGGGCCTTAGGGTCAGATTGGCTTCTCTTAAACAGCAGCGCAAGGTGTCGCTGTTGGAGCTTCAGCAGCTGGTGGGGCATCTCAACTTTGTGTGCAAAGTTGTAGCCCTGGGGAGGGCCTTTTTGCGGTGCCTGTGTGACGCCATGGGGTCCCTGAGGCTTCCTTACCGCAGAGTGCGAATGACCGCTGGTATGCGAATAGACTTGGAAGTATGGGAGGAATTTTTTAATTCCTTCAATGGAATTTAATTTTGGTGTGAAGACTTGAAGGTAGAAGCGGAGCTCCAGACATCTTCGGACGCAGTGGGGGCTACCGGTTTTGGAGTATATTTTAAGGGGCATTGGTGCATGGAGCAATGGCCCGCGGTGTGGTTGGACAGTGGGTTATGTCGGGACTTAACCTTTTTGGAGTTTTTTCCCATCATGGTAGCTGTCTGGCTTTGGGGAGATCAGTTGGCCAACTATACAGTGCATTTCTGGTGTGATAACATGGCTGTTGTACATGTTATCAATTCTTTGTCATCAAAATCAGCTGTGGTAATGAACCTGGTGCGATCTTTTACATTGCGTTGCCTCCGGCTGAATATCCTATTTCTTGCCCGGCACATTCCAGGAGTTTGTAATGGGGTGGCAGACGCTCTACCTCACCAACAGATGGAGCGTTTTCGCCTGCTTGCTCCAGAAGCGGACCCACGACCAGCACGAATGCCACTGGAGCTTTGGCAGCTTGGGAGGCGGAAGCCGGTAGGGCAATTCAACTAGCTCTAGCACTGTCAGGACCCAGACCTGCAGACGACGACGGGCAGCTTCTGTTGCCCTGGCAATCGGCCAGGACGCTGGCTGTCGGCTGGGGTGTTTCCAAAGGCAGCACGAGCGTTATCTTTACAGTCCTTAATTGGTCTGCACCATAAATCAGGCCAGCTGAAGGGAGTAGCGAAGTGCGGAGTCTCAGGAATGCAGAAGGGTCATCAACCAGGGAAAGCAAGCCGAATGTATACAAAGTACTTAGCCAAAGCAGAGTCCAGTTTCCAGTCCAAAAGTCAAGCCGGGTCGGGAAGCAGACAGGTTCGTTCAGCAGGCAAGGGGGTGCAGGGCGCGGTCACGTCGGAGGGTGATCATTCGTTGCCAGCACAATTTGGCCTGAGGCCAGGATCCCAGATATAGTGTGCTGGCTAATTGGCTTGTTAGAACTCTGGGCTCAGATCTCTCCTAGCACGCCTGCGTGCTTCTCTACGCCTGTTTCTGAACTCCAGCCGTCTCCTCTCGCGTAGCCGTTCTGCAGGTGGTGGTGATTCTGGAGGCGATGAGCTAGTGCCTGGTGTGGCCTGATCGGTTTCAGGTGGCCCCTGCTGCTGGCTTGCTCCTTCAGGACTTACGTCCGACGTTGGTAGAGGCATCTGCACAGCAGGGGCGGGGTCAGAAGCAGGCACCTGCTCTGAGTCAGCAGGGGCAGGCATGACACTATCCCCCCCCTCAGGCCCCCCCTCATCCAAGCCGCCTGGCTTATCTGGGTAGGCCTCGTGGAATTGCTGGAGCAGGTCAGGGGTATGCAGGTGGGTAGCCGGTTCCCAGGAACAGTCCTCGGGAGGGTAGCCCTCCCAGTCCACCAGGTACTGGAGCTGACCTCGGTGCAGCCGGGAGTCCAGGATCTGACGGACCTCGAACTCTTCCTCATCGTCCACCAAAACCGGTGGTGGAGGCGGTGGTGGAGTGTCCCTGTTTGGGTCCGGTGCTGCCGCTGGTTGGAGGAGGGAACGATGGAACACTGGGTGGATCCGGAGGTGGGCAGGGAGGCGTAGGCGGAACGCCACGGGGTTGATTTGCGCCTCTATGGGGAATGGACCGATGAAACGAGCGGTGAGCTTGGCGGATCGGCCAGGAGTCCGGAGGTACCGGGTCGAGAGCCAGACGGAATCCCCGACCTTGAGGGGGGCTCCGTCCTGGCGATGTCGATCCGCGGCCAGTTTGTATGCGTCTTTGGCACGTTGGAGCTGGGTGCGCAAGAGGTCGTGGAGCGCATGGAGTTCCTCGATCCGGTTGTCGGCCGCGGGGACGTTGGCGGATGGGCCGAGCGGAGGGAAGAACCGGGGGTGCAGTCCGTAGTTGGCCGCAAACGGTGTGGTCTGCGTGGAGCTGTGCAGCGCGTTATTATATGCGAACTCTGCCAGGGGCAGCAGAGAGGCCCAATTGTCCTGTTGATAGCTGGTATAACAGCGCAAGTACTGCTCCAGGGTGGCGTTGGTCCGCTCTGTCTGCCCGTCGGTCTGGGGATGGTAGGCGGAAGACAAGTGAAGCTCCGTCCCCAAACCGTGCTGGAAGGCTTGCCAAAAGCGGGAGGTAAATTGCGGGCCCCGATCCGAGATGACCTGCGTGGGTAACCCGTGCAGGCGGAAGACGTGGTTTAGGTAGAGCTGGGCAGTTTCCGGTCCTGACGGTACCTTGGCGCAGGGGACGAAGTGGGCCATTTTGGTGAACAGGTCCACCACAACGAAAATGCAGGTGTGGCCCTGGGATCGTGGTAGGTCCACGATGAAGTCCATGGACACCACATCCCAGGGACCGGCGGGAGTAGGCAGGGGCTGTAGGAGACCGGAGGGCTTGGCCGGTACGTTTTTGGCTCGGCGGCAGACCTCACAAGAAGCCACGTATCGACTGACGTCTGCTCGGACGCGAGGCCACCAGAAGTCTCGGGTCAATAGATGAGCGGTCTTGTTTTGCCCGAAGTGGCCAGCCGGGGGTGCATCGTGGGCAAGACGGAGGATGCGGGAACGGAGAGGCCCGGGAGGGACATACAACTGCTCCCGATGGTAGAGCAGCCCATCCCGGGTGGATAGTTCACTGGCAGGGTCTTGCTGCGGTTCCTGCCGGTGTTTCTGAGCCCAAGGGTCGGTGTCTTGACTGGCCTGTATCTCTGCCACCAAGGCGGGTGCGGTCAGAGTGGCAGCAAAGACCGAAGGTGGCAGGATGCTCGCCTTGGGGGCTTCGGTGGTACTAGAGGCGTTATAGTCCGGCCGGCGGGACAGAGCGTCGGCTTTTTGGTTCTGGGAGTGCGGGACGTAGGCAATGGTAAAGTTGAACCGTGAAAAGAACAGGGACCACCGGATCTGCCGCTGGTTCAGCCGGCGAGTGGTCTGCAAGTGCTCCAAGTTCCGGTGATCTGTGAAGACTTGGACCGGATGTCTGGCTCCCTCAAGGTGGTGACGCCACACCTCAAAAGCCACCTTGATGCCCAAGAGCTCTCTCTCCCATATGGTGTAGTTGCGCTCGGCGGCAGAGAGCTGCCGGGAGTAGTAGGCGCAGGGTTGCCACGGCTGGCTGGGATCGTCCCGCTGGGAGAGCACGGCTCCGAGGGCCACATTGGAGGCGTCTGCTTCCACCATGAAGGGCAAGCGGGGGTCAGGGTACCGCAGGAGGGGACTTGAGGAAAAGCTATGCTTGAGTTGGCGGAAAGCCTGGTCGGCTTCTGGGGTCCACTGGAAGGGCTCCTTAGGTCGAAGGAGTCTAGTCAAGGGCTTGGTCAGGTCGGCGTAGCCTGCGATGAATTGCCTGTAATAGTTGGCGAAGCCCAGGAGGCGCTGGACGTCCTTCCGATTTTGAGGGGCCTGCCACTGAAGGATGGCGTCGACCTTCCGCGGATCCATCTGGGTTCCTTGGGGGGAAATGATGTGCCCCAGGAACTCGACGGACTGAAGGTGGAAGGCGCATTTCTCTAGCTTGGCATACAGGTGATGGGCTCGGAGTCGTTGTAGCACCTGGCGGACGTGTTGGACGTGCTCCTGCTCGGAAGTGGAGTAGACCAAAATGTCATCTAGGTAAATGATCAGGAACCGGTCTAGCAGGTCGCGGAACACGTCGTTCATGAACCGTTGGAACACGGCAGGGGCATTGGTGAGCCTGAAGGGCATAACCAGGTGTTCGTACTGGCCATACCTGGTGCCAAAGGCGGTCTTCCACTCATCTCCGGCTTTGATACGAACCAAGTTGTAGGCCCCTCGAAGGTCGAGCTTGGTGTAGATCGTGGCCCCCTGGTGTTGCTGGACCCATAAAACGAGTGGTAGAGTCTCGTGGCAGACGGGTCCAGAGCGCAGCAGACGACCATCCACGGCCTCGACCAGTGTAGGAGTCTTCTTTTCCCGGACGGGGACGCCATGCTCCTTGGCAAAGTGATTGTCCATGTAGCAGCAGGCAGCCCCTGAGTCCAACATGGCATGGACGAAGATCCACCAGTCGTCAGGAAGCCGCAGACGGATCGGGACCAGGAACGGGGTGGGTGGTGGGTGGACGGAGCGGGCGGACCTCGAGGAGTGCCCCAGGTCAGGAGGTCCAACTAGACCTGGGGCTGGCCTTTTACCGAGGCGGCAGAACTTGTGGGGCGCTTTGGTTTGGCCGGACATGAACCTGCGAAATGCCCGTCTCCACCACAATACAGGCACAGGTTGTTGGTGCGCCGTCGGTTCTTCTCCTCGGGAGTCAGGCGAGGGCGGGCGACGCCCAGCTGCATGGGTTCTGCAGCCGGCGGAAGAGCTGGGGTGCCTGAAGCAGGAGCCGCCGTGGGGACCCGGGGTGGGGTGTTGCCCCTCTTCTGCCTCTGGCGTCGACCTTGCAGCCGCCCATCGATGCGTAGACACAGCAGGATCAGGTCTTGGAGGGCGGCTGGGCGGTCACTGCGTGCTAGTTCATCCAGGACAGCATCGGAGAGACCTTCGGTATATTGGTCTACCAAGGCAGCTTCGTTCCAGGCCAGGTCTTGGGCCAATAGCTGGAACTCTGTGGTATAATGAGACACAGAGTTTTGGCCTTGGCGCAAGGCCCGTATCTTACGATTAGCCGTCTCAGCACGCACGGGGTTGGCATAAGCAGCCGTGAAGTGGGCCTTGAACCGGGTGTAGTCTGCCAGCAGTGGTGAGGGCTCTAGCAGCAGAGGAGTGGCCCATTTGGCCGCTGGCCCTTTAAGCAGGCTCAAGATAAAGCAGACCTTAGTCTTGTCCGTAGGGAAGTCGCCCTGCCTTATCTCCATGTAGAGTTCACACTGGGCGAGGAAGGCAGGGAACTCCTCCAGGCTTCCAGCAAATTTCTCAGGAACGCTCACCGGGCAGCGAGAGCGGGGAACGGCGGCGGCAGCCAAGGCCACGGCATTGGATGCAGCCTGTTGCTGGAGAGCAATTACAGCCTGTGTCAGCTGCTGCACCTGATCCAGGAGCCCCGGCAGGGGGTCCGCGCCTCCTGCCGCTGGGTCGGTCATGGTGTGCCTGGTGAGTTTTGGGTGCTGGCAAGCTGTCAGGACCCAGACCTGCAGACGACGACGGGCAGCTTCTGTTGCCCTGGCAATCGGCCAGGACGCTGGCTGTCGGCTGGGGTGTTTCCAAAGGCAGCACGAGCGTTATCTTTACAGTCCTTAATTGATCTGCACCATAAATCAGGCCAGCTGAAGGGAGTAGCGAAGCGCGGAGTCTCAGGAATGCAGAAGGGTCATCAACCAGGGAAAGCAAGCCGAATGTATACAAAGTACTTAGCCAAAGCAGAGTCCAGTTTCCAGTCCAAAAGTCAAGCCGGGTCGGGAAGCAGACAGGTTCGTTCAGCAGGCAAGGGGGTGCAGGGCGCGGTCACGTCGGAGGGTGATCATTCGTTGCCAGCACAATTTGGCCTGAGGCCAGGATCCCAGATATAGTGTGCTGGCTAATTGGCTTGTTAGAACTCTGGGCTCAGATCTCTCCTAGCACGCCTGCGTGCTTCTCTACGCCTGTTTCTGAACTCCAGCCGTCTCCTCTCGCGTAGCCGTTCTGCAGGTGGTGGTGATTCTGGAGGCGATGAGCTAGTGCCTGGTGTGGCCTGATCGGTTTCAGGTGGCCCCTGCTGCTGGCTTGCTCCTTCAGGACTTACGTCCGACGTTGGTAGAGGCATCTGCACAGCAGGGGCGGGGTCAGAAGCAGGCACCTGCTCTGAGTCAGCAGGGGCAGGCATGACAAGCACCTAATGCCCAGAAAGCCTATGCAAGGGCAGAGTTATAATTCCAGGCTTTTAGGAGGGCAGCTGAGCTTCCGGACAGCTGGCCGGTACTGGTGGCTCACATTATTCAATTTTGTGTCTGCCAGAAGGAAAGGGGGTTAGGGCTGAAATCCATTAGGGGTCAATTGGCTGCGCTGGCTTTTGTTAGTAAAGCACGGGGCTTTCCTGAGGGCACTGGCGATTTTAGGGTTAAGAAGATGCTTGAGGGATGGGCAAGAGAGCGGGGGCCCAGGGCGGATGCCTGGCAACCAATATTCCCGTTGGTGCTGCAGGGGCTTCACAGGGTTTGGCCTGAGGTGTGTTCCTCTTCGTTTGAGGCCTCTCTTTTCCACACAGCCTCCTTGGTTGCTTTTTTCGGGGCGCTACGGATCAGTGAGCTAGTGGTGCAGTCGAAGGCAGATCATTCAGGCTGGGCTCTGCGTACTGGTGATGTAAAATTTGTAGGGGGGCAAGTTAAGCTGACAGTCCGGCGGTTGAAAACTGACCAACATCAGAAAAGGACAGTCATTGTGATCGGCCAAAGTGCGGCACCTGAGCTATACCCAGTCAAAGCTTTGGAGCAATATATTGCACTCAGGGGTGAGAGTGATGGCCCTTTGTTTCATCACCAGGAGGGCCCGCCCCTCACAAAGTATCAATTTTGGGTGGTGACCGGTAGAGCCCTGGCTGAGCTGGGTTTGGGAGGTGTCAAATTTGGGACCCATTCATTCCGAATTGGAGTTGCATCTACGGCGGCTGCAATGGGTTACACCACCCCTGATAGGCTAGTGGCAGTCATCAGCTTATAAGTCATATGTGCGCCCGTTGGTTTAAATAAGTTTCGGGGGATGTATTAGCAGTTGTTGCCCGTTGGCATGTTATTTCCGGGATGTGACCTTTTTTCTGTTTTGCAAGTGCTGTGGCTCGTAGTGCGAGGCATCGCATCCTCATCTGCGGGCACAGTATGGTGTTCTGGGCAGCCCACCAGGCTAGGAGATCTCCAATTGGTACACAGCTAGGTCTCAGCGAGTGGGTGACAGTGGAGTGGCTTGGTCGCCGTGGCCTGCGTTGGCCGGGCATCATGCCATTGCTGTTCCGTGGAAGGAGGGCGCCTCCTCCGGACATCCTGGTCATTCACCTGGGTGGTAAAAACCTTGGCTTTATGAAGGGGAAGGCCCTTTCCTTGCAAGCACAGGAGGATCTGCAAGCCATCAAGCGGAGATGGCCGGGGGTCCTTTTGGTTTGGTCGGCAATATTGCCATGTAGGGTCTGGCGGTCTGCCCTGTATCCTGGGGGAATTGAACGCGCCAGACGCAAGGCCAATCGAGCCTTGCAAAAGGCCATGGAAGGGGGCTTGGGCATATTCCTCCCCCATCTGGCAATACGGGTCGAGAATGCCGACCTATATAGGCCGGATGGGGTTCATTTATCTGAACTGGGAAACCAGGCCTTTTTGGACGAGCTAAGGAAGGGTTTGCGATCGGCTCTATGCCACCTGGTGGGCGTGAATGCCTAAGCAGAGGCTTGGCATTGGCAGTGGCATGATGAGGTATTGGCTACAGTATTTTGGGGAGCATCTATGGCTCTGCACCAGTTGATGCGGGTGGTCTGTACGAACTGCAGATGGGCTTTACGGCTCAATGCTGGGAGTGCAGATCACGACAAAACCTCACCGGGGCGGATCCTTCCAGTGGGTTGGATGCCGGCCCAGGTGGAGGTGGAGTTTGAGCCTGGCTGCTTAGCACCAGCCAGATGATATTGGGCTTGTGCTGGGGGCAGGGTGGCTCACCCTCCCAGGACAAGGTGGGGTCCTGGGTTTGACCCCAGGGCTTGTCCTGTTAGGCCTAGACCTCTTGCTATTCCAGCTCGTTCAAGTTATGTTTAATAAAGCAGCCCGGTTTTCATCCAACACTGTGTCAGCCTCTTCATTCCAACGGGGGGTGGGGGGGCAAAGTGATTTGTGCCAATATGGGGACCACTGAGACCCTGAGTACCAAGAGCCATGCAGGAGCTAGTCTAACAGTTTAGCGAACCAGTATGATTAAAAGTGTTCAGTTAGCATCTGGAAGACCCAGGTTCAAATCCCCAATCATGCCATGGAGGCTTGCTGGGTGACCTTGGGTCAGTCATCTACTCAGCCTAAGGTATCTCACAGGGCTATTATGAGAATAAATTGGAGAGTAGAATTATGTGAGCCCCACTTTGGGACCCCACTGGGAAGAAAGGTGGAGTACAAATATATTAAATCAATAATAAGCTGCCATGGAAATGTGCCCCTAGGCCCCCAAATCTGTGTCTGGGAGAGAGAGAAAACGGAAGGAACAGGGGAAGTTTCACATGCACATATGTGCACAAACATTTATTCTGTCAGGCTTACACAGTGCTGGGTCTTCCTTTAACTTTCTCTTTCTCCCCATCTCTTTCTCTCCTGCTTGTCTCAGACAATTAAGCTCTACCCTTAGGATTGCAAAAATAAATAAATCAAATGGATCCTTCATGGGCTGAATATTTTTGTAGGTTCCTCCACTTTGAATTCTTCTCCTACCTCAGCTTTCACACAAATCATCAGCAATGTTTTTTTCTTCTGTAGCTGGAAGGAGGGGGGGACCTTTCACTATGACAAATGTTAGTCTGTAGGAAAACATAGTGGAATGGTGCCAAACAGTGGGCTGTTTCCTTATGATTTCTCCAACATGCTCCCACAACAGTTTGCCATCACATTCCCTGTGGGGAATGGCATTATTTCCTTTATTAATTAGCTCCTCAGGGGTCTTTGTGAAAACAAATTCTCTCCAACACTTGTGCAGTAAAAGAAATTACGCTCTCGGTCTTTGCCCTTTTTTATAGAGATGCTTTCATTATTTACCCCCTGGCAGTCACTGTATACTCATCTTTGTTACAGGTCTGAGCAGGATTAACTATTTTCTAGGGACAGCCCATATACTAGAGGCTGTAAATGGTGGGTAAAAGTGAAAAGGAAGTATGATGTCACTACAAAGGCAATTTGCAAAGAGACAGTGTTGGGAAGCCAGATGTTTGTGGCCTTGTTCACGGATGACTCAATGTTCAAAGAAAAGGTGTCCAAAATGTGTTATTACCTTGCTCTCAATGCCCATTTTCTGTCACACCAAACACTGCATATGATCACCTTGATGATTACCCTGCAATTCAAAAAATGGGCAGCATTTTGAGTGATTTTGTCAGCAGCAGAGGATGAATTTGAACTTCATGGCAGAGGGTGGATTTGAACCCAGGTGTCCCCATTAAAAGTCCAGTTCTCTAACCAATCTGTGGGGCATGCACACATGGGGCAGAGGGAGAGCCATGGCCAAGAAGTGCAAGGACATGCATGTACTATTTGCAGTATG
The DNA here is from genome assembly GCF_032191835.1 of Heteronotia binoei. Taxonomy (NCBI): domain Eukaryota; kingdom Metazoa; phylum Chordata; class Lepidosauria; order Squamata; family Gekkonidae; genus Heteronotia; species Heteronotia binoei. Next base: position 115,604,393 of record NC_083227.1, on the reverse strand, counting down.
GGCCTGAGTTCTGAATCTCCAGGGGGGAAATGGACAAGGCTAGAATATAAATTCTTTTAACAAACAGAAAGACAAGATGAGCAGCATTTCTTCCCTTAAGCAATACTGAAACACATCATTTATTTTATTAATTTTTACCAGTAAGGTAATAGGTAAGAAATTGGAAAAGTAATGCAAGAATAAGCATGCACAAAGAATCTGTGAGCCACTGTTGAACATTTGGGGGAAAGAAAACTTTTGTTTTCCAGTGTTCAAGGGCACTGACCACAATTTGCAATCACACTGTGAAGGTAGAGCATTATTGCCCTATCTGAGCCTGGTACCAGCAGGCTGGTAGTAAACATTTCAAGCTCAGGCCCCAAATTTCAAATAAAAGGACATGCAAGCTTGGAATCCCAGACAGAATTAAGACCTGAGAAGGATTCGAGGGGAGGGGCATGAAATAAGCAGAAAAATATGAAGGTACTCGGGGGGGAAACTGATTGCAAGGCAAATATATTTATTAATTTATGACATTGCCTTCCTCAAGAATCTGAGGACTGTATACATGAGGATTATTCCATTTTATCACCACCAAATGTCTCCAAAAAGTGTTGCACGATATCAATGTTAAGAAATATAAATTGTGGCTGCGGTCTGCATCAAGTGTGATGTGGTTAGCTAAAGGACCTCAGCAGGGGAAACTGGCCTAAGAATGAAACCAGGTGGAGGGAATCTGACCTGGTTCTAAGCTTCAATCTTTTCTGATTGTCTTGGCTCTTATGAAGACTCAGCATTCCAAACAAGCAGAATACTAGTTGCTTGTTGTCACTGTTGACATTATTAGGATCTCCTGATTCTTTTTATGACAGACTTTTCAGGTTTATTCTGTTAGATTATTTCCATATGTATTTGTTCGTTAATATTTTTGCATAATTTTGCCTATCAGTTTGTGATTCTTGTATATGATATATTGAATATTGTCTATCATTATTTCACTCTATATATTAATTTGTTGTTTACATAGTGTTTTTTTGTATATATAGTCTTACATTCACCTGGTCCTGTTTAGTTTCTATAGCCTCCAGATAGTGGCTGGAAAATTCCTGGGATTACAACTCATCCCCAGGTGACTGAAATCAATTCATCTAGAGAAAATGGTCACTTTGGAAGATGAATATGTAGCATTCTACCTCATTGAAATCCTTCCCCTCCCCTCCTCAGGCTCCCCCCCCCCACAAAAAAAAAATCCCCAGGTATTTCCCAACCCAGAGCTGGCAGTCCTAGACTATCTGTTCATGTTGTTTAACATTGGTAGTGGAGCTGTTATGTATGGAACGGGAGGATGTAGTTCCTACCTGGCTCACTGGACTCAGGAGAGCAGAGTTTGGGGACGGGAGAACAATGGGTAGTAGGATCCAAATACCTACCGCCCTAAAACAACCACGGCCCCCCTGCCTGTTTGAATGATCCAATGGCACATTAGTGCGGGAACCAGAGGTGTATATAGGTTGGGCCTGCAGGCCCTTCAGCTAGTCTTGTTGTGGTAGCCAGTTACCATGCTGCCTCTAATAAAGAGCTATCATCACTGTTGCTATGTCTCTTCAATGTGTTGAACCCACTATATTATAGTGGCAATGAGGATGGGATCCTGGTAGGCGACCAAGCAACTGGCACCACACTGTGCCTCCCAGCAGCTGCCCCAGCTCCGCACATCGCACCGTCATCACTAAAGAAGCACTGTGCCAGGACCAGAGATGAGCAACAACCAAGCTTCCAGCTCCTCCAGCACCACTGTTCCCATTACAGCCCTGCCGACGCCCAATCCAGATCAGGCTGTGGTGTTCAGGCCACATGGGCAACTGCCGGAGTTCAACCCCACTCAACCAGAGAGATGGGAGAAAAGGCTCAACTTTTACCTCCTCTACCACAACATTACAAATGAGCAGAAGCAGAAACAGCTTTTGCTCAGCCACTGCACTGGCACGCTGGCATTGACAGAGAACCTGATGTCGCCCATGCTGCTGACCAATGATGCCGCCACATACAAGGACATCACTGAAAGGCTCACTGAGCACTTTTCACCCAGGCCTACACTGACGTCCATGCGATTGGAATACCACAAAAGGGTACAGAAGGCCAGTGAGACCGCTGCAACCTTCCTAGCTGAGCTGCACTGCCTTGCCCATGATTGTGCTTTCACGAGCCTCGATTAGGCCATTTTGTGGCTGGCCTCCATGATGAAAAGCTACAAGCAAAGATAACAAGGCACAAGACCCTCAAGTTGGCCGACGCCCTGGATGAAGCAGTTGCGTATGAAAAATCGCACAAAGAGCAGCGCACAGCGGGAACACACCAGGTCAGAAGCGGTGAAGACTCAGGAGAGGAAGACGCACTAAAGACACACCAGGCCCCGAAGTGCCAACAGCAATGTGCAACCAATCTGACACCGTTGGGAGGGTGCATCAGCTGCGAGGAAGCCCACAAGCAGCATTCCTGTAAGTTCAGAAACACCATCTGCCTCACATGTGGAAGAACTGGCCACCTGGCACGCATGTGCAGGTCGAAGTCGCTATGACAAGGAGGCACCTCGCAGAAGCAAGATGGCTGCCACCACAAGGTCGCTCTGGCAGACAACATCGAGGCGCTCACCATGGCGAGGGATCAGGTATGCCAGCTACCCATGCCCTCCCCTGACAAATACAAGGTGTCAGTGTTACTAGAAGACCGGCCCTGCAGGATGGAAGTAGACTCTGGGGCAGGTCAGACGGTCAAGAACTGTGCCCAGGGAGGGAATCCCAACTAGCCCCATCCCCGTTTGTAGTCCGGGACTTCCAGAAGTGGGAGGTTACCATCCTGGGAAAGGTTGATCTGGTGGATGACATCCAGGCGCTCACCATGGTGGGGGATCAGGTATGCCAGCCACGGGCCCCCTGCCTGTTTGAATGACCCAATGGCACATTAGCGTGGGAACCAGAGTTGTATATAGGTTAGGCCTGCAGGCCCTTCAGCTAGTCTTGTTGTGGTAGCCAGTTACCATGCTGCCTCTAATAAAGAGCTGTTATCACTGTTGCTACGTCTCTTTGATGTGTTGAACCCACTATATTATAGGAGCAAACAGTACTAAGGATAGATCAAGAGTAGTAGCCACATGTCACATCCCTAGGCATCCCATAATAATGAGGAGTACGGGGGCCCAGATCCTGTAGTGACTTATTATCTTTTCTAGCATTTCCTTAGCAGAGGGGAGGCCTCAGGTTGAGGGGCACATGTCTGCACCTCGTCCATGCCTCAGCTGTAGCCTTTTGCTTCCTCCGCTTCTGGGGTGCTTTAAGAAACTATGGTGTAGGGCAGGGATGGCCAACGGTAGCTCTCCAGATGTTTTTTGCCTAGAACTCCCATCAGCCCCAGCCAGCATTGCCAATGACTGGGGCTGATGGGAGTTGTAGGCAAAAAACATCTGGAGAGCTACCATTGGCCGCCCCTGGTGTAGGTACCCAGGTCTTACCTGGAAGCCAACAGGGGCCTCTTCCTCTTATTATGCATTTTTTTGGTGAATGCCTCCATTTCAGGGCCTCCAACCTACCACCAGTGAACTGGCCAGCAGGAGAAGCCACACCCCTGAAGAGTGTCAGCACGCCCAATGTGCCCACATGGTGATGTCACCTGAAAGCGGCATCATTGCACTGGACATGTCACACTGGGATGCTCTAGCAGTTTGGGGGAAAGCTCTATGGCAGGGGTGTCAACACATGGCCTGTGGGCCAGATGAGGCCCGCAGAGGGCTCCAATCAGGTCCTCCAGCAACTGGCTGTCATCTGCTTCATTTTCCCTTGCCTGCTTTTTTCAGTCACCATTTTGTGTTTCTCCCCGGATAAGCCAGGCAGCAAAGCAGCCTTTCCCTCTCCCCCGTCCCTTTTCCCAAAGGGAGGAGGAGGGAGAAGCAGCCTCAGCCAATGAGGGACCTTGGCTCTTTAGCTATAGGTGATTAAGTTTTGCCAGATTCAATTAATCACCTTGCAGAGGTACTGAGACAAGCCTCTCTTCCTTCTAATTAACGTCTGAGGCTCCTCCCCCTCCTCGTACCCCGGGGAAGAAAAGAAAGAGGCAGAACTTCCTTTGCCAGTCCCCACCATCAGGAGAGCTACAAAGAGTGCTTTTAAGACTAGCAACATTTAAGACTAGCAACGAGAGAGAATTTTGTTGGGCTTGTTATGGGTGTAACTGGGTTCCCCTCCTCTTTTTCACTGTACTCATGCCCTCCAGTCTTTCTCAATAGGAAAGCATGTGAACTATTTAAAAGAGAAATATCAGCATTAGGCTGAGAGTGTGTTCCACCCCAGGTTTACCCAGCAAATTTTCCTTAATTTTTCTTTCACATTTTCCTTTGATTGGGTGTCTGGAATTTAGACTTCCCAGATAGTAGGCTGACACTGACCACTGTACATGGCTGTCCTCTGTTCTTGTAGTTGTTTTTGGGGGGGAAGTTGTATTTTTTTTTTAGTTGTAGTAATTTTTCTGGGGAATATTATAGTTTTGTTGACAAGCACATAGCCCTCAGTCTGTGCCATGCTGCCGTTACATGTTCTTGCCTAATATGTGAAGCAACTTCTGTACAAAAGCTTACAATGCTTCATGTTTCTCTGAGTCTTAGGCTCAAAGCATTGACCATGAGATGTCTGTAATGAATGTCAATGAATCAAAAGTAGGTTCGCAACTTACAGATGTGCACACCTGAACAGCATATATTCAAGACTGGTACAGCACAGACATTGTCTGCAGTTTTTTAGGCAATAATTCATAGCAAACGGTGACATTTGTCAGAGACTGTAGAACAAAATATTGCAAGTGTGCTAATATTTTAAGCATGTTTTATTTTAAGTTTTAAAAAATCTTTAATTGTGTGTCTGTGCCCTTTATAAAGTTTATATGTCCGCTACCTGGCTTTGCATTCTATGATACACATGGCCCAGCCCGACAAGGTCTCGTTTATGTCAAACTTGGCCCTCAGAGCAAATGAGTTTGACACCCCTGCTCTATGGTCATCATAGAGTTTTTCCTGAATGCCAGAACATCCCCTGCACAACATGCCCAGTGCAATCACATCCCTTCCAGGTGACATCATTGTGCTGGGCACATCAGGTGTACCAGCACTCTTCAGGTGCAGGGCTCCCCCACTAGCCAGTTCTGTGGTGGCATGTTGGAAAACCTGCTCTCCTTTCCAATGGAGGGGAGACTAATGTGCAGTCCCTTTAAATGTGATGACCAGAACTCCCTTTGGAGTTCAATTATCCTTGTCACACCCTTGCTCCTGGCTCCACCTCCATTGTCTCCTGGCTCCACCCCAAATAGTTCTTGAATTGGACTTGGCAACCCTAAACAGAAGAAAGGTTGGAAAGTTCGTTAAGGGGCTTTTGCCTAAGAGGCTTTGTATTCAAGGAGTGAAAAGGCTGGACAAGCCCTGGACAAAATATAAACAGAATGGGTCTTGCTGATACAAAGGTTACTGAGACAGCAGCTCCAGTGACATGGCTGGAAAAGCACAGGAAGTGCTGCAGTTCTGAGATTTGTGCCTGCTCCTGAGATTCTGGAAAGCCTGGCCCTCAGTGAAATCTAACCCCTCCAGTAGCTATATCAGAAACAAGCAGCCAATGTTCTTCTATATGTGGTAGAAGGAACTTTATATGCCTGTTCCTGAAGACTCTGCAAAACCTCTTAGTGAGACTGGGCCTTGTTGCAAATCTGGTGCTTGTATGGCTTTTGGGCTTTATCATTAGCCTGCAAGTGGCAGGACTTGTACTTTAATGTACAAGAATTTGTGTGCTTACAGTGTATTGTCTTGTATTTGGATTTCAGCTTTTTAAATTTATTTTTGGGGTTCCATTGCTGCAAAGTTGTTAAGGTGTTTTTATAGCAGCATTTGAATGAATATTGTAATGGTAAAAATTATATTTGTGTCTAACTTTTCCTTCTTGAGCATCATAATGCTTTGTTGTTGTTATTTCCCTGCATCCCACTACTACTAAGGAAAGAGAATAGCCACTACTTGGCTTTTTTTCCCCTTCCAGAAGTCATTTCTGTGAACTATGCTGTTTAAAATTCTAGGTGGTCTCCTGAATAACTTATTTGGCATGTGAGCAGACCAAATGAGCCAAAATGGTTGGCTCACACTTTTGTGGCCTCGAGGAAATGGCACCTACAAGGTATTCCTCAGCTGGTGCAATAAAATTGTCACCCATCAATTGGCAGGGCCAACCTACACAGCAAGAAATATGACTGCCCTTGTTGTAAATTAAAAAGAGGGGCAGAAAGAGCAACACAAACACACCCTGTAAACTGCTACATAATTCATGGACATGGGAGAGTGGCCCACCATTCTGTTCCCAAACACTAGTCAAAGCTTCCCCATGTCTAAATATATAGGCCACTGCTGAAAGGAAATTAGCATTTTCTTCCCAGCATTAGCCATCAGGATGATTATAGACTTATTCAACTGGAAAGAAAGTCATAAATATAAGCATCCTAGAAGTCAAAAGAGAAAATGAATTTGTGCAGCTTAATAGCTCCTTACCATTCAGGTTCTTATTAACTGCTTTGTTTGCTTTTTGCCAGAGAGAAAATTCAAGCCACCGATGTTGTGCCAATGCAAAAAAAAAGAGAATATACAAAGGCCTCAGTCCACTTACAATCACACACAGCCAAAGACTGGAATGCACATCTGCATCCAGTCTACATACACCATTTTCAATCCAGTAAGATGCATTATTAAGAGAAATTCTCTTTCCTCTTTATCCAACTTCTCCATAAAATCCACTCCTTTTCACCTTTTTTTTAGGAATGTGTAGTCTGTTTTGAATCAATTTTTGACCAAAAGAGAAATTTGAAGAGAAGAGAGACAAGGGAGCTTCTGCAAACTTTAAAACTTTTACTCTGCAGATGCTCAGAGGCAGGCAAGCCTTCCTATCTTCCTGCTAAAGCACCATCCAGTGGGGCATAACATCAAAAAGCACTGCAACGGCTGAATTTACAAATGGGTGCATATGTGGTATAATAGAAAACTGTATTGAGAAATGAAGAGGAAATTCCTCTTTTGAAACAGGAAAAGAAACTGAACTTTGAGAGGGAAAGAAATTGAGCTTCCCATAACAACCTTTTGTGGTTTTTTCCCCCCCATCAAGTCACGGCTGGCTTATGGGTTTTCAAAGCAAGAGACCTTCTATAATATAGTGGGTTCTATGAATCGATGAGTCGAGGTGGTAGTGAAATATCAGCTCTTTACTGATTACATAGTAAAGCTAAGCATAAGACTGAAGACTGGGCTCACAGGGCCAACTTATATACACTTCAGGGTTCCCACACAAGCACTCTATCGGTCCATCCGAACCAGCAGTGGGCCCATGATTGGAGCGGGGCAGCCGGAATTAGGATCCTGCTGCCCATTGTTCCCAAGTCCCCAAGCTCTGGTCATCTGGCTCCAATAAACCAGGCAGGAACACCCAATTCAGTTCTTACGAGTCCACATACATAACACCTTCAGAGGTGGTTTGTCATTGCCTGCCTCTGCATGGCAACCCTGGTCTTCCTTGGTAGTATCCTGCCCAAGTATTGGTGGTATCCTGCGCAAGATCAGGGCTGACCTTGCTTAGCTTCTGATATCTTTTTTAAAAATGTTTTATTGAAATGTTCATTTATAAGAACAAAAAATAAGAAAGATTAAAGGGGGGGGAGGAGGACCACCATGTTTTCAGCCAGAAATGCATCATTAGTTTCTGATAGCTAATGATATCAGGATAGTCTGGGCTATCCAAGTCAGGGCATAACATCCATATCAGCAAGCAAATCAGCACTAGTCATTCTCTTGCCAAATTAGGCATCAGAGTCTTGCCTATGCTTGGTTTGCTCTTAATTTCCTTATTCAAATTTCCTTAATTCCTTAATTTTCTTAATTCAAAGCAAGCATTTTAAATGAATGATGGCATTTAAAGGTCTTAGCTATAATAATAATTTCCCTATTGTGGTGGCAAATTTGACCATTCTGATTGGCTGGGGTTCAGTGGGACTGTGGAGTATCAGCCTTTGGCCCAACAAACTATCAATCAAGAGTACTTGCATGCCGTCGGTTGAGTCCACCCCTCTCTCCTGCCTGAATGGCTGTTGCTAGCCAGCAAAGCTGATTCTGTTAGTAAAAGGCAACCAACCTTAGTTCTGGCAGTTACTGCAGGAACACACTAGTGGCCCATCGCAAGTCAGTCACCATCTCTTGCCTCCCATTGGCTGACTCCCCTTCTCTCACCTACTGCAGGCCCATTAATGTTGAACAAACTGCCAAAAGTAGTCTTCCCTAGGGTTGCCAAGTCCAATTCAAGAAATATCTGGGGGTGGACCCAGGAGACATTGGGGGTGGAGCAAGGTTGTGACAAGCATAATTGAACTCCAAAAGGAGTTCTGGCCATCACATTTAAAGAGACTGTACACCTTTTAAATGCCTCCCCTCCATTGGAAATAATGAAGGATTAGGGGCACCTTATTTTGGGGCTCATATACTTGGACCCCCTGGTCCAATCCTTTTGAAACATGGAGGGTATTTTGAGGAGAGGCATTGGATGCTATGCTGAAAATTTGGTGCCTCCACCTCAAAAGATAGCCTCTTCAGAGCCCCAGATATCCATGGATTGATTCTCCATTATACCCTTTGGGGACTGGTCTCCATAGGGAATAATGGAGTACCCAGCAGACATTTCCCTCCCCCCCCCCCGCTTTCTGATGACCATGAAGTGGAAGGAGGGCCTCCAATCCAGGGAATCCCCTGCCCCCACCTGGGGATTGGCAACCCCAGTCTTACCTCAGAGACAGCCACATCTTCAACTCTACTTTGTGTCCTCTTTGTCAATAGGCCTCAGAAAGGCAGTAGCTCTGCAGCCTCACAAAAGGCCACCCACCATATGCAGCCACCAAAAGCCACAGAAATAGCCACGGAGGCCTGGCCCCGCTGGGAGTGTTTCCTTAGAGCTCATGGCTGCCCCCTAGGAAGTTCTAGCCAGAGGCTGGAGCTAGGCAACCAAGGCTGCTTTTGTCAGGAGAAGGAGAGGCCTCAGGGGAATACAATGCCATACAGTCCACCCTCCAGATCAGTTATTTGCTCCAAGATGGGGAGATAGATCTGTTGTCTGGAATTCAGTTGTGATTCCAGGAGATTTTCAGGCTCCACCTGGGGGTTGACTACCCTACACCTGGCTGCTTGCTACTATTCAGCAGCAGCTCCCCTATGACAGCCAGTGTAGCATAGGAGGGCTTCAGAGTGGAGTCTGCCAGGCACAGGTTCTTGCTGTGGAAGCTAGGGTTGCCAATCCTCAAATGGGGGCAGGGGATCCCTTGGTTTGGAGGCCTTCCCCTCACTTCAGTGTCATCAGAAAACAGGGGGGAATGTCTGCTGGGCACTCCATTATTCCCTATGGAGACCGCTTCCCATAGGGTATAATAGAGAATCGATCCATAAGTATCTGGGGCTAGGGGGGCTGTATTTTGAGGTAGAGGCACCACATTTGCAGCATAACATCCAGTGTCTCTCCTCAAAACACCCTCATAGTTTCAAAAGGATTGGACCGGGGGGGGGGGTACAATTCTACGAGCCCCAAAAAGAAGGTGTCCCTATCCTTCATTATTTCCAATGGAGGGAAGGCAAGTGTGTGATCCCTTTAAATGTGATGGCAAGAACTCCCTTTGGAGTTCAGTTATGCTTGTCACAACCTTGCTCTTGGCTCCACCCTTAAAATCTCCTGGCTCCACCCCCAAAGTCCCCAGATATTTCTTGAATTGGACCTGGCAACCCAAGTGGAAGCTGACTGGGTGATTTCAAACCAGTCACGGACTTTCAGCCTAATCTACCTCATAGGGTTATTGTGCAGATCAAAGGAGGGAGAAGAGAATGATGTAATCTGCTTTGGTCCCCCTCCCCCGACACTGTGGGAAAAGACTGTTCTGTTCCTATGGAGAGGCTGCATGGAGGAGGAAGGCAATGGAAAGCTGGAGTCAGAGGGAAGGAAATACAGTTGCCAACTCCAGGTTAAGTAATTCCTGGAGATCTGAGAGGTGGGGCCTGGAGAGGGTAGGGTTTGAGGATGGGTGGGACCTCAGACAGGTACAATGCCATTTCCTCCTCGGGAACCACTGTTACCAATCTCCAGGTGAGCAGAATTACAATTGCTCTCCAGATGGCAGAGATCAGCTGCCCTTGAGGTGGGGAGGGGAGAGTGAATGCCTTCACTTGGGTGGATGGGAAGACAGCAAGGGGGGGGGCTTACCCAGAGCCACTTTCTAGAGTCTGTTGTATTTTTCTTCACAACGGACCTTTTTACTAGTTTAAAAAATTCTTAATGTCTCTAAAATATTCCGTGAAAACGCAATCCTAAACAAAGTTACACCCTTCTGAGCCTATTGATCAGACATAGAAAATCTGTTTAGGATTGCACTGTCAATTATTTTCAGAAGTTGTAATGTGATAAGCTTTGTCTCCATGAAATAGTGATGAAAACTGAAATACTGGATTTTTCTGTAGCTTTATGGACACCATTCTGCTTTCAACCAGCATTACCTGGTCAAGTATCAAGTGGCAACAACTTAAAATGCAACTAGTGACTACTTGCACAATAGCAATTTTATAGAATAGCAAAGGTCAACTTTCAGTCCTGTTTAACTTCCAAAAATCTTTGACACAACAAGGAAAGGATCTCAAGAGGGTCTTCTTTTTCCTTTCTTCTAGCTTGTGTTTTCTCAGATTTTGAGAACAGTGCAGGTTGAGACTCTCCTCTGCCAATAGGAGAAACAAATCTGAGAAGTGAACATTGTCATGTCCTTTGGAAGAGAAAGGAGAAGCAGACAGAAGAGGAAGGGGGGAGGAGACACTACAGTTAAAGGGAGTCAGTCCCTCTTTAGAATCTTGGGCTCAGTGCCTACATAAACATAATACCTTTCTTCTCCTGTTGTGGATTATATGGAAGTGGTTAGGGGGTGCTTGTGAAAAACATTGTCTTGCTTAATGAGAGCAAAGATTTGTCTCATGCAGAAGCCTTGTTTCCAACAATAGCTAGCAAAACACCCCAAGAAGCTCATAAGCAGAACGTGAAGCGGATTGAAATTCCCTACTGTTTGTCCCCAGCATCTAGTAATAACAGCTGATATAGTACTTAGGAGCCAAGAAGCTTTTCTTAACTATTAATACTAATGATCACTTCTCTACTAGTACAACACAGGTAGGAAAAAAGATTAAGTAATATTAAATACTGGAAATTGCATGCTGCAGTCCACAATTGTTCTATCGCCAAGCTCTGCCCCACTGTCTGGAAAAGCCAGCTTAGTTTGCTTGCAGTGATAAAGGAATGTGAGAACATATAACCTGTAGGTGTGTGTTTTCAGAAGGTAACTGATCCGAACTAAAGGCACCCTGTTAGTTATTTAGAAAGGTAGCAAATCTAAATGAAATTTCCTCTGATTTTGGATTCAAACCAGCTAAGGCAGTTCTGATTGTTTTTTTCTGGTGGCAGTTGCACTCTGCTTTTATTAGCCATTAATCTGCACTGTTTCCTGCTATTCTTGCTAGACATGTGTTTCACAGGCATACCATCCAACCAAAGCACTTAACTCACATTCATACCCTACAGTCTAGGGTGGCCAGACCGTCCCGGGCACCCGGGAATGTCCCAGTTCTGGCCCCCTATTCCCGCCTCCCGGGCTGGCTATACCGGGACCATTAGAGGTCCCGGTTTAGCCAGCCCCGGAGGCGGTGGGCCGCGGGCGCCGGCGGGGAAGGCGGCGAGTGAGGGAGGGAGCATCCCTGCACGTGCGCAGGGACGCTCCCTCCCTCACTCGCCGCCTTCCCTGCCCGCGCGCGGGGCCCGGCGGCGGTGGCGGAGGCCTCTCCACGGCCTCCTCTGGTCGCTGGAGGCCCTCCAGAGACTCTGGAGGGCCTCCAGCGACCAGCGCCGACCAGCGGAGGCCGCAGAGAGGCCGGCGCTGGTCCCTGGAGGCCCTCCAGAGACCAGCGGAGGCCCTCCCCGGCCTCCGCAGCCGCCGCCAGCCCCACCAGCAGCACCAGCCGCCCGGAGGAGAGGCCGCCACCCACCCTGGATGAAGGTAAGCAGGGAGGGAGGGGGCCGAAAGCGGGGGGGGCAGCTGGCGGGAGGGGGCGGCCTTCCTTCCTTCCTTCCCTCCCTTCCTTCCCTCCCTTCCCTCCCTCCCTTCCCTCCCTCCCTCCCTTCCCTCCCTCCTTCCTTCCCTCCTTCCCTCCCTCCCTCCTCCCTTCCTTCCCTCCCTCCCTCCTTCCTTCCTCCCTCCTTCCTTCCTTTCTTCCTTCCTTCCTTCCTCCCTCCTTCCTTCCTTCCCTCCCTCCCTCCCTCCCTCCTTCCTTCCTTCCTTCCCTCCTTCCCTCCCTCCCTCCCTCCTTCCTCCCTCCCTCCTTCCTTTCTTTCTTCCTTCCTTCCTTCCTCCCTCCCTCCTTCCTTCCCTCCCTCTTTCCCTCCTTCCTTCCTTCCTTTCTTCCTTCCCTCCTTCCCTCCCTTCCTTCCCTCCTTCCTTCCCTCCCTCCCTCCCTCCCTCCTTCCTTCTTTCCTTCCTTCCTTTCTTCCTTCCCTCCCTCCCTCCCTCCTTCCTTCCTTCCTTCCTTTCTTCCTTCCCTCCTTCCCTCCCTCCTCCCTTCCTTCCTTTCTTCCTTCCCTCCTTCCCTCCCTCCCTCCTCCCTTTCTTCCTTCCCTCCTTCCTTCCCTCCCTCCCTCCTTCCTTCCTTCCTTCCTTTCTTCCTTCCCTCCCTCCTTCCTCCTTCCCTCCCTCCTTCCTTCCTTTCTTCCTTCCTTCCCTCCTTCCCTCCCTCCCTCCCTCCTCCCTTCCTTCCCTCCCTCCCTCCTTCCTCCCTCCCTCCCTCTGGCCACCCCTGGAGTAGACAATACTGACTTTCGTGGACCCAAGCACTGATTCAGTGTAAGGGAGCTTTGTGTTTGTGACTGAACTAGACAATACTGACTTTCGTGGACCCAAGCACTGATTCAGTGTAAGGGAGCTTTGTGTTTGTGACTGGACTAGACAATACTGACTTTCGTGGACCCAAGCACTGATTCAGTGTAAGGGAGCTTTGTGTTTGTGTCTTCTGGTGCAATTTTGTTCTCAGATCCGTATTTACTTCATCAGTATATGGGATAAGGCACTTTCTCAACTGTGCTGCATAATGCAGCCTATTTATTTTGTCCTGTTTGCTCTGTTGGCTCTATCTGCGCCACCTTCATCACTTTCGGGGTGTGGATCCCCCAGTGGGGTGGTCTCCCGACTCCCTCCGCCGGCTGTTTCTGATAGCCCTGCGCCCCCTCTTTCATTTGATATGTGTCCCGTGCGGGTGCCACCCTCCCGCCGGGAGATGCCGCAAAATGAGCCCCCTTGAGGCTTATGGCGGCAGGGCTCGGGGGAAGCGAGCTAGACTGCTGTTCTTTTGAGGGGTTATAGAGTGTTTCGAGCCCGTCCCTGTGGCATCGGTCCCATCGTTGTGGGGCCCAGGGGGCCGGCGCAGCGGCACGCTGAAGCAGCCTGTCGGTCACTTCCGGGTTCCTGTCCTGCATCTCGACCTGTGTTATTAGTGACAGGCTGCTTCGGCGTGCTGCTGCGCTGGCCCCCTGGATCTTGCCATGCTCTGTTCTTCCTGGTCTTTTTGAAGGCCACAAACCAGCTTTGCAGGGGAGAGGCTGGAGCTTCTGTTCTCCCAAAAGCTAACAAAACTTCATATACATGAAAAGAACTGAGTATTAGAAGACCTGGATAGCCCAGGCAAACCCAATCTCTTCACATCTCAGAAGCTAAGCAGGGTTGACTCTGCCATGTGCTTGGATGGGAAACCTCCTGGAAATACCAAACTGGGAGGATAGGGGCAGGCTTTATTCAGCCACCACTCTGAATATCCTCCAGGCCCTCAGTAGGGGTCAATTGCCAGAGGTTGACATGATTTCCAGGTGCAGACACACACAAAATACAAAAGAAAATTGAAGTGTTGGAAGGATCAGATATCTCTATGTGGGATGATTTCTGTACATTTAAAAGCATTCCTTTGGGAGATCCAATTTTATGTGAGTCTGCCCAGTTATGTGTAAAATAAAGTTGTGCATTGGTGAGCAGGTTTTTTTTTTAAAAAAAGGAGCACAGTGATGGAGGGGTAAAGCCCACACTTCCCACATTTTATCATGTTTTGTCTTAATAAATAAACCATTTAATTTTCTCCAAGCTAGCCTGCCAGTTCTCACTGGATACCAGAAGTAAGTTAAATTAACTGTCGGCTAGAAGGAAAATGCTAGTTTGGGGGTTATGTGAATGTGCAGAAGTTAGCACCTTTGCCATTTCTGTTTCCAAACAGAACCAACCTCCACCTGCATCTGGATCCCAAAAGCTGTAAAGCATGAGAAGAGGAACTCATCACCTCACCTCCATATGCCTGCTTTGCAAATAATAAATTGAATATAAAGCAGGGATGGTTTCTTTGTATTTAGGCATTGAGGATCCCTTGATATGAAGATTACATTTCTTGAGAATTTAATCCAAGTTGGGTGGAAGGGGGAAATAATAGAGGAGAATGTGTTTTCTTTTTAAACTAATGTAAATGCCACTCAAATATAACAACTTCAATTACATGTGAAAGAAGCCAGATATAAATGTTAACAAATAGAATGAGACAGATATATATCAATATATCTAATTCTCAACATGCCCCATCTGTGGATACTTGCATCTAAATATTGGAACCACGAAAAAACAAGAGTGATCTTGCTACAAGCCTGAGAAAAACCCTGGGTTTGCAGGAAAATGTAGAAATAAAACATGAGGAGGGATAAAACCACTCAAATGATAGAAGCTGCACCTGTAGTTTTAAGAAATTAATGCCCTCTGAGATCTATGGCTACTGTGGGGGTTGCTAGGCAACCACATTAGTATTGCCATTTCCCCAGAAAGCACTTTCCTGGGGGCACCTTCTTTGGAGTGCCATAATTCAGACCCTTTGCAGTCAATTCTCACCGAACTTGAAGGGCAGGTAGAGTAGAGTCATCCAGAGATCCCCTGCAAGTTTGATGCACAGGATTTGTTATATACACTTTTGAACCTGTGCATCTCAAAATGACAGTCATGAAAATTCAGTCATGAAAGTGTTAAACTGTTGTTTATGTATACTAATGTTTGCTAGTTAGCTCAGAACCAATTTGGTGTTAGACATGCACCCCCCAAGAAAGGGAAGTATTATTCCTAATGAAATGAGCTTGGGTTTGCCTATTGAGTGATTAATGTATTGAGGATGCTACATGCTATTCAGCATGTACACAAGAGGTGGAGTTGGGAGGGGGGCATAGACTTTCTCTGTTTTGATTGAGTTGACACTGCATGTCTGGGAATATCTCCACTTTCAAACCTGCATGAACCTCCATGAACAACTGGAAAGTTTGTGGAAAGTTCATGCTGCTTGACTTGCCACAAACTTGACTTCACTAACCACAAACCAGTCAAAATTCGTATCAAACTTTAGTTTGTGAACCAGTTCATGCCCATCCCAACACACAACTGGGTCATAATTTTCCCCAGCAGAAGCTACCAGAAGAAGTGAAGAAGGAAAACCTGAAGAGCAGATAAAGGTAGGTTGGCTGGCTGGTGGGAAGGAGAGAAGGAACCAAGAAATGGGGAGAAGCTACAGGGGCTTTCAGGGAAGGGAAGGAACATATGAACATAAGAACATAAGAGAAGCCATGTTGGATCAGGCCAATGGCCCATCCAGTCCAACACTCTGTGTCACACAGTGGTAAAAATTTTATACATACACACACACTGTGGCTAATAGCCACTGGTGGACCTCTGCTCCATATTTTTATCTAAACCCCTCTTGAAGGTGGCTATGCTTGTGGCTGCCACCACCTCCTGTGGCAGTGAATTCCACATGTTAATCACCCTTTGGGTGAAGAAGTACTTCCTTTTATCCGTTTTAACCTGGCTGCTCAGCAATATCATCGAATGCCCACGAGTTCTTGTATTGTGAGAAAGGGAGAAAAGTACTTCTTTCTCTACTTTCTCCATCCCATGCATTATCTTGTAAACCTCTATCATGTCACCCCAAAGTCGATGTTTCTCCAAGCTAAAGAGTCCCAAGCATTTCAACCTTTCTTCATAGGGAAAGTGTTCCAGCCCTTTAATCATTCTAGTTGCCCTTTTCTGGACTTTCTCCAATATCCTTTTTGAGGTGCGGCGACCAGAACTGCACACTAGGGATGTGCAAAAAAAACTTCGGTTTTACACAGATTCGGAAGTATACGGGGTAGGGGGGGAATTCGGAATCCCCATATACTCCTGAATACCGCATTCGGAATAGCCGCATATACGGTAGATGCGCGGCTATTTCCGAATATACGGCCCTATTATACCCTATGGGCCATTGAAATCAATGGCAAATAGGGTATATTTGAAGCCACCTGGAGGGGAGCAGGTTTGAGGGAGAGCCCCCAAATTTGCAGGGGACCTGCAGGGGACTCTTCCCTCCACCCCCCCAGGTCCCAAAAAGATTGGGCCAGGGGATCCCATTCCAGGGGCACCCAAAGAGGGTGCCCCTATTCCATCATTATACCCTATGGGCCATTGAAATCAATGGCAAATAGGGTATATTTGAAGCCACCTGGAGGGGAGCGGGTTTGAGGGAGAGCCCCCAAATTTGCAGGGGACCTGCAGGGGACTCTTCCCTCCACCCCCCCCAGGTCCCAAAAAGATTGGGCCAGGGGATCCCATTCCAGGGGCACCCAAAGAGGGTGCCCCTATTCCATCATTATACCCTATGGGCCATTGAAATCAATGGCAACATAGGGCATAATTAGAGGCTACTGGGGGGCAGGGGGTTTGAGGGAGAGGCCTCAAAACTGCAGGGCAGCTTCAGGGGACTCCCCAGCATGCAACCCCTTTGGCCCAAAAAGATTGCACCCATCTGTGGGCACCCCAAAAGGAACACTGCTCCCAATGGTGAGAAAAAACCAATTAGAGCCACTTCCTCACTGTAACTGTCGTGGGAAAAGTGGCTCTGGGGAGCAGGAGGTTTTGAGGAGAGCCCCCCAAACTGCTGTGCAGCTTCAGGGCACTGTCCCACACAAAACCCACAAGGCCAAAAAAAAAATTGGACCAGGGGGTCCAATTCCTGGGGCACCCAAAGCCAAACCTAACTTCACACCAGAGAATCTTTATAGACCCAAATGCACTACATCCCTCTATCTACTCTATGAACCCTGCAGGCCTGGAACCAATGTAAACCCAGTTGCCAACATCACTGCCACACAAAACACAATCTGCTCAAGGTCTGCTCTGTAGAGACCTGGCTGCAGCAAACCCAGATGCCAGCTCTCCAGCCCTGCCCCAAACAACACAGGGAGAGCTGGCCAACCACAACAAGCCAGCTGGCTCTGGGTCTCTCACCCAGGTGCCAGTTTCCCTGCCACAGAACACACAATCTACAGATGCCAGCTCTCCAGCCCTGCCCCAAACAACACGGGGAGAGCTGGCCAACCACAACAAGCCTGCTGGCTCTGGGTCTCTCTCCCAGGTGCCAGCTTCCCTGCCACAGAACACACAATCTACAGATGCCAGCTCTCCAGCCCTGCCCCAAACAACACGGGGAGAGCTGGCCAACCACAACAAGCCTGCTGGCTCTGGGTCTCTCACCCAGGTGCCAGCTTCCTTGCCACAGAACACACAGTCTACAGATGCCAGCTCTCCAGCCCTGCCCCAAACAACACGGGGAGAGCTGGCCAACCACAACAAACACCCTTATTAGTGGGGCAGCCTATTTAGTGGCCCTAGCCAAACCAAGAGCACACTCAGATTCCAAAAATCACTCTATAACAACGAGAAAGTGACCCAACCCACACACACCCTCGCCAACCAGAGGTAATTTAAAAAAAACAAAACAAAACCAGCAGAATCACAAAAGGCCAAGCAACTCAAGTGTTTAAAAAGTGGCCTTTCACCAATAAGAAAACTCAGGCCAAATCAGTCAACAACAACACCCCCACCCCTAAAACCAGAACCAGGAAAAGGGGGACAAAAGTGGCCTTTTAAACAATGAAAATTAGGCCAAACAGCACCACCACCCCCCAATAACCTGAAGAGAAAAGTAACACAGCAGCACAACACAGCAGCAACAAATCAAACACTGAATACTTTTAAAACAGTAAAAAACTTAACTTTTAACAATACAGGAACTTTGCCCCCCCCCAAAAAAAAACCCTTCACCCTAACCCCAAGAAATCCAAGCCACCCAAATCAGGAGAAGTAAAAGGACACTGCACTTTTAAAAGTCCTCTCACTAAATTAAGATATGGGCAAATTAGCAACCCCCCACCCCAGGCCCCCACCCCCAGCAGAACCTAACCCCAACCCCAAATAGGCTACCCACCCAGTACTCACCCACCCAAATCTGGACAAGTAAAGGGACTCCAGTCCTTTTACCAACAAAAACTAAAACAAGAACCCCAAAACTGTCTTACCTTGTCTTCTCTACTCCAGGGAAGTCTGGTAAGGCTGAGTGAGAGAGCAGCAGGCAGCAGCTGAAGCCAAGGGCCAGCCAGCAGCAGCACAATCTCTCACACCAACCCACATACACCAACAAAGCAGCAATGGAGGAGTCCAGCCAGGAAGACTCCTTAAAAAGGTTCTCTGGCCCTACAGAGAGCAATTTCAAAAAATAGCACTGCTCTCTGATTGGCCAGACAACAGTGCTTACTTGGATACCCAAGTAAGCAAAAGATCAAAATAACAACAATGTAGCTGATGGCTGGGCCATCAGCTACACAACAGCCCTGCAAAGCATGCATTTGCAATGCATTTTGTAAATTCATGCTTTGGATTGGCTGATGGGGCTCCTCTTCCCCCTCCCCCCTCCCTGATCCAAGGGAGGCTATGGGAGAGGCAGGAAGAGGCTACTAAAGGCGGGAAAGTAGGCAAGCAGCTCCCCTGAGGCTGCAGAAGCTACTTTCCCGCCTTTTCCATTGACAGCCGTATACTTCCAAATAGCTATTCGGCAGTATACGGCAAGCCGTATTCAGCTGCCGCATAATTGGCCTCAATGGGAATCGGCTATAGTCAATTCCATATACAGCCGAATCAGTGGTGATTCGGCTGTATATACGGTTCGGCCGAACCGAATGCACATCCCTACTGCACACAGTACTCCAAATGAGACTGTACCATCGATTTATACAGGGGCATTATGATACTGGCTGATTTGTTTTCAATTCCCTTCCTAATAATTCCCAGCATGGTGTTGGCCTTTTTTATTGCAAACGCACACTGTCTTGACATTTTTAGTGAGTTATCTACCACGACCCCAAGATCTCTCTCTTGGTCAGTCTCTGCCAGTTCACACCCCATCAACTTGTATTTGTAGCTGGGATTCTTGGCCCCAATGTGCATTAGTTTGCACTTGGCCACATTGAACCGCATCTGCCATGTTGATGCCCACTCACCCAGCCTCAACAGATCCCTTTGGAGTTCCTCACAATCCTCTCTGGTTCTCACCACCCTGAACAATTTAGTGAAGGAATTGTGTGGGAGGAAAAATGATCTCTCCCCCCCCCCCCACATACACACACTAGTAGAAACCAATTGTTTGCATCCAGGGAGTCTGTGTCGGACATTTTGATGTTTAAAGAAATGCCTGTAGAACAGAGATTCTAAAGTGGCCATTGTATATCTAAACATATGTGTGCCCGTCTTTTTTAAAAAATCCTGTTTTCTTTCTATGACACTAAAATCTGTACATTTTGAAAGGAACATCAAAAGCTGTCTAGTCCAAGTCCCCACACTGAAGCAAGATCCACCACAAATCGTTTTAAGAGCATTAGAAACAATGCTCAAAAATGCTGTACATCTGTATGACAGGAATGAATTATCGTTGCCATGGAAACTTTAACTTTTGAGGCCCCAGTTTTGAGAATTTCACAAGCATATAATTTGCCATTGTCATGACTGTATGAGAAATTGTTGGTGCTGCACACTCCCTGAAACAGTTAAACTTCTAAACTGCTGGTTGGCATTTGCAATCACCATGATTTGTATGTGCCATCAAGGAGAAGAACAAACCAGGCCTTTTTGCTGGTGCCCCATCAGAGATTTGAACTTGACTTTTTGAATGTCATGCTTTGAGCCTTAATGCTGCACACACACATTCAACACCTGATTTTAAATAAGGAACATGTTTTGAACTGAATAAGAGCTGAAGGACCAGAAACCTTGGCTTTTTTATGTGAAAGATAAGCCAAGCCTGGAAGCGATGTTCTATCCCTTTAACAGAGCTTTAATCAGTAGAAATGATCATCTGAAGTGATGATCATCTGAAGCTTTTCATGGCATGGATGTAAATAATATCAATAATAATAACAATTTTCAACTGGAGAAAATGGCTGCTTTGAAAGATGGACTCTATGTCACTGTACCATGCTGAGGCCCCTCCCTTGCCTAAACCCCACCTGCTCCCGGATCCACCCCCAAAGTCTCCCAGCATTTTCCAACATAGACCTGGCAACCCTATTGGTAGCCAGTGTCATTGCTGTAGTATCAAGATCACACACTCCTAGTAGTTGGCCCCAAGCAGCAGTCTAGCTGCATCATTCTGCACTAGCTATAGCTTCCAAACACTCTTGAAGGGAAGCCACAAGTAGAGTGCTTTGCAACAAGCCAGACAAGATATAACAAAAGCATGGATCACTGTGGCTACATCTGACTGAACCAGGAATGGGCACAGCTGTTTTACTAGCTGAAGCTGGGCAAAAGTATTCTGTGCCACTGCAACCACCAGATTTTCTAAGGTGACTGCTGTGTCAAGCAGCATACCCAAAATATGATCCTGGTTTTTCAAGGGGAGTATAACCCCATCCAAGAGAGGTGAGATCTCAAGTCCCTGGTCTGCCTTTCTACTAGAGAAGCTCTGTCTTGTCAGGATGAAGTTTCAGCCCTAACCAGCCTATTACTGACTCCAAGGACCAGTAGTTAACTGCAGTACTAATTAAGATTATGAAATCTAAGAAGCTATACAGAGTCTGTCTACAAGGGATATCTTCCATTAAGATTCTCAAGGCAGACTATTCATTTTAATGACTTTAGCTCTCATATATTTGCAATTGTATTTGTCCTGACTGTAACCAGGAACACTGCATGCATTTTTAGTGCACTTGATATTTTCTAGGAGCAGCTTTTGTGTGACACACTCAGCTCCATTCCCATTCAGGTAGGATTTCAAAACATGAAAACTCATCTCTTGTTACAAAGTTTCCTTGCACTGAGTGAGATCGGTAAAATCTCAGGCAGATGGTTGGAAATTAACCTGGGACTTTCTGTATGTATAGCATGTGCTCTGTCACTGACTTATAGGGCCTTCCTTTACTGTGTAAATTTGTCTCCACAAATACTTTACCTCGAGTTGGTACCAGGTTCAGCATGTACCTGAACTGCTGCTTTAACTTTCAAAATATCTGGGAATTGACGAAAGTTCAGTAGGACCCTATGTCTCACAACAGCAAGTAAAATAGGTACTAATAGTTACAAATTGCTCTATTCTTATTCCCACTTATGCACTTCACTAGACTGCATTGCTGCAAGCAATAAAACATGTTTAAAGGTACACTCAGCTCTCCATTTTATCAGCCAGTCTAATGGGACTCTGTTCTTTAAATGTGCTTCCATTAGGAACCTCCCAGTGACCTTTAAGTTGTTCCGAATCTGAGAGCATCAGATCCAAAGTATATTATCCAAAGTGTCACGCAGCTGAACAGTTATATAACGTTTTTTGTCAGCAGAGGAGGGGGGTTGTAAAGAGAAAATTGCTTGCAAGTCTGAATTTAAAATGGCAGAATCATCATCTTCTGGTGGCAGATTGCCTTGCCCTAGATCCATACTTTGCAAAATCTAGCAATTGATTCTGTTATGAAAGAGAATATTAATTAAGAAAATAAGCAATGAATGGTGATAAGACTTCTACAGTTACAAGCGTCTGCTCTTTAAAACTTTTGATTTTGGTTCAGCTCCTCTTAGGCTGCATTCAGACATCATGTCAAGCCAGTATTGAGCCTGAACAGTCTGCTTGTGCTGGACTTGCATGTCCTCCTCCCATCATTTTTCATGCAGAGTTCAATATAGGAATCCCAGTTAGATACTGACTCAGTACCTCTGGAAGCCTAACTGGAGTTAGTTTTCCCTACGCAAAGCAGGATTCTAAACTAGGGATGCCAGCCTACAGAGATCAGTTCTGTGGGAGAAAATGAATGCTCTGGAGGGTTGACTTTGTGGCATGGTCCCCCACTGAGGTCCCTGTCCTCACCAGGCTCCATCCCCAAATCTCCAGGAGTTTCACAACCTGGATCTGACAACCCTACTCCCCCCCCCCCATCCCCTGCCAGTCCAAGGGAAACCGGGTGACCCTATTTGAAACCTGAGTTTAACCTAGGCCTAGAATGTTGGCTTGTGGGCAGGTACTAACCCTGATTCAGTTGTGTGCCTGCATTCATAGGACATAGTCAACTGAAGTGTTTTTGTTTTGTTTTCCTTCATCACATGCTGTACAATACAAAGCAAAACAGGGGAGGTGTGGGGAATAGTCACAGCCTTGCCAACAACCAGCATTCATTCATCTTCATGTTACATGTGAGTTTGTCAGAATATCCAAATGTAGCTCTGAAGGTTTTTTTAAGGGACTTGTATGTCCATGCAGTTGTGGAACACATGGACCATACCAATGGATGCAGGGACATGGCTCTTCATCACTTTGCCTTCCCAGCCCCTCCCTCACTTAAAAAAAAAAGCTAGTAAGAGCTGGTCAATTATTTATTCGCATGAAGCAAAAACTCTTACCTCTTCTATTTACTTTTTCTTGCTTATTATGAAGGAGGTTATAGTAACACGACCCAATAGTGCCGATCACGAAAATCAATTAAGGATTGATTTCACACTGGTGACTGGTCTAATTTTCATAGATAATCAGTGCAAATGACTGGTCTAGTTTTCATAGATAATCAGTGCAAATACAGATAATCCTGATAACTGAAAATCATATGATCCTAAAGACTATCCTCTCCCCACACCATGAACTTCTATGGGTAATTCATTGGCCATATTAAAATCAGAACAGTTCATAAGGCTTTCTCCATCAGCTTTTCCTATTGTTTCTTCTAATTATAGTCTTCAGGTGTTGTTGGGCGGGTTTTTTGCACGTCTTGTTACTTATTGTTGCTATGTGGGTTGTGTAATCTTACAACTACATAAGTACTTTTTTGTGATGCATATTGGGCATGATAGCAAAGTTAATAATCACTGCATAAACAACCATTCAAGTGAATTAGACAATTCATATTTACCATTTTAAATGGGTCTCAATGGAAAAGATGTATTTGAGAATTAGAGCTCAATAGAGGAACTGCTTTGGCATATAGATGTTAAGATTCTGTGAGAACACATAATTGGCAAAACAAAAAAATGTTTATTGACATGGTACCAAAAATTCAAGAGCATTTCCTGGATGATCATGCAGCCAGTTTTCCAAAGGTACTGCAGATTTTAGGAAATCCACCATTCATTTTAGAACATTTCTATACTTTATCAGAACTACACATTTTGCCCTGAGTTGCTTTAATTAATTTTGGGAGCAACCTTCACAAATGACCCAGGTCCAGTGCAAATCAGATGCCCAAAGTAGCAACCAGTAGTAACCAGAAAGCACAGATATGACCACAGTTTGGGGAAGATTTACAGTGCCATCCTAAGCAGTGAACTTAGATGGACATCCTTATGTTTTAGATGGCACTGTTAATTCTGAATGTGATTTATTGTACAATCTGTGAGGTAACATGGCCTCCTATGCAAATAAACTTTCCTTTTCCTGCAGACAGTTTGCTATGTGCAACAAACTGCACATGCACAGACCAGCATCAGCATCTAGAAAAGCCTCACAGGCATATAAGGCTTTAAAGTTGGGGTGAGATAGACTGATGGAGAATAAGTCTATCAGTGACTGAAAGGAACTTCCACATTCAGAGGCAGCAAACTTCTCAATACCAGTTCTATGGGGAAATATCAGGGGAAAGCCTTGGTCTCTGTTCCCTGTTGTTAGTAGGCTTCCCAAATCCCCCACCTGGGCTGGGGACCCCCGATTTAGAGCCTCCTCCCCCCGCTTGCCAAAAATCCAGAAAGCGGGGGGGAATGGCGGCCCTTCCCACCCAGCCCTGATCCCAGCAGCTTCTCCTTGCTCTTCCCTTCCCACCCAGCCCCAATCGCAGCAGCCTTTCTTCTGTTTTCCCAGGCTGCTTCCTGCCCCCAGTCAGCTGGCTGGTGGGGGGGAAGCCCCACCCCGCCCACAAAGGACCATGTGCCTTTGCACCTCCGAGGCTTGACTTGAAAGGCTTCAATTTAGGATGGTGTGTCTGCGTTGCTGTGAAGAAGCTGGCAGCAACTGGTGAGTAGAGAGGCCAATCCCCTGCTTCAGACTCGCCAGAAACGGGGGGGGGGGGGGGAGAGGGAAACATCTTCATTATTCCCTATGTGGAGATCGATTCTCATAGGTTATAATGGGAAATTGTTCTGGAGGTTTTGGGGGCTCTGAGGGAGCTGTTTTTTTGAGGTAGAGGCACCAAATTTTCAATATAGTATCTAGTGCCTCTCCCCCAAAGTACCCCCCAAGTTTCAAAACAATTGGACCAGGGGGTCCAATTCTATGAGACCCAAAAGAAGGTGCCCCTATCCATTATTTCCTATGGAAGGAAGACATTTAAAAAGGTGTGCTGTCCCTTTAAATGTGATGGCCAGAACTCTCTTGGAGTTCAATTATGCTTGTCTCACCCTTGTTCCTGGCTCCGCCCCCAAAGTCTCCTGGCTCCACCCCCAAAGTCCCCAGATATTTCTTGAATTAGACTTGGCAACCCTAGTTGTTAGCCCTCCAGAGTAACTGGTTGGCCACTGATCAAGACGAGTAGTCATGTTAGTCTGTTTGGAGCAGTAAAAGGAGCAAGAGTCCTGTAGTACCTTAAAGACTAACAAAAATTTGTGGCAGGCTATGAGTCACTGCTCACTTCTTCAGATACAGCTAAATACAGGTACATCCTGTGTGAGATAGGATACTGGACTAGATGGATGACTGGTCTAATCCAGCAGGACTGTTCTTATGTTCTCATACTTCCCCAAGATGTCTCTGCTTATAAGGCAGCCACATTTTATAAAATGCAAAGGATGGACACACATCCATATGTATCCTGTTAACTTTTTCTTTTCAAATCTGAGCTCTCTCTTGCTATCTTCAGCATAATAATTCTTTTTTTAAAAAGCGAGATCTCCCCTTTTCTTGTTCTCCTGCCCATTCCCTTAAAGCTTCTTATACTAAATCTATATAGACACAATTAGCATTATTCGTATTCCATATGCTCAAATCACTGGTTATGAATATTAAACTGTTTTCATCCCCCAGGCATTTTTAGATAACAGCATTGCACAGAAATGTGCTAGAAAGCAATTGTAAGACTGCTAGATGATCCCTCCCCCATCCTTCCCCTTAAAGGGAGAGGGTTTTCCTCAGTGCAGTCAGGCTTCAAACATTTCCTAAGTATTTCAGGGACCAGGTAGACTCTTGTCTTCTGACCCATTTTTTCAGGACAAATTTGCTTATAGTTATCAATGGATATGATTATTACTTGAACAACTTCCTCCATTAATTAGCAAATCTTTTTTTCCATTATAAGTGATTTGCAATATACTGCTATCATACAACCTCCTATTTTATAATTGCTAGTTATCATATGATAAACATGGTTACGTCTCATAATGGAATTCAACCTCATAACAAAACAACTTGCAGCTATGATAAACTGAGATAGTTTATGGACTCCAGGATGAAATTTCGGATTCAGGAAGAATCTTTTTTTTTTTAGCTGTATTGCAAGTTGTAGGTCCATTCTTCTGTATAATTAGAAGCATTCAAGATGGGAGGGAGGGAGAAAGTAGGTGATCCCAAACGTTTCTGATTAAGCACTGAAGTAACTGACACTGGGTGACACCATTAACCAGTTATCCAGTGACATACTAAATTGGTAAACTGGGGGTGAGGAGGCCAAGAGATTGGATCTCTGCAGCATGGAGGAAGGAGACATCTTTTCTTTATACTGACATGACATTG
The DNA here is from genome assembly GCF_032191835.1 of Heteronotia binoei. Lineage (NCBI taxonomy): Eukaryota > Metazoa > Chordata > Lepidosauria > Squamata > Gekkonidae > Heteronotia > Heteronotia binoei. The sequence goes on along the minus strand of NC_083227.1, from coordinate 115,578,220 downwards.
CTGAATCGATAGGCACTGTCTCAAATTCAGGAGATGGTAGCTCTGTGAGGGACCTTACTCTCAGTCACTTCAGAGCCACTAACTCAACAGGATCCAATACAGACTTGTAACTAGGGCCCCATCCTATGTTTAAATGGGCTGCAGCTTTTCCAAACTCTGGTGAAGTATTCTCAGTCCATCCTCCCATACCTGAGGCCAAAGATGACCTCTAAGTGGAGAGAACTTTCCTTAGGAGGTTCTGAGTAAAAATTTGATTGTGTAGTTGTCAGATTGTAAAGTAACCCATCTATGGGTTTCCCATACTCCTTACAAATGTGCTTCTATTTGGCTGGGAAACAGAACTTCACTTGATCTTTTGTTCTGATTATTTCAATGCTGAAGCTCGGTGAGGCAACCATTTACTGCTGTATGATTCAATGTTTAGTTTTCAAAATAATTCTCCAGATAACACAGGAGGCCCTGTGTGCTCTCTCTCTCTTAACAAAGTGGAATGCATTGATTACTGTCTGGACTGCAGTTCACAAGGGGCAATTGACAGCTTAAAGAGAGAAGTAAGCATTTATGGAGGAAGCAAGCTCAAAGAACAAAAAATGTTTAAGAAGATCTGGAAAGTTGGGTCTGAATGAGAACAGTACGGGGCACTTCAGCTCTGAGTTAGGTCATTCATATGGCAGAGATGGAAATGAGAGATACACATGGAGAGATACACATCAACTGATGTTACTTCCACTGTAACTAAAACCACCAAGATAATAACATTATTTTCGGTCATGGTCCAGTACTTCCATGTCTCTACCACTGAGAAGGGAATTGTAGGGCTATGCATTTATACCCCATTGCAGCTACTGTTATAAATAACAGCTCACCATATTTTAGGTCAATATAAGTTTAGGGAGCAAAATGGACAATGTGCTTGGAGATTCCTGAAAGTATCTTTCTTGCTTTATATAGTAATCTTCAGAAGCCCAATTCAGATCTGGACTACAAGGCAAAGGACATAGTTTTGCCAATTGACATTGCCATCCCTAGCTATTTTACCCTTAGAATTGGGGGGGAGGGAGAGATAAAAACCAGAGCAATTTTCCAGCTAGTTCCTGCAGTTCACTGCTCTGTGATTCTTTGTGGGTGTTAGCCACTGCCGCAGCCGCACACATATAGGCAGTTACTTGTCAAGGCCATCTACTCAGGTCTGTTTATTAGCTTATGCAGTTCAGCTGTGAAGGGGGGGGCAGGCCCGTAGCCACCGGGGACCCGGGGGCATACCCCCCCACACCCAACCCTCCCTTGGACCTTTATGGCCCCTCCATTCCCCAGCCCATGCTCTCTCTGTGCCGCTTTGACAGCCCCCACCCCACTCTGCAGGCCCCTCCCTCCCAGCTCACCAATGTAGTGAAACAGGGAAGAGCAGGCTTCAGGGGCTCTTTCAAGATGCCCCCCACCCCAGTCATGTGACCAGCGGAAAAAGCCACTCTGAGGCCAGCAGTTCGTACGCCAGCTTTCTAGCGCACTCAGCAAGTTCAGCGCTGGCTGCCCCAGCACTGAACTTGCTGAGCACGCTGGAAAGCCAGCCTTGGAGTGATTTTTCCCACCAGTCACATGACCGGCGGGGGCGTCTTGAAAGAGTTTCTGAAGCCCACTCTTCCCTGTTTCGCCATGTTGGTGAGTTGGGAGGGAGGGAGGGGAAGGTGCCACTCAGAGGGGGGTGGGGCCACCAGAGCGGTGTGGAGATCAGGGCCGTAGCAGGGGCTACCAGAGGGGGGGCCTCCATCCAAATTTTTTTCCGGTGGGCCCCTCCATCTGGAATTTTCTGGCTATGGGCCTGGGGGGGGACTCATTCTCACCCTAGAAAGTTCCATGGATATTGCTCAGTGATTGGTTGAAAAATCAGGAAGTTATGTACAGCATTTTTCTGTAAGTGTAGATAGAATCCTGATCCCCTTTTACCCTTTTCCATCTACTACTCCTTGCTGCCCAGAAGATTTTTGTGTTATGCTCTGGAACTCTTTGCTTTAAGAATCAACTGTGCTGTGTTAGGATTCTAGTAAGTAGGACAAACTAGTCAGTTTTGTTATTTTTGTTCATTTCACTACCACTGAACTATATGCCTTGTTTTAATTTCTTAAATAGCATGGAAGGGTCAGTTTTGATTGAAGAATCCACAAAAGGGAAAAGGGTTAAACACCCTCTTTCCCATTTCTCAACTGGAGTCTATAAACCTGCTGCTTTGTTTTCAAAAACATTGGGAAGATGTTTCATGGATCTCACAGTGTCACTTCTGGTTTGGATCCTCATTACAATGGAGGAGGTAAACCTGTATCTAAGGTGTAGTAGTACTTCAGCTACCAACAAATACTCCCCAGTGTCTAGTTTTCTAAAATGAGTGGTTTTCTATGTACATAGGCTCACTCAGTCATGTGAGCCCCTATCTGAAGCAGCTCACTTGCTACTGTCTCCATTTTCTCCTCAAATGTCTGCTTTGCCCAGCTTTGTTCCCTATACCTTGAACAACTCATATCTTCACAACAAGCTGCTTTCCTCTCTCTTTTTAAGCACCTTCATAAGGCTCGTTTTAAAAGTATATCCCTAGACTGGGCCTCACAGGACTTTCTTGTTATGCTGGTACTCACTAGAACTAAATACCTACACCTTGGGGGGAAGACATCTCCCAAGTCCTGAGGGAGAATTGGTAGAAATCAGTGCAACCTTATAGATGAGTACAGGGATTAGAATGGGAATATGGAGATCATAACCTTTTACCCCAAAACATCAGAAATTTGCGGGTGGAGCCAGAACATGAAGTTTGAGGGGAACTCAGCAGGGATGTGATGCCAGAGTAGGGTTCCCAGCCTCCTGCTTGGGCAGGGTTTCCCCCAATTTCAAAGCTTCCAAACCAGCAGCACAGGTTGGCCAGCAGGGGAGCCCTGCCCCTGAAGAGCTCCATCAGCGCCTGATATGCCAGGCATGATGATGTCACCCAGCAGTGATGTAATCACGCCACAAGGATGCTGTAGCATTTTTGTTAAAAAAAACAAAACCCTCTATGTCACCATAGAGTTTTTCACCAAAATGCTAGAGTGTCCCCGTGCAACGTGCCTGGTGCATTTGCATCACTTCCAGGTGACATCATTACACAGAGGACCGTCTCCCCACTGGCTGCCAGGTAAGACCTGGCAACCCTATGAGAGAGTCCGCTCTCCAAAGCTGCCCTTTTTCTAGGGGAACTGATCTCTGTTATCTGAAGATTCTGGGAGAACTCCAGGCTCCACCTACAGGCTGACATCCCTCACAAGTTAACCTTCATTATCATAAGCAATCACATGCTGCATGCAGAACCAAAAGCAGACAAAACTGCACCACCCCAGACATCCAGGTCTTGTCACTTTTCTTCTTCTCTGCAGCACCAAACATACCGTTGGGGCTAGATAACTGTTAAATAATAATAATAAATTTGAATCTATAACATCCATTTGGTTTTGCAGTCATGGGCCTCTGGACTTCTGCATTATGTTATTTCAACACTATGCCCAGTTTCATATCTTCACTTCACTTCACTTCACTTCACTGTAGAGTCAGAAGCAAGGTTGTGACAAGCACAATTGAACTCCAAAGGGAGTTCTGGCAATCACATTTAAAGGGACCACACTCCTTTTAAATGCCTTCCCTTCATTGGAAATAATGGAGGATTGGGGCACTTTCTTTTGAGGCTCATAGAATTGGACCCCTAGGTCCAATCTTTTTGAAACTTGGGGGGGGGACCCAGATACCTGCAGATCCCAGATACCCAGATACCTGCAGATCAATTCTCCATTATACCCTGAATCAATCTCCACAGGATATAATGAAGTGCCCAGTGGACATGCAACCTCCCCCCTCCTGCTTTTTGATAACCCTAAAGTGGTGGGAGGGCCTCCAAACCAGGGGATCTCCTGCCCCTAAGTGAGGATTGGCAACCCTAGATCCAACAAAAAGAACTCATAGTGACCTTTTGATAGACCTACATAATCAGAACACAAGCTGCCCAGTCCTTGCAATATATATCAGATCCATGCCACCCTGACACTGTAAAGATACCAACATGGCAGAAATGGTAGGAGGCCTGGAGCAACTTCCAATAACAAAACTGACAATCCCCCCCCCCACACACACACACACTGATAGAGGTACATGAAGACTATGTAGTACTGAATGTTAATATCTCTAATAGATGTAGTGTTTAAGACCCTTTTCACACATCCATACACTGGCCCTTGGATGGACAGCATCCCTGTTCGCACCACATAAAAGGGGAGAAAATGTGAAGAAATGATTTTTCTTCCTTCCACAAAAAAATTTGGACACTTGCCTGTTCCCTGGCAGATTGTTCTCATGACACTCCCACACGCCGCACTGCCAAAGTATACGAGGGGGCAGGATTGACTGAGGAGTGCAGGGAGATCTGCCATATCAGAAGAGTGCCAAGGCTACTAATGCAGCAATGATCTACCTCAGCCTATAATTAATACGTGACCTGCAGTGTCTAATTAAGTAGTTATTTTTTTTCTGCTTTGATGAAATGGCAGCTGAAACTTGTATGTTTTATTTCACTTGAGTTAGCAAGAGAACTGCTTCCAGCTGATCTGCTCAAAAGGCAACGTTCTCCCACCTCTGCTGGACTGGTGTGCTGATTTTAGATTAGAGCTGCACTTTCCTAGGCGGCGTTTGAAATGACATCCTGTTCCCTCCTCTTGCTTTTGATCCCACAAATGCAAATGCTTTCTTCCCAGTTCATAAAGTGGGGGGGGGGGGCAGATGTGACCAGCACATCCACATTTTGTGCTTCTACTGTAACTTCCAAGAGAAAACACAAATATATGCTCCATTGGTGAAACTACTAGGTACCAGATGCAGATATAGTTCATATATCTTATCACAGAGAACAGTGGAAACATGCATACCAGATACGGTACATGTGAAAGGTGAGCACATAAGTCATTCTCACTCATGATGCTTCCTTGTACTAACAAAAGAAAGTAGATGAAGACCTCTACCAGAAATAAGGTGAATTTAGAAGCAGGTATATAGTAGATCACCTGTGTTCATGATGCTTTTGAGTTTTCTACAGTCATCCAACATAGTCTGTCTTAAATAGCCCTAGCCTCTTCTGAGTAAGTGGCTTTTATAGTTTTGTTAAGAGATATACTGCAGTCATTTGGGGCTCTTCTCATAACATATTTTGCACTCAAGGACTGGTATTGGGCTCTGTCTCATTTATAGGCACATGCATGCTACAGAAATGGCATTTTCCTTTAAATACAAGGGAGTAAAGAATGCACAAAGGTGTAGGCACCGGTTCCATGTATTTTGAAGAGAAATGCAGTAATTAAAATGGAATTGTGTGTGTGTGTGTGTGTGATGTGTGTGCTTATATGCCTTCAGCTAGGTGAAAAATGTCATGTAATTTGAGACATTCGTTCTTTTGGAAAGGACTGCCCTGTTGCTATACAGTTTGCCTAAACATTTGTTATTTAGTAACAGATGGGAAATTAAATTATCTCTGTTCATATAAGTATATGTCACTTTATTAATCTTATTTAATTCATTTATAACCCTCCATTTCCCCACTGAAGACCTAAAGCAACTTACCTCATTCTTCTCTCAATTTTTATCCTTACAACAACCCTGTGAGGTAGAGTAGACCGAGAAAGTGTGACTGGCTCATGGCACAAAAGGGGATTCAAACCTGCATCTCCCAGATCCTAGTCCAACACTCCTAACCACTACACCACACTGGCTCTCAATCTCTTTGTGACTAAGTGACATCCTTCTCTTCCAACCCTGAATGTCCCTCATCAAATGTGACCACCTAGGATGTCAGCAAATAGCCTCCACATGCTATCTATTTTACATCAGAGGATAACTAATTGCTGAGTTGATTTGAATGGTTTCCCAGCTATACTGTCTACTTTACAGCTGCAGAGAGAGATGTGATGTGCTAAAGTATCAAATATGTCAAGAGATACTTGAGTAAAAAACAATACAGTAGCAAGCTAACTGGCTGTGGTCAAGCCAAGCACACACATGCTCAGTGAAAAAGATTGTGTATGTGTATAAGCTGGTATGGAAATTCTTCTACCCCAAAACTCCTGGCACATATGGAGACAAAACTATGCAGCACTAGTGACACACAGAGTCTACTGAAAATGGCATTTGTCAAAAGCTCTCCCCACTCCATAAAGTAAAACTATATTCTATCCTGATTTTGTCCAACTGTACATTTCCCTGCCCCCACCAATAGCAGCCAAACCAATGAAATGGAACAGGGTCAAGGAAATGCATGACATAATATACGGTATATGTTCTGGCACATTACTGGGGAGAGGGCCATGGCACATGACACAGTGATGCCATTGTGATGATGTCCCACTGTCAACCTCAGCATGAAGCTCTATCCTCATATGAAGCTGTCTAAGGCTTGGATCCAGCACAGTGTTTCCATGGATGGAAGAATTTCCTTTCTTGTGACTTTCTTGCCTCCCCACTCCTGCTATAGTTACAAATGCCTTTCCTAGGACTGTTCCTGGAGTCTTTCTTTCCTCCAGGATCAGCATTTCAGGCTATAACAGGAGTGGGAAGTTAAGGAGGTCGCTTCCTGTGAGTGAAAATCCTTTTTGCTCACAGAATGATTACACTGGATCCAAGCCACTGAGTCAGACTCCTGGTTCCTCTAAACAGGACAGTATTGTCTGGTCAAAAGCATCCATCCGGGGCCTTCAAGAGAAATTGATCCCAGCACTACTACTCAAGATCATTTCAAAGCGGAGATATCAAGAACTCAATCTTGGATATTTTGAAGATGCAATACACTGCAGTGGCTATGACCCTTCTCAAAGTTTTATCTTTTTTTGGGGGGGGGGTATTCTTTGCATTGTGTTTGTGTATGTGTGCGCCTCAGTCTGGAAGTCATGGCAACCTCTTATGACTCCTACTGGAGCATGGAGAAGTTTCCTGCCTCTGCCTCCCAACTATGGCATTCTCTGGAGGTCTCCCATCCAAATACTTACCAGAGTCAGCCCTGCTTAGTTTCTGAGATCTGATGAGATCAGGCTTGCCTGGGCTATCCAGCTGCTCTTCATAATGTTATATTAAATACTTTTTCTGTCAAGGTGAGCTTTTAAATATATATGTACCACAGGTAAGTCTTAATAAGGTTGTTTCCTCCCTTCTTGTCTTAATATCTGCATTCTTACCTTCTCTAGGGAACAAATGTCTTAGAAACGTCATAACACTAATGATAGTAATTAAAACCCACTGAATACCAGAAATAAGTCATGTTGCATAAATCATTTCTGTTTTTTTCAAATATAAAATGGCAGGATTTGCTTTAAAGAAAATGATCCCGGTAGCTTTAAGAATAATTATTGTACAAAATCCTATTTAAAAACCAAGGAGAACTTTGAAAAGCATTCCAGTTCTGATAATTCTAAATACCTGAATTGTAAAATTCTCAAGGCAGAATCCACAACAGAAACCAGAGGCTGGCATAAGTTGATTGGTGCTAACTAATTATTTGGTGCATCCTTGCAAAGGAAGCAGGAATTTCTCTTGGGCAAATGGAGACCCCCCCTGTGACAATGAGGTGTATGCAGGTGAACAAGCTGGTAACATTTATTATGAACTGCTAACATTTGTTGTACTTATATGCAACACTGTGCTGGTTTAAAAAGAAAAAGAAAAAAAGGCATAGATTCAGTTGCCATGGTGTTATCTAACCCAATAGTCCTGACTACTTTTCACCAAGCTAAAGTGCTATCTACAGAAATAAACTGTTAGGTTAGATCCTCTACCCTCCCTAGAGAAATAGCAGTGATATGAAACACAGCTCTTTCTAGACAGGGCAGATTCAATTCAGAATAGGACATGTGTTACAGTCGTGCTCACATGGAAGAATGTTGAGAAGCAGAGCTCTGGCATTGTGTCAAAAATTCTTCTTTTTGTATTAAATTTATATAATTTTACTACTAAATTTACATAATCAATTATCTTCTACTCAATGTGACAATCCTAGTGCTTCTTCCAGGGCCTAAAATGGTGACAACTGGGCTCTTATGACAATCAGGATGCCTCTGCTTCTGAGCTTACTCTTATGCAGGCCAGGGTCTGGGGAAAGACTTCCACTTACATTATTGTTTTATGTAGGGATGGGCATGAACCACATCTTTGCTATTTGTTTCAGTTCATATCAGTTCATGAACCCTGATTTCTGCTCCCTGTGAAAAACAGCTGAATGACAGGAAACAGAAAGCAGGGGTTTAAATGGGTATGAGCCATTTTAACCCCTGCTTTCTGCTCTTCAAGAACTGCCATGAACTGCCTTTAAAATTGTGGAATCCATGGCAGCTTTTTGGTTCGCAAACTTCAGTTCTCAAATCAAGAACCAGCCAAAATTCATCATGAATTTTCATTTGTGAGCTGGTTCATGCCAATCCCTAGCTTTAAGAGCACATTTGTCATTTCAGACAAGCCGTACTTTAGGCCTTGTGAGGCACATGCCTTGCATCACTTGCTAAACATATTATTAGAGGGGCCATATGGGTTTTACACAGACCCCTAACAAGCATGGACTGGAAGAAATTACCAACACTGGCATGTATATAAAGGGGAACTAAAATGATGCCATATCCTACTTTTGTTTCTTATGTACAAAAGCAACTCAAAATCTTTGCACTTCAGGAAATATGACTAGAGTTGATGATCTAAAATATATACATTTCTGGGCTACTGGACAGATACAAGAAGAAATAGCCAGGTCCTTAGGATATGTCCTAAGAAATCCTTGTGCAACAGCGGGAGAGCATGCTGGCTGAAACATCCAACACGTCTAGACTGTAGGACCTGGAAGAACTAACATTTCGCCCCTAAAATTAGAGCCTTCTGGACATGACCCAACTTAAATGCAGACTAGCAAGATCATACTCAATTGATAGGTTCCACCCATTTATGAAACATTATTAACATACACCACACTTAAAGCCCTTCCTTATATAAGAAGTAGTCTAAATTCTGGACCGATATTAGGATATAACATGGAAGCTATACAAGCAAATAACTTACTATCACAAAAAAAACCATGGGTGATATTTGTAATTCCAGAGACAGCAGCAATTGGAAAGTCAAGGCCTAAAATTTTCAAGACCAGACTAAACACTGTACACTGGTTTATATTTTCCCTATAGCCTTATTGAAAAAGGAAAAGCAGTTTACCAAGGAATTATCAAAATTTCCACATTTCCCGTTTCCCCAATCCAATCTGAACCTGCAAAATATCCACAGATTTCTCCTGCAAGGATCATCCATGCAAACCCTCCATGGATTCTAAGTATGTTTTCCTATGTCTGCACCTGAAATTCCATGAGAGGGAAAGCAGTGGAGGAGCCATCTGTAGCAGGAAAATGTCATGAAGAAAAACTAATAAGCTGCATCTCTGGTTTTCCAGTTCTGACTGCCTGACATTTATTGCAATGCCTGCAAAGGAGGTCTAAAATGATGTCACTCCTACTTTCTGCATCAGAAAATATTGGACATGGCTAGCAGAGACATTCTATGCCAGCTTTGTATATTCAAAACAAAGACTGCTGGGTTAATTCTACACACATCAGCCCATAAGAACTTGTTTAACCTTCATAGCAGACAGACAAAGTCTTCAGATCTGTTACTGAATCTTGTGCTATGGGATTCTGCTGGGAGAGGAGTAGTTGCCATTGAAATGAATAAGCCTGTTGCCAGCTGGAAACAAAGAGGTGTCTGAATGTCTAAGAACTTGCATGCCGACTCTCTCAGTCCTCCTCCACATCTTCAGCTATTTACATATCATGTCGGGCTACTTAGTCAAGCTGCAAATTGTCTAATTTGGAGTACACAATTTGTTCCTAATGTGCATTTTAACAGCCAGATTTTGTTTTCAGGTGTGTAATTAATTTCTTAACATGATTACTCTCCTAGGAAACTGTGAACAAACAATCCTACAATTCAGGCTTGGAGAAAAAGGCTATTGACACAGGCAAAATTGAGGCAATAAATGACTCCACAAAAACCGAAAGAAGAAAGAAGAAGGCTTAACATGGGTCTGTCGACACACCTCCAAGGGATCAATCATCTCAGCACCATTTACTGAGATACAAAAGGTCAAAAACAAACTACGTAATATGATAAAAGGATGCAAACGACTGTTTTGTTGTAGAGTAAATCACCACTAAGAAGTACATTCACTATCTCATAAGAAATTGCAATGCATTGGGTATAGCCAGATACAATAATACAACAGTAGAAAACAATGAAAATGAATGCCAGTAATTCCCAGTGTGACATCTATCAATGTACAATGATGTATTTCCTTGCATTCATTTGCTGCCATGCTTCCTGAGTCTGACCTCTCCCTCTTTCCTTCCTTATCTTTTAAAAGTTACTCTTTGCATTGTTCACATTCCCTCATTTTCTGCCCCTTCTTTTGTCACCTTTTACATGCTTCCTGTCCATTTTTTCTTCCCTGCGTTCTCTCTCAAGTGTCTGTCCTTATCCCCATCCCTGCAGCCAGTGCTGAGATATGCTAAAGGTGACAGGCATATGAAGACATTTGAGTGGTGGTGATGAGATTGGGGTGTAAGTGGAATCCAAGATCTTGGTGCCTCCCACAAAGCTACAGTAATGGGTAGGTGAACTTGCAACTTAGGAGGTGGAGGGGCTACCTGAAAATACTTTGCCATCACAATAACTCCACCAGCAGCAGATAAGAAACGAGAATGGGACCTCCCTCAAAGAAGTTAAAGTGAATACAAATGCCAAAAGCAGAAGAGAAAGGGAATTTACATCTTCCTCCATCTCAGCCAGGGAAATCCACTCCTCCCTTCTAGCACCTGCCATTTCAAGAATGTATTCTCATAGTCACTAAATAAAAATCACTGGACACAGGCTTAGCAATGCCCCAGTACTGGTTTCAACTGGATTCCCCTGCCAAAACAACTGATCCCATGAAGACTTGTGGATGGCCAACCCAATGCAATTGATTTTAACTGGATAAATTAGTCAACTCAAGTGATGACCTTATTATATGGAGTGGAGTTAGTACTACAGTCCTCTATAGCAACCCATTTTGTGGAGGTGACACTGCCCTTTCTCAGGACTTCAAAGGTGTCTTCAGTCTCAACAAGACTGAGGAGCCTTACACTTTATGAATCCCAGCATAATACAGTCTATACAGTTTGCAGTCCTGTCCAGTTTAAAATCAGCTTTGGAGATTGAATTTCAATTAATTCAATGCCCATGTTGCTGTAGCACTTTCAATGGAGAGTCCAAATACTTCAAATTACAGTTTGTAGCAAGAGAGCTGGGTAAAAAGGATCTGTTTCAGATGGGTCAGGGTCCCAGGTAGAAGGAACAAGATCTTGGGATTATAGCATATACCCACATGATGACTAGTGTGGAAGCATCCAGAGTTGTGCATGCCTCATATCCGGGGCTTTTTTGAGCAGGAATGCTCAGGAATGCAGTTTTGGCTGGCTTGGCATCAGGAATGTGTGACCTAATATGCAAATGAGTTCCTGCTGGGCTTTTTCTTTAAAAAAAAAAAAGCTCTGCTCATATCTGAATCAGACAAGCTGATGAGCAACCATGCATGTTATATCTGGAACATTTACCTTACTTTATTACCCTCTGGAAGCCAGCATTAAGGAAAAGAATGAAACAGCCAAACTCAGCATGCAGTCAATCTCTATAGGCAGGGCAAATGTAGCACATTGTACCAGTGGACAAGTTTAAATGGATATTGTTGGAGAGTGCTATATGTCAGGACACAGCAGGCAGTTTTCACTACTGAATGCTAATAAATGTATTCTGACATAGCTGGCAACCCTCTCAAATAAATAACTAAAGGAGTAGGTACTGCTTCCAGTCAAGTTCCCCTTTATAATTTTTTTTTCCAGCCATGTAATTCTGGACCTTGCCAACCAAAATATAAATGAAATTTCTGCAACAACAACAATTTAAGAGAAAACTGCACAATCCAAAGAGTCTTCTTGTGACTTCAGGGGTTAAAACTCTTATTTGTATCAGCAGTGGCCAGCAGATATATTCGTGGGACATTGAGCTCTCCATGGTCCTGCACAGGCCAAAGGCAAAGAAAGAAACTAACAGTGCAATCCTAAACAAAGTTAGCTATTTTCTAAGAGCATTCATTGACTTCAGTGAACTTAGAACAATGTAACTCTGTTTAGGATTGCATGTAAACTGGCTGGCTTTTGTTTTATCCGACTGCGGTATTTATAAAAGCAGACTTATTGAAAAGGATTATCATGGATTCTTTGGGGCTTTGCTAAATTTCTCTAGAGTCAGCCCATGTGTTTCATGCCCTCACCAGCTGTCCTAGGAAGAAAGCTAAATTTAAAGTGATAATTCAGCCATTGCAATTTATTTCTCCTATTCTGTACTTATATCCTGGGTGGGATACTCTATCCCATTAAAGTGGAATATTCTTATGCAATAATTTCATGTAAAGGACTAGTAATACATTTTAAAGTTAAGTCTGCTAATCAGCCTTCCATATACATAAACCTTTGAAATAATCTTATTCAAAATTTCTGTAATCTACTGTTTTAGAAAAAAAATCTGCTTTAAAAATAATCTAATCAGGTTCAGAAAATGAAAAGTAATAGCAAGTCTATTATTGTCTTTAGTTGTCTTTATTAGTTTTAAGGTGCTTTAATACAAAGGCACATTTTCTTTCATTATATATTATCCTGGTGGACTGCAGAGTTTTTTAGGAGTCAAACTCCAATACACAATCAGATGAATGACCTCTTTTCATATCTTATTGTCAAACTAGTTTTGATGATCATCCTGGTAGCTCCTCACCCTGTTCCTCAAAACCTTCTGCCAACATTTAGCAATCTCTTCTGTTTTCATATCCAGTGACCTTTTCAGACAGTTCTCTTTTATATGTTCCTCCTTTTCTCAGCTGAGCTCCCTGTCTTCTTTGCCTTTCTTTTCCTCACAATTCTAAGTCTTCCCACCTACCTGCTCACTCCTTATGTGAGAGGGTTTTTAAAAGACAGTGTAATAGCATGGATACATTGTTAGATTATGATTTGGAGATGAAACCCAGGTTCAAATCCCTATTCAGCTATGAAGCTCACTGGATGACAATGGGCCAAACGCTCTCATTTGGTCAAACTTATCATACAAGATTTTCATGAAGATAGAATGATGAGATGCTACTTCAGGTTCCTTACAGGGCAACCAGAGGGCAAAATGAGATATGGAAAATATGTGGTTTGGTTACAAAACTTCATTCTTTCAGAAGTCAGGTCTCCAGGGTCCCTCTGGGTGCTGGGCAGTTCAGAGATGTTACAGTTCAAGAGAAGCAAAGGGAAGACACAAACCACTATAGCATGGTCAGAATTCCGCACTTCAATCATACACGGAGTCCAAGGGTTGTCACTAGAGCAAGTTCAAGGCAAGTCCAGAAGTCAAAGTCCAGAAACAGTCCAATGGGTCACAGAAGCATGGTAGATACAGGATTAGTGGTGGTGGGGTCAAAAGTAGTTTGACTCATTGCTTCCACAGTCAGTCTCTCTTTTTCTCCATTCTTTATAGCCAAGATGCTTGTTTTGCAGCTGCAGCTGGCCCATTCATGTGCACTCCTCCTTACTAATTAGATCCAGGTGTCTCTGGGCTGCTAAACAAGCACTCCATCTTCTTTCCAATATTTCATGCCGGACTCTCCTCCATCTGTGCTCCAATGGCTCTGGAGATGGAGGAGGCAAGGTGGGTGGTGGGACACTGTCTGATCCTGAATCATGGGGCTGGACAGCTCGGATGCTGCTATTGGACAGTAACTCCTTATTTGGCAGTGTAGCAGCAACCTCTGGTGGCAGGCTGTCTGTAGCTGACTGTGGGCTGGAACCTGCTTCAGCTATTTCTTCCCCTCCCTCTGAGGTCTCTACATTGTCAGAGCTGACTGTGTCTGGCTGATCCACGACATCAGGATATTTGTGTACATTCTAAGATGAGGTGTCAAATTCATTTGTTATGAGGGCTGGATCTGACATAAATGAGACCTTGTCAGGCCAGGCCATGTGTGTCATAAAATGTAATGTCAGGTAGCAGAGATATAAGCTTTATAAAGGACACAAACAAACACAATTGATGATTTTTTTAAAAAAAAACATAAAAGATGCTTACAAGATTAGCATTCTTGCAATATTTTGTTTATTTAACAGTTTCTGATAACTGACACCTCTTGGTCTGAATTACTGCATCAAAATCTGGATGTCTGTGCTGTAGCAATCATGAATATGCTGTTCAGGTGTTGTTTAGGTGTGTGTCTGTAAGTTGCAAATGATTTATTGACATTCATTACAGAAATCTCATAGTCAATGCTTTTAGCCTAAGACCCAGGGGAAAACATGAAATAGCTGGGCATTGAGAGCTTTTGTACATAAATTGCTTCATGTGCTGGTCAGTCAGTGCAGAAAACAGAGGCTTTGCTCTGTAGCTCCTGTGGAATTGAGCAAGCCTGGCAAAGCAAGCTGTGATGCAGAAGGAAGCAAGAGAGACAGAAGGAAGCAGATGACAGTGAATTGCTTGCTGGCCTTATAGGAGCCCTCTGGGGGGCTGATCTGGCCCTTGGGCTGTATGTTTGACACCCCTGTCCTGACTTTACTCTGTCCCAGCCTGTCGCCTCATATTCCTCATCAATAAACACTGCCCTTTATTTTCATTGTGCCTCATTATATATTAGAAACAAGCATATATTGTAATGTTACTAATAGATCCTGCTCCACAGTGTGAGATCTGTCTATGAGCATTCTCCTTTCAAAACAAATTCCATGTGGAAACATAGTGTGTTGTTTCCTCTCTATGCAGATGGCAATCTGAGAAAGGGCCTTCTCAAGAGTGGCCGTGAAACTTTGGAACTCCTTTCCAAGAGAAAGTAATCTGTCTCCCTGTCATTCATTCCCACTAGGGGTTGAAAACTTTTTTGTTTTGTCTGGCATTCCCTCACTAACTCCTGGGTTCCCCTCCTGGGTTCTATGTGTTTTGTTTAATGGTTTTTAATGTTTTGTTTATATATGTAATTCAAGTGCTGTTTTTAATGTCTAAAATGATTTAATGTTTGTGTCCTTGAGGATCCTGAGTTGGGTCAAAAGCCAGTATTGAAATTCTGTAAATAAATGTAAAAAAAACAAAACCCCTTCCAGTGACTAGAATTTGACTTGAATGCAATGAGCTCTGGAGGCTTCTCTGGCTCTAGTGTTATATAAGACTAATAATGACCTGTCAACTGTTGCCCATGGAGTTACAAAGACAAATTCGATATTTGGAAAAATCAAAAGATTTAGAAGATTATCATGGTAAGCACCAATAGGTCACAGAACATGCTAGGAAGCTAAAATTCTATGGAACCATACTTAAGCTATAATATACACTATATCGGCAAAAATTGTGATCCCAATATTTGAATCTCAGTTAGGATGCCAGTTAATCTTGTTACTGTTCCATCTCTCTCCCAGTATATCTTTTTCTCTATTAGCTTTGGTTCTTCTGCTATAAAACTATGGCAACCCAGCTGGTCTAATATAGCTGCCTAACATACTGGCTCAAAACCAGTTAAGGGACAATTACATGCAGCCTTTTTTCATTCAGTTTGATGGCAGTGCAGCATAAGGATCCTTACAATGAATCGATGGAATTATGAATCTAAAAAGAAAAGCTATTCTCATCTTTTGAAGCCAACATGCTTAGAAAGATGTGTCTGCTTAGGGTTAGAAATTGAAAAACCCACATGCTTCCTCCATTTGTAGATCTTTTCTCATTAGTATTTGAGTGGGTTTCTCTCACAGCTGTTAATTTGGGTAAACTTTGTCTCACATAACTGAAATTCATCCTCTTCTATCAAAGAACGAATGAAGGATGGGTTGCTTGAGAGAGCACCTCTCTGCTTCTTGTTTCATGAGTCAATGTGGAGTTAGGCATTGCTACAGTTGTGGGTCCCATGCTCTTTAACTTGTTCATTAATGATTTGGAGTTGAGAGTAAGCAGTGAGGTGGCTAAGTTTGCAGATGACACTAAATTGTTCAGGGTGGTGAGAACCAGAAAGGATTGTGAGGCATTCCAAAGGAATCTGTTGAGACTGGGTGAGTGGGCGTCAATGTGGCAGATGAGGTTCAATGTGGCCAAGTGCAAAGTAATGCACATTGGGGCCAAAAATCCCAGCTACAAATACAAGTTGATGGGGTGTGAACTGGCAGAGACTGACCAAGAGAGAGATCTTGGGGTCGTGGTAGATAACTCACTGAAAATGTCAAGACAGTGTGCGATTGCAATTAAAAAAGGCTAACGCCATGCTGGAAATTATTAGGAAGGGGACTTAAAAAAAACCAGCCAGTATCATAATGACCCTGTATAAATCAATGGTGCGGTCTCATTTGGAATACTGTGTACAATTCTGGTCACCGCACCTCAAAAAGGATATTATAGCATTGGAAAAAGTCCAGAAAAGGGCAACTAGAATGATTAAAGGGTTGGAACACTTTCCCTATGAAGAAAGGTTGAAACGCTTGGGGCTCTTTAGCTTGGAGAAACATCAACTGCGGGGTTATATGACAGAGGTGAACAAGATTGTGCATGGGATGGAGAAAGTAGAAAAAGAAGTACTTTTCTCCCTTTCTCACAATACAAGAAGTCATGGGCATTCAATGAAATTGCTGAGAGAGTCAGGTTAGAATGGATAAAAGGAGGTACTTCTTCACCCAAAGGGTGATTAACATGTGCAATTCACTGCCACAGGAGGTGGTGGTGGCTACAAGCATAGCCAGCTTCAAGAGAGGGTTAGATAAAAATATGGAGCAGAGGTCCATCAGTGACACTAAATTGTTCAGGGTGGTGAGAACAAGAAAGGATTGTGAGGCATTCCAAAGGAATCTGTTGAGACTGGGTGAGTGGGCATCAATGTGGCAGATGAGGTTCAATGTGGCCAAGTGCAAAGTAATGCACATTGGGGCCAAAAATCCCAGCTACAAATACAAGTTGATGGGGTGTGAACTGGCAGAGACTGACCAAGAGAGAGATCTTGGGGTCGTGGTAGATAACTCACTGAAAATGTCAAGACAGTGTGCGATTGCAATTAAAAAAGGCTAACGCCATGCTGGAAATTATTAGGAAGGGGACTGAAAAAAAACCAGCCAGTATCATAATGACCCTGTATAAATCAATGGTGCGGTCTCATTTGGAATACTGTGTACAATTCTAGTCACCGCACCTCAAAAAGGATATTATAGCATTGGAAAAAGTCCAGAAAAGGGCAACTAGAATGATTAAAGGGCTGGAACACTTTCCCTATGAAGAAAGATTGAAACGCTTGGGGCTCTTTAGCTTGGAGAAACGTCAACTGCGGGGTTATATGACAGAGGTGAACAAGATTGTGCATGGGATGGAGAAAGTAGAAAAAGAAGTACTTTTCTCCCTTTCTCACAATACAAGAAGTCATGGGCATTCAATGAAATTGCTGAGAGAGTCAGGTTAGAATGGATAAAAGGAGGTACTTCTTCACCCAAAGGGTGATTAACATGTGCAATTCACTGCCACAGGAGGTGGTGGTGGCTACAAGCATAGCCAGCTTCAAGAGAGGGTTAGATAAAAATATGGAGCAGAGGTCCATCAGTGACTATTAGCCACAGCATATTGTTGGAACTGTCTGGAGCAGTGATGCTCTATTCTTGGTGCTTGAGGGGTGAAAAGTGCAAGGGTTTCCAGCCCCATTTGTGAACCTCCTGATGGCACTATGGTGTTGTTGTTTTTTTGGCCGCTATGTGACACAGAGTGTTGGACTGGATGGGCCATTGGCCTGATCCAACATGGTTTCTCTTATGTTCTTATGTTAGATCTTCAAACAGCTTTTTAGTGGTAATAAATTCAAAGCATTGCAACGTTTACCAACACAGTAAATTTAAAAGCATTAGCCAGTGGGAAGAAGAAGGCAAAACTTCCATGTCCCATGCTGCATTTTTAAACAGGTGGCCAGCTAAAGGAAGTAGATTACATGTCAAGTAAATTCACCCTCAGATATTGTGTAATTAGAATACAACTAGATAGTAGATGAATCTTGGGCCTAGCTGACACAAACACAAACAAAAAATGATGATGATGACGATGATCTGTGCTTGAATTGTTCTAGTTCAAGCTGTAGGTGGTGACTCACATGTTGAAATGCTGTCATATAAAAAGTTGTGCATATAGAAAACTATTACATCTGGGGAAGAACTAGCTAGAACTCTACTCCATGACACCATCTTTATGTGCATATAGGAAATAGTTTGTTTGTAGGACTGCTGTTAGAAACACTGTTTTAGACCCAAACATTTCTTTCCACCAGTAGAACAACCTTTCTGCCAGTGGAGAAGGGTGACTTTTTTGTAATGATTCCCGTCCCCTCTTATAGACCTCCACATTGCACAAGCACTATTTTTGAGGGTCTCCTGAACCCCTCATTTCAGTATTTGGAGAGGTGAAGTTAGACACTCCATCACTCATTTCCTGTCACTGCTTATAGATCCAAGCCATTATGGTATTCTGGATGCAATGCACAGTCTATAAATATCTTCCATTTTGGTTTGACTATTGGTTTATTAGGATTCTCCATTCCCAAAGTGTTCAGGGTACACTACAAGAATCTGATGCAACTAATAAAAATCACCATCAAGCTGTGTTTACATTCTAGTGTGGATCCTCCTTGTATGAGTACTGATCCATATTATGGGCATTATTACTAGTCCTAGCTCTTCTCCCAAGATGTTTCTCCTTTCAGTTCCAGTAACCCATGTACTGATGTCTGATAAAGTTTCTGACACAGGGAACATAAATTGGCTGCAGTTGGGGGTTGCAAACAATGCACAGCAATTTGTGTACACATGCACACAGTGCATTCAGAACAGTTATGCTTTGGATAAATACATTAAATAAAAGCCTTGGGGAGAGCAGGGTGAAAAACAAGCAGGCCTTTGTAATCATCACCCCAAGATTCTGATCTGAATAGAACAGAGAAGGAAACGTGCCATGTCCAAAGGAAAAACCCATTTGTACTTCAGCAATTACAGGGTGTGTGCAAGCAGTATCGATAAGAACTGTGAATTCTTGTGAACAGCAAGCTACATCAATGCTGTTGAAATGTCTTGATAGAAGGAGGAAATAGTGAAGCATTTTTAAATAACATGTAGGTGTTCTATTAGTGCTTGCGAAGGTGGCAAAGGAGTGCTAGCTAGAATCTTCTGACCTAACTATAAGCCATGAGTACTTTTGCTGAAGTATCTGCATTACCTCAGTCATGAGGCTAAGACAATGCAGTGTAGATTAACATATGTGAGCAACAGCCCCGCAGCAATAATAATTTAAATCTGGTTTCTCTCTTATTATCCAAAGAATCTCAGGAGTTCCAGAAGACAGTTGCAGGAAAAAGTTGAAGCTGTTCTCAAGATGCTGAATCAATCCATCAGAGATCATTTTGGAAAAAAAAATAAGCAATTAAACAATGAAGAAATTGCATAGTACGATCATATAGCAATAGACAGTACATGCTATGTACAGTAGTCTAATCCACAGTCCCTGTGTCTTTTCCAAAGCAGCTTTCTGAAACATTTCATTACAATAGGGCCCTATTGCCTGTGTAAAAAAGCCCTCCTGAATAGTTCAATTTTGCATGGTTTGCAGAAAGCCAGAGTAGTTAGAACCAACATGACTTCACCAGGCATGCCACTCCACAAGGAGGGAGCCACAGCAGTGAATACAATTGTACGGAAGGTTGTTGATTTTGGCCATTTGAAAGATGGCATGGGCAGAAGGCCCTGCTCAGATTATCAAAGCAGTCATGGTGGAGTACAGGATAGGTGGACCCACAGATATGATAGACCCAGATCATAAAGGGCTTTATATATGAAGGCCAGTATCTTGAATTGGTCCCAGACAGTAGCTGATGGGCAACCAATAAAAAATGGGAGTAAGATGTATGCCTCACCTAACACCCTGATAATAACTGAGCTATAGCAGCTAGAGTCTCCAAGCTGACTTCAAGTGGAGACCTATAAAGAGTGCATTGTAGTAATCTAGCCTTGAAGTTACCATGGCATGAATCTAAATGGCCAGATCAGCCATATCAAGGCAGAGGGCCATCTTCTGCACTTAAGTGACTTGGAAGAAAACATCTTTTTGTAGCTGCATTAATTTGTTTCCCCAGCAACAATGCTTACCCATGTCTTTTCTGGCTAGGGACTTCATTAGAGGTCAGAATGTAATTAGGCAGGGAAAAAGTAGAGCTGACTACTGGCAAACATTGCATGTCTCTCTTTCTAACCCTCTTGGCTTTGTTCTCAGACCCCCACCACCTGCCCAATCTTGCTAGCAAGTCTGAAGGAAGCATGTGTCTCGGTATATGTTAACATCATAAATGATGTTCACAGAAATCCTGGCAGCTAAGAATACAACCAAGTCTGTGAAAGGAATGTTTCCTGTACAAGGAAAACCACGTCCATAGTCATATGTGATAAGGGTGTCTGATTCTTCTTCAGTGTGTGTGTATGTGTCAAGTCAAGAATGGAAAGACAACTCCATCATTCCAGCAACTTGAAAGCTTGATAAACAAGAGGGCAAAGAAGGAAAACAAGAGGAGAGTAGGCGGTTTGAAACTATTATATAGGGGGGAAAAAATCTATATTCCAATGGTAAGTAGGTAAAGAGGAAGAGGTGCAGCAGAATCTAGGGCACATCGCATAATGATATTGCATTTAAAATAGAATGGGTAAGTATCATTGTGTACATAGAAAATCCCTAAGAGGCTGACAGCAAAAAAAATAATAACAATAAATAATAATAATAAAGCAAACAAAAGTAAACGAGAATGAACAATAAAACAGTGGAGTAAAAAGAAGATATATTTAGGAGTGTTTTAGAACTTATTTAAAGCAGATACATGTATCAGATGGGGAAATGACAATCTGTAACTTCCATTATGAGTGTGGGTTATTATCTGTGCTGCATTAGAAATTTAACAGACTTAAAATAGATTAAATTCTTCAATTTTTTATTTTTAAAAATGTGATCCAATTCCGGAGGGGGGGAGTGCACAGGGAGCCAACTGGCTACGACAACAGTGTATCCTGTAACCCAGAGATATGCTAGCACAGTGCCCTGGCATCTGTATGCCACAGTCAAGCACCAGTATGGCTGTGACAGGAATAAGTTGCCCCCCTAAGCCACTCCAGCCTGGGAACACCCCTAGAACCAGCAAAAAGTTATGCCAGCAAAACCCATGATTCAACTCACCTACAACCATGGAATACAGAAAACTCAGCTTCCCCCAACATCTTTCATGCCCCTGGAACTGAAAGAGGCTGAAGAGCATTGTGCCCAGTTTCCGCTGGTTTCCATCTGGTGAGCACTGTGCCCTCCGAACAGCCAATGGTGGCCCCCAGTAGGCAATATAAACATTGGACGGCACACTGACATGTCAGATGCTAAGTCACAAAGCATGGGGCTACATTAGTCAGCCTCACAACTGTGGGACTTAGCTACAGTGGCAGCTCACACACACTTGGGCAATGGGTGCACCATTTGCTCAGTTTTCACTGCCCAGGAACACCAACAGGGCAGATAGCTGGGCAAAGCAGCCATAGAGGGACAGTGTATCCCTGAAGAACTGGTTCCTCCGATGAAGGGTGTCCCCAGCACAGCCTGGTTCTCTCCTGCAAGCACACTGAGCTAGAACACCCATGCCTGCAGCATGCCACCTGACCTCAGAGCCCAGGCCCAAGGGTTGCAGCATGAATGCAATGTAAGTTCAATTTCCCCATCCCTCTTTGACAGGTCCTACTCCCACACCCCTGCCCTCCCCAGACAGGAGCCATGGCCACACCTAGCCAGCCCAGGGTGGATGGTGGCACAACATGTGGTTGGCAGGAAGCTGCTATCAACCATGGTCCCTTGAGGATACCACTCTAAGACCCATCTACTGCTAAGGTGGTCCCAACAGAGCCTGGGAGTGCTCCTCTGGATGACCGCCAATGTCCATACCTATGCACCCATTCTGTAACATTATGCCTCCACCACCCCAGGGATGCATCTACCACCTGCCCTCCAACCTGCAGGTGGAATGGATCACCCATAGAAAAAGGACTACCCCCCAGACAGCAGGGATCATCCACCATGTGGGAGGTGTCTAGTCTGGCAGGTGACCTCCAACAGGCCCACATACCCCCCAGTCCTTCTCCCAACCCCCAAGGCCATCCCCTTGCACAAATGTGGAGCCCACATAGCACAGGATGCCAATGATGGGCAAGGGTCAGTTGCATTCCACACATCCTCTTGGCCACCCTACTGTTGTTCCTCTTCCTTCTGCAGGCAGGACCCTCAGGTGCTCCATCTACTTACTGCCAACCAGCTGGTGTCTGGAGTCATCCATGGCAGCTGCCAGGCCAGCACAGCCCCCACCCAGATCCTTGCAGCCCGCAGGCAACAGCCTTGTCACACAGCACCCCTCCAAGGTAGGCACCAAGCCACCGAGACAGATGAAGCCAAGGATCAAAGCAGGCCATCACAGAGTCAAAGTTGAAGCACTGCTGTAGCAACCATCAACTTTAATAGGAACATAGCACAACAAAAGCGGCAACAGTGAAAAACTAGCAGGCATAACAACACACACGGGAGGCAAGAAATTCTGGAGGAGTGAATGGGTCAAATGGTAATTTACACATTCTCAGTTGACTTATTTTGTGCATCTGGCTTCTTACTTGGGTTTCTGAGCAAAATACTTAAGAAGCAGGTTTCTACCACAGGTTTTGTCAGGATTTGGTGGCAACGGGATTCCACAGATTGGAGGGAGCTGCCAGTGCCCTTTGAGTACTTTTGAGGGAAGGGAGAGGGCATCATAAAGGTGTGTCACAGTTTGCACCAGCTGTGAAGCCCCTCTGCCCCACATCATCTACTCTTGCTGACCAATATAGAGGTGAACCTGCTTACCAATCAAGATAAGAGTAAGATGATCTCAGGGCACAATAAGCTCCAACCACTAAAAACAGTGTATGACATGAGTGCTGAGAGTTCCTCAGATGAAACAAACACTGCCAAGTCATTTTCTGAGAATACAATACATTTCTGCCTTGCCTTTTATCATCATACGCCAAGGCTGGGCAAGGTGGTGAACTTTTTCGAGATTGCAGGAAAAATGGAGCAATTTACCTCTGAAGGGTTGGAAAGAGTTTCACCTGTTGGGGATATACAGTTCATGTCGCTTCACCTCTCTTCTACCAGGGAAGATGCAAGATTGTTTTGCTGGTGGTCTTCCAGATGAAAGGAAGTGAAAATTGTTTCCATTAGCTGGGCAGAATCACGCAGGGGAATGTGCTGAGAGCAAGGTTAGGGACTGAATTCATAACTCTGCTCCAGCCAGCCAGTCCTCTGCACCACTTGCAAGGAAATGCAATCGCTTTCATAGGCCAAAAAGAAACACAGAGCACTGCAGGAAATGGGCAGAATGGTGACACTCGAAAATGGCTGCACCCAATGGCTGGCCTATGGGTATAATAGGACCCTCTGTGTGCACAAAAAAAACCAACCTCAAACTGATAGCTGGTGGATTTATCTGTTTGTTTGTTTTTAGCAAACTCTTAGTTTTTATAAAGAATTATAATAGCAGGACAGGGCCTGTGTGATACTGGAGAGAGAGGGGGGGGATGGGAAGGGAGGAAAGTCCAAATTTGTACCAACAGAAGCCCAACTGTCTGGTTTTGAATTACCAAAACTATTTTTGCCTGTTAACATTTTGTTGCTGCCTCTACAAAGACACATGGGCACACTGGAGATGGCAGAAGCAACGACTGCCAGCAGGCTGCAGACATGGGCCTGGCAAATGCTCCTGATTCCTCTCTCCAAACCCTCCTCCCCCTGATACCTTTCAGGAAAGCATGGGGAGTCATCACACATCACTTTCAGACTCTCTGGAGCCTCAGCATGTCCTGAGGCAAGACAGACAGGCTCTCCACCCAGGAAGAGAAGAGCAGCAGAACGACTCCGTGCTAGCCTTCCTCTCATTGTTTGGGGTCTGAATGCTCATGATGGCCTTGGGGTATCCAGCTGCTTTTGCAACTGCTCCAAGCCACTTATCCGGATTTTGCACAATATTGCAATATGTGCATTCACAGTACATTGGTTATCCACACTATGGAATACTGTAGGATGTTTCTGATGCCCCTACAGCTTCTCCACCCATCTGGCTGTTTGTCCTAGCACAGACTTGGCTCTGCTGCCTCTTCTGCATTCAGGTGCCAGCAGTACACCAGCATCTCATTCCCCAGACAGATGACGGACAGTCCTGGCTGCAGGCAATGACTAGCCAGAGACAAAATGTCACATTTTGGATCTCAGCATCACCACCATGCCTCAGGTTATTTAAAAGAGCTACTAATGTACTCCCAGGGGCACACTTATTTACTGCCAGACTTGGACCTCAAACTTTCAAGGAAATATTTAGTATTCATGGGAAGCTGCTGAGTGAGCTTGAAGTCAAAGATTATATCTTGTTAAGAAAACAAATAATACATTGCATGAAGACTGACACTAAGAGACAGTATTTCCATGATAAGATTTTCAGCACCAATGAAACCGGAACTGCTTTCCCTCTTTCTTCTTTGTAAAGCCCAGCAGTTCTAGAAATCATCGGCCAAAATATTTAGAGCCAGACTAAGGGAGATGTATCACTGCTTTGCACAAGCAATTTTTCTTGGTAAATAGCAGCTGTCAAGAGTTATATCAGTGGCCTGCTGAGGGGAGGGGGATTAACCTTTAAATAGGCCCCCAGAGCTGCTATTTGCCCCACTGGTTGAGAACAACATGCAGTTTACTAGTTTACTGTATGCTAAAATGAGCATGCATCGCATACAACCTGCCTGTACACCCATATGCCTGTTTGCAAGAAAGAACATGTGTTCCCTTTACAAATGAAGGCAGTGACCAGTACCTGGAGAAGAAAAAGCAAGTGAGTGCTGTACATGGATTTATGGACTTTTCTGTAGTCTGACAGTTCCTTCCTGGACTCTGGAACCAATCAGAATGTAGGGTACCAAGTCAAAGTTTTTCTTCAAGCCAACTCTTGAGTAATCACTTTAAAAGACTGGATTAAAGGAGTTTAAAGTGACAAGGGAGGGAGCCAATAATAATCCATTAGGATAACCTGATCTGCATAGCCCAAAGCAAGCCCAATCTCAGAAGCTAAGCAGGGTCAGCTCTGGCAAGTACTTGCAGGGGAGACCTCCTTGAAATACCAGAGGCAGTCAACTCTCTGAATATCCTCCAGACCCCCAGAAGGGGTTAGTCACCAGAAGGGGTCAGTCACGCACTCACACACATATATTTAAAAGAATTTAAAACCCCACCCCCCCAAAAAAAATCCATCAGGGCCACCTGACAGTTTAGACAAATGATAAAACTGAGACTGGGATTCAGTTTCCTTTCCCAGCACAACAATTTGTCTATTGGCTTGCACAATTTATTTTCTTTACTTCAGTTGTTCCTGTGTGTTCCTTACTTCTTCATCCTTTCCCAGAACAGCTGATAATCATATAACCTGTCCCTCTCTTCCTAGAATTCAATTGGGGATCTAACTTCCCCTTTCCAATGGATAAATCTTTCTATATGTACATAAACACATAAACTATTTATCCATTCCTAATAGATGTCAAGCAGGATGAGACTCCGGTACCTTTAATAACCTGACCAGTAACTAATTTTGCTGGTTCTCCATTGAAAGACCAAGGCCCCCACTTCCCTAAGTGGCCTATTCCATTTTCTCAAAGACTTATCCTTTTACACATCTTTTCCCCCTATGTATCTGAAATTGTGGGCCATTACACCTGTCTGGTGCGTGGGGGGGGGGGGGAGGTTAGCTCAGAAACATTGCTGGTTACAGTTGTATGAGAGAAAGAATTTGCGTGTGTGCAGCATTTGCCACTCATGCATAACAAGATGCACATATCACAATTGCCTCTCTTATACAGCTATAACAGACAAGAAAAGTTCCAGGGTCTCTTACCACCATACATCCGAGAATAACTCAATGAGTTCTGGATCATCTGATCAGTGCTATAGAGCAGGGCTTCCCAAACTTTTCTTTCCCGAGGTCCAGTTATTTTTACACTTCTCCTTTGTAGCCCACTAAAATTTGGGGGTGGAGCCAGGAGACTTTGGGAGTGGAGCCGGGAGACAGGAATTATGTCATTTCCTGTGGTGTCAAGGACCAAGTGATGTCACTTCCAGGGCACACTGAACCAAAACTCCACCTTTTCCAGTGATGTCACTTCCAGGGCACTCCCCCAAACCTGCCTCTTCTTCGGAAGTAAATTCATTTTCAGGAAAATCTCTCTGAAACTCATGCTGAGCCAAAATGGGGGTGGAAAGTGGGCGGTCCTCTCTTTTCACCCCCACACCTGCATGCACCTATTTGTTTGTGTATTCTTTTCCAGCTTGCAGCACTCCTAATGCCCATGTTCAATTGCTGTACCACCACACATCCCTTCCTCAACAGCACTGGCCAGTGTATGCAATTGGGAGAGCTGTTGCCATTGCCATCAGGAATGCCAGCACTGGGTACCACCCACACTGGGCCCTGGCAGCTGCTCTACCTCAAAATATGCTAACACATTTAGTAGGCACTTCCTTCAGCTGCTACTACTGGAACCCTGCCTCAAGCTACAACCAATCTTGCTTGGTTTCAAGAAAACCTTTCAACAGCTATTTTCATACTTTTCTTTGGTTGAAACATGGGAAAATTGCTGTGAAAGGTAGCAGAGAATTGTACTGCAATTAATGAATTAATTTCAAGTTATATGAAGTTCATGCAAGCTTTTCTGCAGTTATCCCAAAAAGGATATTTATGAAAGACTTGCAGCTTTTTACTGGCTGTGTTTCCCATGCCTTTAAAAGCAACCTGTTGTGCAGACACTTAGCCGGTGAATTATTTTCATCCTTTTTAATATCTACAGGCAAAGTTTAATTTTGGTGTCAGACAGCTGTTAAAAGCAGGACCAGTAAAATGGTGCCAAGTTCATAGTGACCCGGTGCTGTTGAGATATATTGCAATAATCTCCAACACTCTCTTTCTGCTCTACACCTCTTACTCTCACTCACTCACACAGAAATCTCATAGAAGGCCACCTGGCTACAACTGGGGGTGCCAACTTTTCATTGGCAGAGCTCCTATGTCTGCAACAACAGTATGATGAACAGAAAAGTTTCATCTAGTAAAATGAGAGGAAAGAAAGAGAAAGGGAAAGAATGAAATGGAAGGAAAGGAAAGGAAAGGAAAGGAAAAGAAAGACATGGAAAGAAAGAACATAAACATAAGAGGAGCAATGATGGATCAGGCCAGTGGACTATCCAGTCCAAAATTCCCTCATACAATGCCCAAAAAGCACCAGAATGTCCACCAGTGGGACCAGGGCACTAGAAGCCCTCTCACTGTTGCTTCCCCTCCCCCAGCAGCAAGAATACAGACAGAGCATCACTTGCAGGGAAAGAAAGAAAGAAAGAAAGAAAGAAAGAAAGAAAGAAAGAAAGAAAGAAAGAAAGAAAGAAAGAAAGAAAGAAAGAAAGAAAGAAAGAAAGAAAGAAAGAAAGAAAGAAAGAAAGAAAGAAAGAAAGAAAGAAAGAAAGAAAGAAAATAATAATAATAATAATAATAATAATGTTTATTTTTGTATCCCGCCCTCCCCCGCCAAAGGCAGAGAAAGAAAGAAAGAAAGAAAGAAAGAAAGAAAGAAAGAAAGAAAGAAAGAAAGAAAGAAAGAAAGAAAGAAAGAAAGAAAGAAAGAAAGAAAGAAAGAAAGAAAGAAAGAAAGAAAGAAAGAAAGAAAGCCTTCCTCACCATCAGATGACCCCAGCCAGCAAAAATTCTGCCCAGGGGTCGTTTGGTAAAAAAAATAGCTACTGGAATGCCTACTCCCCGACCCTCCTGGCTTAAAAAACACACACACATCTTCTTTGCTGCCCAGGCCTCCCGGGGAAATCTCCCCAAAAGAACACACTGCAAGGCATATGAAAGCTCATACCTTGAAGAACACTTCATGGATCTAAAGTGCCACTGGATGCTAGCTTTCTCTCAAACACTGGGAGCAGGGGAGAAGGAAGGAGAGGCAGCCCAGCTCCTCTCTGCACAACACGGAGATGAGGCAGGGCTAGCTTTGGCTTTTCTTGTGACCCGGTAGTGAAGCTTCCATGGCCCAGTACCGGGTCATGACCCTGCAAATGGGAAACACTGCTAGAGAGCAATATCTTGCCAGACTTTTGTTTTGCTGTCCTGTTAACATATTAGTCAAACATCCAAAATATCAACCACACCCTTTTTGATAGTAGACTATTGATAAATATTGGAGTTGACATCAGGTACGTGCCACTTCCCTGCCATTTTGTAATTGGTTGACATTCAGTTCAAAGCTGTTTAGTATTTAAAAGCAGTACTTAGAACTTATTATTTTCTCCATGCTTTGTAAACAGTGATATTGGCAATTAAGATAAGCAAGTTAAGATCTGGAGAGGTCAGGCACAATTCAGTTAAGAGGACAACACACAAACTGAGCAGAATAAAGACTTAAATCCATTGTTCAGCCCTTAACATATGGAAGCATAAAATGCCTGAACCATGCAAGGCAGATTAATTAAAACTATTGTTCAATTTAAAATGTTGGAAGGGAGGAGCATTAGTGATCTACTATTAAAACTGCCTAAATGTTTCCGACTTTAGAGAGTCTAATCACAAAAGTCAGACAACTTTGAACACATGGGCTAGCAGGGAGTTATCTTTTGCTGTAAGAGCTTTGAATTCCCTGCTGGCCAATGATTCTTGTATGCTTAAAGTCAAAGGCAGTTTTTGATTAGACAGCTGACTGAAGTGAGTAGATATATAGTGCTGTCATTCAAACTGGAATGCCAGAGGAGTCTCTGTGATATGATGGTTTAGCAAATGATGTGTGATAAACTAAATGAGCTTCTACAATGACTCCAGTTTTCTGTGCTGTTCACCAAGCCTCAATGCTAAATGAGGTGAGTAGAGAGCCAGACCTTTTACTGTGAAGGGTATACTGGTGGTTGTGGACCATACACACATGAAAACAAACACTCACTACATAGAATTCATCTTGGAGGAAGCTCATTTTTTCAAGCATGATGAAATCAGTCCTCCTGGCATTTAGTGAGACTGCCTTTGAGAACATCTGAGACATTTCTAACAGTCCATACTGTTAACTGGAATAAGCCAATTAGAACATGACAAGTGAGGGACCCACAAAGACTTGTGGGAGTTATCTCGCTTTTCGCTCCCCCATTATTTCCTCTTTTCATACATTCTGGTATCTTCCATAGTCTTTTCCCTTTTCCTGCTTCCTTCTGTTCTTCCCACTCACCAGTCAACCTATACTTCACTCCCCTAGCAGCCTCTCCCCAGGAAAAGCCTGGCTACATTGTGCAAGGGTTGCTGGGCCAAGCCCTGGTGCTTGGTGGCTGCTTGGTTGGGACATACCTAGTTGCACAATGGCTGCTGCCAGGAAATCAGGCTGAGCATTTTGGGTAGTGAATTTCCAGTGCCAAATGTTCCCTCTAAGCTGTGCTCAATGAGTGGCCATTTATAAACACAGGAAGCTGTGCTCAGCAGCAATCTGGAGCCATGCAGGGTCTTGCACTGCCCATTTCCCATTTTAAGATTACAGCAGTTACATTTTGCTCAGGATATAAACAGCTCCACTCAGTTGGGGGTGGGGGAGAAATAGAGACAATATTGATGGTCACTGAAAGATCTGTCCCCAGAGAGTCTTCCTCCATCACTCGACATGACAGCAGAGGAGGATGGGATACTTTCCAGAGCTGTTTTGACATCCAGTTCCACCCCTGTTCCACCCTGTGACTTTTTTTTTTTACAAAAACCAAGGGCTAGAATTCTCAGCAATATTGTTATGGTTGCCTGGCAACCTCTGACATAGTGACTCCCTGGACATTCTTTTCTTAAACCTACAAGTGTTATGTTTTTTTTTTAATTTGGGAGAGTTTTCATCTGTAATTTTTATTTATTTATTTTTTAGATTTCAGATATTTTTCTACAAACCTAGGACGTCTTTGCAGAGAAACCTCATTATCTATCATTAATTCCATTTTGCAGATCTATTAATCTATACTCTATGGCTGTTTGAGATTTAGATATATGGTTTTCCAATGCTAAAAGATCTATGCTAGTCCTGGCCAGTATTTTTCCAAGTACTATTCAAATTCTAGTCTTAACAATCAAAGCCCTAAATAGCTTGAAACCATATGAACCTATCCAGTCCTTAAAAACTGTACTAGAGGTTCTTCCATTTGAGATCAAGGAGTAATAATTCTTGAGAGTGGTTAAATTTCAGTGGTGGTAAATTTCACCACCAGTTGTTCAAACATTCTCAAGAAGATCATTGAAATAAATAATGGTACACTGAACAACAGTGCAGTGCCGGATGTCATAATACAAGATTATAGCTTTCTGAGAACAAAAAAAAGAGCGTTTGTCTTTCCAGATATAGCTTGATTCCCTCTCTTGCTTATATGCTAAAAGCAATGCCATGTGGATTATTATTTCCTTATTGTGTTTTTAAATGTCTCTCTCTTTCGATTCATGGGCTTTCAAAGTGACTAACAGCATATAGAAGCTATAAAGTTCAATACAAAATCAATAAATGTAAAAAAGAAAATAAATGCAGAAACAAAAGATACCATTTACATCTAATTTTTTTTAAAAAACATTTTACTGCTCTCTCCGAATATTCATTTGAATGAAGCTGGCTAATCTCTACTGGGATCTGGAAAGTGGCCCTCCACAGACAAGGAGCCACTGCTGGAAAAGACCTAATTCTGGTGCATGTGTAAAATCAGGGCCAATAACATTATACAAAGTCCTTGTAGCTACCGTGAGGACTTTGGATCACTCACCAAATGTTCCTTGCTTCCCAGGTTTGCAGGGGCTTGATTCTGACCATAAAATGCATGGAGAAGGGGCTTCAGTCTTCTGCACAAATTTGTACACGCACCACCAAAGCAAATAGCACTCTGGATCCATTTCAGGCAAGAAAAACAGCATGAGGGAAAGGCCAAAGGCTTTCTTCATGTGTACTGCAGTTTCAAACAGAATTCACACAAACACACACACACACTGTACACCTAGGAAGCATGGGATTTCCAGTGCACATGTAATCCAAGTCCTTTGGGCAGCCATGAGGAATTTGTATTTTCTGAATCATCCCTCACATTTGATTATGACGAACAATAGGGCTTCCATTCCTAATTCTCATGGGGACTTCTTATAGGAAAAAGTGCTCCTTCAAATTATAGGTGCAGTTCAAAAACTTCTCCACCCATTTAACTGAATGTTTCAATAATCTTTGAGAGTACAAATCTTCCAAACACTCTTTTCTTCATTTTGCAAAACAACAAACCAATGCACAGAATAATTTCTCCTCTGCCATATATTCCGGATCACTTTGATCTATTATCCTTTACATACCTTAATCATTGTTTTATACACACTTTCAGTCTGGTTAAAAAGCAGTTAAAAGATGCAAATTGTTTCAGACTTTCAATGCACAATATACAATCAGTTTTCTAATAACTGCCAGTATGGAGATGGGGAAGAGATGGAATTGGTCCACCTAATAAACAAAATGTGGCCATACATACATACATACCTGGATATTATATGGACAGTTGAAGGGAAAAGAGTATGACATTTTGCTACCTTCTCACCTTTCTGCAGTGATTTTCTACTTCATTCGCTAAAAAGCCTTCCTCCTGCAATGTTGCCTATGTCTTTGAATGCTAACAGATTTCTAAAGGAAACTGTACCATCCTTATTCCTTTCATGGGCATTTTTTTTCTTCCAGAGAAGTTGTCATAGGTAATAGAGTTCAGTATAGCATGTTCCAATCTGGTGAATAAATGAAGTCCTTAGGCTATGTGGTGCAACTTCCTTATTATCACGTTCAAACAGATGAACTAGAAATGGAATAATAAGGAGAGGAAGTTACCTAGAACCACAAACTAGCAGGATGGGATGTGTTATGAATTAATGATAACTAGCAGTGTGAATAAAGCATTTTTTAAGAATTCAAATCATTTTAAGTCTTCCTTTCTCCCATCAGGAACTCAATGCAGTGAGATGGGCAGGCTAGGTATGAGGGTTGGAAGATAGAGTCACTCTAGATTTCAAAATGGAAACAACCTACAGGGTTATAGTGACCACAATTACTAATATTTCATGCACTATAATTCCAAATTTATAGGTGAAATGCAATACACACATACATTAAATTATGGAACACTCAAAAATATCTCAATACACTAAAAATTCGCAATACAAAGTAGAGTCCCATTGTCACAGGAGGTCGACTTTATATCCTGCTTCGAAGTTCCTTCCAGCAAGATACACTCCACAGTCCTTTTTTCACAGAGCTGTAAGGTAAGTAGTGTCCAAACAATTCATCAAATTTACAATCACAAGATGGTACAACTATTGAGATTTACATTGATACATAATTGCCACAAATTTATATTTACTTACACTACTCCAGTAATTTCAAGCACAATCCAAATGAAAGACAATTTCCAATCCTTCCTCCTTCAGTTATTCTACTGAAACATAATATAAACCATTACTATACATCTAATCCTACAACCCTTAACTATAAACCACCACCTAACATACATAAATCCTTCATATAGTATATTTACAACTGACATCAAAGACTTATCTCTTTCCATGAGGGCCGATGCCAGGCTTTCTGGTGCCCTAGGCCCCCACCCTCCTGGGGAGGCATCCCCAAAATGTGCCCAAGTGCCCCTGCCCCTCTGTGGCAGTGATATTAGCTTACCAGAAGCTATGTGGGCACCATATGTGCCACACCAGCCACTGCACCTCCACTCCTTCCTCCTCCTTCTCCTCCTCTGCCTGACTGTGCTCAGTTTGGCCCAGCTGGCAGTTTATCCTACTGCTGCTGCCTGGGCTGGCCAAGAAGCCCATGGTGCAAACATGCTCCGCCCTGCTGCTGCTGCTACTGGTGGAGCCAGGCTCACTGGGGAAACCACTGACGTGGGTGGACTTGGCAGGAGAAAAAGTGGGGTCAGCGCTCTCAGCAACACCCCCCTCCCCATCCTTAATTTGCCCGGCAGGAGAGTGGCAGCACAGAAGAGCAGCCCGCGAATGGCAACCTAACCCAGCGCCCTGGGGCTGGCATCACAGGTGGGGACAAGGGGGTGAGGGTGAGCAGCCCCAACAGCAAATAGGGTGCATGTGCACTTGGTCTGGCTGGGTGGTGCTGCCTGCTGCTGCTATTGGTGGGGTTTGCTGGGAAAGCCACCACCACTGCAAGGAAAGGGAGGGGATGCCATCTGCCCTGGTGGCCAGGTGCACTCTAGGCAGCTGCCTACCTGGCCTACTGGGACATGCCGTCCTTGAGGGCCGCAAAGCAGCACACTCCTATGTCTCCCCAGATCCTGTGGTGTACAGCAATAGGAAATACATTAAGCAGCATACAGAAAGGGATGTGGGAAAAGCCTCTGTTACTACACTGGATCATATACCACAATTCATAGATCTTTTGGAATCAGCATTAGAATCTGAAGAAGATGAAGAAGAAGATATTGGATTTATATCCCGCCCTCCACTCCGAAGAGTCTCAGAGCGGCTCACAATCTCCTTTACCTTCCTCCCCCACAACAGACACCCTGTGAGGTGGGTGGGGCTGGAGAGGGCTCTCACAGCAGCTGCCCTTTCAAGGACAACCTCTGCCAGAGCTATGGCTGACCCAAGGCCATTCTAGCAGGTGCAAGTGGAGGAGTGGGGAATCAAACTCGGTTCTCCCAAATAAGAGTCCGCACACTTAACCACTACACCAAACTGGCTGCACAGTGATGACATGGTTTATACTGTAAAAATAATATGAAGGCGCTAGGTTCAATGAAACCATGTGACTCATGGAAAAAGAAAAATAAGCCTTCCACTCCAGACCCCACAGGTCAACTTTGTAGGATTGGGTAAAGAATATACTTACGTGAAGCAGACACAGAGAGACAACTAGACCTATCAAGCTTTCATCTCAAAGAACACCAGGCAGCATTCTTACCGATAGACTCTGAGATGAAAGGCACATGCCTGCAGCTCTGCCCATCACCATCCATAAGGCAAGAAATATGATGCATTCTATTTCTCCCAAACATAGTTCCCTCTAAGTTGCACTAGGGGGTGCTGACACAAACAATTTTTAAAGGTAGTTCAAGGATTTCTGCTTCTGTCCACAAGGAAACAACTGGAAACAATTGAGGATGGAAACACCTCTTTCTGGGGCCCATAGAATTGGACCCTCTGGTCCAATCTTTTTGAAACTTGGGAAGATTTTTAAAGAGAGGCACCAGCAGCTATGCTGCAAATTTGGTGTCTCTGCATCAAAAAACAGCCCCACCAGAGCCCCAGAGAACTGCAGATTTTCCATTATAGTCTACGGGGCCCATTGACTATAATGGTCCCTATAGACTACAATGAAGCTGTGGGAAAACTCCATGCTTTTTTTGTTTTGTTTTTTATGCACACCCCTGTTTTGATTTTTCAATATGATTTGTAAGCTGCCTTAAATCACAGGGGAAAGTGGGATATAAATATTTGAATAAATAAGTAGCTTGGGCAAGTTGGTAACATTTAATCAACTTTCTGGAGACCAAGTCCTATGAAGAAAGGTTGAAGGAGCTAGGCATGCTTAGCTTGAAGAGGAGACTGAGAGGTGATAAGATCACCATCTTCAAGTACTTGAAGGGCTGTCATCAGTGCTGTATATACCATTGTGCTTAGGTGTGCTCAAGCACAGGGCCCCGTTGGCCAGGGGGGCCCCATCTTCCTTCCAAAAAAATTTCGAACTCCTGCTGAAATGCATTAAAATATATCTCCATCGATTCAACATAAGCTTTTGTACATATTAGTAACCTAAAATCAAGTTGATCTACTTAAACTTTTCAGATATAACGAATTTAAAAGCTGCTCCATATGTGTAACTTGATAGCAAATGGTGAAAACAATTGCAGATTTTAGCAAAAAAAGCTCGTCATTCAATACCAGAAAAGACATTGAACGATTCAGCATAAAATTTTACACAATATAACATATGAAAATATTGTTGTATTGGTGAAAATCTCAAGTTTAGTGGCTAGCAGTATTCAATTCATAAAAGCAGTCCGCCATGTGTGATGTTTTCCTGTTGCCTAGTGCAAGAGGCGATATCATTTGGTGGTAAGGGGATACAGAGGGTAAGGGAGAGTATGTGTGCCTATGAGCACATGTGCATGTGAACGCTTCCAGTTATGTACCATAGACAGCAACAGTTTTCGAGTGGTTTTCTCAAACAGGTGTGTGTGTGTGCCTCTCTCCTCTATCTTCCTCTCTCTCCCTTTGTGTGTGTGTGTTCTGTTTTGTATGTGTGTGTGCATGTCCATGCAGCATTTGTATATACACATAGATTTGCCTGTGGTCTACACAAATTCGTTATATCTGAAAAATTCAAGTTGATCACCCCAATTACAATAGCGTACAATGAGTTATGTATGTAAGTTGTGCGTACGGTACATTCTATCAGTGGGTGAAAACACACTGTTCACGTGATGTGAATCGAACAGGACCTCCGCTTAGATGAGCTATGAATTCCAACAATATCAGAAAACAAAGAGGAGAGTATTGCACTTACATATATTGAGTGTGTATATATACACACACACTCATATATAATTATATTTATTTATGGGTTAGTTTTTAGTTGGCTTTATTATTACATACTTTAGAACTTTCCATACTTTAGCGCTTCCATACCATAGTTTACCTTGATATTACCCGCTTAGGTGCTGATGAGACGTTAAACACCAACTCTCTCTCTTTCCAGAATCGAATCTAGACAATTGCTATTACTGCTCCAGCTTTTTAATCCTAACAATGAGATGATATGAAAGTGGTGCAAGTAAAAGAAAAAGAACAAAAAGATATAGTCAAACATTTAAAGCCAATCACATCATTTGGCTTTGCATACCTGAAACAAACAAGTTCAACTGCAGATGCAGAAGATTTAGATGCATTACTTGGCACCCAGGAATATTTGTTAGTAACACTTAGTACCAGTGGCACCCAGGAACATTTTTCAGTAACTCCAAGTACCAGTGGCACCCCAGAACCTTTATCTGTAAATCCAAGTACCAGTGCCATCCAGGAACATATGTCAGTAACTCCAAGTACCAGTAGATCCACAGACACAGAAGCTTTAGTTTCCCCCACCAAATGTACAGAAGCGAGTGTTTGCTCTTCTACTGATTTCATTGTCAAGAATGATGTAGGTTTATGGACCACATTGAGCAATGAAGAAATTTTTTACGTGCCCACATAAATCAATATGGAAATAAAGGATCTGGCCATCCATCATACCTATCCAAGACCATATGTGAAGAAGTTACCCAGCTAATGGCTAAAAAAGTTCTTGAAGAAATAGTGAAAGATATCAAAGAAGCAGGGTATCTTAGTGTATCAGTTGATTCAA
This sequence comes from Heteronotia binoei, assembly GCF_032191835.1. Classification (NCBI taxonomy): domain Eukaryota; kingdom Metazoa; phylum Chordata; class Lepidosauria; order Squamata; family Gekkonidae; genus Heteronotia; species Heteronotia binoei. Next base: position 115,541,579 of record NC_083227.1, on the reverse strand, counting down.
CACCTAATGTTTCCAATGTTGATCAACTCACTGTAATTGTTAGATATGTTTCTCCCCTTGATGGAATACCAGTTGAACGATTTTTGGCATTTATTGAACTGAAGAATCACACGGGTCAAGGAATGGCTGACCTGATACTGAACTTCTTTGAAGAACTTGAAATTGATTTTAGTAAATGCAGGGGTCAGTCATATGACACTGCAGCTAACATGGCTGGAAAGTATAACGGCATTCAACAGAAAATTCTAGAAAAGAATACATTTGCAAAATTTATCCCTTGTGCTGGACATTCCCTAAATCTGGTTGGAAGAGCTGCAGTTGACTCTTGCCTGGATGCAGTGAATTTCTTTGCCGTGATAAATGAATTTCATTGCTTTTTCTCTGCCTCTACAAGACAGTGGGCAGTGCTGAAAAATGTCTTACCACCAGAGTCAAGAGTTCTGCAACATTTAACTGACACAAGATGGGAGGCCCATTCCAGAGCTATGACAGCCATCAGTGAAAGTTATGCACACATTGTTGAAGCACTCAGTCACATCCATGATGATGACACTGAAAAGGGTGATACTAGAAGACAAGCTCAAAATCTTTTGCAGAAAATGGAAGAATTTGAATTTGTGTTCATGCTTCATCTATGGACAGGTTTGCTTGAGCAGTTTCACAAAGTAAGTAATACCCTTCAAAGTGCACAGATTTCATTGAACACATATGCAAACCTATACAGTTCACTTCTGCAATTTGTTTCCAGCACATGGGAAAATTTTGATGAAATTGAGGAGCAAGCAAAAACTACTCTACCTGATATAGAGTACAAAACTCTCCAAAGAAGGTGTAGAGTACGAAAACGACAACACAATGATGGCAGTGCAACTGAGGCCTTGGATGAAATTTCTCCAAGAGATAAGTTTAAGATACATACACTCAAATTTGGAGAGAAGAGCTACTGTGTACAGGAGTGTTGCTGACAATTTTTCATTTTTAACTGATCTGCAAGCAACGAGGGAACAAATTCTCCATGGTGTCAAGAGACTAGAACAAGAATATCCAAAGGATGTTGATCTCAATCTTGTTGATGAACTCTTGACTTTCCATTTGTATGTCAAACAGGCTCATGCACAAAAAGAAACTTTCAGTCACCAAGACATGTACCAGATAATAAAACAAGAAAAAATCCAAGCTGCTTTTCCAAATGTGGAAACAATTTTCAGATTGTTCCTGTGTTTGATGGTAACTAACTGTTCTGAAAAGAGATAATTTTCCAGGCTAAAAAGGATCAAAAGTTACCTTTGTTCAACAATGTCACAAGAGCGGCTGTCTGGTCTGAGTATTCTCTGTATAGAGAACGATAAACTGCGACTTATTGATTTTGATGAAATCATTGATGAGTTTGCAGTCAGGAAAGCTCAAAGAAAGATGTTTTGACATTAAATTACCTACCATAAATGTGTAAATAGCCTTAACAGGGTAATACGAAAACATGGCAATTTGATTATCTGACTGTTTTGTGTAAACAATAAACCTCTTCATCAATCATCACTGTATGATTTAAGATTGTTATTTTCAATGAAGTTTAAGATTAAAAATTTTGTCAATCTTCAAAGGTTAAAATGTTGCATAATGTTTAGATTTAATTACATGATGTTGACTATAATGACTGTCCTGTCTGTTCTCTTTTCATCAAGTTTGACTATTTCATCATGTGACCTGTGTAAGACAGTGTTGGGCGGGTTGGTGCTTTGGTTAATATATATTAACTTTCACGTTTGTACATATCTGACCTATAGCCCATACAGTCTAGAATTTAGCCATAAAACTCCCAAAAAACATTCCATGATGCTGAGCCCTGATAATTCAAAAAATTGCCTAAAACTTGTTGAGAATAATGATTGATCAGGTAACATGTAATATTTTAACTACTCCTAAATTTTCTGAGCATGTATGCCAGACTGCCTGTGTAGGCATGCCAGGCCTACCTCCTTCAGGACCCAAGTAAGGGGCCTCATAACTTAACTAGCACAGGACCTCATTTGTCCTAAATCCGGCACTGGCTGTCATATAGAGGATGGTACAGAATTGTTTTCTGTTGCCCCAGAAGGTCGAACAAGAACCAACCGATTGAAATTAAATCAAAAGAGTTTTCAACTAAGCATTAGGAAGAACTTCCTGTTAGAGCAGTTCCTCAGTGGAACAGGCTTCCATGGGAGGTAGTGGACTCTTCTTCTTTGAAGGCTTTTAAACAGAGGCTAGATGGCCATCTGACAGCAATGCTGGTTCTGTAAATTTAGGCAGATCACAGGAAGGAGGGCAGGAAGGCTTGCATCAGTGCTTAGTTCTTACATGCCCAGGGAAATGCTGTTTGCCACTTGGGGTTTAGGCAGCAATTTTTCTCCAAACCAGCTTGCTAGGGATCCTGGAGGGTTTTGATTGGGGTGTTTGCCATTTTCTGGGCATGGAATATGTGTGTGGGGGTGGGCACAGGTATTTGTGAATTTTTTGGATTGTGCAGATGACCCTGGAGGTCCCCTCTAACTCTGTGATTCTATGATTCCTGTTTCTTAAATTAGGCAGGGTTCTGCCAGTGATTGTTCCACCTCTGTTATACTTGACCTGTAATACTTTGTCATATTTCATTAAAAAAAGAAAAAAACAAAGTAGGCTACAAGAGTCCCCACCTGTCACCACCCAAATGCTAATGTGTTCTCTAAGGCCGTTTTCGCACTAGCGTTTACTCCGGCGTAGCACCCCATTTACCTCCGGATCTTTCCCTGGTTTTCGCACCTGTTGCTCCGGCGCTGCGGTTTGCTCCGGCGCTGCAGGGTTTTCACGCCGGAGTATCTAGATCCACCTCCTTCCGGAGTTTTTGAAAACCTCCGGATCCACTCCGGATCCACTCCGCGGAGTTTTCTGTGGGAAATCCATCCACGCCGGATCGACTGCTGTGTGGGCGGCACCCTCTCCCTTTCCGTCCTCCCACCCCATCCACCCCCTTGGCCAATCATCAGCCTTTCGCGGCGCTTCCCCAAAGTGCCGGCGCGGCCATTTTTTTTTTTTTTTAAACTTCACAGTTTTGCGTAATAGCGATATTTCGAAATTAACCCCCCCCCCTTCCTGGAATAGCCTCAATTGTAATTTTTTTTGTAGTTTTACGCTGCCCCTGCACTGTCATGCCATTTCAAAGGTGGATGCATTAGAATTATTTTTTTTTTACTTTAGTTGCGTTACTTCGCTAAACCGATGGGACAGTTCGAGTGATGTTTCGTTACTTCGCAGCTGCATCACACCTAACACATAACACATTTCGGATGATACATGACTATTGATAATATGCATTATTATTAATAGGGTGTTAGGTTCGCGAGACTCTGATGGGTGCTATGGCGAGGGTCTCGCGAGAATTGCGGCTGATACATTATAGTTGAGGCTGTTGGCTCTCGCGAGAATTGCGACTGCTGAGCTAGAATCAGGGAATTGCCCACATCATGCTGCCAATGCTAGTGGCCAATCATGAGGCGAGAAGCAGCTATCGTCACAATTTGCATGAGCCGAACAGAACACTGGGAGGAAGAAGGGACAGATATTGCTGGCCGCCATTGAGCATCTTACTCCCGCCATTGCACAGCAGCTACTTGCAATGGCATCCATCAGCAGGCCACCGGGGGCTCGGGGTGTTTCGTGGCGGGAGAGCGAAACAGAAGCCTTGCTGTCCATTTGGGTTGAGGAAAAGATCCAGAAGGCGCTGGCCTCTAACCGCAAAAACATCTATGTCTACGAGGATATATCTAAGGCAATGCATGCCATGGGGCACAAGAGGTCGGCGCTTGAGTGCCGCACAAAGACAAAGGGCTTGCGTGCGGACTATCGAAGATGCGTTAGCCACAATGCAAAGACTGGAGCATCCCCAGTTTACTGCCCTCACTTTGATGTGCTGCACCGCATACTTAAGAACGATAAGTCCGCGCGTCCCCCCCTCATGAAGAGAAGCTTGACGGCAATGTATTACAAGGCAAATAAGGAAAACATCCCGATTCAAGGATCAGATAGCATCTCTTCAGCTGACCTCCAAACAATCAACGCTGCTGATCTCCTGACGCACACCACTGAATCACCTCCTGGTGAGTATCCCGGCGATACAGTGCTCCTCAGCCGTGTAATTTTTATGGTTTGGGGTCCCTGCTCACCCATAAGGAAACCCACGTAGTTTTTTCAAACTTTTATCGCAGTAGCGAGACTTCGTACTAACGAAACTACACAACGACAGTGGTTGCTGTGGGTTGGCCGGTGATAGGGAGCCATGGGGAAAACCTTAATGAAACCGCCCCTTAATGAAGGGAGACGTGGATGTTTGGCACTTATTATACTCGCAACATTCCTCTGGCTTCTGCCTCCCTCCCCCCCCCCCGCTAGCGTAATACTGTTGATTTTTCTGCATTGCTATAGGCTCAAGCGGCGTGAACCCAAGCAATGCGTTACAGGAACAGGAGCAGACCCAGGATTTTACTGATGAACACCCAGGCGAGGAGTCATTTCGGGGTAAGTGCGGCCTGCAGTGCTTCTGATAAGTCTTATGTGGAATGTGAAAGCTTTCAGTGGAACTTAGATGCATTGCCCAGCTTACAATTGCTGAACCATTGACCCTGCGTTTCCTGCTTCATGTATGAGCAGAACTGCTCCTGAAGACAGGTTATAGTACAGATCTTTAATGTAAGCATGGGCTTTGCAGCACTAACCATGTAGAGGAATGAGTGTTGTGTCAATTTCAATTCCAGGTGACTTTGAGGAGGAAGAAGGGTGCAGTATCCAAAGGGGAGGACCTGGAGATGCTGTCCTCTCAGAGCAGGAAGCAGAGGGAGGAGGTATGCTCTTGGGCTTTCTGTTTAATGTACAGCAGCGATGCCAATGCCTGCAGTAGAGTAGTGCATGTCAGTAATGGGAGCTTGTGCCCTAGCTCAAGCGAGGGGTGTATTTGTGTCACACAGTGGCCAAAAACCCAGGTGTCATCAGGAGGTCCATCAGTGGGGCCAGGACACTAGAAGTCCTCCCACTGTTGCCCTCCCTCTCCAGGCTCCATCCCCAAATCTCCAGGAGTTTCTCAGCCTGGATCTGGCAACCCTACCCCACATTCACTGGTAGCTGGGGGGATCTGCTAACCCTAGCCACAACTCTACCATCAAATATTGGCTGAATGCTAGAACACCACTGATGAAATGACCATGTCAGTTCCAGCAGCACCAGAAGTGGCATTGTTGTGCCACAAGCAATGTCACTAAATTGCTGGGATGAGCCCCTAGAGCCCCTGACAGGTAAGTCTCCTGCTGGCAAGCCTAACTGGAAGCAAGCTTCTGGCTATGTCCAGCCTTTATAGAATAACTGAAACAAGAGGGAAAGAAACAGTCCTCAGGAAAGATGTTACACATTTGGCAATAGATATTCTCCCCCACTATCCACTCCTTCCCTCTGTACTTTAGGTAATCAAGATATGGGTATCACTGATCATGTTTGTTTCAGTTAGTATTGCCAGAGTTTTCCAGGGAATGTAATCTTTCCATCCTTCTTCTTTGAGGAGATGCTTCAGGAGATCAGCTGCCGGTATCATCAGCACAGCAAATAAAGGAGGCGAGTGTGCAGAACGAAGCTCAACGTCAGCGAAGGGTTGCCATGCTGAATACTGTAGCTGAAAAGATGATGAATCAAAGCCGTCTGGATCATGAAGACGCGATGGAGCACTTTGACCGAATGCTAGCTTCTGAAGAACGCAGGTTCACTTTGCAGGGAGAGCGTGACACAGGCTTGATAAAGGCTTTCGAACAGGGCACAAGGGAGACTGTGGATGTTATGAGGGCAGCTGTTGATATGCTAGGCAGCATTGCCCAAATTTTTAGGGAACGTAGGGCACAGGGAAGGGTGGGTGAGGTACCAGCCACTGCAACATCTCCACCATATGCAGCATCTCCACCATCTGTCACACATAGGCAGCTTCACCTAAACTGTGACTGCAGCGAAACTCGCGGACCACTGCCTTCTGATATAGCTTACCCAGTTTGGGCAGAAGACTCTATGCCTGAGAGCCAGAGCCTCCTGTCTCCTGCACCCTCCTCAAGTGGCAGTGTGGCGGCTTCCCGTAGGGGCAAGAAAAGATCCTGCACAGGGAAGCAGAGGGTGTATTTTGAGCCCTAAAACCATTTCAGTACTGGCTGGCTGCTTCTGACATGCAATGCTCTCTGTATGACAGAAGCAGGTACTGCTGCTCTGCCTTTTTATTTTGCTGTGTTTTTCAGCACTGTCCCATTCATGGGTACCAGAATCAATGCCCATCAAGGGAGGCAGTGAGTTGCAGGCATTGTTTACATGTTGTGCATGTTGTTATTGATGATGTTATTTCATTGTTTACATGTTGTGCATGTTGTTATTGATGATGTTATTTCATTGCTTATACCAACACGGGCAGGCTGTTCCTACCTTAGAGATTAATACGCAGCAGCTGTGTACAGCTGATGTTGTGCTCTTGTCAGGTTAACGCACTTTTAATAAAGTTATGTTTTGCACAGGTCCCAGTTCGGTGTTTAGGTAAAGAAAAACGATATCTTACGGTTTAAACATTAACAAGAATTTATTAACACTGACAAACAATTTATTAAAACTATATACAACTTTATTCCCCCAACCCCCCACCCCTGGCCCGCTCCAGCCTCCGGAACTGCCGCTCCAGGGCGTCAATCCGGCGCGTGAAGGCGCTCACTGCAATTTAGAAAAGAAGCAAGTAAGTGCAACGCCCTCAGTAATGTACGCACAGCACAGCACTCAGTCACTCACAAGAACTACCCATCATGCAAAATAGTGAGCACTCACACGCTGAGCGGCAGAGGGCCTCCAGCCGGGCAATGGCCTCCAGTGGTGCCTCCAGTGCTGGGCGCCGCTCGAGGGCCTCGATCCGCTGGTTGAGGGCCTCCAGCCCGGCGTTGGCCTCAATTGGTGCTGGGCGCCGCTCGAGGGCCTCGATCCGCTGGTTGAGGGCCTCCAGCCCGGCGTTGGCCTCAATTGGTGCTGGGCGCCGCTCGAGGGCCTCGATCCGCTGGTTAAGGGCCTCCAGCCCGGCGTTGGCCTCAATTGGTGCTGGGCGCCGCTCGAGGGCCTCGATCCGCTGGTTAAGGGCCTCCATACGGGCAATGGTCTCATCTTGTTGGCGCACCTGCTCCTCCACCACTGAAATGCAAGCACACCATGCATGCACATTAGAAAATTATAGGCATGTGTGCATTGTATAGCAACATTAGTGCGCAGTGCCCTGAGAGGCAGCTCAGCAAACCCACCTGCCTTCTGAGCTCCCACCGCCTAAGATTTGCAAAAGTAATCATTAAGTTTTTTTACTGAACGCCCTGCGCACATGGCTTTTTAATGCCTCTAATGTGCAATAACCCAGAGGTGGCTGCTTTGTCAGGTAATGTACCTTCTTGCTCCTCAGCACCATGCTGCTCATCCTCCTCTCCCCCCAAGGGTGAGCCTGGCCGCTCTGCCTCGCCTCGTGGCCCTAGAGGCAAGGCTGACAAGGCTGCAGCATCATATGTATTAGAAACTTGCACGCCATGCCTATTGATTTCTATCTGAGCCTCAGCGAACCCACCTGCCTCCTCAGCGCCTCCTGCCTCCTCAGCGCCTCCTGCCTCCTCAGCGCCTCCTGCCTCCTGTGCTGCTGGGCTCCCACCGCCTAAGATTTGCAAAAGTAATCATTAAGTTATTTTCTTGAACGCCCTGCGCACATGGCTTATTAATGCGTTTAATGCGCAGTAACCAAGAGGCGGCCGCTTTGTCAGGTAATGTACCTTCTTGCTCCTCCGCACCCTGCTCCTCCTCTCCCTCCGAGGGTGGGCCTGGCCGCTCCGCTGCGCCTCGCGGACAGGTGTCAACTAGAAAAAAACCAAGCAACGAGACTCATACATGCAAGTGATGTGAATGAAAGCACACAACATATGTGAAAACTGCACTGTAATCTGCAGGTAATACGTACTGGCCAAGGAAGGCACATCAGGACACAGAAATGGGTGGGGGCTTGGGGTGGGATCCAATTAATGAGGTTTCTGTGATCATCCTTGTCCCCCCCCCCATTCCACCAGGAAGGCACATCAGGACACAGAAATGGGTGGGGGCTTGGGGTGGGATCCAATTAATGAGGTTTCTGTGATCATCCTTGGTCCCCCCCCCCATTCCACCAGGAAGGCACATCAAGACACAGAAATGGGTGGGGGCTTGGGGTGGGATCCAATTAATGAGGTTTCTGTGATCATCCTTGGTCCCCCCCCCCATTCCACCAGGAAGGCACATCAGGACACAGAAATGGGTGGGGGCTTGGGGTGGGATCCAATTAATGAGGTTTCTGTGATCATCCTTGGTCCCCCCCCCCCCCATTCCACCAGGAAGGCACATCAGGACACAGAAATGGGTGGGGGCTTGGGGTGGGATCCAATTAATGAGGTTTCTGTGATCATCCTTGTCCCCCCCCCCATTCCACCAGGAAGGCACATCAGGACATAGAAGGGGGGGGTGGATCTTGTACTGTACTGCCATGAAGCAGTAATAAAGAAGGAAGGTGTGTGTGTGGCGTTTGTGTGTTGTGTGTGTGTGTGGTGTTACTCACAATCATGATGACGGTCCTCCCAACGGGGCCGCCCCGCCAACTCCCAGAGACGCACCATGGCGTCGTGGTAGGGCGTCCGCCCTGAGGCCCTGGGGATACCGCCCCACGCTTGCAGGCTAGCCATGAAGCTGCAGCGGAGGCGTTTGATTTTTGACCGGCACTGCGCAGCAGTCCGGTCAAACCCCCTCCGCTGCAGCCTCCTGGCTATCGCCTCATAAATGTGGGTGCTCCTGAGGTGGGTGCTGGACATAACCTCGCGAGCGTGCCCGCTCCTCTCCACAATGTCCAACATTGCCAGCACCTCTTCCCGCTGCCAGAACATCCCTCTCCTTCCCCTGGCCGCCATTTCGAACTAACGCTCTTTCGATGTTGCGAAATAGCAGCCTCCCCTTTTTGCTTTGATTTATCCAATCATGGGGAAGGCATATCCTGATTGACAAGGCAAAAACAGACCCAGGCCAGAAGCACGTGTAAGAACCCCTGGTGCACCAAAATATTACTCCCCCCCCCCAACCACCACCAAAGTAAATGAAAAGTAAATGAAAGCAATGCCAGAAGCACGTGTAAGAACCCCTGGTGCACCAAAATATTACTCCCCCCCCCAACCACCACCAAAGTAAATGAAAAGTAAATGAAAGCAATGCCAGAAGCACGTGTAAGAACCCCTGGTGCACCAAAATATTACTCCCCCCCCCCCCAACCACCACCAAAGTAAATGAAAAGTAAATGAAAGCAATGCCAGAAGCACGTGTAAGAACCCCTGGTGCACCAAAATATTACTCCCCCCCCAACCACCACCAAAGTAAATGAAAGCAATGCAGTTTATAGTGCTCAAAACTTTATTCGCTGTAACGAGAAGCAGCCTAAACAAACGCAGGCATACTGTTAAGAAATATGCAGTATTAATGGGTGGAAGCTGAAAAGGCAGACAGGGAACGTTTGTGATAGCGTAAGATCGTAATAACGAAACAGCAGTCTTTTGACAGTCGCAGGCGGCGGCAGCGAGAGACATGGTGGACAGGAAGCCGCAGAATCATCTTCTCCTTTTATAAATGTATTCCGCGACAGCATCCCGCACAATCCTCCCCCCCTCTAACTGCCTCCTGTTGATCACCCTAAAGTCTGGCTCTTCTGGTTCAGGGAGGAGTGTTATCTCCTTATCAGGAATATCCAGCGTGACCGCATGTCCCTTTTCCTCACAAATATTGTGCAGAGTCACAGATGCGGTCACGATGGAGAACACACTCCGGTACTGCGCGTTCATTCGCGTTAGCAGGACACGCCAGCGAGCCTTAAGGCGCCCGAAAGCACGCTCCACCACGTTCCTGGCCCTGGCGTGCTTCTTGTTAAAGTGCTTCTGCACGGGCCCGATGGGTTTCCTGTACGGTGACAACAGCCAGGGCCTAAGGGGGTACGCTCCGTCGCCCAATACAAGCGCAGGGATGGTCACATTTCCAAAAGTCACCGTGGGGTTCCCTGGAACCCAGAGCCCTGCATCATTGGCGGCGCAGAGATGGCTGTTTGCAAAAACGAAGGCATCGTTGGTCCTCCCGGTGTAGCCAAACTCTGCATCCAGGAAGCGTCCGGTGTGATCAACCGTGCCTTGGAGGATCACCGAACAGAACATCTTCCGGTTGCAAAACTCCTCAGTTCTTCCCCCAGGCGCCCGTATCGGTATGTGCGATCCGTCCACAGCAGCCACCGTATGCGGTAGACCGAGTTTACCGAAACCATCCATAATCTGTTGAGAAATGGAGTACAATGGATCAGGTCAAGGTTAACGCAGCGTCCACTGTATTAGCAATGGAGAATCGCATCTTATATATCGATATTGAGTTATAACGCAAAACTAGGGAAGGGGGAAAAAAATATATATACACCGTTCCAATGTCGTCACCGAGGCAGATGACCTTTGAAAACAGACGGGTCTCGATGGCTTCGCAGACCTCCATCACAATCCCATGGACGGTGGAAAGGCCGATTCCGAACAGCCAGCTGATTTCCCGATAGGCGCTCCCGGTCGCGAGGTACCATAGCGCTACCGCGAGCCGCTTCTCAGGGTGGACAGGATACCTCATCCGTGTGGTTTGCCTTTCCAGCTTGTCCTTCACAGCGGCATAAATCTCCAGGAAGGTCCCTCTGGTCATCCGGAAGTTGAGAAGCCATTGCTGGTCACCCCAGTACACAAGCACAAAGTTCTCCCACCAGAGCCGTTCACGGGGGAACACCCAATACCTGGGCGAAAACCGCATTCCGGCAAGAAAGTGCCATCTACGGTCCTGGCGGCGAGTGCCACCTCTAATCAGCCGAAGCCGGGCCTCAGACTTCCTAGAGGAGATCAGAGGATTCCGGGATCTAAATGCACGATGAGTGAGGAGTTTTCCTCCAGTGTAGAGGACTTGGCGCCCGGCGTAGAGGCACAGTAGCAGAAGCTGCAATGCTGAATAAAGCAGCGCCATACTCTCGTCATCCAGATTCTCCATTGTGAATACAAGACAGTATGGAGGATGCTTCTGCTGCAGCCAATACTTAACCAGATGGTTTGCCCGCGAAAAAGGGGATTCTCTATTGTGGCTGTGGAGGTTTCTACAGCTGCAGCCAATCCATAAGCAGCAGCAGCACACGTGATGCGGTTTGTCCACGAAAAGAAGGGGAGGGAACAGCTCGATGTTGCGTTAGTACGTTAGTACGTCATAACGCAACCAGACTTGCGCTTAAAAAAAAAAAATGATTGACAGGGCATCGAACTCAAGTCGATGCCAGTGGGAAAACGATTTGAGCCGGGGCTTCAGGGAAGGCGACTCCGCAAAGAGTCACTAGTGGGAAAACGATAAAAATGATCCGGACATAATTGCGCCACGGAATAAGGGGAGCAAACGCTAAGTGCGAAAACGGCCTAAGGCTCAGCACAGGAAGATGGTCTGAGGCCAGGTCTACCAATATAGTGGAAAGGAGTGGTTGAAATTTTACTCAATTCTGAATTTATTCTGATATTTTTAAAAGGTTATGGAAGTAAACTTCTTTTTTAAGAACCCCAATTTACTCAATAATTAAATGTAGAGTTGTTCACAACTTTAATGCTACTAGCTTTTTTTCCACTCACAAGGTAGAATTTTTGCTCACAATACTGTAGAGTTTAGAGGGAGCATTGCTCCCAAGCCTCCCAGTCTTCATTTTTACAGCATGTCTTTCCCTCCCCCTCAGCAAATGTACAACTATCTGGATCTGAAGAAGCCATTTGTTGACCTATGTCACACCACTGTATTAAAAACACTTCACATGCCCAGTATCCTCCATGTTACCTGTTAACCTTCTGGTACCTCCTCCTTTGTTCCTGTTCTAACCCCCTTGGAGCACCTTGCCATCTTCTAGCTAAGCCCATTCTCTGTTGCTTCTTACTTCATTGACTTTGAACTAGCACTTTTGACTTTTCATCAAGGTGTAGCTGCACTTGTTAAATATGTTGTTTCTTCTAAGTACTGAATGCAATCACTTCCAAGCAAGCTCCAGAACATATCCTTTTTTCCTATTTCCTGCATCTGAAGATGATCAGGAGGAAAGGAATAGGAAAGGAGTCACAGAGAAGCCAGTCATGTTAAAGCCTCACTCTTACTGAGGTGGTAAACCCATGTTAGGACTGTATGATTTAAGACCCTCAATGGGAGGGTCAAATGACTAGATAATCTTCCATACTCATACCCAATGGGTTCTTGCCTTCCTCCTTGATATGCCCCTTAGCTGTGTGCTGGAATTCTGAAGGTGGGCTTTTTAGTAAAAAAAAAAGGATGTGGGTGGTGAAGTGGTTCACAGCCCTCCAAACTGAGGGACTTGTTTTAGGATGGCTTTTAAAAAGCTAAAGTGAAAGGCATTAATCAAGGATTGTGATCGGAGAGGGGTCTCCAAGAGCCACCGAAGAGGCCCTTACTTAGGATCTCAGATAGACTTCCCATAAGGATTGAGCTGTTTCCTCTTGTATGTGCATTTTATTGCTTGAAACCCCAATCACAATACTTTGATCTCATACAAGATGAATTCCCCCTGTACCCACAAGGCCCTGGGAGCTGGGCAAGCTCTACATAGCACAATTTCAGGCAGGGAGAGATTCTTGGCAGGGCTTTTTTTGAGCAGGAATGCACAGGAACAGAGTTCCAGCTGGCTTGGCATAAGCCTAATATGCAAATGATTTCATGCTGGGCTTTTTAGCCCTGTGTGAAACAATGGTGACATCTGAAGGTGTGTCCTAATATGCAAATGAGTTCCTGCTGGTTTGGGGGGTGTCAAGATTGTAGTGCTTGTTTATTGTCTCCTGAGAAAGAAGGAGTTGCCTAAAAGGCCAGCGATTTGGAGTGAAACTGCAGCTGCCTCTTGTGCCTCCACCTTGCCTCGCCTGCCATACCCATCAGGATAATAATGATTGATAATTCCCGTATAGAGAAAATTACACTTCACCACAGATCATGGCTTATTAGAGGCAGAGGTGACATAGCATATATTAGACCTCCACCTATTAGAATTCCATACCATGCTCAAAGGCATCAAAGCAAAAGATCAGCAACCAGGTCAAGTATTTTGTGCTGATTTCTTTTCCAATCAGCCATATTAATAGAAAAGATAGTGCTTATGTATTCCTTTTTCTCCTGCCTAATAGGCAGGAGGATACATATGAAGATGAAAAGTATCTGAGGACTTTAGGGGGAGGGGATGGAGTTCTGTTTGCAAAAATACATTGTCATATACCACATTTGCAAAAACACATTGTCATAAACCACATATACCAGGCTATCTAAATTCACGAGTCATGAAGCGTTTTGACCGATTGCAGTGTCTTTCCCAGGTATAGTACTTATTACCTAATGTGCTCAGGATGACATAAAGTTGCCAACCTGCAGGTGGGGCCTGGCAATCTCTTGGAAATTTAACTGATCTCCAGGTCACAGAGATCACTTCTCCTGGAGAAAACAGCTGCTTTGGAAGGTGGACTCTATGGCATTATAGCCTGCTGAGGTCCCTCCTTTCCCCATGCCTCATCCTTCTCAGGCTCCTCTCCCAAGATTACTAGGCAGTCTCCAGCTCAAAGTTGGCAACCCTAGGATAACAAGTATAAAAATATTTGAAATGAAAACCACATCCTTTGATGTTTGAGACTAAAATGATTCAGCTCCAGACTGACTTAGAAAGGATAATAAGGGCTGTAATAAATTGAAATTATCAGAGATGGTTAAATGAAGAAAACCAGGGTCACAGGCAAGCAGTTAGATGTCTATTTCAATCCTTTTCAACAGAAAAATCACCACACTGTCCATCTATAGGAGTACCCAGTCCTGTCACCCACTTTGTAATTACCCATACAGAGCAGTACATACCTTGAAGAACATGAAAATGGGCAAAAAGAGTTTTTTTAAAAAAAAGACAAGTGGGAATTGTCAGGGATGGGAAGCTGTCAAGTGCTTATCCAGCAGCAATTCTAAGCAATACACCTTTAAGAGCGGTGAACATGTACAGTGAAGCAGGGTCTGACCAGCAAGTCAGAACCCAGGCCACAAGGATATGAGGTGAGTGATTCCATGTGTAAAAACTGATATTAGGAAGGGAGTTCAGTTGCAGGAATCAAGCACAATGGAAAACAAAAATTTTCTTAGTCTTGAAAGAAGATGGAGAAAGTCTGTGAAAGATGAAATAGAGCACCTAGTTGGCATAACAGGGAGCAAGGGGGGGGGGGAGCAGAACTATGCCTTCTCCTCCCAACAATCTTATGCCTTTCCTCCAGTCCTGTAAGACCGGTGGTGCCACTTTATCTTCCTCTGTCCTTTCAATGTCTGTCCTGCTGTACCAAATTTTCCCTTGAGTCTGCACTCCCTCTGCTTGTGTCTGCTCCTTTTCTCTCTCTTTTTTTAACTTTTCACAACTTTTGGGGGTATCAAATGAGAAGTTACAGAAAAGAAAAAATAGAGACTTATATCCATTGGCATGTGCATACATATTGAAATGTCTGGCTGTTTTTAAAGAAACAAAATAGGCTCAAGCAAGTATGTTACATTCCCAGTATACATATACAGATAAGTTAAAAGGTAAACTTATAAACCATAATGTGCATAGTAAAATACATATGTAAAATACATATGGCATGTGAAGAGGAAACTGAAAGGAACGGTAAATATGGTCAAAACCCTTGGGGAAGCTTGGACGCTATTTAAAACTATAATCCTAGAAGCTCAGATAAAATACATACCACAAGTTAGGAAAGGTACAAACAGGCATAAGAAAAGGCCTGCATGGTTAACAAACAAAGTAATGGAAGCTGTAAAAGGTAAGAAGGACTCCTTTAAGCGGTGGAAAACCAGTCCAAGTGAGATTAGTAAAAGGGAACACAGGCTGTGGCAAATCAAATGCAAGACTGTGATCAGGCAGGCAAAAAGTGACTATGAGGAGCATATTGCAAAAAACATAAAGACCAACAATAAAAAATTTCTTCAAATATATTATAAGTAGGAAACCAGCCAGGGAGGCAGTGGGGCCCTTGGATGACCATGGGGTAAAAGCATTACTGAAGGAGGATAGGGAAATGGCTGAGAAGCTAAATGAATTTTTTGCCTCCGTCTTCACTGTGGAAGACGAGAACTTTTTGCCCGCCCCAGAACCACTAATTTTGGAAGGGGTGTTGAAAGACCTGAGTCAGATTGAGGTGACAAAAGAGAAGGTCCTACAACTGATAAACAAATTCAAAACTAATAAGTCACTGGGTCCGGATGGCATACATCCGAGAGTTCTGAAAGAACTCAAAGTTGAACTTGTGGATCTTCTAACAAAAATCTGTAATCTTTCATTGAAATCTGCCTCCGTTCCTGAGGACTGAAAGGTAGCAAATGTCACCCCCATCTTTAAAAAGGGTTCCAGAGGAGATCCGGGAAATTACAGGCCAGTCAGTCTGACTTCAATACCAGAAAAGTTGGTAGAAACCATTATCAAGGACAGAATGAGTAGGCACATTGATGCACACGGGTTATTGAGGAAGACTCAGCATGGGTTCCGCAAGGGAAGATCTTGCCTCACTAACCTGTTACATTTCTTTGAGGGGGTGAACAAACATGTGGACAAAGGAGACCCAATAGATGTTGTTTACCTTGACTTCCAGAAAGCTTTTGATAAAGTTCCTCATCAGAGGCTCCTTAGAAAGCTTGAGAGTCATGGAGTAAAAGGACAGGTCCTCTTGTGGATCAAAAACTGGCTGAGTAATAGGAAGCAGAGAGTGAGTATAAATGGGCAGTCTTCGCAGTGGAGGCCGGTAAGCAGTGGGGTGCCGCAGGGCTCGGTACTGGGTCCCATGCTCTTTAATTTGTTCATAAATGATTTAGAGTTGGGAGTGAGCAGTGAAGTGGCCAAGTTTGCGGATGACACTAAATTGTTCAGGGTGGTGAGAACCAGAGAGGATTGTGAGGTACTCCAAAGGGATCTGTTGAGGCTGGGTGAGTGGACGTCAACGTGGCAGATGCGGTTCAATGTGGCCAAGTGCAAAGTAATGCACATTGGGGCCAAGAATCCCAGCTACAAATACAAGTTGATGGGGTGTGAACTGGCAGAGACTGACCAAGAGAGAGATCTTGGGGTCGTGGTAGATAACTCACTGAAAATGTCAAGACAGTGTGCGTTTGCAATAAAAAAGGCCAACGCCATGCTGGGAATTATTAGGAAGGGAATTGAAAACAAATCAGCCAGTATCATAATGCCCCTGTATAAATCGATGGTGCGGTCTCATTTGGAGTACTGTGTGCAGTTCTGGTCGCTGCACCTCAAAAAGGATATTATAGCATTGGAGAAAGTCCAGAAAAGGGCAACTAGAATGATTAAAGGGCTGGAGCACTTTCCCTATGAAGAAAGGTTGAAACGCTTGGGACTCTTTAGCTTGGAGAAACGTCGACTGCGGGGTGACATGATATAGGTTTACAAGATAATGCATGGGATGGAGAAAGTAGAGAAAGAAGTACTTTTCTCCCTTTCTCACAATACAAGAACTCATGGGCATTCGATGAAATTGCTGAGCAGACAGGTTAAAACGGATAAAAGGAAGTACTTCTTCACCCAAAGGGTGATTAATATGTGGAATTCACTGCCACAGGAGGTGGTGGCGGCCACAAGTATAGCCACCTTCAAGAGGGGTTTAGATAAAAATATGGAGCACAGGTCCATCAGTGGCTATTAGCCACAGTGTGTGTGTATATATAATTTTTTTTGCCACTGTGTGACACAGAGTGTTGGACTGGATGGGCTGTTGGCCTGATCCAACATGGCTTCTCTTATGTTATGTTCTTACATATAATTTAGTGGATTATCTTGTGGGAGCAGCATAACCTAACCGATTCTGTGGCTACATAATGTAGGGTTAGCAGGGAAGAAATGTTGAATTGACTGGTTGCTGGTGGTATGAGAGAAGCTAAGTTTCCAACACAAATAGGGCATCCACTTATCTTGAAATGAGCGCTGATGCTGTGGGTTTAAGGGGAGCTGACGAAGTTCAGAGATTTTGTCTAATAGGAAATACTCCCAGAGTTTGTTTTCCCTTTGGCATAAAGTGGGTAAATCTTGAGATTTCCATTTAAGGCCAATGGCGTATTTTGCTGCTGTAAACATCAGGATGATCAACTCCATTTTGGAGTTAGGGACCACAATACCATCCCAAACATTTAAAAATAGAAGCTGAGGTGAGAGGGGTAAAGTAATTTTTGTAATTTTCTCTATACAAATAAGAATGTGTTTCCAAAAATCTGCTATAATTGGACTGTCCTTTGCCCTTCTGTACTGTGCCCTTAAGACTGAGGCTACAGTTATATCTGCTTTCCTGTCTGAATATAATCTGAAAGTTTTTCAAAGAATAACCAACTTCTGAACATTGAGTTTCACCTTTTCATGATGCCTAAACCTAGCATGTTTGCGTGTTTGCTTCTTGTGCCTATTTCTGTGTCTGCTATCCCATATTCTTAATAAATACAATTTGTCAAAGTAGTCCTGATATATTGCCTCCCTCTCTCTTTTTTGCTGTCAGATCACAGCTTACTTATGATTACCCCTTCCCATTTCAAGGTCAGAGGCAATAAGAACATATAGCTTGTCATGTTAGGGCTTTTATTTTTGGTTTGTACTACCTATACTGTTTTCATATTCACATCCGCAT
This sequence comes from Heteronotia binoei, assembly GCF_032191835.1. Lineage (NCBI taxonomy): Eukaryota > Metazoa > Chordata > Lepidosauria > Squamata > Gekkonidae > Heteronotia > Heteronotia binoei. The sequence goes on along the minus strand of NC_083227.1, from coordinate 115,523,784 downwards.
TAAAGGTTTTTACAACACACTTGTTTTTTCTTGAGCACTTATAATAAACCTGTTGTTATACTTCCTGAGTCCTCACGTCTCTTCAATCACAAATAGACACAGGGGTTGGGTGGGTGCTCTGGGCCCTCCCAGACAGACCCTTACCAGAGTGGTGGCAGTCTGTAGAAGGCCTTCCTTGGTCCCCAGAGGTGAAAACAGAAGAAAGCAGCTTACCTCAAGAACAGTTCAACTATACCTTGCTAATTGGATGCAAGCAACTTTGTATGATACCTTGGAGACTGTTGTCTTCAAGACCTGACCCCCATTGATCTTGAAATTCCTCTTTCAGAAGGAAGGTTCAGTAATTATAATGGTTGTTTGGGGCATTACCATTGGCCATGTGAGCAAAAGACTTGCAGTCAAAGTTCATTACAACCAGACCATTTGAACTTCTGAGGGAAATGCTTTGCTTCTTATTGAATGCACACACTGAGTCATGTAATCTAGAAAAGATTATTCTCCCAAATTCAGTCTCGTAGAAGTGTACATTGGAACCAATAAAGATTTCAAAGAGCTTATGGGGTAGCAAATACCACTGGCCTTTCTCTGCTCAAGGCTAATGATTTCTGTTGCAATGCACAATAAGATCAAATCTGAGCATCTGGGTTTGAAAGTGGCATGTCTGTGATGCACAAGATGACAAGACGGCACTTGGAATGACCTAAAACAGCATTTCACAAACATTTTCCTGCAGGATTTTACCTCAACACAGCATTTCCCACCCCGCAACCAGCAGACATTAAAGTACGATTAATTTAAGCTCTAACTATGATTGATCCTAAAGTCTTTCATCTGCTCACATCTGACTGAGAAGACATGCTGGTTATCAGGGAAATAATCCTAATTTAAATTGAAAAATTATGAAACTGAGTTTTTTTTATTTGTAGTTGTCTGATAGACTAAAGACTATCGTTTATCTAATGGAGATAAAGAAGTCACAGACATTCAAGAGATAATTCTAGCCAAAGAGAAGTCCATAAAAGTCTCATTGATTTCAGTGGGATATTTTTTAACTTGTACTTTATTCTCACCTACCAGAATCAATGGGAGAGAAAAGTGCTTCACTTTGGCTGGATCATACTGTTCACTTTCATGTGAAGTGGGTAAACATCTGTAGTTGCTTATCCTCCATAATCCTATGACCCTTTCAAAAGATTCCAGGGTCTTATTTCAACTAGTCCATTAAACTCATTTTTAAGAAAGAGCCAGCCATCACTGCTCTTGGGATTTATGTTATTATGAGTGTCAGCAGCTTCATGTTTTCAGGACCACTGAGGAAGGCAATGGGGGTGGGGGATGGACAGAATTCCAAGGGCCTGCATTTATTAGGTTCCTTGAATTCCCAATTTTTATTTTGTTAAAAGTTTTTTTTTAACGTTTCTAGCCATTTTTATTGTGGAAATGTGCCTTTGGGGACAGATGCTTCAAGGGTAGCCCTGTCAGTCTGTTATGGCAAATCCAAATTATTGTGCCATCATAAAATGTAACAACACCATCTGGGGATCCAGTTAATGTGCCTCCACTCAGTGAAGGATATCTCATCATTTTCCCTTCTCCATTAAGCATCTTTACTAGGGTTGCAAGCCTCCAGGTGGGGTCTGGAGTGCTTCTGAAATTACAGGTGATCTCCAAACTGCAAAATTCAGTTCCTCTGGAGAAAATGGCACCTTTAGAGGGTAGACTCTATAGCATCACATCTTAGCTGAGCTCCCTCCTCAGATTCTGTCCCCAAACCTCCAGGAATTTTACTACCTGGAGTTGGCAGCTCTAATCTTTATGTTATTGTGAGCTTGCTTTCTGTTCTGGGTGAGTAGAAAACTTCAAAAATATTTTTCAGTACTTTTTGAGAGAGACTGATGTCTTGTTTCATTTTATGGGGCTTATTCCCAGGTAATTTGTGTCTCATCTATATTTACTTTTCAGTGCACTTCCGTGTATTTGGCCCCATGGCTGGGGAGTCTTTCTGATTCTGCTTGCTCTTTTAAAAAAAAAATAATAAAAATAATTCCTATTGCAATCTGTCCAGTGTATATCATATATTTAATAAAATATTTTTAACCATCTTGTCCCATTTCATTTACTGTTCCTTACCTAATGAACAACCAGCGGCGTCACTAGGGCGGGGCCAAGGGGGCCATTGGCCCTCCCCCAGAGCATTCTCATTGGCCCCAGGCACTGACCCATGGCCCCCCCCCCAACAGGAAGGGGCTGGCCCTGGGACTAGAACGCTGCTGCTGTGTGGGCTGGCCGGGATTTTGAAACCAGGACCGCGCTGCCGCCTCTACCACAAGGGGATTAGCATTCTGTTCAGTGGGGGTGAGTGGGCGGGCTGGCTGAGCTTCCCAGCTCACGCTGCCGCCGAGTTGCTTTCTTTCTGTGCATGCGGGGGTGGGGGGGGCTGGGCTTCCAAAACTCCAACGGTGCCTCTGCTGAGTGAGTCCTGCCTGTTTTCTGTGTGCCTGGGAGGTGGGGGGGCGGAGGGGCTTCCCAAACCGGTGCCGTGTTGCTGAGTTGCTTGCTTTCTGTGCATGGGGGGGGGGCTTCCAAAACTCCAACGGGGTTGGATTACGGGGGCTGGTCACATGACCAGAGGGGGCTGGTCATGTGACCAGAGGGTGGATGAGGGAGGGGCCATGTGAAGTGGGCAGGGTTGTGTGCGGAGGGGGTGACGCAGCCCTCCAAAAGGGGTGATGCCCAATGGGGGGGGTGACTTGAATCAGTTACACCCCAGGGTGCAACCCACCCTAGTGACACCTCTGTGAACAACTATTATTCTGTTCATGGTATCAGGAAGCCAAGTGATCTGTTTTGTTTTGATATTTAGTTTGAATCAGTACCTTATGGAGGTGCAAATAGAATTTTTGTCCAGGTCCATCGTAGCTTTCAGCAGCCCTGTTTATATCTTACAGACCACCTTAATCATGTGAATTTATCTTTGGCTACTGAAGAAAATAACCTTGTAGAGAAAAGGAACAGAAACCTTTTCAGCTGCTGAATGAACCTGAGTGACTGCTCTTGCTAATTCCCTGACACAATGAGAAATGAAAGGGTCAGTAGCTCCCATTAGCAGGGTAAAGACTACTAAGAATGATTATTATTGATTGTCTTCCACAGTTTGTCAGCAACATACACACAGCCTACTGCCAAGATCAATAATGGTACAAGACAGCCTCTGCTTCATTGCATGTATTTTTAAAAACCTCATTGTCCCCTCCAAGAACTCAGCATTAACTACATCCTATAAGAAATATATTTTTGTCTGGTCAAGTCATTTAGAACTAGCTTAAGTTCCAAAAGTAAAAATGTCCTTCCTGATAAAGGATAATTTCCTTACAGTTGTTGTCTAGTTAAAAGCGGAATGAAATGCTATTGGGAGTTTGGGTACCAAGTCTGGGGGCTGACATCCATGTTCCCAATCTCGTGGTTCCTTCTTCTGTCCGGCTGCATCACATAACCCATTCAGGATTAATATTATGAATTGCTTTTCTGGAACAAACCATATAGTGAAGCGCATCTATAAAACAGCAGCCATTCCCTGTTTTTATCCACAGGTTTTAACGGCCCCAGTGAAAATTTCAATTGATGGTGCAGCTTGATGCATACTTTCCCCTCCTGGTCATCTGTTCCTCAGGAGCAGCATTCCAGGGGGCATTTGAGGCCACAGTGGGAAGGGGAGCTTGACAGAAATCCCCTCCATCTTTAGAGGTTACCTGTGGAATCCAGCCCTGGCACAGAGATGGACTCTTACATTTTTAATAATGTTTTAATAATTTACATTTTAATACTTTATTGTGATTTTATTTTATTAATTTAATTTTATGTTGTTTTAATTGTTGTTAGCTGCCCTGAGCTGATGAGGGGAGCGCGAGATACAAATATAATAAAATAAATTTTAAAAATAAATATTTTTTCTTTTTTATGTTTTTAGCTTACCCTTTCTCCAAGGAACTCAAGATAGCTCACATGGTTCTTCCTACTTCCATTTTATTTTCTACAACTCTGTGAAGCAAGTTAAACTGAGACAGTAACTATCCCAGTCTCACCTGGTGAATTTCATGGATGAGCTAGAATTGGAAACTAGGTCCTTCCTATAGTAATCTATCATTTCATTGCAGTACCACTGTAATGTACACAATGCTATGTTTTAAAATAAAATACTTACCAAGACTCTTAAAATGCATTGTATTTTGGAATTTAACCTTGAATGCATGTAAGAACATACTTTTGTACTATGATAAATCTTGCCCCTTTATTGAAATTTATTCTTCCCTGCCCCTCTTACTCAAATTGGTGCATGTGTTGGGCCCATAATGTGCAATGGATCCTTTACATGTGTCAGGTCAAACAATGTCACTGTGGGTCAAACAGTCTGATGTATACCTGGGACCCTATTAGACACAGCACTCTGATTAGGAAGGCAAAATGAGACTGAGAATCTCAAAAGGAAATAATAATCTTTATTCCGCTAATGAGTTACAAAGCTTGAAAGATGAAATGCAAGGGAATGAAAAAATATAAAGCACCATTGCCCAATAACCATAATTTCTTTTTTGTTTGTTTCTTTATGTGCTTTATTTTCTACTTTTTGCTGATAAAATAGCATTCAAGGAAGTTTACAACATGCCATTAAAATGAAATAAAACTACTGCAATGCAAAACTAAAAACACAATCTAAAGCCAAAACCAGCAACCACCAGTGGCACTGAAAGAGTAATAAAAGCAGCAGCTAAAATGTAAACAGAATTAGAACAGTAAATAATAAAAACAGCAGTTAACAGTGAGACCAGGTGTACAGAGGTAAACAGTGGTCAAAATGTAAATTATAATTTCAATCTGTTGATCAGGTTGAGAGTTCTGCTGCCACCATCAGGGCACTTCTGTACAATTAGGCAGTTTTAAACATCACCCCAGAGTTGGAAACGACTGGTGCTTGCACAGGGAACTACCTTTGCCTTTAAAGGTATTTAAACCCAGCAGGTAGAACTTACTAAACCTATAATCACACAAGCTCACCTTATGCTGAATCAGACCCTTGGTCCTTCAAGGTCAGTATTATCTACTCAGATTGGAAGCAGCTCTTTGGGGTTTCAGGCAGGGGTCTTTCATATCACCTGCTACCTGACCCCTTTATTTGGAGATGCTTGGGATTGAAACTGGGACCTGCATGTCAAGCAGATGCTCACAGCACTGAGCCACTGTCCCTCAATCCAGTGGAATAGTCAGGTGGACAATTCAGTCTTCCTTCCACCTTAGAGCTCTTTGGATATCCAGCTGCCAAGTCTGCACATGAACTTTTCACTGTTGTTACTGGCCAGATATTGCTACACCTGGGACATTAGGAAGCGTTCACTTTTTATCCAAGCATTACATTTGACCAGTAGTAGTTTGATTTTAAATAACTGCTAAGGAACCAGTAGTGTGAAATCTGATCAACAGAATAGATTGTACTCAAATACAGTGTGACTATGTCGGGTCAACAGAGCAGAATGCCTTGTTTGCTTCTTAAAAATCCTCCATATTCCATTATTCAGTGCAATGCAATGCAAAATAGCTAGTACTTAGGACTATGAACTGAGGCAAAGTGCTTTATTGTGCTAGAACTGAGTAACAAGAATGCAGGAGACAGGGAGGCCTAAGAAAAGTTACCTAAATCTTTTCCTTGAATGATTTATACATTTTGTGAATACCTCGATTCAAATCACAGTATTCTATTTATGCACTCACATGAAATGTCTTTATACTGAATCAAACCATCAGCCTATCAAGGTCAGTATTTTCTACTCAGACTGGAAACAGCTGTCCAGGGTCTCAGGTAAAGCTTTTTCACATCACCAACTACCTAGTCAATTTAAGATGCCAGGGATTTAACCTTTTGTATGTAAGCAGATGCTCTGCTACTGAACCATCGCTGATTCTGCTGTTTTACATAAAGTGTGGTATATGTGCTATTCACACACCTGTATATTAATAACAGAAGAGGAAACTCTCACTTATTCTTTCTAATGTCTCTTTATATATTCTTTTGCAAAATAATAAGAGTATGACAATTAGGGTTTACAGTATAATGAATAATGTTATCACAATAAGATTTCAATCATTATTTCTAGTTAATAGTCAACTTTGCAAGCATCTCAGTTGTATTTTTCCCAGTCTATGCTTAATTCTTTTCCAAAGAAACTGCCTCTTGAGGAGTTCTCTTCCATGTTTGCATTTTGCCCACACAAACATTACCAAATTTGCTGCTTTTTCAGAAATCACTTCCCCACTCTTGCTGTGACAAGTGTTATTAAATGCCTTTCTCACAGTCTCTTTATATTCTTCTTTAGAAATATCTTCTTTCTTGCAAAATGACTTAATAGTCAGTTTCACTTATTGTGCAGCTTTTCCAGGCTTAATGGCTTAATAGTCAGTTTCACTTATTGTGCAGCTTTTCCAGGATTTTTCCAGAAGTTAATTCCACCAATATGAATGGCACTAGAGTGAAGGAGGCAGTTCAGGATATGTTGTCACTTTAATTAAGATAGATCCATTGTCTCCTATGCCACTGCCAGTTACATCTAAGCAGAGCTCATATGCACATCAGCATCCTTCCCATTGTGAGATCCCTTTATTGCTGATATGGGAGCTAAACTAAACCCAGCCTTTACTGGCTGGATATTAAAATCTGGTCCACATATTTCACAAGCTGTGCAGTCATCTGTGTACCAAGCCATGTGTCTTGCTCGGTCATCATTCCCAGCAAGTTTGGCCACCCTTGGGTTAGAGAGAGGAATGTGTATTCTAGGAGAAGACTATAAGACAGCACATCCTTACCTTACTTCCTTCAAAACCTGGTTTGAGTACTCTTCATGATTGCTTCAGTGCCCAGTGAGTAACCTGTTGTCTCTTTGGCTCAAAGATGTCCTCTCCGGCATGCATAACTATCTCAGGAAATGTTAAATAAGAATTGTTTCTATTGTATGGAGTTCATTTTGAAGCTTTTCAGTTCTGCTAAAGCCAGAGTTGAAGGTTCTAATTCCTGCTGATCTCTTTGTTCTCAAAGAACATGAAATCTGATCTATTTTGAAACGGCATAAACAAAGTTTGACTATAGCTCAAGTAAGTATCATGCCCTGTCTGGTTTAGTAGACCCATATTTTATTGGTTTTGATACCTTTTGCCAGTTTCTGCTTTCTACTTTTCAATGTCTTGTAAATTTAGATTTTATTTGTAGTAAATAATTATTAACTTTAAAAATTACAGTTCCTTAGTTGGGATTTTTCATTATATACTCTGTTTTAGGGATGAGCATGGAATGCAAAAATGGTGGTTCATTTCATTTCATAGTTTATTGGATTGCCTGATTCAGTGGTTTGGTTTGTTTGTTTTTTCAATTTCCCGAATGATTTGTGGCTTGTTCAGTTCAAGAAGGTGTAGAACACCCCCTCCCTGAGTGGGCTAGAGATGCCAGACTTACAGCAAACTCTTCTTTAGACTCTCCTCTATCTACTCGCCAATTTTGGTGCAAATTGGATTTTGGGGGGCTGAGCTACAGGTCCCCCCCAAAGCAGATGCCACCAGTAAACTGCTCTCTTAGGAGTATGTCAGGCTGGGGAAAGAAAGAGAAGCCACCCTGCAGCTTCTGGTCTGTTTCACCCCCAGGAAGTTTGGAGGGAAGTGAAACAGACTAGAAGCAGCCGCTCCCTCCCCCAACCCCCTGCCTTCGGGTCAGTTTCACTGGAAACTGACTAGAAGTGGGGGGGCGGGGCTGGGGAAAGCAGAGCTGCCACTTCTAGTCAGTTTCACTAGAAACTGACCAGAAGCTCAGGGGGATAGGGAATCATGCCAGCAGCCAGCTGTCTGGAAAAACAACCAAACATGAACAAAATGACATGCCAAGAAAAAAGGCCAGTTCATTTTTGTGTCCAGGTGTGGAGGGATCAGACTAACCCAAGGGTGGCCAAACTTGCTTAATGTAAGAGCCACATATAATAGTCAGATGTTTGAGAGCCACAAGACAGGAACAAATATTACATATACATGTTTATTAAAATTCTTAATACTTTCTTTGCACAGAAAGATAAAATACATATGCATGCTAGATAAAATACATATGCATACAACATAACCATGCTAGAAATAGACTGTTTAAAAAACAAAATCTGAGAATAACACTCCCCATAATACCAGCATAAGAAAAGGTTAAAGAATTATTTTTTTTACACTAGTGAGAGAAGGAAATGTATGTACCATATAAATCACTGACCACTGTTTGCATCATTATGCATCTCTCTTTGCCTTGACATCAAGGTTAATAAATACAGCTCCTTCAAGAACTATGAAACTAAGAGGAAACCCTGCACCACCCTCTTTAATTCCATCCCTGCTTCCAGTGGCTCCCTGGGCTCTTGAGCTCTCTTTCCCCAATCTAGGTCTTTGGCTGACCTCTGTGGTGGAGAAGAACTTGCAAACCGACCTATTTTCCCCTCCTTTCTTACTTCACACACTGCAGAGATAGTCACTTACCTATGGATTGGTGCTCAGAGGCTGACTGAAGTCCCAATGCTAAGCATGCTTACTTGAAAGTAAGCCTGCATTAAGTTCCTCCTTGACTTCTGGGAGCCACACAATAAGTGTGAAAGAGCCGCATGTGGCACCCGAGCTGCAGTTTGGCCACCCCAGGACTAACCAGTTTGCAGCAAACCATGCATTGGCCATTTTTTAAGCACAAATCATGATTTGTGGTTCAGTTTATGCCCATCCCTACTCTTGTGTCTTGAATCATGCTTTCAAAATAAAAACTAGATAATACTGGAGATGTTTTGCTTCTGGTGTCAAAGGGCTGTCATAATGTGTGCTATTATTGTGAATAGCAAGGTGGTGACAGTTTATACAGGTTTTAAGGGTTTTGGTTCCTTGACTGAGGATAGACTGAGAATGTGGGCAGGTATTTGGACAAAAACACCTTGGCATAATCAGTTTGGAGAATAACAAGTAGAAGCACAGCCTCCTGGCTATTCAATGAATTGGGTGGAATCCAGCTTGACATTCCCAGGAGTAAGTAATATATGTCATGAGATTTGTGGCAAATCAAAATAGGAATCATCTATGTTCAAGAAAAAGATATTGCGTGAAGAGTCTAGAAGCTTTTGTTAACTTCCAAGCATCCAGAAGGCATATTTTAAAATATCTGCTTTAATGTAATCTACAAGATAAAAGTCCTGTTTATGGTACTATAGCAATGGCGCATTGGCTGCATTGCTCAAGCTATGAAGTAGAGTTGAGGAACATCTCTGAACCTCTGGTGAGAATTAATATTTGTAGAGGTTTGATTTAATGTAGTGCTCTTGCCTGTTGGTTTATAACATTATATAACTTTATTGTATTAATGTCTTTGATTACAGTAATAAAAATTGTTCAGTAACAGTGCTTTAGGGCAAAAACATACTGCCTTAAAATTGCATTCTATGCACAGTGCCATTTTAGAGCTTATTCTGTTTGTTTTATATTTGTGTGTAGTGTCTATGGACTTAGACCCACTCCATATGTTATGTAGAGAACACAACAGCTGTCAAAAACTGTTGCTGTATGGTTTGGGGGAGGTTCCACACATCTGCTGAAAAAAACTTATAATTGGCTCACCACATAAATAAGCCCCTGTATAGAGCTCTCATGCAGAACCATGTTTTTCAGCAGGAACCATACCACCCACATGAGGTAAGTGGGCCTAATCCAATCTATTGAAATAAGTGCAAAGAAGAAAGAAAAGAATAGGAAAGGCAAAGAGAGAAACTGAAAATGACTAATACAACAATATGCAAAATAACAAACTGTATTTTTTGCTCTCAGGGCATTGAAGTACCTACCCATGGAAACTAAAATGCAAAGCTTGTTATACTCTAGCTATTGCAAGATCTGAATTTACTGCTACATCAGTATTTTATTTTAAAAAAAATGTTATTTGCAAAGTTTGAATCATTGGATTTGGCAGCTTTCTGGATCCTTATGTGCTACCTTTTCTTGATAGGCATTATAGCCCTCTTGATATGTCATGGTTGTTGTATCCCAATCAGGACTTATCTTAAATCAGAATTTAATAATAATATATGGAGCTGCCTTATACTGAGTCAGATGATTGATACATCTAGCTCAATATTAATATATCTAATTCTCAACATGGGCAAATCTGTGCATGCTTAAATCCAGATATTAGAGCCATAAGCAGATAAGAAAGAAAAGGAAAAATCCCCTGTGCAAGCACCAGTCATTTCCGACTCTGCTTTCACAACGTTTTCACAGCAGACTTTTTACAGGGTGGTTTGCCATTGCCTTCCCCAGTCATTTACGCTTTCCTCCCAGCAAGCTGGGTACTCATTTTACTGACCTCAGAAGGATGGAAGGCTGAGTCAACCTCAAGCCAGCTACCTGAAAACCCAGCTTCTATCGGGGATCGAACTCAGGTCATGAGCAGAGTTTAGGACTGCAGTACTGCAGCTTTAACACTCTGTGCCACAGGGCTCTAGAAAACTGATAAGACATACCTAAAAAACACCCCAGGTTTACAGGAAAATATTTTTATATATTTATTTAAACCAAAATAGTATTAATCACAATAGGATAGCCAGGCCTTGGTTTCTGTCAGTAAAAAGCAGGGGGAGAGGGCAGGGACTTTCCAGGGCTGGTTCAGCTGGGCAGCAACCACTAGACAATGCTAGCATGCAACTTATTTAGGCCCAAATGCTTGCTCATATTCAATAGCAGCCACCCCACAATAGCCAGTGTGGTATGTAGTTAGAGGATCATATTAGGATTTGGGAGACCTCCCTCTGTCGTGAAAGCTCACTAGTGACCTTGGGCCAATTACACATTCTCAGTCTACCCTTCCTCACAGGATCATTTTGAGGATAAAAAAGATAAAAAGGAGGAGAGAAGAATGATGTAAGCTGCTTTGGGTCTTAATTGTGAAGAAAAGCAGTATATTAATGAAGTAAATACATAATTAATATAGCTGAAGATAGATGCAGGTAAAAGGTAGGTAGGTGGGTGGGTAGGTGAGTGGGAGGGAAGGAGGGAGGGAGGGAAGGAAACAAGGAAAACTGAGGACAAAGAAAGCTGAACACAAGGGTGGCAAACAAGAGAAAGTTTGGTTTGTTGAAGTGCAAGGAGCAGGGAAAGGGGAGATGATATGGGGGCTGCCAGAAGAAGACAAAGAAGATATAGTAAGAGAAAGGCAGCACAGGGGAATATGAAGTAGCCCCACCAGTGCTTCGGGGGCCATGCTTGTAATATATATAATTCTGAAGCAAGTCGTAGAGTGTGGATCAACAAATTTGTTAACTGGAATTTATAACAGAGGGGGGAGTTCCTCTATAAACCTGGAGTCTCACTAGCTACACAACTAGACCCATCCCAGCTGGCAGTACAAAACTAGACCTGCCATAGCCAGTACAACTCAGTGAGACTTTTCCTGAAGAAAGGCTGCTAGGGAGAGGGAAGGGGAAAGCTGAAGATGGGGGGTGGAGTTAGTTGGATTGGTTGGTGGGAAGGATAATCTATCAAGACATTCACAGAACAAACAGAGGACATAGTTGAGGAGGGGGAAATGAGACTCCCTCCCCCACCCCCCCCAAAAAACCTCTTTGTGAGTCTATGGATGGCATGACCTGGAAGCGGGCTCAGAAGGCATTTAAATGCCTCCTGAGCTCACTTGCATCATGCCACAGTGGCAGCACTATCCAGAGTTATCACTTGCATTGCCCCAGTGGCATAACCCAGAAGCACAAACATGTGGCACCCATCGTGGACCTCACAACTGGTTCATAAAGTGAGGAAGCCCATGGAAACTTATGAGCCTCCATTTTTCCAGTCCATGCCCATCTCTAGACATTATCAGCTCAGGATTCAAATCCATATGGTTTTTGGGGGGGAAGGGGGTTCTTAAGCTTCAAAACCATTACTTTCAATGAGGAATCTACTGGAGGGTCTGCAGCAGCTGTTTATAAAAGTAATGGCACCATATTTGCACAGACCATACTTCATTGGACCAAAGTAGATGCCTCTTGGCACAGGTTCAGTTTTCTCTACCTGTCACCACCTGGGATCTTTTCCCACCATGCTAGGCATATCCCTGGAACCTATTCAGCTATGAATTAATTGCTAAATAATAATTATAACTGGAAAAACCTTTTTTAAAAAATAGCACAGCTGCCCTGTCTTGCCATGCTAGAATAGCCAGTCTTCCCATTTCTGAACAGCCTGGAGAGCCGTTTGCAGAAATTACATTCACTTTCAGGTTCCGTATTTATTTATTTAGAACATTTACTGGTTTGTTCACAACATGAACACAATAATTTCAAATTTTAAAAGTTGGAATGTTTCATTTTCACAGCAGGGTTGATCTGATAATGGTTAGAGCCAAAAAAAGATACAATCCAATTCTTATGTTGCTTCAGAGAAGGAACTTCCAAAGTGATCCTCACAAGAGCTGAGCTCAAGGCCTATGGGGTTATTGGATGGGAGATGGAAAAATCAAATAGTGACATGATGAATAGGGATGAAGAAGAAGCATTAGGTACATGGAGACAAGTAGAGAGAGGGGCACTTGCCCTCTGAAAAAAATCATAAAATCTTTTTATCAACTGTAACACAACAATCTTTTGCTTCCCAAACAGAATGGGAAATAGTCTACCCGAATACAATCCTTCCAGGTGTCAGGGGCATTTATTTGTATAATCCATACTGTGTATTGCATTGTTAGACAACATTACTGAATTCATTCAGCTACATTCAGCTGAGGCAACAGAATATCCTGCCAGGAAGCCAAGCTGGGATCTCTCAAGGCATTTATCAAAGTCATAAATCCCATTCCTGGCAGACAAATCAGTAACGCTACTAAGAAGCAGTGGCATTTAATTTACACATTATGAGTTATAAAGTACCATTTTAACTGCAGAGTTACACTCATCTGAGTCCACTGAAGTCAAACACAGAAGGAGGTAGGACTGCTTAGAATGGCACTCTTAATAAACAAAACCTATAAGTTTAAAGAAACTGGAACTACTCAAATTTGTTGTTGGTTCAAATATTATACCTGACCTAAGGAAATGGATAAGGTAAGTTCCTAACAGTGAATGCAAAATTTAGACAAAGCTGACTTTTGCATTTGTTAAAACATGAAACACTAGCATCCATGTCTTTGTTGCTTTAGCACCTGAGGAGATTCTTTGTTTTAAAATGTATTAAAATATGTATATTCCCACCTTTCTCCTGAGTACGTCTGGGCAAAAGATTGGGAGCTTCACTGTCAAGCACTCATTCTATGTCTGACTTCCAAATCATGCTGGTTCTTGTAAACAGCCCACAAATGTTTGTGCTAGAATTGGTGCTGCCACAAGACTTTTTTTTTCTGCTGCAGAACACTTAACATGTATTATTAACCAAAGATTCTCATCTTCATACTGGACCTGTAAAAGAAAAGAGTGAAAGGATATCCTTTCATGTTCACATCCAGTGACAGCCTATACAAAACTGAACATGTGAATGTGCCCACAGAAATGATTCCTAGCTGCCTTTCTAATACAGCACAGCCTCGCAAAAGGACTGTACCACTCCATTTATACACAAGAAGAAACTATGTGCATTTTTGAACAAACCACTCTCAAAAAGGTTGTTTTCAAACAGATATGGACTGCTTCGACAAGGTTGCTTTGCTTCACCTTTTCTTCCAAACTACAGTGCTTTTTTTAAAAGACTTTTTTAAAAAAAATCATGCTCCAACTGTCCATTTTCCAGGTATTCCTCCACTTTACACTGATTTTTCCCCCAAAATCTGATTGCTATCAGTTCTTTTTGAAGAATGACGTTCAAAAACTTTTGCATGTAATCTGATGGGAAGGCAAGCATTGTCAAAGGTCTTTCCAACATCAGCACCCTGTTTCTTCCATCAGCCTCTTGCAGCTGTCATTTTCCCCACAACACAACTAAAGAGCTGAGAGGGAGGCTTTTTAATCTTGTACTGTGGTGCAATCATGATACAAATAATGATCTGTTTCCATGATCTACTAGTTCCTCTGCATTCCCAGTTGTTCCATTAGGCAGATATAAGGAATAGTTTTTGTTTGCCTGGAGAGGAGTGAGGAGAGGAAGCTGCAAGAAGCTGGAGCAGGGGAGGAATTCACAACTCTCCCAATTGTATGGATGCTTCATTCTCACTGCAAAATACTTCTGCATTCACAGAAGCAATGAGAGCAGCAGGGAGAATGAATTGCAGGTGGATGTATTTTTTTAATGTCAAGAGTGATTACAAATGCCTCACCACATGAAAAATGAAGTACAGAAATCCCCACATGAAAAGTCCTTCACTATAGATGCTTCATTTATTAGTACTTATTATAATGTAAATAAAATAATCTAAATGTGTCTGGAGGTGCAGGCCTGCCATGTACCCAGCCGTGATTAGGCCACCATCACTCAGGTGTGTGGTAGGATCCTGCCCCTATGAATTACAATCGCCAAAAGGGGCCAAGGCCACACACCATGGCAAGGAAGCCTCCTGGCCACATAAGCATGCCAGTCCCCAGGTCAGGGTGGGGGATCCCCCAGTTTTGCAGGCTGTTCCCTGTAGGCTTCCCAATCCCCAGGTTCCAGCGGGGATCCCCTGGTTTTACAGGCTTCCCCCCTGTAATGTATTGGCTGAAATACGCGCCCACGCGCAGAGGCGGCTGGGTATCCCAGGCACCTCTAGCGCGGGGCGCGGAATCCCCGCCTACTACATCCACGGCGGGAAGTTTAACAGGCCAGGATTGGCCTGACCTGTACAGGAGGCTGAACCGGGTATGTACATAAGCGGGGCCCGGCCCGCGTGTTCGCTCTCTTGCAACGTGCTCCTAATAAACAATGTCGCCCTACGGAGTGGGGGCAGTCCTGGGGCACCAACTCCCGGACGGGAGGGAGGTCCCGGTGGCATACTACTCCCGCACGCTGTCTCCAGCCGAGCGCAATTACGCGCAGATAGACAAAGAGGCACTGGCAATCGTGGCGGGGGTCCGCAAGTTCCACGAATATCTGTACGGGCGGAGGTTCACTATTGCCACCGACCACAAGCCTCTCCTAGGCCTGTTGGCCCCTGACCGGCAAACCCCCCAAATTCTCTCACAGCGCGTGTTGAGGTGGAACCAATTCCTCAACTCCTACACGTACACACTGGTGCACAGGGCAGGCAAGGCCATGGGCCACGCGGACGCGCTCAGCCGTTTGCCGCTCCCAGAAGTAGGCCCAGACCCCGCCCCCGCACACCAGGTCATGATGATAGAGAGCCTCCCGGAGCAGCCCCTCCACGCGGCAGAGGTCGCCAAGGCAACACAGAAACACAAAACACTGGCGAGGGTGCTAGACTGGGTGATGAGGGGCTGGCCGGAGGGGAACATGGGGGAAGAATTCAAACCATACATGACCAGGAGGGAGGAACTAGCCGCGCACAAGGGGTGCCTATTATGGGGAAGCAGGGTGGTGATCCCGCCTCCGCTGCAAAAGCGAGTCCTGGAATCCCTACACGAGACCCATCCCGGCATAGTCCGAATGAAGGCGTTAGCCAGGAGCTACGTCTGGTGGCCGGGAATGGACGGGGAGATTGAGACGTGGGTGCGCAGGTGTCAAACGTGTCAGGAGTCAAGGCCTGAGCCCCCCAGCGCCCCCGCCACACGGTGGGAGTCCACCCGGAAGCCCTGGTCGAGGCTCCACATCGATTTTGCGGGGCCATTCCAGGGTCAAATCTTCATGATCATTGTGGACGCCTATTCCAAATGGCTGGAGGTCATTCCCGTAGGGTCCACCTCAGCGGCCGCCGCCATCAAAGCGCTGCGCAGGGTCTTGTGCACCCACGGTATTCCGGATACCATAGTCTCAGATAACGGGACAGCATTTACAGCGGCGGACTTCCAAGGGTTCCTCAATAGATACCTGATTAAACACATTCGCTCCGCCCCCTTTCACCCGGCCACTAACGGCCAGGCGGAGCGGATGGTCCGCACAACCAAGGAAGCCTTAAGCCGCATCGTTCAGGGACACTGGGACCACAGACTAGCCGCGTTCCTTTTCGATAACCGGGTCACCCCCAACCCGGCCACAGGGGTCAGTCCGGCCGAGCTCCTCATGGGGCGCAAACTCATAACACGGCTGGACCGACTACACCCTGACAGGACCGCTGACCCCAGCGGAAGTCCCGAGGTCCGGGACGCGGCAAGGGGGTTCTTCGCAGGCGACCCAGTTTATGCCCGGAACTACGCTAGGGGACCCGAATGGGTGGCGGGCAGAGTGTTACGAGTAACGGGGTCCCGCCACTACGACATATCGACCGAGGGGGGCCAGGTCCTACGGCGGCACATCGACCAGCTATGCCGCCGGACGCTGCCCGAGGACCCAGTGGACATAGAGGAGGCGGAGCCCACCAGAGGCCGGCCAGACGACGCGCCCCCAACGACAGCAGGGCCGCCGCCCGAAGTGCAGGGGCCCACCGAGCCCGACCGGCCCGAGGAACCAAACCCGCCGCCTCTGGCGGCACCACAACCCCCGGACGTGCCCGCCAGGGAAGCAGCGCCCCCCCCGGACCTTCCCAGACGGTCCACCAGGGAGAGCCGCCCGCCCGCGTATCTTAAAGACTATGTTCATTAACTAGGGGGGGAGGAGTGTAATGTATTGGCTGAAATACGCGCCCACGCGCAGAGGCGGCTGGGTATCCCAGGCACCTCTAGCGCGGGGCGCAGAATCCCCACCTACTACATCCACGGCGGGAAGTTTAACAGGCCAGGATTGGCCTGACCTGTACAGGAGGCTGAACCGGGTATGTACATAAGCGGGGCCCGGCCCGCGTGTTCGCTCTCTTGCAACGTGCTCCTAATAAACAATGTTGCCCTACTCTCGTCTCCGCCTCGAGTACGTTACACTCCCCCACTCACAGCCAGCTGGCTGGCAGGGGAAGCCCCGCCTCCTCAGCCACCATGCAGCTCTAGGTCTTGGGCAGGTTTAGAAACCTGCAAATAGGTCTGTTTCAAAATGTGTGTGCGTCTGTGTGCCTTTACAGTTGAGCAGGAAGTACTTCAAGGGAAGGGTCAGCAACAAAGACATCTGGCTCCACCCCCAAAATCCCCAGATATTTCTTGAATTGGACTTGGCAACCCTAATGGGGGTACATTCAACCAGTGCTGAAAGAGCTGCACTGGCTACCTATTGCGTGCCAAGTCCACTTCAAGGTTCTGGTATTGACCTTTAAAGCCCTATAAGGTTGAGGGCCTGCCTATCTGTGGGACCGCTTTTCTCCATATGTTCCCCAGAGAGCACTGTGTTCAAGGCACAAAACCTACTATCTATCCCTGGACCAAGGGAGCCCAGACTGTGCTCTACACGGGCTAGGGCCTTCTCAGTGGCAGCACCAGCAATGTGGAACGCCCTCCTGGAGGCCATAAGGACCCTGCGGAAGTCCAAAGCCAGTCCAAGGTCAAAGTCCAGGAAATCAAGCAGGAGCCAAGTCACCAATGCAGAATCACAAACCAGAATCAGAAGTCAATGTCCAAAAGCCAAAAGGTCAGGGTGCCAAGGAAATCAAGCAGGTCAGGATCAGGAAGGAGCGTGGATGCAAGCCAGATAATAGACTTTAATAGACTTCTTGCTTCCACAAGGTTGCCAGGTCCTGGGTGAGAGCTATATGGGAGTCTCAATCAGCCTGCTCCCTGGATGGCAGTGACTCTGCTAGAACTCAGGGCTGAGAGATTTGAAGCCTTGGCATGCCTCATGTCTTTGCTCTGAAAGTTCTTTCCGGAGCCTGCGTCGAACTCTTGAGATGGGAGGAGGAGAGCTTGGAGGAGATTGATCGTCAACAGCTGACACTGATGCCTGGAGAATGATTGATGGGCCAGCTGCTGTTTGTTCAGCTGAGGAACTGGCTGGCAACTCTTCCAGGTTTGTTAACCCTTCCAGCTCCTCCTCGCCAGGGCTCATTACAACGCCTATACTGAAGTTTTGAGCAGCACCATGAAATGTATTTTAATTGTTATTTTATTGTTTTAAATTATAAACTTGAATTGTTTTGAATTGACTGTTAGCCGCCCTGAGTCCACTTGTGGAGAGGGCGGGATAGAAAATTAAACAAACAAATAAATAAGATACCTGCATGCTCTAGATCAGGGGTGGCCAAACTGTGGCTCTTTCACACATATTGGACATATGAAGCTGCCTTATACTGAATCAGACCCTTGGTCCATCAAAGTCAGTATTGTCTACTCAGACTGGCAGTGGCTCTACAGGGTCTCAAGCTGAGGTTTTTCACACCTATTTGCCTGGACCCTTTTCGTGGAGATGCCAGGGATTGAACCTGGGACCTTCTGTTTACCAAGCAGATGCTCTACCACTGAGCCACCATCCCTTTCCCTTGTGTGGCTTTTGAAGCCCCCCCCCCACCACACTGGCCAGCTTAGAGAAGGCATTTGTCTCTTTAAATCATTTCTTCAAGCCACGCCGGCCAGCAGCTTGGAGAATGCATTTAAAGTTAAAGTTGCTTTCTTTCCACTTCTCCCCCTCCCCTCTCCCTCCTCTATTTTCCTTCCTTCCTTCCTTCCTTCCTTCCTTCCTTCCTTCCTTCCTTCCTTCCTTCCTTCCTTCCTTCCTTCCTTCCTTCCTGTACTGCGGCTCTTAAACATCTGACATTCAGATCTTGTGACTCTCAAACATCTGACATTTATTTGATGTAGCTCTTACTTTAAGCAAGTTTGGCCACCCCTGCTCTAGATTAACCTGGGCATTACTGAACTTCCAGCATTTTATTTTCCAAGGGAAAGGCTTCATTTTTGGCTCCTTCATCAAGAGTTTCTTGTGCAATTTGAAACCTGAACTACAGCCATTCCCATAAAATCCATTAACATTTGCAACATCTCCAGTTCCCATTTTAAGCAAGCTACAAGCAGTAGACAGAATGGTGCATTCCTCATCCCATGGGTCAACCTGGCTATGTACAGTTGTATTGCTTTATCTTCAGCAGTCCATAACCACACTTAACCAGAACAGAACTGAAGAATGGCCCATTTAAATTTAGTATTTGCAAAGAGACCAGTGTCTACCAGTCTTATCTGGTTGTTATTACAATGAAAAACATAACTGGAATGCTATTATTTATTTGATATTATTTGTCATATGGCAAAGTTACACACAGGAAGCATATAGTAGTATAAAATAAATAACCAAGTTGATACAATGCGTATGCAGACTAACTGTGCAATTCCCATACATAGTAATATCTAAATTTTCAATCCACGTACTCACAGCTGGGGAGAGTTCAACGAGCTGTATTGTATCACCCTAGAAAGCATGACACTCACAGATGGAAAATAGTTCCAGACAGTTGGAAAATATTTGGCAGGCTGCACTACAGTCACATTTGTGTCCCGCTTTTTTGTCCCATTTAAACAACTTAAGAACATAAAAGAAGCCATGTTGGATCAGGCCAATGGCCCATCCAGTCCAACACTCTGTGTCACACAGTGGCCAAAAATATGTGTGTGTGTGTGTGTGTGTTTATATATATATATATATATATATATACACACACACACACACACACACACACACACACACTGTGGCTAATAGCCACTGATGGACCTCTGCTCCATATTTTTATCTACGGTAACTCCCCTCTTAAAGCTGGCTATGCTTGTAGCCGCCACCACCTCCTGTGGCAGTGAATTCCCCATGTTAATCACCCTTTGGGTAAAGAGGTACCTCCTTTTATCCATTCTAACCCAACTGCTCAGCAATTTCATTGAATGCCCACGAGTTCTTGTAGTGTGAGAAAGGGAGAAAAGTGCTTCTTTCTCTACCTTCTCCATTCCACGCATAATCTTGTAAACCTCTATCATGTCACCCCTCAGTCGACATTTCTCTAAGCTAAAGAGCCCCAAGCGTTTTAACCTTTCTTCATAGGGAAAATGTTCCAAACATTTAATAATTCTCATTGCCCTTTCCTGCACTTTTTCCAGTGCTATAATATCCTTTTTGAGGTGCGGTGACCAGAATTGCACACAGTATTGCAAATGAGACCGCACCATCGATTTATACAGGGGCATTATGATACTGGCTGATTTGTTTTCAATTCCCTTCCTAATAATTCCCAGCATGGCGTTGGCCTTTTTTATTGCAATCGCACACTGTCTTGACATTTTCAGTGAGTTATCTACCACGACCCCAAGATCTCTCTCTTGGTCAGTCTCTGCCAGTTCACACCCCATCGTATTTGTAGCTAGGATTCTTGGCCCCAATGTGCATTACTTTGCACTTGGCCACACTGAACCTCATCTGCCACATTGACGCCCACTCACCCAGCCTCAACAGATCCCTTTGGAGTGCCTCACAAACCTCTCTGGTTCTCACCACCCTGAACAATTTAGTGTCATCTGCAAACTTGGCCACTTCACTGCTTACTCTCAACTCCAAATCATTTATGAACAAGTTAAAGAGCATGGGACCCAGTACTGAGCCCTGCGGCACTCCGCTGCTTACCGTCCTCCACTGCGAAGACTGCCCATTTATACTCACTCTCTGCTTCCTATTAATTAGCCAGTTTTTGATCCACAAGAGGACCTGTCCTTTTACTCCATGACTCTCGAGCTTACTCAGGAGCCTTTGATGAGGAACTTTATCAAAAGCTTTCTGGAAGTCAACAGATCTACATAACTACCCAAGCCTGTTTGTATTCTATTAGCAATCATCCATACTTTTGCAGCAAGTCAAATTCTGCAGGCCTCTCATTGGTGTTTACCTGATTATGGCTATTGGGCAGAACTGATTATGTTCATTCATTCATTGTATTCATTCATTCCCTCAATCAAAGTGTTGTGATTACCAAGATCTTATTGCTGGGTGTTGGGATCTTAGTCTGGATAAGATGTCTTTGTGAATGGACAACTCTTTGTTTTCAGTGAGTCTGGATAAGATGTCTTTGTGGATGGACACAATGTGGATCTCTGTTTTCAGTGATCTCTCTATATTCACAAATAAGAGCATCTTGTCTTTGGAAATGCAGGGGAACAATGTTGAACAACATGGGTAGCCAATAGGTTGGAGTGGGGTTAATACATCCTCTAATGGTTCTAACTGTTGTATTGAATTAGACATAAAGTTTGTGGATATGGAGGCTGTTGAGCCACATTGAATCACCATAATCCACAATACTATACAGCAACCCCAAAGCATCTAAGTGTAGTAGCAGACACACCCCAAGTTGTACCATATAATTTTTGGAAAATGTTGTTTCACATGTGTATTTTCACGGCTACATTCATAGAATCATAGAGTTGGAAGGGACCTCCAGGGTCATCTAGTCCAACCCCCTGCACAATGCAGGAAACTTACAAATACTTCCCCCTCAATTCACAAGATCTTCATTGCTGTCAGATGGCCATCTAGCCTCTGTTTAAAAACCTCCATCTTACATTGGTAAGATGGTGTTTATAGCTCATGGTCATGTCTAGAGTAATGACAAGGTACTTGGGTGTATGGTTGTGTGTGAGTCAGGTGCCATTAAAGTAGACATTCAGTTTATGGTTGGCAAGATTGTTATTGAGATGGAAACAGAAGCATTCTGTTTTTCCTGGACTTGGAATAAGCTGACATTTATGGTAGTAGTAAGTTGAAATTTTGAGGTCCCTAGTCAGTATTTCCTCAGCCATTTCAATTGATTTGTACCTTACTGAAATCACCATGTCATCACCTTGATATCTCAGAAACATCAGAAATGTATATAGATTGAAAAGAACTGGAGCGAGAACTAGTTTCTTCTGCTCACTGATTAACTGACCCATAATTATTTGGAAAGTTCTACCACTCAGCATGTTGCTTAGGAGTCAAAAATAATGTTCTGCAGGAGAAAGCTTGTCCAGCAGACCATCCCTCCAGACTGTGTCATAAGCAGCAGTCAGACTGACAAAAACTGCTGATGTCTTAAGACACTTCTGATACCCTGCCTCAATGAAAGTTAAGAACCTGGTCTTCACAACTACAATGGTGTCTAAATCCTGCTTGCTCTATAAAGACATGTTTGTTACTTTTGTCACTGATTCTGTTCAGGATTAGCCTCTCGAGTTTATTACAGGAGTTCAGAAGGGAAATAGGTCTGGAACTTTCCACCAGATGTTTTCATTTTCCAGGTTTCAAAAAAGCAATTGCTTGGAATGCTAACAAGTGGGAAACAGTAGAAAATAGGGCTGTTGCAAACTACTATTTTCACTGAGGAAGCGCATGATGTCTTTGAAAAACAGAGGTCAACACTGAGCTTGTAGTATACATTATAACCTGGTAGTCTTGTTTTTCTGGGTTTACAATATCATCTATTCCCTGCGTAGGTTCTTACTTTGTTTGTCCAATATTGACAGGCAACAAATGTTCATTTCACTCTGACTTTGTACACTTCTGTGATTCCTTGATAACAAATAGGTCTCTGACAGAACACACCAGTATCAGATATTAGGTGTAATCCACCAACATGCAATGACATTGTCTTTTCTAATCTCCCTCAGGCAAAGTAAAAAGCTGTTTTTTGGCTCCCTGAGTTCAAGTTCAGTATGTTATGTGATAGCTTCCTGGTATACCAAACTGCACTCGAGGTTTTGTACTTCCATCTTAGTTAAGATCATAAGATGTAGCATATGAAGGGGTTATTTCCTAAATTCAACCTTGGAAGGGATTTTGCAGTCTCTGTTTTTGAATGTGCACTCAGGGACAGATTCTCACCTCAATCACTGCTTTTCTGTTGGAGTAACCTCATTGACTTCACTGACTAATGGTGCAATTCTAAGTGGAGTTATATCCTTCTAAGTGTCTTCAATGGGCTTAGAAGGGTGTTGTGATGTTTAGCATCGCACTGTAAGGTATTGCCATCACAGGTAAGGTGACAGTGGAGAAATGTAGCCTTTAATGATCTAAGCTATGAAACATGCTTTTTTCTATCTAAGAAGAGATGCTTTCAACTTTCGAGTCTACTCTGCAGAAAGCTACAAAATCCTTAATACATGTTCTAAGGCAGATTCCTCCCTTCCTCTCCTGATTTTTAGGTAACAGAGTTTGATTTTTTTTTGGGGGGGGGGGTTGCTAGGGAGTTTTTAATCATATTTTATAGCTGTTTGTAGACACAGAATCTTTAAAGAAATACCTACTAGGCTTCAGCTGAAGCACAGTGCAGTAACCACACTGTACTTTACAAAATTAAAGTACATATCAGTTACTGTTTTCACTTTATGGATCACTAACTGATTAAAGAGCAGAAAGCAGAGGAGGGCGGGGCGACGCGGCAAATGGCGGACGCCTGAGTGAGCAGCTCTCTCCTACCGTCCCTTCGCGCCCCCCCCCCCGCTCCTTCTAAACGCGGCGAAATCGCTTGGGCATGGGCAAACGCAACTCCGGATCATATAGAGCACCCAAAAAGACCTTTCCGACGCGGCAACAGGTATTATCCTTCCCTCCCGCAACCCCCGAAGCTCCCGCTCCCTCGCCCGGGCCTCCTTCTTCGCCAGTAAAAATGGCGTCCGACGCTTCCACTAACACTGACGAAAACGCATTGCTCACCTCTCAGTCTTTCCATACTGCTATGGCTCGGCTAGAAGAAACCATTGGGGATGCAGTCTCCAAAGCAACTGCCCCCATTTATGCTGAGCTGAAGAAGCTTAATGAAACCTTAGCAGCCGTTACCCAAACTGCAGACGCTGCCTTTGAAATTGCTACCACGGCTCAGGAAGCTGTTGAGAGCCTCCAACAGTCTGATCTATGGGTGCATGAGAAAGTTTTATACCTGGACAATAAACTGAGGGTGGCAAACCTGAAATTCAGGGGCCTGCCCGAACAGGCCGAAGAAAATCAAGAAATTAAAACTTTCATAGCTACTTGGCTGGCCTCAGCCCTTCATCTCCATGATGGCGTCGCCCCCTTAATTGACTCTGCCTACCGACTGGGAGCCCTTCGTTCAAACTCCAAGGACTTTCCGCGAGATATCCTAGCTACATTCCCGGACTCCAGGACCAGAACCGCAATTTTACAAAAAGCCCGGTCCGATGAAGGTCTACTCTACAAGGAAAAGAAGATTCTTGTTTTGGCCGACCTCTCCCCTGAGACCTTGCAACACAGGAAAAGCATGAAACCCATTCTCAATCTGCTTGCTTCACATAACATTCGCTTTCGTTGGTCCACTCCTACCCAGATCTTGGTGGTCTATCAGGGTCTTCGCCTGACTGCTACTGACTTCGTCTCCGGATGCAATCTCCTCAACCACCTCCACATCGACCCACCCTCAACCACCGACCCCAATCTGGCCAACGATACCCAACCACCCAGCAAGTCACCTTTTTCTAAATCAAGACGACGACGTTGAAACTGCTCCATGGTTCCAGCTACCTGCTTACCTGATCCGTTCATATTAAGTTGACAGCAAATGCCATGCCTTGGCTTTATTTTTACGTTTTGAAGGAGAGTGGGGGGGAGGAGAAATTTCTTCATTTTTAATCTTATATAGATGGGACGGTCGAGAGCCCTCTCTTTCTAGCCCTCCTCCTTTGGTTAGTGACTTACCAAGATAAACAAGATTTTTCATTGATCTCTATTCAGAGCCAATGAATAGTTTAGATGGATTTGAGTTTTATATGTTGTTTTTTGTGTGTTTGTTTAGAAGGGAAAGCCACTTGGCGATATTGTTCATGAACCTGTTTGTTCATCTTGTTAGTTTTAACCATTCTGGGTCACTTCCGCTTGCTTGCAACCGAAATGTGTTTGCTAAACGGTTCTTCTTAAAGTTATTATGGACTTTGGTAACCCTGTTTATATTTCAGAATTGTTCTATGAAGTTAGACCTGCCTTATACTGCCAACATCTATGTCCTGGCTTCCTGGTCCATGTATGTACCTACATTAGATGTTGACTTAAGTACTTATGGGTCCCTATTCCATTTATTCTCAAATCTACACTGGACTGTTCTTATTGTATTGAGGATTCATGTCGTTACACTATATTGTTTGCCGTCAGTTTTTAGATCCAATTTTTTAAACCTGGATTTGGAGGAACCTGCCTCTAGGCCATTTGGCCTCTCAATGTTAATCATTTTAGGAAATTTTTCACCTTTTGACTGGTTTATGTTATGACAGATCTTAAATTAATTTTACTCAATTGTAGAGGCCTTAACAATATTATTAAGGCCAAAAGACTGTCCTCTGCATTAACTAAACTACAACCTGATCTTCTTTTCCTTCAGGAAACCCATATCAAAAAGCTAAAAACTAATATCCTACACTCAAAGTGGTTCCAAACCCAATTTGTAGCTCCTGGCTCTTCGAAGTCACGTGGTGTCGCCATCATGCTATCCAAGAGAACAAGATTCACCTTACTGGCCCAAGAAGTGGATCCCTTGGGGAGATTCATTTTCGTTAAAGGTTTGCTCAATGACTCTATATACACCTTGGTTTCCCTCTATGCTCCTAACACAGCACAACTTACCTTTATAAAATCTACTCTGCAGAAACTCGCCCTCTTTCAGGAGGGAGAAGTGATCGTGGGTGGTGATTTTAATTTAATAATCGATCCTATTTGGGACAGATCCTTCAAAATACGTGCCCCCTTAGTCCCCCCTCCCGCACCTCTCCACACCGTTTTTCAAAATCACAACTTACATGACATTTGGAGGATTCGAAACCCAGGGGTTAAAGATTACACTTATTTTTCCCCAGTCCACAACGTTTTTACAAGAATAGACTACTTCCTCACCTCCTCCTCTTTAATAAATCAAATTTCTTATACTAACATCGGCCTGAGAACTCTTTCTGACCACGCGTGGCTAGAATGTACGTTAAGTGTTACCCCCCAAGAAAAGCCTAACTACAACTGGTCACTGAATAGATCACTCCTTTTAAATCAAGAGTTCTGTTCACAGATTGAAAAAGAAATCAATATTTATTTTGACAATAACTCCGACTGTGGGGTCTCTCCCGAAATTGTCTGGGATGCAATGAAGGCGGTCCTGCGGGGTAAATGTATTTCCCTGAATTCGGCCTACAAAAAAAGAAAATTAGAACTCCGTCAGCATTTATTAGACAACATCAAACAACTAGAGCGAAAACATAAATTGACCTGTTCGAAAAAGATCTACCATAAACTCATGCTGGAACGGAAAAAACTTGACTTACTTGAAACTACCACCATTAAGAATAACCTTCTCTTCTTAAAACAAAAATACTGGTACAACCACCCCCGCTCCTTGAAACTCCTATCTTGGAAACTCAGAAAAGAATTAGGGGAGAGACAAATAAAAGTCATCTCTGATTCTACAGGCAAAAAGCACTCCTCCAACAAGAAAATTATAGAAATTTTCCATAACTACTTTCAAAAGCTATACACCTCAACCAATCCCTCTCCTTCCTCAATAGATCACTTTTTGCATGAACATCCCATTCTTAACCACCTATCACACGACCACCGACAATTTTTAGAGTCACCTATTTCTTCTACGGAGGTCCTCGAAGCCATCAAATCTTCTAAACTTAACAAAACACCAGGTAGAGATGGTCTACCGTCAGAATTTTACAAAAAATTTGGTCCATCCTTAACCCCTCATATCACTTCAATTTGCAATCTTGTATTAGACACTGGTCTTATGCCTCCCTCGTGGTCCCAGGCCAAAATAATACTTATTCCCAAAAAAGAAAAAGACCCTCTAAACACTAAGTCCTACCGCCCCATTTCTCTTCTTAATAATGACTACAAACTGTTCACATCTATCTTAACATCTAGATTAAACAAAATCATTGGCTATTATATCCACACGAACCAATCGGGATTCATCCCCAATCGTGATATCACTGACAATACGCGGCAAACCATTAACTTGATCCAATACTGCAATTTTCAAAAATTTGAGTCCTGCATATTGGCCCTTGATATCGAAAAAGCCTTTGATAGTGTGGAACCGCTTTTTCTTCACAAAATATTACATTGTATGGGCTTTGGCCCAAAGTTCAGACAGACTATTAACTCCCTTTACGCAAATCCATCTGCCTTTCTGCAAATCAATGGCCAACAATCCCCAGTGTTTCGACTTGAGCGAGGGACACGTCAGGGTTGCCCCCTTTCCCCAATTTTGTTCGCATTGGCCATTGAACCCCTCGCTAACTTGGTTCGTCTTTCCCCTGAGATCCCTGGAATCTCAGTTCAAGGCTCCACATTCAAAATCAGTTTATTTGCTGATGATATCGTTTTATACATTTCTGATCCCCTACAATCTTTAAAGGCCATTTCCTTTATCTTGGACGGCTTTGGGACACTTTCCGGACTACATGTTAACCACTCTAAATCTATTCTCTACCCAATCAATATTTCTCTTTCCACAAGAAAGGAAATCTCCACCAATTATCCTTTCAACTGGGTCACTGAAAACTGGTCGTACTTAGGACTAAAAATTCCTTTGAACCTCTCCAACTTACTAAGATCCAATTACATTGCTACCTTTTCAGATATTTCCACCAATTTGAAACAGTGGGACAAATTACAATTGTCCTGGTTAGAGAGAATCCATACTATCAAATCTTTCATCTTTCCACGCCTACTTTACCTATTTCGGGCTCTCCCTATTGAGATACCCCAAAAAACATTAAACTTCTGGCAGCATTCTCTGACTACTTTCATCTGGAAATACAAAAAAGCCAGAATCAAGCTGTCGACCATATGTCGTTCAAGAACCAAAGGTGGCTTGGCGGTCCCTGATATCACTCGCTATTACAAAGCTGCCATTCTCTCTCAAATGGTTAAAA
Organism: Heteronotia binoei; assembly: GCF_032191835.1. Taxonomy (NCBI): domain Eukaryota; kingdom Metazoa; phylum Chordata; class Lepidosauria; order Squamata; family Gekkonidae; genus Heteronotia; species Heteronotia binoei. Next base: position 115,495,945 of record NC_083227.1, on the reverse strand, counting down.
TCCTGTACCTGCATCCCCTTCCCCCACCCTGGTCTCTTCTGGAAGAGGCCCACTTCACCCCTCTTAAATATTATGAACTCCTCTGGCTCAAAAAATCGGACCGCCCCCCCTGGCACTTTGTGAACCCATTTCTCAACGCACTTCTTTCGGTCTGGGACTCTGAACGATCCTTTCTCGCTCCAGATTTGTCTATCATTTCTTCTTTCATAGGCCAAAAATGGTTTCTCCCGGCTCAACCCCCCTCCTCCTTCAAAATCTGGCGCGACTCCTCTAAGGTTTTCCTCTTTAACCTTCTCTCTTCCTCCAAACAAATTCTACCTAAAGACAAATTAGACCACCAACTCTTAAATCCCTCACCCTGGTTTCAATACTTTCAAATTAGACACTTACTACAAGACCCTAAACTGAGTTCTTCACTTTCCCGCCCAACAACTGACTTCGAGCACTTGATTCTTCACCTACAGGACCCCGAAAACTCTAAGGGTCTTATTTCACGAATATATCGGGTCCTCCTCTCCAAACTGGAAGCCCCACTCCCTTCATATGCACATCTATGGCATAAAGATTGTGGGTACACGCTCTCCCCGGATCAATGGGATGCTATATGGGATAGCGAGATTCTTCACTCCAACGTGGTAAACATATCACAACAGAACTTTAAACTGATCGCTCGCTGGTATCTTACCCCCACCCAACTCGCACACGTATCTAACTCATTTCTCCCAAATTGCTGGAGAAATTGTGGTCTCAGGGCCTCCTATATTCACTGTTGGTGGGAATGTCCTAAACTAAGACCATTCTGGTCCTTAATATGCTCCCATCTTTCATCCCTACTGGGAACCTTAATTCCGGAAGACCCTAAGATTATACTCCTTAATCACTGGCCTGGTTCTAAGCTCCCAACCTCTAAAAAATCCCTACTGGTCAAACTTTTAACGGCAGCCAAAACAACAGTTGCGCAGTCTTGGAAAAGCCCTAACAGTCCATCACTAGACTCTTGGCTCCTAAAAATTTGGGATCATATCGCAATGGACAAGATCCAAGCATCACTTGACACCACCGATCCTTACAAAGCCTACTCTAAATATATTGCAGTTTGGTATCCTATCCTGGGAAAAATTGACAGCGACCCATTCTACATTAACTCCTACAATAGTAGTAAACTTTACAATGACTTTTTGTGGTTATGAACAATTCTAATGTACTCTACGCTATTACTCCAGTTTTGGGGGTTTTTCCCTTTTTTATATTTTTGTCTCCCCCCCCCCCCCCTTTTTCACTGTTGGATGCTTTTTTACCTTTCAGTATATTTGTACAGTTAAATCCATCCAGTTATATGTACCTTTGGTTTTATTTCACTACTGTATTTTGTATTCTTTTTTCAAACAATAAACCATTTATTGAGTTAAAAAAAAAAAAAAAAAGAGCAGAAAGCAGGGGGTGGGAATAAACCAAATTGTCATAACAGAAGAAAGTAAGCAGTGGTATCTGCCAAGAATCTAATATTGGAAGTCATGTTCACACTTAATATGGGATTAGGGGTGAGGTTTATGAATGACACCAAATTATTTAGGATTATTATTTCGAAAACTCCAGCAGACAATGAAGAGTTCCAAAAGGATCCCTCAAAACTGGGTGAGTGGGCAAGATCTCTCTCCTGGTTGTTTACTTTTAGAGGTGGCCACTGTATATATAAAGCTAAGAATTTTCTACCCCATTTGTACCGCTTCACTATTAAACTCATGATATATCACAATTGTCCAGCAAACCAGGCTCTAGAGATCCCCTAGGACTTCTTTTCACACTTTGTTTTGTTGTTGTTATTATTTCCTTTTTATACTGCCTGCAGCCAAAGCTCTCTGGGCAGTTTCAAGTACAAAACAGCAAGTATAAAACAGTAAAATATTAAATAATTTAAGAACATAAAAGTTTAAAAAATAGAACTAAAAAACAATTAAGAGAGAGACCTAACTAATCATATCAGACCCCTGAATGCCCAAAGAGATCTTTAAAGGCCTCTGTGAAGAGGATTGCCTTAACCTGGTGCTGAAAAGATGGAAAATTTGGTGCCAGGTAGGCTGCAGCAGGGAGGTTATTCTGAAGACAGGGGGCCACCACTGAAAAGGCCCTCCCCCAGATTACCTCCCTACAAGACTTTTGAGGAGTTGGCACCCAGAAGAAGGTCCCAGAATCTGTGCAGTGTGCAAGCAGATTGAGGCTGGGAGAGGTGCTCTGACAGGTATTATGGTCCAGTTCCCAAGCCACGATCCCATCTCAGAATACTTCCATGTCATCAGCAAGCACAACTCCTGGAATATTCTCCCTTGACCTCAAGTCATTTATGAATAAGAGCCAGTGCGGTGTAGTGGGTAAGAATGTCAGGCTAGGATCTGGGAGGACTGCATCCCTACTCTGCCATGAAAGCTTGCTGGGTGACCTTAGGTGAGTCACACACTCTCAGCCTGACCTACTTCACAGGATTATTGGGAAGATAAAATGAGGGAGAAGAGAATAATAAATAAATAAGTTAAATAGGAAAGGAAAGGACACCTGTGCAAGCACCAGTCATTCCCAACTCTGGGATGACGTTGCTTTCACAACATTTTCACGGCAGACTTTTTACGGGGTGGTTTGCCATTGCCTTCCCCAGTCATCTACACTTTCCCTCCAGGAAGCTGGGTACTCATTTTACCAACCTCGGAAGGATTGAAGGCTGAGTCAACCTCGAGCCAGCTACCTGAAAACCCAGCTTCCACCGGGGATCGAACTCATTTCGTGAGCAGACCTTAGGACTGCGGTACTGCAGCTTTAACACTCTGCACCACGGTTAAATAACCTTTATCTAAAATCAGGTCCTGGAAGGTCCTTGCCCATTGTAAGAACTAACCATGCTCTAGCAAATTTACAAAAGAGACTCACACTAAGGGATTCTCTTTACCATTGTGACAAAGTAGCGGCTGCAGACAGTGTGTTTTTATGCTGCTCTGAAATATATGAGCCACAAGAACAAAGCCCACAATGCAACTCCCTCATCACACTGTAATTGCAACAATAAGCACATTAAAGGTAAAGGTAGTCCCTGTGCAAGCACCAGTGATTTCCGACTCTGGGGTGATATTGCATCATGATGTTTTCGTGGCAGCCTTTTTACGGGGTGGTTTGCCATTTCCTTCCCCAGTCATCTACACTTTCCCCCCAGCAAGCTGCGTACTCATTTTACCAACCTCAGAAGGATGGAAGGCTGTCATTGGAAGAAGCTTATTTCACATGGAACCTTCCAGTGGAGCTGCATGGGAAGTTTACATGCTGCAACCTCTTCCTTATGCTAAAGGGTTCTAAAACATTGTTTACCTTAAATGCAGAAACAAATAGACGTGTGGCCACCTGTGACCTGTGCCTGCCACTTGGAGCTATCTGTCTTGCTAGCTTTCTCATCTGCTTTCTCTACTTGTTTCTCTATGGTCCACCTGAGTGGGATCACTTGTTACATTTGTCACTAACCTGTTACATTTCTTTGAGGGGGTGAACAAACATGTGGACAAAGGAGACCCGATAAATATTGTTTACCTTGACTTCCAGAAAGCTTTTGATAAAGTTCCTCATCAAAGGCTCCTTAATAAGCTCGAGAGTCATGGAGTAAAAGGACAGGTCCTCTTGTGGATCAAAAACCAGCTAATTAATAGGAAGCAGAGAGTGAGTATAAATGGGCAGTCTTCGCAGTGGAGGACGGTAAGCAGTGGAGTGCCGCAGGGCTCAGTACTGGGTCCCATGCTCTTTAACTTGTTCATAAATGATTTGGAGTTGAGAGTAAGCAGTGAAGTAGTCAAGTTTGCAGATGACACTAAATTGTTCAGGGCAGTGAGAACCAGAGAGGTTTGTGAGGAACTCCAAAGGGATCTGTTGAGGCTGGGTGAGTGGGCGTCAACGTGGCAGATGAGGTTCAGTGTGGCCAAATGCAAAGTAATGCACATTGGGGCCAAGAATCCCAGCTACAAATACACGTTGATGGGGTGTGAACTGGCAGAGACTGACCAAGAGAGAGATCTTGGGGTCGTGGTAGATAACTCACTGAAAATGTCAAGACGGTGTGTAATTGCAATAAAAAAAGCCAACGCCATGCTGGGAATTATTAGGAAGGGAACTGAAAACGAATCAGCCAGTATCATAATGCCCCTGTATAAATTGATGGTGCAATCCCATTTGGAATACTGCGTGCGATTCTGGTCACCGCACCTCTAAAAGGATCTCATAGCATTGGAAAAAGTGCAGAAAAGGGCAACTAGAATGATTAAAGGTTTGGAACACTTTCCCTATGAAGAAAGGTTAAAACGCTTGGGGCTCTTTAGCTTGGAGAAATGTCGACTTAGGGGTTACATGATAGAGGTTTACAAGATTATGCATGGGATGGAGAAGGTAGAGAAAGAAGTACTTTTCTCCCTTTCTCACAATACAAGAACTCATGGGCATTCAATGAAATTGCTGAGCAGTCGGGTTAGAACGGATAAAAGGAGGTACTTTTTCACCCAAAGGGTGATTAACATGTGGAATTCACGCTCATGGGAATAAATTCGGCTGGCACACGTATTTGTGTTATGGGAAGAATAAGATGGACGGTTTTTATATATATCAGAAATTATCAGAAATCGTTTATTAAACACTTGGATAAAATATAAGAAATATGGGGATGAGAGAAAACCGCTTTGGATAGTGCCAGCAGAAGTAATAAAAATAACAGCTGAATCCGATGAAGAGAGAGCGATGTCATATAATCAACTGCTCAAGATTCAAGGAGACAAAATTGAATTAAAATCTTCAGAAGAGTTAAATAATAAGTACGATTGGTTTCAAATGCAACAAATTAAAAGCTTGATGGAAAATGATATTAAATCGGAGGGAATTAGACGTGAGCAAACAGAACTGGAAAGGGTCCTGCTTGGAGATAATGAAAAATTAATATCGAAAGTATATAAATTATTATTGGAATGGTCTACAGAAGAAGAAGTAGTAAAGTCTCAAATGGTCAAATGGGCAATTAATGTGAATAGAGAAATACAAATGGATACGTGGGAGCACCTTTGGAAGAACTCGATGAAGATCTCAACTTGTCAGAGTATCAAGGAGAACTGTTTTAAGATGATGTACAGGTGGTATATGACTCCGAAAAAGCTGGCTAGGATGAGTAAGAAAATGTCGGATAGATGTTGGAAATGTAAAAAACACGAAGGTTCTTCATGTGGTGGACTTGTGAAAAAGCGAAAGAATTCTGGAAGATGATAATACAACAAGAAATCTCCAAAATTTTGGGTTATGACTTTAAGAAAACTGCAGAGACTTTTTTGCTTGGATTACAATTAGAAAAATTTCCAAAAGAAGACTGGACTTTAATTTGGTACTTGCTCTCAGCTGCTAGGACATTGTATGCGCAGCTGTGGAAACAGGGAAAAATACCAGAGAAATGGGACTGGATTGTGAAAGTTTTATCGTGGAGTGAGATGGACAAATTAACTAAAACTTTAAGAGACTATGATTTAGATATTTTCAAAAAGGAGTGGAAGAAATTTAAAGGATATATGGAGAAAGAATGGAATGTAAAAAGACATTGGACAATTTTTTAGTATTAATGAGAGAAGAAAAATTATTGAACTTTGATTGGTTAGTTGTACCTTTAGAATTGAATTTAAATTTATAACTTCGGAGAAGTCAAATATTGGAGGGAGGGGGGTTGATATATCATATGGGTTAGCATAGAAAGGATACAATTAAGTTTTGTAACCATACGTTTATCAATAAATTGTTAAAACACAACATGTGGAATTCACTGCCACAGGAGGTGGTGGCGGCTACAAGCATAGCCAGCTTTAAGAGGGGGTTAGATAAAAATATGGAGCAGAGGTCCATCACTGCCTATTAGCCACAGTGTGTGTGTGTGTGTGTATAATTTTTGGCCACTGTGTGACACAGTGTTGGACTGGATGGGCTATTGGCCTGATCCAACATGGCTTCTCTTATGTTATGTTCTTACTTGCTCTATGCTTGAAATCAACCTGACACCCACACTCCAAGTTGATATGTGTATTATTATGCTTTATTTAACCACCAATTAAGATCTCCCTAAGCCCTGCTCTCTGTGCATAGGTGATGTGCGTGAGACTAACAGGGCATTTCACTTCTGGAATTTCCTCCCTGCTTGAGACTCACCTGGTGCCTACTTTAATGCCAGGCTTTTAATTAGGAGATTTGTCTTTTCAGCTGTTCTATCGCCTGCTTTTGGTCTGAGGTCTGTTTTAATGGTATGTTTTGATTTCGTTGAATAGTTATGAGAATTTTGTTTGCCACTTCGAGCAGATGTCTGCAGAAGCAGCATTAATATTTCCTCTCTCTCTCTCGGCTTGACTTCGCGAACGAAGATTTAAGAAGGGTGCAGTATTTCCTATATACATTAATAAACATCAGTTCTGATTTCTGATCCTGCTGGCCCCCCTCAAGCCTTGAAGTGCTTCATATCACCCTGTCACAGAACCCTCATACTGACATGAAGGCCATTGTTCTAGGTTGGCATTTTGTTCTTCTGAAACACTTAAGAGGACTGTTTCCTGGGAAGGTTGACTTGGGCTTGAGCCAGCATTAATATCCATGCTAGCAACTCTATGATCAGAGTGAGATGCTGCATAGGGGAAGTAATTTCCCACACTAGTTCCCAAGGATATTGGTGAATGTGGCCCCCACTTGTGGAGTAGGGTCATATTCACACAGATTGGTGTGGAAAACATGTGTCACCAACACAGTAACAATACTTGCCCCTTTGTAAGATTGTAAGCACAGTGTGTGCTTCCTGTTCTCTTTTCTCTTCAGTTGAGGCTTAATTCCTTTGTTGAATCACCTGGAGCACTGAGGTCTGAAAGTTCCTTAGTGCCCAGTGTTGCTTCTTTGCTCACACTTGTTATGTGCCATGATCAGAATTAAGCATTAAGATGGTGGTGGGGGATGACACTGCTATGATGATCTTCATTTTCACCCCTGTGGGCCTAATGATTCAAAGGATCTCACCTACTTCACTACTCTCACTCTCAGATATAGATTTGAATTGGTCTGCCCATGGACACAAAAGGAAAAGTTATGGAGGCTCACCTTTGAAGGTCTTTCAGTCTGTACACGTTAAAATCTGCTTCAAAAGCCCTGCACTGCTTTCCTTTACCTTCTGAAAATGAGGTGAAGACAGATGGGAGACAGGGCTTTTTCAACTATGGTCCTTTGGAAGTTAAATACCCTCCCCACAGAGATTCTTCTGGCATCTAGTCACCCAGGTATTCTATTAGCATTATTGTATTTGTCAAAATGAGTTTGCTGAAATGGTTTTTTGCCACTCATGCAGTTTGACTGTGTTTTCACTACTGTGCTGAGTTTGCTCTATGTATTTTTGCACTGCTCTTTAATATCACCAATAGCTGTTTTTTCATGCTTATGTATTCTGATTTATTTACTATGTATTAGCAGATTTATACCTTGCCAGTGGCAAACAAATAATCTAAATACATTGTGAACATATTTAAATTGTGTGACAATCATGCTGATGATTGACCTGAACACATTTCGGAAATGAAAAGGTTTCAAATACATTTTTACATTGAGCTTCCACATTAGACATGTACACCTAAATAAATAACTTTTTAAAAAAACATGAGTACACAGCAGGAGATTTTACACCTTTTTAATAAATTACCTTAGGAGATAAAAATATTTTACTATCAGCCACTGAAAAATAAAGCAGGGGCACGTTTCTTTCCTTCATTCCTGCTCAAAGCCAGTATTTAATACCTTAGGGTGATTCAAACATTCCTTCTAACTAATGACTCCATCAAAAATTCCGTTGAATACTTATTTATTATTTATCCCTTCATTTTGCTCCTTATTCAACTTGACTCTCTCAGAAACCTTGGGAAGGAGGGAGAAAGGGAGCAATTGGAAGTGGGAGATTTTCATTTAAAAGATTCCACACTCCAGACTACAACTGAATGACCTGTGGGCAAGGGTGAGAGGTCTGAGGGGCTTCTCCCCAGAGGGCAAAGACAGAGGTTCCGACAGTCATCTCTCTCTTTTAGGAAATCCTGTCCATCAATATTTGGGGCAGGAGACATGTGCCAACAGGAGCGCAGGAACAGGGCGCTGAATTAGTTTGAAGAGGGGGTATGTTTCCAGAGGTTAAAACAAAAAAGGTACTTTTTGTGGCATAACTATAGCCCACCAGTCGATGCAAGATTGGGCAAGAGAAACTAGACTAGTGCTGGGCAAGGGGCACCGGTTTCCATAGCCTTGATCCATCTCCGCGATAGAAAATGCCCCCTAGATCACCCTTCCCGTTCGAATCGCTTGCTCTGCTCTTCCCACCCCGCGTCAAAGTTCCTTGTCCCCAACCCCCAAATCCTCCACTTCGGGATTCCCCCGGCAGCCGGCAATTAAAAGGCTGTAAAGTGTCACTCTCCCCTCGCCGCTCACCCCCACCCACCCCGCGCCCTCCCCTTTTATCTTGCCGACACATCTGCTTGCTTTCCAGGAAGGGATGGCTCGCCCAGCGCCCCGGTGTGCTTGAGCCTTCTCCCGAGCCGACCGCTCTGCCCCAGTCGCCGGGAGGAAACAATGGTCTGGAGTCCACCACCAATGTAAATAATGCGCTGGCCTCCCTGCAAGGCGAGAAACGGCTATTTTTAGAAAGCCCTGCATTTTTTTTTTTTTTTGCCCTCCCTTTGCAAACCTTGGAGTGGAAAAGCCTGCAAGGGAAGAAAGCCAAGGCACCGCCGCAATCTCCCCTCGCAGAGCTACGCGGGTGGCCAGGCCAGCAGGAGCTTCCCAGTGCCAAGCGCCCAGGTGGGTACGGCTCTTTGTTTTGTCGCCTTGCCTGCCACCCGCCTCCCTCTCCCCGTCCCTCTCATCCTCGCCTGTGGCCCGCTTAGGCCCAGCCGCTCTGCAGCAGAAAGGAGAAAAGCATGCCTCTTTAACCCCCTCGGGGCTGGGCGTGCCCTCAAGACGCAGCTCGGCTTTGGCATCACGCCGCGGATTTTGCTCGAGGAGCCGCTGCCGCCTCTTCTCTGGCTGGCGATCAGATAGGGCGGGCAGGTGGAAAGCAGGGCTGCCCGTTTCTGGGTTGCTTTTCCGGGCTCTGCTCTCCGGAAGCGGCATGAAATGGCCTACCGGTCTCGTTCGAGGAGCCCGATCTTCTCCTACTCCTCCCTTCCTCCTTTCCCGCTCCTCATCCCCGCAATCCTTGCAGCCTGCAATGCTGTGCAATGGGGAAACCGCTCTGGGCTGCTTTCATTTAGGTTTTCACAGGCGCGCCACCAGCCTAGTCATGGAAGCTGCAAGCCTCCCATTTCCTCTCTCTTCCCCTCCCAGCTCCTATTAATAGCAGGAGGGCTTTTGTCTTTTGCCTTGCATCCTTTAATTATTCCCGTGACTGGGTTGGGGCAGGGAGTGGAGAAGGAGAGCCGGGGGGGGGGGGGCGGGATGAGTCTCCCCGTATTCTCTCTTATACAATCAGGGTAATAAAGGAACAACCGGGGGGGGGGGCAGCCTGGTGGGTGTGGGATCCGGCCGGGATTCCCCCACGCGCAGACACACGCCCCCAGCCCAGCAATGTCTCATTGCCTGCCACACGCGCCGGCTGGCTCCCACCCCTGCAGCGGTGGAAGCAAGGTCAGCAGATACCTGTGAGGCTCTGCAGTCGAATTTATTGTTGACACCTCCTCCCAGAAGTCAAATGCAAACGTCTAGAAGGGAAAATATAGACTAAGGCCTCTGGAACTGAACCAGAAAGAGAATATGGGCATAAATTCTTGGAGGGGGGAGGGACTGCTTAGGGCCTTGACAGATCCCAGAGTAGAACAGGTTTCTTTTTGGGCTGTGTTGTGACCTGGAAGTGGAAATGCAGTTGCATTTTTGGTTATCATATACATGTGTTAAAGCTATAGATGTAGTGCAACAGATGGCTGAGCTGTGTAGTCCCATGAAGAGTCTTGCTTCTTCGTTCTTCCAACTGTGCTATCACGTTGTCCACCTTGTCTGCTGTGCAGTTTGCTGTACCATGGACCTGAGCAAAGCTACAGGTGCAAACCAAAAGTCAGAAGTTGTATACAGGCAATACATAGAATTGTTTAGTAGCAATTGTGACTCCACACACCACCTTTTCACCATACCAGTATCAAAATCACTATTTCCAGTGGGGCATCTTTGAACATAAGCAAATTCAAACGTTCTTTATTTGGTTCATAGCAATGAGGTGAGGAGGGTTCTCAGTGGCATTGAATGCTTACCCCTTTTAAGTATTTCTTTCTAAAGCAGTGGGGCGAGGGAAGGATGAGACACCAAAAAGGGTAGGCGAAGATTTGTTTTTGTACTTTTAATTTGTCTGATGTATGAACAAAACACAACTCTAGCCAGATCAGTTGTGACATAGCTGGGTTGGGGGCGGGGGGGGGGGAATTCCTGGAGAGTTAGGAGTGGAGCATGAGGAGGGCAGAGTTTGGGAAGGGGAGCTGGGAATAAAGCCAGAGAGTCCCACCCTTCAAAGCAGCCATTTTCTCCAGGGGAACTGATCTCTGTGGTCTGGAGATCAGTTGTAATTCCAGGAGGTCTCCAGGCCCTACCAGGCCATCCCTTCTGATAGGACTTTCAAGCATGCCCAGCTTTCTCTACTGGCTGTCTAGAGCAGTGGTGTCAAACTCATTTGTTATGAGGGCAAGAACTGACATAAATGAGACCTTGTTGGGCTGGGCCAGGCCATGTATGTACCTATTTAAGATTAGGTAGCAGAGATATAAACTTTATAAAGGACACAGACAAGCACAATTAAATATGTTTTTTTAAAAAAACTTAAAACGTGCTTAAAATGTTAGCTTCCTTTCCTTCCTTCCCCAGGGGACTGGTGAGGGAGGAGCCTCAGCCAATAGAAGGAAGAGAGGCTTGGCTCAGTAATTCTGCTGTGTGATTGAGAAAGCCTGGGAAAACATGCTCTGCCTCCCCCCCCCCTTCCTCTCCAAGGGAGGAGCCTCCAAGGGAGGAGACTTTGCTCTGTAGCTCCTGTGTGATTAACTAAGCCTGGCAAAGCAAGAAGGAAGCAACAGAGAGGGAGAAGGAAGCAGATGACAACCAGTTGCTTCCGGGCCTGATAGGAGTCCCCCAGGATCCTGATTCGGCTCCCGGGCCGCATGTTTGACACCCCTGCTCTAGAATGACTCCATGGTTCTTCTGAGTGGTTGAGACTACTGATGTAGGGTTGCCAGCTCTGGCCTGGAAAATTCTTGGAGATTTTGTGGGTGAAGTCTGAGGAGGGGGGTTAGAGGAGGAGAGGGAGCCGATATAGTGCCATAGAGTTCACCATCCAAAGCAGCCACTTTCTTTTGGGGGAATTGATCTCTGTCATCTGGAGATCAACTGGAATTCTGGGGGATCTCCAAGCCTCACCTGTTAATTGATCCTGATAGTCTCTGATGGATGGTTTCCGTAAGATATCTGCATGTGTATCTTAATTATTTTAAGTGCAGAAATGGGGAGGAGTGCCCTAAAAAGATAGTAGCAAAACAGACTACCAGTCTTCCTGGGATTTTCTAAGCATTGGAGCATAAGGAGAAAGGGTAGGGTTGTCAGCTCTGAGTTAGGGAAGTACCTGGTGATTTGGGGGTGGAGCCTGGGGAAGGTGGGGTTTGGGGGAGGGTCCTCAGCAGGGTATAATGGCATAGAGTCCACCCACCAAAGCAGCTGTTTTCTACCAGGGAACTGATTTTGGTCATCTGGAGATCAACTATAATAGTGGGAAATCTCCAGGTGCTGCCTGGAGGTTGGCAACCCAAAGGACCCTTGTCTAGATGACTGTATGAGCCATTTTCAACATTCAGCTTTAGAGGAGAACAGCAACTGGGGGTTGCAGAAATGAGACAGGAGAGCAGGCTCATCTACTTGTGTCAGTGTACAGGATCCAGGTTCTTTGAAAACCTTGTGGATTTTTAACATCCTGAACTACTGTATCATTTTATCTCGAATGCTGATGTTTCTAAATTAGCAGGCCAACTGGAAAGGAGATGGTGTGGGAAGACCTGTAGATACTTTCTAGAGCAGGGGTGTTGAACCCATTCGTTATGAGGGCTGGATTTGACATAAATGAGACCTTGTCAGGTCGGGCCATGTGTGTCATAAAATGTAATGGCAGATAGTGGAGATATAATATTTATAAAGGACACCGACAAACACAATTAAATGGGATTTTTTAGGGGAAAAAATTAAAATATGCTTAAAAGATTAGAACTCTTGCAATATTTTATTTAGCAGTTTCTGATAACTAACACCTCTTGCTCTGAATTATTGCATCGAAACCTGGAGACAATGTCTGTGCTGAAGCAATCTTGAGTATGCTGTTCAGGTGTGTTTCTATAAGTTGCAAGCTACTTTTGGTTTATTGACATTCATTACAGAAATCTCATAGTTAATGCTTTGAGCCCAAGACCCAGGGGAAAACATGAAATGGCTGGGCATTGTGAGCTTTTGTACATAAGGTGCTTCATGTGCTGGTCAGCCAATGGAGAAAATAGAGGCTTTGCTCTGTAGCTCCTATATGATTGAGCAAGCCTGGCAACACACACTCTGATGCAGAAGGAAGCAAGAGAGAGAGAAGGAAGATGACAGCTAGTTGCTCGCTGGCCTGATGGGAGCCCTCCGGGTATCTGATCTGGCATTTGAGCCACACGTTTGATACCCCTGTTCTAGAGTACTTAAAATAATGGTTATGCAGTGTTGCCATTAGGGAGCATGATATGTGCCTGTAGATACAGGTTAACTGATGAGATTTTTAAAAGTCAGCTATCCATTTGACCTGTGGCGCAGAGTGGTAAAGCTGCAATACTGCAGTCTGCTCACGATCTGAGTTTGATCCCAGTGAAAGCTGGTTCAGGTAGCCGGCACCAGGTTGACTCAGCCTTCCATCCTTCCGAGGTCAGTAAAATGAGTACCCAGCTTGCTGGGGGGAAAGGGTAGTTGACTGGGGAAGGCAATGGCAAACCATCCCGTAAAAAGTTTGCCATGAAAAGGTTGTAAAAGCAACGTCACCCCAGAGTCGAAAACGACTGGTGCTTGCACAGGGGGACTACCTTTACCTTTACTTTATCCATTTGACAGGTTAGACATAGGATGGTATCTTGCATGCAGAGAGAAACAGTATGCTCTAAACAGTTGGCCATGCTTACTGAGGCTGAAACCTGTCATGCACAAACCAGTGTGGAACATTTCCTCTAGCTGGCATTGTACGGAAAAGTTATTAATGGTGGGAAGATTCATTTCAGGGGATCTTATCTGCATTTATTAGTCTTCTTATTGAATAATTCCTGATAAGCTTCCAAGGATTCAGCGTTCTCTGGGGGGAAAGTTTGAACAGTACTGCTCCATATGAGCATTCTCTTTACTTGATAGGATGAAATAACATTTCTGCTTGAAAGACAGGGATGATTTACTCAAGGGGGAAAGGGTATCTAAATACCAGCACATCTCTGTATCCTGTATCCTAGCGGTGCAATCTAGTACAGAGCTGCTCCAGTTGAAATCGGTGGGTTTAGAGTGGCATAACTTTGTGCAGGATTGTGCTGAAGACCTTTCAGCATTGTGTCATTTTAGGGATACAGGGGGCAGTAGTACTTCCTGCACAGATGAAACCAGAGACATTGATGGCAAATTAAAACAAATAAAGGAGTTTCTGATTCTTTGGCTGCAGCCTGGGTGTTTGTTTCTTCGATTGCCATGAGCTCTAACATTAGTATTGAAATTATCTCAGCTAGACAGAGCTGTTAACGCCTGGGAGAGGTAGATGAGAAATTCAGTTCACACCTTAACTCTTCCTAGTGTTTGTTTGGAACAGTTTGCAATGAAGCTAGCTGAGCAGCTAGCTGAGTAGGCCGACAGGATTTCGCATAGATTTTTGCAAGGGAAAAGGGAGAAAAGTGTCAGATTGTTTTGGTTACATTACAGTAGCACCTGGGGTCCCCACTGAGCTGGGCAATGAACATGCACATTAAAAGAAAAATCCAGCCCTTGCCCTGGGCAACTGATGTGCTGAATAACAGCCCAAAATAGTAGATCAGCCATATAGCAAATCAGTGGCAGAGCTGGGAATGAAGTCCAGACTCTTGTTCCTCAAATCATCATTCCCACTGATGAGCTCAAGTGCACCATAATCTTTTGTTAAGAGGCAGTGAACTACACAGTACAAGCTTAAGTCACAATTGAACCAAAGATAAGCACTTGCATGCCTGTTGATCTCAATGGGAGTGAGGTATGCATATGTTTAGCTCTCTTATTGCTATTTCAAAAATCTGCATTACAGTCCTGGGAATTTTTTCTCAGCAGATCTCACTTTACTCAGTGTGGTTTATTTCTAAGAATGTTGCATAGGATTGCTGCCTTATGTGCTAAATGTGGGCTAGATTGTGACTTTATTATTTTATTATTTCTCTGAGAAACCATTTCTCTGAGAAACTCTAATGCCATTTTATTATTTCTCTGGAAACCATGCATAATTTGGTGACATATTTTTGTCCCAAATACTTCAAAACTCAATGAATGGTAGGGTTGCAAAGTCCAATTCATGAAATATCTGGGGAGCCAGGAGACATTGGGGTCGGAGCCAGGAGCAAGGGTGTGACAAGCATAATTGATCTCCAAGGGAGTTCTGGCCATCACATTTAAAGGGACAGCACACCTTTTTAAATGCCTTCCTTCCATAGGAAATAATGAAAGATAGGGGCACCTTCTTTTGTGGTTCATAGAATTGGACCCCCTGGTCCAATCATTTTGAAACTTGGGGGGTATTTTGGGGAGAGGCAAGAGATGCTATACTGAAAATTTGGTACCTCTACCTTATAAAACAGCTCCCCCAGAGCCCCTGATACTTCCCAATCAATTCCCCATTATACCTTATGAGAATTGATCTCCACATAGGGAATAATGAAATGCCCAGCAGACATTTCCTTCACTCTCTTCCCCCCCCCCACCCCCGTTTCTGGTGAGGGATTGGCATCTCTACTCATGAGTTGCAGCCAACTTCTTCAAAGTAACACAGACACACCCTCTCAAGAGGAAGCCTTTCCAATTGGAGACTGAAGCCTCCGGAGGTAAAAAGTCACATGGTGGCTTTGGGGGCGGGGCTCTCCCCCCCTGCCGGCCAGCTGAATGGGGGTGGGAAGGAGCCTGGGAAAGCGGAAGAACCATTGCTGGGACCTGAGGACTGGCAAGCCTAATGAATGGGATATAAACAGTACCAATTCTTTTTGGTCCTAAATATTTTTTCCAATGTCAAAGTATACTACTATAAAACCAAAGGAGACTGGGCATTCATGAAGGGATTGATGCCCAAATGATTTTGGCAATGACTAACAAACTTTCAAATAAAGCTCTGGCAAAAGATTTGACTGAATTTTCCAGAAAATCTGGCAACATAAGCAGATCTCAGTTTATAACCAGCTACACTGCATGGTCAAAATCCATTGCCACTCTTTACAATGAACATTTATGTTCAGAAAGGGATATTTCCAACATCTGATACTAAATGCAGAATGTAAAAGTGTAGAAATGTAGAAGTATATCCTGCCCCCCTAAACTAGACATCTTACCATTATTTTTAAAAGGTCTTCATTTTAATGTGCTCCTTGGGCTCATTCAATATTCCCTGTCATTTTTTACACTTAAGATTCCCCCACACACACACACACACACACTCAATAACTTTGGCCCAATTACTCTTGTTCTGATGTTATACTTGCTTTGCTGGGGTTTGTACTCAACCCAGTGGATGTGCATTAACACAATGTTATATATGAGGGATGCAGACTTTAATTGGCATGCCCTCTATTCTTAATCAGATAATATTTGAGTTGATTAATTTGTAAGAATTAAAAAAAAAATAATTATGGGCCCAGATTTTAAATGTAGAAGTACTGCTGAAAAGCTCCAGCAGCTGGCAGGATACTGTGCCA
This sequence comes from Heteronotia binoei, assembly GCF_032191835.1. NCBI lineage: Eukaryota > Metazoa > Chordata > Lepidosauria > Squamata > Gekkonidae > Heteronotia > Heteronotia binoei. The sequence continues at coordinate 115,479,941 of NC_083227.1, read as the reverse complement.
TGTAAGCGGCACAATTTCTTAGTTAATGGTGGGAAAACTCTGAAAGACTGTTGCTGATAAATGCACAATGATTCCTGGCCTCCTTCAGAGGTAGCTGTGATAGGTTCTAATTCTATTGCTAAACCCACGCCAGTAGAATACTGTCCTTTGCCTGTGAGACTACAACAACTCTTTCTAGTTCTTTAATGCTTTAAGAAATGCAGACTCGTGTCCATTAGAGCCACCAGTCCTCGCCAGAAGCTTTTGAATTGCTAGTCCTTTGGGATGTTTGTCTTCAGTCAACTGAACCGCCTTCAGTCTTATATACACACAAGCGTCTGTATATTAAGAGTGAACTTGCAGGGAAATTCTGGAATACCAGGCTACTTTGCAGGTTGGTAAGACATTCTGATCAGAAAGAGTTATGTGGAACTCCAGTATTGCTCTCTGAGACATTTCTCCATGGTGTAAGGTGCAGTAATCAGACTCCAGTGACACTGCTCCATACCAAATCAACAGATAACAAGAATCACGCTTGAGATTGATCAAACAAACTTTCCACTTTATTCTTTGTGGGTCCGCATCAAATATACTTGTTCATTGCTCAATAGATGTAGCAGAAAGTGGTAACTTGCTCTTGTGGATTGGCCATCACTGATCATATGGCTCAATGGAGTTAATAAAAATGTTCAGGTATGGGCCATTTCTGAGGGCATGCTAATCCACCACTGCACTCACAGTAGACTAGCCAACTTCCAGCTGGTGTCTGGAGATCTCCCAGAAGTACATGTGAACTCCATATAGAGATCAGTTCCCCTGGAGAAAATGCTGGCTTTGAAGAATGGGGTCAATGATATTTTTCCCCACTGAGGTCCCTCCCTAATTTCTGCCCTCCCTAGGCTCTACCCCTCAAATATCCAGGAATTTCCCAACCCAGAGTTGGCAATCCTAACTGACACATCTCTGCCATCTAACGATGCAAAATTTCCACAATTTTTAGAGCCATTGAGGGATTGTTTTTTTCTTTTTGAGGAATGGGGAAGCAGAAGTGTGGGGGGGCAATTAAATATATGCAATACTTACTTTTTTCTCTAGCCTAAACTCATTTTGATAACATAAATAATCGTTTATAACTTGATTAGCATATAGCATTGTATTACTGGGCATATTTATGAAATGTAAAAGTATATATGCCAGGTTTTCGATAAGCAAAATTGTGAATGTACCCAATACTAGAGACGGATAAGCTGTTCTACCTTATATCACCTTTTGCTGCCTGAGGGGCAGGATCAATTCAGAAGGGTAGCCATGTTGGTCTGCAGTAGAAGAGCAAGATTCCAATCCAGTAGAACCTTAAAGAGTAACGAGCTTTCCAGGGTATTATACACTTTTGAGAGTCAAAGCTCCCTTCACCAGATACCAGAAAGAAAAACAGAGGTAGGCGGTGGAAAGGTGGAAAGTAGAAAGTAGAAAACACAAATTTTGTACTAAAGAAAAAAAGTATGTTATCTGCATAAAAACAGACTTGTATAGTCATAAAATGGCTAGCAGTATATTTAAACACTGAATTAAACTTTATAACTTTGAAAACATTGAACTTTTCAGTAATGCAGGATCATCATGCAGATCATAGCATACCATTGCTAAGCCTGGCACGGCATCAAGCAGGACTGCAGAGGTAGGAGCTTGGGTGATGGCTGCCAGCTGGTGTGACATCACTTCTAGGAAAACTTGGAAGTTATGGTAGCCCACTCTAGGAATCCCAGAAATCAGTACAGTTTTACCATAGGGTTGCCAGGTCCTTTTTAGAATCATAGAACTGAAAAGCATCACACACCCCTAGTCAACCCCCCTGCTCAATGTAAGGTCAACCTAGAGCATCTCTGACAAGTGTTCATCCAGCTGCTGCTTAATGACTTGCCAGTGAGGGGGAGCTCACCACCTTCCTAGGTAGCTAATTCCAGTCTTACTGTAAATAAGTTTTTCCTAATATCCAGCAGGTACCTTCCTGCCCTTAATTTAAACCCATTATTGTGAGTCCTCTCCTCTGCCTCCAACAGGAACAGCTCCTTGCCCTCATCTAAGTGACAGCCCTTCAAATATTTAAAGAGAGAAATCATGTTCCCTCTCAACCTCCTCTTCTCCAGACTGAACATTCCCAAGTCCCTCATTCTCCTTCCCCAGCAGAAGACTTTGGGGGGGGGGGGTGTTCCTGGGGATGGTGGGACATCTCCAAAGCAATGACATCACACAGAAGTGACATCATCACGTTGGGGACTGACACCCTGCATGCCTGAACTCCAAACAGCAAATTTGCAGTTTGGATTTCAGGTCCCCCACCACACTTCTTGCAAACAGAGACCCTTTAAGTGCTGTTTACAAAAAATGGGGGCTGCAAATTCCCTCTGCCTCCCCCTGCAAGATTTAAAAGGCCATCTAGCTGATCTCCTGCAGATCAGCTGAAGGAACCCTTTAAATCTTGCAGGAGGCAAGGAGAGGGATGGCCACTGGCTGACACCTGAATTCCAAATGGTGAATTCACTGCTAGAGTTCAGGCCCCTATCCTGCTTCTTGTAAGCAGCTGAATTTTGCCATTTGGAGTTCAGGCATGCAATCAGTGGCCACCCCACTCTCTCCTTCTTGCAAGATTTAAAGGCCCCTTCAGCTGATCTGTGGGAATGTGCTTGGAACCACTGCTCTAACAGTCAAGCACGAATACTAGTTACAGCAATAATCTTGACAGTATAGTTCTCGTACATGAAGGCAAACGAAGGCAACCAGAAGATGTTCTTTTGAAACATGCAATCAAAAACCTAGCATGGATGTCATCATGCCTCTTCACATCCGTATGGAGTTGTAAAAAGTTTCATCTTTGAGACATCTGTCATTTAGACTTTTGTTGTGACCAGAGACTGAGCCTATTGTTAGTTGTGTATTATAATATGACATGTAACTTTTGTCAAGCTAATCTCTATATGGCCTGGGACATTATTATCCATAAAGCTAAGACCATTGGTGGAATTGTTTGTGGCATGGTTAATAGTGTTGTATACAGTTCTTTTTGTGGTTGACCAGTCTCATATAGTGTTTTTTTTGTGGGTTTTTTTGTCCACCCGAGGACTGGCATTCCTGTTTTACCATAAAATTTTGGCCAGTACCAAGAAAGATGTGTTGTCAGCTAGTGTCCATTTTTAAATCTTATTTTTCTTCCACCACCTTGCTGAGCAGCAGCAAAAATACCAGCTGGGTGTGGGACATCCCTTTCTCCCACTGCAGGGAGCTGTCAACCCTCTATATTGAGTGTGAATTGCAGGCAAAATTATTCACATTTGAAGAAACATATGCTTGAAAGTGTGTTATATATGTCTACAATATCTGTAGAAATTGTTATCATGTAATATTGTAAAGCTGCAGTACTGCAGTCTGAGCTCCCTGCTCATGACCTGAATTTGATCCCGGCAGAACCTGGGTTCAGGTAGCTTGCTCCAGGTTGATTCAGCCTTCCATCCTTCCGAGGCCGGTAAAATGAGTACCCAGCTTGCTGGGGGGGGGGGGGGGGAGATGACTGAGGAAGGTAATGGCAAACCACCCCGTAAAAAGTCGGCGATGAAAACGTTGTGAAAGCAACGTCACCCCAGAGTCGGAAACGACTGGTGCTTGCAAAGGGAACTACCTTTACCTTCAATATTATGATGATTTCACACTCCCGCACAGGATTTATCTTTATATAATTCTTAGCTGAGCAGCCTCTTTTATTTCTTCTTTGTTTTTCTCTGGCTGACCCTGCAAGTTGTTTGAATGTATATTGGCAGGAGTGGAATTCTAGCAGGAGCTCCTTTGCATATTAGGCCCCACCCTCCAAGAGCTTACAAAAAAGAGCCTTGTAAGCTCTTGAAGGATTGGCTACATCAGTGGCCTAATATGCAAAGGAGCTCCTGCTAGAATTCCATCCCTGTTTTGGTATTGGTAAATGCTGATTCAGCATAGGGAACTGTGGGGAGAGACTAAATTCCTTATTTTGTCTTTGTTTTATAATGGCACACAAGAGGCTGATGGTAAATCAAAACTAACAATCTTTTATTTTACTTCAAGGGAAAATGGTCAGGGAGGAATCAGGTTTAAGACTTATGAGGTGAACAGGAGTGAGGTAACTTTGTATAAAATAAACACCAGTTAATTTGTCCCAAGCAAGTAACTGTTTCTGTTACTCAGAGAGGTCTTTGAAACTTGAGGACAGAGATTAGTCTCTGCTTACATAAACAAGCATAAGCTTCTTGGTTGCACAGACACTAAAGTTGGTGAAAGCAGGAACATTCACACAAGTTCCAGTTTCCTTCTTTATTCACTAGCTAGGGATCATCCCCATCTGAGCTTTTCCCCTCAGTCTTGTTAGGGATGGGCTATGCATTCCACTTTCCTAATTCAGGACCCTTCTTGATCCTTTCACAGTCTGTTCCACTCTCTCCCTGTTAACTGTCAGCTCCCAACTTCTGACACTGTGAATCTCCCTGTCACTCAGAGTTCTCAGACTGAGTTACAGCATCAACTATTTACTATCTGTCAAAATTTTCTTAAAGATTGTCTTACAGAAAAACCTTCCTAAGTTTTCTACTTTCCACTTTCATTTTTTCTTCCTGGTATCTGATGAAGGGAGCTTTGATTCTCATTTTGAGTGACTAAAAGCTTGTCTTATAAATATTTCACACATTCCAGGTGGGGAAATATTTCATATGGTTTATTCATGTTTCCACATGAAGAACTGAAAAAGTCCCCCCCCCTCCCCCAAAAAGCTCTTCCTGCCCTCCAATTTCCCATTTGTTGCCTGGTTCTTTACATCTGTAGCTCTATCACACAGATAAACAGCTACTGCAATTATTACTGTGATTCTTTTTCATAGAAAATATTGTGTCTGGCCAGTGTATTAAATATACTGCCACCTTTATCTTATCCTCAAATAGTGGCTAGAATTAGGTGAATGACAGCAGATTTACTAGGCATTATATTAGTCAGTATTTGAGTGATCTATGCTCTGTCATTCACTGCCAGCTTTTGCCAAGATTGCATTCCGTGACCAACTTGGTTAGAAGCCATTAAAGGATTAAATTGACAAAATTCTCATACAGTATTAAACCTAGTTTTACTCTGTACCTCTGCATCAGGGGTCTGATTAGACAAGACATTACAATATAAGACTGTGATCAGGCAGGCAAAAAGGGACTATGAGGAGCATATTGCAAAAAACATAAAGACCAACAATAAAAAAATTCTTCAAATATATTAGAAGCAGGAAACCAGCCAGGGAGGCAGTGGGGCCCTTGGATGACCAAGGGGTCAAAGGATTCCTGAAGGAGGATAGGGAAATGGTTGAGAAGCTAAATGAATTTTTTGCCTCCGTCTTCACTGTGGAAGATGAGAAGGGTTTGCCTGCTCCGGAACCACTTCTATTGGAAGGGGTATTGAAAGACCTGAGCCAGATTGAGGTCACAAGAGAGGAGGTCCTACAACTGATGGACGAATTAAAAACTAATAAGCTACCAGGTCCGGATGGCATACATCCAAGAATTCTGAAAGAACTCAAAGTTGAACTTGTGGATCTCCTGACAAAAATATGTAATCTTTCATTGAAATCTGCCTCCGTTCCTGAGGACTGGAAGGTAGCAAATGTCACCCCCATCTTTAAGAAGGGTTCCAGAGGAGATCCGGGAAATTACAGGCCAGTCAGTCTGACTTCAATACCAGGAAAGTTGGTAGAAACCATTATCAAGGACAGAATGAGTAGGCACATTGATGAACACGGGTTATTGAGGAAGACTCAGCATGGGTTCTGTAAGGGAAGATCTTGCCTCACTAACCTGTTGCATTTCTTTGAGGGGGTGAACAAACATGTGAACAAAGGAAACCCAATAGATATTGTTTACCTTGACTTCCAGAAAGCTTTTGATAAAGTTCCTCATCAAAGGCTTCTTAGTAAGCTTGAGAGTCATGGAGTAAAAGGACAGGTCCTCTTGTGGGTCAAAAACTGGCTAATTAATAGGAAGCAGAGAGTGAGTATAAATGGGCAGTCTTCCCAGTGGAGGACAGCAGGGCTCAGTACTGGGTCCCATGCTCTTTAACTTGTTCATAAATGATTTGGAGTTGAGAGTAAGCAGTGAAGTAGCCAAGTTTGCATATGACACTAAATTGTTCAGGGTGGTGAGAACCAGAGAGGATTGTGAGGCACTCCAAAGGGATCTGTTGAGGCTGGGTGAGTGGGCGTCAACGTGGCAGATGAGGTTCAGTGTGGCCAAGTGCAAAGTATTGCACATTGGGGCCAAGAATCCCAGCTATAAATACAAGTTGATGGGGTGTGAACTGGCAGAGACTGACCAAGAGAGAGATCTTGGGGTCGTGGTAGATAACTCACTGAAAATGTCAAGACAGTGTGTAATTGCAATAAAAAAAGCCAACGCCATGCTGGAAATTATTAGGAAGGGAATTGAATACAAATCAGCCAGTATCATAATGCCCCTGTATAAATCGATGGTGCAATCTCATTTGGAATACTGTGTGCGATTCTGGTCACCGCACCTCAAAAAGGATATTATAGCATTGGAAAAAGTGCAGAAAAGGGCAACTAGAATGATTAAAGGTTTGGAACACTTTCCCTATGAAGAAAGGTTAAAATGCTTGGGGCTCTTAGCTTGGAGAAACGTCGACTGAGGGGTGACATGATAGACGTTTACAAGATTATGCATGGGATGGAGAAGGTAGAGAAAGAAGTACAGTACTTTTCTCCATTTCTCACAATACAAGAACTCATGGGCATTCAATGAAATTGCTGAGCAGCCGGGTTAGAACGGATAGAAGGAAGTACTTCTTCACCCAAAGGGTGATTAACATGTGGAATTCACTGCCACAGGTGGTGGCGGCGGCTACAAGCATAGCCAGCTTCAAGAGGGGGTTAGATAAAAATATGGAGCAGAGGTCCACCAGTGGCTATTAGCCACAGTGTGTGTGTGTGTGTGTATGTCTATACACACACACACACACACACACACATATATATAAATAAATTTTTGGCCACTGTGTGATACAGAGTGTTGGACTGAATGGGCCATTGGCCTGATCCAACATGGCTTCTCTTATGTTCTTATAAGTTCAGATGGACACCTTAAATTGGTGGAAGAAGAGTTGATTTTTATACTATACTTTTCTCTACTCTAAGGAGTCTCAAAGCAACTTACAATCACCTTTTCCTTCCTTTCCCCACAACAAACACCTTGTGAGGTAAGTGGGGCTGAGAGAACAGTGACTGGTTTAAGGTCACCCAGCAGGCTTCATGTGGAAGAGTGGGGAATCCAACTTTTTTCTCCAGATTAGAGCCCATCACTGTTAACACTGCACCACATTGGTTCTCCCACTTGTGTGGGGGCAGATGGGTTCCTGAATACACACTGAGGCGAGAGGTTTCTTCATACCTTACCTTCCACACAGTGCACATTTACAGACAGAAAAGGGCAATGGGGGTGGGCTTAAACAGAAGATTATTTCTCCCCTCCCCCGTAGCATTTTGAAGGTGGGTGCCAGTGACACATTAAATGAGAGTTGATTTGGGGGGAGCTCATGTGTAACATCTCATTTAATTAGACGCAAGGGATCCAAATTAAATAATTTGATAGGTTAACTCTGTGAAAAAGTTGAAATCAGATGTAATATTATAGAGAGAGAAATGGTTTTAACCAGTATTAGGCATAACTGCTTGCATCTTCATAGCCATGCAGTATCATAAGGCTCAATAGCATGTGGAAGTTTGTCTAATTAAGATAAAATATTTTCCATATAATAACTGTTTTCCACCCCACCCCCACCCCCACCCCCAAATTCTTAAAATTATTTTGATTTTTCTTAGGCAAATTGTTGCTGTATTTGAGGGGGAATCTCAGGCTGGGGCATAAATCTGATCTGACCTGACCTGATCTGTCTTTAGCCAGGCATATCTAGATAGCCCTAATGTTAAGGTCATGACAGGATTTTTTTTTTGGGGGGGGGGGGGTTAAAGGAGGAATGCAGGTCTGGCTGGCCTGGCATCAGGGTGTGTGGCCTAATATGCAAATGAGTTCCTGTTGGGCTTTTTCTACCAAAAAAAAGCCTTGGTAAAAAATATCCTGAAGGACTGGTGCCATATTTTGGATTTCAGGGAGTGTTTCAGAGAGAAGCAGCCATATAACTGTGGGATGTAATTAACTATCTCCAAGCATTGTATTACATTGTATTTTGAACCTCTGTAGATATTCAATCCATTGGATACTATTTCTCAGTAGCTACACAAGCTGGCAGGTCAAAGTAACCCGTGTAATCCTAAAAGCTACACACTTCTACACCCGTTTACTTCAGTGGGCTCAAGAAGGGTTAAACTCTGTTTAAGAATGCAATGTAGTGAGCTTCACTACTATGAACCTGGGTCTCCCTATTTAAACTCAATACTCGTAACAACTAGAGTGCACACACTCTCAGCAAACCTCCTCTAGACAAACCATTAAGTCACATGGCAGGGGAAATAAAACACAAGATGGTGTGTATGCTCAGTTATCTTGCTGTGAATAGATCAGCAGCATTCTGTGGTCAGTGACCAGAGCCTTTGTGCCATGCCCACTCTGTGTCTTCAGTGCTCTTCATCAGCACACACTGATTAGAAATCCAGAGTTATGGTTCAGTTTCAAAGAAGCCATTATCTTTGACTTGGGGAAGACTGAAGGACTGTGATCATCAGCACAAGAATAAAAGAAACAAAAATGCCTGCTTCATCATCAGCCTAATAGAACTATGCTGTCAGCAGAAAAGAGATGCCCTTACAAAACCCAGCCAAAAACTTCTTTGACCTGCCTTGTTCTTCTTCCCCATTAGTATTGTTCCATTAGTATTAGATGCAGAAAAGGCGTGTCTGCATCATTTCAAATGGTGGCAGGTAAAAAGGCAAGGTCAGATCATCCCTTGTTGATGGAAAGAATTTTTAATTTAATTGGTGGCAGCACTGCACTCCTGAATCAACAAAGTGGCTCCCCACCACCAACTATTCGGTTACTACATGAATAGTTTGGGTTTTTTTTAAAAAAAAAACCCTACTGATTTTAAAAAGTCTTGAGAAAATGTGACTCACAAAATTGTTCAGAATGACCAACAGGAGACACATGTTGTGGCAGAATTCTGGATTTGGTGCATTTCCTGACTTTCAAATATTTCAGAATTCCTGAATATAATTAGGTAGGGTTGCCAAGTCCAATTTAAGAAATATCTGGGGACTTTGGGGGTGGAGCCAAGATCAAGGCTGTGACAAGCATAATTGAACTCCAAAGGGAATTCTGGCCATCACATTTAAAGGAACAGCACACCTTTTCAATTCCTTCCTTTCATAGGAAATAATGAAGGATAGGGGCACCTTCTTTTGGGGCTCATAGAATTGGACCCCCTGGTCCAATCTTTTTGAAACTTGGGGGGTATTTTGGGGAGAGGTACTAGATGCTGTACAGAAAATTCAGTGCCTCTACCCCAAAAAACAGCCCCCCCAGAGCCCCAGATACCCACAGATTAATTCTCCATGATTTTCTATGGGAATAAATCTCCATAGGGAATAACAGAGTTCCCAGAAGACATTTCCCTCCCCTCCCCCTGCTTTCTGACGACCCTGAAGCAGGGGGGGGGGCCTCCAAACTGGGGGATCCCCTGCCCCCACCTGGGGATTGGCAACCCTATAATTAGGTGTCTGTGTTTTGATACTTGTTTGTAGGGTTGCCAAGTCCAATTCAAGAAATATCTGGGGACATTGGGGGTGGAGCCAGGAGACATTAGGTGTGGAGCCAGGATCAAGGCTGTGACAAGCATAATTGAACTCCAAAGGGAGTTCTGGCTGTCACATTTTAAGGGGCGGCACACCTTTTCAATTCCTTCCTTCCATAGGAAATTATGAAGGATAGGGGCACCTTCTTTTGGGGCTCATAGAATTGGACCCCCTGGTCCAATCTTTTTGAAACTTGGGGTGGGGGGTATTTTGGGGAGAGGCACTAGATACTATACTGAAAATTTGGTGCCTCTACCCCCAAAAAACAGCCCCCCAGAGCCCCAGATACCCGTAGATCAATTCTCCATTATTTTCTATGGGAATAAATCTCCCTAGGGAATAACAGAGTTCCCAGCAGACATTTCCCTCCCTTCCCCCTGCTTTCTGATGCCCCTGAAGCGGGGGGAGGGTCTCCAAACTGGGGGATCCCCTGCCCCCACCTGGGGATTGGCAACCCTACTTGTTTGGGAGCTCTTATAAATAACTAGGAGTAAGGCCTGTTGTGAAAAAAAATACAATGGGCTCTAGAAGGAGGCTCTGGGCAAGTGCCTGCCACCCTTGCTGTCTTCCCACCCACCCAAGTGAAGGCATCAACGTCCCCCCATTTCAAGGGGAGCTTATGTCTGCTATCTAGAGAGCAGTTGTAAATCTGAGTGATCTCCAGTTATTCCCTTGGAGGAAATGGCATTGTACCTGTCTGAGGTTCCACCCCTCCTCAAATCCTACCCCTTAAATATCCAGGAATTCCCTAACCTGGAGTTGGCAACCTATTTCCTTCCGTTTATCTGCCCCTCTGACTTCAGCTTTCCATCTCCTTCTTCCTCCATGCAGCTTCTACATAGGCTGTCTTTCTCCACAGTGTGGGGTGGGGAACCAAAGCAGCTTACATACCGGTAATTCTCTTCTGCCCCCTTTCATTTGAACAACAACCCTGTGAGGCAGGTTAGGCCGGAAGTCTGCGACTGGTCTGAAATCAGTCAGTCAGCTTCCACAGCAAGGACCTGGTCCAGCAGACCCCACTCTGAAGCCCTAACTCCTATGCCCTCCTCAAACTCCACCACAGAATCTCCAGGAACTTCTCACCAAGCTGGAACTGGCTGCCGTAGTCAGCACTGGTCCCAATGATCCCTCAGAGGCCTGTAGTGAGACCTTTCAGACCAACAGTCTATCTCTGACAATCTGTTTAATAGGGAGGAGTCTTCAGCCATTACATCAGCTTCCAGCATTCTCCTCTCCTCTCCCCCGTTGATCTGAACGACAACAACCCTGTGAGGCAGGTTAGGTTGGTTCAAAATCACCCAGCCAGCTTCTACAGCCCTCACCTGGAGATTGGCAACAGTGGTTCCCCAGGAGGAAAGGCCTCCCTCAGAGGGCTTAGGAATTTCTGACCAACGTGGAAAGGTGCCACTAAAGGCCTCTGTGCGAGTGCTCCCCCCAGCCTTGTGTCTTCCCACCCACCCAAGTAAAGGCATTCACTCCTCCCCCCTCAAGGAGAGCTGATCTCTGCCATCTGGAGAGCAGTTGTTACTCTGAGTTATCTCCAGCCCTTACCTGGAGATTGGCAACAGTGGTTCCCCAGGAGAAAAGGCCTCCCTCAGAGGCCTGTAGTGAGACCTTTTAGACCAACAGTCTCTCTCTGACAGACTGTTTAATAGGAGGAGTCCTCAGCCATTACATCAGTTTACATCATTCTCCTCTCCTCTCCCCTCCCCTCTTTGATCTGAACAACAACAGCCCCCTAAGACAGTTTAGGCTGGTTTGAAATCATCCAGTCAGCATCTACACCCCTCACCTGAAGATTGGCAACAGTGGTTCTTCAGGAGGAAAGGCCTCTCCCTTAGAGTCCATTCTGTCATGTTCACTGTAGCCTAATTGGAATAGAAAGAGTGAAAAGTATTGGCAGGTAGAAAGGGCCCCTCCCTGCTGTGAATGAACATTCCTTTTGCCTCAGTTGAAGAGAAGGAACCCTAGTATTTTCTCATGAGCACAGGCCCATAGCTGGTGGGGGGAGGGAGGCACCACAAATCTTGCCCCTGTTTTACACCCTCACACCTCCTTGCCTGCTCTCAGATGGACTGTCCTAGACTTCCTACAACAGGCCCTGAGGAGAAGCCATGCTGATCAGTAAGCCCCCTGTCAGCAGAGAACTGTCTCCCTAGAAGGTCAGTAGGCTTTGTTGTTGTTCAGTCGCACAGTCGAGTCCGACTCTTTGCGATCCCATGGACAAAGTCATGCCAGGCACTCCTGTCTTCCACCATCCTCCAAAATCTGCTCAAATTCATGTTTGTTACATCGATAACGCTGTCCAGCCATCTAATCTTTTGCCGTCCCCTTCGTCTTTTGCCTTCTGTCTTTCCCAGCATCAATGCTCCCTTCTCATTTGGTGGCCAAAGTATTTGATCTTCAGCTTCAGCATCTGACCTTCCAGGGAACAGTCAGGGTTGATTTCCCTTAGGACTGACTGATTGGATCTTCTTGGAGTCCAAGGGACTCTCAAGTTTCTTCTCCAGCACCACAGCTCAAAAGCATCTGTTTTTCTGCGCTCGGCCTTCTTTATGGTCCAGCTCTCACAGCCATACATTACTACTGGGAATACCATCATTTTGGCTATACGAACTTTTGTTGGCAGGGTGATGTCTCTACTCTTTATTATACTGGCCAGGTTTGCCATAGCTGTCCTCCCAAGGAGCAAATTTCTTTTAATTTCATGGCTACAGTCACCATCTGCAGTGATCTTGGATCCCAGAAATGTGCAGTCTGTCACTACTTCCATGTCTATTTGCCACTGTGTGATGGGGCCGGATACCATGATCTTAGTTTTTTTGATGTTGAGTTTCAAGCCTACTTTTGTGCTCTCCTCTTTCACCCTCAACAAAAGGTTCTTTAGGTCCTCCTCACTTTCTGCCAAAGAGCCCCATGGCACAGAGTGTTAAAGCTGCAGTACTGCAGTCCTAAACTCTGCTCACGACCTGAGTTTGATCCCCGGTAGAAAGTGGGTTTTCAGGTAGCCGGCTCGAGGTTGACTCAGCTGTCCATCCTTGCAAGGTCAGTAAAATGAGTACCTAGCTTGCTAGGGGGGAAGTGTAGATGACTGGGGAAGGCAACGGCAAACCATCCCATAAAAAGTCTGCCGTGAAAACGTTGTGAAATTGCATTATAGGGTTGCCAGGTCTGACTCAGGAAATATCTGGGGACTTTGGGGGTAGAGCCAGGAACAAGTTTGTGACAAGCATGGTGGAACCCTTCTGGCCAACGTCACCCCAGAGTCGGAAACAACTGGTGCTTGCACAGGGGATCTTTCCTTTCCCACTTTCTGCCATTAGAGTGGTATCATCTGCATATCTGAGGTAGCTGATGTTTTTCCCAGCAATCTTAAGTCCAGCTTGTGCTTCTTCCAGACCAGCATTCCGCATGATGTACTCTGCATATAAATAAGCAGGGTGACAATATACATCCTTGTTGAACTCCTTTTCCTATTCTAAACCAATCAGTTGTTGCATTTCCCATTCTGACCGTTGCTTCTTGACCCTTATACAGGTTTCACAGGAGACATGTGAGGAGGTCTGGTACTCCCATCTCTTTAAGGACTTGCCACAGTTTGTTGTGATCCACACAATAGGCTTATGCTGGAGCTATTGCCTGATGGGGCTGGTGGTGGGCAGGGAGAGCAGAATCAGCCAATGGCACGGCAGAGACAGTGTGAGCCAATTCTATGCAAGCCACATCTAACAAATAAAAATCCTCAGAATTGCCACCACAGTTGGGCTTTTATTTATATAACTGATACCTTATTTGAGCTGTGGGTCCCCTGAGGAAGCACACTCACCAAGCTGTTGTTTGATAAACATTTTTAATTAGGCATTTGTGTTTCAGAAGCTGTTTGGGACACACACAAGCACAGTGAAAACTGGCTTTTCCAGTTTGCAGAGAAGATGGTTTTGCATACCGCTATTTGGCTTGCCCCATGGTATGGCAAACCTACATCCCCCAGAGTGGTTCTTCAGTTCTTAGAGAGTGGTTCTTCAGTTCTGAGAGCCAGTTTGGTGTAGTGTTTAAGTGTGTGGACTCTTATCTGGGAGAACCAGGTTTGATATCCCACTCCTCCACTTGCAGCTGCTGGAATGGCCTTGGGTCAGCCATAGCTCTGGCAGAGGTTGTTCTTGAAAGGGCAGCTTCTGTCAGAGCTCTCTCAGCCCCACTCACCTCACAGGGTGTCTGTTGTGGAGGGAAAAGATATAGGAAATTGTTAGCCGCTCTGAGTCTCTGATTCAGAGAGAAGGGCAGGGTATAAATCTGCAGTCGTCTTCTTCTTAAAATGTTTGATTATACATATTTTTAAATGGGAGCAAATATATATTTAATCTTAAAAATATGTATGGCCTTTAAAAATGAGAAAATAATAAAGGTGGACAGCTGGCTTCAAGCATGGATAAGCCCAACACCGAGGCAGTGTTTGCTGATTGCTGGTGTATATTTATCTTTTTCACTGCAAAGCAGGGTGGAAGCCAGGTTCACACCACGGGAAGAAAAAATTCACAGCAAGTCCTGTTTAAGTACTTCTTCTGTATGCACTCTTTGATAATTTCAGTAATCCAATCAGCTAGACCTCAGTGCATGTTGGTTGAAATTGATTTTTTTTTTCTTCTGCAAGAGATTAATTTTGACTTTTTTACCCTCTGGAAAAGGTAAAAGTGAGATCTATTTTTTCTCAGGCATCAGTAGCTTAGGATTTCTCAATGTGGTTGTTTCAAGTCATACTGCTTCACTACAACATCAACTTCCTTAAATTGCTATGCCTCACACATAGGGTAGTCAGATGTTTAAAAGGCACCTTCTAACTGGGACATCCCTGTTTTGTGAAGCACAGGTCATGATGTAGCCAACCAATTTTGTATAACTGCAATTTGCTGTTTTGTGACTTGGGCAAAGACAGAAATTGCATTATAGGGTTGCCAGGTCCGACTCAGGAAATACCTGGGGACTTTGGGGGTAGAGCCAGGAGCAAGTTTGTGACAAGCATGGTGGGACCCTTCTGGCCATCATATTTAAAGGAACTATGCTCCTTTTAAATTTCTTCCCTTTCTTGGACATAATGGAGGATGGGGACACCTTCTTTTGGGGCTCATAGACCTGGACTCCTGGTTCAATCTTTTTGAAAGTTGGTGGTGGGGGGGGGGGTTGAGGAGAGGCACCAGATGCTATGCTGAAGATTTGGTGCCTCTACCTCAAAAAAATAGTTTGCCAGTACCCCAGATACCCACAGATTGATTCTTCATTATACCTTAATGAGACCAGTCTGCATAGGGTATAATGGAATGCCCAGCGGATGTTCAAATCCTTCCACTTTCTGATAACTCTGAAGCAGGGGGAGAGTTTTCAAATCAGGAGATTCCCTGCACCCAGCTGGGGATTGGCAAGCAACCCTACTGCACAATGGTTTTGACCCAGTACTAGGAACTCCTGATGTCCAATACGGAACACACTACATTACAAAATGCTCTAATAATTCTACCTACGATCCTTTGGTTCCAGATCGTAGAAATAAGATTGCCAGTTCTGGTTTTGGAAATTCTTGAAGATTAGAGGGGCAGTGCTTGGGGATGGCAGAGTTTGGGGAGCAGAAGAAGTTCAGTGGAGATGCAATTCCATAGCCTGACCTCCAAAACTGCCATTTCCTCCCAGGGAACTGGTCTCTGTAATCTGGAGATCAATTTTAATTCCAGAAGAACTCTAGGCACCACACTGAGGTTAGTAACCCTATGTGGAAAAGCTATTAAAACCATGAAGCAGTTTCTCCTTAGGGTCCTGAAGACAGGCACCAACTTGAGACTTTCAGCAGTCAGAGTCCAAAACCCCTAGTTTTGTAGCTGAATTAAATTAAAGAAAGTTAATACGCAAATGCTTATGTCTGATTTGTAGAACTGACACCCTAGCCCTAAACACATTGGTTTGGGGAGCGTGTCATTGATTACATGGGCGTTTATTCATCAAATGATTTGCTTAGGATTGTTACCAGGAGCAGAGATTTTGGACTTTCTAATCACAGACCTTGAAACCTTTGCCTTGTTTCAAAATCAGAATCAAGATGTTGTTTTTTTCAATCTGTCATCAGGCTGTATCAGCCTTGACTATGTGAACAAGGAATTCAAGAGAAGAAAAACAGAGAGCCTCTGATCTTACCAAGATTTACCAACTCACTCTAACCCTTGAATCACACCTTCAGTGTAACTGTTAATGCGGAAATCAAAGTCAGTTCAGGGACTGTTACCTTGGGAAACTTATCATATAAGCAGGCCTTTTTAGGACAGAAATCCTGTTCTCCTAAAAAGAGTCTGATACCCCTAGTTTAACAAGTGTGCATGAAGTCTCTTTGATATCAGAGTAACTTCCTTCCAAATACTGCTGCTTTGGATCCCTAATCATGCGCTCTGGCAAAGCAAGAGTAGTCCAAGTTCAAAAGCAGGTTTCCATGCACAGATACCCTTTGAAATGAGGCTTCATGCACAGCAGATTTTGGATCTGGAGCCATTCACAGATCGTTCAGTGTTGATTTCCCTTTGGGCATGAGGAACTACTTCTAATCATTGTCCCTCTTTCCTTTCCCATGTGGGTTGGGCAGTTAAGGATTATCATCAGGACTGACCATATGTTTGGTGGTGAGACCAAGAAGCCTTGGAACAGTTCAGGATGAAATGCAGTGATCTATGGATTTGCTTTTGAGAATTTAATATGATGCTGTGGGAAAGCATCTTGGTCCATGAACCAAGTGGATACTATCCAAAATTCAATGCCAAAATTCTAGCAGTTTATAATTAACTTCACTGCAGTCCTCCTGCAGGTGAGTCCCTCTTTATCAGGAGAATCTTTGCCTCCCTTCCACCCATGACCTATCCTCCTCACTGTCATGAGTATCTTTCTCCTTCTTTGCTCTTGCTACCCAGTTCCATCTCCCCTCAGACTTTCAAGCTCCCCCTCCTTCTGCAGCCTCTGCCCAGGTGCAGCCCATGCTTGCCACATCCCTTGGACCAGATGCAATGGCCTTAAAGGCCCCTTGGCCCTTCTTCCCATTTTGCCTGACAGTGCTGTCTGTCTTCCACAGACACTCATACTGGCATTTGCAAGTGGAGTTGTATAAGCTTTGGGGGGCGGGATTTGGTATGCTTATATTTTTAATGTGTGTGTGCATGCACACACACAGAGAAGTCATGGCAATCTCTAGTGACTGACTCCTACTGGGGGCATGGAGGATATTCAGGGAGGTGGCTGAATAAAGCCTACCCTGTCTTCTCAACTGCTGGTATTCCTTGGAGGTTTCCCATCCAAGTACTTGCCAGAGTCAACCCTCCTTAGCTTCTGAGATCTGATGTGATTGAGCTTGCATGGGTATCCAGGTTAAGGCAGAGTTGTACAAGCTTGATGGTTCCTAGGGTGGTAATGGCAGCCCAAAGTTAACATCAAAGGTAGGCCCATTATGAACAATGTATCTCCCCCACCCCAAAATTTTCAGTTCCTTAGAAGGAAACAAGCCGATCCTTTAAATCATTCATCTCAAATTTAATGTGGAAATAAACTCTTTATGAGCTAGAAATGTCATTCTTCTCAAAACAGTTTGACTTCCTATGCCTTTTTGTTGCCAAGAAACACTTGCATCTTTATGAGTAATCTGTCAGAGTGGTTGGGAGTCTAGGGATGATCCACCTGTTAGGAGGGAGTTGGAAAGGAGCCACTTGTAATGAGAAGCTGGTTAGCTCTTAGGAAGAAGGCATGGAAACTGGAAGCAGGGATGTACAAGCAAACAAACAAACACTGGGCTGTAAAGGGCAGGAATAGCTGCCTTAGTAGATGGCTGGAACAGAGATGCTGGAGAGGAAAGAACATCTGGAGAATGATGAGATGCAGTACTGAGGGAAGCAGAAGCACATTTGTGCTTTTCTGGGGTTTTTTTATGCCTGGTAACTCATAGTGAAAGCTATCACTCATGATAAATCCTGCAATGTACTTGATAGGTTGATCCAACTAAGACTGCAGAAGAACCAGGTACATCAAGTAAAGGAAGGCCAAGAGTGGAAGTCCAGTCTCTCCTTATCTTGTTCTCTTCATTTATATACCTCTCTAGGGTGTCAGCTGTTGTTAACATGCACTGCCTGGCTGAGGAAGCTTTGTGTTAAGTTACCCAAAAGAGTGCCTGCCTGGAGAAAGGTAGGTGCATTTCCTTTCCATTTTCAAATTTGTCCTCTGGGCTTTTGGTTTGGGAAGAAAAGTGTTTCACCAAATCTGTTTTGCTGCTGGTGGTTTAGATAAGTAAGCAATTAAAGATATGGGTCTCTATCCAGCATCTGGGATGCATAGAGAACAGGCCTTGCCTGCAGTCAGAAACCAAGTTTAAATGAGATCTAAGCCATGTAGAATGTACTCTTGCCTTATTTCTCTCAGTTGTGATTCCATACAGATAATGCAGAATTTTTCTTAGGAACTATAATCCAATGCTAAAATGACCTGTAGAACTAATCAGTACAACTCAAGGCAGAGCCAGTTCATATATTATCATAAAAGCCTCTCTTTTCCCCATGCTATTCCAGCAGAATTTGAGTGCAATAACCACGAGGATTAAGCTAGAGATTGTTCTTTGACATCCATATGACTTGTGGTGTGAGGTGAGGTGATAAACCATGGGGAAACAGCTCCCAAGTCCATGGGTTATGAGAAGTCACAAGCCCTAAATGACTTGCCCATAATTACAGAGCAAATCTTTGACAGTTCTGAACCTGGGGCCCTAGCAACAAAAATTTAAGGTGGCTGCTTTCTTTTGTGGCACCTTCTATTCCAGAAAAAATCCAAATGCTGAGCAGCAGCACAATTGGGGACACGATGCACACCTTCCTTCCTAACCTTTTCTGCCTCCCTTTCTATGTTTCTACCTCTCATCCTTCTTGCTTTGTTTCTAAGGTTTTGTGTCACGATCAGGGTTATGAGGTCAGTGCTCTCATTCCCCTTTCTGCCCCACTGTTCCCCAGTAAATGCCATCTTCGTGAATTGATAGCGGTGGAGCTCTATGTGTGGGATGCTGAATTTCTAATGTGCTGTGATGGGGTGTGTATGTGAGGAATTTTTTAAAAAAAGGAAAAGCAGAGGTGCAGCTCATTCTCAAAGTGCAAAACGTTTCGCAGCCAAGCTGAAAATCTCAACTTTCTAGAAAAACTGACAATGATATTTGAGCAAATGAACCATCCTAAGGAAACCAAGGCCACTACAACTGCCCTTAGAGTATCTAATGCTCTTTAACAGATGCCTTTTTTCTCAGGGCTATATTTGCTTAATGAGTGGGCCAAAGTAACAGATTGAGGCAGTATCTTTCACACACCTTTTGTTTGAAACACGGAAGTAAATTAAGTGATGACTCCTCAAGGCTAACAAACAAGAGAACAATCACTCTCCTTCTGTTTAATATGTATTCACTGACAGAACTGTGTTAGATACTGTACAGCCATCCCTGGAGGGATTGTATCCCTTACTGGAGAGCTGACAGTCTATTACATTGTAGTTCTCACAAACAGCTGATGAAGTGGCAAGATGGTGTCTAGATTTTACCACTTCAGACTGCTCATGTGACTGAATGCTGCTCTCTGCACTCCCCAAGAAAAAAAACAACACATACAGAAAACAATAAAAGAGAAAGCTATGATCAGTGTTCCTGACATCAGGGCCAATTCCACACTAGACCTTTAATCCTGGCTCAGCCCTGTCCCCAAACTGATTTTCTACACTAGAATAATAGACTCATAGAGTTGGTTTGTATGATTCTAGTGTAGAATGTCAGTTTGGGGACAGGACTGAACCAGGATTAAAAGTCTAGTGTGGAATTGGTCCAGGTTTTCTGTTTGCAGGCGACTGTTTTGTACAGGGAAGCATTTAAAGATGTAATTTCCCCACCTACAATTTGAAGAGGTATAGTCCTCTAGATAGGATTTTACACTCTTCTGCCACTTGTGAGAATTGGAATGCCATTAGAAGGGTTACATGAAGTCATAATGCAAAATGAGATGAGGTAGCATGACATTGTAGAAGAAGAAGAAGATGATATTGGATTTCTATCCCGCCCTCCACTCCAAAGAGTCTCAGAGCGGCTCACAATCTCCTTTACCTTCCTCCCCCACAACAGACACCCTGTGAGGTGGGTGGGGCTGGAGAGGGCTCTCACAGCAGCTGCCCTTTCAAGGACAACCTCTGCCAGAGCTATGGCTGACCCAAGGCCATCTCAGCAGGTGCAAGTGGAGGAGCGGGGAATCAAACCCGGTTCTCCCAGATAAGAGTCCGCACACTTAACCACTACACCAAACTACACCATTTCAGAAGATCCCGTTTAGGAAAACTAGGTGAAATGTAAGCAAAAGAAGTATCTGTCTCCTCAACTGTCAACTGTCTCCTCAACTGTCAACTGTATCTGTCTCCTCAACTGTCATCTTCCTTTCTTCCCAAATCCTTGGCAATGACATGCTAATTTGCATACAAGCTAAACAGTTTAATCCAACCTGATCTGGATAGCCCAGACCAACCTGATTGTGTCAGATCTTGGAAGCTTAGGGTAGTTGGCCCTGGTTAGTGTTTGGATGGGAAACCATCAAGTGTCATTATGCAGAGGTAGACAATGGCAACTCACCTTTGGACGTCTTGCCTTGAAAATCCCATGGGGGTTGTCATAGTCAACTGTGACTTGATGGCAAAAAAAGCACTTTCATCATGGTTAGGGGACAAAATCCAGTTTTGTAAAATTCTAGCCCCAAGATATAGCTGCTCATTCACTCTGTTAACTCTGCCCAGAGTTCTGTTTGTTACACAGATCTGCTTAAGCACCATGCATTCACCTTTTTTTGTACTTGCTGCAACATCAGCATCCTGAAACTTGTCTTTTTTTAAAAAAAAAAAAAATCTTCTTTCCTGACATGATGATTGCATATGAAATATAGGCTGGTGACACGCAGAACCAGGCTAGCAGGGAGGTGCCATAGGATTTTTTTGGGGGGAAGGGGGGGTTATAGGGTAAGATCCATCTTCCTGCACAGTTGCTTTCTCCTCTTCTGACAAACTAAGTTGATTATGCAAATAAACTGAGACATTTGAATCACAGATTACTTAGAACCACAACATTCTAAACATGGGTTAACCTGTGGAAATGCATTATATTTTAGCATAAATTGTATAAATCTCGAGAGCAAGCAATAGCAACCACCTCTGAAAGTTTCTTGGCTTGAAAATCCCATAAGGACAAATATTATGTATGCCTCTATTTCATCGTGTATGTCTTTGATTAGATATATCAGAGACACTGAACATGGAATTAGATATATCAGAGTGAACATGGAACCTTCTACATGGTCAGTATGTAGCCTGCCAATACATAAATTCAGGAATAATAAAACCATTTCAATCACATACTGTACTTATTCCCCTACGGTAATGTGACTCGGGTGGCTGGGTGTCCTCAGAACCAGATATTTGCAGGTTTTGTGTCCTTTTCAGTCAGTGGGCCTTTGAAGGATCTCTAGACTACTTCAGTAAAACAAACGCTCTTTAGCATGGAGTCTCCTGAGTGTGTCCTTCATCTGCTGTGGAGAGAGGACTAAGTGGCACCTGGTATTCTTCCACAGCTCTTTCTCTCTGACTTCTCCTCAGTGCATTGAATTTCCCTGCCATAAATATTCATGGTCTGGACTTGCCATAAGTGTGGATTTATATATGATATTAAGGATGTAAATCTTTTAAAAATACCTGCTGTGAGAGGATAGGCCAAAGGGAGCTACGGAATTGGTGATAACTTTGAGGTCAAATGCATTATGACTGTTTAGTGGGAAATGGAATTTAGGCTCATTGGTAGCAAGTGGAGGAGAACCTAGCTGAATAATGAGAGAAGTCTTGAATATTCTACAAACTGAAACTTGCAACATTGGTTTGTGAAGCAAAACTTAGTTAGAAAGGGTTACAGTATTTTTGTTTAATGGTGCATGGTATGGGGGCTTCATCTGAGCATCAAGGAAGCTCTCCTTTGGGTATGTAGCACTGATGAACAGTATCCCCCACTAGCCTTCTTGGGAATAGCCATGGACATCTATGTTGTAGTACAGTAAGTGATTTTTTGGGGGGGAGGACTGAGGTAATGACACCTAAGTCTAAGAGTGGCTGAGCCACCTTAACAACACAGAGGAGCGGCACAACTACAGTTGGTTGAGTTGCTGTGATCCTATGACAAATAAGTTACCAATTGTCCCTTATAACAGTGCCTAGCATAAACCACCATCTTTGGGCAGAGAGATAGATCATGACATATTTTCCCATATTTTTGTCCTCAAAGAGAACATTTAAGATCTGTGGGGTTGCCAACCTTCAGGTGGCACCTGGAGATCTGCTAATATAGTTGATCTCCAGATATCCAAGATCAGTTCCCCTGGAGGAAATGGCTGCTTCTATGGCATTATGTTCAGCTGAGGTCCCTCCCCAAACCCCACCCTCCCCCAGCTGCACCTCCAAAATCTCTAGGTATTTCCCAAACCAACAATGTTAACCCTAGATCTAAGCTTCTGAAGCTCCAGAAGCAATGGAGAAAGCAACATGGAGAAAGGTTCTGCTGTTGTTTGCTCTCATGGAGGTATATAGAGAGCTGCATCAGTGCCTATGCAATGGTGTGGTAGAAGAATGCCTGTGAGATTTTTATAAAGGAAATAGGGATGTAGTAAAGTAAAAATGTGCAGGAGGACAGTTTTTAAAAGGAAATAAGCATGGAGCTTTAATTTCCAGTGAAAACAAATTTAGGGAGTTTTTCCTCTTCCCTCCTCCCATGTGATGCCATCTCAGTCTCACTTCCAAACCCACCTTTTCTATCATACCTGTTGTGCAGTCCCCTACAGATACTAGTCTTAGGATGTGTCACTGAAATAAGCACTGGTTCTTCCCCTGTTGATTGCTGCCTCCACATTCTTCCCCTTTCTTTGTTGCTCTCTTATATTAAATTTTAGAAGAGTCAGCTGGCAATTTTGTAAAGGATTGTGCACACTGGTGGCAATATATGATAATAAAAATATAACAAAGAAAAAGAAATATGACTGTCAGTCTTCATGCACAGGCTTGTGTACAAAAAGGTGTTCATTTTGATGAAGGATGACACCTCTGTATATGTATTTTTGTATGTTTTGTATCCTTTAGTGCCTTCCTTTAGGAGGCAACTCCAATTTTAAATTCCTTGGTTTTAAAAAAAAATCAGCTGAAATAGTTTACTGTATTGATTTTGTGTTTTTTAATGAAACTACAGATAATACACCCATCTCATAATGTAAGCACCATAATTGTAGTTTCTCTATATGCCCCATGTGTGTTATGGCTTCTGCACAATATTCTCACAAGCCCCTCACAATATTATGTTCTGTCTGCACACTATATGGTAGAGTGCATCATCACCCGGGATTGGGGGGGATAGTTGTGCTGCTTTTTGTCCCTACACAGCTGTAAAAGATTTTTATAGTAAAAAAGCAGTATTTTTTAAGCATTGTAGGGGAGGAAGAGTTGGCTCAGATGGTAGGCCCAGTAGCCAGTTTAAGCAAAATAATGCCTCATTACGTCTTGTGGTTTATCTTTTCACTGAAGGGGAGCATGAGTCTACAACTCTTATGTGAGTTTATAGCTCCCATGTTATACTATTAATGCAAGTAGACCAATCTTCATGCAAGATTGCTTGTATGAGCGGTCTTTAATGCAGATCAGCTGTCCATATATTGTTAAATCTGTCTTCAAGTCTGCAGTTACAAAAAGTCAAACCCTTTGGTTAATGTTGAAACATTTTTAAATTTTCACTATGAGAACTGGCACTTAATGCAGTACTAAGCCCATTGATTTAATGGACTTGGTATGGTGAAGCTGTGCTTAGCTATACTGTAAGCTGACTGAATATAAACACAAGAGAGACAGTGTGGTATATTGGTTAGAGCAGATGTGTCGAACTCATTTGTTATGAGGGTCAGATCTGACATAAATGAGACCTTGTTAGGCCGGCAATGTGTGTCATAAAATGCAATGCCAGATAGGCTTCCCAATCCCCAGGTCCCAGAGGGGGATCCCCCGGTTTTACAGGCTTCCCCCCTCCCCCAGCCAGCTGGCCGGCGGGGGAAGCCCCGCCCCCAGAGCCATCATGCACCTCCATGAACGATTCCCATGGGGAATGATGGGGAATTGAACCGCTTGTATCGGAGGCTCTGGGGGGGGCTGTTTTTTTAGATAGAGGCACCAAATTTTCAGTATAGCATCTAGTGCCTCTCCCCAAAATACCTACCAAGTTTCAAAAAGATTGGACCAGGGGGTCCAATTCTGTGAGCCCCAAAAGAAGGTACCCCTATTCTTTATTATTTCAAATAGAGGGAAGGCATTTATTTCCTATGGAAGCAATGCATTTAAAAATTTGTGTAGTCCCTTTAAATGTGATGGCCAGAACTCCCTTGAAGTTCAATTATGCTTGTCACACCCTTGCTCTTGGCTCCGCCCCCAATGTCTCCTGGCTCCACCCCCAAAGTCTCCTGACTCCACCCCCAAAGTCCCCAGATATTTCTTAAATTGGACTTGGCAACCCTAATGCCAGATAGTGAAGCAGAGAAATAACGAGGTCCGCACAGACTTACTGAGTTGAAGCAAGGTTTTTACTTTATGGTACCATAAGCAGAATGCAGTCGGGCGTGGGCCCCCAAAATGACTGAGTTAAAATCATCCTACATACAGCCAGTTTTATTCACACCCAAAACAAGCAGGCAGGCCCCAGGCTTATCTAATTCTCCAGCTCCCTGTAACTTCTGGTACTTTTCCACTCCTCCTGTCTCCTTCCTTTATCAGCTCCAGCAAGAAGCTTCTCAAGGAGGCCCCTTTGTGTTATCCTAATACACATCTGTGTTTCACACACCCACTGAAGGCTGTCTGTGCTTCTAACGAAGGGTTGCATCAGACATCCTAATTCTGAAGGCAGAAGCATGCTTTTATTCATTATTATAGGGGTATTCATTAATTATTCAGGGGTCTCCCTTCATTAGCGGAGATATAAACTTTATAAAGGACACAGACAACACAATTAACTTTTTAAAAACGCCTTAAAATATGCTTAAAAGATTAGCACTCTTGCAGTATTTTGTTTAACAGTTTATTCTGACACCTCTTGCTCTGAATCATTGCATTAAAATCTGGAGACAATGTTAGTATTGTAGCAATCTTGAGTATGCTGTTCAGGTGTGTGCTTGTAAGTTGCAAACCTACTTTTGATTTATCCAAGTGGGCAGCTGTGTTGGTCTGAAACAGTTGAACAAAGCAGGAGTCAAGTGCACATTTAAGACCAACCAAGTTTTATTCAGAACATAAGCTTTCGTGTGCTCTCTAAGCACACTTCATCAGACGATGATCCTCTCGTCTGATGAAGTGTGCTTAGAGAGCACACAAAAACTTAGGTTTTGAATAAAACTTGGTTGGTCTTAAAGGTGCACTTGACTCCTACTTTTGATTTGACATTCATTATAGAAATTTCATGGTCCATGCTTTGAGCCTAAGAACCAGGGGGAAACATTAAATGGCTCAGCATTGCAAGCTTTTGTACATGTGCTGGTCAGCCAATGGAGAAAATAGAGGCTTTGCTCTGTAGTTCCTGTGTGATTGAGCAAGTCTGGCAAAGCAAGCTGTGATGCAGAAGGAAGCAAGATAGTTGCAGATGTCAGTGAGTTGTTCGCAAGCCTGATAGGAGCCATCTGAGGGCCTGATCCACACGTTTGATACCCCTGGGTTAGAGTGTTGGCAAATAACTAGGAGGACTCAGGTTCAAATTCCATCTTTGCCTTGACACCTCCTGGGCATTCATGGACCATTCGTTCACTCTTGGCCTAACCTATCTTGCAGAGTAGTTGTGAGGATGACACTGGCGGACCGTACTTTTTCTTGGAGAATAAATAATAGTAATCTCCCTCAAACCCTAGCTGCTCCATCTTAAACAAGGCTGGGATTTCCTGAGTATCATTGTTGGTGATCAGCACATTAGAAAATAAGGTTAGATGAACGCTCTTATTGGCATTATAATGCAAGAGAGTACATGGCCTTTTGACTGTTTTTAAAGAAAAGATAGGCATAGTAGGGGAAGTTGTACAGCCTGCGACTAGCAAAGTATCAAGTAATATCCAGAAGGTCCTTGTCACAGTTGTGCAGCCACACCATATGACAAATGAATGTACACTATCTGTTCATTTTTTTTCCAATGACAAAATATTGTGGCTTGAGTGCTGGGAAGACATGTTTTCTCAACACTGAAAGCACAGCCTCAAGGGAAGATAAGTGGACGGTGCACTATAAATGATAAATAGCAAATAAATTACGTTTATTTATTTGTATGACATGCAGATGTGGCATATTACACGAGTAACACCTGCACAAAAGACAAATCCCTGCCCCGAGGAGCTCACAGCCTAAATTTAGATATAGACAATGGACACTGTTGGGGAAGACAGTGGAGGGAGAGTAACATGAACAAGTATGACAGATACAGATATCTGGGCTTCATTTCAGTTTAACACAATGGCTTGGATCCTTCCCTCCTGTTACTACTGACAGTAAGAGTTTCATCCCTGAAGTGCAAAAGCATTCCCTAAAATGAAGCAACTGTTCTGTGAATATGGCTAAGGACAGAAGGCTGCTGTTTTGGTTTCTGCATCCCAACCATAAGAAGAGAGCAGCAGAACAGATCCCTTGAGGAAAGTTGGAGGGATGGTAACTGGGATTACCACCCATTCCCTGTGTCAAGGAATGATTCTTTATTTATTTCAAAACTAGTCAAGGTGGAAAAAAGTGAAGCAGCAAAGCTGCACAAAGTAAGTTCAATGCATTGCAAAGATAGTATATTTGAACAGATATTTCTTCAGTACCCTCTGTACTGGTCATGGGCTGACAGACAAAATACATAATTGACTTAAAGTCTCACAATATGTTCTTTGTTCTTGTTGTGTGGAACATTGGTGCTCTTTGTGTGGTACTCCTAGAATAAGATGGTGAGAGCAAAGGGAAATAGCATGCATGCAGTACAGGCAGCAGAGGACCAATGTAGCAAACAAACAGCCTATGAGCAGCTGCTGGAAAGGGAGGCAAAGACATTTTAAAGTTTTCCCTAGAGCATTAAAAGCACCTCAGGCCATCCTATGAATCTTTTTTTTTTTACTACTGCATTGAGTTTCCTGGGCCTCCATTCTCCAGGTGTACCATTTCCAAGCTGTAGAGAAACATCAAGGGTTGCGTCTGCACCTGTCAGTTTGGCACCAGCACAAAATTCACAGAGTTTAAAA
The DNA here is from genome assembly GCF_032191835.1 of Heteronotia binoei. NCBI lineage: Eukaryota > Metazoa > Chordata > Lepidosauria > Squamata > Gekkonidae > Heteronotia > Heteronotia binoei. The sequence goes on along the minus strand of NC_083227.1, from coordinate 115,452,809 downwards.
ATTAAACAAGAAAGACAAATGGGGGCGCTTTGCTGTTTTAATATTTAGACACATGGACAGCAGTACCAGTCCTGTTCCCAGCTGCCTTCAGCATCAGGAACTCCCTTATGCAAGTGCTACGGGATCCAACCCCGTCGTACTGTGTAATCTCAATACAGCTTGCCCTGAGGTTTTATTGCAAAGACCCAGTAATAATTCCCCTTCCTTCCCAATGGCTTCCCATACCAACTGTGCATTGTTCTTGAAGTCTTTAAAAATTCCCTTCTGCTAGGTGATTTTCCAGCAGTGATTATTATTTGTTACTTTACACCTCTCTCTCTTCCTTCCTTCCTCCCTCTCTCACAGTAAGTAGAGAATTGGGAGCAGGAAGACCGAAACCTTTTAGAACTTTGGTTGTTAGAGCTATCCCACCACAAGACCTATCAGTCAGAGTGGTAACTTGGCAGAGGAGTTTCTGGGTTTCCTACTGGTGGCAGTTTTTAATAATATATGACAAAGTTGGATATGATTAATCCTGCCTTCATGCAATGTGGGGGATGTCCAGTAGGTTAGTGTTTTCATAGAATTGTTGCTGTCTTCTTGTATAAGCATATTTTTAAGATCTCACTGTACCTGGAAAAGCTTTTCTTTTCTTAAAAAAAGAGTAAATAAAGATGTATGATTCTGTGAGCATAGAAGAGGAAAATATATTTGAGATCTAACTATCTCAATCAAACACAAATTGTTTGGGTACATGTATCCCAGTCTGGTGATTCTTTGCAGAGATGGGAACTCTGGTAAGGGCACCACCTCACTTTTAATTTATGGTCAGTACAGATGACTGGGGAAGGCAATGGCAAACCACCCCGTAAAAAGTCTGCTGTGAAAATGTTGTGAAAGCAACATCACCCCAGAGTCAGAAACGACTGGTGCTTGCACAGGGAACTACCTTTTTTTCACACAAAAAGGCTGTTAGTCAAAGACATGGCCTTCTAAGGAGCAAAGGGAGCATTACCTCCTTTTGAGATATTATTTAATTGTGTGGGCTTTCCAGGAAGGTAAACAAACAAACATTGGTTTAGAAGTTTTATCTGTGCATTCCCCCCCACACACACACACACACCAAGAAAAAGTGTGAGAAATTACTGACTGCTGTCTGGTTTTAGATTCTTTTTTTTTTTCTTGCTGTCTGGTTTTCTTTAAAGGTAGTCCGCTGTGCAACCACTAAGTTGTTATCAACCCATGGGGTGACATCACATCATGACCTTTTCTTGGCAGATTACGGGGTGGTTTGCCATTGCCCTCCCCAGTCATCTACACTTTACCCCCAGTAAGCTGGGTACTCATATTACTGACCTTGGAAGAATGGAAGGCTGAGTCAACCTTGAGCTGGCTACCTGTTTTCTTTATGGTGCTTTTAATGTTTGCATTGTGATTAGCGATAATACAGGCAGGGACCCACAAGACTCACAGTGGGGAATCCTGTGCATTTTGTCTTCCCCTCCCTGGGCTTCCTACTTGCTGGCCAGCCTACCACCTGCAGAGCTGCTGCCAATGGCTGCTTGGCTCACAGGGGGGAGGGCAGCTTCAGCTCCCCCCTCTCCCTCCACCCCATCTACCTGCCCAGCTTTCATCTCTACCTGCCTGACATATGTGGTGGTGACTTCAGCTGTCACCTCCTTCCTTATCACACCTAGAACATGTGGTTCCATCTCTCTTCCATCTTTTTCTTGCCTAGCTGGCTTTGGCAGTGGCAGCTCCTGCTCCTCTGTCCATCTCACAGCCACTCCAAAGGGGATGCATCATCATGTTGCCTGTGCAAGCACAGTGAATATTCCTCTCTCTGAGGGCAGATTTTACATTTTTCTGCAGACCTGGAGAGTGAATCTAATGTGAACTTGGCCCCCATTCTCTGGGTCAATCCATATGAGAGCCAGGTTCACCAATAGATATAGAATATTGTCCTTCTGTACTGTTCCATTTATTGGTTGATTGTTAGCTGCTTTGAAGATTCTGTATTGAGGGAGAAACTCAACAGAAACATGTTAAGCAATATATAAACACATACAGCTTTCCTGTTTGACTGTTAATCCTAGTCTTAGTGCATTGCTTATTAGGAGCCTTTTCATATTACCTTTCTAATCCAGATGTTATCCTTCATTGGGCCGGTTCTGAGTAAAATGATACAGGGATGGGCATTTCACAAAGCAAGTCTCCTTTCATAAAGGGGCCATCCCTAAAGGGCTATGGCCATTTCACACCATGCTACTTCCCCCTCTGTGTGTGAGACCTCCCTCAGCCCTTGTTTGTTTGTTTGTTTTGAAGGTTCTAATGGGAGCACTAAGATGCTAAACTAATACAGCAATTCAGTGTCATAGTGACACCATAAACAGCCATAGCCTCTGAGCCTCATTTACAATTCCCCCTCCCTGATAGCAGCACACATTTCTTTTCTCATTCATTAACTTGAACTAAGGGAACGCCCCGCCCCCCCCCCCCCTTGCTGTCAGGCACATACTAAATGCAGCACACAATTGTTTTCCCACCCTTTTCCCAAAAAGGCAGCGTTCACGCCAACAGTGTTTCATTGGGGGAAGAAGAACAAGAGAGAGACTAAGAGAGAGAAAAACAAAAAGGCTTGGGATAAATTGGATTCCCCCCTCCCCACTTTGCATTGCTGAACTGCAATGAGGGGGGCTCTGGGACGGGAAATTGTAAATGAGGCTGAGAGGTCAGATCACTGTTTTATGGTGTCGCTATGATGCTGAATTACTGTATTAGTTTTAAGTCTTAGCAGTCGCATCAAACCTCTTTTAAAAAGGCATTACAGGAAGTGCTAGGGGGCATTTCACAAAGCACTCCATAGCAATTCAGTGGTGAAAGAAGGATTTGAAACCAGAAGAAAGGCAGTTTTCCTCAACAATGGCTCAGACAAACCTCCTAAACAGAAGACAAGCAGATTTGTCTGAAAAAGCTAAGAATATTCCATTAGCAGTCGGTTACAAAAACGGCTCTGTCTGAAATGACAAAGGGGAAAACATTAGTAACCAGTTGCTAGAACAGAATAGGTAGGCTGTCTGAAAAGGGCCTAGATCTCTATGTGTGGGGATCCACCAAGATTTGAAGGGGAGAGGAAATCTTATTTCTTCTTCCCCTTTCCTGAAAGTCTCCATAGTTTCTTTCCCTTTCCTGCCTCATTCTCATCTTCTCACCCATCAACCAAGAAGAAGAAGAAGAATTGCATATTTATACCCTGCCCTTCTCTCTGAATCAGAGACTCAGAGCGGCTTACAATCTTCTTTATCTTCTCCCCCCATGACAGACATCCTGTGTGGTGGGTGGGATTGAGAAGGCTCTCACAGCAGCTTCCCCTTCAAGGACAACCTCTGCCAGAGCTATGGCTGACCCAGGGCCATTCCAGCAGGTGCAAGCGGAGGAGTGGGGAATCAAACCCGGTTCTCCCAGATAAGAGTCCGCACACTTAACCACTACAGCAAACTGGCACCAAACCAACCTACCTTTATTTGCCCTGACTCTAGTTTTCCCTCCTTTTCTCTCTCTTGTAGCCTCTACCTGAGAAAACTATGGCCAAGTTGCACAGTGGCAACCTCCAAGCCCTGTTTTGCAGTGCAAACGCACATGGGCTCACAAAGGGCTCTTCACTTTCCTGTCTATTCCCATCTCCACACTACTTCTCCCCCCTGCCTTTCCCTGCTAATCCCATATTCTCACCTTTCCCTGCTTCTTTCTCTTCTTCCTATCACACAACCAACCTGTCTTTTTATATGCCTTTGGTTATATTTATAGACATTTACTTCTTTTTATACCCTTTCTGCACAGGTGGGGAGCACAGTGAGGGGAGACAGCTTACATCATTCTGTTCTCCATTTAATCTTCACAACAACCCTGTGAAGTAGGTTAGGCTGAGAACATGTGGCTGACGCCAAGTCACCCAGTGAGCTTCACTGGCTGAATGGAGATTTTAGCCTTGGTATTCCAGATCCTAGTCAGAAACTACTGTTGCCAGTTTGGTCTGTAATGTGGTTAGCAATCTGTAGGTTTAAGAATCTTCACTATGGATTCATATTTTGTTTTAATTAGATAGTCACAGGTTACATGGAACAAACATGCCGTCACCATCACAGATTTTTTTTAAAGTCTTAAACTTCAAGTTTTAAGCTTCAAATCTATGGATTAGCAGTTTTTCTTTGGTCAGTTTTGCATACAAATTCCCTTTTAGCAAGAGACAATTCTGGCCCTATCTTTCCTTCTTTCCAACCCTGCTCAGTATTTCACTGCCAATTGTTGTTGCTGGAAGGAGGTTTTTGCCCAAGAAAAATGACCCATGTGCTTCTCAGCTGCCACAGAGCTTCCCAAGCACCCAGGGACAAGCAATGATGACTAATGGGCTCCACAGGCCTCTGACAGGAACAGTGCCTTCTCCAAACATACCTCAGGCCTGACTCTGGCTGTGATGTCACTCCAGAAAATCTCTATTAAAGTCAATTATGCTGCTGCTGTGGCTTTCAGTGCTACATTTCTCTCACTATGCCTCTGATGAATCACCTGCTAAGACTGAAACATAGCTGCTGGAGGAGGCTTTATCAACACCCTAATCTGGAAGCAAACTGGCACTCATGCCTAACCTGCCAGGCTGAGTATGCAGTCCCACAGTTCTCAAACACACACTACACCAGCCCTCTCAGAAACTGGAGAATACCTTTTCGACACTCTTTCCTCCACATCCTGAGCATGAATCAGCCAGTCAGTCAATGGGGACCCTAAGGCAACTATTTACAAACAATGCCAGCATGTGGATGACACTTTGGGTAATAGATGCATCAATAATAGGAGCCTGGCATTGAAACCCAGCTCAGGATGCCATCTGTTGCTGCAGCTTTCCCAAAAGCCTATTTTGCCCATGTTATGCAGCTCTGTCCTGTCAGTAATTTTTCACAGTTTACTGAACTCAAACAGTAGGATTGTATGTATTTCATAGTCACAGCGAACAAGGGTAGAATTTGCTGCTTGTCATGGAATTTAGCATTGTGAGAGCCACTCTGTGTCTTTTCCTGAAGAGATGAAAGAAAAACTGTACATGACTCGTCTGTGCATGCCCCTGGACATCTTGCAAAGGAAGAGTTCCTCCCTTCATGTGACCTGGAGAATATATAGAGGAGAAGGCATGTGTGACAGACTGCACCTGTTAAAAGCTTTGAAGTGCTGTACAAATAGCTGAAGGACTGTGAAGGGTTAATTCTTCACGGAAACAGAGAGATTGAGTGACAGGCTGCTATAAGTAATCTGATTGGCTAGCATCAGTTGATCAGAGAAAGACTTGAGAGCTGCATACTGATGAGATAGACAGATTTCTGCCTTGACTGAGCTTAGTCCAAGTTTAGCAGAGAGCAGTTTTACTCAAATGGGGGAAAGTTGGCAAGGAAGATTGGGAAGTAGGCAAAGACTCACATTCAGGCCAAAGAAAGGGGATAGATCTTCTAGTAAGAGGATAATTTCCCTACCCAGTCAAACAGAGAGTTAGCTCTGAAGAGTGCAGAGATCCCTAATCTGGTCTGGTTAGAAACTGTCTTGAGAGACCTTAAGAGTCAGCTAAAAACTCAAGAAGAGTCCTGGTGTTTCAAGTGAAAGGGTTTGAGTACTGGAAAGAGTGTATCAGCCGTCTGGAAACCAAAAGAGTGCACTGAACTGTTTGTGAAAATACTGGAACAAAAGCCTCTCAACAGAAAGATTTTAAGTAACTGTGAATAGCTTAAGAAACTCTTATTAGCTTGAAATACAAGAACCAAAGTCTGTGCGTGTAATGAGTTTACCTCAGAGTTACCTATTTTGAGTTATCTCAGAAATTTTCAGCCCCTGATATCACCCGAACTTTCCCCTCTACGTTAAATAAAATATTTTGCTATTTTTGAATTTCATAATGCCTCAAGTACCATTTAAGTTGTTTAAGTTAAAGGGGGCACCTGATCCTTCCCTCAGGATGCTGGACTGAGTCAGCCGTCAAAATATCATACTGTGACAGGGTAGAACAGCCAGAGTTCTTCAACAAAGTAGAAAACATGTTACTAGGGAAGCTCAGTCAGTAAACGGAAAGAAAAACAGGGAAAATCTTGCCTCTGAGGAAGGGAGGTTGATGGGGGCATCTTACAATGCAATTCAGTTTATCATCTATCCATGCCCCTAAGTCAGTGACACTCATCCACTTTGACAGTTCACCTATGGCTCTTCCGAGCATTGTTCCTAACATGCCACCCACCTCACCAGGGTAAATTATCATCTACTGTGGGCCCCAAATAAAACTAAGGTTTTTAAAAAGAAACACAATATGTCCTTGATGTTTATATCAAGGTTAGGCAAGTAGGCGTGAAAAACCTCAGCTTGAGACCCTGGAGAGCCACTGCCAGTCTGAGTAGACAATACTGACTTTGATGGACTGAGGGTCTGATTCAGTATAAGGCAGCTTCATATGTTCATAAGGTTGTGGAGATACAGGGGTTCTGTGTGTGAGGAAGAGTCAATGTATATAGTTGAATTAGGTGGTGGAGCAAGGCAGATTCCAACATGGAACATTCTTGGAGATTTGGGGATGGAATCTGAGGAGGGTGGCTTTTTAGGTGTGGAAGGGGCTCAGCAGTGACACAATGCTGTATGTTTGCTGCTGCAATTTTCTCCAGAGAAACTGATGTTTGTGGTCTGGGAGAACTCTGGCTCTACCTGGAGGCTAGCAAACCTAGTTTTCCTGTGTTTGGGGGGGGGGGGATGACAGCTTTGAAGGATGGACTCTATAGTATTGTATCCCTGCAGAGTTCTTTCTACTCCCCAAACTCCACTCTCCACTCCCAGGAATTTGGATCTCCAGAAATTTCTTAACCTGGAGTTGGCAACACAAGTTGCAAGCCCTTTTCGCTGTTGGTTTTGCTAAAGTTGAATGGAGAGACAATTCCACATGCTATACATAATATACATTATTGTTTGTGTGTGTTTGTGGTTGTACACAGGGTATACAGTAGTCACAAGGCTCTTTTGGTGGATGAGAACTGCTCATGTGGCTCTCCATAAGGAGTGAGTACTGCTGCTCTAAGTAATGTCAGAGCTACACAGGGAACCTCAGCTTTCAGTTAAAGAAATCTAAGAGAGAGAACAGACTTGAGCTGCCCTGAGGACAGGAGGCAGGCGGCTCAAAAAAGTGTGTACACATGCACATCTGCCTGTCATCCCCCTCCCACATGCAGCTCATCTGGGGCCAGAGTGAAGCTGCCTCAAAAAGGCAGCACTTACAAAGTGGTGCCTAAATTCTGAGGCAGCTCCTAGGCGCTTCCCCGGCCATCTAGACAGCTGGGAAGCGCCCGGGGAGTGGCCGAGAGGTGCACGTGTGCTCTGGAAGCTCCTCCAGAGTGTATGCAGCTGATCCCTGTTCTGGGGGTGGGCCACATGCCATCTGGAGGCTCCCGGCCACTCCTTTTCTGGCTGGCTTACTTCCAGGGTGGCTTGATGCCGCCCTGAGCCGGCCGACTGTTTTCGGCCTAAGTGTCATGTTTCCAGTAAACTCTCTGCTAATGCAATCCCAAGTATGTATACTCAGAAGTAGGGTTGCCAAGTCCAATTTAAGAAATATCTGGGGACTTTGGGGGTGAAGCAAGGAGACATTAGGGGTGGAGCCAAGTTCAAGGCTGTAACAAGCATAATTGAACTCCAAAGGGAGTTCTAGCCATCACATTTAAAGGGACGGCACACCTTTTCAATGCCTTCCTTCCATATGAAATAATGAAGGATACGGGCACTTTCTTTTGGGGCTCATAGAATTGTACCCCCTGGTCCAATCTTTTTGAAACTTGGGGGGTATTTTGTGGAGAGGCACTAGATGCTTTACTGAAAATTCAGTGCCTCTACCTCAAAAAACAGCAACCCCCCCCCCCCGAAGCCCCAGATACCCGCAGATCAATTTGCCATTATTTTCTATGGGAATAAATCTCCCTAGGGAATAACAAAGTTCCCAGCAGACATTTCCCTCCCCTCCCCCTGCTTTCTGACGACCCTGAAGCGGGGGGGAGGGCCTCCAAACCGAGGGATCCCCTGCTCCCACCTGTGGATTGGCAACCCTACTCAGCAGTAACACCCATTGAGTTTAGTGGGGCTCCCTCCTAAGTGTGCTTGGGTTGGCAGCCCAAGTGAATCACATTCCTGTCCCTCTTAAAATTACTCTGTGATGATTTTCAATACTCACAAAATAGGTCCTGACCTGGATAGTTTGTCAGATTGCGGAAGCTAAGCACTTGGCAGGTACTTGGATGGGAGATCTTCTTGAAATACCAGCAGTTGAGAGGCAGAGGCAGGCTTTATTCAGCCACCTCCCTAAATATCCTCCATGTCCCCAATAGGGATCAGTCACCAGAGGTTCCCATGACTTTCAGATGCACACACACACATGCACACATACACTCACACACATTTAAAAAACATTCACAAAGTAGCAGTTGTCTGACCAGATTACAAGCTGCTAACCCACAATTTATCTGCTACCACCATCTCTTTGTATATGAGGCAGAAGGGTAATTGTGTGCTTTGACTGCTATCAGAACAGCAGGACTTTTTTTGAGCAGGAATGCACAGGAACTCAGTTCCGGCTGGTTTGGTGTCAGGGGTGTGGCCTAACATGCAAATGAGTTTGTAGAAAAAGCCCTTTGAGAAACAATGGTGATGTCGGGGGGGGGGGTGACCTAATATGCAAATGAGTTCCTGATGGGCTTTTTCTACAAAAAAAAAGCCCTGAGAGAAGTATCGTTTATATGGTTCTAAATGTATATATTATATGGTACTAAATGTATATATTACGTAGCTGATTTCCTAAGCCAACTACCATCTATCGCTGTATGAAACCAAGAACAAACGTTTTTTGGAAGAGAGGAGACAGGTGGCAACCCATCTCCAGCAGTATAAAAAAAAAATCAGTTGCTCATGAAGAGCAGGCCCAAAAGACTAGCTGACCCTGTGCAAAGCCATACTGTGAAGTCCAGTTTCTCACAACCAGAAAACTTTTTTCTCATCTGAAAACACTCACAGAGATAGCACTCTATAAACCACATCACATCCTGTTAACCTTGAAAGCTTATTATAAAGCATCTATAATAATAATTCTCCTGTCACACTGGCAAATCTGACCATCCTGATTGGTTGGGGGTTGGTGGGCCTGTGGGATATCAGCCTTTGACCTGTCAAACTATCAATCAAGAGAACTTGCATGCCATTGGTTGAGTCTCCTCCACTCTCCCACCCAAGTGGCTGTTGCTAGCCGGCAAAGCTGATTCTGTCAATAAAAGGCAACCAATCTTAGTTTTGGCAGTTACTGTGGGAACACACTATTAGCCCAGCACACGTTGGTCACCGTCTCTGGCTTCCCATTAGCTGACTTCCCTGCCCGCATCAACTGCAGGCCCAGGAATGCTGAATAAACTGCCAAAAGCAGTCTTACCTCAGGGACAGCCACATTTCCAACTCTTCTCTGTATCTTTTCCATCAACTGGCATCAGAAAGGGCTGCAGAGCTATTGTGGCCTCGCAAAAGGCCTCCCAACACATGCGGCCTCCAAAGGCCACAGAAATAGCCAGGGAGGCCCAGCCCAGCTGGGAGTAGGCTTGCCAATCCCCAGGTCCCAGTGGGGGTTCTCCCACTTTCCCAGGCTCCTTCCCGCTCCCAGTCAGCTGGCAGGTGGGGGGAAGCTCCGCCCCCACAGCCACCATGTGCCTGTCCACCTCCAGAGGCTTCAGACTCCACTTGGAAAGGCCTCTTCGGATGGTGGGTCTGTGTCTTTAAGGCTGAATGGGGGCGGGGGGAACAGGCAGAAGAACATGGCTGCTCTCAGTGGCTGTGAAAGCAGCCCAGCCCCTCTGTTGGTTGCATGATCTTTTCAGAGGTTGTTTGCATAGAAAAGCAAAACTTGAACCTTTGGTTGCTCTGTGTTACTTTGAAGAAGTTGGAAGTTCAGCAGCTCATGAGTAGAGATGCCAATCCCTAGGTGGGAGCAGGCCCTCCCCTGCTTCAGAGTTTCAGAAAGGGTGGGGGAAGGGAAATGTCTGCTGGGCACTTCATTATTCCCTATGGAGATCAATTCCCATAGGGTATAATGGAGAATTGATCTGGGGGTATCTGGGGCTCTGGAGGGGGTGTTTTTTGAGGTAGAAACATCAGATTTTCAGCATAGCATGTGATGGCTCTCCTCAAAATGATCTCCAAGTTTCAACAAGATTGGACCAGGGGGTCCAATTCTATGAGCCCCAAAAGAAGGTGTCCCTATCCTTCATTATTTCTAAAGTAGGGAAGCCATTTAAAAGGTGTGCAGTGATGGCCAGAACTCCCTTTGGAGTTCAATTGTACTTGTCAAAACTTTGCTTATGGCCCCACCCCCAATGTCTACTGGCTCCACCCACAAAGTCCCCAGATATTTCTTGAATTGGACTTGGCAACCCTAGCTGGGAGTGTTTCCTTAGCGCCCTTTCAGCCCTGGTCCCAACTTGGTGGAACTCGCTATCTAGTGAGACCTAGGCCCTGTGAGATTTGAAACGATTTCACAGAGACTGTAGGACAGAGATGTTCCACCATGCTTTTGCATAAGGACAGCAATGATTGCCGTGCTGGCACTTTTCTCCTCTGCCCGTTTAAGGGGTCCTTCCCTGCCCCCCATGCAATGTCTGGAAATCTGATCAACAGCACTTTAATAAGGTGTCATCAGGGTTTGTAATCATTAAGCTGAAATAATAATAATAAGATGAAGAAGATGGTTCTCTTCCTAGGTGTCCCTTACTTACAGATACCATCTGTAATATACCAGTTTCTATTGAATATCTATAGTTTTATTATTGTAAAGTTAATTTTTTAACTATTTTATCATGTTTTAACCCACCCTGAGCCCTACTGTGCAAGAAAGGGTGGGATAGAAAGCAAATAAATAAATAAATTCATGTTGCTCCTGTTAATAGTTTCCCTACGTTTTGCTGCAATGGGAACCATATGTATAGTACCTTGGCGTGACTTCATTCTCTCCATAGCAGCAGCACCATCCCCAAGGTTAGTCACTAAGAGAACAATCCTAAGCAAGTCTTCTCAGAATCCTACAGAGATCTATTCAACTGGGGCTTACTTCTAGAAAAGCATCCTCAGTTAGGATTGCACAGTTAATAACAGTGGGGTTAAAGCAGCTGCTGAAGAATTACTTTGCTAGGAAAGTAACTACCCATTAGCCCCTGTTTGTGAAGCTGTAGCCTTCCTGCCTAAGGCTTTCTTCTCACATATCCTGCAGAACAGCTTGCTTTGTTCTGGGAAGTGCACACATTAGCAGCTGTTCCTGCTGAACTAGGTGTCTTCCTGTGAGCAAACAAAAATACTGTGTGCAGGTTATTAAACGTTTCTGTGCCACTTTTAAAAAATGTATTTTTGTTTTATGTTCTTTAGTAGGTAAACACATGCTATCAGTTTCTTTAATTATGAATAAACATATAAATTCAAAATCAAGCTAAGCAAGATTAGTCACTCAACCAGAAAATAAGTCACTCAACTAACCAATTGTCTGCAACATTATCTTGTTGCACAGTGCCAGGTGTGTGAAATATAAGGTTATGCTGCTCTATGATTTGCTTTTGGACAGACATATGAAGTTGGCTTGTGTGATGGAAACCTGGATGGATGAAGTGAGTGGTCTTTTATGTCAAATGCTGACAGTTTGAAACATGGCCTTTTGTCAACTCCAAGCTGGGGGAGGATAGTTACAATAGTCCACTATTAGTCTGTCTTTTTCCATGGATAACCAGTACAGACAGTTGCCAGTTTTGATTGTATGTAGGGCTTTTGAGACACCAGGAGATAGATTGGCAATAGTACTCCATCCACCTAGCTTGCTTGTCAGTGCCTTGTCCAAGCTGATGAAAATGGTCTCATATCAGGCATTGAATGTACCTATGTTGATAATACTGGGAGACTTCAGTATTCATGCCAGTTCCACTTTGTCAGGTTGTAATCAGGACTTCATGGCTGCCATGGCATTTAGGGAACTATTCTAAAATGTTTTGGATCCAGCACCTGGAAAAGAAGTTAAAACTGGATTTATTTTTCTGCACTGGGCAATCTGGTAAAGCATGAGTGTCAAACATACGGCCTGTGGGCCAGATCAGGCCTGCAGAGGGCTCCAATCAGGTCCTCCAGCAACTGGCTGTCATCTGCTTCATTTTCCCTTGCCTGCTTTTTTCAGTCACCATTTTGTGTTTCTCCCCAGATAAGCCAGAACAGCAAAGCAGTCTTTCCCTCTCCCCCATCCCTTTTCCCAGGAGGAACAGCCTCAACCAATAAGGGAGCTTGGCTCTATAGCTCTGCTGGTTGATTAAGTTTGCCAGGCTCAATTAATCACTTTGCAGAGCTACTGAGATAAGCCTCTCTTCCTTCTAATGAATGGCTGAGGCTCCTCCCCCTCCTGCCCTGGGGAAGGAAAGAAAGAGCCAGAGTTTCCTTTGCCCAGTCCCCACCATCAGGAGAGCTACAAAGAATGCTTTTAAGACTAGCAACGTTTTAGTGAAGGTATGAGCTTTTAGCCTTGATACAGAGAGAGATTGAGAGAGAGAGATTTGTTGAGCTTGTAACTGGGTTCCCCTCCTCTTTTTCACTGTACTCATGCCCTCCAGTCTTTCTCAATAGGAAAGCATGTGAACTATTTAGAAGAGAAATATCAGCATTAGGCTGAGAGTGTTACACCCCAGGTTTACCCAGCAAATTTTCCTTGGTTTTTCTTTAACATTTTCCTTTGATTGGGGGTCTTGAATTTAGACTTCCCAGATAGTAGACTGACACTGACCACTGTACATGGCTGTCTCTCTGTTCTTGTAGTTGTTGTTGTTTTTTTTGGGGGGGGGGGAGGGGGGAGTTGTATTTTTTTTTAGTTGTAGTCATTTTTCTGGGGAAAATTATAGTTTTGTAGACAAGCACATAGCCCTCAGTCTGTGCCATGGTACCTTCACATGTTCTTGACTAGTATGTGAAGCAGCTTCTGTACAAAAGTTCAAAATGCCCAGGTGCTTCATGTTCCTCTGGGTCTTAGGCTCAAAGCATTGACCATGAGATGCCTGTAATGAATGTCAATGAATCAAAAGTAGGTTTGCAACTTACGGATGTGCACACCTGAACAGCACATATTCAAGACAGGTACAGCACAGACATTGTCTGCAGTTTTTGATGCAATAATTCATTATCAGAGACTGTAAAACAAAATATTGCAAACGTTTTATTTTAAATAAAAAAAATCTTTGTCTGTGCCCTTCATAAAGTTGATATGTCTGCTACCTGACATTACATTTTATGATACACATGGCTCAGCCCAACAAGGTCTCATTTATGTCAAATCCGGCCCACATAACAAATGAGTTTGGCACCCCTGTGGTAAAGGAACTGAGCTGGCATCCAGATCATTATTTGCTGTGGGAACATTTGGGACTGGCCCTTCCTCCATTCACAAGCATAAGATGGTTCACCTCCAGAGACTTATGGGTTCAATTGTTTATAGAATGATCTATGGGATTTTGGGTGACCCTGTGGAGACCCGCTTAAGGGCCTAGAATGTCAAATTTTCTGAGGACATCGGACAGACTTGCTCTTCAGCACCCTTTCCCCATCTAGATGTGTTCCCCCAACCATGGTTAATCCATGATCTGGAAGACTGGGAAAGGATTGAACTAGAGCATAACTAGCAGAACACTTGTGCCTTATCAGACTGAGCACACCATAGAGCCCATCAGAAGGCCTAGGAGCTGATGGTGCTGAAGGTGAAGAAGTTTAGTTTTTGTATGCTGTTGTAGTTTTATCCTGTCTTTATGTAACTTTCTTCTTTTCAAGCATGTTGTTAGCCTGTTTGAGCTGTTTATGGAAAGATAGGATGTAGAGTTTTAAATAAATAAAATAAACCCTTACAGTTCTGATCTTTATATCACAAAAAGAATATAGTAGCACTAGAAAAGAACAAGCAAAATGGTCAAGAAGTTGGAGCACCTTCCATTCAAAGAAATACTAAGGAGTATCTTAGAGAAAAAATACTAGTACAATTCCATGCAGAGTTAAGAATCAAAACCCATTGATTTCAGTGGACTTAAACAGGATTAACTCTGCACAGGATTACACTGGAAGTGTGGGGGGGGACATGATAGTGGTTTGTAAAGTTATGCATGAGCTGGAGAAAGTGAATATGAATAGCCTTTTCTGCCAGGAGGAACCCAATGAAGTTGATGGGCAATAGTCTCTGAGCAAACATAATGGTACTACTTTATTGAAAGTGCAGTTAACATGGAATTCACTGCTGAAGTGTAATGATGACCACTAGTTTAGTTGGCATTAAAAGGGAAAACTTATGGAAGGTATGTCCCTTAATGTCTGTTAGGTAAATGAAACCCTCGTATTCAGAGGCAGTCTCCCCACCCCATCCAAATACTAGTACAGCATCCAGGGGAGCTGGCTGGCCACTGACTGGTCAAACAGAATGGTATGCCAATACCTAGCTGGGACCAAAAACAAAGACTGTGCTCAAAGAAAACACAATATCAGTATATTGGAAATAAATTCTCACAACAATAAATTTTCAAATTCTCACATAATTCAATTGCAGGAGGTCAAGAAAAACATCCAGGAGTGGAGCCACAGATTCTCAGTCCTTAAAACAGAGAACCTTCTCAGTTCATAAATCCAAGATATAGGTCCAATCCCTTTAGGATCGGCTTGAAGGGGTTATGTCCTTTTACGTGACTGCCAGCTTGTGACAGATCACGTTTTGCAGATAGCAGCTTCTTCCATAAGCCGATTTACAAATCCCACTGCACAGGAAAATTCAAAACTCGACGTTTTAAAGCGTCTTTCCAGAGCCACAGCTTTTGCTCTTTCCAGCTGTGGCTCTGGAAAGATGTAGGTTGGAATCCCTGGAGATTTTGGGTGTGGAGGCAGGGTTTGGGGTGGGGAGGGACCTCTTCAAGGTGTAATACTGTAACAGTCTACCTTCCAAAGCAGCCATTTTCTCTGGAAGAACTGACCTCTGTCATCTGGAGATAAGTTGTAATTCTGGGAGATCTCCAGGTGCCACCTGAAGGTTAGCCACAAAAGATAATCACCATGAAATAAATAACACAACATTAGTATATTATAATATAGTGGGTTCTTAGGCATTGAAGAGGCAAGGTGATAGTGATAACAAGCTCTTTATTGAGTACAGCATGGTAAATGGCTGCACTAACTGAATTGGCAAATGGGGCCTACTGGGCTGACTATATACAACACTGGGTTCCCATGCTAGCATGTTATTGGGTCATTCAAACCAGCAGGGGACCTGTGATTGGAGCGGGGCAGTTTGGATTTGGATCCTACTGCCCATTGTTCCCAAGTCCCCAAGCTCAGTCCTTCAGGCTCCAATGAGCCAGGCAGGAACACCATTGATGCAGCATTGACTTTCATACATAACAATTATGATTATTATTTTTCTAACGTATAAACTCTAGTTATTATATCTCCCAATATGAACATCAGCAATCAATTATGTTATCAATTGCACAGCCCACATCAATTTCAGTCCAAGTTGTGAATTTAAGCAGCCCCTTAAAGTGCAAGTGCCTTCTCAACCTCTCAAAAGAGCAGGCAAAAAGTGCTTGTGCTGATCCTATGAATGCTTGAATAAACTGCTTGCAAAATGTCCTGTCAATTTCATGTGGTTATTCCAGTATTATGATCAGGGGGGTTTTTTTAGCAGGAACGCACAGGAACACAGTCCCGGCTGGCTTGGCATCAGGGGTGTGTGGCCTAATATGTAAATGAGCTCCTGCTGAGCTTTTTCTACCCCAAAGCCTTGTGTAAAACAATGGTGATATCCAGGCCCGGCACTATGGGTTCTGCTGCTCCCAGCAGACCCCCGCGCTGCTTTCCCCTGCACCGCCTGGCCGCTTTCAAGGCAAAAGCAGCCATTGCACTCTTTGGAGGCTTCCTTGGAAGCATGCAAATAGCACGGTGTTTTAGCAGCGCCTGGCTGCTTTCAAGTTGAAAGTGGCCAAGCGGCAGCTTCATGGGAAAGTACCGCTCAGCTGCTTTCAACCCAAAAGCGGCTGGGTGCCGCTAAAATACCATGCTATTCAGAGGCTTCCAAGGAAGCCTCCAAAGAGCGCGGTGGCAGCTTTTGCCTTGAAAGCAGTCAGGTGGCGCTAAAACACCATGTTCTTTGGAGGCTTCTAAGGAAGTAAGGGGTGCCTGGGGGTGCCCCTAGGTGGGGTAGTGCCCTAGGCAGCTGCCTACCCCGTCTACTCCCACACGCCGGCCCTGGTGATATGGGGGGTGGCCTAATATGCAAATAAGTTCCTGCTGGGCGTTTTCTGCAACAAAAGCCCCGATTATGATTATGTGTGACTCTTTCTTTAGCCTGGAGGTTGGCAACCTTGTAGTTGTTCAGACGTCAGCCATCAGTGCTGTGGGGTGATTATGCTATAGCCTGCTGAAGTTCAGAGCTAGGTGAGCAAGAAACTATTCATCTTGCCCTGGAGATCAACTGTCTCACACTGTAGGTGGAGAGGAACTTGTTTATTCTCTTCCCCCAATGATCTTTCATAGTCCCCAGCTCGTAATAGCTGATTTCCAAATCTTTAACATCCCCATTCCCCTGGACCATATTGCACTACTAATTATTTAGCAGTAGACAAAATGGTATAGGCAAGGACTTTCAGGAATTGCTGTCGATATTGAAAATAGCTGCTTGTAGACTACAGAGTATAATATTATACCTAATGGTTTCTCTGATTTTCTTTTCTCTTTGTTTAAAGCAAAAGCATCAGTCCTTTTGTCCCCTGTCCTTTCAGGAATTGTGGTTCACATTGGAAATAGCTGGTTGTAGAGTCCTTTATCCTTTCATCTACCATTTTAAAAAAAATCAATGTTTTTCTCATTAATTCTCATAGTGATCCCAGGAGAAAATACAAGAGGTAGCAAAAAGGGTGAAATTGGGTAATGCAGTTTTGCTAGTCTGTAAGATGTTTACACATTTGTCTAGCAAGTTGGCAATGGAGGGGGGAAAGAAGCAAAATACAAATTGTTTTCAGTAAACATTTCAGACCTGGAAACTCACAACCTTTTGACCTTGTGGAAGTTTGCTTCCAAAATACATATATATCATTTGAAGATGTCTGTGCCCTTACTATGCTGCTATATTTCTCTCATCTCTTTCACTGTTGTGCTGATTGTGTGCATAGATTCTGAATCTCACTGTGAGGGTAAACCATGAAATGTGTGTTTTATAGAAGTAACAGTATGAAATGCTCATCTACCTTATAAAACATTTAGAAGAGAGTATTTGCTTTTTCTGCAAACATATTTATATATGTTTCTTCTGGGAAACTTCTGGGAAAGAAATGCCTTCTTTTTGACCCAGGTTTTTAGCAATAGAATAATTAACAGGCATTCTCACATTCTGACATGTTAGATGGACATCTGACAGCAATGCTGATCTTGTGAACTTAGGGGGAGGTGTTTGTGAAGTTCCTGCATTGTGCGGGGGGTTGGACTAGATGACCCTTTGGACCCTTCCAACTCTATGATTCTAGGTTGAGGGGATTACACCCTTTCCCCCCATTTTTTTCAAATGACATCAACCCCTTTCCTTTGATCTGCGAGTCCTGGTCAGCTAAATCAGCCACAATATGAGCCATTTCATTTTTCTTTATTGGCTAATAGTAGCTCCAGGAAGAGTAGTTTCTCCCATGCAAGATATATGGTGGAAAGTGTATAAAACTCTTAATCTGTGCAATAGCTGTGGTCCAACCCAGGAGGCTCAGAGGCTGTTTAATATTTAAAAAATATGTTGGCACTCCTGTGTACCATTTAGCCCTAAGATCTAACAAGAAAAATAATGTAGGGATAAAAATTAATGTGACTGTAACAGTGCAATCCTAAACACAGTTAGACCCTTCTAACCCCATCAAAGTCAATGGATTTAGAAGGGTATAACTTTGGGCAAAATCACATGAGAGATTTGACCCGACCCAGCCATGCCTCCCATCTGGATTTAATGTGTTTGATCACATGAGCGCATCTGCCTCCCAAGTTCCGCCTGTACCTATCTCGTCTCAGGATGGGCGGGGACCAGATTAAGTATCTACCAGGAACTTCCAGGTATCAAACCGCTAAATCATATGTATGGCACATTTCCTGGCTATCTGAATGGCCGGGCATGCACTGCACCCACCCCACACCTTCCTGGCATGCTCATGAGAAGTCTGAAAACTCTTATTGTGCATTTGCAGCTGGTGCCTCTCCCGGCAGCAGGGCAGGGGCTGTGTGAATGCCAGGGCACATATAAAAGACAACCGACTTTTTCAGAGCCAGGATAACACTGCGCCTAGTCTCCACTGTGATTGCACATCCTCAGTTTAGGATTGTGATTTGTTCCTAAATCTATGCCTAGAATGTAGACTTTAAGCACAGATTCAGTGGTAATGTTCCATGTGAAAGGGTTTCAGTTCTGACAATCCATCAGTCAGTCTTTTGTATATTTCAGTGTTTTTTAAAAAAAAAATTGATGGGATTTTTATCCTTCCCATCCCGCCAAAGCAGGCTTACGGTGGGTTATAAGCATAAATAAATTACAATATCACAATACAAGCATAAAATGCACCATATACAACATACAATTTGTAAAACAGCAAGATAGCTCTGTCTCCCTGAGTCTGCTCACTAATGTTCAAATTTCAAAATTAATTCATAATGATATAAGTCCTGTGAGCAGATGAGAACAAGTCTGGGCTGATTTACAGCAGATTTACAGCAATTTTTGTACACCAAAGACTACTTTTACAAAGCAATACGTGATTTGCCTATCTTGGTGAGACAGGCATCATTCCAGATATCAAAACATTGGCTTGGATACCAATTGGAGGCAGGTTTGGAGGATGCAAGTTCAAGGAAAACATTCAGTGACCACCTCCTGCTCCTGGAAAAGGTTGTTGTTGGACTCCAGCCATTAACTGTATTGAGAACCTGTTATGTCTTTATTAGATAATGAATAGATGTATCAGTTAAAGCCTAGCCAGTGAATCTGCTAAACACATTTATTCATACAAAAGACCCAGACTAAAGCAGATACATTAGATGATAAATTTAATGAAAGAAATTTAAATAAAACTCTACTGCTATTATAGTTCTGCATAGCATTACAGATGTACAAGGCACTTTACAGTGCCAAAAAGATAGATCTTTGCTCCAAGGATTTAAACTCTACAGTTCAACGGCATGGATGCAATGAAGGAAGAAATAGCAAAAGAAGAAATAGAAAAGCAAGAACAAGGGGATAAATAAGCACCCATATACAATTCCATGTCTTTAGACTTGGTGTTTTTTCCCCCCAGGGGTGGGGGAAAGATGGCAGTCTTCAGGTAAACAGATGCCTTGCAGCTCTTGAAGGACTTACTGTACAATCCTAGGCACACCCTTCTGGATCCATTGAAGTCCATAGAATTAGAAGGTCTTTAGGATTGCACTGTTAATAAAGTTTTGTTTTGCCACAAGACTCCTGTTTATTTTGTGCTGAAGCAGGCTAACAGGGTTGCTCCTCTGAAACTGTTGCAGTCTTCATGGTGGCTGTTGAAGGATTCCTAGTTGGTGGACATCTGCACACAACTGGAATATCATTCCAGTTGCAGTGTTTATTAACTCTTGTATTTATATGCTAATTTGCTGCCATTCACAGATCCCGCCAACTGCTTTAATTTAATCTCAGCTATACTTACCATCAGTTACTTATGCATCTTGACTCTAACTAGCCCTTCCTGGCAGCTATCTCCCCACCACCACCGCTCCCCAAGGCTTGAAGAAAACTATTTCAGTGTATCTGATGAAGTATGTATGCTCATGAAGGCTTATACCAAGAATTAAACTTTGTTGGTCTTAAAGGTGCCACTGAACTTAAACTTTGCAGACAACCACATTTTGTATATTTTGGGAGGAGATTTGTTGAAGTAGTTTGAATGAGGTTCATGTGGTAAAAGATTGATGCAGTTTGTTGTCACTCCTCTTTCTGCAGAAAAAGAGCTCCAGTATAAACACAATTTTTAAAATGAAGGGCTACAAATATAATGCTGGGAAATGGATGACAGATCTTCCCAGCAATTCTAAAAATGTCTAGTAGCTGCCATGCAAAGGTCCTATTAGGGTCCCAGCTGGAATGTAGATTTAACTTTTCCCCTCCCGATCCATTTCACCAATCAAAACTCGCTCATCCTATGGTAATGTCCGGACCGGGTCTACATGTTTTTTGAGGATGGGCAAAATTAAAAAATGAGTCCCCCTTATGAGCCATTCTATCTTATGATCTCATAGAATACAATGGACTCCATACCTAATTCGGCGCCCACCCTCTGTTGGTGCCCAGGGCAAGCACCCCCCTCTGCCGCCCCTAGATCCGACCCTGGGTAATGTTGGAAAGGAAACATTTGACTGTGTCATTTTCCATCTGTCTTCCTTTCTAGGATTAATAATGGCATGGGCTGGGTGGAGTGTCACTTTGAATTTGCAATATTTGCCATGTAGGGCTGGAAGGGTTAGCACCATAGTTTCCCATCCATCCTCACTCATGCCATTGCTCCGATCTGAATTAGAGCTTTGTGAAGCAGTCTTTTTTTAAAAAATAATGTGTTTGTCTTCTGTTTTGGCCCTAAGTTTGGACAAAAGGAATTCTCACAAAAGAAACCTTACTGAGTGCCAGCCAAATTCAATGTACATTTTTAAATCTTTTCCATCATATAATTTTAAGTGCTACTTACATTATGTCTTTTTGTACATTTGCTGTCATGATGCGATGTCACCCCAGAGTTGGAAATGACTGGTGCTTGCACAGAGGACTCTACTTTTACCTTTAGCAGCCCGGTGGTACAGAGTGGTAAAGCTGCGGTACTGCAGTCCTAAACTCTACTCACAACCTGAGCAATCCTGGCGGAAGCTGGGTTCAGATAGCCAGCTTGAGGTTGACTCCACCTTCCATCCTTTCAAGGTCAGTAAAATTAGTACCCAGTTTGCTGTTGGGGGAAGTGTAGATGACTGGGGAAGGCAATGGCAAACCACCCCGTAAAAAGTCTGCCGTGAAAACGTCATGATGCAACGTCGCCCCAGAGTCGGAAATGACTGGTGCTTGCACAGGGGACTACCTTTTTAATATTTGCTATATTTTGAAAATCATAACTTTGAGGGCCACCTGGCAGATTAACATATGGTGGATTTAAGAAACGAAAGAAAATACTCAGCATGCAACAGGTAATTAGTCCTTGGATTTCATTGCCCTGGAGGCCAGTTCCCAGAGGACACACTCCATCAAGAGCTGCTTGAGTCCTGCATAATTCATGTACAGCAACTGTTACTAGTCACCACTAGAAGCCAGGGACTGGCATTGTTCTATGATGGCAGTTCTTAAGATTTTTAAGATGTCTCGTTTCCCTTGTTTGTCAATGTGATGTGAATGAGACAATTTGGGGAAAGTGTTTTGAGCAAAATGGCAATGACTTATTTAATTAATTTAAAATTTATATCCTACCTTTCCTCTTTATAGCCCACCTTATTAACACCAAGTAACTAATAGATTAGAGGCTTGAACACACCTTTTGCAGGATTGGATTTGTCATTCTGTTTCAGTTACTTATTCTTCTGTTATCCTAGAGAAGGAATGGCCAACTTTTATCTTCCTGAGGGCTTCTCTGTTCAAGGCAGTGATTCAAAGAATCAGATGTATATTTTACAGCACAAACCAATTCCCTCTTTAGTGGTCAGGTTTCAGGATAAACATTATAAAGAGCGGCTCTGTGGCACACAGTGGTAAGGCAGCAGTACTGCAGATCTGTGGTCTGAACTCTCTGCTCACGACCTGAGTTCAGTTCCGGCAGAAGCTGGATTCAGGTAGCTGGCTCAAGGTTGACTCAGCCTTCCATCCTTCCGAGGTCGGTAAAATGAGTACCCAGCTTGCTGGGGGAAAGTGTAGATGACTGGGGAAGGCAATAGCAAACCACCCCATAAAAAGTCTGCTGTGAAAACATGAAAGCAACGTTACCCCGGAGTCGGAAACGACTGGTGCTTGCACAGGGGACCTTTCCTTTCCTTCATGATATAAGTGGTGGCATTTAAAGCTTCTGATATAATAGCACATTCTTCAGGCAGAGCATTCTGTGCAGATATGCATATGACCCTAGCAACATATGCATGTTATAAAATCAGAAAATAATGCAACAATAAAGTATGAGAGTAATTCCAGAGGGGCTGCCATATTAGTCTATTGCACTACATTGCATCTTGAAGAAGTGGGCTCTCACCCATAAAAGTTTATGCTAGAATGAAATGTTGGCAGTCTTTAAAGTTGTTATGGGCCATAGTATGGACACCTCATAATCAGACAAAGGGGTCACAGACTTAGATGAGGAGGAGGGTGAGCTCCAGTCCAGACACTAACACAGAAGGAGGCAGTTGAGAAATCTCCAGGAGCCCCCTTAGATATGTAGGAGGAGCCCCAGTAGTCTGAGTCAATTCTCTCTTCTTGGGATACAGCCCTGCCTTCTAACTCAGACTTGGACCATGAACCCTCTGAGTTCACTGCAGCACCAGAGACTTCTCCCCAAGTGACTCTCAAGACCCACAAAGCCAAGAACTAACCCAACCCCACAGGAGTGCTTACCAATATAACCAGGTATGGCTGCTTTAAAAGCCTTTGGAATTCGGTTATGCTTGTCAGCCTTGATCTTGGCTCCACCCCCAGAGTCCCCAGATATTTGTTGAATTGGACTTGGCAACCCTAGTTCTTGATCAATGTTCTTTAGCCTTGAGCAGGACCACAAGACTCCTGTTTTGTTTTGTTTTTTAAGAAAAAGTATGGGAAAACAATCTAAACATGTTTCTGTTATGTGCAAGTGAAATTGTGGGCTAACTTTTTGTCATATTACAAACTGTTCAAAATTGTTGGATTCAACCTCCAGGTTACTTGCTTGCCAACCCTACCCTAGAAATAGGCTGCATTCTCACACAACCTTAATGGTTAGATGTTTCTGTTTCAGAATATGCTCTTGGAAACAATTCTAATTGCAGGCAAATTCAGTGTGCCACTGCTTCTCTTATTAGTCTTCTGCTATAGGGAGAGACAGAGCAATTCTCACATATATAATCCCCATTCCAATGTAATAAATTTGACCTCTCCTTGCATGTGATTGGGTGTTGATGTTGTTTTCTCCCTTCCATAAAACAGAGTTATAAATGCTGAAGATTGGACTTCTCTGATATCATTCTGTTCATGCAATTGTTCTTGGAGTCCCCCCCCTCCCAGATTGATATTTGATGCAGCTCCAATTTGGGTGCACAAACAGATGCAATCAGATTTCTTTTGTCTCTTGAGCCTGCCTATTGTTATCACTCTGATAAATCACAAATAGTGTGGCTGACTAGATGGCAGTTTTCTGTTTTCACTATTAGCAGGCAATAACATTTTAATAGAGAAACACAGAGCCAGAGAAATTTAGAGAAATATATATATTTCAAAGCTCAGCTTTTAATTACTGATGCAGCTTTTTCTCTTCTGCAGTGAAGGGAGACAACGCAGATTGGGACTGCGTTGGCAGGATCTGAAATTAGTTGGGAATTTTTTTGTCAGTATTTGAAAAGTCCAAGGAGTGATCAGGGTAATCTGTTGTTTGTCCATAGGCTTGGGAAACAGTGTTAAGCTCAGCTTTTGTGAAGCAATGATTTTGAAAAGTACATGAAGAGACTGGTGCACTGGGTTAGAACTGAGGTGAATTACTGTGACCACGGATGAGTAGCTGTGAGCCAGTGTTTGTGCAGCTCTGCTCCTGAGCTTGGCCAATTCTGTCTTTTCAAATTCCATGCAGAACAAAACTTTCATACTCAACTCACACCCTGGCCAAAAGTAATCTCATAATGACCCTTTTGGGTGGTAGTGCCCAAGAAACATGATAGTAGCCCCTTGTGTTCAGACTTCAGGTTGTACAAAATCCCTCCTGTCTCCTCTCCCTGCACTCCTCAAAATGTTGGCGTCTGCTTTAGATCACTGTCCAGTAATTAGCATCAGAAAGCTCCTCTGTCTTCTCAAGGGCTCCCATTAGGGAGGTACTACTCTCCTGGGCCTCTTTGCCTAGTGCTTTGTTGTTCCTTAATAAGTCTCAGTATTGATGTTTTATCTATGCCAGTAAGTTCAAGGTGTATGGAAGGGCATATATGAATGTTTATTTAAAGATGTGCACACTTGTATAGGATCTCTAGGCCTCTGTATATGTCAGGATGCAGGAAAGGTAAGCGGCAGAGCAGAGGTTCCCAACATGGTGCCGCGAATGGCTTTCTTGGTGCTTATCAAGAATTTTTAGAATGTGGGTGGGGCCATATGGGGGTTTTCTCCAGCTGTGCATTTTTTTTTAAAAAAAATGTTGCTTTGGCAGCAACTCTCACCATAGCATGAGGATATTCACTCTATGACTGAAAGTAAGCTGCAGCTGCCATTTTGTGTCTGGTTCTGCCTCCTGTGACAGCCATTTTGTGGCTGTGTACCTCACACTGTGCCTGCGGCAAATTTCCAAAGATGCCTCCTGGCTCAAAAAGATTGAGGACCCCTGAGGTAGAGTGCTTGTATATACCTAGAAGCTCATAATTTGGCAAATGGCTGCTACTTAGTAGCTTGTGCTGTCAGATGGCTATGACTTGGATCTACAGAAGTATTTTGGCAGATGAAAGGAGCACATCTTTCTCACCTAACGTTGCCTGCTGCTGGCCAAACTGCCCCCAAATGCTACTTTTAGGGGACAGGGTTTTCCCTAGAATAGCATTTCAGAGTGTCTTTGGGGCTGCTGTGAGAAGGAGGAGGCAAGAAAATTAAGCCCTATGGTCAAAAAACTTTCCACCCATAGAAATGCTCTGGTGGATCCAAACAGGTCAGCGATATATGAGAGTAGGGTGCATTTGGCAAAATCAAACTATAAAATGAAACAGACGCCCCGCAAGCATTATTAAAGGAAAGACATACATGACACGACAATAAATTCAACAGTGTTTTTGTTCCTTCTGAGTTCTGTTTGCCTCTGAACTTGGGAAGCCACATTTTGTATGCTGGGAGAATGTGAGGGAGATGCTCATGAATAATATTAACATGTCATTGAACTATTGTTGGGGGGAAAGTTACAGACCAGTATCAAACTTTCCCTCTATGGGAATGTTAATTAGGAGAATGGTGGCACATTAGCGTCAGAATTTCTGGATGACACCTCTGCCCTTACCCTTTTTAATCTGGTTTCAGTCCTGGCTATTACACAGAGATGGCATTGGTTCTACTGATGATGATCAGTCTCCATTTAAATATGAACAAGGGCTATGCCTTCTTTTTTTTGTTATTAGCTCTTTGGACAGCCCAATATGGTTGACTGCTCAATAGTATTGAAGTATTTGGGTCAGATGGTTGGATTAAGAGGAAATATTACTTACAGGCAGGCCCATAGCTACATTAGGGGCACGGGGGGGACGGCCCCTTTGTTTAAACCCCTCTTCCCTCTATAGGGCCCCTCCATTGGAGCCGCCCTCTAGGAATCCGACGCACTTTCCGAGCAGTCCCACCCCACGGTCGGACTCTGGCCTGCTGCAGGCTGTTCAGGCAGGCATGGGCTTTCTCTTGAGGGGGACCTGATCCTCGCCTGGTGGCAGGTGGCGGTCGAAAGCAGAACCGGGAAAAAGCAGCCAAGCCCTGCGCCCCCCCCCCCACCACCACCACCAATTTTTTTTTTATCTGGGCCCCTCCTCCCAAAATTTTCTGGCTACGGGCCTGCTTGCAGGGCTTTTTTTTTGTTGTTTTAGCAGAATGCACAGGAACGCCGTTCCGGCTGACTTGGCATCAGAAGGTGTGGCCTAATATGCAAATAATTTCCTGCTGTATGAAACAATGATGATGTCAGGGGGTGTGGCCTAGTATACAAATGAGTTTGAAAAAAAAAGCCCTGATTACTGCTCAGACAGAGCATTTTTTACTGCAGAGTGAAGCAGTATGCCGTATTTCTTCAATACTTTCTAATAACTCTGTGAAATCTTGGGGGAAGTTCATCTGTAGCTCTGTATCAGGGTGCTGTCAACATGCTGATGACACTCAACTGTACATCTCTGTTCTAAGCCAGTGTCTGTCCGCCATGGCCAAGTGACGGGAAAAACAAGGTGAAATTGAATTCATATAAAATTGAAGTGATCCTGGTCTGCAAGGCTGGGAGATCGGGCAGGGTATAGGGCTCCTCACTACTGATAGGGTACAGTTCTCTATCTTTGACCCAGAAGAATTTGTGAGCGATGCTTGATCCTGCTTTTCTAATGGAAAGAAAAGTTAGCAGGGCAGCTAAAAAAAGTTCTACTATTTGTATTTGGCATGGAAATTGGCCCCCTGTCAATTCCAATATTATACTTGCAACAACAGACTGGATTGAGCCCCTGATGTGTGACTTCCTAACCTAAACTGTGTGGAGCTGAATAGCTGATGACATGGACCATAGTAGTAGGCAGAAGCATGAATGATTTTCATAATCAAAGTTCTAAGTACGGTTGAGCCATAAACTAATTAAAACTTTGTTAGCCAATTAATTGTCTTGCTTTAATCACTTCATAAGTAAATTAACCAAATAAAATCAGCCTTACTGTATTTTAGTGCAACTGACTTTCTAAGGATATTTAATGAAGATAGCATTAGTCTCTCCTGTTTGATAAAAATAGACAAATAGGCCCTGTTCACACAGCGTGTTGTCCGTGTTAAACTGACCCGGTTCTGTTCCGAATATCTTTGTTCCGGATATTATCGATCAGATTGCCATACTGCAATTCGAATCACTCCGCTGTGAAACCGTCTTCTGCCGTCCACACGACAGCACCATTCAGTTCTTTTTTTCTCCACTTTTATGCACATGTGTGCATTATGCACACATGCGCATAGGTTAAAACATTATGTGGCTATGCAGTTATGTACATATCACTAAGTAGTAAAAAAAAAAATGGCAACCGTAAACTGGATGTCTGAGGCTGCTTTTGCTCCAGGACAGCCTTCAGACATCCGGAAGTTGGTTGAGAACTATCCAGATGGGGAAACTACGAGGTGAAACCGGAGAACTCAAAAAACACTGCAAAGGAGCAGGTAACAAAATACTCCGGTTCCAAGAAGGATTGGGGGGGGGGGCTACTATGAGTTAATACCGGGAGGCAGATGTTGCTGTCTGATCAGCCACTTTTAATATGATATGAAACAGCAGCGACAACTGATTATACTGTGCATCTGAACAGGCCCATAGTGTATTTCTCAGAAAATCAACTTAAATGCATAGGACACAATATGCCAGAAACTTTTCCTGTGCACACCTTATTAAAACGAATAGGAATTACTCATTTGTGCAGAGCTTCCATGCACTCATTTGTATTCTGGTGGGTTGAACCTGTCTAGTGATTTCTAATTGGCAAGTAGTTTTTTTGCATACCACTTTTCATAGGGAGCAGCTTCAGTTAAAATTCTGCATTTTCAGTTGGTGATTGAAGCAAGTGACATGCTAATCTTCTGAATAATATGATCTCTTGGGTCTACTTTTAAGCCATTTGGAACAGGATTGGAAAAAGTCACAGGTGCCTTGCATCTTCAGGTGAAGGCAGATGTGACATTCTTAACAAAGGTTACACTGCAGATTGTGCGTTACTGCTGATTCACTGATTTTGTAATTTGCCTTGCTAACATGTATGTCTTGCAAGTAAACAGCTAAATTTGCATTCCATCTTGCCTGTCTCATTGTGTTTTAGTTGAGCTGTCTGATTTTAAAATAAAGTGGTATATATGCATTTGTACAAATATAAATTTATATATGTACATTTTTTTAAAAAAACCCACTTTCAAATAGTTGCAGAACTACTTTGAGGACTTATAGGGAAGGTACCTTGCTAACACACAGGTGCTGATCAATGGACCCCCTACAACAGGGGTGGCCAACAGTAGCTCTCCAGATGTTTTTTGCCTACAACTCCCATCAGCCCCAGCCAGCATGGCCAATGGCTGGGGCTGATGGGAGTTGTAGGCAAAAAACATCTGGAGAGCTACCGTTAGCCACCCCTGTCCTACAAGATGAAATGTATCCCCAACATACTTGCTGATCTTCTTTTCCCTTTCAAAGTTAACTACAGGAGAGAGGAATGACTCTGTGTGTGTGTTTTCACAGCAGCAAAGGTATATTTGAATCACCTTCACCATGTTTAAATGTCTGTTTTGGGCTTCTAACATTTTATTCTGGCTCCTGAGGAATTTCCAGATATGAGGAGTGAAAAAAAGAGAGGGATCTGTCTGAGTCATGATTTTGACATTTTTGAAATGAAATGGGCTCTTTTTTCATTGCCCCTATAAAGTGAATTTCCTTTCCAGGCTTAGTTTCTCCTTCCGTTTCCTCCCATAGACATCACATCTTCTGCCCACACAGGTTCATCCATTTGGCCTACACATTGGCAGAAACTAATTTACCCGCCAGCCTTCAATTGGCCAGTGTGCAGGCATTTTCTGTGTGCAAAAGTGAGACTTCTCAGGATCAAAACACCAACACAACTTGCCTTCCTCCTGGACTACTTTAGAATCTACATTGTAGCATCCTTACAATAGCGTATGTGAAGAATTAACCTTTGGAGACCTTAAGAGTCAGTTAAAAACACAAAGACAAGTATTGATGTTTCTTTCTCTGCTTCTCAAGTAAAGCAACAGCCCCCCCCCTCACCTTATTTAACTAAGTAAACAATCCAGGGGGATACAGCTGCAAGTAGGCTTCCCCACTCCCGGTGCTGATGCGGAGCCCCTCCCTGCTGGTCTCTCTGGTCAGGCAAAAGTAAAGCCTCCTTCCCACTGCTCAGCGGGCCGGGCCAGGCAAAGGATGTGCCACAAGAGCACCAGCCAGGTGGCATTTGCTGCAGACCCCCACCACACTCTGTCTCCAGCAGCGCCTCTGCAGGACTTTCCGGCCAATGAAGGAGGATGCGTGGCCCGCAGTGGTTGGCGCTGCTTGAAAGTGGCAGGGGACTGATTGGTGGAGCCTTAATGTTTGCCCAGGAGTTTGATTTGAGGAGCCTGGACCTCTGGGGGCCCACTGTAGCTACAGACCTGATGTTTCAAGAGAAGGGGTTTGAGTACTGGAAAGAGTACACCAGCCTACTGGAAACCAAAAGAGTCAGAGAATACTCAAAGAAAGTGTATTAGAATGTTTGAGGAAACAATACAACAGAAGCCTCTCAACATAAAGATTTAAGTCACTATGAATAGCTTAAGGGACTCTCCTTAGTCTGAAACATAGGAACTAAAGTCTTTGTATGTACTGATTTTACCATGGAGTTATCAATATTGAGTTACCTCAGAAATTTTCAGCCCCTGATTTCATCTGACCTTTCCCCCTTATGTTAAACCAGCAGTAAAGCCCGTTGTAAGAAGAAATACAACAGGCCCTAGAAAAATATTCAGGACGGGTGTAGGTGGCAGCTTGGCTGGCGCATGGGAGTAGGCCATGTAGGTGGCTGCCTGGGGCACTGTATGGACTATGGGGCACCGTTAGGCATGCCACCCTATGGCTTGCTGCCTATCTCGGGTGGACAAAAGAGGCAGCAAGGCCTTGCTGTGAGGCTGTCTCCCCTGCATTGGGCTTTCATTATATTTATGATAAAACACTTCGTTGTTTTTGAATTTCAAAACACCTTGAGTGCCGTTTAAGTTGTTTGGGGGCTCCTGATTCTTCCATCCCTCAGGTTCCTGAGCTGAGCCAACAGTCAAAATATTGTACTGTGACAGGGTGAGACAACCAAAGTTCTTCAGCAAAGAAGAAAACATTCCTAGGGTGGCTCTGGCTGTAAAGAGAGACAGAAATGGAGGGGAAATCTTGCCTCTGAGGGAAGGAAGTGGATGGGGGAGGTGGGGCATCAAAGCATCCTTGCCAAACACCATCCTAAGAATGATTGCCTCATTTTTCTGTTGTTTGCTCTGTGCCATTCAAACTGTCCTGTCTGTAACTGCCTTCTCAAGTGAACATGGCAAGGAAGATATTTATATGACAAGTTGATAAGATCCTTACTCGGTACTATTAGCCACGTGAAAGCAGAAAGCATTGCATCCAGTCATATGATCTTTCTAAGGCTGAGGAGCCTTAACATGATTAGCAATAACAATGTTATGCAAAATTAACAATTAAAATGTGTGTATTGGTTGCATAATTCATCTTCTTTTACTACAGAATTTAGGTTCTCTTGGTTAAGAATGTTTATAGTTATTAAAATTTGCACAAAGTAATTTCTTGCAATTGAACAGCCTGATTGTACATACATTTCTTTGGAAGTTTACTCCCAGGTAAGCTGTAGTGAGTCATAGCTCTAGACATTTTCACACTGTTGTGAGATGGGCCCAGCACATTTTGATATTTTCTAAACATTACCTATTGATCTGCTATGACAATCTGACATCAGTATTAATAGAATTTAATAGAACACATAGATAAAATATAGAAGCTAGGCAAATAGTGCACTTTAAAAGTATTTTTCTTTTGAGGTTTGACTTGGCCAGGAAAATGAAACCACATTCCATTCTTGCAAGCAGACCTTTGTAGCCCTCTTAACATAACACTGAAAGAACAAAGCAGTAGACAATTTTCACCTTTATGACCAATTAAGTTTTATTCAGAATGTAAGCTTTCGTATGCTCTAAGTCAGAGGTGTCGAACTCATTTGATATGCGGGCCGGATCTGACATAAATGAGACCTTCTTGGGCCGGGCCATGTTATGTTGAGTCGAGCCCATGTCAGGCTGGGCCATGTATGTACCTATTTAAGATTAGATAGCAGAGATATAAATTTTATAAAGAACACGGACAAACACAAAGATATATTTTTAAAAAACTTAAAACATGCTTAAAGCGTTAGCACTCATTGGTCTTAAGGATGCTTTCTTTGTATTTCTCCCATGGCGCTTTCCTTCCTTCCCCAGGGGACTGGGGGGGGGGAGGGAGGAGCCTCAGCCAATAGAAGAAAGAAAGGCTTGGCTCTGTAGCTCTGCTGTTCAATTGAGTAAGCCTTGCAAAGCAAGCTATATTGCGGAAGGAAGCAAGAGAGAGGGAGAGGGAAGCAGATGACATCCAGTTGCTTGGGGGCCTGATAGGAGCCCTCCAGGGGCCTGATTCGGCCCCCAAACTGCATGTTTGACATCCTTGCTCTAAGACTTCATCAGACAAACACTGTAAGGTCTCACCTTTGCCCCGGACTCAGGGAAATTTAGGCCGGTAGGGGGGTGAGCAAGAAGACCTGGGCATAGCAATCAATGTGCAATGGCACACATCTTGACACATTTCATTAGGGAAAAAGAAGTAATTTAAGGCCAATGCTTGGTTCTTTGGAATGCAGAACTGATAACACAGGAACACTGAGTGTTAAGAGTATCACCAAGAGGCCTTGAATCAAAGAACAAGACAGGAAGGGTAGAAGTTTTATTGACTTTCCAAGGTGCCAGAGATCTGCAATGTTTCTTTTTGATATGTAAACAATTGTTAATTTCACCAAATCCATCTCAAAATTGGAATTCGCCAATGGAAAGAAGCCAAGTCATATTAGGGTTGCCAAGTCCAATTCAAGAAATATATGGGGACTTTGGCGGTGGAGCCAGGAGACTTTGGGGGTGGAGCCAGGAGCAAGGGTGTGACAAGCATAATTAAACTCCAAGGGAGTTCTGGCCATCACATTTAAAGGGACAGCACACCTTTTAAAATGCCTTTCTTCCATAGAAAATAATGAAGGATATTGGCACCTTCTTTTGGGGCTCATAGAATTGGACCCCCTTGTCCAATCTTTTTGAAACTTGGAAGGTATTTTGGGGAGAGGCACTAGATGCTATACTGAAAATTTGGTGCCTCTACCTCAAAAAACAGCCCCCCCCCAGAGCCCTTGATACCCACGGATCAATTCCCCATCATTCCCTATGGGAATCTTTCATGGAGGTGCATAATGGCTGTGGGGGCGGGGCTTTCCCCGCCGGCCAGCTGGTTAGGGGAGGTGGGAAGCCTGTAAAACCGGGGGATCCCCCGCTGGGACCTGGGGGATTGGGAAGCCTAAGTCATATAGTGTTACTTGTTTATCCAATAATGTTTATTTGAATAATGTGTGCTTAATGTATTCCTATGCCACAAAAGGTATAAGACCTTTGGTCACCTTTTGTATTCTTCAAAGAACTTTGGGATGTCCTGAGATCTTGGTGCCTCATGGGCCCAGTTCTCTCTGTCAGTACTGACAAAGATATTTCTATTGGTTGTTGTAGATTTTCAGGGCTGTCTGGCCATGATCTTGGCATTGTGAGGCCTGATGTTTCGCCAGCAACTGTGACTGGCATCCTCAGAGGTGTAACCCAGAAAACTTGAAGTTCTCTCTGGGTCAAATTGAGAAGAAGTTGGTAGGCAGGTAATTTATATCTACTCAGGCAGGTGGGGTAGAAAAATAAGCTGTTGTAAGCTGTAGGGCTGCGTCATTATCTTGTGGGAGCTTTCTGGGCTGTTACATGCTAATGGAGGAGCTTATCTGAGGGGGTTCTTTTGTATATGGATTGGCTATTGAAATTCTATTCGTATCTGTAGTTCTTTTGTAAACTGTAGGGCATTTTGTGTTTTTCAAGATTGGAAGTCATGCCCTATTCATTTTTAAACTTTCTTCCTTCCTCTTGAAATTGTATTTATGTTTATGGATTTCAGTGGCTTCTCTGTGTAATCTTAACATGGTAATTGGATGTGTTGTTCAGCATTATAGTGTCCTGGAATAAGATACTGTGTCCTGTTTGAGTTAGGCTATGTTCAGCCACTGCTGATTTTTCAGGTTGGCCAAGTCTGCAGTGTCTTTCATGTTCTTTTATTCTTGTCTGGGTGCTACGTTGTGTGATCCCGATGTAAACTTGCCCACACCTGCAGGGTATGTGGTATACTCCTGCAGAAGTGAGGGGGTCTCTTTTGCAGATCGTAGCATCTGATGTATTTTTCTGGTGGGTCTGAATACGGTTTGTAGGTTATGTTTCTTCATAAGTTTTCCCATCTGATCAGTGATTCCTTTGGTATATGGCAAAAACACCTTTTTGTGAGTGATAGTTTTTCTTCAGTTGTTCTTTTAATCCTTGGTTTAATTGTTCTTCTGGTTTCATTCTTAGAGTAGCCATTTGCTTGAAGTGCATGGTTTAGATGATTTAGTTCATCATTGAGAAAGTGTAGTTCACATATCCACTTTGCATGGTCTACTAATGTTTTTATTATGCCTTTTATGTCAAGGGTGGTGATTGGAGTTTTTGTGTACATAGCGATCTGTGTGAGTTGGTTTTCTGTAGACCTTGTGACCTACTTGAAGGTTAGCTTTGTGTATGACCATGATATCTAGAAATGGGAGTTTACCCTCAATTTCTTTTTCCATGGTGAATTGTATGTTTGGGTGGATATTATTGAGGTGGTCTAAAAACTCCATCAATTCTACCTCATCATGGCTCCAAATAATAAAGGTATTGTCTACAAACCAAAACTGTAGGTTTGTGGGGTACGGTATTATGGGCTCTGATGAGGGGGATGGCCAGGCAGAGCCGACAGGGTTAATAGACTCAGCAGAGCCGGCAGCTGGCCCCTCTCACGGTTTGACTGATTTATTGCTGCCCCCCTGCATACTTGACACCTGGCTCTGTAGCTGACAAAGAACAACAAGAGTCAGACACACACCCCAGTTCACCACCTTGCTTTACTCGTATGCAGGATAGGCTATGCCAAGACTTAGCTAGCCGCCAAAAAGAGGCTAGGCAGCGTGCTAGGTGTTCCCTTAGCCCAGAGTTTTAGCAGACACCAGGCCAGCCCTTCTGCTTGATGACTGGAAACAGCAGCAGTGGGCTGTATAAGCTCCTGCTTCAGGCCGCATGCTCTGTGGAAGCAACAAGTCGATCTGGTGATTTGCAACCACTCCAGCTCCTCCTGCTCTGACTCCCCCGGTCTCCTGACTCCTGGCTTAACTGACCTTGCTATGACTAAGAGACCCCTAATTTCAGTTATATACGGACATCGTAATCACCCATTTGGTTGCCAGAGTGTCTGGAGATTCAACTTACACACATCTGCTATAGAACGTGGGTTTTATCCACCAGGGTACAAGAGATTGATGTGAGTACTAACAGCCTCAGTATTACAATAGCACTCTATATCTCTGTAAGAGTGCTAACCAGAAGTACAGATGGGTTTCCCTCCATTCCGTGCATGCACCATCTCGGCTGTTGCAGTGGAAGAAGTCACGTCACCAGGAACTGTCCAGACAAGTGGTTTCCAGCCTTGACCATTAAAGCCATGTTGGTAGGTTAACATCAGCAGCAACCATCTTCCTGCAGTGCCAGACTCCATGACAGAGAGGCGAGAGGCTCACGTACTCAACAGCTATGGCGTTTGCATAAGGCAATCAATCTTATCTTAAGCACAGACCCTGTCAGACTGTCTAAGCTTTTATTCAACGGAACCCAAGACAATAGATGGTGCCAGTATGAAGGTAAAGAAGAGGAAGAACATCTTCACCTAGAGCCAGACTTCTTTGTATAGATCGGGTGTCACCTTAGGTAGCAATTTTGCCCTCTATTGTCACCTTTAGATAAGTTTTGATAGTTTGTTAATCACTTCCATTTCAATACCCTCACCCATGCATTGCCCTAATTGTCACCCTGGAGCCTCCTTCTTCCTGCTCATTGTTACCTGGAAGCCCAATCAGGTAACCAGGGCCACGTCCACTCATTGGCCAGGTACAGGCATCCAATCAGGTGCCCCTAATAAACTAGCCATTGGCTACAGCACAAGTCCAGCCCTTATGGTCACTGCAGAGCCTCCCCTTTTCTGAGGTCATGTACCAGCTGACCACCTGTCATCCGCCCCTGCACCTCCTACCCTTTAAGGGCTCAAGGTAGTCCTTATAACCTCTGACCCAACTCCCCACACATGTGCATCTGACAATACCCCATATCCCACTGTTAGATATGCCCCCGAT
The DNA here is from genome assembly GCF_032191835.1 of Heteronotia binoei. Classification (NCBI taxonomy): domain Eukaryota; kingdom Metazoa; phylum Chordata; class Lepidosauria; order Squamata; family Gekkonidae; genus Heteronotia; species Heteronotia binoei. The sequence continues at coordinate 115,417,742 of NC_083227.1, read as the reverse complement.
TCCTGATCAGTTGAGGGTCTATCCCCCATCTCCTTTTTGTCGTGATTGGAGCCTTCCTTGAAGACTACGATAGGTAATTATTACCCTGTTTGTCAATCCGTTTATGTACCCCTGTCTGTTTCTATCTTATTTTAATTAGGACTGTATGTTTGCTGTGTGACCTTATACTCTAGTATGTTTGTCTTTATTTCATAATAAATCCTTTTATACTATATTACATTGTCTCATTATTGGGTAAATTCCAAAGCAGACACCTTCTGTATAAACAGGTTTTTGGTCTCGCTAAAAGGCAGATTGCCCTGCACTCTAAATTCCCCAAAATCCTATTTTAGGGCAGTTTGCTTGATTTAAACTTGACTTTTGGCTCCTGCAACGCTTCCCCAGGTCTGATGTGGACTACACTCGGACTACTCCCTTGCCTGCACCTCAGCACATGACATGCAGATTCTAAAGCTGTTTTTTCAAAATGTTCCATGTAGAAGTTTGCTATAACCGGGCTGAGAGGACTTCTCATGGCCACACCATCCATTTGTTCATAGAACTCATTATACCATTTATTAAACCATGCACTTCTCAGCATTCCATTCCAGAGATATCTAGACATGATTTCAAACACCCAGCTTATCCTGTATTAAAGCAGTGTCAAAGACCCTATGTCTGTGTTGCTAGTAACGCCTTTTATTTAATTTCTGTAGCTGTCAGAAATCTAAAAATAATGTTATAATTTATGCTTTGGATATTTCAATTTACATTAATTGGTATCATGTTGCATTACTTATAGAACTGTGAGGAACATTCAGTTTGGCAAGTCTAGTCACTTTTGTTTGATTACATGGAGGCCTGAAAACAGGAAGTTCGGCCATGATTGTTGAGATGTTCAGATGTAGTGAACCACCAATGGCTTTCATGGGGTAAAAGATTCTACTGGGGCCAGGACATGGGGGACAGCCATCAACATCAGCATGATGTCATGGCTGTCTAAAAATCACTGGAAATTCTGTTGTAAAACTGACAATTCATAGAGAGGACTGATATCAATTATGAGTTTTCCCTTGAAGTGATACTATGCCATTGGCCCAGCAACCAGGATCTGGCAGCAGGGGGTTCCTCACCCCCACCAGAGGGCTTGCAACTCTGGAAGTTTTTCAAATTTTATATTTTATAGAACATAATTAGGACTCTTGTGGTGCATTAAAGGCTAGCAAGGGGCCCAAGATTTGTGTATATTTTTGCTGCAACAGTTGAACATGGTTACTCTTCTGGAATTATTTCTAGCTTGTATGTAGTATTAGACACAGTAGAAGTAGGATGGTGTAATCCTGTTCAAATAGCTCATTTTCCTTATTGTGGTAGTCAAAACTCAAGGAAAATATACATCCTGAAAATACCCTAACAACTTCACAGGGTGTTGTTCCTAGTACACTCTGTGCATATGCTTCTCCCTCTCTATTCTCTTATGTCCGCCCATTTGCAGATACAAACAGTGGATAAAAAAATAGGCATTAAAACCAAGATATAAAATGCATTAAAACTAAATTAAAAACCAATCTAGAAACACCATGCTACCAAAATATTTCTTCTTTGCTCAGGCTGAGCCTGTCCTCAAAGTTGTCCAGAATAACTCTGGCTTGCAGCCTTGCCAAAAAGCCAGGAGAGAAGAAGTGTCCCTGACCTTTTGGGGGGGTGGGGGAGGGGGACTGTTCCACAGTAAGGTAGAAGCCATGGTGAAGCCTGTTGTAATATGAGGCTTCTTATGTATGTTCACAGCCACAAACCCCACCCTTATTAAACAAAGTCTTAATTGCTTGCACACAAATTCTCAATGAGATTAACCACACTTTATGATAGATTAGTCACAAGTGGAAATGGCACTATGAAAAGTTCTCAGATGATGAGGTAAAAAGAATGAGCTAAGACTAGAAATGAAGAGCCATTCACTAAAGATCTCATCAGCAACCGTAAGGACACGTTCATAGGATTAAGCCTCATTGAATAATGGGATTTGTCTCTGAGTAGACTAGTTTAGGATTACTGCCATTGTTTGTAAAGATCAAGGCTTTGTAGAGATCAATAAGAATGTAGGCTTTCTAGGTTGCAACCAGGAGGACCATCCTATGCAGTCATGAAAGGAAATGCATCTGCCATTTTCCCCATCCTTCTTTGGTCCCATCACATTGACCTGCCACCATCTCCCACCACAACTCCTGTGGAATAAAACTAAAAGACTCCTCTTTGTCCCAGTGGGTAGGACTAGGGGCTAGATTACAAGAACAAGGAGCTGGAGACTCCATGGTGATCTGTGTTCTGATCACATTAAGGTTGCCAGGCAGAATAAGGGTTGTGGGCAGGGCCATGGGGGCCATGGTGTCATCTGTGGCACTATGTCATTTCTGGTTTTTTACAAGGGGTAGCTCTAGAAATCCTTGGAAACTCTATGGTAAAACTGTAGAGTTCGCAGCAGTTCCAAGAGTTACTGTTCTTGCTACGGGTAAAAATGTCTGATGCTGCAGATTTCTTTTTAAATTTTCTCCTATTGCTTTTTGGAGTGGTGGTGGGCAACAGAACCTAGAGGTGGAGAATTCCCCACCCTCACTAGGGTTTTGGTAATCCTAGATCATGTCCAGATTATTTTACTGCCATGCACTCTCTGTGGGGCTGCCTTTCAAGTTGGTTCAGAAACTTCAGTAGATACGGGATTCTGCAGCAAGGTTATTGACTAGTGTTAATTGTAAAGACAGTATGAAAAGAAGCGCACTGGCAGTCAATTTGTTTCTGGGCCCAGTTCAGCATGCTGATTATTACCTTCAGACCCCTGAAAGGTTTGGAACTGGGGTATCCAAAGGACCACTTGCACCCATATGCGCACCTACCCATCATGTCATTTCATCTTCAGTGGTCTAACTCTATATCCCCTCACCTTTTGACATATGGTAGACTGGTGATGGTGGACTGGGCCTTCTCTGCTGTGGTGCCTTAACAGTGGAATGCCCTTCTGTCAGCTATTCTGCTGCTGCCTACTCTCTGTTTCATTGTCAGTGCCAGGTTAAGACTTTTTTCCCAAGGCATTTTTGTGGAGTTGAGTGTGTTTTAATCTGTGTGGTCTATTGCTGTTTTCTAAGTGTTTTTAGTGGTCAGCTGCTTGCTTAAAAGGCTTTTCAAAGTGTTCTGCTGACAACGTTTTGTATTCATTATTGATTATCTGCCGCTACTGACTTTGCTGTTCGTTTTTAGTTTCTTTGATATTATTGTATTTTATGTAATAGTTTTTTTGTATTTTTTCCCTGTGATTCATCTCAGGAGTCAAGCGCGGCTCAGAATTAAATGAAAATGGTGGCATTCTCCTTTGCTGCTTGTGGGCTGTCAAGAGGAAAAGGAGAGTTATCCAGGTTTGGTGTTTGTACAACTTTGGCAGAAACCTTTTGGTTACTGCGAGGAAATAAAATGACACCTGGCTTTTTCTGGGAAAGGAAAACTTCTGTTGTCCAAAAAAGGGCACAGCACAGTGTCAGGAAGAGAACATCAGCTAAATGAAGGATCACAGAGAGATGATGTCATAAGAACATATGAGAAGCCATGTTGGATCAAGCCAATGGCCCATCCATTCCAACACTCTGTCACACAGTGGCCAAAAAACCCTCAGATGCCATCAGGAGGTCCACCAATGGGGCCAGGACACCAGAAGCCCTTCCACTGTTGCCCTCCCTCTCCAAGCACCAAGAATACAGAACATCACTGCCCAAGACAGAGTTCCATCAATATGCTGTGACTAATAGCCACTGATAGACCTCTGTTCCATATGTTTATCCAAACCTCTTGAAGCTGGCTATGTGTGTAGCTGCCACCACCTCCTGTGGCAGTGAATTTCATGTGTTAATTACCCTTTGGGTGAAGAAGTACTTCCTTTTATCCATTCTAACCCGACTGCTCAGCATTGAGTGTCCACAAGTTCTTGTATTGTGAGAAAGGGAGAAAACTACTTCTTTCTCTACCTTCTCTATCCCATACATAATCTTGTAAACCTCTATCGTGTCACTCCTCAGTCAACGTTTCTCCAAGCTAAAGAGCCCCAAGTGTTTTAACCTTTCTTCTTAGGGGAAGTGTTCCAACCCTTTAATCATTCTAGCTGCCCTTTTCTGCACTTTTCCCAATGCTATAATATCTTTTTTGAGGTGCAGTAGCTAGACTTGTACACAGTACTCCAAATGAGGCTGCACCATCAATTTATACAAGGGCATTATGATACTGGCTGATTTGTTTTCAGTTCCCTTCCTAATAATTCCCAGCATGGCATTGGCCCTTTTTTACTTCAATCACACACTGTCACAGCATTTTCAGTGAGTTATCTACTATGACCCCAAGATCTCTCTCTTGATCAGTCTCTGCCAGTTCACACCCCATCAACTTGTATTTATCAAGCTTCATCCCTAAATCACCAGAAAAAGCCAGCCTGGTTCTGGCAACCCTACCTCTCTATCCCCCTCTGGTGGCCAGGAGGGACCTGACAGCCATCGGGTAGCAGCCCTTCATGATAGAAGAGGGGTCTGAAGTAGGGTTGCCAAGTCCAATTCAAGAAATATCTGGGGACTTTGGGGGTGGAGCCAGGAGACTTTGGGGGTGGATCCAGGAGACATTAGGAGTGGAGCCAAGATCAAGGCTGTGACAAGCATCATTGAACTCCAAAGAGAGTTCTGGCCATCACATTTAAAGGGACGGCACACCTTTTCAATTCCTTCCTTCCATAGGAAATAATGAAGGATAGGGGCACCTTCTTTTGGGGCTCATAGAATTGGACCCCCTGTATAGCACTAGATGCTATACTGAAAATGTGGTGCCTATACCCCAAAAAACAGCCCCCCCAGAGCCCCAGATACCCGCAGATCAATTCTCCATGATTTTTTATGGGAATAAATCTCCCTAGGGAATAACAGAATTCCCAGCAGACACTTCCCTCCCCTCCCCCCGCTTTCTGACGACCCTGAAGCGGGGGGAGGGCCTCCAAACCGGGAGATCCCCTGCCCCCACCTGGGGATTGGCAACCCTAGTCTGAAGCCTGTGGCTCTACAGCCAAAGGTAGCTCAGTATGGAGTCAAATATGGCTGTTAAAACAAAAGTTAAGGTCATTGGAGAGATAGGAGCAAAGATTTTTATAGAACTATAGAAAGCTAGTCTGGTTGATACTTCTAGGTTGTACTCTGCTTCAAGGAGCTTTATTCTCTAATTTTTGGTTTCTATTTGCGTCTTTAGCTTCACCAGCGTAACTGCCCTTCTATACTGTATACTTCTATACTGTAGTTCCATTAAGTTAAAAACAAAGTTTGCTAACTACTTTTGGTAGAGGAACAGTAACATATTGAACAAAAATTATGAAAATTGCAGCAGATTCTTGCAGGGATTAGGCAAGGTTATAATAAAATTAATATTAACTGAGATTCTAAAATCGACAATGTTTTATACATATAGCCCAAGTAATTAGTAAATAAAATATTGAGGACAATTCAGAAGCTCTGAACTCCAAAAAAAGATTTGGACTACCACAAATTATAACTCTTATGTTCAGGGGACTTTGCCCTCCAAGAGAATGTATGTTGTTTTCTAGTCCAAACCTCAGTTTTTGTCAGGGCTGCTAAGCCCCCAAGTCGGGCAGGGTTTCCCCCACCCTGGAGGTTCCCAACCCACTGGCCCACATTGGGCCGGCGGGTGAAACCTCCCCCAATGTCACCGGCACAATGATATCACCCGGAAGTGACATCATCGCACCAGCAATGTCACACGCCGACCGCTGTAGGCGTTTCCAGGAAAAAACTATGGTTTTCCTAGCTACTCTAGCAATTTGGGAGGGGAAATTCTATGGTACAATAGGTACCATAGAGTTTTTACCTCCCAAATTGCTAGAGCGTCTGGGAAAACCATAGAGTTTCCCTGGAAACACCTAGAGTGGCTGGCATGCACTAGCGCGATGATGTCACTTCTGAGTGATGTCATTGCACCATGCATTTGTGGAAAAAGTTCCTTGAACTGGGAACCAACCTCAGCTTCTTCTGTTCGCCATGGGGCAGTTTCCTGCACCTTCTGTGTACCTGGTTCAGCTCTCTCCCTTACCTGGTTAATCAGGGGCTCCTCACAATTTAGTCACCACAGTATTCTCTAGTCCTATTCTCCATATTTTCTCTGAAAACTTTTCTATTAGGATTGCCACCTTTGCCAAAACAAACAAGAAATTGCCATTGCTGGTTTACGTTTATTGCTATGTTTAAATCCATGCACATTTGCTCAGTCTATTTGCCAGATAAACTTGGTGGGGGGGGGGGAGAATCATGTGACACAAAATAACACTTGCTGGTAGCAACAGCTAATGTGTTTGCTGATATAAACATATATGGTATAATTACATACAAAAAGTATCCATAAAACTATTCTCCCCACCTCAGGTAAAATAAATATGTATGTTAGCTGAATGTAAAAAAATATGATATTTTCCGGATATCACTGAATAACATGCTTTGGAAGATCGTTGATGGACCAATTTATGACAAGGTGCATTTGGTCTGTTCTCTGATGGTCCATCTGCCACTGCATAGAATGTGGGCTCTGCAGTATGCTGTGTTTCTAATCAGGCTAGGAAAAGGGCAATTGCGGAAGCACATAGTGTCTGCTCACTGAACCAAAAATCAATTTTAAGGCACGATGGGGAGAGTACTGGTGGTGGATGATCTCTGGCTCTTAGTGACTCATCCCTATCCACTCAGTGATGCTATGTAATAGCATTTACTATGTCACACTAATAGCAGTGAAATGAAAGTGCCCAGTGACAGTAAAGGGGGGAATTAACACAGGGGTACAAATTAGCCAGGAGGAACTTAATCCAGAATTAACCAAGGATGTAAGTAAACTCACTCAGCATCTGGTGTGATTCTGTGGAAGTGAATGACATCAGATCAGGAATGTATTTGGTCTGTTACCTCTCTAACCCCTTTTAACAAGTAGCTGTAGATTTACGAAGAGGTCACATAACAATATGCAATCTCTAGTCAAGAAGCAGGTAGCACAGGAATCTGTGAATTGCTGGTGATTATACATTGTGAGCCACTTGCAATGCTGAGGAATTAAGAGTGATCCTCTCCTTTTTGCCAACCAAAGCAGAATCCAAAATGCTACCCTTACACACACACACAGAGTGTCATCACATGCCCACTGCCTGCTTATGGTGTGCACTCACCCAGCAAGTTGAGACTTGCTTCTGGACAGACACTTTCAAAGTGGAAACAGGGTCTGACTTCCCCTTTTCTTTTAGAACCTGCAGGACACACAGGACATAATTCTTCATTATGTGTAAATGTAAGAGAAATTATTTTAGTCTAATTATGTAATGGTATTCAATGACATATGCAAAATATTAGAATGTAGAAAAGATCACTCAATTATTTATTTGTTTTTATTACATTATTTATAGTCCACCTGTCTCATGATTCATAAATTATGAAGCTATGAAATGAAATCCAAAAGCAAAATGTATTCAAATAAAAGAAGGAAGACAGACAAGTGGGGAGTATTTATTTTTGTCAAGAAAATTCACTGTTTGTTTGATCCACAGTATTATGTTCCTTCTGGGAGTGGTGATGTTATCCCAAGATTTCCTCCCTTCCAAGGAGCCCCACCACTTGGAGCTCCTTCAGATCCTACAGCCCGTGTACCTGGAGAATCCTATCTTTTATCAAACCAGAGAATCATAATTGAGGCTACGTGCAATTCAAAGCATCTCCTGATGACACAGCCCAGTCCCAGTGGGAAGGCTTTCTCACACATTTGGTGTGACTCTTTAGGATCCCACACACCCAGAACCTGATGAATGAGCCATATTTTCAGGACAATAGCTCAGCATTTCTTTCAACTCATGGGCATATCCCTTCCATTGCAGACCTGCCTAGTAATCCAATCAAACACATGAACATGTCATTTAAAAAATTATGTTCCTGAAAACAGAGTCCTAAGCAAACCAGCTCTAAAATATTAGTCCTACTAGGGATGTATACACACTATCCCCATTTCTTATGTATGAGCAACAAATGAGACAGCAACCAGAGTGGTGGCAACAATCAGCTGGTTGCCTCTGTTAGCCTCCTGTAGTGAAGTGTCATTGGGAACCGTTTAAGATCACCTTCCACATTGTGGCTTCCTCCTCGAAGAGCAGGAGCAGCCTTCTCTGTCAGCTCCTACTAAGACCCCAGTCGTTAGCAGTGCAAGTCTTTCATAGATCTGCAACATCAGCATTTCCCATTTGCAGGGTCGTGGCCTGATACCGGGCCACGAAACCCTCAATACCGGGTTACGAGGGGCAGCTTGATAGCTCCCTCCCCTCTCTATTTATCCTTGGTGCTGCATGCCTCACTGCAGCCCCTGCCCCCAAGCTGCTGCCTCTGGCACTCAAAGAGTGCTACAGACACTGCGCTGGCCAGAAGCCCTCCCTTGTCCCTCTCTGATGTTCGGAAACATCAGAGAGGGCGGGGAAAGCTCCTGGCCAGCATGCAGTGTCTGTATTGCTCCCTGATCATTCTCTGCCCAGAGGATGAACAGGGAGCGAAACAGAGACTGTGCGCTGGCCAGAAGCTCCCCATGTCCCTCTCTGATGTTCAGAAACATCAGAGAGGATGGAGAAAGCTCCTGGCCGGCACACAGTCTATGTATTGCTCTCTGAGTGTCTTCAGCCTAGACCACGGGGAGAGAACCGGGCCACAGAGGGGAAAAGTTTGAGAAACCCTGTTCAATATAATTGGGAAGTGGCCATCCTGCCTCTGGTGGTCCCATGTCACTTTTGGCCTGACCAGTATTTACTTCACTCGGCCTCTCTTCCTTGGATTTTATAAATTCTATAAAGTTGTTGCATATATAGCTGTGTTAAACAGCTTTATATGCAACAGCTTTATGGGATATATTGCTGTACTTAATCTGGAAATTAATACCCTCTCCTGCCCCATTACATCAGTGGTTTTAAGTGCCACAAATGCCCCTTGAGTTTCTTTTTCCTAGCACTAGCAAGAGGATACTAGACATTAAAAGGGGCTCCCTGTGACCCAGCATTTTGAATTGGTTTCTTCTTGGCTGGGCACAGACAGGCAGCTCCATGCGCTCAGGAGGCATCTCAAACTGTGCCGCCCCAAAATGGAGTGGCCAAATCCCAATCAGATGCTCCCGTGCTATGCACCAGTAGGGCTTTTTTTGAGCAGGAATGCAGTTCCGGCTGGTTTGGCATCAGGAGGTGTGGCCTAATATGCAAATGAGTTCCTGCTGGGCTTTTTCTGCAAAAAGAGCCCTGTGCACCGGTATATCATGCAGGGGGCACTTTGGCACATTTACATGGCTGTTGTGCACCATCCCCTTAGCATAGTTTGGGTTTCTTTTTTCCCTTTCATTTTTAGAGGCCATGCGCTCATGCACACATGCATTCATGTGCACATGCACTCAAGCACTCTGGGCAGTTTTTTAAAAAATACCAGTGAGTTCCTAGAGTAGATTGGCAGGTTCACACTGCCAACCCACCTCACTTGTAAACTTCTGCATTCAGACACCTGGAAAGACGGGTGGAATGCGGCAGAAGAATTTGCTACTAGTTCCCAAGTGGTATTTGACCCATCTCAGAGGTGTCAGAAAATGGGGTGAGTACAGGACAAGTGGCAGCTGTGCCTGTCTGTTTTTGCTTTTTTAAACTGGCTGGGGGCCATACCTAAGTTGGCTCAAATTGGCCATCTGAATTCAGCCCCCTTGAACCTTCCTCCACCAACAACACAAAACAACACTCCCTCTTTAGGTGCAACTAGAGTGTGACATCCCATTCCTCTTTCCTTCTTTGAACCTCTCATTCACCTCTCTTCTTTCCCCACTGCCGACTTTCCTGACATTGCCTCTTACTCAAGATCAGCAGCCCCCCTTGCCCCCTACCTCTCAGTCCCTTCATTCCTTCCATCTTCTGTCTCTCAACCTATTTTCAGATCTTCCACATGCCTACAGGGGCATAGATAAGAACATAAGAACATAAGAGAAGCCATGTTGGATCAGGCCAACGGCCCATCAAGTCCAACACTCTGTGTCACACAGTGGCAAAAAAATTTATATACACACATACACTGTGGCTAATAGCCAGTGATGGACCTGTGCTCCATATTTTTATCTAAACCCCTCTTGAAGGTGGCTATACTTGTGGCCGCCACCACCTCCTGTGGCAGTGAATTCCACATGTTAATCACCCTTTGGGTGAAGAAGTACTTCCTTTTATCCGTTTTAACCTGTCTGCTCAGCAATTTCATCGAATGCCCACGAGTTCTTGTATTGTGAGAAAGGGAGAAAAGTACTTCTTTCTCTACTTTCTCCATCCCATGAATTATCTTGTAAACCTCTATCATGTCACCCCGCAGTCGACGTTTCTCCAAGCTAAAGAGTCCCAAGCGTTTCAACCTTTCTTCATAGGGAAAGTGCTCCAGCCCTTTAATCATTCTAATTGCCCTTCTCTGGACTTTCTCCAATGCTATAATATCCTTTTTGAGGTGCGGCGACCAGAACTGCACACAGTATTCCAAATGGGACCGCACCATCGATTTATACAGGGGCATTATGATACTGGCTGATTTGTTTTCAATTCCCTTCCTAATAATTCCCAGCATGGCGTTGGCCTTTTTTATTGCAAACGCACACTGTCTTGACATTTTCAGTGAGTTATCTACCACGACCCCAAGATCTCTCTCTTGGTCAGTCTCTGCCAGTTCACACCCCATCAACTTGTATTTGTAGCTGGGATTCTTGGCCCCAATGTGCATTACTTTGCACTTGGCCACATTGAACCGCATCTGCCACGTTGACGCCCACTCACCCAGCCTCAACAGATCCCTTTGGAGTTCCTCACAATCCTCTCTGGTTCTCACCACCCTGAACAATTTAGTGTCATCCGCAAACTTGGCCACTTCACTGTTTACTCTCAACTCCAAATCATTTATGAACAAGTTAAAGAGCATGGGACCCAGTACCGAGCCCTGCGGCACCCCACTGCTTACCGTCCTCCACTGCGAAGACTGCCCATTTACACTCACTCTCTGCTTCCTATTAATTAGCCAGTTTTTGATCCACAAGAGGACCTGTCCTTTTACTCCATGACTCTCAAGCTTTCTAAGGAGCCTTTGATGAGGAACTTTATCAAAAGCTTTCTGGAAGTCAAGGTAAACATGCATCTTCCCAGTCCCTTGTATGTTTTTCCTTGGACTAGTCATTTGGGAGGAACACATCTTTGGATAAACTCTGAAGTAAAGTGGACACTAGGACTTCAGGACTGATCATTGTTACTGTATTTTGAGACTGCCCTGAGTTAATTGCTCATACTATAATGCTTAGAACTGTCGTTGTAAGAACTGTCTCCACATTTTCCAAGATTTTGAACCTGCCTTTTCCTCTAGAATTTCCTTTCTCTACTTCTGTGTCTTGGGTTAAATCAATAAAGGTAAAAATAGGTTAAACTCCTCTAGTTCTGGAACAATGTTAAACCTAAAGCCTTTGTATACACAGACTTTTAAAAATTCCTGGGGGCAGGGGTCTTGGATTTGCACATGTGGGGGATACCTCTACACATGTATTCCCTGACACAGGTCTCCTTTTTGGTAACAGTTACTACTAGTGCTGCTTCCCAGGCACCAAATGCCTGTTGTGTCTTTTGTGCATGCATCCTGGAACTCTTAATACAGGATGTTGTAAAAGAAAAGAGAAAGAGTCCAACAGCACCTTAAAGACTAACAAAATTTGTAGTAGGCTATGAGCTCACTTCTTAAGATCCCCATCTTGATCTACAGGATGTTGTGCAAGTTATGACCATGTCATTGTGCCATTCTCTTGGAAACACATGATTGATGCTGCAACAAACAGCATTTTTAATATCAAAAAGAGGGTAGGATCTGGACTTTTAAAAATTGATTTAAAGGTTGGCATATTTTGTCCCCAAATTGCTGCTCTTCAGATTGCATTCCAGTCTGCTACTTGAAGCCAATTTGCCACTCGAGGTGATAGCTTCAAATTGCCTCGTTTGCAGGGATGACTTTACATGTGTCTTACATAGTGAAGCTAGAAGTGCTTATTAATGACAGCATATCTAAACAACTCTAATTTGGAGGGTTGGGTGTTCTTTTAGAAGTGACCTATGCAACTCATATGAACCAGCATGAGCTCTGCAGACTACACTTCTCACTTGGGAAAGTACATTTATCTGGTCACTTTAGAGACACCTCCCAGGCTAACCATTATCAGCAAAGCGGAATTGTAGGGAGACTGAGGTGTGGCCCTCTTACTACTAACTGTTTATACATTATACTTTTGTATATACATCTTGGAGTTCCAGGAACTCTGTTGGTTGATGGAAGCCGTACAGGCTTGCCCAGTTGAATCAGTACAAACAGTTTTCATACAGATCACATTGGGAAGGTAGAGCCTGGACTGGCTAGAATCCTGCATTGTTTGAGTAAAGGACAGAGAGGAGACTCCATTGTCGCCTGCCTTTGTGATGGAGATTATGTAAACAAAAGGCAGTGGAAGATGAAAGTCAATGATTGCTTCGTAAAAGACAGAGGGGAGAGCGTGCAGAGATCGCATGCATGGCTAAGTACTGAGATTAGCTTGCTGTAATGATTCCTTCCCACAACAGGGAGTGTGCATGCAGAGCGCAGAGGTCATTTGAAGAACAAGGGTGCTGTCACACATTTCATTTCTCAAGCAGCAGTGCAAAGAACAAAGGACCAAGTGACATGGGCATCAGCTTACTAATATTTTGCTGTTAGAATGCTTGGCCATGGTGGGATCTCAAGAGTTCCGTTAGAAGACAAATGGAAAAGGATTTGCCTCCTTTGCCAGATATGCAGCCACACCTGTCTGCAGAGCACTGCTTGCTGCAGAACTTGCAATTGGTGTACAAAATGGACACCCCTTAGAACTAACCATGCCCTTCAGCTGCTCTAAACTACCACTGGTGAGGAGTGACAGAATGCAGGAATGACTCCTTCCCATGTAACGTTACTCATGCCCCCTTCCCCCATCAATGATGTGATGCTCGAACCTATGATGTAGAGCCAGCTTATGCCTCTCTCACAACAGGTGGGAAATTTATTGGAAAAGCAAAGAATGTATGATGGAGCCTTGTCCCTTCTGCTGTTGATCTTTGAAATGTTCACAACTATTAGGAGCCAGAATCTGAATTCTAGATCAAATGTTGTTATGAACTCACATGTTCCCAAAGATATTGGGCTGTCCTTGACCTGAACCAGGGCTTTCTCAGCCCTGGTTCCAACCTAGTGGAACTCTCTGCCAATACCACTAGGACCCTATGGGAATTCTGCAGGGCCTGTAAAGTAGAGGTGTTCTGCCATGCTTTTGGTTGAGGATAGCAATGGTTTCCATCATAGCTGGCACCCTCCTCTTTTCTTCTGTTTCTCACTTTGGCCTCCTCATCACCCTGCTCACAAGTCGGTGACATGGTCAAATCACTGATGCCATCTTGAGACTATTTAATAATATAAGAAAACTGTTTTTTAACTTTACTGTTTGTAATAATATTATATTGATGTTGGCTCTTGTTGTATATTGCCCACACCTCTCTGTACTCAGGGACTGGGCAATTCATAAATTTCAAATATAAATATAAATAAATGATTTAATGTTAAGCACCAGATTGCTAGATTTGATAGAGTTATATCTTATATTAAAAAGGGTATTCATCACTGGGAGAGAGGAATTAAAAAATGATAAATTAGAATTTTTTAATAAAATGTGAATTAAAATAGTTTGTTTGAAACATTTCCCCTCAAATTGGTTTTAACATTACCTCATGCAGTGATTAAAAACCAGAAGCTAATGAAAAACCTTTAGATTGACAGTCCTGGTTTTTATGAATAGGCCTTTTATCTTTCTGATCCTTCTTCCCAAACCTTTGATACTTCCAATTCCCCACAGAACTAGGAGGATAAAGAAGGATATAAGGATGTTACAGAAACAAATTGACTGAACAGCAATTTTAAAAGCTTTACCTTTCTAAACTTGAACTTTTAAAAAACTTTCTTCCTATTTTTTTAAATAGTTGTATTTTTCATCTCAATCAATTTCTAGATTTTTTTTTTGTAATTCTCTCATTGAACAAAAAGGATAAAGAAGAGATGAACTGTGTTTCACATAGAACACAGAAAACCTTTGTTGTGTATTTCATTTTTCTGTAGTGCTGGTCTATTATAAGCAGAAGTCTAATAGCGTAAAAACACGAGCTCAGACTAACCACAGGTTTTTCTTGTTAGTGAATTTCTGATAGCAACAATGGCTTGCATAGCTGCAAAGAAACCCACTCAGAGGTCTGTTGCTTTCCTTGTGAATGTTTGAGCTCCCTGCCTCCACTTGCCGGCAACACAGTTTGCCTTCGTGATATGATCCTTCAATCAGTGACTTGAGTTTTGCACTTTAAAGGACAGCCTTCAAGTTTCAGGCAGAGGAGATCATCTAGATGCTGACTATTTTTGTTTATCCTCTGCTACCTTTTTGCCAATTTGTTATTTTGTTTAAGAGGCTCAGTTGCGCATTTTAAACAGTCGTCTCTGAAACCCAATTACCTCCAGAAGGCAACCCGATAAAAGCAGCATAAGTGGCTGTGTGAAAATCTCCTTGTGCAGCAGCCTGGGGAAAACCAACACAACAAAAGGCTCTGAAAATTGAGTTAACCAGCTTTAATCCTTCAGAAAGATCAGGAGCTTTGATAATTATTTTCTGCAGAGGTCGGTCAGAGAGGGGAGGGAGACACATAAATAAATATATGCCCTGCACTAATGGATTTGGACTGACCTATGAGGTTACCAGTTCCTTGAGCTTTAATTATTTTCTGTTATGCACCACTTCCTGCTTCCTCTGTGTAACCTAAGAGGAAAGCAGCTTTAGAGGCTGGTTCTGCATCTAAAAGGTTGCTTGTGGCTATGAAGAATACACTGTGAGATTTGAGGTGTGGGAACCTGAGGAGAAGAAAGTGAATCTTTCTCTTTCTCCACTGACAAACCAGAAGATCATAAAAGTCTTATGAAAAGGTCAGCAGCTTCCCAGTAGCAATTCTCAGAGTTCTTTTAGCCCCACCTACCTCACAAGGTGTTTGTTGTGGGAAGGGAAAGGAGATTGTACGCCTCTCTGAGATTCCAAGTAAGGGGTGGGGTATAAATCCAGTCTTCTCCTCCTCCTCTTCTTCCTCCTCGTCCTCTCCCCCACCCTCCAATGGGGAAGAATATCTTTCACTTCTCCACCATTTTATCTTCACGACAACCCTGTGTTGATGGCAGAGTATTAATGGATAGTATTTGATTTAAACTGTGGTGTAATGGTAAGAGTCTTGGGCTAGGATCTGGAAGACTTATTCAGTTCCCCATTCTGCTACAAAAGCTTGCTGGGAGACCTTGGTCTGGTTGTATGTTCTCTGCCTAGCCAACCTCACAGGGTAGTTGTGAGGATAAAATGGAAGAGAGGGGAATGATGTAAGCTGTTTTCATTCCCTGTTAGGGTTGCCAATCCCCAGGTGGGAGCAGTGGATCCCCTGGTTTGGAGGCCCTCCCCCCACTTCAGGGTCCTTACAAAGCGGGAGAGGGGGGAAATGACTGCTGGGCACTCTGTTATTCCCTATGGAGACTGATTCCCATAGGGTATAATGGAGAATTGATCTGTGGGTATCTGAAACTCCGGGAGAGGTGTATTTTGAGATAAAGTAACCAAATTTTTAGCATAGTATTCAGTATCTCTCCCCAAAATACCCTCCAAGTTTCAAAAAGATTGGACAAGGGGGTCCAATTCTATGAGCCCCAAAAGAAGGTGCCCCATCCTTCATTATTTCCAATGGAAGGAAGGCATTTAAAAGGTGTGTGGTGCCTTTAAATGTGACGGCCAGAACTCCCTTTGGCGTTCCCTGTTAGGGAGAAAGGTGAGATATAAATAGGGTTGCCAGGTCCAATTCAAGAAATATCTGGGGACTTTGGAGATGGAGTCAGGATACATTGGGATGGCGCCAGGGGCAAGCCAGTTTGGTGTAGCGGTTAAGTGCGTGGACTCTTATCTGGGAGAACTAGGTTTGATTCCCCACTCCTCCACTTGCACCTGCTGGAATGACCTTGGGTTAGCCATAGCTACCGTAGGAGTTGTCCTTGAAAGGGCAGCTGCTGTGAGATCCCTGTCAGCCCCACCCACCTCACCCTGTGTGTTGTGGGGGGAGAAGATATAGGAGATTGTAAGCTGCTCTGAGTCTCTGATTCAGAGAGAAGGGCAGGGTATAAATCTGCAGTCTTCTTCGTTCTCCACACATTTTTTAACATATCTTTTCCATCATGAGAGCTAGGAACTTTCTTTTTTTAGAAAAACATAAATAAAACACCTACCTCAAATAGTACAGCTCATGCTGCCACAAAACTCCAGGATGAAAATGGTGGTGCTGTAGAGCTGTTGAAGAGCTTTCTCAGGAGTCAGAAGTGATAACAAAGTGAAAGCACCCTTGGTATTTGCATGACAAAAAAAGAAAATGGAGGCGGAGGACAGGCTAAAGGACTAACAGCACAGACCTTGCGTTTCAAAAGAGTCAAGGAAGACTGGCTGGCTCTGTGGATGGAAAGAAATCAGACAAGGATAGATAAGGCTGGTATATTGGTTAATTAAACACAGGGCATGGTGGACACAAGTCTGAATTCTAGCAGAGTCCCAGAGCAGATGCTGAAGAAATACACAGCCAAGCATTGTGCAAGGAATGCATTAATGGTTGTGATCACACAAGAGATTTGGCCCAACCTAGCCACGCCTCCCCCCCAGATTTAATGTGCATGATCACACATTCACATCTGCCATCTTGAGTACCACCCATACTTACCTTGTCTTTGGACAAGCTGGGATGGGACCAGATTAAATCTCTAAAGTGTATGCAGGGCACATTTCCTGGCTGTCTGAACAGTCAGGGCATGTGATGCATGTGCCCTGCATGCACAGGGGCAGGGCCTTTTTTTAGCAGGAACACACAGGAATGCCTAATATGCAAATGAGTTCCGGCTGGGCATTGCGTGAAACAATGGTGATGTCAGGGAGTGTGGCCTAATATGCAAATGAGTTCCTGCTGGGCTTTTCTTACAAAAAAGCCTTGCGTGAAACAATGGTGATGTCAGGGAGTGTGGCCTAATATGCAAATTAGTTCCTGCTGGGCTTTTTCTACCAAAAAAGCCCTGTGGAGGGGCAGTCTGAATGTTCCTCTTGCACATGTGTGGACTGTACTATTGCCACAGCATGCATCAAAGAGCACTGGCTTTTTCAAAGCTGGGATACTGCTATGCCAAATTCTTAGTGTGATCCCACCCAATGCCCAATAAACTATAAAGGCTACCAAGACAGCAGTGTATAGACTTAGAGTGACCCTGCTGACTTTTTATAAGTATCCCTACCAATTTTTGAATTAGCTGTCATACTGGCGGTAGCATTTCCTGGAATGGATTAGACATAAAGTCTGTCACACTTTTAAGGGGGGGCGGACCTCTCTCAGCACATTTGAACTAGCAGCATACCCTCCTTTGTCTCACTGGGTCATCTCTCTCACACACACGCACACAACACACACAGGTGTGTGACAAATTTCCTGATGCCCCCTTTCCAGCAGCCTGAACTGTCCCAGGGCCCCAAACTGACATGTAGGATTGCCAAATCTATTTCAGAAAATATCTGGGGAGTTTTGGGGTGGAGCCAGGAGACTTTGGGGCGGAGCCAGACTTTCCCATTTCCAAAATAAATGCATAAAAATACAGCAGTGCAGTTCACCTGAATAGTCATCATTTCCTCATCCCCCAGTAGCTGCAATTCTAGTAAATGAAAGTGTAAACACACAAAAAGCAGCCAAAGTGCAGTTTGCAAGCTCACATTTTTGTGATCTCACTGGGGCTTTACTCACAAGAACTGCTGTTTTCAGCCTAACACAGGCAAACAAAAGAGAGAGAGGTCGAGTTTTCCTCTATCCCATAAACAAGCTCCTATACAAGGACTCTGAAAACAATGCAAAACAAGCACAGAGACAGACACACATTATTACTGCCTCCCCTACAAAGACTTCTGAAAAGTACTGTCTCTCTCTCACTGGGTCTGGTTCCTCCACAATGACATCTGACAATTACAGGGGCTATGCTGCTCTCTCTCTCTCACACACACACACACACAGGCACATATTCCTACTTGGGAAATGAAAGCAAAACAAACGGAGGCCCTCCTGACGTTTTCCCATGAAGTACTTCCTGCTCCCTACTCAACTTTAAAGGGGCACACACAAAGAGGCATTTTAAAATGGGACCTGTTTGCAGGTTTCTAAACCTGCGGGAGATCTAGAGGTACTGGTGGCTGTGGGGGCGTGGCTTCCCCCCCCCTCCGGCCAGCTGGCTGGAGGCGGCGGGGGGGGGGGAGCCTGGAAAACCGGGGGATCCCCTGCTGGGACCTGGGGATTGGGAAGCCTACAGTCACATGACTTTTAATACACATTGATCCCCTCATGCTGTTCCTGGAGCACGGGGTGGGGGAGAGGGTTTTGGGGCTGCAGTGGGAAGGTGGAGGCAGAGAAGTTACACTTGGTGGAGATTTTTAGTGGGATACAAGCCAGTGTTTCCCAAGAACCTCCACAGTTCTCTGATTGAAAAGCTTCCTGGGCTGTTGTCCGCCCAAGAAGGAACAGTTCAATTCAGTTATTTTTTAAAACAGCAGAAGGTGATAAGCTTTTCATATCCAACACAGCGTATTCTTCCCTAAATGTAATGCTGAGGCCAAAGAAGCCAATTCTACCCGTTGTATGATTGTTCTGGGAAATGGGAGCTGTGCACTAGTACTTCACCATGAAAGGCCAGGGAATGGAGAGACAGCTAATTATCTGTCTTGCAAACATCATTGTGTTCTCAGATTAAAGGGGAAATGATCAATTGTTCTTCGCTCCCCACAGAGAGGTATGAGGCCTTGGATTAATGCAGGCTTTGCCCATTAGTTTTGTTCCAGTGGAGCCAAGGAGGACAAAATGGGCCTTGAGTTCCTGTACTCTAGATTTCCTCATGGAGTGAGGGTTGCACCCTACAACCAAGGATGAATATTTTGAAATGTAAATAATGATTACATTCTGGTAACCAGAGAATTCAAAATGTGCAAACTGGAATATATTTCAGTAACTTTACTATGTTTAAAACTCTTTTGCTCCAATCTGAATGAGATCATTGCAGAATTTGTATCTACTGTCACTAAAGAGTGAAAGTAGAGAGGGGAGGCTGGCCTTGCTGGCAAAGCCCCCTTATTCTTTGTGAACTTCGATGTTATCAGAACCCAAGTGGAGTCTGAATAAATCAGCCTCCCCCCGCCCATTCACCTATCAGCTGGATCTCCCCCCTTGAGGGAGATGTAAGGACAGAGAGGTAAATTCCTACAGTGAGATAACAATGGAGCTTAAAAAAAAATTGCTCTTGTGCAGGTCACCATTTCCCTGGAAGTCTGCAGGAGGAGCAGAGTAACAAGAGTTTCAACTTCCATGTGTAAAGATAGCAGCAAAGAGCCCAAGACAGGTGTCTGTGGGGAAGTGACAGCAGTGAGGGAAGTTCAGAATGAAGAGACAGAGATCTTGGGGAAAGGGTTGGGTGCTGCAGGTTGGAAGCCAAGGGGGTATAACATTACAGAGTCTAGGCTCTCTGCTTTTAAAAGTGTGTAATTAATGCAGAATTCTACCATCACTGAAGCACTGTGCCTTGACAGTCCTAAACTGTGAAGCAGCAGTGGAGCTGAATGCATAATTTCACAATGATTTGAAATAACATGCCAGTTCCAGCTTCAATTTTCTTGTGTTACATTTTCTGGCAATCCTGGAAGACTTGTAAGAATGTGTAATGTGATGTGGAAAACTACCATCCTAAGCATAGCTACACCCTTCTAGATCCATTGATTTTAGTGAACTTTGAAGAGTGTGTAACTCTGTTTAGGATGTCATTGCAAGATGTAGCAGTGACATGGGCCTACCTTTCATAGGCAGATATTTGATTTAGATTTTGTTTCTGTTTCTTCCACAGGGTCTGCCAACCTTCTAATATCAGCATCAGGGTGGAGACCAAGGTAAGGACTGGATCTGCTGGTTATTGACTGGTGTTTTCTGATTCATTACCACAAGACATGCAGAAGGCTCCTGTCCAGGCTCCTTATCTGTGTTCTGCTTGGGTCTTATGTCAGGAGCAGGGATCCTGGGAGGCCACTGGTTTTCCTGAGACTCAAGTTATTTGATGTTTGGTATGGTCCTACTAGGAGTGTGCATTTGGGCCAAAATTATACCTGAAATTGGATGTTTCACATCGGCTCAGAGATTCCCAGAATGGCCCCAGAATCTCCTGAAATTCCAGGAGTAATACAAATTTATCTCTCAGAATTTTGGGTGTGTTTTGGGGTTTCAGAGAGGGAAAGAAAGGAAGCCAGCTGGGAAACAGCTGCTAGTTGGCATCTCTCTTCCAATCTGAAAGGAAGAGACATTCCAAATAACAGCTGATGGTCAGGTAGATTTGGCTTCCACCCATGGCCATTTACATTTTTAAAAGGAAAAGACAGAACTGGTCCTGGACTTATGATGCCATCAGTACCCCCACTGGAGGCTTCTCCCCACTACCAGAATTGTAGGAAGCAGAGCCTGCCCTCACAGCCAAAATGACAGGCAGACTAGCAGGTCTTCTCATGCAAGGTATGACTGTAATGGTCATTTCCCGCTACCTCCACTAGGAGGCTTTTTAAAATTAGCAATTTAATAATGTTATATAGATGTAACAGTACAGCGATATGCATATGATGTTCCCTGAATCACCAACTTTCATTTTTAAGAATAGCCTCTTTCCTTGCAGAGATACACAGGAAAACAAAAATACTTTCTTTTCATGAAAGCTGGGAATTTAGAGAACCTGATGCGCATATTGCTATACTATTATATCAATATCATGCAATTCAGTTGCTAATTTAAAAAAGGGAAGTGGAGGAGAAGATAGTACCTATGGCAGCCAAGCCTCATGAGAGTGCAGGAGCCTTGCTGCCCACCATTTTCCAGCTGTTGGACAAGCTTTGCTGCTTTTGATGCCAATGTCAAGGAGAATCCTCCAGCAGAGATGATACTGGTATGGTAAGTTTGGTCCAGTTTCCTCACTTTCCCTTCTTTCCATGGGGGTAGGTAGAGAATGAGGGGGATGACAAAAATAATGCTCCCGATTTTCAGAGGCCAGCTACCTCCCCCCCCCCCCCCAAACTGGGATAATAAAAACAGTGCCCTACCCAAAATTCATATCCAATATTTTCAAAAATTTGTTGAAGTATGTGCCTCAAGCTGCCACAGCTTGTTTTCAACTTTGGTGTAAACTGAAGGCACCATGTGTGTAACAAGTAAAGTATCCAGTATAAAGATAAATTTTCTATGACATGATATTGTGAGTTGCACTGAGAGTTGCACAATTGTTGGAGTTTACACTTATAAATTATTCTAGATCTGGACCTTTCCAAACAATTCTTTGTGCATGTGTGTGCGTGTACATGCATGTGTGTGTGTTCACATGCATCTGTGCAGTAAATGCAGTTACTAGTAAGTTAGAGTGGAGATCTTGTTATCTTTTCCCCATCTTACAAACCTGTGGGAAAAGATCTGCAAAGTAATGGCTAGTGTCCATAACATCAGTGACACACTCCTATCATCTTTTGTCGCCCATCGTCTTTTGTCCTGATATTAAGTTGCTCTTCAGTTTGTATGATATTGCTGTTTTAAGTGTGTTATGGATTTTCTTCTATTGTTGGATTGATTGTTTGTAAGCTGCCTTGAATGTCATGTTGATATAGAAACTGTTTAAAGAAAACACCTGTTGAGACTATTTATAAAGTTTTATATAAAATGTTGCAGTGGGTGAGTGCTCCCTGATGTACCATTCCATTGAGAGGAACAAAGGAGACTTGCTTTAAAAAAAAGAAAAAAGAAGCACAGCTACTCCCCCCAAACAGCACTCCATGTTGTAATGACATAATTGAACTTTTTAGTTTTGAACTGTGTTCTCCAACTGTCCAATGCCTGAGTGCATACTTGAAAAAATATCATTGAAAAATTATTCTCCCCCCAACACTGCTCCCTCTATAGCCATCCAAGGGGAGAGATTTTTATTAGTACCTCAGCATATAAAAAGGTACATTTATTGGATCATGTTGGAAGGTTCTTATTCTTCCCCAGTACTTGAGACTACCAAATATCCGGACTTGCTGCTGAAACTCCTTCCTACATATGAGGCGGGGAGGTGGGTGATGTTGATACTCAGGTTATTTTCACAGAGCAGAGCTGCTAGATCTTGAAAAGAAGCAAAATCTTATCCCATGACATTCTACAGAACCTAATTAGAAAATCTGGATAGGGTAATTATTCCATACTGGAAAGTTCCTTGCATATTCCATCTGTCAGCCAGTTTGTCCCTGAGAAAAGCCAAATTCATAGTGGTGAAAATCAGGGTGCCTTACCCACAGAAGCTTTGGATTGTCCTTGATCTGATTATGATAAGATTGTGATAAGTGAGTGATAAGTCTTTGTATCCACTTGCAAGGATACACAGCATCTTGCCATGGAAAACCACAGACTGGACTTTGAGCTAGACCTGAAAATGAAGGTAGAGTCCCATATGATTGGAGTATAGGACTGCTTTTGATAATGGTTCAGAAGCTTTGATTAATTTTCAATAAAGTAGTAATTTTGCTGTCTGATGTTGATTAGAGGAAAACATATCAATTCACTGACTGCCTGGTCAGGCCCTGCTTTGTGTCACCACACCGCCAAAGGTCATGCTCCTGAGGAACATGGCCTGTTCAGTTATGGCATCTCCTCTGTGGAATTTCCTTCCCCTATCTGTTAACCTGGCAATGAGTCTGACAGAATTCTAGTACTAGACCAACTTTTTTTGTTTTTGTTTGTTTTGTCAGACACTTTAGTAGTTGTGATACTCTATTGGTTTTAATTGGTGCTGATACTTATATTTTTTTTATAATACCTGGATGGTCTTAATGGCTGTTTTAGTAGCTGTGTTATTATGCTAAAATCTGTTAGGTTCAGTGTTGTTTCAGCTGTTTCTATTTGCTGTGTTTGGGGTTTTGTGGCTTTATGGGGGGGTTTTACTGTGTTTTGTGATAGGAAAAACAGAGAATGTATATTTTAAACAAAATTAAATAATATACTTCTTCTCTAACAGCACATGTATTTATAAGAAGGAGGTTTCATATTGCTGCTTCCCCAATAGCCATTTCTTGCAAGCAGGTCAGATGGTGGCTGGAGTTCAGGAAACATCAAAGTCCTTAATAACAGATAATTCTCATCACATCCAAAAATTCCACATTTTAGATATCATCAGTGGTGTAGGGTACTACCCTATCACTTTGCGTATGACAATATCGTGACAATATAGCGCAATCTAAGCCTCATTGTTATCAGTAGTACAGAATTCAGCATGCGTTTCCATCCCAAGAAAATAGCTGAGAATAGAAGGGCTTAAGTTGGATCATGCCTGCTGTTTGATATCCAGTTATTCTCTAATGCTTCTGTGGTGGGCTGGAGAGGTATGTGTGGGAAAAGGTGGGAAAAGCCCCCCTCTCCCAATGCATTGCCTCTGTACTCATCCCTCCCCTAAGAATACTTGAGGTCTGCCACCAACACCATACTCTCTGATACACACACCAAGCATCTCATACAAAGAGGACAGATAAATAGTTATGTATTGGCCTGCAAGCACTTGCCACTTCTCAGGTAAAATGATGATGGTGTCCCTGAGGCACCCTCTCCTCAGCCTTAATAAAAACCCAGTTATAACTTTGTCTTTTCTAAATACCAAGGAGGAAATCAGAGATTTAACGCAACAAAAATAAGTTTATTTTTCTGGATAGGGAAAAGAAATTGTGGGTATTAACAATTAGCACAAATGTAACTTCTTGAGAGTTTAATAGATAGAAATATAATTTCCTCACAAGATACAATGTTTCAGTTTTTAGACAGTTAGCCGGGAATTGCCACAGTTCCCTCAGTTTTCCTAGTCTGTTGAAAAATATACCTGCATTTTTAAGCCCACAGACCTCATCCTGCCATAAGGCTTCCCTCTATATCAGAAAGACTATGCCTGTGAGCTTTATACTGGTGGGTGCTGTCACGTTCTCAGGGTGCAGGAAGGCAGGAGTCCAAAGCCAGTTCAAGGTCCTACCGGAAGGTAGGACCAGAACCAATGGGTTGAAATTAAATCAAAAGAGTTTCCAGCTCAACATTAGGAAGAACTTCCTGACCGTTAGAGCGATTCCTCATTGGAACAGGCTTTCTCAGGAGGTGATGGGCTCTCCTTCCTTGGAGGTTTTTAAACAGAGGCTAGATGGCCATCTGACAGCAATGAAGATCCTGTGAATTTAGGGGGAAGTGTTTGTGAGTTTCCTGCATTGTGCAGGGGGTTGGACTAGATGATCCTAGAGGTCCCTTTCAACTCTATGATTCTATGATTCTAAGTCCAAGAAGTCAAGCAGGAACCAAGTCACCAATGCAGAATCACAAACCGGAATCAGAAGTCAATGTCCAAAAGTCAAAAGGTCAGGGTGCTAAGGAAATCAAGCAGGTCAGGATCAGGAAGGAGCATAGATACAAGCCAGAGAATAGACTTGTTGCTTCCACAAGGTTACCAGGTCCTGGGTGGGAGCTATATGGGAGTCTCAATCAGCCTTCTCCCTGGGTGGCAGTGACTCTGCTAGAACTCAGGGCTGAGAGATCTGAAGCCTCAGCATGCCTCATGTCTTCGCTCTGAAAGTTCTTTCCGGAGCCTGCTTTGAACTCTTGAGATGAGAGGAGGAGAGCTTGGAGGAGATTGATTGTCAACAGCTGACACTGGTGCCTGGAGAGTGATTGATGGGCCAGCTGCTGTTTGTTCAGCTGAGGAACTGGCTGGCAACTCTTCCAGATCTGTTAACCCTTCCAGCTCCTCTCGTCAGGGCTCATGACAGGTGCCACTCCAGGTTACTGCTAGGGTTGCCAGGAGATGGGAGGAGGAGGATTGCCAGATTCAGGCTATGAAAGTCATGGATATTTAGAGATGGAGCCCGGGCAAGACAGGGAGTGGGGTACAATGCCATAGTGTATCTTATCATCCCAAATAACTTCAGAAAGCTACTCTTGGGTTTCAGCTTCATCTCTGTCCCCTTGAATATAGAAGCTCCTTTCCTGGCCTCTCAAGTGTGCTTTCAGCCTGCCCTTTTCGTCTTTGCTTTAAAGTCATGGGTTTTAAATGCTGCAGTGAGAGAGAGTGTGCTTGTGAGGGGTCTGTAGCTTTTCAGCCTCTGTAGCCCCACCACCATCACTCCACACACACACACATATCCACATCAATAATGTGCACCCAAAACAAAAAAAGGCCCGCATGTGGCCCACATGCCTCTAACACTGTTTTGTGCATTCAGAGAACAAGGCATCAGCTGGTACTAGCACAGTTCTGACCCAAGTAGTCTGGTACTGCTAGTAATACTGGGATCATCTTATGACAGACTTGGGCTGACAAAGTGCCTAATGAGCTGAGGCATTGCCGAGAATGAAAGACTTAAGAAACCAGGCCAGGGAACAAAAGAGGCATGTGTCAAGCAATGATCGATGGGCTCTTTAATTCTGCCCGGTTGTCACATTTATCTGTAATGAATTTCTACTCAGCTGTATTATTTTTAATACAATAGGAAGTGAAGCTTCCCCTCCCACTTCACCAGTGTTTGGGGAGCAGGGGCTTAAATGCCTTCAGCTCCACTACAACCAGACTGGAGAGAAGCCACCATCCACATTCCTCAGGAATTCAGAAGAATCAATGTCATGTGATTTCCTTGGGCACATTTGGGTAACTGTGGCATTTTGAGGTCTTTTGAAATTGCCATGTCTCTGATACCTCCAGTTGCCAGCTGGGAACATTAGAACCATGATTTGCCAATAGCAGCATGAGATCTACTAGTGAGTTGCTGAGACTAGGCTAACTAGGGGTACTGTGAGTACATATCTCCCAGTACCTGCCCCCCACTGCACCAACTACACTCATCTAAGCAAAGCCTTCTGGAGGTGCTGCCTTGCAAAGGGGTGGAGTAAACAGCTGCCTCTATCTGAGCATTCTCTATTGAAGCTCCCACCTGGTGGAGTTCCCAGCCTGATGAGGACAGGAAGGACTGAATACCTGTAGCATTTTGCAGAATATAGAGAACAGAATTGTTTGAGATTTTTGTAAAAGGAATAGTGATGTGGCAAAATAGAATTGTGCAAGAGAACAGTTTTTACACTGTGGATAAGGTTGTGGTTTTAATTGTCTGCAGACATCTTTAGGCACTTTTCTCCCCCCCCCCATGTTGTTTATTGGATATATTATGCAGTTTTTATTTTGTTCCTTAATAGTGTGATCCAACTGAATTGCCTTGTTTAGTGTATGTATTATACTGGTCTTCATTATATTGTTTAAATAACTCTGTAATTGGCCTTGAGAAGGAGCCCTGGGGTGCAGAGTGGTAAGCGTACTGCAGTCCAAGCTCTGCTCACGACCTGCACAGGGGACTACTTTTAATTGGCCTTGAGTCTCAATGAGGAAGATAAAATAAATAAGCATTTGGAAAAGTTTGCAAAAGAGGCAATTGGATTAGACTGGTGACATCTGTGGAAGGATTCATCATGTGTTAAGACTTCAGAAGTTAAATTTTTTCTGGTTCTTATGTTTGTAGAGCTAAGTCCAAAATACATTTGCTGTGACAGTGGAAAATCCAGAGAATGAAGCAGAAAGACCATAGCTAAGTGGTAAGAGTGCATGGTTTCCATGCAAAAGTCTGCAAATTCAGTCCCCAGCATCTCCAGTTAAAAAGAACCTCAGATGGCAGCAGTGCTAGGAAAGACCCCACCAGAGCATAAGAGTGGACCGCACAAAACGAAATGGTTTGACACAGTATAAAGCCACTTTATATACTCAAGAGCTTCAGTGCTCTGCATAACTTCCTATCTCCTCACGACTCCCATCATGATGACTGTTTGCTGTGAATCTCCCTGTCCCCATGATCAGCTATCAGCAATATTCATGCTCGTCTTTACCCAGCATAGGAGAAAGTGCTCCTAAACTCAAATGGTAATCCATTCCTCTGATCTGAGGATTCTTTTTCCGGATTGTATATGTGTGTCAAGTGCCATCAAGTCACAGCTGACTGATGGCAACCCTGTAAGGTTTTCAAAGCAAGAGATATTTGCCATTGTTTGCCTCTGTACAGTGACCCTGGACTTCCTTGGTGGTCTCCCATCCAAATACTAACCAAGACTGACCGTGCTTAGCTTCTGAGATCCAAAGAGATCAGGCTAGCCTGAGCCATCCAGGACAGGGTTTTCCAAATCAGGTTTTTTAAAAAAAACAGCTTGGAATGTCATGAACCATTACATACATAGAAACACCTTTCCAAGAACTACTTGGGCTGTGAGCAGAAGGTTTGTGCTTTTCCTTCCTATGCAGTTCTCCCTCTTGTGGTCTAGAGTGCACTTGCCTTGCAACTACATCTTTTGCCTTCAGCACCTTGCCCAAGCCTTCACACCCGCAGTTTGATTTGCCAGGTAGAATCATTAGCAAACACCTCAGTGCTTGCCCTTTCTGCCATCCTTTTTTCTTCTTGAGCATTAGCCAAGGTGCTGATCTCTCTAACAAGGGAGACTGGAACTCACCGCCTCAGCACACAGACCTGAGTGCTCTTCCAGCTGGATAGCCCGGTCTCGCTCTGTGCTCTCTGAAATCGTCGGGAACTCATTAACCTGTGCAATGCATTTAAAACAGCTAGTCCATAAGTAATGATCATGAGGGAAGCAGGAGAGGCAGCCACAAAATTTGTTTCTTAATCACAGGATTATAACTGAGCAAATGTTGTGAGGGAGGGGGGATGACTGCTCACAGAACAAGCTGTGCCCAGCTCCCAACCCCCTTATCATTGGGAGAATTTAACTTGCTGATTCTTTCTGGGGACAGAGGTGGCTTTCAGGACTGTTCTGTTTGTAGAAAGAAGCCAGGAGATTATGATATTTCAGTATGTGCCTCTTAAGAAAGAATTCTCCAAGGATGAAGCTTGTTGGTGCCCAGATTATGTGTGGTTTTTGTCACAGCCTTGGTGTGTGATCTTGGAATGAAACCTAAGGCAAGGAGGTTTCTTGGGTTCAAAACCAGCTATCAAAGTCAAATGTAAATGTTTCTTATCAAAATATGATTTGGACACCCACTATCAGCTCTTAGTACAAACTCTTATGCCACATATAAGATTGATTCACCCCACGCTGGATAACTGACATTTGCAAGTGGGCAGTGGCTGATTTCTTTCTCTCCTTTGTTAGAGGTGGCAGCAACTGAATAAATGGGGTTAGGCAGGTCATTTGAACGTATTTGTTACCTTGAAGCTGAATCCTTTTGAAAACCCAGGCCACTGGCCACCCATCAGGTTTAAAAGCCAAGAGAAGGGGACATACTTGAGAGCAGTCTTTGTCTTTGAAAAGCACCCTGCCAATTCCTTGGATTTTCATGAGCAAATTGAAGATAATGGTTCTTCTCTACTTTGCTGGTTCATATGCAGTTAGAATCATTAAAGTAAGTGAAGCATTCACATGTTAGTGGTTGATGTGAGGAGGAATTTGACTGTTCGAAATACAAAAATGTTTGAGAGAGAAAATGGCTAAGTCTTTTCATGCTTCTTGAGCACATGAGGTAATTCTGGCCCACCTGAACCTAATGAGGTTGGGATTGGCCTAGAATTCTCTTCAGCTTTGCTTCCATCTAGAGTTTCTTATTTCCCACAGCCATTATGACTTTCCAGAAGTTTTCTAAGGCACTTAATGAGGAGTTTTGCCCAGGGAGATGTCTCTGGTTACCCTTCCCACTGTTTAAATAGTTTCTGTCCTAAAAGAGAAGCTGAAGGATCAGGCAATACTTTTCTGATGCTATCCTATTTGTAAGGGAGACCTTCCAGATACAATATTCTGCTTGTGCAGTTTACAAGCAAATATTCACAGTTCTTTTCTTCTCGATCATGTTCATCAGCTTTCGTTGACATGTCATAATTTATCATTTGGACAGAATGGGCCTTATAGCTCTTGTACATCTCAAGGTTACATGTCCTACTCCTAGAAAATACAACATCACCCTTCACAACTGCATAAATTCCCCTTTTTTATCCATCCATCCAACTGTCAGTCCCGCTGCCTATGGCTGCTTTTGTCTTCCCTTCCTTCATTAGTCTTCTCTGCCCAGACACTGGGAAGAAATGAGGGCTATGGGGTGTATCCAAGACAAGCAATTTCATCACATTTCACTTTTGCCTCTTGCTATCAACTTTCAACCATCTAGCTGGCCCTATCTGACCATTTACTTCAGTTAGAAGAGAAGCCAAGAGAAAATACTGCAGACTTAAAAAGCTGATGCCCCCAAACCCACCTTTCTGTGTGGTCCCTACAGACCTTCTGTGGACTCCCTGCTTTGTTGTTTGCATTTTAAAGAAAAAATGCACAGCTTTAAAGGGCATGCTTTAAAGGACGTGCAAGTAGCAGAGAGTGGGAGAAGGGAGGAGTTAGTCTCAGATAGCAAAACTGAGTTCAGGTTGAAGTGTTAAATTGTGCAGTTCTTTCCCTGCATGGCCTTAAGGCTGGTTACACTAGCACTCAGTTTGAATTTTATGGATGGAACAAAGTGTGTGTTCTTTGTTTCATCTGTTTGAGCCCTTAAGGTCCAGCATACAGTGTCAGATCATTCCAGCCATCCTGAAGTCCTATAGCCATGGTCCATGTTTCCAACTGGACACAAAAGTGAGTTGTCCTCTAGGTTCAAATGTCTGCTGCTCTTCCAGTGTTACCTGATAGGGAAGAAAGGTCTTGGCCACACTGGGACAGAGTCAACAGATCTTCCTGAAAGAAGTGATTCTTCCCTTTTTGCTCTCTCACGGTACTCCATCCATGGTCTTCAACCAAGAATCTGGAAACAAGCCCTGGTCTGCCACATCCTACATTTTCAGACACATATCCCCATAATTCTGGGTCAGACCTAAAGACCCAAAGCAGGAGCATTGGCTGTTCCTGTTCAGAAACTTTTCTCTGTTAGCTAACAGTGTTTCAACAGAAGCATTGCAAAGGGAGACCCTTGATGAGAAGCTACTGAGTTGGAATTAGTATACAGATTTGACACAATTAGACTTGGACACGGTAGGAAGTAGAGAGTAGCTAGCTCACTACCAAAAGTAATTTTCTCTCTTTGCTGATTAATATATATTACTACTCAGGTTCTTAATATACACTACTACTCAGGTTCTTTTTACTTTACCGGTTCATCACCAACCAAGAAAGGTTTGCAGCCATCTGAATGGGTTGTTTTTGTTGTCATCTATGCTCTGCAATGAGAGCCCCGTGGCGCAGAGTGGTAAAGCTGAAGTACTGCAGTCTGAACTCTCTGCTCATGACCTGAGTTCGATCCTGGCGGAAGCTGGGTTCAGGTTGCCGACTCCCGGTTGACTCAGTCTTCCATCTTTCCGAGGTTGGTAAAATGAGTACCCAGCTTCCTGGGGGGAAAGTGTAGGTGACTGGGGAAGGCAATGGCAAACCACCCCGTAAAAAGTCCGCCGTGAAAACGTCGTGATGCGATGTCACCCCAGAGTCGGAAATGACTGGTGCTTGCACAGGGGACTACCTTTACTGTTTTATGCTCTGCAATGCCATATAACAGACCTGTGTCTCAGGATGCTGGGGCTCCTAGTCTCATTGCTGAGCAGTATTGTCAGGTCATCCCACAAGCAAACCCTGCTGCCTGTCTGTTGGCTGGCAGGGTGAGGGGGAATATTCTTTAAAAAAAAATCATTGTTGGCATTACAATGTTATGTTGCTTCCATGAGAAACCCAGCAGTGACATTGCTCTGTTCTAGGAATTGCCGGAAACTCTGTGGTTTTACCTTAGAGTTTCTGGTGATTCTTTGAGAAATGTTATGTCACTTCTGAGTTTTCCCCAGAAGTGATGTAATGCTATCATGCTGACAATGCCCCCCTCATTTCCCAGTCCTTTCCCCCAACTCCTGCTGGTTTCCAGTCACTAGCCAAGCAAACATAACAGTTCATGCCTCCAGTGAAGTAGGCATGAAAGCTTATGCCACAGTAAATACATTAATCTTTAAGGTAGTCCAGGGCCGTAGCCAAGATTTGGAAGGTCAGGGGGCATTTAATTTTTTGGGATGCACTCACACACCCCAGCACCCCACACAATCTTCCCTCTCCTCACTCCCTCCACCCTCCCTCACTGCTACCCTCCCTTCCCCGCCACTAAAATAGTGAGCAGGGCCAGGATCAGAAGCAGCCCCCAGCCTCTGGCACAAGTTAAAGGGACCACCTGTCAGCTGATCGATGGGCCCTTTAACGCACTGGAGGCTGGGGGCTGCTTCTGTCCCTGGTCCCACACACAATTTTAGTTGCAGGGAAGGGAGGGCGGTGACAAGAGTGGCAGGGAAAGCTGCTTTCTCAGCTGGCCTTCCCTGCCACTAAAATAGTGCATGGGGCCAGGGGCAGAAGCAACCCCCAGCCCCCCAGCTGATCCGTGGGCCCATTAACTTGGGCTGGGGGCTGCTTCTGCCCCCGGCCCCGCGCTCTATTTTAGTGGTGAGAAGGGAGGGCGGTGGTGAAAATGGCACGGAGAGCCACTCTCTCTGGGCGCCACCCTCCTTTCCTGCCACTAAAATAGTGCGCGGGACCAAGAGCAAAAGCAGCCCCCAGCTGATCCGTGGGCCCTTTAACTGGGGCTCGTGACTGCTTCTGCCCCTGCCCCCGCAAGCTATTTTAGTGGTGGGAAGGGAGGGTGGTGACAAGAGCAGCAGAGAGAGTCGCTCTTGCTGCCAGCCTTCCTTCCCCGCCACTAAAATAGTGCGCCTGCAGGGAGCAGAAGCAGCCCCCAGCATCCCTCGTAAGTTAAAGGGCCCACTGATCAGCTGATTGGTGGGCCCTTTAACTCAGGCAGGAGGTTCTGGCTGCTTCTGATGCCGGCCTCGCGAGCAACCTCTCCACTATGCAAATTGTTCGCAGGGCTGGTGGCAGCTCCCACCAACATGGCTGAGGCCCCGGGGGCTCCTTGGCCAGAAGTCGGGGGTTTGTGCCCCCACAGGCCCCCTCGTAGCTACAGGCCTGAGGTAGTCACATGAGTCGACCCAGTTTAAATGATATACTTGTTACAGTCTTAGCTGGTAACATGTCTGGCCAGGATATTTGCCCTAAGTGTTGATTATTTCAAACACTAATCTGAATTACTGGTGTAATGGAATTTAAAAAAAAAACTTTCCTCAGAGCTCTGGAGTTTTCTTATCCCATAAATCATCACAAGCTTCTTAAAAGAAGTTGTAGAAGCTGACCTCTGGAATTAGCTGACACAGAATTTTTGCTACCAGCAATTGCTTTGGGGGAATTGAGATGTAGCATAAACTGGAATCTGGTTTACAAAAAGTTCACAAGTTTTGACTTTGGGGTGGAGGGGGGTGGATCCTGTGATATTGACATTCAAAGGTTACTGCCCCAACTGGCCATGTTTAACATGGATGTAGAGAGGAGCCAGTCCTCATTGTCTTTCACTGTGGGCCCTGGTCCCACAAACTGTCGTTTCAGTTTACTCACCAGCAGGCTAATCCTGTTACTGACTGTAGGCCAAGGCATTTCAAACAGAGTAGCAAATATCTTTGGAGCATTCCCAACAGCAAACTCCACAGGCTCTCTTCCCTTGCATGCCAGCCTCTCTCATTTTTCCTTCCTCTCTGTACATTCATGTCACATCCCAGAAAATATGGTTTCATAACTTTCTGCCAAACCGCTCTTTTGATGTTATTGAACATTAAGAAGTGGAAGGAAGAAAGTAATGTGCATTTTCACTGAAGAAAGATGTAAGCCAAAATGCCCTCAAAACGAGGTTGGGGAATTGTCAGGTGGGCACCTGGCTCACTCAGGATTTTTTTTACCTGTATATACAGGATTCCACGTCCAGAAAAGTAATGCTTAAAATAATGGGGACTCTAATTAAGTAAAACAATTATAATTTATTAAGAAAATATAGGCTTCCATACAAGATAAAATACTCATAAAAACACACATTCAGTCCTAGGAAACATAGATAGATAGGGGAACACATGGGTAGACAAACAGGGCAATATTTACCTATCGTAGTCTTCAAGGAAGGCTCCAATGGTGACGAGCAAGGAAGTGGAAGAAGGGACCCGAAACTTGGCCTTAGAATTGGGGATGGATCTATGCAGCGGAAATTGGGATACTGCTAAATTGGGTGTGCTAGAAGCACATCTGTGGGTAGCTAGTCCACAGATTATAAGTACTCTCTTGAGCCCTTAGGGGATGGGAGGTACGAGGGAGGAGAAAGGTGGTCAGCTGGTGCATGACCTCACAAAAAGGGGAGGTTTCGCAGTGACCATAAGGGCTGAACTACTGCGACAACCAATAGAAAGTACATTGGTGTCACCTAATTGGGTGCTTGCTCTTGACCAATGGACTTGCTTGGATCCTGGATACCTGAGTGAACTTTCAGGTTGAAATGGACCAGGGGGAGGCTCCAAAAATGATAGTTGGGAAGAAGAATAGAGAGATTACTTGGGTGGGGTAATACTAATGAACTTATCTAATGGACAATAGAGAGCCAAATCATGGCCTAGATAGCACCCAGTTTGTACAAAGGAACTTTGCTCTGGCTGAAGATGGTCTTCCTCTTCTTCTGTCTTCTTCTGGGCACCAGTCTTTGTCTAGAGTTCTGTTAAACAAAGAAAGTGGTGGTTGGACGATTAACCACTCCTGGGGTGGGTAGGTTGCTTGCAGGCACAGGTGACATCTGGTGTGTACGTGAGCCATCCGCTTCGCTGGAATGGAGTCAAGCCTGGTAGGAAGATGGCTGCGTTGGTGTTAGCCCTCCACGGTGGATTCCATGGTCAGAACTTCAAAACTGTTCACCTGGATAGCTCCTGGAGGCGCAGTCTCCTCCGCTTCATGGTTGGGATGGTCATCATACGGAATGACGGAAAACCATCCGTTCTCCTGGTAGGCACTCTTGTACCGGTTTAGAGTGCCTTAGTAACGTTGTGGCTACTTGTAATGAATAAGTCCCTTTTGCCCCTGGATAGGTTTACCCACACTCTCTGGCCAGATGTGTGCGTGAGTCACTTCTCCGGGTGCTCTGGCAACCAAGCTGGTAATCACAATGTTCTGTAAGGGGTTTTTTTCCTCACAAAGAATTCTGTCTTTAGTGATAAACTATGGCATCTTCATTTGGTATCTTTGACAATTGAAATTTATTTTTCATTTTTCTTGGTGGTTGTTTTACCTAAAATATCTTCACTTTCATTTATTTATTTATTTTAAAATCTGCAACTAAATTCGATGTTTTTAAATTTTTAATATCTCTTGGTTGGGGAAAAACTTAAAGTGTTATTCATGCTGAAATGTAAACAAAATGAAAGCATTTATAAAGGGTAATTATATATCTAGTTACATGTGCAAACTCCACCCTCAAATTGGGCATTGGTTTCCTCTTTAAGAAAGGCAAACAAAAGGTTTTGTTTTTTAAAAATTCACTTGATCCTAATGACCAGCCCCACTCCTAAGATTGGGGTTTTACTAAATTAAATATTTTTGCTGAAACCTTCTCAAAAATTTTCCACTTTCATTAATGCATACATACTTATCTCATGAGCCTGCCTTGGCTTATAAAACCTCAAAATATTACTCCTTCAGTACTCTGCAAACACCTTAACACATTACAAGATTGCTACATGGGAGGCATTTTGTGTGGATCATGCATGTAGCTCTTATGTGGAGCCATCTTATATCTGTGCAGTGGATTGCTGTGTATCCAGAAATGTAGGATCATCATGATCATCACAGGTGCATGTTCTATGTAGGACCGTTGTAATATATGAAGCAGCACTTTGTTCTCTTTTTTTCATCGCCCTGTCCTACATATATAAACATATGTACACAGTCCAGTTCCTCAGCCTGTCAAGCTGCACTCCGTTTCTTGCATGCTACGGGCAGAAGCAGGTATTAAGATTAACAGCTTCCCTACAACCAGCGGCAGTCTCCAAAAGGCAGTTTCTATTTGAATGCCCTTTTCCCCCTTAAACCATCCATGCTTTTTAAAATCCTATGGCCTTCCATTCCTATGGCTCAGGTGCAAGCTTACCACCTTTCTACACTTTCCTCTGGGGTTGCCAATCCCCAATTGGGGGCAGGGGATCCCCTAGTTTGGACACCCTCTCCCTGCTTCAGGATCATCAGAAAGTGGGGGTGCGGTTTGAATGTCTGCTGGGCATTATGCCATATGGAGACTGATCCCCATAGGGTATAATGGAGAATTGGTTTAAATTCCCTTTTCAATCTTCTGTAGCTTGATCTCCTTCTTGTAAACTGAAGGTAGTATTTTGCTTGCTTTTTATCCCCAATTTTATCTGCACAACAGCCTTATTAGGCTGAGAGATAATGATGTCCCCAAGGTTATCCAATAAGCCTCATGGCAGAGTGGATTGAGCCATTTCTGACTCAGGTTCCCCCATCCAAATCTAGTATTTTAACATCCACCCAGGCTTTGCAAAGGGTAAATTGGGGGTGATCTGGAGATCTGGTATGCAGAAATGTCATGGTTGGGCACCTTGAATTAATAACTGTTTGAAAATTTGCACACAGCAAATGCCACTGGAAAAGTGTTAGCTAGAGGTCACCATTGACCTGGGCTGTGGCCAACTGAATTTTTTCCCCTCAAGACATAAACTTTTTTTGTCAAGCATTCTGGGACTTGAACAGCCTACACACATCATCCCCACCACACCTCATAATCCTGGGGTGGGGTGGGAAATGAAGCACAAATCACTCATTCTTATTTCTTGTTTTCCTAGAATATAAGAAACAACCCAAAGTAGAAAACATAAATCCAAAGCCAAGTTGTTGTCAATAGCTTCCAGATTGCTTGTCGACCTGCCCTTTGTTCCTACACAGCATGGTGTGTCACAGTTCAGGGTTCCAAAACTGTGGCCAGTTCAAGGTATTTTATTGCACCAGGAAAGCCAGATCAAAGCTGAGCCCTTGCAGTGGTGCCAGAGGGGATTATTTTGGACCTGGCCAGTGACAGAACAAGCTGAGGGAGAGCTGTCCATCAAAAAAG
This sequence comes from Heteronotia binoei, assembly GCF_032191835.1. Taxonomy (NCBI): domain Eukaryota; kingdom Metazoa; phylum Chordata; class Lepidosauria; order Squamata; family Gekkonidae; genus Heteronotia; species Heteronotia binoei. The sequence continues at coordinate 115,381,503 of NC_083227.1, read as the reverse complement.
ATCACATAAGGACAGAAACACAAAGGCATACAAAATCACGTTCATGCAAAACTCCATCAAACTGTCAACAGTATGTACACACACACATACCTAATGTGCCCATACACAACTCATTAGTGAACTTGAACACTACACAGGTTGATGCAGACCCAAATACTAGCCATTCTTTCACCTTAACTTCTGTGCTGAGGCCCTGCTGCTAGTAATTATATACCATTTCTTCTTCATCCTCCCTTGGTCCCAGCAACGACTCCAGAAGAGAGGTGGAAAGAATAAGAGGGTAGGACACATCTGTTGCTTTCCTGCCTTCGATCATTTGGAAACTTTGTTTAGGGAAGGTATGCCAGAGCGTCTTAACCAGATTGCACTTCTCAAATCCTAGACCTCCTGAGATTCTTTGGTGCCTAGATGAACTTCTTCGTGGTCTCTGTGCTTCACACTCATGGGATATAGCGCCTGCGCCGATCCTCGAATCAGTACCTAAAACGCCCAGGAATTTTTCACGCTCAGCACCACTGCTGACGGTTTCCCTGTGTTAGGGGCTTCCAGCTGTCAAGAAGGAACTGGCAGGATCCTCTCACTGGCTCCGGTGAGCATACGTACTGGGACACCTGCACATGCTCACTGGTGCCGAGCACGAAAAAATCCCGGGCTTTTTAGGTACCGATTCGGGGATTGGCGCAGGCGCTATATTCCATGAGTGTGAATGCACAGATGACCACTCGAAGATCTACAGTTACAGGTAAGCAACCTGTCTTTTTCCTGCTGCCAGATAAATCTCTGAAATTAGCTGAGATCTGGGCACAGTGCAATTTCACTTGTTCAGTTAATGAAGCCAATGAAAGATATTCCCCCTAGTAAGCCTGAGCTTCCAATAACCTGAATATTAAATAATAAATATTTGCCAGTGGCCTTTCCTGAGCTGAGTTAATCTGATTTGAGCAAAGCTATTATTATTTTTTTTTAATATTCTGAAGTTAGATTAATTAGGAGACACTAACCATGTTCCTCTTCTGGGCTCTTATTAGATTGGCCATGACCCTTTTTCATTTTATAAATGGCCTCACTTCTTTGCTTTAATTTAAGTCAAAGGGAACTAGAGCCACTGATTTCCCTTTTGTCCTGATATCCCATAGCAAAAGCTTGTTGAGAATGAAAGACCATTGCCAGAGTTTCTTCTAGGGCATTAACCTCAAAAGGGTGCTATGGTTTGGATCTCCCTCCCAAGGACTACTGACTTGTTGTTTAATGCCCAAAGAGGCAAAACCTTTAATCTTCTCATACGGTTCCCCATGTCTTCCTATGACTCCTGGTAGTGCCCGAATGACCCACACTTATTTATTTTGTTCAATTTATAGCCCACCCTTCCCATAGAACAGGCCCATCCATTTATTTCATCCATTTATTTCTAATGACAGGTCATGTTTATGATATAAAGCACAGTGAGATTGCTGAACAGCTGAAGACAGGACTTTTTTTGAGCAGGAATGCACAGGAACACAGTTCCAGCTGGCTTGGCATCAGGAGGTGTGGCCTAATGTGCAAATGAATTCCCGCTAGGCTTTTTCTACAAAAAAAGAAAAGCCCTGGCTGAAGACATTGTGCCATTTAGAAAATCCAAATGGCATCCCTTCCTCCCACTAATTGACATGGGAAAAGATCTGCTTACTGTTCTGGATGGGTACCTGTGAGTCTGCAGCAAAGAAATAAAACAGAAGTCCAGTGGCTCTTTAGAAACTAGCAAAAATTTGTTCCAGCGTAAGCTTTCATTAGTCAAATTTCACTTCATCTGTTGTATCCCTGACCAATGAATCTATATTACAGGCTGCAAACAATAGAAAGACGGGAAGCAGGAATATGTTAAAAAGAGAGGCTAGTTTAAAACAAGAGCCACTCAAATAAGTGGATTAGTGACTCATGGAAATTATTGTACAGTAGTAGTTAAGAAATAGAGATGCTTATTAAATCTGCAGATGATACTAAATTGGGAGGAGTTGCAAATACAATAGAAGACTAGAGCTTTAATCCTGGTTTAACTCTGCCCCCAAACTGACTTTCTACACTAAAACCATAGAATCATAGAGTCATAAAATTGGTTTCTCTGATTCTATGATTCTAGTGTAGAAAGTCAGTTTGGGGATAGAGTTAAACCAGGATTAAAACTCTAGTGCGAAATTGGTCAGAGTCAGGATACAGGATGATCTTGACAGGCTGGAAGACTGAGCTAAAACAAATAAAATGAATTTTAACAGGGATAAATATAAAGTTCAGCATTTAGGTAGGAAAAAATCAAATGCATCATTATAGGATGGGGAAAACTTGTCTTGGCAGTGGTTTGTGCAAAAATTACCTAGGGATCTTAGCGGACCATACACTGAAATCAGTCAGCGGTGTGATGTGGTATCTAAAAAGGCTAATATGATTTGGGGCTGTATCATCAGAAGTATAGTGTCCAAATAACACAAAGTGATGGTATCACTTTGCTCTGGTTAGACCTCACATATTGTGTTTGGGGCACCACAATTTAAGAAGGATATAGACTAGCTGGAAGGTGTCCAGAGAAGTGCAATGAAGATAATGAGGAGCCTGGAGACCAAGTCCTATGAGGGAAGGTTGAAGGAGCTGGGCATGTTTAACCTGGAGAGGAGATGACTGAGAGGTGATATGATTGCCATCTTCAAGTACTTGAAGGGCTGTCATGTAGTGGATGGTATGGAGTCGTTTTCTGTTGCTCCAGAAGGTCAGACCAGAACCAATATGTTGAAATTACATCAAAAGTGGTTTTGGCTGAACATTAGAAAGAAGTTCCTGATGGTTAGAGCAGTTCCTCAGTGGAACAAGCTACCTTGGGAGGTGGTGGGCACTGCTTCTTTGGAGATTTTTAAGCAGAGGCTAGATGGCCAACTGACATCAATGCTGATTCTGTGGACTTAGGGACATCATGAGAAGGAGGGCATGGGGAGATACTTGTGATTTTCCTGTATTGTGCAGGGAATTGGACTAGATGACTCTGGAGATCCATTCTAATTCTATGATTCTAAGAGTGATGGATTAGTATCCGGAAGACCCAGGTTCAAATCCCCATTTGTGCCATGAAAACTCACTGGGTGATCTTCAGCAGTCATACTCTCTCAGCTTAAGCTACCTCACAGAGTTGTTGTGAGGATAAAATGGAGGGGAGGAGAATGATGTGTAAGTTGCTTTGGGTCCCCACTGGGGAAAAAGGCAGGGAATGAATGAATGAATGAGCAAATGAACTGGGAACTGAAGACATTCACAGCCATGCATTTGAACATCTCCCATTTATTTCAGCAAGGCTTACAGAGGAGGCCTTTAAAGTGGTGTGTGGGTCAGATCTGACTCTCCCATTCCGCCACACAAAATGGCACCCAGAGTAGCCACCTGAGTACAGCTGCCTCGTCTTGCTTGATGGTAAGCCACTGAAGGACAAATGATTGCACCTGGTTTGTTACAGAACTGGAAGGATGGGCAGCAGCAACAGCAAACAAATTAGGTTTACTATAAAGATTTGGATTAACCTTCCCCATTTTTGTCCCATGCTCAAAAAATGTTCAAAAGCAGGAAGCACTGTTGCATTCAAAATTCCCTAACCAAAGGAACATTACTAAGTCCACTGAAGAGATGGGGTCCACATGTTGAAATTCATGCCTGCTTGCCTACAGAAAAACAATGTACCTATCCCTGTGTCAGGAGTATAGCATTCATTTTTCTAAAAAGATACGAACTGAACTACAGGAAACTGGGCATATGATAGTTTTAAGCTGTTCCCCTTCCCCCCAGGAGTTGATGACTTTGGAAAAAAATCTGTGCAATACACCTGGGGGTTTTTTTGGGGGGGTGTTAAAATAAAACAGTCATTCAGTGCATGTTATTGATTAACTTCTCATTTGAGAATCTTTTTTATGAAAGTAGTTTTTGTGACTATTGAATCCTCATGCAGTGGTTTCTCATACCTCTTCTCTGCAGTATTCAGGCCGGGGAAAACAAAAACATTCATAGATTCAACCCCCCACTCCAAATTTTTTGTACAATAGAATACCCAATTTCTGAGATGACCACCCTAAAATAAAGTGACTTTCAAACTGTATCATAACAAGCCATTAGACGTGTTATTAGGAGAGCCAGTAGACCAAAAATGAGAAATTGAAAAGACCAAATCAACTACTGTAGCCCATTTAGCTCAATCTCGCATGGCAGTCACCAATACTTTTAAGACCTTCTAAAGAAGATAAGAAGAATATTTGACAGTTAAAGTAAGCATGCTCATCCAAGTTCAGTGTTTAAAGTGTAACACTGGTCTAGAGATATGCATACATACCCATGCACACAACAGGGCATTTTCCTGATTTCTCTAAGTCCAAATTTCTACCCCTTTTACAGTATGTTAAAAGACTTTCAATCTCTAAGAAATGTAATAACTTTCTTGCAGTACACATGAAATGGGGGTGGGGGCAGCAGATCAAGAAAGCCTGGGAACCCTTCCTTTACATCCTTACTCTACATGAATTTCTGGATTGGCAACCCTATCCCTGTCTAACAAGGAAATGCATTTGAGCTCAAAAACTGCCATAACAGTTATCTAACATGGATTCGTGGGGAAGAGTTCTTGGTGGCTGCCTTAGCACTATAGAATTCCCTTTTAAATATGAGCATGAACCGAACCATGAATCAGAATTTGTGCATGAATCAGGCTGATTCGGGGTTTGTTCCAAACTGGTTTGTTTGCTTGCACCTTGCCCAAAATGGAAAATAAATCCCCTTTTTTCCTTGGTGCTTCATGTCATGCCTGCCCCTGCTGACTCGGAGCAGGTGCCTGCTTCAGACCCAGCCCCTGCTGTGCAGATGCCTTTACCAACATCGGACGTAAGTCCCGAAGGAGCAAGCCAGCAGCAGGGGCCACCTGGAACCGATCAGGCTACACCAAGCACTAGCTCATCCCCTCCTGAATCACCACCACCTGGAGACCGGCTACGCGAGAGGAGACGGCTGGAGTTCAGGAACAGGCGTAGAGAGGCACGCAGGCGTGCTAGGAGGGATCTGAGCCCAGAATACTGACAAGCTAATTAGCCAGCACAATATATCTGGAATCCTGGCCTCAGTACAAACTGTGCTGGCAACAAATGATCACCCTCGGACGTGACCGCGCCCTGCACCCTCTTGCCTGCTGAGCAAACCTGTCTGTTCCCGACCCGGCTTGACTTTTGGACTGGACACTGGACCCTGCTTTGACTCTGCGACTTGGCTAAGTACTTTGGATATATTCGGCTTGCTTTCCCCGGTTATTGACCCTTTGCATTCCTGACACCGTGCTTTGCTACTCCCTTCGGCTGGACTGATTTATGGTGAAGACCAATTAGGACTGTTAAGATAACGCTTGAGCTCCCTTTGCAAGCACTACAGACGGCAGCCCGCGTCCTGGCCGATTGCCAGGGCAACAGAAGCTGCCCGTCGCTGCCTGCAGGTCTGGGTCGTGACACTTCATTTGGCTCAATTTTTGTGGATCATTTTCCCAGACTGCCTGGTGTCAATTCAATCAATTTCTAGACAATGCTGGGGTGGACTTCTGAAAGCTCTAGAAACACCTATAGCAATTGTCCATTGCTTGACTTGGCAGCCCTGGTGGCCAATCATGGAGCTCCTGTTCTGCTCTATGGGAGTAGACACCCTGACTCTGCTGCTTTCACCTTGCATTGCAGCATAAGGAGAGAAGAATTAGTTTTCATCATGAGAGCTGAAGTTGAGCTTTCCTGGGGGCGCCTGCTTTGGGGGGTTATAATGTGGACATTCTAAATCCAGTCTTCACCAGACTTAGAGGACGGGTGGAGGAGAGCCTGCTGAAGACTCCCAGTGAGTTTTGCACCTCCCTAACAAAACAAAACAATGAACCAGTTTGGGCAACCAGACAAATCATGAAACAAAATGAACATTCAGTTCAGGCAGTCACACAAACCACATGGACCATCATTTTCGTCTTCTGTGCCCATGCCTACTCCCTTGCCATGGAGATTTGTCAGGGCCTGAATCTGCATATTTTCTAAGTGTTCCACAGGACCCTCTGGTCTGGACTTGCCTTTTGCAGGCTTGCTATTGTGTTCTGCTTATTAACCAAGTGTTCTGTCCTGCTAGTTTTATCATGCTGTACCATTATCCATGTGGGATGAATACACATTTTACACCCTTATCTATTATATCAATAGATAATTTTGTCAACTCACTTTGTTTGAATTTCCTAAAAGATTACCTTGAGACACATCTGATGGCAATGATGGCCCCATCAGTCAAAGGGGACCTTCCAAATTACATTTCTGTTTGCGGGCTACAATTGACAGCTTTCAGTCTTCTTCATCCCTTTGATGTTGAATTATGAGATACCAAGAACAAGAGTTCTCTGCCTGCCTCCTCTGCACCATTCATTAGTTTCTAGACTTGTATCATCACCCATCTTATTTATTTCCTCTCTAAGGGAAGCAAGCTCTTTATTTTCATCTCCTTTTTATATGACACTTTCTCCAGGCCCTTAATCATTCTCATCACTTTGCTCTGAGACCCCTCCAGTTTTTCCAATATCCTTTCTGTCGAGGCTTGCATTGAAAAATCTCATATTACTCCTTTGTCTATCAGTCCTTAATATAGCTATTTTTGCTAACAGTATTCTGGTTAATTTTGTTGTTCTTGTACACAAGAAGATTACATCCCAATTTAGGGGTGCTGCCAAGGCAGTTTTATTCCAAACATCCTTTCTGTGTTGGATTTATTGTTCTTTAATCCTGAAGTAGTTTCAGCACAGTTCCTTCAAGTAGCCGAGACAAATTCTTTTCTGTTATGAATGGATAGATCCTATAGTCATGCAAACACAAGCCCTCAATGTTTTCTACAATGTACTGTAGCTATAGTCACCTTTTAACCTACAAAGTAGCCATCTCACTGCAGAAATGCCTTGTGCTGTAGTCATTCACTGCAAAACAGTATTCTTACAGAAAGAGAGGCAGTTAATTCATGTATGGTCATATTCAGATAACATATGGATTATTCATATTTATATGCAGCTCATTTTCATAAAGAATGCATTTTCCAGCACCCTTGAAAGAGGCTATGGTCCGTCCCCTCCTGAAAAAGAGTACAGCAGACCCGGCCGAATTGGCAAACTACCGACCGGTCCCTAATTGACCTAGCAACAGTAATCCATGCAACGGTCACATCAAGATTGGATTACTGTAATGCCCTCTACATGGGGCTGCCTCTGTGCCAAACCCGGAAGCTGCAGCTGGTGCAGAATGCGCCGGCTAGGCTGTTATTAGGGCTCCCGAAATGGGAGCACATACAGCCAGGGCTGCGCGGACTGCACTGGCTGCCAGTTGTATACTGGGTTCGTTACAAAGTGCTGGTTATCACCTTTAAAGCCCTACATGGTCGAGGACCTGCCTACCTGAAGGACCGTCTCTCCCCATATGAACCCCAGAGAGCACTGAGGTCAGCTGGGAAGAACCAGCTGACTATCCCCGGGCCGAAGGAGGCAAAATTAAAGAATACCCGTACATGGGCCTTCTCCATTGCAGCTCCACACCTATGGGACCAGCTCCTGGAAGAAGTGCAGGCCCTGCGAAGCCTTGAACAGTTCTGCAGGGCCTGCAAGACCATCCTTTTTAGGATGGCCTTCATCTGACTGAATGACTGATGATTCACCTTAAGTGATTCCGCCATAATATTTACACCTAATAGAGTAGCACCAGGAATGTTAATTTTAAGTGGAATGTTTTAAGTGAATGTGATTTTAAATCCTGTTGTATAATTTATTGTATGGATTGAGATGTTGTTAGCCGCCCTGAGCCTGCTTTGGCGGGGAGGGCGGGATATAAATAAAATGTTATTATTATTATTATTATATGTTCAGGAGTTTATGCTTTCGAAAATAGCAATCGCTGTATTCAGCACCTCCTTACACAGCACAATTCAGGCTTCTCATTGACTTATAGTTTCTCTTCTGAACTGCAGTTCAGCAGATCCAAAGAGATAACAACTTGATTGAACCACAGACTAGGCAGTGGGGAAATACATTTATCTTCGCATGCCTCCTAGTTGCCTTTCTTATACATAGTAACACAATTGTAGCTACAGGTATTCTGCCCAGACCTGATGAAATGGGCAGCAATTCAGAAATGTTCTCTCTTCAAAGATGTAGTCTGCATTGATTTTTAATTATCCTTCTTTATAAAGGACATCCTTTTAAGAGCTGCCTAACAACTCCAAGCATATTTGTGATCTGAGCAAAGATCAGTCACTGGAAGCCCAATCGCAGGACTTGACCATCAAATTCAGTACATATCTTGTTGTCTTGAAGCCCCTCTGCAGCATGCTGTGCTCATCCCCAAGGCAAGGCATGATGTTCATTTCAGTAGGATCACACAGTCACCCAGCAGAGACCTGTAAGTTGTTTTTGCAATGTCCATTATTCAAAGGCAATTTTTCTTGCTCTTCTAAGAACTACTTTTGGAGCGATCTCTCCAAAGCCTTCCAAGGATTGCTTTTTCAATGTAACTTATTCTGTTCTCATCACCTTGTCAGAACCATTTGAGTCTATCAAACAGAGGGGAGAAAAGTCAATTCTTGGAACCAGCAATCTGAAAAACAAATCAGTTTTCAAGAGATTATGCCAAGGACAAATGCAGTTTGCAGTGGTCCAGCTGGGCTCCGGAGGAGCACCAAAATACATAATTCCACTATAAAGATATCTGTTCAGTGCCTTGCTAAGAAAATTGCTAGAGGTCATCCCCTTGTTTACAGCACTGGCATGGTTAGGCCCTGTACAGCAGTGGTTCCCAACCTTTTTGGCACCAGGGACCGGTTTTGTGGAAGACAGCTTTTCATGGACCGGCGGGGGGCAGGGGGCATGATGATTTTGGGATGATCCAGTTGTGCACTTTATTTTGGTGTGGTGGTTAAGTGTGCAGACTCTTATCTGGGAGAACTGGGTTTGATTCCCCACTCCTCCACTTACAGCTGCTGGAATGGCCTTGGGTCAGCCACAGCTCTTGCAGAGCTGTCCTTGAAAGGGCAGCTTCTGGGAGAACTCTCTCAACCCCACCCACCTCACAGGGTATCTGTTGTGGGGGAGGAAGATAAAGGAGATTGTTAGCCACTCTGAGATTCAGAGTGGAGGGCAGCATATAAATCCAATGTCGTTATCTTCTTGTTATTACATTGTAATATATAATGAAATAATTATACAACTCACGGACCGGTTGCTAACAGGCCACGGACCGGGACCGGTTCACGGCCTGGGGGTTGGAGACCACTGCTGTACAGAATAATGCCAAGGAGGTACCCACTGCTGTAAATGGAAGGCAGAGGAAAATTCATACTCCTTCCTGTTCTTCATCCAGCTTCTTTCCCTTCCTGAATCCTTTTTGAAAGCGATCCTGCCTTTGTTCTTAGAAACCCAGCATTTAGCTAATACAACCCATGCAGATGCCATTTGGAGCAAACAACATTAAGTGCAGCCAGATTAGGAAGTGTCATAATGAATTTGCTAGGAAGTCAATAGAGAAGGAGAGATAAAAATGTGATTGATAAAGCATAGAAGATCTGGTCCTGTCAGCTTTCTGGGTGGAAGATTGACCATCTGGAGTTCTACTGTAGGCATCTCAAAGTCCACTGGAGGGTTATAAACCTAATAACTAAATTTGCTCATGTCACTGAAGTTGCCTATTTAGGAGAGGTTAGGAATGTGAAGGCCCAAAAAAAGACCGAAAGAACTGGGGGGAAGGTGCCAAAGGTTAAAAACACCAATAGTTATAGACAAAATGGATACCTCTCTAACCATGGAGACCCAGGTTACCACCACTGCCAGATCGGCCTTTTTCCATCTGAGGTGGGTCAGACAGTTGGTCCCGTAACTCGACCCCCATGACCTGGCCACAGTAACCCATGCAATGGTCACTTCCAGGCTAGCTTATTGTAACTCTCTCTACGTGGGGCTGCTCTTGACCCGCCTCCAGAAACTCCAGCTGGTGCAGAACACTGCTGCGTGGATGTTGACTTCGTCGCCTGTACGGGCACGGATCCATCCTGTGCTGCGTGAACTGCACTGGCTACCCATTGAGTACCAGATACAGTTCAAGGTGTTGGTACTTACCTTTAAAGCCCTATATGGCCAGGGGCCAGTATACCTTCGGGACCACCTCTCCCTGTATGAGCCCCGTAGATCCTTACGATCAGCAAACCAACAACTTTGGTAATACCCGGCCCCAGAGACGTCCATCAGCCCTGGCCCCTGCCTGGTGAAATGAGCTCCCCCTAGAGATCCAGGCCCTGTGGGATCTGCTTCAATTTCACAGGGCCTGTAAAACAGAGCTCTTTCACTAGGCTTTCAGTTGAAGCAGTGGGCGCAACTTGTTATTGGGCTCCCTCCCTCATTCCATCCCAACGCTACAAGATCTGCTGGACCTGGACAATAGGTCACATCTGTGAGGCAGAATCTTCTCTCTTAGTCTGTCTAATTTTAGATTTTATATATTTTAAACTGGTCTTTTACTGTTTTCACTGTTGTCTGTTTTTATGATGTAACCCGCCCTGAGCCTGTTCTATGGGAAGGGTGGGCTAAAAATCAAACCAAACCAATAAAATAAAAAATAAAAGTACACGTTTGTTACAAAAACATATTAAAATCTTGTAGAGGTAGGCTTCCCAGCTTTCCACTGAGCGTGGGTTTTCCCCCAGTTTTGGGGGTCCCAACCTGCCAGCACGGAGCTGGCCAGTGGGGGTATCCCTGCTCCCAAAGAGCTCTGTTGCTCCCAACATGCCCGGCACTACAGCACTTCTGGGTGACATCATCATATCAGGCACATTGTGCAGGGACGCTCTAGCAATTTGCGTTAAAACTCTATGGCACCATAGAGTTTTTTACCCAGATTGCTAGAGCATCCCCACACAATGTGCCCAGCATGATGACATTACTTCCAGGTGAAATCATTGTGCCCCACATGCTGAAGACCACCCCACCCCCCAGCCAGGAGCCAGGTAAGACCTGGCAACCCTATGTAGGGGCCCAAATGAAATCTCATAAAATTATCAAAGTGACAGATGCACATGGAAGATACATATATAACCTGATGCATTTCTGCTTGCAGAGGCCTTCTTCATACGGATGTTACACTTGCCCTGGTAAAGGGTTTTACTCTTAGGATCTATACTGGAACGTACATATTTGCAATATTATTATTTGCTATATATATAATTGCTGCTGACACAAGGCCAGATACATTTGTGTCCTTCCGAAAATTGTGTCATTCATTTCCATGTTGGAACATTCCATTTTGGATCCTATATTAAGTGTTTATTGATTTATCAGTGTAACTGGGACTTTGTTGTATTTGACCTCTGAAGGAGGTATCTGCCGGCTGAAATGTGTCAGGTCATATATGTATCTTTCATGTGCATTTGTCACTTTGATGATTTTATGAGACTTCATTTGGACCCCACAAAGTTTTTGCATGTTTTTGTAACAAACTCATGTACTTTTGTCTATAACTTTTGATGTTTTTAACCTTTGACCCCTTCATATTCTAAACTTCCTTTGGACGTTTTTGCTTGGTTGATTTAGTTTCTCTTCCTCTCTCTTTGTGGTTGGGAGGGAAGATATATACAACATTTTCAAGAATATTTTTAAAAATATAAACAGTTGGCTACAATTAATATGATATCATATGTGTAATTATAATGCATGATTAAAGACTTCAGTGTTTTTAGTGTTTCAAAGTTTAGCTTGGTATCCGGATATGCTTGTAGTGTGACTTATTCTGACTGTATGAGTGTTTCTGTCTAAATAATATACTTTTATTTTGTTTACTACAGAATTTATTTTCTACCTTCATCTTTTATGCTACGGGGAAAAATAAGAAACACACTGTGACAGCATAGGTTGCAGAAGTTTGCAACTCATTTTCATGTACTAGACATACTTATAATTTTTTCTTATAGAAAAGACAACTAAGACATATATACTTTTAAATTCCATAAATCTTCCAAACTGTATGATTTTATATGCATGCTAAGTTATAGAGACAGTTTGGTGGTTAAGTATGTGGACTTTAATCAGGGTAAACTGGATTTGATTCCCCACTTCTCCACATGCAGCTGCTGAGATGTTCTTGGGTCAGCCATATCTCTTTCAGAGCTGTACTCTCAAGGGCAGTTCTCTCAGAACTCTCTCAGCCTTACCTACCTCATAAGGTGTCTGTTGTGGGGAGAGGAAGGGAAGGAGATTGTAAACTGCTCTGAGACTCTGAGGGAAGGGTAGGGTATAGATCCAATCTCCTCCTTTTCTTCTTCTATAAGTGATGCACTTGATGATGTTGAATCAGTACAAGAAGTTTAGGTTTGATAGGAAGCTAAGTGTTCCATATATTTCCCTTCCCTCCCCCCCCCCCACATTTCCATTTTTTTCTGCCTTAAAAAGCTGGGGGAGTGTTTTTTCTCCATGGGTTCAAAGTTTCTAGAAGTTTTACCTCTGTAAGAATGATAGCCAGGGCTGGCACGTGAGAGTCAGCAAAGTAGGCGGCCACCTGGGGTGCCACCTCACCGCAGGGGTGAGCATTCCATCCCCATCCCCGCTCACGCCGACTCCTGTGGTGCCTGCCCAGCTCCCTCTGAAGCAGGAGAGCGCTGAGCAAGGGGCGGGCCGAGCTGCACGTTCTCGAAGAAAGAACATACGGCTTGGCCCACCCTGCCCCTTGCCCACCCCTCTCCCGCTTCAAAGGGCGTCGGAAAGAGACCACCTCCTTCTTTTTTGTGAAGAAAGAAGGAGGCGGCCTCTTCTCGGCTCCCTCTGAAGCCAGAGAGGGCTGGGCAAGGGGCAGGGTGGGCCGAGCTGCGTGTTCTCGAAGAAAGAATGTATGGCTCGACCTGCTCCTTGCCCGTCCCTCTCCTGCTTCAGAGGAAGCCAAGAAGAGGCCACCTCCTTCTTTCTTCGCAAGAAAGAAGGAGGCGGCCTCTTCCCAGCTCCCTTTGAAGTGGGAGAGAGGGCCGGGCCAAACATTTGCATGAAGCACATGTGGCCTGATGATGTCACTTCTGGTGACATCATCAGGCTGCGGGGGTGCAGGGTTCTGCCTGGGGCGCCAGAACCCCTAGCACCAGGCCTGATGACAACTGAGTCTTACCTTTTGCATAGAATTTTTCCCTGTATTTCCTTGCTTTCATATCAGCCCAAACAGTGCTGTTTTTCCCCTTGTTAAAAAAAATAAAATAAGTGCCAGTACTCATATATGAGGTGGTGGTGATTTCTACCAATTCACACCTCAAAACTTGGGAGGGCTCTGAAAAAAGGTTCTGGTACTAGTACTGGTGAGTACTGTAATCATGTTCACTCGTAGGTAGCAGTCAACCCGCTCCGTGTAGGTCTCCCACCTATCAGGGTTGGCGGGGTTGAACTCTGCAATGTGGCCCGTCGTCCCACTTGGGTTAGCCATGGTGGTAGCGGCGGGCGCTTCCGTCTCCCTCGAATGCGTGCCTTCCTTGTCTCCAGCCAGGTCAGCGAAGTCCCGCTTGGGGAGTTACCTGTCTAGAATCCCATCCTCGTCGCCACTTTAATGTAGTGAGTGACGAGATGTGTTGAAGGCAACATGCTTTATTCGTGAGTACATAACAAAGCAAGGCAACGCGGGCCGGGTCCCGTTTATATACATACCCCGGAAAAACCCTCAGTCTGGCCAGGTCCAATCCTGGCCAGTTAAACTTCCTGCCACAGATCTTGATTGGTGGAGCGTATTTGCGGAGCTACATCTGGGGACCAGTGGACTTCCACTGGTCACCTCCGTAGCGTCCACTGTGTTGTAATTTCGGTACTGAAATGCAAGACACAACAATAATGTTCAGGGCAAAATGCTCTGCCAGCCTGCTGGTCCTTTATTTTTGCTTTTCAGTTTAGCTCTATGGCTTAACAGCATACTGGCAACACTTTCACCCCAAGATGCCCCTTGAAGTGTCTGAGAAGGAGACATTGCCGCAGTGAAGTATAACTGAATCCTAACTGATTGCACAAAAGTAATCACTTTTAATACCCTTCGCTCATACTACTGGAAGCTGAGAATGCTCCAACAGACTAAAAGGAACATGTAAAAGGGCCCCCAAAGGGCTGCTTAGAGCTTATTTGAAGCCTGCAGGGCTGTTTGCATCTTGTGGTTGATCCTTCCAACATCCTTGCAATCTCCTGTGGGGCAGCAAGTGCAAATATTGCTGCGGAGAGGTCAGAAGCACTCATACTGGGTTCTGTGTGAGGTTATCCATCCCAGACAATGCTAGCCTGATTACATTTCCAAGAGCTATTTGCCAGAACTGAACAAAATAGTCTGAGCCTGTTTGGCCCTCGTAAAAGGATCCTGAGAGAGGATGTAATCGTAGTGCATTGCACTCTAAAACACGTAAGGGAGGGGGGGTTGCAGAAGAGAGAGAAGTTTCTTGCTGAAGATGGTTGTGGATATAAGAACTGTCAATTGACTAGTAATCAATATGGGTAGAGATAAAAAGCTTTCAAACTCTTAGGAAATTTCTGCACAATTTCGTTTGGTTCCATCTGTTGCTGGTTGTCCCTTGATGACTCTCTATTAGTCCGTGTGCATTTCCTGTCATGTATAGGGTTTTTTTTCCTCTCAACAGTGTGAGATGTTCTTTGGATTAGGTAATGGGTGTTTTTATTTAATGATGAATATGTGTAAATACACCTGTGCTTCACTTGCTTCATGAAGTGGAAAAACAGATAAAAGATGGGATCTCCTTCCCTAAGTGATTCAGAAGTAGCTGGACTGGTTACAATAGCAGGACAAAAAATAAATATTAGCAGCTGCTATGGTCTGTAAGAGTGAAAGGGTCTGTGACTCTGTGGCAGAATGCTTGCTTGGCCTCTGGTGCAGTCCCTGGCATCTCTTACTAAAGGATCTCAGGTAGCAGGAGCCGGGAAAGGCCTTTCTTTGCCTGAGGCCATAGGTGTAAAGTACGCGGGGGGGGGGGGGCTCCCGCCACCCCCGAATTTTTTCCCTAAGGCTAAGCCCCCACTGGGAATACTCCTTTGAAATTATCTCCTTCAAAGGCATGTGAGGGGTAAAGCAGCTATTCACTCTGTGTTTTTTTCCTCTGGCTGCCAAGAAGGAAGAGACTCTTTCACACCTTCCTCACAAATGCTAATTGAGCTACAGTAAACATCTCCCCAGGAAACACATATGTGTGAATCTTTGTCTCTGGGAAAAGCTGCTTTGACCTGAGCAGTCAAGTGGGTGGGGAAAGAGAACTTTGATAAGGTAACAGGGGTGGAGTCCACTTATCAGTAGGGACAGATCTACGAAGAAAAGGTGCTTTTTTTTTTATCCTTTCAGCTGGTCTGTCTAGAGGGCCGAAGAAGGACAATTGACATTGCAAAGGTAAGTTTTCTGCAAAAATTTTTGCTGTATCTTTGGACTTTCTAAATTAATTACTAAGGTTTTGATATGCAGAACACATCAATACTTAAATATGAATTTATACCCCATCCAACCCCCTAGCAAAAAAAATCCATGCCTCATGCCAGAGAAATATTTGTGTCTGTGTATAACCCCAAAAACTAGTGTCTGAAACAATATCAAAAGGTAAGAAGGCACTGTGAATCATAGAATCATAGAGTTGGAAGGGACCTCTAGGATCATCTAGTCCAACCCCCTGCACAATGCAGGAAACTCACAAACACCTCCCCCCTGAAGGGGCTATATACACCACTTTGTTGGAGTTAAAGGTGCTACTGGGCTCCAACTCAGTTCTCACATTTGTTGACTGTCTGCTTTATTATCTGTACTAGGAGTAAGAACCTGGATCTGGCAGATCCCACTCTGAAGCCCTAACTTGTATGTCCCCCACCCCACCCAACCTCAAGTGGAGCTGATCTGTGCCATCTCTTTGGATATCAGTTGTAATTCTAAGAGATCTCCAGGCCTCACCTGGAGATTGACAAAAAGCAGGGGGCACTCGCCTAGAAGCCTTTAGTGGTACCTTTCCAGGTTGCTGGAAAATTCCCAAGGGATCACCATAGGCCTCTGAAGGAAAGGCCTTTCCTCCTGGGGAAACACTGTTGCCAATCTCAAGGTGAGGGCTGGAGATCACTCAGAATTACAACTGCTATCCAAATAGATGGCAGAGATCAGCTCCCCTTGAAGTGGGGGAGGGGGGAGGGAATGCCTTCACTTGGGTGGGTGGGAAGACAGCAAGGGAAAGGCAGCTGACTGGGTGATTTTGGACCAGGCATAGACTTCCAGCCTAACCTGCCTCTCAGGGTTGTTCAGATCACATAGGGGGAGAGGAGAATTATGCAAACTGCTTTGCTCCTCCCCATTCGTGCAAGCTGCAAAGTAACATTGTATTGTAATGTGTGAGCAGTTGCCTTTAGCACGGGTTCCAAAGCTAAAAGAAAGTGGCCAGTGGAAGGTGAACAAAACACAGAAATGAACCTAGGACCTGTGTAACCGCCGCACCTGTCACTTCAGTCTGCTACCCATAGGAGGAATCGTATACAAGCGTGGTACTGTCTACGTCTTTCAAGCAAAGGAGAACTGAGACCGTGGACTGTAAAGTACTACCTTACAAGAGTGGTGTGAAATACCTTTTTGATTTTTCTATGGACATTTAATGAATTTTGGTTTGTGATGATAATAATATAATTGCATCATTATTAAAGAAATTGCTTAAGCATTTATTTGCAACATAAATAGGCAGTGGTTTATTTCTAGTGTTTGCTAATCAGTACATTGCAGTTTCCAGTTTGCCCAATCCCCAGTTGGGGGCAGGGGATCCCGCAGTTTGGAAGCCCTCCCCCTGCTTCAGGGTCATCAGAAAACAGCGGGGGGGGGGAGGGAGAGAAATGTCTGCTGGACACTGCATTATTCCCTATGGAGATCGATTCCCATAGGGTATAATGGTGAATTGATCTGTGGGTGTCTGGAGCTCTGGAGGGGCTGTTTTTTGAGGTAGAGGCACCAAATTTTCAGCATAGCATCCAGTGCCTCGCCTCAAAACAACCCCCAAGGTTTCAAAAAGTTTGGACTGTGGAGTCCAGTTCTATGAACCCAAAAAGAAGGTGCCCCTATCCTTCATCATTTCCAGTGGAGGAAAGGCACTGAAAAGGTGTGCAGTCCCTTTAAATGTGATGGCCAGAACTCCCTTTGGAGCTCAGTTGTATTTGTCTTCTGGCTCCACTCCAAAGTCTCCTGACTCCACCCCCAAAGTCCCCAGATATTTCCTGAACTGGACTTGGCAACCCTACCTAGGTAGCTACAACTAAAATGAACTGTACAAATGATAAAATGAACTGGTTCCTTAGCATATAACAGTATTATTGTGGCTTACTTTACATGGTGGTTTTTTGAATAAAAAGTTATAAAACACTTTGACAAATTTGAAGTGCTATTATAGCAATTTAGAAGCTGCAGGGATTACATGATTAGCATGGCACCTGCAAGTGAACCTCCAGGGAAACTTATAAAATGTTCCCCTAAAGCTTTTCTGTATTGCCTTTTACTGTCAAATTTGTGACCATTGGTTTGTCCTATGCACATGATATGTATATTTGCAGATCTTAAAGTGACTATTCTAAAAGTAAATTTCAAAAACAGGACACAGCAAGAGACCTCTGAGATACCACTATAACCACTGGCAAACTCCCACCTTTTCCTGTATTGGCCCAGTCCATGGGCATTGTTGGGGGGGTGCTCCCTAAATTTATGGGGAGGGAACTTCTCTATAAATTCATAGGTAGTGATAATGGAGGCCCCTCCCTGTGATGTCACTGGCTCCTCTCTATGATGTCACTGGATCAAATGCCTCTGGCTGGGCCTCAGCCCCCCCCCCCGGGAAATTGAAAAGTCTATGCCCCTACCTGAGACCCTAGAGAGCCCCTGCCAGTCAGAGCAGAAGATACTGAGAAGACCTGACTGGGCAGCTTCAGGGTCAGACTTTGAGATGGAATTTTGGGGCTTCAGTTCATTGGCTTAGCAAGGCACCTCTAAAAGCAGGGGGCATTCATACCAGGATCTAAACTGTACAACCAGGCTTCTACCATTGAGGAGGGGCCATAGCTTAATGCTAGAGTATCTGCTTTGCATGAAGAAAGTCTCAGATTTAATTTGATCACTGGCATCTCCAATTAAAAGCATCAGATATCAGGTGATATGAAGGATCTCTACTTGAGATGCTGAAGATCCAAGTAATCTGTTATAGTGTCTCAGCCAAGGAACTTCATTTTTTCCTCCCCCACTATTTCTTCTTCCCTTTCCTTAAAGCCCCCCATATTATCTCTCCTTTTCCTGCCTCCTTCTCTTTTTTCCACCCACCAGCTAAGGTTTCCAGGTTCAACTAGGAAAATATCTGGGGACTTTGGGGGCTCTGTTACTCACCCCACCGATTCAGCTTTCCTCTTGCTCAGATTTAAAGGCATACACATTCCAAAACACAGGTAGTTTGCAGGCTTCTTTTAAGCCTGCACAGATTTAAAGCCACATTGTAGTTGTTGCGGTGGGGCTTCCCTCCGCTGGCCAGCTGGCTGGGTGCGGAGGAGCCTGCAAAACTGGGGGATCCCCTGCTGAGACTTGGTGGCTGGTGAGCCAACCACCAGCTAATACAACTCTATCTCCCCCTTCCCCATCTTTAGTTTTTCTTTCTTCCTTGGCCCTAACCTCTCCCTGGAAAAAGCCAGACCCAGTTGCACAGTAGGCTTGTGAGGAGCACCTCAGTTTCCCCACACACTATTTTTCCCTTCCTTCTGGCAGCCCCAAATCATCACCTTTCCCTTCTCTTCTTTTCCACTCACCAACCAACCTACATTTAATCCGCCTGCCATATTCAGCATTATTTTTACTATATTTATACCCCACTTCTGTTCACACTGTTGATCCAAATAAGCTTTCATCAATCTCTCCCATTTTATTTTACAGTGTGTGTGAATGGTCCAAGGTCACCCAGCAAGCTTCCATGGGGGAAGTGGGGATTTGAACTGGGGTCTCTCAAATCATAATCTGACACTCTAACTACTGCACCACACTGAATTTTGTGTGGTGGCTGCTGTTGAACAGTAGCAAGCCTAGATGAATCATGGTACTTATGTGGTATCAAGTCACGTGGTAGTTACTGCTGGACTGGGCCTTGAGGAGTCCTCTCTAAAAGGCCAAAACAGCATGGGAAGAGGCCCTGCCCCCTCAGCCTGCCTTTTTCTGACAAAAAAAACCAGGCATGAACTGGCAATACTATTGTGGTTGCCTAGCCACAGAAGGCATTTGTTCCTTAAAGCTACAAACGTTATTGGTGGTGGTGGTGGTGGTGGTGTTGTTTGTTTTCTGGATTTCAGATTTTTCTGCAAACCTGGAGCTTGTCTCAGGTTTGTAAAAACATCTGTCCTATCTATTCACAGCTCCAGTTTCCAGATTTAAGTATCCACAGATTTGACCACATTGAGAATTAGATAATTGTACGTCACTCTGTTTGGCATTCAGCTTCTCAGACGCAAGGTACTGATTTCTCAACAGTTTGGCTTGATAAACACTTGGTGTTCTCAAGCAGAATCTATGAGGCCGTATCAACCATTTCATTTTTATATAGCTACATGCAAAACATTTTATGCTTTTCAGTAGAAAAGTAACAGATGTAGTGTAGAAAGTGTTGCTGTCTGTCTGTATCAACACACATACCAGGAAGCCAGGACTGATTGCACCTTCATGGACAGCCACGTTGAGGTTTGTTTGTTTTTAGCATAGGAAAGCTTATGATTCTCTACCTGCAGTCTGGAGTGGTGCAGTCCATTCTACCATTTCAGAACTCTAACCACATCCTTCCCACCATATTCTGCATCATTTTTTAGATTCAGTTTCCAACATACCTGAAGAGGGGAAGCTGTGGTCCCCTTGCAGTATCTTGCCAACTGTTGTGCTCCATAGGAGTAGCAGAGGCTGGTGCAACCTTGTACTAACCCCACCAACTCGGCAGGATAACCTGGGTTTGCTCTACCTCTGGGTTAGAGGAGTACTTGAACAGTAGTGGTTCAAGGAAATTTTTGTGTTTCTGCAACTATAGATGATCCATAGGATCTATAAAAGCTAATGGGAGATTAGAACTGTCATCAGAGCCACAATGAGAAGTCAATAAAGTAAGAAGGCTTAAGGACAGAAAAACTAAAAATCGGGTTGCAGGGGCAGGTGCTCCTAAGCAGGAGGCTGAGAGCTCAGCAGTACATCTGTACACACCAAAATGGCAGTGAGCAAGATTTCAGCAATGCCAAAGGAGTTAATAGGAAGTTATGGTGAGCTGGGGCATCGAAACATTGGTTTTTGCATCAAGTTTGGCACTTTGGAGGGTGGCCAGTTTTGAGTCTAGCTGAGGAGTTAGGCAGAATCATCTTTACTCTCATTCTCTCCTAGCCCTGTCAATAAGTTGCAAAAAGAAAGGGTTACAGCTCCAGTCACACTTCCTTCAAGTTTTGACAACTGCTCTTTGTCAGTCATGCTTAAGCTTTATATGGAGTATTATGGTAGGGAAATGTTAAGTGCCTTGCATTTTGGTATCTTCAAAATGTGACTGCATGGGATACAGCTGCTCTCTAAGGGGGCTCATTTTTGAGCCTGTTGTAGATAATCCATTTTAGAGCAGATTTCAACTAAAACCTCTTCACTCTTTAAGATGGTAATCAACAAGAAGACAGTTTTATCTTCAGTTCCTTATGTGGTTGTGGTTAAGACAAGAGATACCTGAATGTATATCTGCTTTCCTGGTATTCTTCAGGAACTGTAATCTGTCACATTCCAGTGGCTGATAACATCTCTTGGCTTGTGAAACATTTTATCAGTGAAACCTCATTTCTTTAGGAATCACAGCACTACAAAAAGTGACTGTTCTTTCACTTTATGCCAGTTTGGGCCTTGACCCTATTCCAGAAGCTTGCACATTCCTTTCAGCTGTCCTTGTACCAAAATGCCACCTGCAAACCACACACCAGTGAATGAAAAATGCAATGTATTTGGCTTTTGAATTCAAAAATAGTCAGATGATATGATCCTTATTATATGATTCTCTAGTGTCAAGGCTATTGTTGGTAATATTATTTAATATTTCTACATAAAGATGGTACAGAAATGTATATATATATATTATGAGTATGTTGCCTAGGACAGAATTTCACCAACTATCACACAGAAACAAAACAGAAATTAAATCTAATTGTGAGAAAAAGCCCCCTACTTTTCATACACATGGACATCATGATCACCAGTATGGTTGCCAGGGTGCCTGGAGATTTGACTCTTACACATCTGCTCTAAGAAGTGGACTTTGCTTACAGTTTCTAAGGCTTATGTGGATACTATAAGCCTCAGCTTTGCATTCTACATCTCTGAAGAGTGTTAGCCAGAACTACAGACATGCTCCAGCTGCTCCTTGTGTGCCCAGTCTTGGCCACTGCAGTGGAAGAAGCCAGGCCACCATGTTTCCAGCCTGCCTCCATGGACCTAAGGCTAACAACAGCAGAATCCATCTTGCTTTCCTGACCCAAGCATACCCTGCCAGGCTGAACTCATTCCTTCTTAGTGGGAAAGTCACACGTACACACCCTAGCCTGCAAGCAACCCATTTACCTCATGAATGGATTAATAGCTCCACTGTTGATCCTAATTGCTCAGCAATACCAGAACAATAACTCTTGCCCAGGAAGAAGATAAGGAAGAGGAGAACCATCTCCTGTCTTCATCAAGTCTTTTGTCTAACCCGGGTGGTACCTAGGCCAGTATTTGATTCCCTATTGTCACCTTCCCAGCTAATCCCATTTAACCTTAAGTATCCAGCCATTCCCATTCTCACCCCAGTATAATACCTTGGAGCCGCCCCAGGCAGCATTGCAGCTTGGAAATTTCCAGCTTCACCAGACTAAGGTGAAGTTCATTGGTCAAAACTGGCATCCAATTAGGTGTCAGCAAGGGATGTCCAGCCTTCTTGGTCATCGCAGAGCCTCCCCCTGCTCCTCCCCAAGACCTCCCAGCCCCTGAAGGGTCTGAGGGAGCCTATTTAACCTCTGACCCAACTCCACTCAGGTGTGTTCTCTATTCAGCAACCCCCATATCCCGCTGTATAGATCCATCCCCGATTCCTGATCAGTTTCGGGTCCATTCCCCATTCCCTCATTCGTCGCCATCGGAGTCTTCCTTGGAGTCTGCGAAAGGTAGTATCACCCTGTATGTTTATCCTTATATGTACCCCTATCGATCTCTCTATATTTCTTTAGATCTATATTTCTTGTTGTTAGCCGCCCTGAGCCGCCTAGGCGGGGAGGGCGGGATAGAAATAAAAGTTATTATTATTATTATTATAGATCTGTGTGAATGTGTGATTGTTTTGTACCTTGTGTGGAAGAACTATTGTTTCAAATAAATTACAATTGATTTTATTAAATTAGAGTCCAGTTTATTGAGCATCACTCTCTGAATGGTTGAGCCTGGTATACATAGATAAAAAAGATTCCTATTAAAGCCAAGTGTCCATTAAACTAATTCCCCAACCTCGTTTTGAGGGCATTTTGGCTTACATAATAATAATAAATAAAATCCTTTTTCTTATAGTTCATTACGAAAAGCAATATCCTAAAGCTGATAATAGTGAAGGAAAGTTTTAAAGCATGTTAGTACCTACTAAAGGAAGAAAAACAAGAGCAGGTAGATAAATAAAAAAGAAGGTGGGGAGTGGGCACAGTAGCATGCAGGTCATATTGTGCAAACTGGAAAGAGGGGTGTTTCAGTAAAGTGTATCTACAGAAATAGGGGTCCATTTTTATACCATTCCCCCCTGTTCTTCATTTGTTCATCTCCAAGATCTGTTAAAATTCCATATTTAGCACAAAGCTTAGTTTTGTAACTGAAGTAAATCAGAAGGCATCTACTGTCTGATGCAAATATACCAGCATTTGCATAATTTAATTATGGGTGGCAGATATGGGACTCACTGCTTAGAGCAGAA
Organism: Heteronotia binoei; assembly: GCF_032191835.1. Taxonomy (NCBI): domain Eukaryota; kingdom Metazoa; phylum Chordata; class Lepidosauria; order Squamata; family Gekkonidae; genus Heteronotia; species Heteronotia binoei. The sequence goes on along the minus strand of NC_083227.1, from coordinate 115,358,481 downwards.
ATTTAAAACCTTTGAGACTGAATGCACTCTATAGATGTACAAGCCTGGAAATCTCAGAGCTGACTATGTGAAGAAATGACCCATAGAACAGTCCTCTCATGGCTGTATCACTCCAAGATTCAAGTGCAGGTCTCAAGTTTGAAGGTTTTGCACCTAAACAACTCCCTGTGTGTGAAGAAGTAGCATGGGAGATGTTTTGTAGCTTAGAGGTCTTCCTGGCATGCTATTTCTTCATCAGCATTGGAATTTTTTTTAAGGGAGGGGGAATACTCAAAACATCCATCTGCCACCTATGGTCTAAAAAATGACAGTCCAAGGAAGACACTGTTACATGTTTTGCTAAATGTGTTGTCCACACAAAGAAGCCAACAAAAAAATATGTGGAATCAGAGGCACAGGAGAATGAAGGGGCTTGCCCATGTGTGTTTGTGTAAAGTACTGTCAAGTTGCAACTGACTTGTGGCGACCCCAGAAAGGGACTTTCAAGGCAAATGAGAAGCAGAGGTGGGTTGCTGTTGCCTTTCTCTGCAGTGTCTTCCTTGGTGGTCTCCCTTCCAAGTCCCAACTCTACTTCACTTCCAAGATCTAATCAGATTGGGCTATACTATGCAGCCTTCTCTCTCAGGTTTCCTCATGCTCATGTATATATCAGTGGTTGGTGGGAAATGTAACCAGTGTCATGTGAACTGATGCAAAGAGTGTTTTAGAACTATTTTCATTGTTAATGTTTGAAAACCAGTAAGTGAAACCTTAGAATATGGAGAGTTGTTCTGAACTCTAATTGTACCAGTAATGCTTGCTGTTATTCTATGTAGATGTACAGCACATGAATCCTCATGAGTCTTTTTTTTTTTAAATGTTTATCAGAAGCCAACATTTTTGCCTTTGTGGAACTATACTGTGCCTCCTCAGGGTTGAGTTTCTTTTCCCTGCATATCATTCCAATCAGTTTCTCGCCTCTAGGCATAGTGAAGCACTGAAAATACAGCCGTTCATCAAATAGCAACCATTAGTGTTGGGGCACAGCAGCTATTTATCAGACCTTTTAATAATTCCTGGAGTGACCCCCTCTGTCTCTCTCCCCCATTAATCACCATTAGGCTGCTACAGCCAAGCACCGATTATTGAGAGGTACCAAAAGGCTGACTGAGCAGTAGGGGGCTAATGGGCTCCAACAGCCTGAAGCATGCCTCCAAACCTCAGCTGCTGGGCCAGCCCTGGAAAGATCTATAACATCTGCAGAGAGACCTCCATGGTCTCCCCTGTCTCCCTCCTTGTGTCCTTATACCTTTGTCTCCGCAGCGCCTCTTTCTTCAACATAACCAGAAAGAGTAAGATTTCATTAGCCCCAACAGGACAATTTCATTGATAGATTTCTCTTATAACCTGCTTCCCTTATATCTATATCCCAGCAGGTGAATCCTGGATTGGTGTTCCCATGGCTACCACTAATGGCATCACTAATGCAGGATAAAAAGCAGGGGACCATGATCCTCCTCTGCCAGGAATGGCACCTTCCTTTATGTTTGTGCAGAAAGCAGGACAGGGTATGCTGTTTGTCAAGGTAAACTGAAAAGCTAAATTCCACACCTGTTACAAATTACACGGATTGAACTTGTGTACATAATACACCTTATTGTATATAATAAAGCCTTAGCCCAAGCCAGACCATTGGTTCATCTAATTCATTATTATGTATTTAGACTGTTAGCAGTTCTCCATGCAGAGAAAGGTCTTTCCCAATACGTGTCACTTGTGATCCTTTAGCTGGAGGCACCAGGAATTTAACCTGGGATACAAGACTTGTGATCTACCAGTGAGCCATAGCCTCCTGCTCCCCTCCCCGCTTTTTTAAATTTCTGCTAAACATAAGGGAGGCCCTCCCTCTGGCCACTGTAACTGGTTAAGCTGCCTCTCAGTTTCTGATATTTCAGTAAGTGTTAACCACATATGTTCAGCCCTATCTTCACAGCCCTTCAGTTCCAGCCTTGGAATATCTGGGACTGGACTTTGCACCCATTATCACATTTTACATTTGTTCTTGCAAGGGCACAGAACTGCAGTTCATACCTAGCCCTAGAAATAAAGTAACAGTGCCAGTGCTGTTTGTAGGATGTTGTCTGTGGAAAAGAATCCTTGGGCCCAAACTTTAGTCCAGGGGTGGGGAACCTCCGTCACAAGCACCGTATACAGCCCTCGAGGTCACTTGGTGTGGCCCTCAGGGATTGCTGGGCCGAATGGAGCCATGTGGCAGCCTCTCTGGGGCCTGGCTGGCCGGTCAGAATTGCTGCAGGGCCTGGAAAAGTTACTGTCACAGTTCAGTTTGCACTTAATTATCCCAAATAGTGTGGCCTAATTTGCTAATGAGTGTGTGACCTAATATGGTAATATTAGGGGATGTGGTCTAATATTAGGGGATATTAGGGGATGTGGTCTAATTTGCTGAGTTCCTGGTGGGCTTTTTCTACAAAAAAACTCTGGACCTATGAATTTGCCTACGGTGGCGGGCCGGGTGTGCATGTGTGTGCCAGATTAGGCTCTCCCCACATGACTTCAAATAGAAAAACAATTATTTGCATTAAATTTGCTTGGCTGAATCATTCTCCCTCAGCGGAGCACTGTTTTTTAAGTTGATCATTTTTTATGGGCCGCGAATGATGTTATAAATTTTCATATGGGCCTTGGCAGAAAAAGGGTTCTCCACCCCTGCTTTAGTCTCTGAGAAAATCTGAAGACCTTTGAAAGGGGAGAATAGAGGTGAATGGATTCCTCTTGTAAACAAACTGCTATACAGTACTGATGCACACATATGTACATAACAACTGATTCAAAGGCCATGATCCTCATTGAAGCCACTGCACCATATCCAGCAGCATATTCTTTACTTCCTTGGTGTGCTTCTGCAAACCTAGCCATGAAAGGAGACTTACCAGTCTATGATGGGTGCAGCAGATGATTTTGCAGTTGAACCCCTTTTCTTTTCCCTGGGCTCTCTAGGTCAGGGGTCCCCAACCCCTGGGCTGGTCCATGGCCTGTTAGCAACCTGGCTGTGAGGAACAGGCACCACACCACCCCTTTCACCTGCCCAGGACCTAGGTGGACAAAAGAGGCAGTGCAGCCTCGCTCCAAGACTGCTCTTGGAATTAGGCAGAGTAGCCCGATCATCCCTTCTGTCCACCCGGGATCCAGGCAGATGAAAGAGGTGGTGTGGCCTTTCTCCAAAGCTGCCTTCCCCTGCAGAGGAGGCAGCCTTGGAGCGAGGCACACTGCCTCTTTCGTCTGCCCAGTCCCAAGCGGTCAAAAGGGGTAGCACTGCTGCAACCTTTGCCTACTCCTCATTTTAGGGTTGCCAAGTCCAATTCAAGAAATATCTGGGGACTTTGGGGGTGGAGCCAGGAGACTTTGGGGGTGGAGCCAGGAGACATTGGGGACGGAGCCAGGAACAAGGGTAAGACAAGCATAATTGAACTCCAAGATGGGCAATTATGCCACTGATGGACCTCTGCTCCATATTTTTATCCAATCCCCTCTTAAAGCTGGTGATAAGTCCTCAAGTGACATGTGGATCCACCCCCCAACGCAAATCTGCACTCCGCCATGGTCCTACATCTGGGGGTGGGGGTGGGGGAAACTGCTTCCCGCGCTGCCACTGAGTCAGCTGACCAGAGGGGGAAGCCCCGTCCCCAGAGGATCATGGGCTCTTCAACTCTGGTGTGTATGTGTTGCTGTGAAGGAAGGCACGATGGTCAGCTGGTCCCATGCTCCGTTGCTGCTGCCCTTCTGGCACTTGCTCGCTCGCCCTTCCCAGCAGTCCCTGCCTTCCCCCACTTTGGCCAGGCGACTGTCTGTCCCCCAGCTTCAAGTGCCCAAGGCAACCCCGGCACCTTCTTTTCCGAGTTTGACACCGCCGCTCCCGCCTGCCCATTGATTAAGGGCATTCCCCTCCCCAGCAACAGAAGCCGCCCACCCGGCTGCCTGCCTGCCTGCCCACCCACACCAGTTCGCCGCCGCGAGTTCACCTGCCCTCCCTCGAGTCAAGGCAGTCAGAAGAGCCAGTCCTGCCGAGTCCCACCACCCGCGTGCAGTCCTGTCACCTGCTGGCTCCTGTAGAAAGCGGCCGCTCTGCCGGGGTTTTCCCCAAGTGGCTCTGCTGCGGCCCCTGGTAGGAAGCAAGGGGGGTGGTGATGCGGCTGGAGCCGTCGTCGCTGCAAAGTGGCTGCGGGCGCCAAGGCGGCGAGCATGGCCAGCAGCAACGGAGCTCACTTTTCTTTCATTTGTTTTGCCGCCGCAGAAGAGGCCCACAAGCGCGCTTCCCTCCCTCCTTCCGGGGACAGCTGGCCCTCCACCACCAGGGCGCGGAAGAGCCCCCAGCCAGCTGGGCTGAGGCGGGAAGGGAAGCTGCACCACCAGAAAGAAAAGGGCTCTGAGAAGGAGCGCCCAGCTCCAGCGGCACGAGACCTCGGGCAGCCAACCCAGCCAGAGGCTCGCTTGCGCTCGGCTCGTCTTGGTGGGAAGGTGGGAAGGGCCGCCATTCCCCCCCGCTTTCCAGATTTTTGCCGAGCGGGGGGAGGAGGCTCCAAATCAGGGGTCTTCCGCCCAGGCGGGGGATTTGGGACCCCTACCTCATTTATAGACCCCTGCCAATCAGTTGATTGGTGAGGGTCTTTAAATGGGAGGGGAAGGCAGATTGACTGCTTCTGCTGCCTGGCTGCCTAACCAGGAAGCAGCAGAAGCAGCCCCATCTCCCCCCTTCATTTAAAGACCCCCATGGGGAGCAGGGATGGGGGGCAGCAGAAACCCAATGCCCCCCCCTCGGTCCATGGAAAAATTGTCTTCCACAAAATCAGTCCCTGGTGCCAAAAAGGTTGGGAGCCACTGCCTAGGTGATCTGTCAGTGGAAGGCCCTGATGCCTGTGAATCTTCCCCATGATTTTGTCCCTCTAGCCATCCCTTCATAAGGAACTTTATTTCTGGTGCCATGGGACCTATGTGGAGTGATAGCCATGGGAAGGCTGCAGTAGGGAGGGAGCAGGGGGCCAAATCACTCCCTTATTCCTCTTCTATTAGTAGAGATCCACTGAGGGACAAGGGGAAAGGGAGTGATTTCACCCCCTTCCCCCTCTCCACTGCAGCCTCCTGACCCACATGGTTATACAGGATCCACATGGGTCCTGTAACTCCAAGAATAACATTCCTTAAGGTTGGAAATGGGGAGTGGGGAGCAGGGAATTCCTTTCACTAGATACAACCCTCTTTCTGCCTGACTTTCATTCACACATACTTAGCTCATATACAAATCTGCCACCTCCTTAAGGTATCTTCATGCTCTACCCATCTTCATAAACTGCTTCAAATAAACAGTCTCATCACCCAGGCCCACTGAACTTGGACTACAAAAATATGCTCATTAAAGACTGGGTAAAATTGACTTTTATCTCTGTGAGCCACTTTTAGGAGTCCTGTGCCTAAATAAAATGAGAATAGGATGACCCTCCCCTTTCTCCCTTTTTGGAAGTACAGATAATTGTCCTCTGATGTCTAAGATGTCCTCAGAGATTATATCACACATGCACACAGATGTACGCATATTGTGTCCAGTTGAAATCCAAGGCCTCCAGCCCTGGTTTATGAATCTTTCCATGTAATTGTTTTCTACAGTGACAGGAAGGCCAAGAATCCTGTCCCAGATATAATGGTGGCATTCTGAAGGTGCTTAACTTTTTCTGTTTGCAGTTCTCTGAGGATAATGGAAGAAAATAAATCTCTTTCAAATGCCCGTTAAAAGACTGGGAAGCATATTGCCTTGGCTAAAACGTGCCTGTCTTTCAGAAATGAGGAGCTCTTTCTCAGTGGGGCCACAAGTTCAGCAGCCGCATTGGGAAGAATCCCAGAGATAAATAGCTGTGGCTTTGGCAGGCAGCTGCACATGATAGGCTGGCACACAAATGCCTCATTTCAGCTGCTAATTGCCATCCAGGTAAATCATTAACTGTGCCTAGAGGAGGACGCAGCAGTCCAGAGACCAAGCTAGCTGTGGGGAGAAAGGGTGAACAAGGGGGAGGCAGAAACAGTTCTGGTTGAGATAATTCAGCTCTTGTTTCCTGGAAGTGGGTGAAGTAACTGTTGAAATGTGGGTCTGTGAAGAGAGGTACAAGAGTATTAGACAAGATTCGCAAAATGTATCTTTTACTCCCTTCCCCTTAAGATATCCCCATCTTTCATTGCTAAGTCTCCATCTGGGATAATATTCTCTAGCAATTTATTTTATATCTGCTTCCTAAGTTGTGCATCATTTTAAGATTTGCATATTTGAAAAACTAACTTCCTTCTCTCCTCGATCTTGTGTGTGTTTTATCTCCTGTTCTGCTGGCTAAGAGCAGGCACACACAGATGTAGACACACTGAGAGGACTACAAAGCCTCACATACACAAAGAAGCACAAAGATAGCCCAGCATACACCTGTAATCCTGCCAAGGCAGGTGGCCTCAAGGAACAAACCAATTGGTGCAAGCCAGGCCTTTTCCCAGCTGGCACTCTCTCACCTCCTTAGTGCAGATTCAATAGCCCCAGATTTTTATCTGTCTCTCTTGCGGATTAGAATTAAAACCAGGAACAGAACATACCCAGCAGTGGAAGGGAGGGGAAATAGACACTGTCTGCTGGAGCATATAGTAGTCGATGTGCACAAAACGTTCCACTAAGGGCCCTGGGTGGCTTGGCTATACTCTTTGGGATGCAAGATACAGAAGTGCCAATGATAGTCATCTCTCCCAGTCCAAACTGGTTGAAGTTGTGTAAGCTTAAGGGTCTTGCTGCTAAACACTACCAACTTAAGCCCTCGTCAAGGAAAACTAGAAACCCTATTGTATATGTGTAGGAAAATGCTTTACCACTCTCCAAAGCAGGAGTGTTTATTCAGGAAAAAAGGAACAGTTAGCTGTTTTGATTAACACAAGTCCAAGGAAGCTTTGCCCCCACAGTCTAGGTACACAGCTAAAAATCTTTGTTCCTGGGTTCTACTTTGAGTTGTCCTGGAGTAGAGATGCTACCATGTCCCATGCATTTCACATGGGAGAGCAGTGAGAAACATCAGAGTTGTGAGCATTGAGCTTACCAGGATGTTGTCGGTATGGCTCACAAGGCTTGCCCCTCCGAAATGACCTTGGAGGCCTGCCCCTCCCCTAGCTCCATACTAATTGTCACGTGAAAAACATGATGGTAGAAAATGAAAATAGAAAGTTAGGCATATTTCATCTCTGCTATGCAGTATTTCATTGAGGAGTATTTAGCTTCACATCAACTACGTGTGATTGCTGCAGATATGAAATCCTCCTTCATGGAGCATTTGGTTAATGGGAGTATTTCAGATCCAAAGAGAGAGAGATGGGCTTCTGTATCATTTCACTGTCTTCCCTGAAGGGTGACCATCCTCTTAACTATGTTTCAAGTCACAGTGAATTACTGGGGTAGAGCAATGCATTGTATCAACTTTTCAAATGTACTGGAAAGATTTTTTTAAAAAAGAAATAATCATTGGTCAAATGTCTCATTTTAAAGGCTAAAATGAAATGTGGTTACTGCTCTATATACTTGAGGGGAAAGGTCTATACATAAGAGGCAAAGAGATGAAATCAGATTTGGGGGGGCAGGGTAGTCTTTGCTAGGATTGCCAGCCCATGGTTGACAAATTCCTGGAGATTTGGAGGCAAATCCTAGGGAGGGTGGAATTTAGAGAGGAGAGGGAGCTCAACAGGGATGTGACATCATACAGTCCACCCTTCAGAGCTGCTATTCCCCTATGGGAACTTACATCTATAATCTAGAGCAGTGGTTCCCAACCTTTTTGGCCCCAGGGCCAGCAGGGTGGGGGCACCCAATTCAGCCTCCACCCATGGTGCCTCCTCCCCCCCCATTTCCTCCTCCTTCCTTCGTTCCCCCACACAGCCCCGCAGCCTCCCTCCCCCCCCCCCCCCCGTTTTCACCATTTTAAGGACGGGGAAGGGGCCATGAAGCTCTTCCCAGGCCAACCCCCCCCCTTGGGAAGGAGGCAAGCACCGCGTCCCTTGCCACTGCTGCAGTGGTTTTCCCAGCCAGTCAGCTGATCGGCAGGGGGGGTTGGCCCAGGAGGCACTTCACCGCCACTTCCCCAGCCTTAAAATGGTGAAAAGGGGGGAGGGGCTGCATGGCCCATTGCAAACAGGCCGCGGCCCGGTACCGGTCCCCAGCCCGGGGGTTGGAGACCCCTGATCTAGAGATCTTTTGTAATTCCAGGAGAACTCCCACACACACCTCTTAGCTGTTTCTCAGGGTGCTGCACATTTACTTTGCCCTATAGAATTCAGTAGGAGGGAAGGCAGGATGGTATAGAAGGGAGGCCACCAAAGGTGTAGAGGAAGGCAAATCATCTCTGCTTCTCACTTTGCCTTGAAAAGCCTCTTTCTGGAGTTGCCATAGGTTCTAACTTGATGACACATGTATAGAATTCAGTGGAAGCTGTTATGTAATCCAGCCTCTGTCTCCAGAGTCCCTCCTGTTTTTCTGCATAACCTCTGCCTGGGTAGTGGATGAATTGCTGTGTTCATTTTCTGCTACATGTGATGACTTCCTGGAAACTGGCTATTCTGTTTAGATATGGCATTTGGCAGTGATGGGACTAGATAGCCTTTTGTTTCTTTCTCAGTTTCGTTGGTCTCTGCTCATCCTTGGGGCATTCTGCCACCTCCTAAAGATCATGTGTTTGAAAGCTGTTTGTTTTAAAAACAACTATCCTTGCGGTGTGCTGAAAAGAGCCTGTCCTGTTGGGCTTGATAGTGCTGCCCAACTATGGTTTCGCCTAACCAGCCCTCCTTCCAAGTCCTTGAATCTTTCAGAATTTATTAATGAGCCTTGGACAATAGTGTGAAGGGGAATGAAGCAATTAGCATGAGAGCAGGAGGGAAATATTTTCTACACAAGAGAATAAAAGACCTGTAATTTCCCACCCAATATGCAGCAGAAGAGTTAGAACAACAATAATTATCATAATAAAAAACCATCAGAGACTACATTTCCATGACAAAAGGAGCTCACAATGGGCAAATATCCCCATGAGGATGAAATGGGGTGAAGAAGAAAAGAGGAAGGCACTGAGATTTCTTGATGACTTTAGCCATTTGGTTCTATGATCCCAGTTCCACAACAGAGGTGAAGGAAGTGCAGGCTAGATGGAGTTGGGGGTAGGGAGTGAGGGAGTGAGGGACAGAAAGGAAGAAACAAATGATGAAGAGATAGGAAACAAAGTATATGAGGAGCAGGACAGAAGACATATAAGAAGGGCAGTGGATATGGAGAGCCCTTTTTGAGTACACAGGGATGTCATTTGTTTTAACTAGCAACCTCATATGGTTCAGAGGCCTACCAACAGCCTGAGCTCTCCACAAAAATAAATTTGCTTTTACTGTGGGTTCACTCAGAAGTTTCATTCCATTAGGAATCAAATAGAACCAGTATTTTGCCTTACCCTCTCTATTATATAGTTGCACTTTCATATCAACCATTAATTTCATTGGTAATATATAAAGAATTGTCATCTGTCTGTCTCACTTTTTGTCCCAGTTTTATTCTGAGGAGCTCAGAGTGGTCTTTTCCCATACAAGCCTACCTAGAACTGAAGATCTTCTCCAGCCTCATCCCTCTCTTTTCTGAGATCAACTGTGGTGAGAGTATCTTTTCAGTGGGGTCAATTCCACATATAGAGTATACTTTCCTGATATATTTGGTACATTAATTTCATTTTAAGTCCCAAATCAAAACCTTATTTTAGTTTCCAGGGCTTAGTGATAGCTGCATTTTTTTTTTCCTGTTGTGTGGCCAGTAAACTATCTGGCCTTTTCCAGCTGTGACAGTTTTTATTGGTTGTATTGCTTCGGGGGGGGGGGGTTGTTTGTCTATTGATATATCTTAAGTCTCAATGTGGCCCCATTTGTGGATACTTAAATCCAAAGACTGGGACCATGAACAGAGAAGACAAATCTTCTTATAAACAAAAGAAAAACCCTAGGTTTGCAGATAAAATTGAAATCTAGAGGGTATAAAATCCCCTCCAAATAATAGAAGCAATGTCTGTAGCTTTAAGAAATGAATGTCCTCTCAGTGTCCATTGTGATGGTTTCTAGGCAGCCATAATTCCCAACCTTCAAGCCTTGGTTTTAAAGGCAGTGGAAGGAGGCAGGATAGATAAAAAGTTAATGTGCTATTGGGAAGGACAGAAAGGAAACAGGGAAAAGTGAGGACATTGCCGCTAACTGGAGGAGGAAAACAGGAAATCATGTGGGGAGGGGAAAGTTGTTCATTCTACATAAGTCCTTACAGGTTTCCCGCTGTACAATCATGCCTGGCGTGGCAATTGGCACTATACAATTAAGTCTAGCCCAGTCCAACAGCTGTCATCGTGCTATGTTTTCCCAGAGAGAGGCTGCCAGACAGAGAGAAAGATGAAGACAGGAAGGCAGGTAAAAAGGTATGTTGTCTGGTGGGTGGGAAGGAGAGAAGGAAGCAGAAAAGGGGAGAGGCTATGGTTCCTTTCAGGGAAGAGAAAGATGAAATAGTGGGAGAGGAGAAATGAGATACCCCCATAAGTCTTCTTGTTTGATAACTCTTCTTGTTTGATAACTCTTCTTGTTTGATAACTCTTCTTGTTTGATGTTTTGAATTGGTTTACTCTGCACCACTTTTTGATTATTTTGTCTAGCAGAAAATTGGTTTATTAATTTTTCAATTGAATTTTTAAAAAACAGGAAAGTTGTGCACAACAGATGACAATGTCCTGGGCAATATGATCTTCTTCTTCTTCTTTAGCTGAGCTTTCAGAGGCTACTTTCCCCAACAGATGGGATACCCTAACACAGATACATATGAATCCCCCTAATTGACAATTACAGGCAGTAGTGAACAGCCCTGCCCTGGTGGACTTTGGATTCATTGGGTTCTGAACCCTTTCATGTGTGTCATTTCCCGCCCCCCCCCCCCCCAAATATAGATGTGGAAAGAAACTATAACCCCACTAATTATTTCTAGAAAGTGCTGCCAAGTTTGCAGCACTGGTATATGTTCCTTACAATCTTACAACCTATTCCTGAGAAGAGGCAAATTGCCATGTTCTGCAGAAACAGATGCTTCCAAGTAGTCATTAAGAGCAATTCTGTAAGCACTAGACAGCATAGGGTAGGGCCAACTGCGCACTATATGGAGGATGGTTGATTGGATTATAATAATAATAATATAATAATAATAACATTTTATTTATATCCTGCCCTCCCCGCCGAAGCAGGCTCAGGGCGGCTAACAACATCTTAGTCCATATAAAATTATACAACAAATTTTTAAAAACACTTTCATCTAAAAACATCCCAATTTTAAAATTAACACTTCTGGTGCTATTCTGTTAAATGTAAAATTATGGCAGAGTCACTTGGGCGAATCCAACAGTCGTTCGGTTAGGTAAAGGCCATCCTAAAAAGGATGGTCTTGCAGGCCCTGCGGAACTGTTCAAGGCAACGCAGGGCCCGCACTTCTTCCGGGAGCTGGTTCCATAGGTGTGGAGCTGCAATAGAGAAGGCCTGTGTGCGAGTGTTCTTTAATTTTGCCTCCTTCGGCCCGGGGATAGTTAGTTGGTTCTTCCCCACTGACCTCAGTGCTCTCTGGGGTTCATAAGAGGAGCGATGGTCCTTCAGGTAGGCAAGTCCTTGACCATATAGGGCTTTAAAGGTGATAACCAGCACTTTGTAATGAACCCGGTATACAACTAGCAGCCAGTGCAACCCACGCAGCCCCGGCTGTATGTGCTCCCACTTCGGGAGCCCTAATAACAGCCTAGCCGCCATGTTCTGCACCAGCTGCAGCTTCCGGGTTCGGCACAGAGGCAGCCCCATGTAGAGGGCATTACAGTAATCTAATCTTGAGGTGACAGTTACATGGATCACTGTTGCTAGGTCCCGACGCTCGAGGAAGGGGGCCAACTGCCTTGCCCGCTTCAGATGAAAAAACGCCGACTTGGCATTGGCTGCTATCTGGGCCTCCATTGATAATGAAGGCTCCAGTAGAACTCCCAAGCTCCTGACTTGGTCCTTATATATGTTGGTCCTGACACCATATATATATATATATATATATATATATATATATATATATATATATATATATATATATATATATATATATGTTGGTCCTGACACCGTCAAAGACTGGGAGAGGAATTTCTCCTCCCAGAGCGCCGTGACCCACGCAAAGGACCTCTGTCTTCGTCGGGTTCAACTTCAACCCACTCAGCCTAAGCCAACCTGCCACAGCCTGCAATGCCAAATCCAGATTCCCTGGGACACAGTCAGGCCGGACATCCATTAGCAGATAGAACTGGGTGTCATCTGCATATTGATGGCACCCAAGCCCATACCTCTGGGCAATCTGGGCAAGGGGGCGCATATAGATGTTAAATAACATCGGGGATAGAACTGCTCCCTGCGGCACCCCACAATCTAGTGTGCGCCGCTGAGACAGCTCACCCCCAACTGCCACCCTTTGTCCCCGTCCCTTGAGGAAGGAGGAAAGCCATTGTAAGGCCGACCCCCTAACCCCTATGTCGGCGAGGCAGCGGGTCAGTAGCTGATGGTCGACCGTATCAAATGCGGCCGACAGATCTATCAATATCTGCACTGCCACGCCACCTCGATCCAGATGCCGCTGGAGGTCATCTACCAAGGCGACCAGCACTGTCTCCGTCCCATGACCCAGGCGAAAGCTGGACTGGCAGGGGTCAAGGATGGAAGCGTCATCCAGGAAACCCTGCAGCTGCAACGCCAGTGCCCTCTATAATTTTACCTAAAAACGGTAAATTAGAGACCGGTCGGTAATTTGCCAATTCAGCCAGATCTGCTGTACTCTTTTTCAGGAGGGGACGGACCATAGCCTCCTTCAAGGATGTTGGAAAACGCCCCTCCGAGAGGGATCTATTTATGATGTCCCGTAAAGGACATCTAAGCTCCCTCTGGCAAGATTTAATCAGCTAGGAGAGGCAAGGGTCCAAATCACAAGCTGTTGGGCGTGCAGTCGAGAGAATTCTGTCGACTTCCTCCAGGCTGAGTGTGGCTTGCCAATGGCGCTTAGCATTTTGACCTGAAATATAGCTGTGTGGGGCCAATGCTGGACCTAAGGCACATGATGCCCCAGGCAGGCTCCCTGTCCACTGCCCCCCTGACGCTGCCTCCTGCCCTTCCTCCACAGTGCCCCCTCCCTCAGAGAAGTGCAACGAGACTTCGAGGCAGCCGGAATCAAAAGTGAGGGAGGAGCAAAGCCTCCTCCAGTGCTCTCTTCGGAAAATGTGCAGATGCCAGCTGCCTCGACACCGGTAGGGCCCAGCCTTGTCGCAGTGAGCTTCTCTAAGGGGTGGGGTCAGAATGCGGCAGAAGGAAAGGGAGGGGGCTGGTGGTGGTGGAAGCAGCGGCAGGGGGAGAGAGGCAAATTTAGGCGGTTGCCTTGGGTACCAGGAGGTTAAAAAAAAAAAAAAGGTAAAGTAGTCCCCTGTGCAAGCACCAGTCATTTCTGACTCTGGGGTGACGTTTTCATGGCAGACTTTTTACGGGGTGGTTTGCCATTGCCTTCTCCAATCATCTTCACTTTCCCCCCAGCAAGCTGGGTACTCATTTTACCAACCTCAGAAGGATGGAAGTCTGAGTCAACCTTGAGCCAGCTACCTGAACCCAGCTTCTGCCAGGATCAAACTCAGGTCGTGAGCAGAGTTTAGGACTGCATACTGCAGCTTTACCACTCTGTGCCACAGGGCGCTCCCCTCGCAGCACCCTAGGCAACCTCCTAGTTTGCCTAGTGGGCGAGCTGACCCTGTGTGGGACTGCCAGTTCCTCCAGAGGAGCAACAGGGGAGAACAAATTCCCCCTCGCACCATCTTCCAAGTCAAATTTGCCTTTTTCCCTACTGTTTTCCTGGGGAGGATGATACAAATGTGAATTCCCCCCCCCCCAGGACAAACATTGAATTTTACAGCAGTAAAAAATCTACAAACAATATCATTTTTAAAAGGAAGTAGAAAGGGGTGTAGAAAAGTCAGAGAATATCAGTTTTCTAGAGAAGGAATAGAAAAGGTTTTTGAAAACTCTCCCACTGTTTCACCAAAGAAATTGGCAGCCTATTTCAATTTTTGTAAAAATAAAGGGGAGAGGAGAGTAAAGTTGGGAAATCCAATAATGTTTCTTTTGTAGAATGTATAGTATGACCACAGTTGCCTAGCTGTGAAGTTACAAAATACATGGTCAGCATGCAAAATATCTCAAGTTCAAGCTGAAGCAGTGCCATACAGGGACCCTCACTATGAAAGCTTGTCAGCCATGCAAAACTGTGTTTTGCCATTGGTAGCATTTCCCCCATAGTTGACTACTCGATTGCTTACTGATTTAGGTGGGTAGAGCTTTTATTCTGACATTATTTGAGGGAGAAAAGGCATTGCCTTGACCAAACAGTGTGAAGGTTATCACTTTTTTTGTCTTTGTGGTGCTGAAGTGAATCAGGAATGCACTCAATAAACAACCCGCTTAAGACCCTTTCCATACTTGGACCTCAGCCCAGGTTTTCTTTGAGTTCAATTCACAGCTGTTTACCTTGCATATATCTCTGGTTATTTCAGCATCCATATCCAGAACAACTGTGAAGCAAAACCGGTGACCTTAATTAAATGGGCAAGGGGCGGGGGGTGAACAAGATAAAAACAAGGGTGAACATGCATGTAGTGTAGAATGTCAGTTTGGGGACAGGGTTGAATCAGGATTAAAGTTCTAGTGCGGAAAGGCCCAATGAGTGCTCTGTCCTATTTTTTCCTCTAGAACCATTAGTCAGCCATGCCAGTTAACAATATAACTGGCAGGTAAGGATGGAGCAAATCAGAGCAGGGAGCTGGAGTGAGATTGCATTGAGAAGTAGAGAAAGGAGAGAGGGGTAGAGATTCCACCCACACGTGCCTTCATCCATGGACCACACTTTTCATTTTGCAGAATTAATTTGGCATCTGGATTTAATTAATTGCGTTTATTCAGTGTGTTTCCAATGTTGCAAAGGACAAGTAGTGATGGTTTCACAAGGGTAGCAGCAATAGTACAGGGTCTACAACTAGAGTTGCCAGCTCCCCCTGGCCACTGGCAAGGGATAGAGGAGTAGCATTGCCAGTTCCAGACTGGGAAATTCCTGGAGATTTTTTTTTGGGGGGGGGGGAGCCTGAGGAGGACAGGGACTCAGTGGGCTACAGTGCTATAGAGTCGACCCTCAAAAACATCTGTTTTCTCCAGGGGAACTGATCTTTGTAAGTAATTCCAGGGGATCTCAGGTCCCTATTAGCCCAGGGGAAGTGGCAAAGAGTGCAGCTGGAGATGCAACACTTTCGCCAGTTAACAGCACTAGTAGGTAGAGACAGTGGAGGTGATTCAGTTGCAAAACTGGTGTTCAGCCATCAGAGTGACATAGTTTGCAATAACCATTTGCTGTCAAGTCGAGCATCATATGCGATTGTGATTTCTTTTGAATTCAAAATGAGCAGCATTTTGAATAGTTTTAACTCAGTGTGGTAGCAACATTCAGCATGGCAGCTGGCTGAGCAGCTGCTGTTGATGCATGTTCACATTGTTGAGACTTGCTTGGATTAAATATCCACCAGGGTCATCAGTTGGGTCATGAGTTCTTTAAAATCAGCATGTGTGCCGGCTTTGCTGCTATCTAGTCAGTTTATTTATTTAAAATATTTTTGTGCTGCCTTTCCATCCAAATAGGGTCCCTGAGGCAGCAAACATAAACATATTAAAGCATCTCTAAAACAGCACTGAAAATAATGTATAAATAAAATAATTTAATAAAAACATATACACACACATTAATTTGCAGCTCACATCATACTGGGACATATTCAGCATTTTCTCAATCAAAGCACAGTTCCCAGGTGGCATTGTAGTAATGTATAAATGTTATTGTTTGTTAACACAAAAATGCTGCACTGGGAGTTAGGTGAAAAGGCAAAATGGACAGACTTGGACCACTAGAAAGACTAGCTTTGCAACTTCCTTGCCATACCTTGCCAAGATTGAAATAGCCAATGACAGGACTCCTTTTGTATGAGTGTGTTTTCCCCTGCTGGGTGAGTTGGAGAGGGAAGAGAACATCTGCAAGAAGTCTGACATGGCATTGTGATTATAGTCAGACAAGAATCTGGAACAACCAGGTCCAAATACATTGGTGGCTTATCTTCCTTTCCACTGCATCCTAAACAGGATGGGAGTCAAGATTAACTGGAACCATTCAAATCTAGGTTCTGCCTGGAGCTTGATATTCTTTTATGATCCTTATCTAGAGACAGAGAGGGGAGTCAATACTCTTGGAGCTCTCAGTGGCATTCAACATTATTAAATATCAGATTCTGCTAAGATGCCTAGAAGATGACTTGAAATTCAAGGCAGTAGTATCTAAAAGGTTATTAGGGGGGCACGATATTGCTTTGCTTTGAAAAACAACCCAGCCCGCTGGAAGCATCTCCTCTATATTTATGGTATATGATGAAGTGAGCTTTGACTTGCAACATGAAAAAAAAAAGTGTTGGCTACTGGACTCAGATTTTGTTCTGCGTATTCCCTGTTTGCAATGAAGGAGTTGCCCAATGATATAGTTCTGACTTGCAACAGGGCTTGCTCAGGAGAGGTTTCCTGTAGACAGTGCTCAAGTAGGGTTGGATGACGGTGCAGATTTGCCTGAGCAGCTCCTGGTGCGGTGACCCCACAACCTTTCTTCTAAGCACTGCTTTCGGGCACCATCCTTCCTAGGTAACTTGCCACCACATTCCTGAACTTTTCTGAGGTCAAAAGGAAATTTCTCTCCTGGTGTCTGGGAGACAGTAGAGAAAGAGACAACATTTAAAATAAAAGTAAAGGAAATAGACATTGAGAGTGCTTTTCTGCAACAGCCCTAATGTGTCTGTGAAGCTGACAGAGCAGGTAATTGCCAAGATCAGTCCTTCACTTGTCCCAGTGATTAGCTTCTTTCCAAGTGATTTCTGTTCCATTAAGTATGTGCAAAATGCAACCCTCCTCCTCCTTTCTCTCTGCCCCTGAAAAGTTGCTCCTGTGGCCTGTGAGTACTAGGAGTTCTGACACTTCTTCACTCGTTCAGCAAGATTGTAGCCTTTGCTCGATTGACGCTTTCTGACAGTTCAGCGGTGCCTTTGAGCGAGGTGGTTTAGATGACTGTGGAGCAAAACCGCAGAACAGGGTCTGTTCAGTCCTGTGCAGTGCAGAGCCCCTTCCCAGTTTTACTTTACTTGATTACCTCCCCACTGAGGCAGGCTCAGAGCGGCTCACAGCATAAAACCACAACAAACAATTAAAATCCATACAATATTATAAAATTTCACATTCAATAATTAAAACAGTCAAAAAATGATTTGGTGCTAGCCTCTTTGATGTTGTATAATTTCAATGGCGACAGTATTTCTTCAATTTCCCTTCAGTACAGGCTCAGCATCAGTTAAAAGCCAACCAGAAGAGAGTGGTCTTGCAGGCCCTGCAGAACTGGGCAAGGTCCCGCAAGGCCCTCACTTCCTCTGGCAGTTGGTTCCACCAGTAGGGGGCTGCTATCAAGAAGGCTCTCTCTCTAGTGATCTTTAGTTTGCCCTCCCTTGGCCCAGGGATTGCTAATAGATTTTGAAATCCAGATCTAAGTACCCTCTAGTTAACGTGTGGGGAGAGATGGTCCCTAAGGTAGGGTCCCTAGACCATATAGAGCTTTAACGGTGATAACCAGCACCTTGTAGTGAATCTGGTATACTTTGGCAGCCAGTGCAGTTTCGGCAGTCCCGGCTGTATATGCTCCCACCTGGCAGACACCAAGATCAATAATTCCATTGTTGGCTGTGGGCTCTATTGATTCTGTGTGCATCAATCATTAAGTAATGCTTTGCTGCATGTATCAGTTATTAAGTAAAATGATCCAGCAGTACTACTGTTGACTGAGGTACAGAACTGAGATGGTATCAAGCCTGAGGTTGTAATGCCTATTAATAAAGTTAGTGTTTCCCTCCCTTTTCTGACTGCCCTGGTAAAGGAATAACATTTACCTCCTCCCTTCTATCAAAGTAGCCATTCTGCCACCACCCATTCTGTAGTTTCTCACAGAAGCTTGGTGGCAGTGGAAAGTGCCATCGTCCCAGCCAAATTATGGTGACCCCAGAGGGGTTTTCAAGGCAAAAGACATTCAAAGGTGATTTGTCATTGCCTGCCTCTTTCTTGATGGTCTCACATCCAAATACTGACTGGGGCTGACCCTACTTAGCTTCTGAGATAGGGCTAGCCTAGGCCAATATTGGTCAGGGCAGAAGCCTGATAGATCGCTAATAAATTGTTTGATACTGTGGTTTGTTCAGTAACATAAAGTTCAGTAAAGCAACAGAAAGCTTATGCGAGAATAAATATTGTTGGTCTTTTTCTATTGGACACCTTGTTTAACTACAACATCAGGCTATGCTTCTGCAATTTTGGCATTGTGTCACTGGTCTATGGGACAGGTTTTCATGGGAACAACATAATTGTTGGTTGACAGACCAGAGAATTTTCCAATCTAACAGCATATATTTTCCACAGAGGGGTAACAAAGCAAAAACGGGGGGGGGGGCATTCCAGTATACATCTATGTGCAAAATGTAACTCTTCTCCTCCTCCAGAACATGGAGTTCTGCATGTTTAGACTTCTGTGTGAAATCTGGTAGTGAATGCCATGTTTATTTTTGAAAACCAAACATATTTCTAGTAATATGGTGGGGAGGGAATAATTTGAAAACATGGAAGTAGTTTCCATAAAAGGCTTCAGCATCCAAGATTGCAGCAGCTATGACCGTCCTGAAGCACCCACACAAACACATCTCATTTCCATACATTGATCCTAGCTGACCTTTCACTGATTTGTACTTTTCTTCCAACCCACCACACTACTTGATGGGAACACTGAAATACCCATGACAAGCATGCAAATGAACCAGGATATTCAAATTTATGCAGGACAAATTTGCACAAAATATTGCCAAGGTAAAATGTTTGGGGATTTGAAGCTGAATTTGGGGTGAGCAGAAACTAGATTCAGATTCTGCCAGCCAGATGTAAGTAACTATGCAAGGCAAGAAACCTGGACTCAACTGTGCGAATGAATTAATTGAAATCCAGCATCCTCTTTTTGGTGATGGAGAGGTTCAAAGGAGTCCCCCCTCCCGATTAAAGTGAAATATCCACATGATTTTCTGCCTAAAGGAGCTTGCTTCTCTCCCACCTGTTACTTCCTTTATGCACATTCTCCTACACTCTTGGGGCCAAACGCAGTGCTAGTGGGAAAAGTCACCCAATTACACCCACACACTCCACTGTTCTGACACTCAGTGCACTGACTCTCTGGGGGGGGGGGGGGAATTGCCTTGCTGAACAGAGAGAATCGGTAAGCATAGTGACACCCACACAAGTCAGCGTATAAACCCCTGTAGCACTCGTATTAGCAATACCTACACAGAACATGCATATACACAGACTGTTCACATAGAGAGACATATATGTGTGTATGTATATATATATATATATATATATATATATATATATATATATATATATATATATATCCGTGTGTGTATGTATACAGCTGTTAAGTTCTCCTTCTGTGGGATGAGAGTTTGCTATTTATGACTTTGGTTGTAAAAACAGTAAAGTAACAAAGTATATATGTATATGTGTGCATGCGTCCATACCTAGACCCAGACTAGCGCAATCTCATCAGATCTTGGAAACTAAGCAGGGTCAGTCCTAATCAGTATTTGGATGGGAGACCACCAAGGAATACCTATGCAGAGGCAGGTTATGGCTAAACACTTCTGACTGTCTCTTGCCATGATAAGGCAACTGCAGCTTAAAGGCAAAAATCAACCAATTAACTGACAGGAACTTCAAAAAGTAGATTTAAACTAGACTTTAACAGCACTGTCTCCTGAACAAAGTACGCAATGTAATCTTTCTTCATATAACATGCAGCCCATTTGCAAGATTACAGACTAGGAGCCTGCAAGGAGGAAGGAGGGATAAGCAACTGGCAATGTGATCCTGTGCAGTTGCTCCAGTACAAATTCATTGGTTGTAGTAGGCTTAGAGCTAAATATTTCTCCATGGGATTGCATTGTGGAGAACTGCTAAGCTCCAATGAACTTCCTTCTCTCCTAGCCCTTGTTACGGTGAACAAAGGTTTGGGGGCCCAACCCTGTGTCCTGTGAACAGTCTCACATTAGTTGCAGGTTCTCCTCAGTTCCCCCAGACACAGATCCCAGTTTGGATCACAAGTCTGGGATGTGCGGAGAAGGAGCTTAAGCTTTCCTCCCACTTTGCTGATTTCCCAAACAGCAGTGGCACAGGGATATACTGCTTGGCCCATTTGGAAAGCCCATGTTTATACTTGTGGGTTTCCTCAACAAACCAAGAAAAATGTGGCAAGGGGGGGGGGGGGCGCTGAATCTCCTTTTCCATCCATGCCACAGTCACAATCTAAATCAGTCACTATGCATGAGGAAACTGAAAGTTTGCAGAAACTCTTATCTTTGCTGTGGATATCCCTGTTTTCCTATCATGAAGTTTGCTATTATAGTGAACAAATGGGACCTCTGAGAAATTGCAAGGGAAATTTCCTTATTTTTGAAGAGTGAAACTGTGGGTGGAGATTAGCACTGTCCACATAACCTTTCCCTCTGTCTTGGGGCCACTGCAGTTTACAGAATCCCCTTATCATACACTATCCATCATACTGATAGATACTTCACTAGTCCTGTTTATAAAAGGTTCAAATATGCTGAGTAGGCATGCTGAGCCCTTTCGGTGAAGATACTCTCCAAAAACCAGTTTGAACGACTCCAGTTACATGAGAGGTGAACTTCGATGAGCATTGTATCATGCCATTCAGTGCTGCACTTGCGCAGTGGCTGCTTCATCATTGCCTTTTGCATCTGCTTATGCCCAGTTTAAGCTCTAAATAATCTCAAGAGCTGGAAAAGAGGTAGTGTCCCCTGTGCATGGCATGTGCCAATCATCCCCCTCTTTGCACCTGTGCTGTCAGATGCATCCTTTATATGACTGGCATTGGATAGAATGTGATCCCAGCTCCTTGCACCTGTGCAGTCAGCGGCATCTGTTCAAGAACTGATTGCAGGATTAGCTCGGTTGTTGAGCAGGCACTGAGACCCTAAGTCTCAAATCGTACCAGAAAACAGTGCAATCATGCAAATAGGCACATCTGAATTCATTAAGATGCATCCAAACAGCTTGCTGAACAATCAGCTCCCTGCTCGCAGCGCACAAACAAGACATGAGCCAAACCAGCCGGTGTTCAACCAGACCTAATTCAGACACACCTGCAAAGGCACACAGATAGTGACGCATGTGCATTCTCACAAGAACATGTGTGGATATTTATGTATTTGGGAAATGCATGAGCCACCTTTCCAGAGGTGACAGAGGCTTGAGACAGCTCTCATTTGAAACAATAAAACCAAACCAAACAAGTCATTAAAAACAAAGCATTAAAAGCAAACGAATGGGTTGAATCCAGATTCAGTTGGCAGTTTCCACTGATTCCTCCTTCCCACTCCCCTCATGTCCTTCCTCAGGTTCTCCTATCTCTCTGGAACAGTATTTTGTGGCAATCAGTGGGCTGCTGTGGGAGGGAGAGGCAGGAAAGTTCCATTCACCTGATGGGAAATTTAGCCTGAATCCAACCCACTAAAGGGCGCATAAACAACATAAAGCAAACATCAAACAGTTTAAAATGATATTCATAAAACAAGTCAGGCTAAAAACAGACCGCAGGACAATTGCCATCATACCTACATTTATGTGTACATGCACACAGCTTGAAATGTATTCCTATGTTCCATATCTCCAGTGATTACAAATGCTTACATATATATGTGCATGTGCATGGCCACTTACACACAAATGCATGCATCATTTCATAAGCAGTTACTGAAGTCCAGCTTTGTGTTCATTCCCTGGCCTTGCCCAGTGCATTCACCAAAGATCTGGATATGTTTCAATGAAATGTAAATTAAATTACATGTGAGAACAACAGTAGGTCAATATATAAACATAATTCCTCTTTTATCAACAGATTTGGCTTCTTTGACACTTTAATTCCTTCTACATTGTTTTTTAAGAACTCCATACCAAACATTGTCATTAGCTTTACTGATTAGCTCTCAGTGTCTACAGCATTGCCATGGATCATTAAAGCCATCTGAAATATGGGCCTTCCAGCAAGTAGTTAGTTCCGCCAGTAAATAAAAATTTAAGCCTGGGAATATCCAGTATAAATCATTGTAAAGTACACAACAGTCATATTTCATCACAGTGACTCTGCAGTATGCCTGTTCTAAAAATGTTGGGTTTTAAATACAAAAAGACTGACAAGTATAAAACATTTTCTGTTAGTCAAAGGAATATAAATAGAGGGAGAGAAGCACTGGGTTGGGAAGAAACGATGTCCTAGAGAGGCTGGTGAAAAGACTTCATGTTGTTTGTTTGTAGTGGAATAGAAACATAACCTCAAATATTGATGGGAAATTAATCAAAATCAGGGTGAAAAACAGGATAATAATCTAACTGCTTCATCCCCGTCTTTGAAGAATTTATTCACATGTGGTGCAAACCAAAATCTCTTTTTAAAAGAGAGAAAGCCAACAAAGGACCCATTGGCCAGGATTCTGCTGCCATCCAAGGCTGGACTTGATGGAACTTTTGAATTAATTCATTTACTAAAATTGATTCATTTGGAAAAAGAGATGGGGGATGGATTAATAGCTAGAAGGTCAGATCCAGAAAGATGAGCCATGGGAAAAGATACTATAATTGTGTCATTTTTTTTTTTACCTGTGTGCAGTACTGGTGCAGAAAGATGGGCATTATTCAATAACAGAACAACAGTGTTTGAGATGCAGTATCTCAAGAAAGTTGCAGGTAGCGTTTGAGGGGTGGAGGGCTGTTCCCTGTACCAGGAATGTTGAACTCCTTTGTTATGAGGGCCAGATCTGACATAAATGAGGCCTTGCTGGGCCAGACCTCGGGTCGGGCCATGTCAGCCCAGGCCATGTGTGTACCTATATAGGATTAGGTAGCAGAGATATAAACTTTATAAAGGACACAAACACAAAACATTTTTTTAAAAAAAGTCTTAAAACATTAGCTCTTGTTGGCCTTAAAGATGCTTTCGTTGTATTTCTCCCATGGGATCCAGTGAACTAGGCAAAGGCTGTTTCCTTCGTTCCCCAGAGGACCAAGAAGGGGAGGAGCCTCAGCCAGTGGAGAAAATAGAGACTATGCTCTGTAGCTCATGTGTGACTGAGCAGGCCTGGCAAAGCAAGCTGTGATGCAGAAGGAAGCAAGAGAGAGGAAGAAGAAAGCAGATGACGACCAGTTGCTCAGGGACCTGATGAGCCCTCTGGGGGACTGATTCAGCCCCCTGAGCTGCATGTTTGACACCCCTGCCCTATACAGTGGAAAACCTAGTGGAAATTCTCCTCAATTTTGCCATGATGACACTGTGGACATCCAACATACACAAGTGTGAAAAAGTACAAGGATTTGCAGAGCTGTGGAGAACTACCATGTGTCCTCTTTCTCATTCTGTGGGAAGCAGTGGGGAAGGCCACCTGTGGCCATGGTTATGTGACAAGAATAACAGTAGAAGGGGTGCTCATTGACCTGAAGAGAGGGATGAGATGGTGGAAAGAGGCAGTGGGACCACAAAGAAGAAAATATCTCTTTGAGTCAAGTTCTGCTGGTCCAAAACTTTGAACCTGTCTTTGTTGCAAGGATATAACTTCTCATGCTGTTATGTTCAGGGTTTTTTTGTTTAAAAAATAGTAGATTTCATATGAAATACTTTTATTTTCATTGTATTTTGTCACCTCTGGCATGGTGACTTTTTTGTGCCTAAACAGCAGCTTAGGGTGATGGTAGTGTTGTTTTATGTTTTGCCCTGCACACGTAAGCAGATTTATGTAAGCATCTTAATTTATAGAATGTTACTGTAGTATAAAAACCACAAATTAAGCCACTAAATGGAGCCCCCCCCCCCAGTATGCAGATAATGCCTTTCAAGCTCTGAACTGGCCCCTGTAATATTCACTGTAGTGCAGAGTGACTTCTTGAGCATTAGGAACAAAACAACCATATTTTCCTACCTGATTGTAAGTATGGGTTCCAGGGCTTATGTCACCACAAAACAACAGGAAATAATTGTCCTGGGTAGCAGTGTCCAGAGGAGAAGCCCTTTGCTTGCTTGCAACCTGCATCTCCATGTATTATTTTTAAAATGAGCAACAGACACCCAGGATGCATTGGTGAAGTTTCATGTCCATTACAGCACACTGACTCTGCTCCTCTGCTCTTTTCAGTGCTCCCATATTAAAATGGTGTCATGCTTCCCTTGCTGCCATGCCAAAATAGAGAGCTCATGGGTATAGATAGGCAAATCAATATTGAACACTTTGTGAGGGTTTTTACTAATGCGTGTACCAAAACCATTTTATACTAAACAATATTCAGTAGTATTCAAAAACTTTTTTTACAGAAAATTGTACAATGTTCTCTCTTTGTTTGTAAAGCTACACAAGGTCCAAGAAATTCCAAAATAGATATGACTGCTTCCCAAAACAGGTGTGGTTGCAAATGGACTGCTGCTTCTGTCTTCTTTTTGGAATATCCTCCTTCAGAACGCTTACCAAAGGAGTAAATTATTTCAATTGGCTGTGCTCTGTGTTTCCAATGGATCTGGCTCACACTTCCATTTGCTTTGGCCCTTTCAAGCGAAGCACAGGCAATTGAAATAATTTACCCCTTTGGTGAACTGTCTGAAGAAGGATATTCCAAAATGAGGATGGAAGCAGCAGTACGTTTGCAGCCACACCTGTTTTGGGAAGCAGTCATATCTATTTTGGAATGTCTTGGACCTTGTGTAGCTCTAGAAACAAAGAGAGAACATTGTACGATTTTCTGTAAAAAAAAATTTGAAATACTACTGAATATTGTTTAGTATAAAATTGTTTTGGTACATGCATTAATAAAAACCCTCACGGAGTGTTCTATATTTATTTCCCTTGCTGCCATGACTTGGACTCTGTGTGTGCATGTGTAAAGTCACAGCTGACTTGTGGTGACTGCAGCAAGGTGCTTTCATGGCAAGTGGGAAGCAGAGGTGGTTTGCCATTGCTTTTTTCTACAGAACAAAGTTTGAGTCCAGTGATCCCTTTAAGACTAACAAAGTTTAATTCTGGGTATAAGTTTTCATGTGCATACACACTTCTTCAGGTGAAAGCTAATATCCAGAATCAAACTTTCTTGGTCTTAAAGGTGCCACTGGATTCAATCTTTGTTCTATTACTTCTGACCTACACAGGTACCCACCGGAATCTGTCTTCTTCTACAGAGTCTTCTTTGGTGGTCTCTCTTCCAAGTACAGACCCTGCTTAGCTTCTGAGATCTCACAAGACTAGACTATACCACACTGCCTTGCCTCTTTTCTGACAAACGTGTAACCTCAAGACAGTTATCTGTCAACTTGTAAAGCATCATTAGCACATTTGGGGTTCTACCTTAATAGTAAGAATAAATCACAAGAATAATGTCACATCCAAGTGCGACCACAAAGGGCACTTCCCTACCATCCTTTGTTCATGCAGATAAAATGATGGTGCCAGATGTGCACTGCTTCCCTGTTGCACTCCCAATTTTTCTAGGAGCTGATTTGTTACATTTCCCCCCAATTTTTATGGAATAGAAGCACAATTTCTGTAGTATGAATGGTCTTTGTACTGACATTGATAAAAAGTAGTTCATAGAATCATAGAGTTGGAAGAGACCTCCAGCATCATCTAGTCCAACCCCAAAGTTGTCAGAGTCATGCTCAGAAGAGATGCTTCCCCATGTCAAGAGAAAAATTCAAGGGGAAAACTATTTCAATAATATAATACCCACTGATGTGTGATCCTGCATTGTAATTTCATATGCATTTAATGCTGAACTAGTTCCAGCTGTTTACAGACAATGACCCCAGTGGGGGACCAATCAAAGAGTCATGTGGCACATTTATTATGGTGTCATTTTTGTGAGCCAGAGCCCAAGTCATCTAAAGACCTAATGCCTTCAGTAAATATATTGTTCTTTATTAACAGGGGTGGCCAAACTTGCTTAATGTAAGAGCCACATAGAATAAACATCAGATGTTTGAGAGCCACAAGACATGAAAGATGTCTGAGAGCTGGAAGGGAGGAAGATGATGGATGGATGGGTGGATTGGATAGAGAGAGAATGGGGGGAGAGGTGGCAAGAAAGCAACTTTAACTTTGAATGCATTCTCCAAGCCACCAGCTGGCTTGGCTTGGAGAAGTGATTTAAAGAGAGAAATGCCTTCTGCAAGCTAGCTGATGGGGCAGTGGGCACTTCAAGAACCACATGGCATGTGTGAAAGAGCCACATGTGGCTCCTGAGCTGCAGTTTGGCCACCCCTGCTCTTTAAGATGCTACAGATTCTTTGTTGTTCTGGCTACAACAAAGTGACCCTATGAAATTTATGACTGTCAAGCCTGCTTTTCAAAAGCATCTTTTCCATTTTCTCAGGCATCTCCTAGCTCATGTAACTAATTTGCCTGGTTATGCAATTGCTTTAAAAAGTAATCATATATATAGCACATGATGAGCTTGGCAGAGTGGTCAAAGAAGCAGAGAACAAGAAAGTCACCGGAGACCAAGCCATATTTTGTCAACAGGTGACATTGACCTCTTATGGAAATTCCCATCCACTCACTCGTTATATTCCTATCCACAAGTTTTGTTCACATGGCTAAACATTTGTTAATTGCTCCAACTATTGCAGCATTCTGTTGTACCTTCCAAGCCAAGTGAAAGTCTCCCACAGAAAAATAGTGGCACATCCAACTATGGACAGCATGTATATTTTTAGTAAGAGAAAGATTACATAGCCCTGTATTGAAGAAGAACTGGAAGAAGGTCATTAATGGTCTGAAAGAGCCAGTGTGTTGTCACAGCTAGAAAGTCTGACGGATCTGTGAAACACCAGGTTCAAATCTCCGGACTGTAGAAGCTTGCTGAGTGACATTAGGCAAGTCACATACTCTGAACCTAACCTATGTTGCAGGTTTGTTGTGAGGATAAAATAGAGAAGAAGTGAACCATGTAAGCTGCTTCAGGTTCCCCCGACTGAGTAGAAAGGTTGGGTATATATTAAGTAAATAAATAAAATAGTTATGTAGCACTTACTATTTGTCAAAAACTTCGTTGCATTTGTCTTTCATAGCAGAACTGTAATGTGAATGGCTCTTACTATTCCCATTTTACAAAAGGAAAACTGCTGTTGAGGGGCAGTGCTACAACCCAGAGCCAGCCATTCAGAAAACCATACTGAACTGAGATTGATTTCAAGGTCCCAGATTAAAATCCAGCCGTGAAAGGCCAAGTGAAATATGCTAAGGGGCTGTATCTTGTTCAGGTGAATTTCTGCCATGTAAACCCAAAGGGAGAATCTCTCAGGATCATTAGAATTTCTACTGATTTCTCCCCCTCTGTAAATGAAATCCCAGTTAGCTACTTTTGTTTTTCAAAAGCCTTAGGCAGACTTCCCAAATCCAGCCAGCCTTTGCTCCTTAGAGTCCTTTCCTCAAAACCGTATTTTGAGTCCAGGGGTTCCCATGATTTTGGAGTCCTTTGGGCAGTTGAATTGCATGGAATCTCTGATCGGGATCCCCTTTGCTGACACACAACAGGAGGGAAAATACAGAAGAAAGCGTTTTGGTTCTCTGCCCCCCCCCCAAAAAAAAAAAATCTTGGGGCCAGCGGCTCCTTTGAACTTCCCCCTCCTTTCTTCTCAACGCCTAATTGCCGGACCCAAGGGGCTGGCGCTGGGTAAGAGATAGGCGCCGTTTTGCTCCTGGCGGCGGGGCGTGATTAATATTAGTCAGCCAGATGGGTGGAGATGACAGGAATAATGAAGCAGCTCGTTAGGGGGACGCTGTCTGGAAGGTCAAGAGAGCCGGGATGGATTTAGGGAGGGGGGAGAGGAAAGCCCTTCTTGGAGAGACGATGGCGAAGACAGAAGGGGAGGGTCGGTTCCCCGGCAGAGGAGGTTCAGCCTGAAGGAACCTGAGCGTGAGCCGGCCCACTCCGTCAGGGAGTGAGAGAGAGGAGAGACGGGCAGGCGCGTCAGGGTTTGAGAGGAGTGATTGGAGAAGTGCCGTCAGGCTGCAGGGAGAGCAGGAGGCGGGCTCTGCGCTCTGGACTTGGGAGAGCGCCTTCCCCGTTGCCGACCAAGGGCTTTTGGAGCGCCCCGGGTGAGTGAGTCCCTCTGGGAGGGGCAAGTAGCGTGGTGCTGAAGGGACAGCTCCTCTGCGCGGCATGCCGCGGTGAGCGGGAAAGGGAATTCCGTACGGCTAAGGAGGAGCTTCGAGGCTTGATGGTATTGGGGGCGCCGGCTATAGAATGGGGGGGGGGCGGGGGCGTCCGTCTCATTCCTGCCTCCAAAGACTCCTGAGTAGAGGTGAATAGGTCTTTGTAAGGGCGGTAATGACGGGAATTGCTTTCGTAGTTCTCCCCACTCTTCCTCCATTCAGAAGGAACTTTTAGTACTGCCCGGGCTCGTACTCCGAGACAAAGCCAGGGATCCTTAGATCTTAGTTACGTCTGGCGTTGTGCTCAGAATAACGGCTTGAGGATGTTGAGAGTTTGGAGGGGGGGGGAGTTGTCCGTGCTGATGTGCCCTCCCTCGGCTTTGCTCACAGAGCAGAATTAAGGAATAAGCCGGAGACTGCGTGATCTCCGCCTGCTGCTCGGCGCTGAGTATCCCATTGGAACCGCGGACTTCTGTCCTGCTCTGCATGTTAATAACTCAGCAGTGCGGATGGTGGCTGAATAATGCGGGGTGCGAATAGACGATCGGGGGGCAGCTGCGCGATATTCGCTACCGAAGAAAGGGAGGGAGCTAAGGAAGGGGACGAACTTGGGGAGGGGGCCGTGTACGTAGAGCTAACTCATATGCAAGCGAAGTCACATACGCACATGCCTTCTTTCAGACAGACCAACGCGCTGGTCTGACACAGGACTCGTCGCAAGCAGATTCAAATTGAGTCCCGCAAGTGATCTCTTCTTACCCACAGCACGCCACACCGATTCCCATGATCCTTCGGATTCCCTTGCGCCCTCTAGTCCGAGTTCTCTCGGAGCTGTTGCGGTTGGTAATCGACGCGCCCCTTTCGTCCTCCCCTCTATCTGTAAGGCGAAACATTCGAGTAAATCCAAGACTGGCCTGCTTGAAGCAGAATGACATGTCCATAGTGGGGATGAAGCCGGGAGCTATCCGCTGTTTGCGACAGACGGGAGGGAGGTCTGGTTGAGATCAGTGGCTCCTTGCTCCCTGCCTGCCTGGTTTGCAAGGCCACAGCTCCGGCGCTCTGACAGGCCACACAAGGAAGGCACCTTGCTGACCCCTGTCAGCATCCGTCTCTGCCTTCAAAGGGCGAAAAAAACCTTCCTTTCTAGCAAGTTTGCTGTGGACTCACTTTACACACACCTTGGCTCAGTGAACAGACAGAAATTTGGTGTGGTAGTCTGTTTCTGCATGCCTTTTGTTTGGGAGATGTGAGTGCAGGAGCTGCTGTGGCCAGTGGCATACCCTGAAAGGAGGGGCTGGGGTTCAGTGGAGGAACCTCTGCTAGGCATGCTGAAAGTCCCAGGTTCAGTTCCCAGCGTCTCCTGTTAAAGAATCTGGCATTAGGTGAAATGAAAGATTCCCATCTGCCTGAGAGCCTGGAGAGTAGCTACCAGTCTGAGTAGACAGTGCTGACTTTAAGGGACCAGCGGTCTGATTCAGTATAAGGCAGCTTCTCTAAGCTTCATGCAAAGTAACCAAATTCATACATGGTCAAGGATTGCAGCCTGTGTGTGTGCATGCACACGCATGCATGGTTGCCTGTTAGTGGGACATATCTCCAGACAGAGGTTGTGTGCTGCATGTTCAGCAAAGAAGATCTCAGAGCCCCTGCTCTGCTCCTTGTACAGACTCCTTCTTTACTAGTGGTTTGCTCAGGCAGGCACCAATACTCCCTCTAAGCTGTGGAATCTTGTGAGCAAAAATTCTACTTCATTAGCTACTGGCATTAAAGTTGCAAGCTATTGCATAAATTAGTTTGTTCTGGGTCCATTTTTCCTGAGCTAAGACAAAAATGTGTGATTCAGAGGCTAAAACCTGTGATCTAGCTCACACTAACTCCACTTAGAGGGAAAACTGGCAGGACTTTTGTGCTTAGCCACCAAAGTTTCACTGGGAACAGCTTGAACTTATTCACTGGAGAATTTGAACCTGATTGTTTTTGGACCCAGTCATTTCCCGAAAGATTCAGTCTTGCCTTCCTTACCTGCCATCTCCTCAGTGCTGGCTGCCTGAAAACTTCCCCAGCACAATTGCCCTTGCCTTCCTCAGTCGGTGGGGCCTTTTATCATTGCAACTGTGGCTCTTCTGCCTTTCCTTGGCTGGGTCTCTTGGGCTAGTGGCTGGCACAGCAGCTTAGCTTCATCCTTGATTTGGGCTCCTTAGAAACTGACAAACTCCTCAGCATGCTTCTCAGGGAAGGAAGATTTGGTGCTTCTGGCTATGTGACCAGGTCCCAGCACAACCACACTCAAATGGATAGTCTTACTAGCAAAGGACCCACTCCCCCAACACACATACACTCCTACTCACACATGTGTCTCATCAGACTTCATGAACATTTTGACTCAGGATCAACATAAATCCACTAAACCCTGACTGTGGGATAGAAATCCATTGAAATCAATTAAAACCAATGGGTCTACATGATTTTTAATCCAGGGATATTATTTAAGTGGGCTGGATGTGGAGGGGGTGCTATATATGCATATGAGTGGGTATACATGCTGAGTTTTCATACAAAATTCTTAGATCATCTTTGACCTCTCTCACACTTATTTTTTTTTTTTTTGCAAACTGGAAAAACAATTAATAAGTACTTATGAAAGCGCCACATAGAATCATAGATTTGAGTCATCTTTTATACGAGAAGCGACTATGATATACATAAGCGTTTCAAGGTCATTTCTCACTAACTGTTACTTGAAAGTCACTGAGGAAAGTAAAGCAGTTCCATGTCTTTCTAGGCTGTTTGTTCCATTGCTTATTCCACCTGTATTTTTTCATCAGCACAGAATTCTCTGCAAAACTCCTTTGAAAAATAAATGCACACCTAATACATATAGAATTCTTCAAACAGCCACATCTGTTTCACATACACAGACTATTGTACCACACAACCTAGTTTGTATGTGTAACCATTCACATAATATATGTACTCCAGAGCTTCCCTACACATAGGTTTCCTACACATAGGTTACGCTATGTATGCAGTCCTATAGAACCAACCACATAGCCATTTCACATTATGTATCTCAATCATATGCACCCTGTGTCATATGGCTTTGTATGCAATGTGTTTCTTGCATTTCCATCATATTTTATCATGCAGGAGGGATACACATGCTGATTTTACAGAATGTTACTATATGTTTTTCCCACTGAGTCTGCTGTCTCATATACCAGTCTTAAAACGCTGTGATGTCTAGTGCCATGGTTCAACCTTTGTCTGGCACCAGCTGCCTGATAGGTGCAGTGTACCCATAAATGCACTTTGATATTATTTGTGTCTCTTGTGAAACTGCCTTCTCACTGCTAATATACAGAAAAAAGGTGCCAGGACTTAAGGCTGCTCTCTGACCAAGAAACAGGGAAACTTGGTTGCATAGAGTGGCATAGGACATTAGTAGTGAGTGCTAGCAGTTGTATATCCACTTTTATGTATGTCTTTCATGTTTTTACCAACATGTATCATAATGTTCAAAGCCATTTGCTGGTACAGAAGATATGTATTCTACACATTTTCAGGGGCCTTCTTTCTTCCAGGAGGGAGCCCTAGCATTAACAGCATTTAGGGACTAAGCGTAATAAGTCCTGGCTCAAACTGAACGTTGTACCTCCCTCTCCTATGCATATACTTCCTGTCTCTCATACACACATTTTATATACTTTGCAGGGTAGATCTGCAATTCACAATGTTATCTTTCTTTATACATTTGGATTCTTGTCGCACACAATCTGCTCTTCATGAGCCGCTTTATATACATGCCCTGCAGGTGGTTTTCTAACATATCACCTCTATGTAATCATAGTCTCACTGTAATTCATTACAGCTCTGCTACCTCTCTCCTTGACCATAAGTAAAGCATTTTTATGAAGCACAAGTTGATCCTAAAGGCCAGATAGTTCATATGGG
The DNA here is from genome assembly GCF_032191835.1 of Heteronotia binoei. Taxonomy (NCBI): domain Eukaryota; kingdom Metazoa; phylum Chordata; class Lepidosauria; order Squamata; family Gekkonidae; genus Heteronotia; species Heteronotia binoei. The sequence goes on along the minus strand of NC_083227.1, from coordinate 115,326,040 downwards.
AGAATTATAAACACTAGTCACAATTTGGTTATCATTCTGCCCAGAAGGAGCAAGCTGCTCCTGCTTCCCGGCAGGTCAAGAATTATATTACTATCCTACCCATGTGTTTAATTTGAGGGTGAATTATTTATATGAAACAAGCACATTACAAGACATCACTGTAATGAGGCTATGTTTCTGGGCAGTGGGATAAGCCTTCTCTTTTTACTTGAGGAAATCGGTTACAGATGGATCACAAAATTACCATTTCTTTGTAACATTTTAACATTTGCAAATACACCCAAGTATTTGCACTCTGCCCTGGTTTTACTTGTCATGTAATTGGTACAGCATGGTGCAAGATGGAGTAGTAATTTTAAACCTACTACAATATGCCAGAAGTACTAAGATGGAAGGATCCTTAAGGATTCTAGGTTGACCCTGAACCCATTGTTGGTTTCTTTTTGCCTATCCTGAACCTACTGCCTATCAGTTTCATTGAATGCCCTCGAGTTCTTGTATTTTGGGAGAGGGAGAAAAATTTCTCTTTCTCAACTCCCTCCATCCCATGTAGGAATCCAGGCCACACTGTGGGTGGTTTCCAGACAGAAAGTAGATTAAGGAGATCCTCCACACCACCAACAATGACCTCAGTTAACACAATGCGAAGAAAACTATTCTGGCTGTTTCCATTATTTCACCTCCAGGTCAGTGCAGACAGGAACCTAATTTCCAAGCATAAGCCCATATTGATGTGTGGTGGCTGAAGAAAATCCACTTGAAAGAGTTCATGTAGTCATTCTATTCCAGCAGTGAGCCAGTCACATGCTAGACCCATACATTATTTTTTTCCATGCCACTGCAGATCTCTCAATATGAGTAGGTGATGGAATGCTAAATATTGCATATATATCAGGGCATGATGGTATCTATACAGAAGCTATAGGCTGAAAGCCAATGCACCTTGCGATTTCTTGTTGATTTCCACTAGACACCATGTGCCTCTGTTTCTTTACATAGTGCAGAGGGCAGAAGAGAGTGTGTTCTGTTTGTCTGAGAAAATCAGTGTGGGAGAAAATGTGAGTAGGTATGTTTCCATATGTAACCATTGTGCAAGATAGCCTAAGTAAGTGACTCTTAGATTCTGTGTGAGTGGATGAAGAAAAATGAATTCATTATTGGGGGAGAAGGTGCGTTTGGGGCAGACAGGGTATTTCTATGAATGAGGCAGTGTGTGTGTGTGTGTGTGTGTGTGAGAGAGAGAGAGAGAGAGAGAGAGAGAGAGAGAGAGAGAGAGAGACTATGAGGACACATGTCTATAGAAAAATGTGGGGTGTAAAACTGTGTTATATACATGTGTGTGTATAATTGTGTACTTGATGCAAGGTGTGTTCTTGTCAGTTTTTTCCCCATTAGTTGGCCAATTCACTTGTTTCTCAGTTTCAGGTTCCTTCCTGTAGTCAAAACCATGAGCACATCCTCCTTTGCAAAATGTGGCCCATTCATTTATTTTGTCACAACTACCTGTGCTGGGAAACTGATGCACAAAGAAACATCCTGATTCCTGTACACACAGCAAAATAAGGATTTGCACCACAGATGGATCTGTTTGCCTTCACATGTGGTAACCCAGCCGTTCATGTGTGCCTATCACTAGACCTTTCTCTTTGTGCATGAGGCTCTGAGGCCATGAGAACTCTCTGTGTGTGTACAAAAGAGAATGTGTTTGTGCTGTTAGCAGTGCTGATTTCTCAACGCGCCTGTGGCAGCCAGAGAGCGCAGGAAGATCTCACTGTCCTGGGGCTGGGGAAATTAGCAGTCCTGCCAGGTCTGCATAAGGGCTGCACTGCCACCATCCCACGCAGAGTGCAAGCTGTTAACACCACAGATGGGCTCCGTATGGTGCTCAGCTGTGGTGGGGTTTTTTAAAAAACCTTATACCTTAGTTCTGCTGCATCTGTCTATGGAGTGATTTCTGATCATGCCTTTGCCCTCTTGAATGAATATACAGATGCTGTTTGTCCAGATGGGCATATTGTAGTCCATATTTTGGGTTGAGAAAATGATGTGGAAAGAGGCTTGAACCCCCCTCCTTCCTGCTGCAGCATGGTCCCAATCTGAATGGCCCTCACACCCTGGGCCTTATCACCTCCTGTGAACAACTAATTCCATTTCTATTTATTTATTTATACCCCACTATTCTCCCTAATGTGGACCTGGAACAGTTTACATCTTTGTTCTCTCCTCCATTTTATTCTCACAACAACCCTGAGGAAGGTTAGTGTGAGAAAGAGTGACTGGCTCAAGGTCAGTCAGCTAGCTTCCATGGCAGAGTGGGAATCCAGACCTGCATTTCCCAGTTCCTAGTCTGCTTTAACCCCATCCCTTTGTCTGAAGAAGTATGCATGCACACGAAAGTTTACAGTCTGAATAAAACTTTGTTGGTCTTAAAGGTGCTATTTGACTCCTACTTTACTTTAATCCAAGCATCTTCAACAGGTCGTTCATGTAGCTTGCTTGCTTGTTGTAGAGCAATTTACGCATCCCTTAGATTAGAAGACCCAAGACAAGATTGTGAAAAGATCTGCTCTAAGATTTATATCATAAGATTTTCCTCCATGCTGATGAGCTGATAACTTCATTTCTGCTACTTTTCCCAGTTCATGTTCTGTTTCTAGGACTGAACCACCTGCCATTACATGCCCAAGGTGGGGGGAGTAGGTAGCTTGGGATATTTTTCATTACTCAAAAATAGCTCTCATTAAAAAAAAAATGGTTGACGAGCCTTGTTCTATCCACTACACCCTGCTGGCTCTTCATGAATTTGCTAAAATATCAGCATGAGCTTTTGAGTTACACAGAACTCTTCTGTAGGTTTATGAAATACCAAGCTTTTTTAAAAAATAAAATCAAGGCACTGAAATATCAGCCAGTTTGAAGAAATAGAGCTCAATTGCACCTCGAGCTCAAAGCCCCACTCAGCAGTGCACTTGCCAGATGGTCCTTTGAGAGTTGTTTTCTCTCTTTCTCCCATATGTAAATTTGTCACCTACATTTGTGAGCTGATTGTTGTTGTAAGAAGAACTGTAATCAAGCATGTTGACACCAAAAGGAGCATAGATGATGGTAGTGTTGGAGAAGAAAGAAATGGCTATTGCTTGAAGCACAAAGCTTACCGTAGTTTAATTGTTAAAGGGCCAATGAGCCTTTTCCTCTACTGATCTGAATGGAGCTTTGTTTCTCAAAAGCTTATATCCCAAAAATCTTGTTGATCTCTACGCTGCTACAGGAATCTAGTTTTTTGGCTTCTAGTAAGACTGCTCTGATTAACCGCTTTTTATCCCTTTTTGGCCCTGTTGTTACTAAAGCAGGAAAATATATCTTGCAGTCTTTGCTTGTTTCCTCACTAAAGTGTTTTTTCTAGCTCAGAAAAATTACTAAAAAAAACCCCCAAACATCCTTTGTTTTCTTGTTCCTATGGGTGGTATAATCTTGTTTCTCCAACAAGACCAAAAAGTATGTACTCCAACTAGCATCCAGTGTATGGGCTAAAGGCACATGATTTGGAAGCTTGCTGCAGTTAAGGCAGTCAAAAGCCCATCAGTGCCTAGATGGGAGAACACCTGGGAGTCCTCTGTGCACTTCCTCCATAACACCCATTCTCTGCTTGGGGACCTGATTTATAGTCCCACAAGGTCCTATAAATGGGATATAAATGGAATATTTAACCCTGTTTCTCCTTTATTTAATGCTGAGCAATGCCAAGCTGATTTATAAAACCATTGCTCTTATTTTTGCTCAAAAGTCTTGAAACACCATAAGAGTTCTGTTTAAATGGGGGGTGGGAGTTGTGTTTATGTCAAAAGTTCACATTTCCAACACGTTGAATGTTAGTTCAATAAATGATAGCCCCTAAGGAGCCCTGATGTTTTCATCTAGCATTAATGATTGTTTTCTCTTAATTTCTGTGTCTTTTCCCCCTGATTCCCATGGCAGGAATATGACTGGTTGTGGGGAGGGAGGGCTGTATCCAACCAGATGGTTGGTAGGCTAGTGATGCGATCTCCCAGTTTTATTGGTGGGCTGTTGGAATGAATGAGCTCATAGGCCTTCTCCATCTCTAACGGCTGTGATTTTTCTGCTTATTATTATTGCTAGCATTTATCTTGCCTATTACTCGATGGGAATTTTCCAACAGGCCTCATTTTCCAAGCCTCATTTACCCAGAAGCATACATAGATTGCTCACGTTGTGCTTGCCTCACAGTGGAAAAACCATTCCACCTTTCAGATCTCCTCCCGCCTCTTTATATCAGAATTAATTCTTCCAAAGAGGGTGATTTTCTCCCTGCTGAAGATATGATCCTAAATGAAATTGAGCTGCCATTGCCAAATTGCTCAATCCAGAATAAGTCCATTTATATTGCCAAAAATGTATACTCCAGAAATAAGGATCTTGGTGACTACAGTTTGCTGACTGCTGTGCTAACTTTAAATATACAAGGTGATCTTTCTCCTGAGAGTTGCTTTAGATGAATGGCATTCCTCTTGAACAGATTTCATCTTCACCAAAGCACTAAAACTGAGATATTGTTGGGGGGGGGGGGAGATGTGAACAGGCTACAAATGGTTCCTCTGCAGTGGGTCCTGAAAGCTCCTTATGGAGGAGAGAGTCTGATGTTAAGCACAGATCAGCTAACTGCCTCTTGTCCTGCTAACAAGCCATTATCTGCCATGACCTGGACCACAGCAGTCTTCTTTGCCTTGCCAAAATGAACTTAATTATCAAGAAACAACAGTGGCTAATTTATACGAGACAGGACAAGATCAATTGAGTAGAAACACTGCCTGATTATCCAGCAGCAAGAAAAATCACACACACATACCCAATTCCCAACATCACAGGAGGAGAGAAGTTCTTATTTTCTGCTTCGAAATCATCCCTGCACATGGTTAGAGATACAGATACCTTGCTCCAGCATGTCCCAGCAATTACAGGCCTAGGCAGATCTAAGTAGCTTGCCAGCATAGCATCACTGACACAGGGTAGTTACTGCTGCAACTCATGTCTGGCAGTATGACAAACTTGGGAATCTCCCAACAGTTCCAGGCAAGTATCTGTTTTTATAGACAAGGGCAAATGTGACTGCCAACTCAGTTTCTTTCATCTGACTAGTTTTTATTAGAACAAAGCCATGCAAGCTTCCCAGTAACACCAAACTCTTAATCTTTCTGGCTGATGATGAGTGCAGTATAACTAAAAATTTCACATATTTGTATGTCTAAGGGAGGTAGTCTGGTTAAAAAAAGGGTCAGTCTATTTTGTATGAACTATTCATTTATCTTTTTTCTAGAGATTCAAACAAGTGCTGTATATTAACTAAAAACCTGGTCAGTTCTAATTCTGTTGTCTATATCAGTACTTTATGGGAGCTTTAAATGAGACTATTAGTGCATTTAGGGAAATTTTGAAAAGTCATTCACTCTTTTCAGGGAATTCTGAGAACTGCAATTCTGAGAGGGAAATGGTGGATCTCTGACTTATAAACAGTCACCAAACTATAATTTTCAAGAATCTTTGAAGAACGCTATTATAGTCAGAACTTTTTTGGTAGAAAAAGCCCAGCAAGAACTCATTTGCATATTAGGCCATACCACCCGACATTACCATTGTTTCACATAGAGCTTTTTTGTAGGAAAAGCCCACCAGGGCCTCATTTGCATATTAGGCCACATCCCCTGACACCAAGCCAGACGGAACTGTGTTCCTGTGCGTTCCTGCTCAAAAAAAGCCCTGACTATAGTTGTATAAAATCAATATACAATAAAGGTCCTAGGGTCCTTCCCAGTAACATCAAATTAAGGAAGGAAGGAAGTCTGTTAATTCTGTTAATTCTCAAATTAGGAAGTCTGTTAATTCCCAAGGAATTAAGGGAGTCTGTTAATTCCCAAGTTAGTCATCAGAGGGTTTCTGTGTAAATTAGGGTTTCTTGCTGTCTCAGTTTCCCATCTGAATGAAACTTTGAGGCAAGTTTGTAGAATCTCAGGGCGTGTTCACACACACTTAAAATGCACTTTCAACTGGATTTCTGCTGTGCAAGAACAGCAAAATCCACTTGCAAACAATCACCATCAATTTTAAAAACAGGCTAAGTAGAATTCTACAAAGTATAAGTTTTTCCCTACTAGCCCTATAACAAGAATGGGATTAAATAAAATTATTTCTTGGTGTTCAATACTACTGTATTTGATATAAAACTGAAGAAATTCCTTGCAAGAAGGGTGAAATGTAATAAGAGGAAATGTACTAAGGCTTCAGTTCTGAGTGCATTTTTAGATTTACTGGAATCAATTGGACATAAGGCTCACACAGACAATACTTTTATCATGGGAGGGGTGGTGGCTCAGTGGTAGAGCATCTGCTTGGGAAGCAGAAGGTCCCAGGTTCAATCCCTGGCATCTCCAAAAACGGGTCCAGGCAAATGAAAAACCTCAGCTTGAGACCCTGGAGAGCCGCTGACAGTCTGAGAAGACAATACTGACTTTGATGGACCGAGGGTCTGATTCAGTTGTATGAGTTCTCTTGTCCAAGCATATGTGTTTTTAAGTTGGAATGAAGGCATTTCTAAAGACTCATCCTGAGCTATTCATGGGGGCTTTCATGCTCCAACAATATGCAGGTTAAATAAGTATATACTTAGTTTTGCTGACAAGTCTCGCAAGTGAATTTCCAAGAGTCAAATTATATATTAATTTTTATCATTTATATGAATCCTTTGTGCTTATTTGGAGCCACTACGCAATAGAAATATGCTTGGAGTAAACCTGATAAATACATACATTGCCTGATACTGAATTGTGCAGAAGTGCTGAAATGACGAGAGATCAGTCCCACTAATTTGACCAGTGAAGTGTAAGGTAGATATCATTCCCTAGTTTACTAGAAACCGGAGGCAGACAATGGATTTATTTCTGTGTTCTCATCAAATGTTCAAAGTGTAGAAATGTACCCAAAAGTATAAGGAATGGTGGAGGAGCTGTCAATTGCAACAATCTTTCTAAGAGAAAAATACATAGAAGTCCCAAAGCTTGCTTCCACAATGGTTTATGCCCCTAGATGAGCTCAGAGAGCAAAACTGTACAGCAGGTCTCTGATCACTGTAAGTTTTTAGTAAATCACACAGCTGAGGTAGCACATACTTTGATGTGCAAGACATTCACAGTGTAAGAAGCCTGAATTAGGAAGGGCACGTATATGTCCAATATGCCTACTTTGACAAAATGTGCTTAATACATCCAAGAATATCTTATTAATTTGCTTTCTGATTCTCTATCATCCCTGGAGTGGTGATAAAAATGGTGTTTATCTTATTGTGGTGATAAAAATGATGTGCTTTATTGTATTTTTAAAAATCTATTAACTGCCTTTCTGCCCTGATGAGGGCAGAAAAACAAGATATAAATTTTGTAAATAAATAAATACTAAATTTTAAAGAAGAACCCCGTGGCATAGAGTGGTAAAGCTGCAGTACTGCAGTCAGAGCCCTCTGCTCACAACCTGAGTTCGATTCAGCAGAAGTTGGTTCAGGTAGCCGGCTCCAGGTTGACTCAGCCTTCCATCTTTCTGAGGTTGGTAAAATGAGTACCCAACTTGCTGGGAGAAAAGTGTAGATGACTGGGGAAGGCAATGGCAAACTACCCCGTAAAAAGTCTGCTGTGAAAATGTTGTGAAAGCAACGTCACCCCAGAGTCGAAAACAACTGGTGCTTGCACAGGGGACTATGTTTACCTTTTTTAAAAAAATTAAAACTTTTGAAAAGAATTTGTAGACAATTACATAAATTAAACATATTAATAAATTAAACCAGTATACGTTTGTGTATATAGCAAGACAAAGGTAATTTATTTTTCGGTGGTGCACACATCTATTATAGCAAGCGTCATTCTAATTATACTGATCTGTGATGGGATCTCTAAGAAAGGGCTTAGCCTTAAAGCAGCTGCAAGGGAGTTGGAATCAAGGTTATAGTGCTGGGAAACCAAGGGATTGACTCCTTCCAGCCATGCTATTTCCTCAAATGAAATTCTTCCTACCATACATTTTTATTAACTGTAATAGGGAAATAAGGCAGGCGCCCTTTCTTTGTAATGTTCATCCTTCAGGAGCCCTGGAGATGCACACAATTCCCATGTGGGAAAAAGTACAGAAGGCTTCCCCAGCAGCACACCTCTGATTCAGGCCCCTCCCACCCACTAAACTCCTACAGTTGCTTTTTAAGACTAAACTACATGAATTTGTAATGTGCAGTTTGGCCCTAAGATGAGGCACTGTTTGTTCTATCTCACACACAGGGGTGGAAATCTGTCTTTTAAGTTGTCATCTGCAGATTTGTATTTCTGTAATAAGAGAATGTTTCAGGCTGCTAACCTCCAGGTGGGACCTGAAGATCTCCTGGAATTACAGCTCATCTCCAGATGAAAGAGCCCCGCTGTAGAAAATGGCTGCTTTGGACGGTTGACTGTATGTCACTATATTTAGCTGAAGCCTCTCTCCTTCCCAAGCTTGCACTCCCCAAAGTACACCCCAAAACTTCCTGAAATTTCCCACTCTGAAGTTGGCAACCGTGCTTCCTGCCCAAACTCTACCCTCCACAGGCTTCTTCCCCAAAATCCCCAGGTATTTCCTGACTCGGAGCTGGGAACCCTATTAAACATCTGCCTCCAGCCCCAGAGTATATTAGGGACAGCCCCGGGTTTGATAGTGACCGGAAAGAGATTTGCTTATGAGCTATCTTCTTCTGCTATACAATTATTTAGTCCACAATAAACCATGTCTTAAGCTCCAGAACAGAACTGCAGGACTTTTTACGAATGTATATATCCATATTGTTCTGCAGTTGTAAGAATGAGCCCCTCTCACCAGTAGTTTACACATGCTTAAAAAAATACTAGTCAACAGAAGTCTTGAGGAGATGGGGAGCTGGCTCTCCCTTCATTCCTTTTTTACAATCTGTTGTGCATGACTCATTGCCAGAATAGCAAAATGAGCTTTGGCTCACAGCCAGAATACATGTTCACATCCAATCATCTCAAGTCACATCACATATTGGTGTTTGTTTCTAGACTGCTCAGACTCACATCCTCAAAGGTATATTCCTAGAGTGAGTTGATCAGTGGCAGTCTCTCTGGGAAAAGTCCAGAAAAGAAACTCTTGCAGCTGCAGCTGTGCTGGGAATCCTGCCACTCAGTAACCAGGGCCAATAGATAAGCCAATTTGAGCTTTTCAGAGGAAGGGCCTGGTGTAAATGTAATTAAAGACCTAAAACACTAATGATGCCATCTTAAGCAGAGTTGTACCTTTCTAGGATTGCATTGTTGTACCTACCAGTGTGATTACTAATCTGTAGGTTTCCACACCACCACCTGTGAAGGATGCAACTAACAAAAAAAAATGTGAACTTTCCTAGAGCAAGATCCAGGCTATGTTTAATCCTCTGCCTGGCTATGTTTAAACCTTTCACAACTTAATGTATTTCTTTCTAGAGCCAAGAAATGTCCCCTTATCATTGTCAGAGTGATGTTCCCATGCTTCCCAGCTGGACCTTTTCAAGAGTGGAAGTTACATAGTGAAGCAGTAGGCAGGGTGTTGATGGTGTTTATAAATGGAGCAGCATAAGAGTGTTCTCTGTAGGAGGAAGGAGGGTGGCAGAGGGTTTTGACCTCAGAGCATCGGTCAGTGACAGTTTGGTGACAGTAGGATTACTCAGATGATGGAGAGGCTTTGTGTTACAAAGTAAGACAGCCTAATTGTGAGAGAAAGGAACAAAATGACAAACTCAGGATGTCGCTAAACTGCAAAATAATTACTGTCTTTGGAACACTTGTGACATGAGGCCTGCTTTCCAAGCTGCCTCTCTTTCATGGCCACTTACTTACACAAGAGGTCTGTCAGGCAAACCATGATTATTCCCAGGCCATTTCACAGATGAGGAGTAGAGGGTGCTAGTAGTGACCTGCCCAGGAACTTAAACCTGTATCTATTGTCATGCTCTGTACACCAGGCCAGCCGCCTCCTACCATCAGAGATAGGTAGAGATTAGCATGAGGTATAAATGATGATAAGAACATAAGAGAAGCCATGTTGGATCAGGCCAATGGCCCATCCAATCCAACACTCTGTCACACAGTGGCCCAAAAAAACCAGATGCCATCAGGAGGTCCACCAGTGGGGCCAGGACCCCCTGATGACACCTGAGGGTTTTGGGCACTGCGTGACAGAGTGTTGGCCTGGATGGGCCATTGGCCTGATCCAGCATGGCTTCACATGTTCTTATCATCACTTATGCCTCATGCTAATCTCTACCTATCTGTGATGGTAGGAGGCGGCTGGCCTGGTATACAGAGTATGATCAAGCTCCAAAGACAATACTGTGTTCCATGTTGATCCCAGAGATCTTCTTGTGGTAAATCCAAGTTAGCACTGAACTAAGTAAAGCAGTAGATTCTGGAAGATTTGCTGAGCTACTCCTTTGGAGCAAAAAAAAAAAAGTCAATTTAAGCATTTTGTGGCTCCTTCAAGAGTTACAAATGTATTGTGGCATGAGTTTCGTGAGCAAACACCTAGCTCATTTCACATAGGCTGCGACAGCTGCTAACCCATTGTGAAGGTTAAGCATAAATATACCCCAGAGCCCTAAAGAATAGATTGCACCTGTCGGTGAGGGACATTCAAGGGACTGGATCTTCTTTTTGTAGACTGACAGCTCTTTACATTCAAACTGAATAGAGCAGTGTGTGGGAGGAACTGTAGCACAGTGGAAGCCGACTTGCTCTGCATGCAGAGGATCCCAGGATCTGTCTGCAGTTTCTCTCCATAAGGGGTCTTGTGTCCCCTTCAAAAGGCATTGGTGTAGAGGTATAGCAGGAGAAGGGGCATAGCAGATCTTTGAATTGTTTCCAGCTGGGGCAGAAAAAGTCAACTGTGATGCTCCTTCTGCAACAGGAATTTTGTTCTTGCCCATGCTGGAACCTCAAGGTATGTCACACCACAAGCATCCCCACCATTTTTGTTTTCTGTTGTTTTTCAAGGAAGGAAAGACGGAAGAAATAAAGAGAAAGAGAAAGGTGACTTGATGTGAAGCACGACTGAGCTCTTTTACATTTATTCCTTGCCTAGAGAAAGGAATTTCAGCAGGGGCTCCCTAAATGACAAATGACACCTGCCAAAATCCCTTTCTTTCAAGGTCATGGGAGAAAAGGGGGGGAGAGACGTGTACAGTAAAGCAATCAATAATGGATCCTGTGTTGCAGCTTTGAGTCTGTCTCATTCACAAAGCAGTGGCCTTGACTTTCCAAGCAACCCTGTTGCCCCTTCCGTTTGGTTCCAGAATGCCTCATGAGTTTCAGTCAGGATTGTTCTTGTGCACTGCAGGAGACCTCAACCTATGGGTTCTCTCTGCAGCACAGACGATTTGCCCTCAGCATTCACAGGATTACCTCTTGGGTGATATTGTCCTACATTCAGATACTGTTATGGTGGAGATTAATGGTGGCAAGTGAGCATGTACAGGATACTGACAGAAGATTTAGTGGAGGCATGGGAGAACTTCCTTTAGAATGTTTGGGCAAGATAGAGATAGAGGTACTATCTGCCTCTGAAGGAATCTCTTTTTCTCAGTTTAACATGTATGATGTCAAGTTGAAGGTATTCAGTAGTGATAAAAAATGCACTCTATACATGTTCAGATACCTATGTCTGTATTATATAAATATATAATTTTAAATCTGTTTCTTTAAAGAAGGGTCATGACTATTATTGGTGGGAAGAAATCAAAATGCTGGTTTTTCCTATAAAGCTCAAAATAGTCCCAACCAGGCTATTTTTCCTGTTTTCAGAAAATATCTGTTGGCAACTGGAGACAGAGTCTTCTCTGTGGTAACACCATACCTGCAAAACTCCAGCTGGCACCCTATAATATTCAGACACCAAACTGAAATTTAAAAGTTTTCTCTGCCCTTTGTGAAATTATTAATGAGTATTAAATACTTGTTATTATTGAGTAATGCGCACTAGAACTGTTTCTACAATTTTTCTTAATAGTTGTGTTTATTTTTGATGGCTATAATTTTGTAAATCACTTTGTACACATATTTTAAAAGATAAATAGTGTTAAGTGAATTTTCAGTGGAGGACAGGACAACAACAGTCCCTTCAAGCATCCCCCCCCCGCCACACACACACACTAATATCACTTGTGAAAATAGATATGCCAATGAGCTTATGCATGCTTACTTGAGAGTAATTCCTCTGAATTTTGTGGAACTTGTTTGAAACCAAGCTGTTAACAAGTTTGTAACAAGTTGTAAATATTTGTTTAGCATGTATGTGCCAACCTGAGATCAATTCCAAGCTGTTAAATGAAACAAGAATCAGTGGCACTTTAAAGACTAACAACATTTATTTCAATAGAAGCTTACCTGAGTCACATATCTCTTCTTCAGTGAGGTGTGACTTGACTCATGAATGCTCAAACTAAAATAAATGCTGCTAGTCTTTAAAGTGCCACTGGATTTTTGTTTTATTTTGCTATAGCAGATTAACACTGGTCCTTCTGATGAAGAGTTCTGCAAAACTCAAAAGCATGCACAGTGTGTTGTGTTATTTTGGTCAGTCTTATGGCACGACATGCCTTTTCTTATGTTACAGAATACACACATTCTCATACATGAGTGTGGACTTGCAAACATTAATCTGGGTTAACAGCTCTACAGGATGCATTTAACTTCACTTTTGATCTCAGAAACAGAAACCAGAAATATAAAGAACTCTGGGGAGGGGTTTTTCTTCTCTTCTTTTCAGAAATATATGTAGGTGGCTTCTGATCTGGGACTGTCCCTTGATTCTAAGCAGTCCTGCGGCATTTCCATAAGCACTGTTGTTCCTGGGATCCTGTGGCTCCTCTCATATTGATTCTGAACCCAGCAGCAGTTTTCTGCGAATTGTGAGCTAACGGAGAGCTTGGTCACCAAAGCGCAATGAGGGGCATGGCAGTTTTCTACTTGGCCTGCTGGGTTTTGTTGCTAACTGAAGGGTTTTTAAGGGAAAGTGGGAACTTGAGCAAAGAGGTAGCATATTGTCATCTGCTTAAGCCTATAATAGAAATACATTAAAATGGCTTTTATTATTTTTTGTTCTCCAGCTAGTAAATTTACATAGGTAGCTATTTAAAAAAAAACCTACTATGTAGGTGGAATATTTCCAATTGCAGCTATATTAAGAACTGCATTAGGCAAAGCCTTCTAGCTAAAAAGAGCCCGAGTAAGTGAACCTGAGATGTCATCCTGGAAAGTTTTTAATGAAAGGTTGGACAAGGCCAAACCGGACATGATGGGCAGAGAAGGGGGGAAATCCACACGCAGTTAATTCATATAACCTACAGTGCATTTGTAAATTGTGATATTTTTTTTTATTGTACATTGAAAACACAGATGAGCAGAGCTAAACTTTGCTATGTCCTCCATGTCACACTGTTCTTATTGTTTTAAAAGCCTGGCTCCTTTCCAGTATTGGAGCTGGAACAGGAGAAGGAAATGCTTCAAACAATGAAGTGCAGAGAAGTAAGAAAGGGAGGAAAGGCAGGTTTTAGCAGGTCTTTTTGTCTCCTGAGCATTAGATCTTAGATCTTTGTCATGGTTGGATTTAGTTCACTTCACACTACTTTCCCTAAAACAAAATATAATCCACCAATAAATCAAAAGCAGAGTATCCAGAAAAAGTGTATCAAGAATGGGGTCTTAAGATCTGGTTATTAATCATTTTTTTATTTATTTTAAATGTCTGCATCAGCTTTCCATGTCAGGCCTCCAAGATGGCTTACAAAGTTAAGAACAGTAACACTACAACAAATAAAGCAATAGCTACACTAAACTCATCAACATTCACAGCAACAAAACCTGGTACCTAAATTGCAATAATGTGTAGCTGGGGGGTCACCCATTGAGAAGGCCCTATCCCCACTAGCCATGATCCATTTGGCCTCTGGTTTTGTTTATTTGCTAACCGATTAGTTTGAGTTTTTTTAAAAAAACTGAGCTCCACACTTCTCAGCTTTCTGGGGCAACTAACAAAAACAAGCTGTTAATAATATAAATATGAAAATAAAGTTAACCATGTGTCTGGCCTCCAAATGGGGCCTGGACTCCCGCCTGACCCTGAGAGGCCTTCCCCTCAGCAGCTGCGAATATGCCAGTGCCCCAGCAAGAAAAGGGGGGAAAGGAGGCAGGCAGCAAATTTCCTTCAGGATGGGTATTCCCAATGCCAGAGCAGCTGGAGCACCCTCTGTTTGACCTTGAGACAATAAGTGGCCTCTTACCTGCCCTTTCTAGGGATTACCTGGTGGTGCTCAGGGTTAAAAAGGGAAGAAAATCTCAAAGCCAGGGAGGATTACCCAGAGGACAAGGAGGTGACCAGGGAGGACAGAGAGATGGCTTGGAACAGATAGATGGAGGCAGGGGTGGAATTCTAGCAGGAGCTCCTTTGCATATTAGGCCACACACCCCTGATGTAGCCAATCCTCTGAGAGCTTACAAAAAGACCCTTGTAAGCTCTTGGAGGATTGGCTACATCAGGGGTATGTGGCCTAATATGCAAAGGGGCTCCTGCTTGAATTCCACTCTTGGGTGGAGGAAAGACAGTCTTGCTTCTATTGGAGTTATCTCTCACATCCTGGGACATGAGGAGGAGGACTACAGGTTACTAAACCCCCTTCCTTGTGTGGTCTGAGGCTTCAGAGACTCCCGCAGGACAAGTAACTCGCATCCTGGAGCCCACAGGACCCTCAGATGGCCCCACATGTCCTCTGCCCACCATGAAGTATATAACACAAATCACAACTATGGCAATACAATCAAACCTATGTGTTGGGGGTGATGGATAATCAACCAAAGGAGAGCTAGTTTGGTGTAGTGGTTAAGTGTGCGGACTCTTATTTGGGAGAACCGGATTTGATTCCCCACTCCTCCACTTGCACCTGCTAGCATGGCCTTGGGTCAGCCATAGCTCTGGCAGAGGTTGTCCTTGAAAGGGCAGCTGCTGTGAGAGCCCTCTCCAGCCCCACCCACCTCACAGGGTGTCTGTTGTGGGGGGAGGAAGGTAAAGGAGATTGTGAGCCACTCTGAGACTCTTTGGAGTGGAGGGCGGAATATAAATCTTCATCTTCTTCTTAACTGAACGTGCCTTTCTGGCTTCTGTCTGAAACTGAGTAGGTGTCACATGAATGGCTGCATGAGGGTATTCCACAGTTGGGGTCTGGCATGATCAAGAAGGGCCCATCACTTGTGGCCATCCATCTTACTTCAGAATGTGAGGACATATTGAACAGTCTTCAATATGGATCAAAGTCATTAAAAATACAACAAGCAGGTGAACTACCACTAACCTGGAGAACAATATGTTGTTGCTTTAACAGAGGTGTAATTGAAGTCACCATGCCATCAACAGCTTCAGCTCCTCCTATTTTCACACATTAAACCTTCGTTAAAGAGATGGGGCATTTTTCTCTGAGGTTGTTGGCAACCCTAGCAAGTGATCTTTGATAGGTGAGGACCATAAGGAACAAGATTTTAACTTCTGCTTTAAAAATGAGCAGTTATCATGAACACCTCCATGCAGCCCAAACACTTCTTGAGTTTCCATGTAATCGTGAATCCTCAAGCAGTTAGGATGGACAAGGATAGCACGGTGCATAGCAAATGGAGGTGGGAACACCAGAATTTTCTGGTAAGTCTCAGCAAAATCATTCTCCATGTAGATTGTCTCTCCCACCCCATTGCCTATACAATTTTCCACAAATGACAGGATAAGCAATACCTTTTGGATATACCCTATTTTCACTGGCAGGGTCCTGGATTGTTTTACTGTTCCTTCTTTCTCATCTGACCTGTCTTTCTTCCATCTAGGTAGCAGCTGACCCAAAGATTCCCACCAGCAACACTGGATGAGAATTCTGCAGTTGCCTAGAGCTCAGTAACTCAGTTGGCAGTATGGACTTTGTGATGAAGCAGGCCCTAGGAGGTAAGTCTTGTCTTTGCATTATTAAGATTCTCTTTAACCCATCCCTGCCTTCATGCTCCAACCTCATTATCAATGTTGATTTCTCCACACCTACTGTCTCTCTGCATATCACACCTGATCCAAACACACTTATTGTCATTTGCCTGCTAATGTCATTCAAACAACACAAAGTATTCACAGTTTTACCACCCATAGAAGCTTTTGAACTGCGGCCAACTTCTGCTAGCACTAGAGCTTGATGTAAAATAATATCACTGATTGGGCACATGTAGCCTTTGGCTGAAAAAGATAAACTTATCAAAACCAGTTCTGCTGCTACGATTCTGACCGTGTGCGCCATGCCCATCGGTTAGCCACTGTGAAGGATTTTTTCAATTTGCAGTAACACTACTTTATAGAGTTGGGCCGCATTGAAAACTGAGGCATTTGGTTAAGTCCATGGACTGCTCTGTTCAGCAAGTCAGGTTTATGGGACCGTCTCTTTAATTTGTATTGCATATTATATGTATGGACAGAATTGAAGTATTGTATGGAGCATTTGTGATTTATTCCTAACATAGTGCTACATAGGTTTTGTTCTGTTTCATTGCTAATGTCATTTGGCATCTGAAATCACTCTACTTTCCAATATATAGGACAGATGGACTCACATTCTAGCTGTATCTGAAGAAGAGAGCAGTGACTCACGAAAGCTCATACCCTGTCACAAATTTTGTTAGCCTTTAAGGTGCTACTGGACTCTTGCTCTTTTCTGCTGCTACAGATTTAGGACTGTTAACTTCATGGTGGGGGCTGGAGTTCTCCCAGAATTATAACTGATTTCCAGACTACAGAAATCTGGTCCCCTGGAGGAAAGGTCAGAGTCTAGGGGGAAAGGGAATTCCCTCTAAAACCTTCCTTTCCCAAGGCACCCTCACCAAGTCTTCTGGAATTTCCCAAGTCAGAGTCAGCAAATTATTTTTTTTTTAGAAAGTTGAAGGTTGTTTGAAAGAGGCATTGCTACATGTGGAGCAGATATACAGTTGTTTCTCTTTCACATTCAGTAAACAGGTTTTGCAGGTCTGCATATTGTTGCAAAACCCTGCTTGATTCTAGGTGACAGTGAGCTGAAAGCCACTTTCAACTCTCTCCAAACACCTTCTCTGCTACTCGCTGCTGGTAGGAAGCCATCACCCCAAAGCTTGCTCCCTGTCACTGACTGGGGACACTGAAGCTAGGGAGAAATGAATACTGGGTTCTGTCTCTGTAGCCCAGTGCAGAAACCATTTAGTGAATTTATTAGCCCCCAGGTAAGCAAAATGTCTTGGATGAGGTCAAGGTTTTAAAATGGGTCTTTTAACCTTTAGGTAATAAATTGGTAATGCCAAAAGACTCATGTAGAACCACTTTATACTATACCTCACCATGAATTAGGATCTGACATTTGAATAATCAGACATATTACGTATGTTAACAGAGGCTTGGTGCTAGTTATTTTTTTTAAACTGTAATTTGGTTCATCATAAAGTAATGAAATAATAGGCAGAGAATTGACTATATCCAATCTGGTTCACCAGCATTACCACCAAAAAGTGCTTTTGGTTTGTCTACAGCTGAGGTTTCCTGCCTAGTCCTGAATATTAATATCTGTGGCCAGTCACCCAAGTTTCAGTAATTTCTTTTAGCATTTCCTACTGCTAAATTAGCATGGCTTTATACCTTAGAAGGAACAATTCAGGTATAGTGAATCTTATCAAAGCGCATAGGTGAGAGTCTGCAAAGATTTCTTTTTACCCTATGATTCATTCTCACTAAATAAGGTGCAGTGGAGATAAATGTTTGCACAGCAACCAACCAGTCAAAGCTTTCTTAGGAAGGAGATACTACACTTCCCACTGTACATTCCCAAATAGATGACATTCACCAAAATCTTACCTTAAAGATCAAGAACCATTGTTAATGAATAATTAGAAGCCTGGAGAGTGCCAGTAGACCTTTTTAAATGAGCAAGCAAGTGGATGTGAGTGCTGCTTAGATCTCCATTCTCCATGGCTCTCCTTCACCCCCTCATGCATGGGCACTAATCTCACCAATCATTAAGGCTCAATGACAGCAATTTCAGCATGCTTTCTATTCTTTTTGCCACAGTTAGGGTTGCCAGCTCTGGGCGGGGAGGTACCTGGCGCTCAGTAGGATACAGCACTATAGATTCCACCCTCCAAAGGGACCATTTTCTCCAGGGGAACCGATCTCTGTCATCTCTAGATCAATTGTGATAAGGGAAGAGCTCCAGGCCCCACCAGGAGATTGAATGTATGAGAGATCACAGGCTGAGATGGAAAAATAACAAAAATACAACCAAGGTATAATAATTAATTGTAATGCAATCTTGACAAACTACTTTACATTTTTACTTTTTTTAAAAAGTGTCTTTGCATGATTTTCTTAAACAGTATTGATTATGCCAAGTCTATTTTATATATAATCTAAAAAATCCTGTATTGTGGTCCATTGGTTTTTCTGTTTCCTTCCATGTGTCTGTTCTAAATAGCATGTGGTTTCCACAATGGGACAGTTTAGACCCCATTTCAGCACTTTGTCAAGGCAGATCCCACATAGAATAATTCCTCCAGTTTATTTCTCCAAAGTATTCATTAAGCAGCCTACCAGCTTACTGCTGAATTCAGTGTTGCTAATTCCACCATCCAGTGTTACCAGAATTATGAAACCATTGGTGGTTTAATAAGTAGTTTGTCAAGATTGTGTTATAATCAATTATTATGTCATGGTTGTATTTTGGTATTTTCCCACCTGGAGGTTGGCAGCCCTAGGAACAACCTGTCCTCCACACTTCTGCTATCAGAGCACACCTGTTCTCCATCCTAATCCACTATATTCCTGTGCATTAAAAAAAAACCTCTTCCAGACAATAACTGCCATGACAGTAAGAAAAATAACCATTCAGTTTGCAGTCCAAATATCTGCCTCTTTTACCCTGTGTCTCTAATCCCTAGCCTGCCCAGTAGCCAAACCAATTTCCCGCATGTTCCAAAAGGCTTTCCTGCCACCTAAGGTTGCCAGCATCCTGAAGACTGAACCCAAATCTGTATATTGACTCCAGGACTCTTCCCAGAGAGCACTGCCATGTTCCCCTTATTCTGTCCCTTGGTGTGCTTTGTATAGGCTAACATCTGGGGGCATGGCTGTGTCAGCACATACCATTTAGCTGTGTCTGTGAGTCATATGAGTGGTAGGGGCACACTGCCCCATGACTGGTGGATTATGACGGGGTTGATATGGACTCCATTGTAATTCCTGTGCTTTACTGGGGACATTTCCCCCCATATATTATCTCTCTGTGGAGTGGGCATAGGGCTACCAATTAGCAGCACTGCTGCCATGCTGGTGTTGGCAGTGCACCTGGATCTGGCTCTTGGGATTGGGTTGCTAATGAGAGACCTCTGAGCATCTAATCTAGGTTGACATTTAATGATTATTTCACTGAATCGGGAGAAAACTCCTACCTGTCCTTATATCTGGACTAGATTATTCCTGATTATCTGGGCTTCTCTTTATTCCTGGGAACTTCTTTTTATCCAGGTAAGATATAGTGATGCCAAGAAGTAAATCATGTTCATGGCCCTTTTGCAAAGTGTGTGTCATTTAAAATTGCAAAAATGGTAACAGCCAGTTTTAAAACTATAAGTAGTGGGAGGCAGAACAAAAGAAAGAAAAATAAAAAGGATGTAACTGTCTCCATTCACAAACCATAGTGACAATGTCCATTTCACAGAACTTTCCTCCAAGCACTTTTTTTGTGGGAAAGCAATATATCTGAACTAGGAAATTTCATTGGTAAAACTCTCGGTGTGTTGATGCAATGTGTTATAGAATAGGCAGTGCAGTGGAGAGATGGCTCAGATCCACTCCTTAGGCTCTGAAACGAGAATGCTGGGACTCCTGCCTCCCAGAGAGCCATTCCCTTAGTCCTGGGGTCCTTCCTAATTCTGAGCTTGGCTGTGGTGACTCAGAAGTAAGAGATTACTCTGGGCCTATTCAAACACACACTCTTCTTCCTTATTATTTTACAAAAAGTAGCTCAGGGCTGAGCTCCAGTGACCTTTGGTCTATGTTCATTGCTGAGCTAATTCACACACTGAAATCCAAGTTGTTGGTCACCAAACATATTCCAGACAGCCTTAATGTTCCAGTTTCATTTCCCTTTGTTATCAGGTCCCCCTCCCCCCCATTTCCACACAACTTCATTAGCAATCATTTTTCCAAGTCTTTTCCTGGATCTTTCTAGTAAATTTATTTACAAAAAGTAAAAAGTAAATTTTTTATTTATACCCCGCCCTCCCCGCCAAGGCAGGCTCAAACTGTTTTCCCTCAATCTCCCCACCCCACCCCCCGAAACAGCTTGATTTTGAGTTTGGGGCAGTCTGAAGTGCCCTTGCCATTTCAATATCCCAAGGAGTGTCTTGCAGGCAGGCAAGCCAAGGAGGCAGTGAGGCAGCCAGGCAGCCCAACAATCCCCAGGTAGGTGGGTGAGCTGAGGATACAGCCTCAACCTCTACTAGCCAAAAGACGTGTCTGCATGGTGTATACTTTCTCCCACCATGTACACTTTCTGGAAACAAAATCCATGCACAGTAATAATGAATGGAGCATAAACACAGCAAAATTCTTTACTGATTAACAGAACAGGACCATTGTAAAGGTGCTTTGAACAACCTCAGCAGTAACTTTGCAAAGCAGTATTCCCTTATGGCAATTGGCCATATCATATCTGTGCTGAATTCTTTAGCTGCTGTCTGTAGGGAAGATAGGGCATTACAGCCAATCAAAACAACAGTCTAATGGGAGAAAGCAGCTAACCAATTACACAGAGAGACAGTTAAGGTTTGGGAGCAGTAAGTGCTTAAACCAATGAGGGCATTAAATTCCCCCCAAGGACTAGCTCAGGGAGGGAGGGAGGAAGGGAAGGAGGGGAAGGAAGGGGAGGAAGGAAGGGGAGGAAGGAAGGAAGGAAGGAAGGAAGGAAGGAAGGAAGGAAGGAAGGAAGGAAGGAAGGAAGGAAGGAAGGAAGGAAGGAAGACTGTGAAATGATCACCCCAATCATGCTAATATTGGAGGTACACCAGAGGCCAGGAAAATCCAGATCAGAACTGCAGTCTGGCAGACGCTATAGACTTTTTGACAGATGTGAACTGGGAGTTCTGCATAGCCCTCAGGATAGGTTATTTTTCCCACTGGTGTAAATGGCAGCTCCTTGAGGCTATTTCAGATTGGGAAAACTGCATGCAGGGGAGAGAGAACTGAACCTTCCCCATCCCAACACACTGTAGTCACAATCCAAATCCAGCCTATGCAAACCTGGGAATTAATCCCTAGCCTGAAAATTCCAGTACACATCTAGTCAACAGGGCATGGCTTAGAACCAGCAGTAAGTTCAACATTTGAGACACATGAGGTTGGGTCCAGTGCAACATGATTTTCTCACTTCCCACACTGCATCCCCAAATGCCCCCTGAAATGCTGCTCCTGGGGGATGGGACTTTTCCCAGGAACAGCATATGGGCAAATTGGAGGTCTGCAGTAGAAGGGGCAATCAGCAAAAATCAACCTCCATCCATCCATAAAAGTCCTCCACGGGATCGAACTCCATGTGTTTGTCATACAGGCTTTGCAAAGTGTAAATCACCTACCAGTTCTTACCCCCTCCTAAGAAGGAGTTCATTAATCTTTCTGAGGTGGAATCTTGGCAATGATTTTTGCTGCCTCTTCTGGAATGACAAACTGGATCGAGCAGACAGCCCAGCTTCCCCCTCCCAGAGACATGCTGTGATTAAGTCTTTATGCTTTTCCCGTTCTTGGCTCTGCAGCTGAGAAAATACCATGCCTGGGCAAACACTTCTTCCCAATTTGTAATATAGAGCTAGCCAGAAAGGATGCTGCATGTCATCATACCTCATTGCCTCTGCCCCATGCCTCACTCCCAGCCACAATAACCCATCAGCCAGGGCTTCTGTATCACAGCCTGGCCATATGCAGGCTCCCTTCTCTCATCCTAGATGCCTCTGCTGGCACAGCAAACAGCAAGTCTACTGTCTCTGGCTGTGTGAAGGGCTTGGCTAGTTTGAGCTAAGTGATGATGATTCACAGAAGCAAAGAAGGAGTGAGATGGCGCTCAGGTAGATGAAAGACCCTGAAGTCTCCTGGGGGCTTGGGGAGCCAATGCTGGTTTGTAGCTTTAAAAATGCCAACAAACTGCTGTGGGAAGTGCTTCTGCCTTGCTCCTGGCACAGCTGCTCAGAATGATACAGCACACACCAATCTCCTATCTCCATTGCACAGATACACACAAGCTTGGGGAAAGAAGAGAACAACTCTTCCTCGTGGTGGAGAATGCTGTTAGCCTATGGTTCAGTGGGTAGTGGACCTGCAAGTTCAGGAAGAATTTGTTGGAAAAGCTGAGACTAGACAGTCCACAGGCTGTAGGCTTGCAAGTCCCCAAATCCAGGCAGGGGATCCCCTGGTTTTGCAGGCTCCTCCCTGCCACCAGCCAGCTAGCTGGTGGGGGGAAATCCCACCCCAACAGCCATCATGTGCCTTTAAATCTTGGCAGGCTTAGAGGAAGCTTGGAAATTGCTTGTGTTTTGGAAGAGGTGTGTGCCTTTAAATCTCAGTAGGAGGAAAGCTGGTTGGGGGTGGGGCAAGCAGACAGAGCCACGTGGCTCTTTCCAGTGAGTGTGTGAAGCTGTGAGAAAGTAAGAGAGCCTAGTCCTTCCATTTGTTTTGCATTGCAAGCCATTTGTATAGTAAAATAGATAGTAAAAACCAGAACCTGATTGTGGTTTGGGAGGAAACTCCACCACCTAAACTGCTCTCCTTTTGTTTTCCTCTTAGTCTGAAGAAGTTGGTTGAAATACAGCAGATGGTTACATTCAGCAACCCCCATGAGTAAATTGTCCCAGAGAGGTCACAAAAGTGTGTGCTTGAAAACTGTGTTTATTTTGGCTGCTTTGTGAGTGTATGTGTATGTGTGTTTACTTTCATTTAGTGGAAATGCAGCTGCTGGAGAACCCTTTCAAGGCAAAAAAGAGGATGTGGAAATGAAGACTATATTCAGGGGAACTGCACTGCTGTATTTTTATTTAATTTTTAAGGGAATCGGAAAGTCTCCTGGCTCCACCCCCAAAGTCCCCAGGTATTTCCTGAGTTCGAACTGGCAACCCTAACTGGCAGACATCTACTTTTGGACTAGCTGCTCAGCCATTCCATTGTAGGGTTGCCAATCCCCAGATGGGGGCAAGGGATCCCCTGGTTTGGAGGCCCTCCTCCCACTTCAGGGTCATCAAAAAGTGTGTGGGGGAGAAATGTCTGCTTGACACTCCATTATACGTTATGGAGACCAATTCCCATAGGGTATAATAGGGAATTGATCCGTAGTTATCTGGGGCTCTTGTGGGGCTGTTTTTTGAGATAGAGGCACCATATTTTCAGCATAGCATCTGGTGCCTTTCCTCAAAACATCCCCCAAGTTTCAAAAAGATTGGACTAGGGGATCCAATTCTATGAGCTTGCAAAAAAGGGTGTCCCTATCCTTCATTATTCCAAATGGAGGGAAGGATTTAAAAGGAGTTGCAGTCCCTTTAAATGTGATTGCCAGAACTCTGTTTGGAGTTCAGTTGTGCTTTTCACACCCTTGCTCCCAGCCCTAAAGTCTCCTGACTGCACCCCCAAAGTCTCCAGATATTTCTTGAGTTGGACCTGGCAACCCTATTCCAGTGCCATATTGAACTTTTGCTGCAAGCATTCTCTTTTAGAACTAGCCCTGTCATGAAATAAAATGTGGTGTCAATCTCAGGAGGCAGCTTTTGGACATCATTTCCTGGCACACAGTACCCACCCACCCACGCTCCGGGGAAATAGTCCCTGACCCCGTGTTATCCATTGCAGGTGGGAATGGTATGTGAAGTGTGGCTGCACAAGTGTTACAACAACAATGGGCTAGTGCTGATGAGGTCACTAGTGACAAGAGGCATGTTTTTTCATTGCCTTTGTCCCCCTCCCTCCAGTCTGCACTATATCAAGATTTTTGAAACACTTAGTGTGTTGGTTATTTGGTTTTGAACTGTTTGGTCCTAAATATATCATTCATTCATTTGAGAGATTTTTGTGCTGCCTTTCCAAAGGCCTGCTCAGGCAATTTATTCCAATAGAGCAGCCATATTACCTTTTAAAAAACAGAAGAAGAAAGACTGAACAAGATGCATTCTTCTCCTGCAACAGTCCTACAACATTTGGTTGGTTTATTCCTTTAAAAAAAACCAAAAAAACACCACAGCAGGCCCTGACCTGGATAGCCCAGGCAAGCCTGATCTTGTCAGACCTTAGAAGATAAGCAAGGCCAACCTTGGCAAGTATTTGGATGGAAAACCTCCAGAGAATACCAGGCCTGGCAGACAGAGGCACATGTATCAAGCCACTTCTTGTCCTCCATCCCCCAGTAGGATTTGCCAGAGGTTGACATGACACAGGCACTAGGCTTCCCAAATCCCCCGCCTGGGCGGGGGACCCCAGTTTTGGAGCCTCCTCCCCCCGCTGGCCAAAAATTCAGAAAGCGGGGGGGGGGGGGGAATGGCAGCCCTTCCCACCCAGCCCTGATCCCAGCAGCTTCTCTTCTCCCGTTCCCACCGATCCCCAATGCTTCTACTCCTCCCTTCCCTTCCCTTCCCTTCCTACCTCGGATTGCAGCAGCTTCTCCTTGCCCCTCCCCTTCCCACCCAGCTCCATCGCAGCAGCCAGAGCTTTCCCAGGCTGCTTCCTGCCCCGCCCAAAGGACCATGTGCCTTTGCACCTCCGGAGGTGGTGAAAGGCTTCAACTTCATGTGTCTGTAAAGAAGCTGGCTGGTGAGTAGAGAGGCCAATCCCCTACATTTGCGAGAAGGGGTGTGTGTGTGTGTGTGTGTGTGTGTGTGTTTGTGGAGGAGAGGGAAACGTCTTCATTATTCCCTATTTGTGAATTGTTTCTCATAGGGTATAATGGGGAATTGATCTGGAGGTTTCGGGGGCTCTGGGGGAGCTATTTTTTGAGGTAGAGGCACCAAATTTTCAGTATAGTATCTAGTGCCTCTCCCCAAAGTACCCCCCAAGTTTCAAAATGATTGGACTGGGGGGTCCAATTCTATGAGCCCCAAAAGAAGGTGCCCCTATCCTTCATTATTTCCTATGGAAGGAAGACATTTTAAAAAGTGCGCTGTCCCTTTAAATGTGATGGCCAGAACTCCCTTGGATTTCAGTTATGCTTGTCACACCCTTGTTCCTGGCTCCACCCCCAATGTCTCCTGGCTCCACTCCCAAAATCTCCTGGCTCCACCCCCAAAGTCCCCAGATATTTCTTGAATTGGACTTGGCAACTCTAACAGGCACACACACTGCAAAAAATACCAAAAAACCCCCCCACACAGCAGTTCTTGGATGTGCACTCCCCTTCTCTAGTGCTGGAATGTGCAGCTTCCCTTTTTAATAATAACTATAAATGTGCATTTAACACATCCCAACTTAGCACTCATCACAACACAACCACTTGTATGGTAAGTCCATCTTCACTATCTGTGTGACAGGATATTGCCTTTCTAGTACTGAATTCCAGCTTACACAATTTTAGAGTAATTAGAAGTTGAGCTATGACTAAATCTGGGATATTTTCGGGGGGGGGGGAGGCTTGTGAATGCTTGAGCACCCTCTAGAGAACTGCCAGGGATATGGGCTCATACGTATTCTGTTAGCTGAAGGGTATGCCTGAAGTAAATAATCTTAAAAGGTATCTACATGTTACTACTGCTAGAGTTGTGTTTTATAGCCACCTCTGGATTGAATTATCAACACTGGCCTATTTGGAGACTACATAGAATAAGAGGAAACCAGACTACCCAGTCCCTGACATGGAGCCATTTTCTGCAAGATCCCTTCACCTCATGGAAAGTCATTCCATCTTCCCACCTCTTGGGAACAGAGGTTTTGGTTGGGGGCAAGCAGAGCTGTGGAGGGAATACACAGACCTGAAGTGCTGCAGTTTCCTCCCAGATTCAGCATCCATTTCAAGAAAAATCTTGCAGTGACCCATCATTGAGTAAGCCATTTATTCTGTGGGCTGCCATCTGAAAACAGCTTCACTTTCAATCTTCTCCTGACACCCAAGAGGGAGAGTGCAGGGCTCCCGGCTCTTGCTATGTGGCGACACTTCATCTAGGGTTGGAAGCTGTCAGGCCTCTGGCAACAGGATAATCTAATAGCTTTTAGCTGCTTTAACAGGCAGGCAGAAAGACTTCTGGCTGTTTCACCTGTCCCAGGAACTCCATCTTGCAAAGTAGAAGTCTTCCTGTTCTCTTCAAGTATGAACAAGCACTTTCAGAATGCATAGGAAAAGAATACTTTTCTTAATCCATTGCCTTCTTTCCATTTGCTGCTGCTGCAGAAGGACCTCCGGGTCCTTAAATGAGAGAGAGTAGGCAAAGCTCTGGAATACCCCTTCTGGGGTTTCACCTGAACCTACTCCATGACATGAAAGGTACCAGGTCAAAACATTTTCATTTGCCCAGGCTTGTAAATAAACTCATTTTGCTATTTTTGTGGTATTTTACCACTTAGTATGCTTTTCATGGCCTGCATTTTATGAGTGGGGCTTTATGGTGGTTGATCTGTTTTTACATTCCATTCATGCTGCTGAGCTCTGGATTGTGGGGGGCTGGATCCTACCAGCTTATCTGCAGGTTAAAAAGAGGAGCGAGGACACTGTGACAGTGACAGCTCCAGTGTATACAAAAAAGCACACGGTCTGGATGCTGCAGTGAGGAAGAAAATTGGGCAACGTCAAGTGGAGAAGCTGGTAGGATCCAACCCTGGGTCGTTGATCTTGCATGGGTTTGTTTTATAAGGTTCTCTGATTTAACTTTAACCAATTTGTTTGTTTTGTGCTGTGGAGAGATGGCATATAAATCTACCAAATAATTGAATGAAACTATAAAAGACATAGCTGAACTTGGGCACAGCTGGACTCATAACAGCATGTGGGACCTGGGTGCAGCCATTAGTGGGTTAATGTAGCCACACTGCACATGTTGTGATGTAGGAACTGGACAAGAGAGGAGGGCATCAGCTGCCAGCATCTAAAAAGGGCAGTTAACGGTTGTGAATATAGCAGAAGGCAAGTTGGAAGCACATTGGAATGTATCAGAAGCATAAATGTGATATACTATAGTGGCTGTTTAGAGCTCTTCATACATTAAGAAAACATTTTTTAAAAAAAAAACAACCCTGCATTTGTAGAACCCTATTTCCCCACATACCTTGCTTGAATTGTGTTTGCTACAGTTGCAAAGAATAAAGCCTGGTAAGATATACTTTATACTTACTAAAACAGTGTTATTTTACATGGTGCGCCTGAACCCCACATTACATTGGAAACATTTGGCTCACTAGAATCAAATAAAAGGCAGAAGACATGGGGCATTTCCACATCAGCTCTATCAGCCCCTCGCCCCTGAATGGTATGGAGCTGATACTGAAGCTTTGCTTGGGATCCACCAAGTATTTTGCAACAGAAGAAAGGGCCCTAGAATTGATGCCAGAACAGAAAGTCTGGATTCTAAAGTGGTTCTAACATCACTGGTTACCATGGGCTGAAATGCAGGAAGGAAATTCCACTGAATTACCTCCTCAGTACCTTCAGCTTTATAATATTCACTTAGAAACTGTTTCCCCTTATTATATGAAAAAGCATTAATGAATTGCACACTCAACTCTTGTAAAGTGGAGCTATGTGGTTACTCTTCCCATCACTTTTGAAGTTCAGGTGAATAGGGAAGTACAGCAGGGAAGCACGATTGCAGGGGAAACCTTTCAGAAGGCAGTGAGCCGTTCTGAGGAGTCATGATCTTTCCCACTGACTGTGGTTTCTGTAATGTCACATGCAGGGGCCACTAAAGATATGGGTAAAATGCTGGGGGGTGAAGAGGAGAAAGACCCTGATGCTCAGAAGAAGGAAGAAGAACGACAAGAAGCCCTGCGCCAGCAAGAGGAGGAACGCAAGGCAAAACATGCTCGCATGGAGGCTGAACGGGAAAAGGTCCGGCAGCAAATCCGTGATAAGGTCAGCAATCTGTCTACAGCTACCCATAAAAAGAATATAACTCAGGTTTGCAGAGGTGGGAGGGACCTGTTTGGTGTAAATGGCAAGTATAGAATTGAAGTTAAATTGAGTCTATGTGAAATCTAAGAAAATACTGCTGCCAGAACCAAGTTCTGTAATGATCGTTACAAACCAAACCCCTGTTAGCCATTATTGACAATATTAGCTTCCATTTCTAAAGGGCAAAACTTCTTTTTGAGAATCTAATCTAACTAGTCAATCCTACTTGCTATGTGCAATGGTTGCCTCAAGCACTTTGCTTTTTATCTTCTGCTTAGTAAGCAAATGCCCAATGACTCTTAAGAATCCATAAATATTCAGCGAACTGATTAGATTGCCTCTGAGAGGTGAAAGATGTATGCTAAGTGTTCCTGATAGACTTTAGACAATTTTATGCCATCACAAAATATCTGTTGATTTATATTACAAGGTAGTCACCCCATTCACCAATTGCGAAGATTAATCCTGAAGGTTAACTTTATAAAAATGTGAGGTTGAAGTTACCTAAGAGATTCGTCTATTAATCTCTTTGGGGCTACATAGAGCTTCTTCTGTAGTGGGATATTTATTTATTTTTAAAAATTATCATCTACCTTTCTTTACGGAATTCAAGGCAGCTTACAATATAGAGAGGTTGTTACATTAATTGGGAATAAGTGGCCACAATGCCACTCAGTTCAGCATTCAGGTCAATAGAAAGTTACCACTAAAGTTCAAAACTGTAACATTTGATTTAAAAAGATGAAGCTTTACGAAAATGAGGGGAATAGTAAAAAGGAAGCTGAAGGGTAAACACAAGAGTCTAATCCTAAGAGGATGCTTGGAAGCTATTTAAAACCACACTAACTGAAGCCCAAATAGAATCCATTCCACAGGTTAGGAAAGGGACTGCCAAGTAAAAAAGAAGGCCTGCATGGTTAACATCACCAGGAAGCTATAAAAAGTAAAGAGGCTTTTTTTTAAAAGTGGAAGATCTGCCCCAACAAATTTAACAGGAGGAACCACAAGCTCTTGGAGAAGAAATGTAAGTCAATAATTAACATGCAAAAAGAGATTTTGAGAAGCAGGTTGCTAAAAGTATAAAGGCAAACAATAAACATTTTAAAAATATATTCAGAGCAGGAAACCAACCAGAGAAGGAATGGTGCCTTTGGATAACAAAGGAATGAAGGGATTCCTAAAGGAAGACAGGGAGATGGCAGAGAAGCTCAATGACTTTTTTTGCTTCTGTGTTCATTGTGGAAAGTGTGGGGCATGCACCCATGCCACAGCACCTATTTTCAGGAAAGGAGTCTGAAGAACTGAGCCAAATTGAGATGACCAGAGATGAAGTTTTCAGACCTACTGGGGAAATGAAAAACCAGTAAGTCTCCATATCTTGATGGCATACACCCAAGAGTTCTTAACTCAATGTGAGATAGGTTGCATATACAGCTTAGTAGCAGGCCTGTAGCTATGGGGGGCCTCTAAGGCCCCCACCCCAATTTCTCATCAAGACCCTCCAACTCAGGCCAGCCCCTCAACTCTGCTGGCCCTGTCTCTCTCCCTGCCTGCTCAGCCAAACAGAATGGGAGAGCAAGAGGTGGTAGGTCTCTGTGCTTCTCATAGCTGGCTGCCAGCCCTGCCTGTCTGTCTCCTCCTGCTCAGCCAAGCAGGACAGGAGAGTGAGAGGCAGCTGGTCTTCACTTCTCAGGGATATAGCCAGAATTTTTAGGTCAGGGGGCTTTAAAAAATTTTGAGTATCCCCTAAATTTTTAAAAATTCCCCTGACCTAAAACAAAAAAATCCTCTCTATGCCCCTGGTTAGTAGATCAACTGTCAGTAGATTCAACTGCTGAACCAGAAGTCTGGAGAGTAGCAAATGTTTCATCAGTTTTTAAAAGCGATCCAGTGGGGAACTAGGAAGTTACAGGCCAGTCAGCCTAGTGTCTGTCCCAGGCAAATTAGAAACTGTAATCAAAGATATAATTCATAGCCTCATAGAGGGACAAAGCTTGCTGAAGGAAAATCAGCATGGCTTCTGCAAAGGGAAGTCCTGCCTCACCAACCTTTTGAAGTTCTTTGAGAACGTGAACAAGCATGTAGACAATGGTGACCCAATGGCCATTATATACCTGGACTTTCAAAAGGCTTTTGACAAGGTACCTCATAAAAGATTCCTGAGTAAACTTAGCAGTCATGGGGCAAGTGAATGTGCTCTCTCATGTATTAAAAAGTGGTTAAATGACAGGAAGCAAAGAATAGGAATCAGTGGACAATTCAGTAGGAAGTAAGCAATGGTGCCCTACAAGGATCAGTATTGGGACCGGTACTATTTAATTTATTCATCAGTGATCTGGAACTGGGGGTGAGTAGCGTAGGAGCCAAGTTTGCAGATGACACCAAATTATTCAGGATGGTGAAAACCAAGTTTGAGTGTGAAGAGCTCCAAGAGGACCTCACAAAATGGGTGAGTGGATGACAATGTGGCAAATGAAGTTCAGCTGTTGGTATTTGTAAGGTGATGCACATTGGGACAAAAAATCCCAACTTCTGGTATAGGCTAATGGGGTCTGAACTTGCTGAGGCAGAGGGGAAAAGATCTGGGGGTTGTAATGAATGGCTCAATGTAATTGTCAACCTAGTATGGTGCAGCAATGAAAAAGGCAAACTCTATGTTTGGGATTACTAGGAAAGGGATTGAGACCAAAATGGCCAAAATTGTAATGCTGCTGTATAGATCTATGGTGCTGCCTCATTTGGAATACTGTGTACAGTTCTGCTCACTGTATCTCCAAAAGGAGATTGCAGAACTGGAAAAGGTACAGAGGAGAATATTAGGGTGTTGGAGCACCTTCCCTATGAGGAAAGGCTGAAGAGCCTGAGACTATTCAGTTTAGAAAAGAGACGACTAAGGAGGAACATGGTGGAGGTTTATGAAATTATGCATGGGATGTAGAGAGTTGACAAAGAATTTTTTCTCCTCCTAAAATACTAGAGCTTGTGGGCATCAGGATGGACAAAAGGAAATAATACTTTACACAGAGAGTGATTAAAATATGGAATTCACTGTCAGAGGATGCAGTGATTGACCACAGAAATAAATAGCATTAAAAGGAATAAGGTATATTAATGGAGGATAAGTCTATCAATGGCTACTAACCATGGTGGCTGAGGAGAACCTCCACATTCAGAGGCACTAAAACTCTGAATCCCAGAGCCAGGAGACAACATCAGAGGAAGGCCTCAGCCTTTATGTCCTGCTGTTGGCCATCCAGAGGAACTGGTTGGCCACTGTGTGAGACAGGATACTGGAATAGATGAACTATTGGTTTGAATCAGCAAGGCTTTTCCTATGTTCTTATTAATAAAATAAAATACATTAAAAACATATTACAAACATAAAACCAATTTTTTAAATCACAATATGGGAAAATTAATTGAATGCAGCCCTAAATAAAACAGTCTTCAGCTGCCTCCTAAAGATTGAAAGTGAGGGGTCCACACTTGAACTTTTTTTATTACAGTCATAGACCAATATAAAAACTATAACACATCATATAAAAACCCTCCTAAAATACATAAAACTTTCCTCACCTATAGAGGTCGAGGATACTAAAATATAGTTTAACCAATTATAAAATCCAAGATCAGTTCAAATTAATATAAAATCCTTTAAATCAGAATATATAAAATCGTTTATAACCTAAAATTCAAACAGATCATACAAAACATGCAATTTCTTGTATCTTAGTATGGAACTTCACAAGGTAATGGCAGAATTTAGCTATCTGTCTAGAGATAGATAGCTAAATTCTGCCATTACCTTGTGAAGTTATCTGCCATTACCTTGTGAAGCTATCTGTCTAGAGATAGACTTGCATCCACCAAAAGTTTCTCCAAACACGCCCCGTCCGCATCTGCTATTGGTTTAACTACAAACGGGGAAACAAATCTGTCCCTATATACTTGGTGAAATGGGCATAAAAAAAAACATATGCGTCATCGACTCCACCTCTCCCGTAGCACAAAAACAGCATCGATCTTCGTACGGAACTTTTCTATATTTCCCTTCTAACACTTTTGAGGGCATGGCTGCGCATCAAGCCAACGTAAAGGCTCTTCTGTGAGCTGATACCTCCAAATAAGAAAAGTACTTGGCCATCCTCATAACATATTTAGTCTCAGTAGACACGAAAAAAGAAGGGGCCTGTTCTAGATCCCTTTGTCTCTCTATATCACAGATTCTTTGTTTGATAATACTTTTTGCTTTGGCATTACTTTGCGTCAAGAGGTTTTCAAGTGAGAATCCTATACTTTCCAAATTGCTTTCAACCAATTGCACCACCTTGGGCTGTAGAGGTCTTGAATTATTAGAGGAAGGAGGCCTTTTTTGTTTGTATAGACCCTTAGCCATTGGTATGCCGAAGATAACATAATTCTGGCCTCAATTCTCATTTGCCCAGTTTCTAGTCGCAAAAGGGCATTTGGCACACCTGGCGGGAGCTGCAAGATGTTACGCAAAAATTTAGATGGCACTTTCTCAAGAGCCTGTAGTTTTTTAACCGAAATGCCCAGGTTAATACCATAGAGCAGTTGTGTTAAAACTTTATATTGGAACAGTTTCAGTGCTGCCGGAACATAAAAGCCCCCCTTAGAACGAAAAAATCTCAGGATAGCATACATTGTTTTCTCAGCTTTCTTCACCCTCATATTACAATGTTCAGTATAGGCGCCTGTATCCTGAATTACCATTCCCAAATAAGTAAATTTTGTTACTTGTTCTATTTTCTCCCCTTTCATAGTCCAGTACCTCTTCTTGGCTTTTTTACCAAATGCCATCACTTTTGTTTTTTCAAAATTTATTACCAAACGTTCATTTTCACAATACTTAACAAAGCTGTCTAATGCCCTCCGCAACCCAATAGGTGTTCTAAATAATAGTACCATGTCGTCTGCATATAGCAGTACTGAAAGGTGGCGAAGAGCCAGCTTTGGGGGGTGTAATTTAGTATCAGTCATATGTTCCACCATATCACTGATGTAATAATTAAATAAGATGGGAGCCAAAAGACAACCCTGTCTTACACCCTTCTTGGTTTTTATTGGTTCTGTGAGTAATCCCTGCGTATTGCATCTCACTCTAAGAAATGATTCTTCATGGAGGCCACGAATAAGAAATAGGAGCCTTTTATCAATATTGGAAGCCACTAGTTTTTGCCACAATCATTGCCTTGAGATGGAATCAAATGCTGCCTTTAAATCAATAAAAGCCGCATATAGAGCGGTTGTACCTTTACCAGAGTACTTCTCAATTAGCTGTTGCAATATCAGGCAGTGCTCAGTTGTCGACCTTTCTTTCCTAAATCCAGCCTGTTCCAAGGGGATAATTTCTTCTTGTTCCATCCATATTTCTAGTTTTTCTAAAAGATGTCTTGTGTAAATCTTACTTATAATATTTAAAAGACTTATGGGCCTATAATTGGCGGGATTATTTCGATTGCCCTTCTTAAAAATAGGGACAACTATAACTGTTCCCCACTGCTTTGGAATTCGACCTGTTTGATCAACATAAGTAAAAAAAGATGCCAGAAACTGTGCCCACCAATTTACATTCTCTTTAAGCATCTCAGCTGATATGCCATCTATGCCTGGGGCTTTCCTATTTTCCAGCTGCATTATATGGGCTTTTATTTCTTGCGTACTAACTGGTGGCCACTGAGGGAGGTTCTCTATGTTACCTGAAAAAGGGGGTTGAATATTATCATCATATAAATTCTGAAAAAAAGCAG
Organism: Heteronotia binoei; assembly: GCF_032191835.1. NCBI lineage: Eukaryota > Metazoa > Chordata > Lepidosauria > Squamata > Gekkonidae > Heteronotia > Heteronotia binoei. The sequence continues at coordinate 115,292,044 of NC_083227.1, read as the reverse complement.
TCCATGTTTCCACTGGGATATACATGTCCAGGGGAAAGGTTGTCTTAAACCCCCCAATCTTTGTTAGTTTCCAAAAAAGCGTGGAGTTTTTTAGTTTTACAGCCTGTATAAGTTCCTCCCATAGTTTCCTAGTATACTCGTTCTTCTTCTTTGAATAAAGTGACGGGTCCACACAAATTTCCCTGGGGAGGTTGTTCCATAATTGTGGGGCTGCCACTGAAAAGGCCCTCTTTTGTGTAACTACCAAATGAGCTTCTTTGTTTGGCTAGACAGTCAAGATGACCTCTCCCTCTTAATTCCCAGGCAAGAAAACTGGATAGATTTCTGGGTTGCAATTTCATTTGCCCGCTGGCACATGTTTGGAGTCAGTGGGAATCTATAATGTTGGCTTTGAAAATTGACATTAATTCTTATATTCCTGCACCTAAAACAAATATAGCCTTAATGGAAAGACAATTAAAAAAAACATTTTCTTTTTGATTTCCAAGTGAACTGATTTTCTAAGAATAAACCTATTTGTATTAAATATGCTCTAAACTAGGGGTCCTCAGCCACTCGATCATCCTCAGACGATTTAGTGCTATAGCACTAAAACTCTGTAGCACCGAAGAGCTACAGCGGCACACATGAGATGCATTGACTCCATAACTCAGCTGTCCTTATAAGTTCATTTGATGAACTTACCCATAAGTTCATCAAAGAAATCTTTGTAGTGTGTGCTGTGACTATGGATGTGCACATGCAAAAAAAACCCCAGCCAGAGTGTATTGGATTCAAATATATTAGACCACCCCCACCCCCCAAAAAAATCAGGATTTCCCAAAATCCAAAATTCCAATACCAGTATAATATTTGGATTTGGGGTGTTTTTCCCTCAGAAATCCCTATTTTTCCCCACTTCATTATACCCTATGGATCATTATAGTCAATGGGGAATTTATCTGGGGTATCCAGGAGTCTGGGACTGTTATTTTTTGAGGTAGAGGTACCAAAATTTCAGTGTAGCTTCTGGTGCCTCACCTCAAAGGACCCCTCCCCCAAATTTCAAAAAGATTGAACCAGGGGAACCAATGCTATGAGCCCCCCAAAAGGTACCCCATCCTACCATTGTTTCCAATGGTAGAAAAAATCCCAGCAGAAACACAAGGACTGGTGTCAAGCCAGCGCCTCTGCAGTAGAAACTGCAGGAGTGTTTCTAAGCTCAGCAGAACCAGTACATGTACAGAATGCCCCGCAGAACCTGTGCATGTACAGAGTGCCCAGCAGTACCAGTGCCACTGTGGCAATACCAGTTCAACAGATCCAAGCAGCAGGGGTGCAAATACAGCACAGACAGTGCATATACAGAGTGCCCAAAGAAGATGCCCCCATTCTCCATTGTTTTCAATGGAGCAGCAGCAGCAGACATACATTCAGGCACCAGGACATACGCCTGAAGGTGCCACAGTGCTGCCGGCTCCCTTGGCCACTGTGCACCTGAGCGCCCACCACTGTCTTTGCCTACCCGCCTGCTAGGTCCTCTTCCAGGGTGAGGAGTCAGATGAGAGAGAGAGCCGAGTGCCAGAGGTCACCACCACCTCTTCTCCTGCTCCTGGGGCTGTTGGCAGGCCCAGCAGCAGCCACTGGGCACTCTCCCACCATCACCTCCCCCCCTTCTTCCATTGTGGAGGGGGAAGCCCATGCTTGACACTGGTTTCCCTCTCCAGGCAAAGGGGAAAGATCTCATCCTTCTCCTCACCTCCTTGTTGTCCTCCTTTAAATTTAATTTGAATGCCCCAGTGCCCTCCCAAAAAATCCTGGCTATGGGGCTGGCACTGGCTTTGCTGGGCTTGAAACCCCCTCTTTGCTTGGATAGATGGTTCTGGGCATTATGTATATGCACTGGTTCTTCTAGGCACTTTGTTCATGCACTAGCTGAGCTAGGTTTGCAATAAAGAAAAAACCCTTGCTTAGATTTGTTGAGCTGGCATTGCCACAGTGGCATTGGTTCTGCCAGGCACTCTGTACATGAACTGGCTGTGATAGGCTTGAGGGGGGGGCATTGTTTGGATTTGTTGAGCAGGCATTGCCACAGTGGCACTGGTTCTGCAACACGCCCAAATATCTGTTTGATTCATTCATCCTTATCACAGCAGCATGAAGAAGAACAATGGAGAATTTGTAAAAAAAAAAAAAAACCTAACAACCCAACAACAAGGGAGTTTGCTAATCAAAGACTTTTATCTAAGCTTCTGATAAACTCTGGACCAATCACCTGTTGGGTTAAATGTAAATAAAAGCATTTGACTTGGAAGCACAGAAGCTTTATGCAGTGTCTTCAGTCCTTCATATTTCCTGGTTAAGGGGAAAATTCTGTTTAAATAAATTACAAAGATGATCTTACTCCAGTGGCAAGAAGAGAAAGAAATTTTACTTACAAAAACAGAAGCACTTCTTACATGACGGGTTCATGTAGGTGCATTTAACTTATTGCGAACAGATTAACTTCAAAATTTGCTGTATCAATAAACTTCTTTTGAAAGATTAAAAAAGAGTTAACTTGCTACAGCTCCATGCCCAGGTAAGAGGGAGAAGAAGAGAGGTCCTCCTATATAAGATGAAACAGAAGGCAAGCAACAGCCAACAGGCTCAACATCTGACCAATGAGAGGGTGGGGCCAACTGCATCTGAGTGAGAGAATTCTCTTAACCCTTTCCTTCCCAGATCCTCTTGCATGCAGTGTTGCAATGTCCAACAGAATCAGTCAAGGTTACACACCACCAGAGTGCTGAGAAGCTTTAAATGTTCTACTGGAGTTCTGAACAATTTCAGTGTAAACACAATATTCCATCCATAGCCAAACTGGAAGCAATGGCTAAAGAGATGTGAGCAGAAAATGTGAGAAGAGGAGAAGGGGAAGCAGGAGGACGGAGAGAGATTGTTTTGAATGCCACATGAACAGAGAGGGAGAGTGAGGAGTCTGGAGGGAAAAGGAGAGGAGCAGCTTTGTACAAGAGCGTAGACAGGAAGAAAAGAACATCAGACCTCCAAGTCCAGAGGCAGTGTACCTCTGGATACCTATAGCCAGGAACAAGCAGCACAGGAAGGTTGTTGCCTTTATTCCCTGTTGAAAGCAAGATGTTGGACTAATCCAGTAGGGCCCTTTGTTCTGGTCTTAAGACAGCCAGAGGTTTGAGGACGGGACGCACAGGAGGCATTGGCTTTACACACAAATAAGAATATGTTCACCTAATGCAAAATGAGGCAGTAGCTGGAATCGGAGTGGGGATCTTCTAGGTTATATTCTTTGCCATTTACTCTCTCTGCCAATCACACTAGGCTCCCACCATCCACAGATTATTAGTCAGGGTGGTGTCTACATCTCTGTTGCCCACACTGTAAGTGCCTGTATTAGGTAGGGACTTGTACTCCTTATCTGTGATCTTTAATATCCCTCTGCACAGGCAGATAGTGCAGTTGGTGCGGCCTGTACCCAGCCCGCAATATCTTGCTAGCTGGGGCAGATAGGAACAAGAGATTCCGGCCTGTACAAAAGAGCACGTGGAGCAGCTCTTCTTTGTCACTGTATTCATCTGTTCCTTCTGCAGCCCCCTCCCTATCTCCCTACCCACAGCTTTTGTGCAACTCCTGTCTTTCCCAGGGGGACTTGCGGGGACACTCAGAATAGGGTGGGGAATAGCATACGGACCCAGAGGTGTTTACAACAGAGACTGATACAACCAGCCCTGTATCAGTGCAGACTGATTGTTGGCAGTGTTATATAGTGCTTTGAACACTGGGGTGGGGAAGAGTTTAGACACCAGGCTAGAATGTGTGCTGATGAGTACCATGGACAGGCTGGCTGAACACTGAAGAGATGTCTCTCCTGGTGGCTTCTTTCCTGCACCACCTGCAGTGCTGTGGACAGTCCAGATATGCCACCTTCAGATAAAGACACATGGATGCTTTGTCTCCAGCATAGAGAGAGGCTTTGGCCAGAGGCAGGCCTCATGCTGCAGAAAGGCTCTGCTGCTTATAGGTGCCCATGAGGACACACACATGGATGCAATGCTTGGCAAGAGTAGGGTGTTAAACCATGGTGACTGGTTTTTCAAACACACCCCTCCCTTCTGGAGCAGGAAATAAAAAACAGGCAAAGACAAGGTGTCTCTCTTCTTTCTCTACTGGGGCTTTTGCTAATGGGGAATAATTCCGTTATTATGACCCAGACCGGGCCCTTTTTTTTTTTTTTTGCATTAACAATTTATTAAATTAAAATCTACGATGAACATTAATACAAGTTATCTGCCACATAATTCTATCAATCTACTATATCGTTCATCCACAATATACACTCCTACCACTCGAATCAGTGAGGACCATTTGGTCTGCACTGTTTTTGTTGGAAGCAGTGATTTCTTAGAGAAGGACCAACAAAAAGAACCAAGAAGGTTTTCTGATTGTGTTTGTGGTCTCTGACTAAGCTGCTCCTCTCCCCAAACTTAGGGTTGTCACCCTGCAGTCTAAACATAGGACATAGACCCTAAAATTCACACTGAACTTTTAGATAAGGCAGCCGGGCCTCACTGCTCTCCCTCAACTGTTGTGTGACCTTTCTGGGCTCTTGATTGACTTGGAAGGTGATAAAAAAAGAGCATGGGTGGGGGGGGGGAGGTGAAGGGAGGGAGCTCTGGCTGTTTTGTTTCTGGATTTATTTATTTATTTTTGTTTTAAATATTCAGGAGAAAATTTAAAGGTTTGTGATGGGTACCCTTATTGGAAAGCCGCAACTGTAAAAACACAAGCCATATAAGAAATTAGGGTCTATTACTGAAGTGGTCAGTTCATCAGTGGAAGTTGTGACCTGCCAGGCTTTCCTTGGTATGCTGACAAGAGAGTCCCACAGGCCCAGCTCCCCAATCCCATGCCTATTTGCCACAGTCCTTTCTGCCTATTTGTGATGACCTCCCCCCTGTCTCTCTCCTGCAGTATGGCCTAAAGAAGAAAGAGGAGAAAGAGGCAGAGGAGAAGGCAGCCCTGGAACAGCCATGCGAGGGAAGTCTGACGCGCCCCAAGAAAGCTATCCCAGCAGGCTGCGGAGATGATGAAGATGAGGATGAGGAGAGCATCCTCGATACGGTGCTCAAGTACCTGCCAGGTCCACTGCAGGATATGTTCAAGAAGTAACAGCCGCACCAGCCCCAGCCCCACCCCCACCCACAGTTCCCTGGTATTGCCCACTCAGTGCTTGGGTTGGGGTTCCATGTGGGGACGCTCATTTTTTTATCCATCTGGTTTTGTTTTGTTTCAAGGGGAGACTCCACATATGTCCTTGTGCCATGGGACCCCTGCCAAGCCACCCCCTTTGTCCCCAGGAGAGGCACATCAGGCATGGAATACTCTCCCCTTCTTCCCCTGCCTCACCCGTTCTCTATCCATCAGACCAAAACCAAAACCCAAACCCAACCACTCTCGCCTGCTGTGCTCCCTGGAGCCACAGGCTGGGCACTGCCGGGAGCCTGGCTTCCCCTCCCTATAACTGTGCAAAGCTGGAGTTCTGTTGTGCCAAAGTGCCAGTTGGCTACATGGTTTTGTAAAAGCCCTGAGCACAGATGGGGAGAGGGAACTGGGACCAAATTCACTGATGCAACCCCATGGGATACTGGAGAGGGAGGGGAGCCTGGGCTCTGCACAATGCCATGGCCCCTTGCACATTCCACAGCCCCATGCTGACTGCCAGGGAGGGATTGTGCATCCCTCCCACCCCCTCCACATTCCTACCTAGCTCCTTGGGGCAAGGCCAGCCCCATACATTCCGTCTCTGACCAAGGGAGTGACCAATTGGAGCAAACCTTTTCCCCCAATCCTAACTTCCAAGGGCTGTTGGCATATTGGATTGTCTGTCTCATGCTTGGGGAGGGGAACTCATTACCTGAGGAATCACACCTCAGATGCCAACACAGATACATATGGGCACAGAGGAGAGCACAGAAGCTCTGCTCCCTGAAACCATTTCCAGCCCACACACATGTTCACAGAAGCACACATATACTTCCACAGCCACACTAGTGCTGATGAAAGGCCCAAAGGCCAAGTTCAGTTCTTTGGCCTGACCTCATGATCCATGGGGGTGAAGCCTTGGGAAAAATCACTTGGCTCCTTCATGGAAGTAGGAAAGAAGAAGATTTTGTCATCATGGCTGTCTCAGCCACTTTTCTTTAGTTCAGGTCATCCTTTTACTTTTCAGCTGCCCTGGTGTTTGATCCCTAAGTATTTTGTGGCAGCTGCAGGCAAAGGTTGCAGAGTAGGAGGGACAAAGGAAGTGTTGAGAGTCCTCAGTTACTCCTTTGAATAAGGTGATTATTCTGGAGACTGATAAACTCAAGGCAAATGGGTCATTTATACCTGGACCCAGTGAGTGGGAGAAGGAAAGACATTCTTCCATTTCCAGAGTAGAAGAAAGTAGCCGTATACTGATGGAAATCCAGAAGATTGCCTTCCATGAGGGGGGCTGGGGAAGTGAGCAGGAGGATCTGGGGACTCTGAAGTAGATTAGTGATACTGTGAGAGCAAACAGTGCCTGCTGGCTCAGTCTCTTGGGACTGAGAGGCTCAACCACTGATCCTAGTTAAACCAAGGGCTCTGCATCACACCCAGTAGTCCTGTCTTTGTGGCATCTTGGCCTCAGGAACCCTGCTGCAAGCCCTCATAGATTTAAGCAGTCATAGACTTGCTGCAGGCATATTCAGATGCATGCATACAGTTTGGTGTGCCTGCTAGGGTGCCTCTGCATCGCAACCAGTGTCACACAAGCACAGACAAAAATCATTTCTGAACTTCTGTGGCTCACATGACATAACCAGCGCTTTCCTTTTCATACAGCACAGTTTCCCCTTGAAGTGAAAAGATGCCAAGGAACCTCCAAAACTTGCTGATTCAAGGTACTACATAGCTTGGGGGAGACCCTTCCAATCTCCCACCTCTATAGCCCAGTCCTGCCCAGAGGTGTGGTGATCTACAACCCCTCCCCCAGCTTACTCCCAGCTCTTCTGCTGTGCTATTGTTGGATTCAGTCCCTGCCTGCTACTCCCCATCCTTTCCCCAGAGGCACACAATTAGGCAAAGTGGGTTGGCTAGAAGGTGAGGTGGAAGTCTCAAACAGTCTTGCTACTGTTTGGCCTGCACCCTTCCTTAGGCTACTAGTCCTTGACCACCACTGAAATAAAGGTTGGGATCAGCCTGCCTTGGGGAAGTTCTGTGGTTCTCAGTCTTTCGCATGCCTTTGTTTGAGAGGGCAGGCTCCCATTGTTCCCCATGATTTCCTGGTGCCCAAGGACTTTTGCGCCAAGGTTGAGTTTGACATTGGGAGAAATCTCCCTGCATCTCAGTGTCCCTCCTTCCTTCCCTAATAGTTAAAGCCATATCAGTTAGACTGCAATACTATCAACACTAAAAACTCTGTGGGCCACGCTCTGTCATCTTGTATAAAGGAGCGTCCCGGGGACGGGGGTCCCCCTCCCGCCCCCTTGCCCGCTCGTCCATGTCTCTGGCCACCTGCCATGTGGCCCATGCGTGTTTTTTGCATTGGTGTCTCTGTAACAGGGTAAATCACCCCAGCGCCTCCCATCTGTCTTGTTGTCTCTGCTAGTCACTCACTTGATGGTCACCGTATGGCCCCATGGAGCTCAGGGCTAAGGGGCAGAGGGCCTCCAGGAAAGTGAAGAGAGAGAAGCAGGCTGGAGGTGGCAAAGGGCCAGTCCATTACTGTTTTGTTGTTATTTGTTGACTTGGCATTCGCTTTGACCAGTCACTTGTGGTGCAGTCATCCCAAAGGGCAAAGAGTGTGATTGTAGTGTGGAGTGACTGACCAGCAGGAGTACCAGAAGATGCATGCTGGTTGCGATAAGTGGGCTGCGTGCCACTACCCTGCCCGAATTCACTCATCTCCATTGTCTACTTGATCTTCATGGCTGAATATTGCAAACTGCAATAACTGCACCTCACATGGGGCAAAGGGCTGATGCTGGAGCCAGCTTCCCACCATGGAATGGTGCTGCTGATGCTCTCAGTTTATATTTTTACAACACCCACAAGTTGGTGTTTCGACCCAGAGAGTGGGCTGACGGGGCTGCTAGTGAGCCCTTGTACCCACACACACACTGCCCACAAGCCTCAGTGGCCTATCCCAGGCAAGAGCAAAAGGCAAAACCCAGCTGTATTGGAGGGATTTGGGATAGCAAGGTCTACAACAGAATAATTAAACTACCCTGTGGGACTCTCAGTGGAGCTATTGTGGGGCCCTTCTCATATTGCCTTTGCAGCATGGGAAGACTGGCAGTGCAGCTCTTCCGGGTGCCACTAAGGTAACTTCAGAAGCCACCAGCACATGTGACTTGCTCACATGGCAGCTCCTCCCTACACCAGCTCACTCCTCCTAGAAACTGGAGCATTGATGACTTTAGGGAGCAGCCACTGTGTGTCAGCCTAACAAAAGTCCCTTGACAAGTGCTTTGTAGCCAATTGATATTAGGAGCTTGATGAGAAGTAGCTTCCAGTCTGAAGTGCTTCTATACTCATTTTGCATGTAAGAGGGAGAGAGTGACTGAGAGGATAAACAGTGATGGGTTATTACCAATCCTCATCCCTTATTACATAAAACTTCCACCTTTTGAGATTCCCCAATTCTCCACTTTGTCCTTATACATTCCTGGGCCAAGAACCATTACTAGAGGTGTGCTTTTGCCTGCACAATTTTGTTTACATCTATGGTTGTGTATGAAAATTCCCAGAGTGACAGGGATGACCATTTATGTTTCTGTATGAATGATAATATAGGTGTGTGTGTGTTTGTCTGACTTCACAGGAAGAATTGCTGACCTTCTTAGAGGCTCTCTGAGCATGTGAATATGTAAGTAAGCCAGGGAAGTCAACAGCATGGATGTGTGTGTAGCAGTATATGGAGGGGGGCGGGGAATGAGTGAGTTTGCATAAAACCAGGGGAAATGTTTGAGTCATCTCTGCCCATTCATCTATCATGCTCAGTGTCTCCAAGTGTACATACACACCATTTGTTTTCAAATGGCTTCCAGAGCAGGGCATCCCGCAGGGACTCGTCGCTGGCAAAGAGGAATTGATCCCAGCCACCAGATGCTTCTCTGTCCTCATTCTCCAAACGGATGGAGAGCACTGCAGGAGGGGCCTTGCTTCATTACCCTATGCATGGATTCCCCTTTGTCTGCTTGCCTATCACTAGTCTGTATGGGGGAGCCTGCTACTACCCCACACTAACTGGTCAGATTGCGTGAACCATCCCACATTGCTTGTGCCATCTGTTTTCTAGAGCCAGCGTGTCTAATTGGCTAGTCCTCCTCCCACCTGCACCTGGGGAGAGGTATCTATCACAGTGATGGGGCTAAACGGGATCCTGAAAGGGAAGAGGAAGTGCAGTCAGCACGCTCTGGGGGAGCCCTTCAGGTTAAATCTAAAGGGGCACCTCTGTCATCCCCCCAGAGAGCTGAACTGCCAAGCCAGGGAGTGCACCACTTCTGAGCCATTGCCCTTGCACCCTGCAGCCTGACTTTGACCTGGGGGTGAGCAGGGAGTGGGACTTCTCTCCTTTCCTCTGTGGGGTAGAGGATGCAGGCAAAAGGGAGGGGGCAATGAAGATGTGAGGAGCTCCATCTGTCCACCCTATGGTGACCATCCTGCTCTAACTAGTCTTTGAAGAAATAATAAAATAAAGGAATTTGTACATTGCCCTGTGTCCAGTGTCTCTGACCATGAACATGGGAGGAGGGATCAGAGTGGTGGCAGTGGGAGAGGGGTGACATCACATCTTGCCTTCTCAGCAGCAGATACCTGGGGGAAGCAAAGGAAGGAACTGTGGTGGATCAGATGGACTGCAAAGTAAAGTATGCTGGAAGCCCCACCAAGTAAAAGTGCTGCCAAGAACAATTCATGCTTGGAGAAGGCCTCCTAGCAGAAGCTATACCCACTGTGTTTTTTTTTCTCACCAACCTGTGTTTAAGCTTCTCACACATTCAAAATGGGATCACCAAGGGAAATGATGCATATGCTCATATCAGGAGCTGGTTCATTGAAAGCTGTAATCCACTTTTTTCCTTGCCCTCATCCCAGTGGTGAAGCATTCCAGTATGTCCTCCTTATCCTTTCTTGCCCAATAGGATGCCAGTTTCAGCATCTCCTTAGTTAAAAGCTTTAGCTATTGCCAGTTTGCTTCAGCAAGTGGAAGAGTGCCTTGTCTTCCTCTTCTGTGTTCCTCTCTCCTATAATCTACAGGATGAGAGAATCCATAACTAGAGACCTGGTGGGGTGGTGGGTGGACTAAACCATCTCATAGGCCAGATGCTGCCCATCGTCTACTAATTAGCAACCCAGTACCCAGCTTGCTGGGGGAGAAAGCGTAGATGACTGGGGAAGGCAATGGCAAACCACCCCGTAAAAAGGCTGCCGTGAAAACGTCGTGATGCAACATCACCTCAGAGTCGGAAACAACTGGTGCTTGCACAGGGGACTACCTTTACATTTTTTACATTAGAACATCATTGATGTTCCTTGATCGTACATCAGGAGGCACAGAAACTCTGTTTGTAGTTGGTTGGTTTAAGGGCCTCTTTCTAGCATGTGGGTAAGAACACAGCCATATGTTCTCTATGGCAGATTTCAGAGACGGGATTAAAAAGCCATTTCTGTAGGCGAAAGCTGAAGAAGGGGGCATGCTAAAGTGGCCAATGGTATGTAACTCCTAGAATAGTATCCCCTTATGCTTGAATACAGCATGATGCATAAATGGAGAAACCATTTATGAGCGAAAGGGTTACAGAAGCAAAATATCAAAGCAAACATTTATAGCAACTGCAATGTGCATGACTCAAAATGACAGACAAGCTCCTGTCAAGATCTGGGCCAGAGCCCTGCTGTGCCCTACAGAGCTGCCCATATGCTAAGGGATGCCTCAGCCTTTTGCCAACTATATCATCAGAGGTTGCTAACCCATGAGGAAAGAAGCCAAAAGGAGCCAACAACTTGCCACCTCAGTTACAGGCTCACTGCTATCGCCTACTGAGTGACCTTGGGCAAGTTTATACGTTCTTATATGTCTCATTTTTCCCTCCACAAAGCATGGCAGAATGTGCTACTGTGGCTATTAAATAGAGACTAGAACACCTTCAGGCTGGTGAGGTGGATCAAAAGTTGGCCATGCATCCAGCGCCTAGCCTAAGTCTAACAGAAGATTAGCGCTACTGAGAGCAAAGGTCATAGCAATCTTCTGTGCTTCATTGCGTTCATTCATTCTTTGTGTTAATTCATTTTTTGTCCCGTATATATTGACCTGGCATCACACAGTCATTAACCCAGCACATGGAAGACAGCTTCAAGCCTGGTCATAGGTCCTTTTGTAAACAAGGGATTTGGTGAGAAGCATTTCTCATGCATGTTTGTGAGGCATCTTGCTTAAAAACCACTCTTGCTGTTCAAGGCCCAGCCCCCTTCCCAGTTGTTCATGCTATTTCTAGGAATCTGTACTTCTGTGTACAAACCATCACCATGAGGAACAACTTTTACAAATACCACTTGCTGAAACTTAGCAGGCCTTCTTCTCAAGTTCCTGCTTGTTGTCATGCATAACCCAGGTATTGGAACAAAGGGCAAGTACAAGGTTTAGGACTTCCTTTCTTAAAGCCCTGCCCCCCTCGCAACTACTCACACACCGTGGCTTAAGCAAAACAACTGTATTTATTACCATGGAAAAGATACAATTAGAACCACTGGGTATGGAACTCTCCACCTCCAAAACTCCTTTCCCTTTCCAAACCAAAGATCAGGAGTCTGAAGATGAGTGATTGCTATTAAGTCAGGGCCTTATTGCTCTTTGAGAGTGCAGCTCTCTGCTAGGGTTGCCAACCCCAGTTGGGGGTTCAGAGGCCTCCCCCCACTTCAGGGTTATCAGAAAGTGGGAAAGGGGGCAGGGAGATGTCTGCTGAGCATTCCATTATACCCTATGGAGGCAAATTCCTATAGAGTATAATGGATAATTGATCTGTGGGTATCTGAGGCTCTGGGGTGGGCTGTTTTTTGAGATAGAGGCACCAGATTTTTAGCATAGCATCTGGTGCCTCTCCTCAAAACACCCTCCAAGTCTCAAAAAGATTGGGCCAGGAGGTCCAATTCTGTAAGCCCCAAAAGAAAGTGCCCCCATCCCCCATTATTTCCAATGAAGGGAAGGCATTTAAAAGGAGCTTGGTCCCTTTAAATGTGATTACCAGAACTCCCTTTGGAGTTCAATCATGCTTGTCACACCCTTGCTCCCAACTCCACCCCCAGTCTCCAGATATTTCTTGAGTCAGACCTGGCAACCCTACTAAAGTCCCAGGTTTTCATAGTAGCCTTGGGGAAATCTGGTTTAGCAGAAGGTAATTCCTGTGGTCCTGTAGTCAGTGTCCCAAAAATGATGGAGGTTTTTGCAGAAGCTGGCTCAGCCACAGTCCCTCAGAAACAGGCCTTGAAAGTGAAGCCAAGTTCTCAAGGCCTTCCTCCTCACCATCCCAGAGAAGAAATCATAGTGAGTTCAAAAATAGATGGTCTGGGGACTAACACCCTCCACAAGAAGTAATTTCATTAAAGGGAGGACCTGCACAAGACAAAAAACTTCATCTGAAGCCTTTCGGCCATTTAGTACTTAGAGAAAAAGTAGCTAGGCATCATGCTCCACAACCTACCAAGTTTTTTCAGTGACCAAATTCACTACATAGACTTCCCAATATGCAGCTTCAGTAGTTGCATTACACCACCCAACAACCTATATACTCAAAGGTATATACATGTCTTCAGAAGAGGGGCTTATCTTCTCCCTGTTCTTGTGGGGCAAAAGTCTTTGGGTTCTTGATCCAGACACACAATATTTATTTGTTTATATGCTTTTAGCCTACTTTTCTCCTGAAGGATGAAACCCAATACTGAGTGGCTGCCTGCACTTGGTGTAGCCTAAGGTTACTTCCAGTATCTCAGACTACACTACAAGTATACATTACTAAGTTAAAACTAAAGGGTTGCTGCCATGCATTTCTTCCACTGATTCCTCTAGGTGCCCAAGGAGAGTCAAAGAGGCCCTATGAATGCTAAAGAACGGTTGCCAGGTGTCCTCTTTTATAGTGTCCATCCCTTTTGGGGGCTCTTTTAAAAACTGATAAAAATATCCTCTGGGGGGGGCGGTTGGAGGGTTAAGAATATTCCTAATTAGTAGCAATTATCACAGCTTAAATAGTAGAGGTATTTAATATAAGATTTGACATAGTGATCACTTGTTTGAAGTAGTCAGTTGGGAAATATGTCCTCTTTTTTTCCTTTTCAAAATATGGTATCCCTAGCTGAAAGCAGATCTACTCCTTAGAATTAATAGTCATTCCTTGGGAACTGTAGATCTGTGAAGTGGAGCCTAGTTACTCTCGTAACCCTTCCCAGCACCCTTACCATTGGAGAAGCTAGATTCAGCTGGGTAGCTATGTTGATCTGAAACAACATAATAGAGTTTGTGTCCCGTGGCACATTTAAGACCAGCAAAGTTTAATTCTGGGTATAAGCTTTTATGGCATGCACACTTCAACTGATACACAACATTCCTGGAGAAATGTGCATGCATGCTAAAGCTTATACTCAGAATCAAACTTTGTTCCATAGAAGCTGTGACAATAACTATTGTAACACTGTGATGCAGATATGCCCTGAAGAAGAAAATATTAGATTTATATCCTGCCCTCCACTCCAAAGAGTCTCAGAGCAGTTCACAATCTCCTTTACCTTCCTCCCCCACAACAGACACCCTGTGAGGTGGGTGGAGCTGGAGAGGGCTCTCGCAGCAGCTGCCCTTTCAAGGACAACTTCTAGCCACAGCTATGGCTGACCCAAGGCCATGCTAGCAGGTGCAAGTGGAGGAGTAGGGAATCAAACCCGGTTCTCCCAGATAAGAGTCCGCACACTTAACCACTACACCAAACTGGCTCTCCAATTTGCAACTACAGATGTTTCCTGAAGGGGAGGGGGTGTGTGCCCAAAAACAAACATTTTTTACAGAATACTTCAAATTATGTCTTTCAAATGTTGGATACAAAGTAAAACTTTGATTTTAAAATGGCATAATTCTGCTGGAGAAGTTGCTTGAGACCTTAATCTGAGTACTATATATGTGGAACTGGGATAGGGAGTAACTGGGTGGCAATAACAATAGATAAGACAAGACAGGTAGACCATTTAAACAAATGTTGGTATACATTAAGAATGGGCATGGGAGGACAGCAAATAGGCAAACACAACTTTCATTTCCAACCCTAGTCTTCTGCATATACTAACTGGCTTGATTCCCAGTCAGAGAGAAAGCAACCATTGATGCCTAAGACATTTACTACATAGGAGCCTGAAGTAGCTGCTGAATTCTTAAATGCCTTGCATTTTGCAACAACAGATGTTTCCTGATGGAATTATTCAAAGTGTCTGAATCTAAGATGATGTCCGCATAGAAGCAGTATCTATTGAAGTCAGAAATACCAAGGTCACAGCTAAAGTCCCACAAACTTTCAGTTGTTATTTGGTTGATTTTAGACTAAAGAGTTATTGCCTTCTAACCAAAACTTTTCATTTATCCTCAGCATTAGGCAGTGGTCAGTTTTAAATCTGCATTTATTTTAATGAATTTGTATGTACAAATCAAAACATTAAATGATGAAATGCATGGAGTGTTGTCTTTTACTGAGGTGACATTCTTACAGTGGGGGAAAAAGCCATTAGCCATTATAGCTCAATAAAATATTTTGTATTCTGCAGCACCAAACCTCCAAGTACCATCTGCTAGGGACAAAACCCAGAAGAGAGCCATTTCCATCATGCTCTGCACCTAGGTGGCCATTGCTGGCAAGGGAATTTTAATGTACTTAATGAGAGATGAGCTTATCTGTACTACTGTATAGCCATGTCCAGAAGCTGCATCTCTTTGATATGATCCAGCAATGGGGGGGGGGGGCAAAAGAACTCGGAATGATAGAGAGAGAGATTGGAATATGGCAGTTCTGAAACGGAATCTGAAGACAATACACTGGAAGGAGTCAAAACCTGGAGCTGGAATGAAAAGGCAGAACTAAAAAATGTTTGCAAAGCCTTTTCCCACTCCTGAACTGTATGACACCAGAAGTGGCACCTCAGCTCCCTTAGTCTGAAAACTGATCATTTGAACTAGTGTCAGCCATTTTAGACAGTTCAACAGTGCAGCAGTCAAACAGCTTTGTTCTTGTTCCAAATCTAAAGCAGGCACCCACGTCACTTGTGCCACCCCACGTCACTTGACTTCCAGAAAGCATTTGATAAAGTTCCTCATCAAAGGCTCCTTAGTAATCTCAAGAGTCATGGAGTAAAAGGACAAGACCTCTTGTGGATCAAAAACTGGCTAATTAATAGGAAGCAGAGAGTGAGTATAAATGGGCAATTTTCACACTGGAAGATGGTAAGCAGTGGGGTGCCGCAGGGCTCAGTACTAGGTCCCATGCTTTTTAACTTGTTTATTAATGATTTGGAGTTGGGAGTAAGCAGTGAAGTGGCTAAGTTTGCAGATGACACTAAATTGTTCAGGGTGGTGAAAACAGGATTGTGACGCACTCCAAAGGGATCTGTCGAGGCTGAGTGAGTGGGCGTCAATGTGGCAGATGGGGTTCAGTGTAGCCAAGTGCAACGTAATGCAGATTGGGGCCAAAAATCCTAGCTATAAACATAAGTTTAAAAGTGCAAAGTAATGCACATTGGGGCCAAAAATCCTAGCTATAAATACAAGTTGATAGGGTGTGAACTGGCAGAGACTGATCAAGAGAAAGATCTTGGGTCATGGTAGATAACTCACTGAATATGTCAAGACAGTGTGTGATTGCAATAAAAAAGACCAACACCATGCTGGGAATTATTAGGAAGGGAACTGAAAACAAATCAGCCAGTATCATAATGCCCCTGTATAAATCGATGGTGCGGCCTCATTTGGAGTACTGTGTACAATTCTGGTCACCGCACCTCAAAAAAGATATTATAGCATTGGAAAAAGTGCAGAAAAGGGCAATTAGAATGATTAAAGGGTTGGACTTCCCCTATGAAGAAAGGTTAAAATGCTTCGGGCTCTTTAGCTTGGAGAAACGTCAACTGCGGGGTGACATGATAGAGGTTTACAAGATTATGCATGGGACAGAGAAGGTAGAGAAAGAAGTACTTTTCTCCCTTTCTCAAAATACAAGAACTCGTGGGCATTCAATGAAATTACTGAGCAGTCGGGTTAGAACTGATAAAAGAAAGTACTTCTTCACCGAAAGGGTGATTAACATTTGGAATTCACTGCCACAGGAAGTGGTGGCGACCACAAGCATAGACAGCTTCAAGAGGGGAATGGATAAGCATATGGAGCAGAGGTCCATCAGTGGCTATTAGCCACTGCTTATTGTTGGAACTCTCTGTCTGGGGCAGTGATGCTCTGTATTCTTGTGCTTGGGGGAGGGAGGCACAGTGGAAGGGCTTCTAGCCCCACTGGTGGACTTCTTGATGGCACTTGGGGTTTTTGGCCGTTGTATGACACACAGTGTTGGACTGGACGGGTCATTGGCCTGATCCAATATGGTTTCTCTTATGTTCTTATGCTCTTAAGTAGTTATCTGCAAGATTCCAGGAAGTAAATAAATCTAGGGGAAATATTTAAGTCTCTCAAGGTCATAATTATCATGTGACTGATGGAATGGGAATATGGCCATTCGAGACTGATACACACACTCATTCATTCCTAGATCAGCTGATGACACCTAGCAAAGGTGAGAACTGTCTCCATTGACAAGTGTTAAGTTAACACGAAGTGATATGGATGTTAATCTGTAAAAGCCAATTCACACATGCCAGGCATTGTGCTGCTAGAATCAACAAGATATAATCACAATCAGAATAGAATAAAATGTGAAATATACATGAATTCCAGCACAGAAGCTAAACTAATACTTAATGGGAATATGGACTATCGTCCAAGTGGAATTAGGAGTTAAAATTTCAAGGGCCAAGCAATGTCTTCCAAACTGTCCATAATCATATCAAATATATGGACCAAAAAGACATATATCACTACATGGAATAACATAGGGATGGTATTGTAGCCCCTTTTAATATCATTATGATGTTTTCATCGTCACTGTTTGTCTCTACTAGTTTATGTATATATTAAATATTTCTTGTTGAGGATAATTTGAAAATACACATATAATTTAGGCTTCCCATTCCCCCACACCCAGTGGGTTTTCTTCCAGTTTCAGGTCCTCCAACCCACTGGCATGGAGAAGGTCAGTGAGGGGAGCCCTGCACCTGAAGAGCTCCGTTGTGCCCGGTGCAATGACATCACTTCTGGGTGATGTCATTGCACCCTGCGCACTATGCACATGCAAAAAAAAAAATCCCCTGCCAGCAGCCAGGTAAGACCTGGCAAACCCTGATATAATTTGTTACACCAGTGCTTCATCTCTTGCCTTGAAAGCCCTGTCACCGTAAATCAGCTGCCGCCTAGTGGCAATGAATAAATAAATACATTAATATTATAAACTAGTGTGAAGGGTAAATATTTGGGGGGAGTCTTATTTTTGTTTATTGGTTTGGGGGACTTCCCCCTTTCGGTCAGTTAAAATAGGCCAGATTGTTTATCTTAAGGAGACTTTCAGAAGGATACAGTTAACTTTAGAGAATTATTTCCCTTTTAGCCTCCCAGGCTTTGTGACTTAGAGGTGACCTTTTTATGGTTCAGGCCTTTCTGGCTGGATTATCTACATATCTGTGGAGTTGGATGGCTCTTGTGCTGGAAAATGAGTGGTACCAACTCTGCTTTTCCTTCATGTATTTGTTAGCTTGTAAAGGACACTTACATCTCTGAGCATGTACAGAGTGCAGACTTTTGCAGACTTATCATAAACTTTGATATGAATTCTGGCATGTAAGGCATTTCCCCACAAGAACAAATATGATAATCAGCATAAAAACAAGATTTGAATTGGGGGGAAAGCAAGCTCATAGAATAGATGGAGTCTGTTAAAAGAGTTCAGGATTAGGCTACCTTCTGCTGTGTGTCCATTAGATGCTGTTCTTGCAAAGATCCTGAAACTGCCTTCCAATGTAGATAACTGAAGATACAAGAATGGTTTACAAACGTGAGTGATGCAAAAACCTGAGAGGCAAACAAAACATGAGCCATCCTTGTGGCCATCACAGAGATGCCACTGCCCTTGTAAAGACATTTTAAAAATGTCCCCAGCACAATGCTCTGATTTCCCTTCCCCTGTGATTTTTCAAGTGCCAAAACAGCCATGGGAGGGCAGCATGAAGATACTGTCATATTTAGTTTGGCCCTGAGAAAAAACTGCTTGTGACTGGATCAATACTGGAAGACTTTCATTCTGGAATCCATACTGCAGAGCTTCAACATCTTTGTTTAGCTCTGCTCTACATAGAGAGGGGAACCCTAGCCACAGCCTCCTCTTGTACACCCTCTTGTTCTTCTCACAGTAGCCTATAATAGTGCGATCCATTGAACAGGCTCCTGAGTAGGATTCTGAGTGCTGTTTTACTTCAGGAAAATGCTTCTGTGAAGCAAAATTTCCACCATCCTCAGCAACTTTCCCTTCTAACCTCAGGCAGTAGCAGACCTAGGCATGCCTATCCCCGCATCTCACTTAGTTTATAAGGGGGACACAATTCCCTCCTCTTCTCTTCAGTCTTGTCAAATCTGTCACGATTCCCATTTCAGTTCCCATGGAAATGCCAGAGGGAAGCAACTGCCTAAATAAATTTAAAGGGGAGGGAGTGACACCCCCCATTGTGCTCTTTGGCTGTTACTGAGCTGAGTGGTCCCTGCAGTGCTGGCAGAGCTACTGGGGCTTGGCTGTGCTTGCTCCTGGCTGCCAGTGGCCTGCCAGGAACATACAGAGAAAGTTAAATATCCAGCCTGCCCCTGATTAGAGTCCATTTCATCCAATGCATCTGATAAAACTGACTCAACTCCATGAAAGCTGAAGCAATAATAAATCTGTCGGCCTTTAAAGTAGCCACCTGACTCCCTTTCAGTTTGGTGTAAAAGACTAACATGGCTATGCCTTTCAAATCCCAGAATGCAACATTCCTTTGGGGACATGAAAAGAAAGGTGACCCACAAGAGGTGGGGAAAGGGGAGCTTGTAATCCCTTGAACACAAGGAAGAAGCTCTCTTGTCTTATCCATCTTGCCATTTTACTGGGAGTTGTCACACCAGAGCTCCATTGCAATGGCAGCCATGACCAGCGGTTGCTGAACAAAGGGGGGAAACTCCACACTATAATAAGGAAACTAAGATCATTTCTGAAACTTGCAACTTCAAGGATCAACAGTCTATCCTAGTTTTCCATAATTTAGTAACGTAACGTTCAGGACAGAAGGTCATGGTTTATTGCCTTCTCTATTGTCCTTGCTCAATCTGTTGTGTCTGCTTATAATGTATGTATTTTTGCTTATTTCTTAAATGCTCTTTCCATTTTGAATGTGGTTCATTTGATCTTTGTAACCCTGTTAAGCCCTGTTCAGTTACACTTATTAAGGAGCAGTAGATAACTGTAGACCCCTTCATCCCCAGAGTGTGTAAGTGAGAGCACTAGCCCCCACAGAGTAGTTAGCGTGAGTGAAGTGGGAGATGCAATAATGCTCCAGAGCCCCAAGTGGGAGATGCAAAAAGGAAGTGAAGCCTTAAGAGGAAATGTAGTGGAGGAGGCCTGGGTTCAGAACTCTCAGGCTGACATTTCTCCAAGACCATGGTCTATGGTGGCAGAAGTTTACCTGAAGAGAAAGAGAGAACCAGTAGAGGAAGGAGGACTGAACAGGGCAAGTGAGCCTGGAAGATAGAGCAATTTCTTTATTTCCATGTAGTACTGTGAGTCCCGTTTCCCCATGGCTTTCTGTTCAAAAACCAGTAAGGGTTATTTTTAAAGGTTTGCAAACAGCCGCAGTTCAATAAATTATTCTATATATTTTTTAAAACATGCCGGGTGAAAGGGGATGCTACTTCATGTACACATGAACAGTTCCTTCAGTTTACCAAACAGTCTACATGTATAAACTCCTGTTCCTATTGTCAGAGAACTTAAACCTGAAGAGGACAAAGTGATTTTTGTAAAAATCTATATGATTACAAGGACTATTTTTTTCTGTGATTGTTAACAGAGTGGAGTACTCTGTCAGGCTACTTCAGTATAGCAGGAAAGAGAAAAGCTGTTTCCTGAATCCTTTTAGAAATCAAAACTGAAAAGATTTCTGGGAAGTGAGGAACTTGTCACATGCAGAGCAACAAATAAATCACCCATTCCTCAACAATGGCTACTGAACTAGGCTGCCTCCACTAAATAACATTACATTTTTAGCCTAATCTCCTTCCATGCAGCTCACAGCAGGCTCTCCAATCTATCATCACAACCACCCTGCAAGGTAGGTAAAGGCTAAAAGAAAAAAATGTTGGTGAGTATGGTGCAGTTTACCTTCAAGTATAATGAAGGAGGTATTGTGTAGACTCATGAGGCCATTCAAGAGGCAAAAAATAAAAGTCTCAAACTACAACAAAAGTTACTCCAGACTATCCTCACAGATTTTTCAGAATATAATCTTCCTTGCAGCGAATTATGCTCCTCTGCAAGAAGAAACGTCCGCAGGCCAACAGCAAAGCCTGTCCACCTGCATAATGCTTGCAAACTAGCAGGACCAGTTCCAGGTTTCTATGCCTCACCTTCGCTTGCCATTGTGCTCCCACTCCCACTTCCCTGTGATCTCCTCCCCCATTGCTTAGCCATCCATTCTCCCCTCCCCCCGCACACTTGCCCAGTTTCTAGTCCTCCCAGTGTATGCACACCCTTCCCTGACGGTGCTGGGCAGCATGTGCAGGTAGAAGAAAGGATGGTGGGAAGGCACACAACATGCAGATGGGCAGCAGGGGAGGTAAGCAGGTGGGGGCCAGCAGCAGTGAGCCCCATCAGAAGCCCTGGGCCTTAACAGCTGCCTCCATCTCCGAGCACATGGACTCTGGCCCTGCTATAAACACTAACACAGTTTGTCTTGGTTTATGAACACAGCTGAAGAAAATCAGCTCATAAGTCAGGGGCTGGAAAGAGGAGGCAAAAGCACAGCAGGCCTGAACTTGGCAGGAAACTGGTATTTGTCTGTTGGCTTCCTGAGAGCAGCACTATGGCTGGGGGAAGACAATGGGAGCTGATTGCTGTGAGGGCTAAGGCAACAGAGTGAGAGAAGATAATAGCAGCTCTTTGGGCTGGAAGGCTCAGCCCTACTTGGAATAGAATTAAGTAATGGCTATGATTAGTGCCATGGAGGGTAATGGAGATGTGCTGCCTGCTGAGAAGCTGAGCAGGCCCCTGGTCACAGCCTGAATCACAGCATCCCAGCGCTTCTCCCTGGTTGTGCCTATCCCATCTTCATCAGGTCACCATCCTTCAGCTGATTCTCCTGTACCACATGCTTCTTCCCAGCAGAAATCCCAGTGGATGCATCCTATTTCTTATCTCCTTGGCCACCTCTGCCCTGCTTCATTTTCTATCGATAAAACAAACTAAGTGTGGATGGAGGCAGTAAGGACAGGGGCAGGCTACAGTTTTACAGAGAGTTAGTTTGAAAGAGACATCTCTTCTACATTGTCTCTAGTCAAACAGGTTGACACAGGTTTATCTGTTTACCAGGGGCAAAACTGAGATGAGTGTACATACCACGACCAGTGATCCCTCTTTTCCAACTGCCATCAGTTCTCTGAAAGTGCTATCATATTTCTCTAACCTTTGCCGTTGAATGCTGAGTACAAAAAACTTGTATCCTATCTCAGAAATTCCTTGTTTAGAAAGCAAGGAAGACCTTTGTACTTAAGCTGAGTTTAAATGAACTTATGAAGCTGCCTTATATTGAATCAAACCCTTGGTCCATCAAAGCCAGTATTGTCTACTCAGACTGGCAGCGGCTCTCCAGGGTCTCAAGATGAGCTTTTCACACCTACTTGCCTGGAGCCTTTTTAGTTGGTGATGCCGGGGATTGAACCTGGGACCTTCTGCTTACCAAGCAGATGCTCTACCACTGAGCCACCATCCCTCCCATGTCTCTTGCTGACCCAAGAATATTTGGTCTGCTCTCCAGCAGACTTATACCCACCATCTGAGCACAGAAGTATTTGTCCTGAGGGAAAAGCTTCATGAAGGAACAGCAGTATGGGTATAAGTTTGGGGAAGGTGAAATTAACTTTGCTCTCATTTTAAAACAACTATGGAGTTGGATCTAAACAATCCACAAAGGATTGTTTTCTGCCTTCTGCTTGCAACCCTCCCTCAACCTGCTTTTGAAAATGAGGGCCCCACAGGAAGGGGGTGAGACTTAGGGGTGCTGGCGGAGGGGAGAGAGACAAATCAGCTAAAAAGTCACTACTGTTTCCCCAGCAGAAGTGCCCCTTGCTCCCAGAAAGAGGACTTTGCACCAACACAAAATAAGGACAATATTTTATTACAGGTCATCTACACAGTAACCCTATTTCATGGTATGTGTAACTGAGATGGAACAGGAGCTGCTACACAAAATAGCAGTTTCATTCTATTTCGAGGCTGATCATTTACTTCTTGTGAAAGACACATTTAGAAAGTTTCAGTTTTAAAAAAATTAGATTCATGGAGGGTTATTTATCAGGGAACATTAGCTATGTTTGACTGAATGGAACCTCATGTTACGGGGCAGCATAGCTCTTAATAGCAGCTACTGGGGACAAACACCAGAGGACAGCTATTGCCTTCACAGCCTTCTTGGGGACTTTCAAGGGGCATCCGATCAGACAACACTGGGAATTGGTTGCAAAACTAGTAAGAAAAACAGGTTACTCACCTGTAATTGATGATCTTCGAGTGGTCATCTGTGCAGTCACACACATGGGTTTTCCTATCAGGACGAACCCTACCTCGGAGATTTTAAATAGCTAGCCTAGGCGTTATTTTTGGCGCGCACTCCCTCCCGCTCTGGGGAGCAGGCATCCACTGCGCATGCCTGTAGCGCGAGGGAGGCGCCCAACCCACTCAGTTTCTTTCCCCGCCGCTGACATAATAGGAGCGCGGATATATAAGACAAGTAGCCAGCAGCGGGGACGGCTGGGCGGGCGTGTGTGACTGCACAGATGACCACTCGAAGATCATCAATTACAGGTGAGTAACCTGTTTATCTTCTTCGTGGTCTCTGTGCAGTCCCACACATGGGTGACTGATAAGCTGATCTGCAAGGCGGTGGGTGCTGGCACTAGAGTTGGAGGAAAAAATAGTGCAAAGGTTAGTGCAACATAGGCAGCACATTATAGGCTATAAGGTAAGTAACTACTCACCAAGCCCGGACCAGCTTCTTAGTCAAAGATGGAGCGAAGAACTGCCTGTCCAAAAGATGCATCCCGCCTAGCACGAACGTCCAAAGCGTAGTGCGTGGCGAAGGTCGAGGAGGAAGACCAAGCGGCAGCAGCGCAAATGTCCTCCATGGATACACCCCTGGCAAGGGCAGATGACGTTGACAAAGCTCTTGTAGAATGAGCTCTTATGGCAGATGGAACTGGTTGCTTCGCGAGCTTGTAGCACAGCTCTATAGCAGCAACCAACCACTTTGATAGTCTCTGCGTAGATATCTTTTTTCCCTTATGACGGCGGCCGTAGGCCACGAAAAGTCTGGAGTCTGTGCGGAACGATGCAGTTCGATCTATATAGTAGGCGAGCGCTCTTCTCACGTCTAGACAGTGTAGAGCTTCTTGGCCCTTATCCGTAGGCCGTTGGAAAAAGGCAGGTAAGGTAGTGGTTCTATGCAGATGGAATGCGGAGACCACCTTCGGTAAGAAAGCGGGATCTGGCCGTAACACCACCTTATCATGGTGAAACATGGTGTAAGGCGAGTCCGCTCTGAACGCGCAGAGATCACTTGCTCTTTTAGCAGAGGTGAGTGCAACTAAAAGAGCCGTTTTCCATGAGAGGAGGTGAAGTGGTATCGTAGCCATAGGTTCAAAAGGCGGTTTTACTAGTTGGCTAAGCACTAGTGACAAACTCCAGCTAGGATACATTTGCCGTAGTGGTGGGTGCAAATGTAAGATTCCCTTTAAGAAGGATTTCGCAGCAGGGTGTGAGAAAACAGTTCGACCCTGTACATGCGGGTGAAAAGCTGAGATTGCTGCCAGGTGCACCTTCAGAGAGGAGTACGTAAGGCCCTTTTCTGACAAATGCAGTGTATATGCTAAGATTTGAGGCATGGAAGCCGAGGA
Source organism: Heteronotia binoei (assembly GCF_032191835.1). Classification (NCBI taxonomy): domain Eukaryota; kingdom Metazoa; phylum Chordata; class Lepidosauria; order Squamata; family Gekkonidae; genus Heteronotia; species Heteronotia binoei. The sequence goes on along the minus strand of NC_083227.1, from coordinate 115,267,713 downwards.
GGGTCTGAAATTATGCTTGGTAGCGTAGATGGAAAACCTTTTCCATTTCATGGAATATGACTTCCTTGTTGACGGTTTCCTTGCATTAAGGAGAACGTGTCTTACTCCTTCAGGAAAGTCTGAGAACATATCCTCCAGGCCGTCAGGCGAAGTCTGTTCGGGTCGTGGTGCAGAACCCTGCCGTTCTGTTGGGACAGGAGGTTGTGTGCCAGAGGGAAGTGATGGTAAGTGCTTTCTGACAGGAGGAGAAGGGTTGTGAACCATGGCTGACGTGGCCACCATGGCGTCACGAGAATGCAATCTGTGTTGTCCAGTTGAATTTTCTGTATGCACCGTGTTATTAACGGAAAGGGAGGGAAGAGGAAGTGTAGTGGACCGGTCCACGTCTGTATGAAGGCATCCCCTGCAGACTGTTGTGAGGGCGGACCTCTCATAAAAAAGATCGCACACTGTGCATTTTCTGGTGCAGCAAACGCATCTATTGACGGAGTTCCGAATTTCCGGAATACTGGCAGAAGGTATGTCCGGTGGAGTGACCACTCGTGGTCGTTGATGGAATATCTGCTCAGTCTGTCCGCTTGAACATTCTGTATGCCAGGAAGATGTACCGCAGTGAGGTGGATCTGATGGGCAATACTCCAATGCCACAGGTGCATTGCTCTTTTGCAAAGGCGGGTGGATGCTGTCCCTCCTTGCCTGTTTATATAAAAAACCGTCGCCACATTGTCTGAGGCGATCTGTACGTGTAGGCCTTGAAGAGATGGAAGGAACGATTTTAACGCTCTGTGAACGGCTAGAAGCTCTAAGCAATTGATGTGGAGCGACTGTTCGTACGGTGTCCATTGCCCCTGGACCGTGAGTACGTCGAGATGAGCTCCCCAGCCCCATCTCGAGGCGTCTGTTGTAACCACTGCTGATGGACTTGGCCGTAAAAAGGGCATTCCCGCAAGCAGGTGAGCTCGAACTGTCCACCATTCGAGCGAAGGGAGGATGTGGCTCGGAACAGTGAGGACCGTTCCTTGAGATTGGTGTTGGGGTCGAAACGCGCGGACGAACCAGATTTGTAGGGTTCGCATGCGTAGTCTTGCGTGTGTCAGAACTGCCGTTGTGGCTGCCATAAGTCCTAACATGCGCTGAATGTTGAAGGCCGCTTGCTTGGGTTGTTGCATTATTTGTGTGGCCAGCGTCTGAATGGAGGATATCCTGTCCACAGGAAGATACGCCTTGTGGTCCGTGGTGCACAAACGAGCCCCAATAAACTGAATGTCTTGAGTTGGGGTAAGGTGTGACTTTTGATGATTGACCTGGAGGCCCAGGTTTGCTAGGAGCGCAAGTGTGATGGAAATGTCCTTCATCAACTGTGTCCTTGAAGCTCCCACAAGGAGCCAATCGTCTATGTATGGGTAGGTTGCAACGCCGCGTTGCCTGAGGTACGCTGCAATAACCGCCATACATTTTGTGAATGTCCGTGGTGCCGTGGAAAGTCCGAAGGGCAGAGCTCGGAACTGGTAGTGGTTGTTGCCAACGGCGAAACGCAGAAACTTCCTGTGGCATTGGTGTATTGTCAGGTGGAAGTATGCGTCCTGTAAATCTACCAGTGCCATCCAGGAGTTTCTGGGGATTAATGGCAGAATCGATTGTAAGGTGATCATTCTGAATTTTCTGTGGCGGATGAATTTGTTTAGGGCTCTTAGATCCAGAATCGGGCGCTGTCCCCCATCCCTTTTCGGGACTAGAAAGTACCTGGAATAAAAACCTGTCCGATGATACTGGACTGGGACAGGCTCTATAGCCGCTTTGGCTGTTAAGGTGTCTATTTCTTCCTGAAGGGAAGGTGATGGGGGAGTGGAAACAAAATGATGTCTTTTTGGTGGTGCTTGGAACTCTATGGAGTAGCCCCTCAAAATAATGTTCAGAACCCATTTGTCTGTGGTTATTTGTTGCCAATTGTCGAGAAATGGAAGAAGCCTGGAGACGTGCTGAAGTGGTAGAGGTAGAAAGTCAAAGAGACTGCTTCGATGAAGATGCAGCCTTTTTAGGTGGTTGTGGTCTCTGCTGTCTCTGGTTAAAGGATTGCTTTGGAGGAGGAGCTTTACGTTTCCAGTATTCAGATTGTCGAGGGGATCTGGAACGTTTGAAGGGGGTTGGTTTCCATGATCTGGGCTTATAGCTCTGTTGTTGTTGCTGCTGTTGGGCTACCCCCAATCTTTTCGCTCGTTTGCGGCTGTCGTCCACGGTGGACAGTATATCGTCCGTTGTGGCATTAAAGAGACCTTGGCCATCGAAGGGAAGGTCTTCTATCTTGAATTTTAGATCAGGCTGCAACGAAGAGGATCGAAGCCAAGCATGTCGTCTTAGGGCAATGGAGGCGGCCATCGCCTTGGAAGTGCACCCCACAGAGTGACGGATGGTGTTTATCTGTTGCTTTGAAATCCTGTTGAGCTCCTGAAGTAGCTTGCAGGCTTGTTTCTGGGAGGGCTCAGGCAGGGCAGAGACTAGCGTATTCAGTTGGGAGGAGATATTGTGGGAATACGCGGCGAAGTATGCTAGGTAATTGTTGATCTTGGCAGTTGCCGTCGAGATTGAATACATTTTCCTTCCAAGAGTATCTAACTTCCTGCCTTCCTTCTCAGGGGGTACCGGGTGGCGGGTCTGTTTGGTTTTAGAAGAGGAATGCACTATCAGAGAATTCGGTGCTGGATGGCTAAATAAAAATTTCGAATCCGGTGCTTGGATCCTATAAAGGGATTCGATTCGTTTTGAAGTCGGGGGAATGGAGGCTGGGTTGTCCCAAGCTTCTTTGATGGCTTCTAGGTGTACCGGCAGCATCGGCAGAAAGGAACCAGCAGGTAAATCTGAGTGCACCAGGTCGTGTACCACGTCTGTCACCTTGGGTGCATCCGAAGTAAGAGTTACGTTAAGTGCAGAGGCCATATTGGCAATCAAGTCCAGGTATGTCTTTGCCCCTTCGGAAGGTGACAAATCCGCGGGCTTGGCGATATCTGAAGCAGGGGACCCAGGGGACATGGACTGTATCGAATCCGATGATTGAGCTTCGGATTCAGCATCAGAGTCAGGTTCGGGTTCAGGTAGGTCCGGTCTGGTTGGAGTCGTGCTTTTGGGTTCCACTGGAATCGCACCCCTAGGTTTAGAAGTCGAAGTGGAAGGAGTCGGAGACGGCTGTCTCGGTGGTTGCTTGCTCCGTTGGACAGGAGTCGCTTCCTTGGATGGGTTCATGTGATAATCGGTTCGGTACCGAGAATGATGGTATCCGCAGCATGCATGGGATTCGATGGAAGGAGACCTAGAAGCATAATGGCGTCGCCTCGGGGACATGGATGGGGACCGAGATCTCGGGTTGTAGCGATGGCGGTCCCTCCCTCTACTAGGGGATCTCTCCGGGAAACGCGCATGATGATACCTATATCTCTCCATGCTGGGAGACCTGGCTGGGAACCGATGCGCATCGAAGTACCTGTAAGCATCATGTTTGTACTGGATGGGATTCGACATATCGCGGAACGATCTAGGATTGATGTGGTGTCGAGTCCACTGTTGCGGGTCTCGAATCGGCTCCAGCGCAGGGTCTAGCATGGATCCATGCGGGGAAGGGGATCGGGACGGAATGGGAATAACTTCTTCCGTCTGCTGGTGCGGCGACTCCGTAGCCGGGGTGGTCACTTCCTGGGTGTCGGATCCGGGAGTGGAAGGCTCGCATTGCGTCTCAGGCTCATTCTGTTGTTCGGAGGATTTTCTCGAGTCCTTCGGAATCTTCGGGTCCTTCGGGTCTGTCGGTTTCCGCGGAGCCTTCGGATCGGACGGTTTTCTCGAATCCTTCTGGCCCTTCGGGTCGGAATGCTTATGTTTCTTAGTGTGCTTCCCGCCCTTTGGTTTAGTCGCCGCGGCCGTTTGTTCTGACGTTCTCGCGCCGTCGCCGGCTTTCGCGGCATCGCCGGACTTATGCTTGCTGGGAGCAATGGCCACTGAAGCTGCCGACCTTGCGCCGTCCCCTTGGGGAGTCAGTAGGGGAGGCGACTTACTTGCTGACGAAGATTGCGACATATCAGGCTGGAGCACAGACTCCATTAAGTGGCTTCTGAGTCTAGCGGCTCTGTTTTTTCGCGCCTGTTTGCAAAATTGAAGGCAGTGCGCACAGGCGTCCACTTTATGGGATTCTCCCAAACAGAACAAGCAAAGCGAATGCCCGTCCGATGTAGGGATTTTCGCCCTACAGCGCGAGCACCTTTTGAAAGTTATTTTACTGTCCCTTCCTTCCATACGCCCGGGGGGGGGGGGGTGGGGGTGGGGGAAGGGAGGTCTGAGGAAAAAGCGGGGAAGATATTTATCTAAATCTTTTTTTTTTTTTTTTTTTTTTGAAGATAAGAATATGAAGAAATAGCGAAGGATGAAATAAGAGGAAACTTGAGGAAAACGAAGGCTAGATATCTGAGGTAAGTGAGGAGCGCAACGAGGTAGGACTATCCCGGGCGGCGGTTGGAAAGAAACTGAGTGGGTTGGGCGCCTCCCTCGCGCTACAGGCATGCGCAGTGGATGCCTGCTCCCCAGAGCGGGAGGGAGTGCGCGCCAAAAATAACGCCTAGGCTAGCTATTTAAAATCTCCGAGGTAGGGTTCGTCCTGATAGGAAAACCCATGTGTGGGACTGCACAGAGACCACGAAGAAGATCCTTGGATTACTCCAAGAGGGTTCAGCTCAAGTTCTTACTGCTTCATGTATATTTGTCACCATTCCTAAAGCAGCACCTGTCTTTCCACCCTCACCCTGAGCCCTGCATTTGCTCTTGGACAAAGCCAGCTAATCAAGAAAGCCTCATCCATTAGCGTTTACTAACATCCTACTAGCCCCAATTATCTGTTTACCCAGAGCTTCTGCTTAGAGTTAGCAACCAATGGTAAAGCTGCTTTGTTTAATTAAATCTGCCTTCAGTAATTCTCTGCAAAACACTTCCCGTGAAATTGAATTTATCGTCCATAACTATTATGTGTCATCATCACACCCCAGACACCCAGAACTGAAGGGGTTATTGAACTCATTGGGCTTTTCTTAGCAGAGCCAGTTTGGTGAAGTGGTTAAGTGTGCGGACTCTTATCTGGGAGAACCGGGTTTGATTCCCCACTCCTCCACTTGCACCTGCTGGAATGGCCTTGGGTCAGCCACAGCTCTGGCAGAGGTTGTCCCTGAAAGGGCAGCTGCTGTGAGAGCCCTCTCAGCCCCACCCACCTCACAGGGTGTCTGTTGTGGGGGAGGAAGGTAAAGGAGATTGTGAGCCGCTCTGAGACTCTTCAGAGTGGAGGGCGGGATATAAATCCAATATCTTCTTCTTCTTCATTTACCCACCAAATTATTGGGAATTCCCTCCCCCCTTAAATGATCTATCTCTGGTAGTCTTATGGGTGGTATCAATTTGGGGGGGGGGGAATCACATCTACTGGGTAGTATTCTATCAGCTTTTCTGCTGGCAAAAGTGGGAAGTTGAGGATGTGTCAGAATTATGGAACCCACACAGTGTGTGGCGCAGGGAGTCACATAGGACAGGGCCTGCATAAAGGGGGAGAATCAGGCTCTATGCAGATAAACTGGGAGAGTATAATTCACTGTTGCAGTTATTAGGAAAAAGCACTGTAACTTCTCATTTGGAACAATGGTGGTAAGGTTACAATGGGTGTCAGGACATTACAGGATGTCAACATTGCTGGAAGGTGACCTTTTACAGAGAACATCATGATTACCCATAGTCTTTTGTACTCATAACAATGAGACAGATTTGGACTTGCTACAGAGCTCTGTATATAGCACCTGTAAAAAATAAAGCAGAGAACAAGCCCTAAATTAGGCTTGGAGGAAACATAGGGAGCAGTTTGACTCCTTGTTCTTGCAAGAATTAAGTGTTTCACCAACAAAAAGAAATGGGGGAAAATTGCAGCCATTCCTGGATAATACCAGAAACACCTATTCTTGTCTATAGTGGTTCATAAGCATTACTAGAGGAATCTAGTTTTCCCCCCAAAGGGTTTAGGAGGCAATGACAGTCCCTAATAAAACATTTAAAAGGCAGCTTTAACAGTAAGCCTTCTAGAATGGTTTCTATCCCTCCTGTATGGTAGACCAGTATAGCTGAACCCCCCCCCCCAAAAAAAATGGTAATTAGCAAATACACATGAAGAATAATCATACACACAATTCCACATATTGTTATGAAGCAGATAAGCTTTAAAAGTAACATAACGGTACCACAACATATGAACAATACAGAGAATATATTAATCAAAGAGCAAGCATTATGAGACAGCATCATGGTGTCTGATGAAGACACATAATAGTTATGTATGATAAATTCTGAGCCACTCCACAATTGGCTGCGGAAGGTGGGGCTAAATAATGAGACATGAACAGGGCTTTCCTTAAAAAATTGTCTTTGGACATAGTCCTTGAGCATTCATGGCATCCAGTATATAATATAGGAATGATTCAAAACAAAGAGGAAGGTTTGATAAAAGGGACTTGGTGGAGAGAATAAAGGGATGTGGCCTATTCCTATACCAAATCAATTACGTTAATAATGGTGCACTCCAATTTCCCTTCTATATGTGACACTGTTGAAGTCTTGAAAGGAAATTCATATTTGACTACACTCTCTAGACTTCTATAACAGACTTCTGTCATCTTCCACTACTAAATGTAGTGCTTTATTAACTCCTCTTCATCCAGCAAAAAATGTTCTGAACTTTCCAAAGCTGCAATCCTATGCATAGAGGTAATACAAGATGAATTTCTGAATAAACCTAAGTAGGTTCAAACTGTTAGGATAACAATATATTTACCTATCCATGACAAGACAGCATTTCAGCCTTTTCCAAAGAACACTTTGCTTCATCACATGCACAGATGGTAGAGGGAGCAGTCCGAAGTTTTCAAGAGCAAAAATGTAGTCAAGTCAAGCTAGGAACATCCCAAAAGATCACCTGAAAGGCATTGTCTCAGTTGAACCAGAAGTAGGAGCCCACAGTCCAGTTCCAGCTTTCTCTTATCCCATCTAAGAACTTTGGGCTGGGGACAGGGGATTGCACTATTAAGTACAGTCCTTGTCCCTGTTATCAGATGCCAAATCTGTTTCCAATTCACATTGCCCCTGCAATTTTACAAGATCCACTGGCATAGCTTAATCTGTCTGCCAATACGCATGTCATACAAACCAACTATTTAAATGATTTAGGGCTCCCTTAAGGAAACAAAACTGGGTATTTGGTAGGGTCTCTCCATTCTCCGCAGAGAACTGCCTTCCTTTCAGAAGAATAGCAGGGCACCAGACAGTGCCAAGTAGTGTTTCCTGCAGGCTACAGCATTAGCATCTCCATAATTCATGGACCACAGCCCTTTGATCTCAACCCTTTGAAGAGGCTCCTAACATATCTTACTAGCGTTGCAGCTGCCCTGATAGGGAACAATCAATGCAAACTGGGGAGTAGGGTTTCTAAAAATTAGCTCAATACTAGGATTGATCAAAAACTATAACAGAAATCTCTGTGAGGGCAGCTATGTGGAACTGTAGCAACCAAATTCATATTTGCATATGCACACAAATGTACTTTTGCTTACAGTATCAGCCCAGTCCCACACAGAGTTTGTATTCAAATAGGTTCAGTGTAAGGGTTTGTCTCTTAAACCTTTAGCATATTGTTGCATGGAAAAACAGAGACTGAAGTAGAGATTCGTGATATATTCAATGCTGGTTTTTGGTTTTTTGCAAAAAGAATGAGAGCAACTTAACTAACCTTTCCTGCCTAGACATCATCCCCCAAAATTACACCAGCGACCAGACACTGTGTTCAGATGACAGTTGGAACAGAGGGGCCTGGTCCAACAAGAATCCTGCTAAGGTTGTAATCTGTGTTCATCCAGCACCTAGAATCTAGCAAATCTTCATGTTTGTAAGTTTAGAATACTGTTGGCTCTTAGAAAACAGTTGCATTTCCATGATCAAATGTGTAAGACTAAGTGCCAATGAACTTCATAAGTTTTCAGAGTAAACATAAACAGAACTGGGAGAAAAAAGAACCCAAAGGAAAATGGCAAAAATACACCTGATCTGAAGCTGAAGTATCCAGAATAGCTAGCGAAATTAGCATGCTGCAAGGACCATACTGCTTTCTAGTGGAAATAATATGCCATGACACACAGTATAAGTCAGAAAGTAGTGCATTTACTCAGATGCAGGACTGCCCCCCCCCCAAATTTGCATACTCACAAAAATGACACATCTTATACTTGCATACAAGTTACAGTTATACTGTATAATAAAGATCTTTTGGGGTATAACCTTTTAGGGTGGGTTCATCTTATATTCTACATCATCTTCCTTTCAAGTAAATTTGGCATTGTGCACACTCAGGTTAAAACGTACTACAATTCTTTTGTACATTCCAACTTTCAATGCCTGACTCTGGAAAGATTTCCTTAACACTCACACAAGCCTTTGCAGAGTACAGACAGTAAGAGACAGGCACTTGAAAGAGGGCTGACAGAAGACAACTGTTGAACAGTGATAGGCCAAAACACTGGCAGTTTGTTCCTTACATTACTAGTATTTACTCCTTTACTTAACAAACCATAAGCACACAACTACATCAAGGGAACTGAGTATGGGACAAGGAATGGAAAGTGGGTCTTGGGATAGAGAGAACTAACTAAAATTGTGCGTATTCACTCAGAAATTCTAGATAAGTTACCATTTCTAACTTCACATGATTAACAAACTGGGAGGAAACTTCATGTGAACACTCTAAATTCACTAGAGAAAGGGCAGGCACTATCGCAGTGCATGGATGTGCTAGTCCAATGGTTAATGGGGACCTGGCTGAAGATGAATCCATCCAAGACAGAGACCATATAGCTGGGAAAGACTGAGATGCTAGCTGGAGGGTCATTCTTGAGACTTGGTGTCCAGCTGACAGCTGTAGATTCTTTAAAGAGCCTCAGGGTGCAGCTGGAGTCTGTGCTATCAGTGGATGAGTGTCCATGGTAGCACAGTCAGCATTTTTTCATCTGTGCCTGACCCACCAGCAGACTCCTTGTCTGGGTCAGACCTTGCCACATTGATTCATAAAATGTTCGCCTCCAGATTGGACTACTGCAGTTTGCTCTATGAAGGGCTACCCTTGAAAATCCTTTGAAAACTGCAGGTGCTCCAGAATGCAGCTGACTGAACATCATGGTCACTTCATATTACTCCAGTTCTGCAGTGGCTACTAATTAGTCTCCATATCCAATTCGTTGGTGTTAACCTTCAAAGCCCTTAACAGTCTGGGATCCTCATAACTTTGGGACTGCCACTTCTGTTGCAACCCCCCAGGCTCCCTTTGGTCATTGTCTAAAGGTCTCTCACAGGTGTCTGGCCCCAGGATGGCTGTTAAATTATCAAGGGAAGAGCCTTTTCACAGTTCTGGCCCCTACCCTGTGGAATGCATTTTCAATGGCCCCTGTGGTCTGCTGGACTTGTTTTGTTTCTGCAGGGCATGCAAAGCTGAATTATTTAGATTGGCCTTTGGAAGGTAACTACATATATGGTCTTTTTTAATAGTGGCATGGTGATACCATATATTTTAATATTTGAATGTTAATATTTTATATTTGTTTTTCTGTTTTTACCTTATTGGTTTTAATGTTGTAAGTTGCCACGAGACCCTTTGGGGGAGTGGCAACTAAAAATCTAATAAATGAAATGTTATGCCTATACTTATGGTTTATTAAATATAGGAGTAAATGCTATATAGAAAATTACTTGGACAAATTAAAAGATAATGAAACGTAGCAAAATGTGAGCAGGTAAGATCCACACTAAACTCCTTAAGTCATATATTCAGTGCAGAAGTAAATAGCTGTCCCAGGTCATGCCAATCACATGACACAGTAAAAACAAGTATTTCTTTTCATTTGCCAGATGTCATCAACAAGGGTATCTTCACGAGGAAATAATAAATGCTTCTTTTGAGGGAGGATGGGGTATGTACGGGCTTGAAGAAGGTAACTGTAAAGTCTCTTCTGAAAAGGCCATTCCAGGTCTCAAGTGATGTGAATGACTGTAGGCCAGTAGCAAATATCTGTTATGGGAAATGTGCTCAAGCAGATGGTCTCAGTGCAACATCATGTTTTTGTATAAGACCCCAATTCAATCTGGTTTCCAGTCCATCTTTGCAAGTGAACTGGCTTCAGTTGCCTGAACAGACGATTTGTCAGAAGAGACCCTGAGTGCAACAATATTGATTCTCCTGGACCCCTCATGGCTTTTGATACCATAAGTCAATGTATTCTGGAGCAGCTGGCTGGGAATCTGAGGTATCAGACTTCAGAGTTTACACTCCCATCTTGAGGAGGGTGGGTGACCACGGGGGAGATTTTTTTTCTGATTTGGTCCCTCATATTTTGAACTCTTTCCACACTCCTATTTGCCAGGAGCCAAATCAATTACATTGTCAGTGCTAGTATATGTTCCCAGGTATTTATCAATTGACAATGAAAGTTATCTATCTTGCTTTTATTTTACTTCTTCCATCTCTTTAGCATTTGTTATTGTTGCCCTGTATTTTTCTGCTTTATCTAATAGAATGATAATTTTGTGCCATGGTTTAACTTGTATATTTTATTCTTTGGCTCTCTCAGTGGTTTTATGTTTACACTTTTATTTTGTAAAGTGACTGGTGAACTTTCAGCTGACTGCAGAGTAAAAGCAGCAGTTTGTTTAAATAAAAAGGAACCAGCAGAAAAGCAGCAGTTGCTGTGGCTGATCGGGGTTCTTTCAACATCAGATTAACAAACAACAACATCAGGTTGCCTGCAAGTATCTCAGAAATAACCCACAACATGTAGGGATGAAGAACTGATAGCACAATATTCACAAAGTCAGCCCCAGGAAAGAAATGCTCTACTATTTTAACTTCTGCATAAAAGAATTGATCACTACTACGACTGATCCATAAATACATACTGATTAGGATCCAGCTGAATGCTTCCGTGGGAGGCGGGGTGGGGAATCTGTCCACCTGTAGAAATGTAAACTGATCGAATGCATTGGATTTATGGAGATTGTTGGCTGGTTTAAACCCACTACTTTTCAGAAATTCTTTCCTCACTCAGTTACCTCCATTTGCCTTCAGTAACACCAGCAAGACAGTACAATCTAATTGGCTACGAGGCATCATGATGTCATTACATAAGATCCTTGGCTGGCTAGGGTTAGCTCTATAGAAAAAGTGCTAACCAAGCCAGAATTGATGCTGAAGCAGCAGCAACTAGAGATAACAGGTGCCTGCAATGATACTGGAAAAGAATTAATATCCTCATAATAAAAGTACAGGAAGGACAACTTTTAGGCCTCACTTCAGAAGAGTTCATTTCTATTTTAAAATAAAACAAATAAAATATTCAACAGAACCCTCGGCACACATGTGCTTTTTTACTTGCTCCTTGGAGAGAAAAGATAAGACAAGGACACAGTATTTGAGAGAGAGGTGCACTGAGTAATTCTTACAGTGGCAGTATTTTCCTGGCAGTTTAACTTTTTAAAAAAGTTACAGTACACCAAGATTTTATTCATTTGGTGGAACAATGTTTTCTAAAACTATAAAAATGATTCATACAAAAAATCATCCTTTTGTAATACCAAAATGTGACTGGAATTAAAGACACACAACACACACAAACCCTGCCTCCAAAAAGGGCAAGTTAACCATTCTCCAAGCAGGAAAGGTTTCAAATGTGACTACAGGCGAACTTGTACTCCTCTCAGATCCTCTCCATCCTCATGGGAAGACCAGAAGGGATCATCAGTCACAAGATCTGCAAGAGGTCTTGCCTGCTACAGTGCCTGAACAAAGGACCGTTCCGCCACCCATCCCACTTTGTAATAAAAAATAGCAAGTGCCCCAGAAAGGGGAAGATAATTTGGTTGGCCAGACCCTGAGCCCACCAGGATGATCAGGCAGTTTGCAAGAACTTCCAAAAGCAGACTTTTTGGATAAGAGAATGTCCAGCTGTGGTACAGCTCCTACTCTAGAAAGGACAGCAAACTCAGAACAAAACCACAGCAAAGATTAGTGAACATCCTAATGCTGGCTCAGAACCCAAGGCCATACAGTCTCCAGAAGGCTTCTTCTATGAGTCATTAGGGAGACCAAAGAGCTTCACAGTGCCAGCTTCCCTACTGCTGTCATATTTGCCATCCTTGTCATCGCAGGCGAAGGCCAGCAGGGGTCGCTTTGGGTGCCAAGCCACTGTGAAGGTTGGGGACTCACATTGCACTTCCCAGAGTTTCTCCCCTGAAAACAGAGATAATATGGTTAGAAAAGCACTTGCACCAGGCCAGCTACTGTTCAGACATCAGCAACTGGCTCATCTTTACAGCACAATAAGGTATTTTAATGGAGTAAAAACAACAGGAATCTAGTGGCACCTTGAAGACTAACAAAGTTTTACTCCACTGTAAACTTTCATGAACTACAGCCCATATTAGCCCACTGTGGATCAATAGTATTACTTAAGAAGAATTTTGCAGTCCATCCTCTGTTTTATGAAAAGCTGCAAGGGCAGTGCAAGCCCAGAAGCTTTCAGACAGCATAGAAAACAACTGATATTTAGGAGTGATCTTTTATGCCCTTTGTCAGACACACAGAATATAGGCACTATAGCTGGCCTTCCCCTTTCTCGGTTGTTACCAAGCAGGAACTGCTATGGAAGACCAGGCCTTCCCACAGGACTCAGTGTGTAAGCATGTGGAGACCCAGCAGAGCCTGTGTTTTCTCTGCTTGCCATCTGCGTTGCAGTCTGCAGTTTGAACCAGGGCTTTGGGTGGCAGAAGGAGGCAGCAGGGCCCTTGAGGGGAAAAACAGCAGCTTCTTCCTTCCTTTACAGTCAGCTGGAGGATTCTCACTATCATTCGGTAGACCATGTTCTGATGGTCAAAACCAAGAGAGTTCAGCTGATGTGTTTAAGATGTGTAGGGATGGTCAATGACAAGAGCTCATTAGGTAAGCCTACCTATGAAAAACTGGCTGAAGAAACACTGGAGTCATTAATGGATTTCTTTGAGAATCTGGCAGACAAGCATTTTATTCCTGATGTCTCCTTGGGACTGGAGTTAGCTTAGGTGGAATCATGGGAATGTATGTGATCAAAACAAACAGATATGGCTGTCCTCTCCAACCAGTGGCCCCAAGCGTTATGACTGGACTGGGGAAAACTGGGTAGGTTCTCATGATGGAGTGTCCCTACATGAACTACCGACAAAGGAACTTTCAGTTGCATTAAAGACGAATGGACTTATCAACTTTAGCATAGCTAGAAGAAAACATACTTGATGACTTAGATTTCTGACTTCCTCCTTGTCCCCTCAACTTTTTGATATGTTTGAGCTGAAATTCCAAAAATTATTGTACAATAGCTGAAACTAATATTTTTTCTTTAGTTTGATATGTTTGGTTATTTATTCCTCCCTTTTGTCCTGCTCCCAAAGGCACTATAGTTTCAAGGACATCAGAACCAGAATGACTTCACCACCCACTCTGAAGCCCATCCTGGATGCTGCGCCCTGAACTCTCACCAACCACAACCACATATAACTCTGCCAGCACTATTTTAGGACCAGACCTCACCACAATTACAGCACCTCTGCAAGAAGACAATTTTTAAAAGGCATTAAAACTACTTTCATAACAGGCAACAGGAACAACAGTGTTTACCTGTTTCTACTTCAGCAATATCAATAAAGTGATCTTCAGATGCTGAAGCTAGCATTTTCCCATCATGGCTGAAGCTCAAAGTCCTCACAGGCCAATCCAACCTGCAAACACGTAAGCAAACAGAGAGAGAATTGGGAGCACAGTCAAGAACAGCAGCTCTCCTGAATTAGACATCAGTCCCATCTTGAGTAGCATCTTATTTCAATAGTAGCCAGTCTGACCTTTTCACCACAACCCCAATATCTCTTTACTGGACTGTCATAGCCAATGACACTGAAAAACAAGTGAAACTTGGATTTCCTGCCCCAGTTACACAAATACACTATAGGCATATGTGTAGCCCCAACAGCTGGGAAAGGTGTCTAGCACAGGTCATGGCAACTTACCTAGAGAAGCATCGCACACACACTAGCTCATCCACATCCCAGAGGCTAACCAGTGCATCAGCACTGCCTGTAGCAAAATACTTTCCCATCGGATCAAACTTGATGCAGATGCAGTTTGAGGGATGGGCATTTATTGACTGAATAGGTTTAAGTTCTGGATAGCTGCAGAAAAGGAAAAAGAGATGGAACTGGGGGTAGGCTGGAAGAAAACTGTTCCTTGACCTAGCTATAGAAGAGTTAGAAATGCTTTGCCTACCAATGTAAAACAGAATCTACTAGATAGTGCTGAGGTCTACCAACTGCACAACCTCTATAAATGGGATTAGGCACAACTGGATAGCAAAGTTCATGTCTATTCCAGCTACAAAAAAATACTGGAATAAAAGTGACACACATGCCCCCCATGACATTATTCAGAAATAAAAGAGGCACACGACTGCTTTGCAGCACTGATGGATATGGGAAAGAAGGTAGTCGGTCTGCACTCTTCTTCTTGTCAGACATGTGCTTATGCCACTCCTAGAGACTGCATGTGCCTCCACAGGAATGCCTTATGTGTCAGCCAGTAAGCCAGGGTTCACCAAGTTTTCACAGTCATTTATTAGGATACAGCTTAACTTTCTGTGCAAACCGCAACTTTCATATCCTAGCTTTCCTTCAAGGTTAGATGAAAATCTGATAAAGTTCTTTTTTAAAGCCCTTGTGTGATAGAACAGTTCTCTGCTCAGTTATCTATGAATGGAATGTGCAAGCTCACTTTGACTAGCATACTATCTGGCAAATATTTTTGTGAATGACAAATTCAGAAAAAGAGTATTTGCAATAAATTTGAAATACAGAAAATTAAAGACATAACAAAAGTCCCTCCCAACACAGAACAGACACAAAGGCAATAGTAGGAGCCAGAACAAGGCAAGAAGATGTTGGACCTTAATGCCTTGTTGAGAAATGCCAGTGATATACACAGAAGGCGCTTGCCTCTCCCAACACCTGGACTGAAGAGAAGGGAGCCAACTTGCTTGCTACCCTTCCTAGTATAGGTCATGCTGAAGGTACCTGAGGATGTTGATGCAGCCATTGCCATTGGTGAGGAAAAACATGTTGTTGTCATTGTTCCAAGAGATCTCATTCACCTCAAATTTGAACTGCTCCTCAGCTTTAGACCGATGCGTCTTTGGATCAATGAAGGTAACCACATCATCTTTGTTCCCTACTGCAATAGTCTGCCCATCAGGGCTCCAGCAGATATTAATGTTCTCCCCTGTATGGGCATTCAAAACATGGACCAAGAATAATTCAGGCAACACATGAACTTCTAAAGTTGAAAGACACAACTAAATTATTTTGTCATCAAAAACATGTAAATTAAATTTTAAAAAAGGTAAAGGTAGTCCTCTGTGTAAGTACTGAGTCGTTACCAATCCATGGGGTGACGTCACATCACGACGTTATCTTGGCAGACTTTTTACAGGGTGGTCTGCCATTGCCTTCCAGTCATCTACACTTAACCCACAGCAAGCTGGGTACTCATTTTACTGACCTCGAAAGGATGGACAGCTGAGTCAACCTGGAGCCTTTACAATTTCATTACGTAAGGATATACAACCCCTTTGTATCTGAAAGAGATGCCTTGTGTGTCTGATTTTAAAAGACGAAGTGCATATGGTCTTGTATTACATGCTTTTAAGCACAATAAATGTTTTTCTATAAAAAATTTTATATGGACCATATTCAGTTTTTTTTTATCACTGCCAGTGTATGCTGTTGTTCTTGTGTCCGTTCCTGGCTTTCAAAATACAACTAAACTAAAAGGACATTTTGGGAGGAAAAGCAGCAAGGTACAGCCCGATCTCATAAAATCTGTAAAGCTTTAGGCAGGATCAATATTTGTAAGGGAGACCACCAAGGAAGATTCTGCAAAGGAAAACAATGGCAAATCACCTCTGCTTCTCACTTGGCTTGAAAGCCACTTGCCATAAATCAGCTGCGACTTGACAGTACTTTACACGCACACAAGTACATTTCATGGTTTGCCCAGAACTATGAAATACCAAGCAGACACTGACAGAGAACCAAGCAACCAAAGTTGCCAGAGGGGAGCAGATAACTTCTCAGATTTTTTGTTGTGTTGCCCCCCCACCCAGAGAATCAAAACAGTTCTCATCCAATACACACTGCACCACCCACCTTTGGTGTTCACAGGAGCAATACACTTAGTAGTGCGGACATCCCATATCCGAATGGTTTTGTCTCCAGATGCAGTGACAAATAAATCTGGATTACTAGGGTGCCAGCACAACTGATCCACACTGTCTCCATGGCCACGGTAGTTATTCTCCTTTACCTACGGGGAAAAAGTAGTTTTAATAGTAATCTCTCTTTTTTAAAAAAAGGTTTAAATCAAATGAGCACGACTTGAACATTGTACATCTCATAAGCAGCCCTGTAACTAGCCAATCTTCACCTAACCACCACCACGCAAAACCAACAGCAGTTTCGGGTTTAAACATCATTAGGGATAAAGCTTTGGGAGGGGGTTGGAAAGTGGAGACCATGATCACTGAACAATGCAAGGCTTCACCTATTACGGGATAAGCCACACTGAACCTGCGGGGCGGGGCTTACTTCCAACCAGAGATGCCTAGGATTGCGCCCTACATGAGTAGCGCTTGCCCGGTTTCCACTCCGCACTGTGAGCGTCATAGCTACTGACCAGGCGGTCCTTGTCGAGCACGAAGACACTGGCGGTTTTGTCAAAGGAGCCCGAAGCCAGGCGGCGGCCACAGCAGCTCCAAGCCACCGAGTGCACCTTGGCCCCGTGCGCGGGGAATTCGCGACTCCGTGTGTTGGCCCGGAATAACTCCTGCATGGCCAGCACGTACGGAGAAAGCGCCATAGCAACTGAACCAGAATGAGCTGGACGCTACACAATCACCGGTTTTCCCTTCCGGCGACAAAGGTCACATTTCCGTAACGTCATCAGGCACACCCAATAAAGAAACCCTACCGGTTCTATTCAGAGTAGCTGTCACTTCAGATTCCCAGTAGACTCCTTCATATGCGAGGCAAGAATGGTGGCAATCCCAGAAAGCGATGTAAAAAATAAAGCCGGCGCGATTAGGCGGTCCCTTTCATTGCGGTTCTTCCATGTCATTTCCCAAAAAAGTTATCGGGTTTACAGGACGATCCTGCTTGGTCGTTGGGTGTCCGAATAGAACCCTTGACCGGTGTTGAGAGAGTGGGAAGAAAGAAAACGGAAGCAAGACTGAACGTCAAAATGTAGGGTGAGGTTTGCTTTTTTGTTTCTAAATAGGAATTACGGAGGCATAAGGAGTTCTCGGGGTTTTTAGTCCAAGTAGTGCCCCTGGCAAAACTTAAAGCATCATCTCACTTCCCTTCGAGTTAGATAGCTTCCCTACACCCGACTTTGTAATTGGGCGGATAGAAAGAAAAACAAAACGAGAAGTCTGTGCTTGGCCAGGAAATGAACAAAAAAGCGTTAAAGAAACCAGCAGCCCAGTCCGACTCAGCTCCTTTCAATGAATTTGTGTAGATCTGACTTTACTTTCCCCCCAGGAACCACAGTACAGGCTTGATACTGTAGTATATGTGTATCTATGTAATGGAATAGTCTGCTCATTCCCTAATATCTGTGTGGTTTAGTTTGGTTCTATTAAATGAAGCTCTTGTTTCAGTTTCCAATTTTGTTACAATAGCTGAAGATGTTGGTGGTTGGAGTTGTTCTCCTTGCAAATAAATGGTTGATGTTTTGAGCCAGTTTGTCTCTGCTGCATGGACCCGAGAACAAGTGCCTGAGGTACTACTCAACTTGGGAACCCACAAAGGGGGACATTACAGATACCTATATCTTGCCCAAACAGAAATTTGTTAAAAAGATAAGTGTGTATAGGTACAGGGTGAGACTTCAGCTGGAGAAACCTACACGTTTAAAAGTTTGCATGACAGTTGGAAATTCAACAGGTGCAGGCTTTTCATCATTGTCTCCATTGTCTCTGCCCTTTATACCCTGCCCCCCTCCAGTATTTTATGATTCTATATAGACTGCTCCCCATCTTTTTAGTTAGATGACATGCTCCCAAAACACTTCAGCAAAAGTGAGCCTCATAATAGTGCCCTGCCTAAGGCCAACAATCCAGCAGGGATTTGTATCTGGATTTCCTGCATCCAAACTGCTACATACTGGGTTTGATGGTAAGGATGAGGATGCCAATCATAGCGATCAGCTCATTTTATTGTGATTTATCAAAACTAACTTGATAAATCAGGCCTCAGCCTGGTTTTATACCACCTACTCCCTGAACTATTGGAAGGTTTAAACTGTCCCCAGGCACCTTATTGGCTGTCTGTAGCAGCCAATCCAATTGGCCATTTGGCCATTCAGGTTTGATCTTGATCACATCCCTTATGAATATACAGTGGAGGTGAAAGGAAAAATTCACCCAACTGAATGCAGATTTTCAGAGAACAGCAAGGAGAGATAAGGAGGCCTTCCTGAAGGAACAATGCAAAGCAATAGAGGAAAATAATAGAATGGGAAGGACAAGAGATCTTTTCAAGAAAATTGGAGAAATCAAGGGTTTCATGCAAAGATGGCCATGATAATGGACAAAAATGGTAGGGACCTAACAGAAGCAGATGAGATCAGAAAGAGGTGGCAAGAATACACAGAAGAATTATACAAGAAGGATCTCAATATCCTTGACAACCATGACAGTGAAATCGCTGACCATGAGCCAGACATCCTGGAGTGTGAATTCAAATGGGCCTTAGAAAGCATTACTAACAAAGCGAGAGGAGATGATGGTATCCCAGTTGAGCTATTCAAAGTCCTAAAATATGATGCTGTTAAAGTGATGCACACATTATGTCAACAAATTTGGAAAATGCAACAGTGGCCACAGGATTGGAAAAGGTCAGTTTATATTCCAATCCCAAAGAAGGGGAATGCCAAGGAATGTTCAAACTATTGCAGTGTTGCACTCATTTCACACACCAGCAAGGTCATGTTAAAGATCCTGCAAGATGGGTTCAGCAGTATGTGGATTGGGAACTACGAGAAGTACAAGCTGGGTTTCAGAGAGGTAGAGGAATTAGAAATCAAATTGCCAACATTTGCTGAATTATGGAGAAAGCACGGGAGTACCAAAAAAAATTCTCTTTCTGCTTCACTGACTACGCTAAAGCATTTGATTGTGTGGATCACAACAAACTGGCAAGTCCTTAAAGTGATGGGAGTACGAGACTACCTCACATGTCTCCAGAGAAACCCGTATAAGGGTCAAGATGCAACTGTTAGGAAAAGACATGAAACAACTGATTGGTTTAGAATAGGAAAAGGAGTTCGACAAGGATGTATATTGTCACCCTACTTATTTAGAAACTGCATTGGCTGCCGATAGTGTACTGGATTCACTACAAGGGGCTGGTTATTAGCTTTAAAGCCCTATATGGCCAAGGACCTGTCTACCTTAGGGACCGTCTCTTCCCATATGTTCCCCAACGGGTACTTAGATCAGGGACACGGAACCTGTTATCGATCCTTGGGCTGAGGGAGGCAAGACTGAAGATCACTCGGGAGAGAACCTTCTCTATAGCGGCCCCCTATTGGTGGAACCAACTGCCAGAAGAAGCAAGAGCCTTGCGGGATCTTGTTCAGTTCCACAAGGCTTGCAAGACAGCTTTATTTCAACTTGCTTTTAATGCATAGCCACATATGAGGGTACTCAAGAAGACTGAAATTACTGGAATGTATTATCATTATTAGCACCAAACTGTTTTTAAAAATGTGTTAATTGTTTTATTGTAAGATTTTAATTAGTTAATGTTTAACCTGTAAATATTTTTACTGTTGTGAGCCGCCCTGAACCTGCTTCGGCGGGGAGGACGGGATATAAATCCAATGAAATAAATAAATAAAATATCTTGCCCTCCACTCCAAATCTCAGAGTGACTCACAATCTTCTTTATCTTCCTCCCCCACAACAGACACCCTGTGAGGTGGGTGGGTCTGAGAGCAGCTGACCTTTCAGCTGCTGAGAGCTATGGTTGACCCAAGGCCATTTCAGCAGGTGCAAGTGGAGGAGTGGGAAATCAAACCCAGTTCTCCCAGATAAGGGTCTGTACACTTAACCACCACAAAGTGCACAATTGTATCATCCCAAAACCATTGTTTCCCCCCCCCCCCGGCCGGTCCACGAAAAAATTGTCTTCCACAAAACCGGTCACTGGTGCCAAAAAGGTTGGGGACCACTGGCATAGGGTTTGACTTGTTTGTCCTATGTAGAGAACTGAAGGGCATTGTTGGCATTTAATTCCATATATAGTGTTAGAAGACAAGCATGGTGTAGTTAATGTTAGTTACAGTGATTGTGTTGTCTGGGTGTATGTGGCAGCAAAGTTGGCATCTGTGTTTATTGTCTTCAAATTAGATGTATTAGTGTGGGTGAATTGTTTGAGACTGGGGGGCTGTCTTCATGAAAGAAAAGGTTTGCCCCCCCCCCCAAGTACTTGTGGAAGAGCACTATCATCCAATATAGGTGTCTAGTCACTGAAGATACATTGAACTATAAAAGAATTTCAGAAACAGACTGGAATGGTAGATTGCTGAATTACAAAATATTACAGCATTCAAAACAATGGAAGCCCCAGGGCTTACAGAGATATTGGGTTCTTATTAGGGGCGTGCAAAAAAAAAATAATTTGGAATTAATCAGATTCAGAAATATAGGGGGCCAAAATATTCGGAATACCGTATATTTCTGAATACCGGTACTCAGAATAGCCGCATATACGGTAGAGGCGTGGCTATTTCCGAATATATGGCCCCATTATACCCTAGGACCATTGAAATCAATGGCAAAATAGGGTATATTGGAAGCCGCCTGGAGGGGAGGGAGTTTGAGGGAGAGCCCCCAAATTTGCAGGGGACCTGCAGGGGACTCTCTCCTACAAACCCCCCAAGTCCCAAAAAAGATTGGACCAGGTGGTCCCATTCCAACATTATACCCTAAGGGCCATTGAAATCAATGGAAACATACGGCATAATTAGAGGCTACTGGGGGACAGGGGATTTGAGGGAGAGCCCCAAAAACTGCAGGGAACCCGCAGGGGACTCTCTCCTACAAAACCCCCAAGTCCCAAAAAGATTGGGCCAGGGGGTCCCTGTCTTTGGGCTCCCCAAAAGGCCCATTGCCACCAATGCTGGGGAAAGCCCAATTAGCCACTTCCTCCACTATAATTGCTGTGGAGAAAGTGGCTCTGGCCAGAGGGGGGTTTGAGGGAGAGGACCCAAAACTGCAGGGCAGCTTCAGGGGACTTCCCCGCATGCAACCCCCCTGGCTCAAAAAGACTGCATCCAACTGTGGGCACCCCAAAAGGCACATTGTTCCCAATGGTGAGAAAAAACCAATTAGGGCCACATCCCTCACTGTAATTATCATGGGGAAAGTGGCTCTGGGGAGCAGGTGGTTTTGAGGAGAGCCCCCCAAACTGCTGTGCAGCTTCAGGGCAGTGTCCCACACAAAACCCACAAGGCCAAAAAAAAATTGGACCAGGGGGTCCAATTCCTGGGGCACCCAAAGCCAAACCTAATTTCACACCAGAGAATCTCTATAGGACCCAAATGCACTACATCCATCTATCTACTCTATGAACCCTGCTGGCCTGGAACCAATATAAACCCAGTTGCCAACGTCACTGCCACACAAAACACAATCTGCTCAAGGTCTGCTCTGCAGACCTGGCTGCAGCAAATCCAGATGTCAGCTCTCCAGCCCTGCCCCAAACAATGCGGGGAGAGCTGGCCAAGCACAACGGGCATGCTGGTTCTGGGTCTCTCAAATGCCAGCTCTCCAGCCCTGCCCCCAACAACCCCAAATAAGCTACCCAGTACCCACCCACCCAAATCTGGATAAGTAAAGGGACTCTGAGTCTTAAAAAGTCCTTTTACTTTTATCCTAACTAAAATAAAAACAAGAACCCCAAGACTGTCTTACCTTAGATGTCTTCTCTTCTCCAAGCAGGTCAGACAAGGCAGAGAGAGAGAGGCAGCAGCTGAGGCCAAGGGCCAGCACAGCACAATCTGTCTCTCTCACACCAACACAGCAGCAATGAAATGCAGTCCAGCCAGGCAGACTCCTTAAAAAGGTTCTCTTGCCCTACACAGAGCAATTTCAAAAAATACCACTGCTCTGTGATTAGCCAGAAAACAGTGTTTACTTGGATACCCAAGTAAACAAAAGAACAACAATGTTGCTGATGGCTGGAGGATTAGCCCAGCCATCATAAGAACGTAAGAGAAGCCATGTTGGATCAGGCCAATGGCCCATCCAGTCCAACACTCTTATGTCACACAGTGGCCAATATATGCGTGTGTGTGTATATATATACATATACACACATACACACACGGTGCCGTATACTTCTGAATCAGGGGATATTTGGAGGTTTATTTGGTTCAGCCAAATCGAATGCACACCCCTAGTTCTTATCTCACTATACAAGCTAAATCCCTCAGTTATAAGTTACTTATACCCAGAATTAAACTTTGCTGGTCTTAAAGGTACTACTGGACTAAAGTTCTCACATCTGTTGTTAACTCTTATTATCTGTATGCTATTTGCTGTTATTCACAGACCTTACCAACTATATTATTCCAATCTTAGCTGTACTTATGTATCTTGACTCTAATTAGCCTGGCAACTAACCTCCCCACCTGTATGTAACAATTGGGGAAATCTCTTCTAATGTATCTGGTGAAGTATGCACGCCCATACCCAGAATTAAACTTTGTTGGACACTCCTCTACTTGCAGCTGCTGGAATGGCCTTGGGTCAGCCATAGCTCTCACAGGAGTTGTCCTTGAAAGGCCAGCTGCTGTAAGAGCTCTCCTAGCCCCACCCACCTCACAGGGTGTCTGTTGGGGGAGTAGGTAAAGGAGATTGCAACCATTCTGAGATTCAGAGTATAGGGTGGGATAGAAATCCAATATCTTCTTCTTAAAGGTGTCACTGGACTCAAATTTTGTTCTGTAGCTTCACACCAACAGGCTACCCACCTGAGTCTTAGTCAGGTCTATTGGGAGGGACTTCCTTCTGGCAATGTTCCTGGGAGTACCCTCTGAGTAGGATTCTGAGTAGATCTGCTTAGGACTGCTCTCTAGAAGTTTCCTATGCTGGCCCCCACTTCAGTTGCATGCCACTGGCCCCTTCTTCCTTCATCCTGAATACACTGCTCCCCCCTCCCATTGTCTTGACTGCCTCACTGCAGCTCCTCTTCTCCCTGCTGCCTCACTTGGGCCACCTCCTCCTTCCCTTCCCCCCGGCTACCTCCACTTCTTTGCTTCTGTCCCAATGGCATCTTGTCTTCCTGCTGCCACTTTCTTGCAGTCTGCTCAGTCCATCCTTGCCTTAGAAGTGCCTGGCTGTGTTGCAGACTGACCTCAGGAGATTGCATTTAGCACTTGTTTTTCTTGCCTGGGTTGCAGTCACTTCTCCAGTTTGTTTATTTTTAAAATTTTTGTTAACTTTTCAGATTGTTCTGCAAAGTTCAGGTGGTCGTATTTAAAAGAGCTGTTTTTATCACTGTTGATATCACTGTTGATATCATATTCTCCAAACAAGCAATTTATAACTTTTCCTATAGCACAAAAATTTCACACACTAAGGTAGTCTTGGAAAATTTTCCTGTTGTACATAAATGTGCACTTTAGGGTGGCTTTACATGTTATGTCTTTTGTGCGGATCTGTTTTGACCTGCTATTGCTGTTTCTATAAATTGCTTTGTCATCTGGGATTTTCGTAGCTTGAAATGTTCACTTATCTGTGCATGTATCCTCCCTGTGTGGGAGGCATCCAGTCCCTGTGGGTATATTATCTTTGGTTTTGTTTTTCATCCTGTTATTTGTTGTGGCCTGTGATTTCTGTCTGGGGAAGTGAGTACAGAAGAGGGAGAAAGTGGGTGAGGGGATGCTGGAAGCTTTGCTGCTGTAAAAGAGAGCAAAGCAGAGATGGCAAAGCAGAAAAGGAAGTAGTCAGACCACCTCCGCTCTTCCCAGCAGCTTCTATGCAAAGCAGACTCAACTCAGCAGGGCGCCTGCAGCAGGGACTGTAGTAGCAACTGACCCCATTCTACTGGCAAAGCCTCAGCTGGAAAGCAGGCAACTTAACTTCATCTGTTGTGATCATAGATCAGCCGTGATTGATATGCAGACAGAGTCATCACCACATCTACATAAAATAAAATTTCAAAGGCACCTAATAAGCTGCTTTCAACAGTACAAACAGTTAATAAAAAGACTTAATCAGTGCCTTGGTTGTTAAACATACCAAAGCGTAAAATGTGATCTTGTTATCCGAGTGGAGGAAGGAATATATAAAGTGCAGCAGGGCAGCCTGTCAAATTTGGTAACACTAGAGTTGTGCATAATTGGGGAGGGAATGTGGATCAATGGTAGAACATCTGCTTTGTATGCAGAAGATCCCGGGTTCAATCCGCAACATCTCCAGTTAAAAGGATCAGGTAGGTGATGTAAAAACAATCCTAGTATTAGCCATCCCTATGATGGACAAGATAGCAAGACCAAAACAATTTTAAATGACTTTAATTCAGGCTGAATAATTCTTTAAGCAAGCTGGCCAGAGCCATGCCATCACAGATCTTAAAGAGTGTTAGACAATGTTGTTTCTAATAGTGCTGCACACAGCTTAGGCAAGCTAAATCTTGGACAAGTGAAATATAACAGGAAGTATGAAACAGGATATGGTAGACTGGGTAAGAAGGCACAGTGTCTGGGACATAACAGAGTATGTCTGAGAACAGAGCTGAATAAGAGCTTTGGAGATGGGAGATAAGGGAGCTGTTTTTGCAAAACTTACAGAAAAATCTTAAGTATAGTAAGGGGAAAAAAAGAAGGTGGTCGCTGTGCAAACACTGAGTCACTGCTGACCCATGGGGTGATTTCACATCACGACATTTTCTTGGCAGACTTTTGATGAGGTGGTTTGCCATTGCCTTCCCCAGTCATCTACACTTCCCCCCAGCAAGCTGGGTACTCATTTTACCGACCTCAGAAGAATGGAAGGCTGAGTCAATCTTGAGCCGACGACTTGAACCCAGCTTCCGCCAGGATCGTACTCAGGTCGTGAGCAGAACTTGGCAAATGGTCTTATATAGGTAAAGAGGAAGTATGAGAACATAAGAGAAGCCATGTTGTATCAGGCCACAATGGAAGTTAAGCAGAGTAGATCTGGCTAGCGATTGAGCCCTCTCCAGTGTCTGGTTAAAAATTGGGAAGCTGTATCTGAGTACTCTCCTGATTATCCTATGTCCCGTTTAATTCATTATTGTACTTCAGATTGCCTTCCTTATTCTTTCAATGATTATTGGCCAGCTGAGGGAATGTACAAATTGCATAGTGTGTGTGTGCATGCAATTTGTATAACTTCTGTAAAACGGAAGAAAATAATTACTTACGTTGATTTGTGGATATATGCTATGATTGTAATAAGATGCTGTTGCAAAAGAATGTGAAATGTATGCTAAACCAAAGTTCAAGGTTTTAGAGTCCACTGATGATGCTGATCCAGTGGATGGAGTTTGGGGGAGATTGTACCCCAGATTAGATAACTTTGGGGGAGGGACTCACTCCAGCTTCCGCAGTCATTAAGCTTGCTGGTCGCCACCTCCTCTCCCTCCCCAGCCAGCTTCACCACTTCCTCCACCGCCATACTCAAGCCCTCAAGTTGATTACTAATTATCACAATTTATTCACATGGCACCTGCCACTACTTCCGCTGGTGTCTGCTAAGCTTTTTAAAAAAACAGGCAGAATCATTGAAAGCCAAAGCTTGTTATTGGTTACCTGCATTTAAACAGAAGGGTTTCCATGTCTGCAATAGCAGCCATAGCCACTGGAGAGCCAGAAGTACTAATAAGCAGCGGGTTTTCCTCAGCCAATGTGTGCAGTTTCATTCTTCCTTCAAGCCTGACCAATTGGTGCCATGTGCTTCTTTTCCAAAGCCCAGTATTGGAACATTGTTCTAGCCTTAGAGTTGAGGGTGCTAAGCTGCAGCATGAAGAGAGATGTGTTCAGGAGCTTCCTTCTCCCAGTTTGCTGTCCTTCCAGTGATTGCATCATGCTTCCAACCAAAGTACAGATAATACTAACCTTGGCAGACCGGTGGCCAGTTTCTATATAAAGTAGCTTGACAAGTTCAGTGTGGCTGCCATGCAATTCTTTTGAAAAGTAAAGAGGAGGGTATTGCTTGGCTCTACCTTCTGTGACAGCCATTTGGGGCTGGTGATTACTACCCCCTCTCAAAATTGCAATTGTGCCCCCAGGCTTGAAAAGGCTGGGGACTCAAGGTATAGCCTGACAATTATGAAGAAGGAACAAGCCCCAAAATTAATGACTGGTAGAAAAGAGGAGGAACAAAATGATGCAGTTCACAGACAAAGAAGATCAAAACAAAAACATATGCACGCACAGCCATATCAGAGAAGGATCTAGAGAGAATTCACACGTGTAGTTCCAATATCTGAATTCTGTCTGTGAGGATATCTTTTGTGGTACAAGGAAGAGGAGGATCTGTGCTGCGGGTCAGCATGTAAGTGGCAGAAAGCACAAACTGGTAGCCTCCTCAGTTTGATGCCAGGCAGCCACTATACCTTGAATTTCTATATTGATGCCGGGACTTCCGGGGGGGTGGACCTTGGAGGCGGCTGCTTCTTCTCTGCTCTCCGTGAGATTTTATTTTGCCTTTTGTTTTTCTCTCTTTTACTCTCCCTCAAGTCTGTTTTGCCAGTGAGGACTTGTTAAATGTTAAATGGTTTTTTGGCTCTTTAGTTTAATAAGAGTCTTTGAAGCATAGGAGCTGCTGCTATCGTCCTATTTACTGCAGCTGTTATCTGTGGTGCGGCTGCGAAGGTCTCATGGCCTTGGTTTACAGCAGGCAAAATCACTTCCTCCCCCACACCCTATGAAGATACTTGTGTGTGGATAATTTTCTTTTCTTTTTGTGTGGATATTGATGCCAGTGGTGGTATAGGCTTCCTTTCCTCAGTGTTGTTTTATAGATATTTATGGCTTTGCTTGTCAGATTTTTTTTATTCTATTGATTGTATTGATTTATAATTTGTATAAGAGAAATGAGAAAGGTAGACTATAAATAATGGAAATAAACTATGACATTTATTGTATTTATACTGCTTTTCCCACTGAGACTCCAGGTGGATTAAACTGTAAATCAGTGTGACTAACCAGTTCAATAAGCTAAGTAATAAGGTTAGGATCATGTAAATTAAAACCAAGTAGAAATTTGCAACAAAACTGAAATAAAGGATAAGTGATATATTAAATCAGTCCATTGAAGTCAATGGGTACATAAAGGTACAATTCTACTTAGGGTAGCATTGTAAAGCATTAGAGCCCTGCTGGATCAGACCAGTGGTCCATCTAGTCCAGCATCCTGCCTCACACAGAAGCCAACCAGTTCCTCTGGAGGGCCAGCAACTGGGGATATAGGCCAAGGCCTTTGCCTGATATAGTCTCCTGGCTCTGGGATTCAGAGGATTAGTGCTTCTGACTGAGGATCCCCTCAGTCACCATGACTAGTAGTCACTGATAGACCTGATGGCTAGAAGTCCTTGATATTAAATGGGTTGGCTTTGAGTCTTCCTAGTGATTTTGAACTTGTGTCTCACCTTCTGGTAGAGGTTCTTTAGAACCTAAAAATTAGAAATTTTTAAAAGAAAGTTTTCAGTACATATTTGGGGATGGAAATAGACAGCTCTGTGGCACTAGCTAACTAACAATGCCATAGATTCAGGTGGGTAGCTACGTTGGTCTGAAGCAGAACAAAGTGAGTCTGGTTTGTACCTTTAAGACCAACAATGTTTTATTCAAGATTTGAGCTCAAGCTTCATTCTGACATCTGTTTGTTAGTTCTTGCATTTGTTTACTAATTTGCTGCCGTTCATTGATCTTACTGACCACCTAGTTACAATCTCAGCTTTATTTATGCATCTTGGCTCTGATGGGCCCTTCCAGACAGCTCTCCCTTCCACCCTTCCAATGTAGGGCTTGAGGAAATTCTGTTTTGTGTATCTGAGGAACTGTGCTTGCACACAAAAGCTCATATCTTGAATAAAACTTTGTTGGTCTTAAAGATGTCACAAGACTCAAACTTTGTTCTAGCAATGGCATAAGCTGTGCAGTATGTAGAATGAAATGGATTTCTCATCTTGAGCTCATTGGTTATGATGTCCAGCTGTGTGCAGAGGAATAAAATTATATACATCTGTATCTGTTCAAGCTTCGTGAGATTCATTGATTTCCACTCCTTTTGGCTAAAACCAGTACCTTCTATAATGAAATTCAAGGAGGAAAACTGGGTTAGTCTGCCATAGTCAAAATAAAGTATCTTGTTAGTCTTGAAAGAGCCACAGGAATTGCAGGCATCCTATTTGTTCTGAAATCATCCAATGCAGCAGTGTCTAGCTGTGTTAGTTGACCCCATCCTTCAGAGCCTAAACTGCCAACCATCCTTGTTATCTGTGCCATCAAGAGCACATTCTCCCACACCTCCTCTAACATGATATACCCATTATCAGTGTTAGCAGTGACTTTCTGTCATTTATGTTGGTCAAAGTGGACTACCTCTAGTTACTAGAATACATTAGACATGAAAAATGAATGTAATATTTTACAATGCAATCCTATGCAAAGCCAGTTTGGTGTACTGGTTAAGTGCCTGGACTCTTATCTGGGAGAACCAAGTTTGATTCCCCACTTCTCCACTTGCACCTGCTGGAGTGGCCTTGGGTTAGCCATAGCTCTGGCAGAGGTTGTCCTTGAAAGGGCAGCTGCTGTGAGAACCTTTTCAACTCCACCCACCTCACAGGGTGTCTGTTATGGGGGGAGAAGATATAGGAGATTGTAAGCCTCTGAGTCTCTGATTCAGAGAGAAGGGTGGGGTATAAATCTGCAATTCTAAAAAAAAATCTAAAAAGTTACTGTAGTTTGAGCCTACTGACTTTAGTGAATTTAGACTTGAGTAACTACATAGGGTTGAATTGTCCATTTTTCTGTACATTCAGAGTTACACCCTTCCAAGTTAATTGAAGTCAGTGGTCCTAGAAGGTGTAACTCTGCTGAAGATGATAGTTAAAATTGGCAATGCAGTACTTCAGCAGAAAAGTTTCAAAGGTAAGCTCCAGAAAGAAGCCATTGAATTAGAATTCATGTGCAGACCTGGTACTCTACATGGTGTGGAGATAGTTCTCTACACAAAGTCACTGTTTCTCCATACAGGCTAGCTTTTGCCCTACTTTGCACCTTCATCTACAACCGACGGGATTGGTCCACCCACACAGGCTCCGAGGATCGTTTACGCTTTTGATTGGATCTAGTTTTCACCTGTGCGCTCTACCATGTAGCCAGCACACCTTAGGGCGGGAAACTGTGCTGGTCTGTTTGTAATAACTCTTCCTCCTTTCCTGCACTAAGAACACATTTCTTTGCCCGCTGGGTGTAACGCTCCTCCGAGGCAACGGCCCTCAGGCTCAGGAAAGCCTCTGGCGGGATACATTCAGAGGATCTGCGACAGAACAGTGAGATTTGCGTGCGGAGACCTCTAAGATGCAACTGGACTCAAATGAAAAGGCAATGAAAGCGTTCGTAATACGCCTCCCGGTGGTTTGGGCTACAGCAGAGGAAGAGGGCTGTCCCTCCGGAATGTGTATTTAGACGATTCCACACGGCGTGTTCAAATGGGGTGGGGGTGGGTTGACTCGAGATTCCGTTCTCAGTGAAAGCACCGCCCTTCCGCAAGCTGCGATCTTCGGGACAGCGATGAGCTTCTGCTAGGAACCGAAGCCGAGGATTCGGCGGCCGGGGTTCCGCCCCAGGCCTTCCCCTCCGGAAAGCCGCGCGATGGCCGAAGGCATCCTCCTCCTGACGGAATCCAGCTCCGAGGGAGAAGCCGAGGGAGGGTATTGCAGGGCTCGCCGCCGGCGCCAGCTCAAAAGAAAGCGGAGGCGGCGCTGCCTGCAGGCAGCCTCGGTGAGTTCCGATCGGGCCTTGCCTGGAATAAAGATGGAGGCGCTTCCGCGCTCTGCGTCGCCCTGCTATAGCGGCGGGGGTCGTTGCATTCCGCTGCTTGCTTGCCGAGGCGGGTGTCGCGTGATGTTGTCGGTGGCTTCAGCTGCAGCTCCGGCAGGGAGGATTCCCCTGCTTCTCCTCCAACGGCGCCCGCCTAACATTCGCGCTGAGCGGCCGCCAAGCGATGCCGGGAAGGCTCGAACGAATTAAGTCTGAGGGAATGCTAGCACTCTGCGCCCTCGCTGGCAAACTTGCCAGAGCTTGCTGGGCTCCAGGGAGTTTGGGGAGTACTCTAGTCACAGTGCTTAGGCTCAAGGTTCCCACGAGCCGCTGAAGAGTCTCATTTGTCATCTCTAAGGGAATAGAATCGGGATTTCTAGAGGGTAGGAGAAACTGTTTCGACAGGAAATCTACCAGGTT
Organism: Heteronotia binoei; assembly: GCF_032191835.1. Classification (NCBI taxonomy): domain Eukaryota; kingdom Metazoa; phylum Chordata; class Lepidosauria; order Squamata; family Gekkonidae; genus Heteronotia; species Heteronotia binoei. The sequence goes on along the minus strand of NC_083227.1, from coordinate 115,237,037 downwards.
GGAATGAAGGGGACAGAAGACAATAGATGTGCCCCTATCCAATGATAAGGAGCAGAACTTTAACACACCATGGAGCAAGGGTTTTGTTGTTGTTTTGCCATCTTCTGAGCATGGAGCAGGGGTCACTTGGTGAGGGGAGAGAAACTTGTAAATTTCCTGCATTGTGCAGAGAGTTGGACTCCATGATCCTGGAGGTCCCTTCCAACTCTATGATTCTATTATTCTATTATTGGGATGGGATCTCTTAATACTATGCCAGTTTCCTTGTTTGAACACTGCTGTACATTTCTGACGTTTGAGCTGGTCATTCTAACAATTGCATATTTGTCAGAGGACAGGATGGCATATGTGATTTCTCCCTCCTTCCACTTGTTGTTCACTGCAGTCCTCTGAGGTGGGTTTGGCAGACACAGAATGACAGGTCCAGTGCCACTCAGTGAGCTTTGTGGCAGGGTGGGGATTAAACCTTGGTCTGATTTGTAGTCTGGCTCACCCATGATTGCCCCACACTAGCTCTTCCTTTGTTGATGACAGCTGTTTTTCTGTGCAGCCATTGCTCAGAGGTGGACTGCTTCAGTGTAGTGCCAGTGCAGACAAGGGGAAATGAAATCAAAACTGAAATCAGTGGCCACAGTTGAAGAAGACATTGATTTATATTCTGCCCCCCACTCAAGAGTCTCAGAGCGGCTCACATTCTCCTTTATCTTCCTCCCCCACAACAGACACCCTGTGAGGTGGGTGGAGCTGAGAGGACTCTCACAGCAGCTGCCCTTTCAAGGACAACCTCTGCCAGAGCTATGGCTGACCAAGGCCATTCCAAGCAGGTGCAAGTGGAGAAGTGGGGAATCAAACCCAGTTCTCCCAGATAAGAGTCCGCACACTTAACCACTACAACAAACTGGCTCTCTCTTGACAACTGTGGAAGCTGAGTAATAAAGATAATGAATTAGTGTTCAAATATGAGGTGTGCCAAAAGTGCTTCAGTTCAAAAGCTAAAAATAAGGCTACTGCACTTTCTTGCTGGAACGGTGTTTAAAACAGAATAGATAAGACGCTGTGAAATGATGCTGGAGATGGAGAGGAATATCTCAAGAAGAAATGGCAGCCCCAGGGCTGTATAGATTCTATATGAATGACGAAATTTGTAGAATCACAACAGAATGACATTCCCCAGAGTGACATGCTATGTGATAACTGCCGCCCTGTGCAGTATGCCATCATAGTACCAGTCTTTATAACAAAATGAATTCACTAGACTGGATCCTAGGTGGAACAAAACTACTGAGCCAAGAAGAAAATGCTTGTAATTCTGCAGTGGAGGTCTTTATTTTGCCAACAATTACTGGGAATGGCTATGGTACTAATATTTTGCTCTAAAGCACTCCCAGCCATTTTATGTGGACAGCAGAGAACGTATTCCAAAAGTAATCATTTGCTTGACATCTCTTGGTTCTTGCATTTCCTCCAGAAGCTGCTATCTCATTATGGAAGTCTTCTTATTTCAATCTGGGAGTGGCTTTATCTTGCTGAATCCAAACTCTCCCCTTTTGTCATTCTGTTATTTCACCATGGATTCCCCCCCCCCCTCCCCGCTTTGCAGTTCTCCTCAGTAACACACATCTACAAATATCCACTCTGCGCCCTGTGGCGCAGAGTGGTAACGCTGCAGTACTGCAGTCTGAACTCTCTGCTCATGACCTGAATTCGATTCCGGCAGAAGCTGGTTTCAGGTAGCTGGCTCAGATTGGACTCAGCCTTCCATCCTTCCGAAGTCGGTAAAATGAGTACCCAGCTTGCTGGGGGAAAAGTGTAGATGACTGTGGAAGCCAATGGCAAACTGCCCCGTAAAAGACTGCCGTGAAAACGTGAAAGCAACGTCACCCCAGAGTTGGAAATGACTAGTGCTTGCACAGGGGACTACCTTTACCTTTACAAATATCCAATTGTTGTTCAGTTTAAATTTCATGATTTTATTTGTTCTTTGAGTGGGGTGTTCTACTTTTTTCTTCTAGTAACGTGATCCTCTGTGTATCAGAGCATTGAGAATATATTAAATGAAATTTGCAAATAATCCTCTTGTCTATGCCTGGGCTGGTTGAGTCTGTGGGGTTTTAACTACTTTCCTTTCTGATAATCCCAGGTGTGTATTGCCTTAAGGCAAGCCTGGTCTTGCCTTTTCTTATACTGTATACAAGACAACTGATCAGAGCTTCTCTGATCTATTGTTCTCCTCACATTGTGCTTTAGCACCACTTTCACAGTATAATATAACTAAATAAGTCTAAAGTCAGTGCTAGGAGTCTTTTGCTGGAGGCTCAAGTTGCTGCTGGGAGCCAGAGAGTGTTCATTTCTGTGCTGTACCTCTCTGCCCAGGAGCTAGACAGAGCCCTAGATTTCTACTCTAAAACCTTCTGCTACTTTACTAGAAATTCTTCTGTCTAAGCAATCAATTAACATTTGCCTAGCCAAAGGTCACGTGTATCAAGATAGGAAAATATTTTTCTTTTTCTGATTGCAGTATTGCCTTGTTTTTATGTATATTTATAAATGTAAACTTTAGGTTAAGCAAATATGCATGCTTTGATCTGGAGAGGATTCTGCTAAGCTTATCTTCCCCATGTTAACGCCTTTGTCCTTTTGGTCAAGTTCCTTAGCGAACATTAACCTGGTGGTTATCAAACTGTGCAGCAGAACCCAAAAGTAGGTTGTGTAACTACTGATTTTTGAAGTGGGTAGATTTTGTTCCAAGGGTTAATTTGAAATCACAAAATGCTCTTCTAATGCCATTTACCTCGGATGTTGGGGAGAAGGAGTCTCTAAAAGACCCCAGAGATGTTGCAATTTGTCTTGGGCATCTGAACTGAGCAAATCTAATACTGCGCCTATTATTACTTATGTAGAAACTCGGGTGATGTAACAGTTAGAATGCTGGACTAGAGTCAGGGAAATGTAGGCTGCATCCCATTTTGCTTTCATTATTGCTTCAAATGCCGAAGACATTCGCAGTAACAACAGAGCATCCACACAGGGATATTTTCCTTGCTTTCCTTGGTATCAAATGCCCACCACTCTGCTTCTGCACCACTTGAGAGCTTTTAGCTGGCTTTAAAAAAATTGATAGTATCTGTATCACTATAGTGTTATGATACTATAACAACTTCTGACATTTTTCAATAGCCATCAAAAAGCCCACTGATGGCACATTGCAGAAAGGGAGGAATGGCAGGCACAAAGGGGTACCAAGGGAAAGTAGTGCTGATATAGGTGGGAAGATTTTTTAAATCCTCGCTTTCCTGCCCATGTAGTAGGTAAATCCACTTTGACTCAGTCTTGTTGGTAAAATTATATGTACATAAGTGGGGTTGAGAGAGATCACAGTGGAGCAGGGGAAAACCCGGAGGGTGGATGATTGCGCATGATGCTTTGGTGACTCTCTCTAACAACACTCCACATTGGAATGCAGACACAGCAAAACATTAGTGTGGAAGCAGACCAAGAGAGATCTAGAGCAACAGGGTAGGAAGATTTGGGACAAACCTGATAAAGACACAGGCAAAAACTCATTTGAAAGCAAACTCCATGGCAGCAAAGAAGCATCAGTTCTCCATCACAAGGTATCTCACAGAGGGCCAATAAATTAAATTATTCAAATGCAGTCCTAAATAAAACTGTTATCTTCCAATCTTCAGAGGGACTCACCTGTCTTCTTCAGTGGCTGTGTTCCACTAGCAGGTGAAGACTTTTTTTCTTTTGATTCCAGTTCCCTCGGTGATCCCTCTTTCCTGGCCAGTGTTTTAGTTGTTGTTTTTTGAGTGTGTGTGGGTGTTAGCTTTGGTTTTGTTTTAATGATGTGTGTTTGTTGGTTGTAATGGTTTCTAAGATGTGATTTTATTATGTTTTTAATTTGTTTGTCCCTTAATGGCCTTTATAAGGGCAGAAAGGTGAGATGAAAAATTTGCAATAAATAAATAAACTGCTCCCTTTCTGTTCTGAAAGTTCCTGAATGACTTTAGGCCATTTACTCTGTCTCAGTGTAATCTATCTCACAGAAGAAGAGAAGATTGGATTTATAACCCCATCCCACCTTTCACTACCTAAAGGGGTCTCAGAACAGCTTACAATCTCCTTTCCCTTCCCCTCCCCACTACAGACACCCTGTGAGGTGGGTGGAGCTGAGAGAGCTCTCCCAGAACTGCTGAGAGAACTTGTGGCTGACCCAAAGTCACATCAGCAGGTGCATGTGAAGGAGTGGGGAATCAAACCTGGTTCTCCCAGATAAGAGTCTGTGCACTTAACCACTATACCAGACTGGCTCTCAACAGGGTTTTTGTTATGGTCAAGTAAGGAGAAGGAATGTGTATTGGCATCCTGTGGTCCTGGGGAAACTGTAAAAAATAGACAGGTTATGATCTGTATTTGTAAAGCGCTGACAAGCCACAGCCAATTTATGGTGACCCCAGCATGGCAAGTGAGAAGCAGAGAAGCGTTCTACACAGCTGCCTTCTTTGGTGGTCTCCCTTCCAAATATGGACCCTATTTAGCTTTTGAGGTCTGATGAGATCAGACTGTCCCATACCATCCTCCCTAGCATTCATTAGATAGTCAGCTTTTTTTCCAAATGATTACTGACTTCCAGAGCCCTGTTTCTACACTGTGCTGCATAGGTATTCATCCATCTGGGATTAAGTCAGAATCTTGATCTTATTTAGATTTAAAAGTGATACAACAGAGCTCTAGATTACTTTTTATGCCCTTCTCTGTCACATCTCCCTGTAACCTGCAGGGGGTAAGACATGGCTGAGACACTCAAACACTTCTGCAACTGAATTTTCCTATGTGACTCTGTCTTCTTCTCCACCCCCTCCTATGTGTAAGGTGACCATCAGCTGCTCTTTTCCTTCCCCTGCACTACTTATCATTAGTTTCTCTGCTGAATCTGTGCCAACTCAGTCTTTGAAATCTTTGTAATTCTGCAAGTGTCACCTTTCCTGTTCAAGCTTGGACGAAGGTGTTGGCCATTTTGAAGCATGTTCCAAGTGCTTAGCCCTGATAACCACGGGAGCATGGAGAGGGGCAGTTCATCATGTTTTGTGGGGGATATTGCCAAGCACAGCATTCCATCTTGGCACATATCAGTTTTGTCACATGTGATGTAACCAGAGGTTTTTTGAGCAGGAACACACAGGAATGCAGGCTTGGCATCAGGGGTGTGGCCTAATGTACAAATGAGTTCCTGCTGGGCTTTTCTACAAAAAAGCCATCTGTGATACAATAGTGATGTGAGGGGATGTGGCCTCATATGCAAATGAGTTTTTCTTTTTTAAAAAAAGCTTTGGATGTAACTCATGTCCTTTGCCACATTCATTGTACTTTGCCCTTGCACATACCTTGAATTAGGCCACTGGACTGTTTTTATTTTTAAACATTAACTGTAAAAAAATTATCCCTAACCTTTGAAAGGAACATTATTACAATTATAATATCCAACAGCAATTTATCACAAGTTCACAACTATTGACAACAATACACATTCAACAACACATGTAAATATGAACAGTAGAAAATCTGTTTTCAAACACCCACCAACTCCTGAAGTATCATTCAAGGATTTAACCAACTAGTATATGCAGATTGTCCAATTTGTATGTCAAACCTTAAGAGGCCTCAGCTCTTCCAATGTCCAGAATGTGTTGCATAGAATATGTCCACAAAATCCAATAATTACCATTCGGAACTAGGTGTACCTTTATTTGTATTCCGTCTGAGGCAGAGTGCACCAAAACACTTCCCTCTGAAGCAGACTGCTGATGTCCTCCGTTAATTGTAAGTTAATGCAGAGTGTGCCAAAAATGATGACAAGCAGCCTAGGTGAATGCCTCATTGCATAGTAATCCCTTCAGCAGAGTGTATAGCCTCTAATGGCACATCCCCGGATAAACTGGAACCAGTCCTTGTATTATGAAGCCCATTCAGATTTTATAAGGAACAACTCTTTTTATGGACAATCTGTATATACCAAATTGCTGTTGGATATTATAATTGTAGTGTATTGTGGAAGTGTATTAAGAATATACAAGTTATAAGTTTAGTAAATTTGAGCAAGTTTTACTTAATACACTGTACTGGAAAAATAAAGAAATTAAGTACTTTAGAATTTGGAAACAAACTATCATTACAGGTTCAGTAGCTGCTGGAGGCACAGCTCCCCCTGCTGACGGGCTCCTGGGTGAGCAGCATCTGAGAGCAGGTGGGCGGAGAGGGCCCCCCTCTCCTTTCCCTCCTGCTGTTGGGCTTCTGGGCAGGCGGTACCTGAGGGCAGGTGGGCGGGGCCTCCCTCTCCTTTTCCTCCTGCTGCCGGGCTTCTTTCCCTCACACACAAGGGTGGTGGCAGCGAGGAGGGAGGCCTGGGCAATGCAGGAACATCACCTCCTCAGAGGGCCTGGCCGCCTCCTTCCCTCCTCCCCTCCGCTCCCCCCCCCCACCAAACCCAGGCGGTGTTTGGCCCCAGCCTTCTTCAGGAGTTGGAAAGTAAAGGTCAATCTCTCCCCTCCTACTTTCCGCCTTATTTATAGAGGAGGAATATGAATATAAAGGCGCTTCTTTCTCCCCTCTCCCGTTTTATAAGGTTTTTGGAGTTCGAGCTTTTACAGTTTCCCAATCTGGCTGCATGTGGATTTTTGCATAAATATATTTAACTGTCTGCTTCAAGGTGCTTACTCCTAAGTAAACCACAGTAAATGACCTCATCCTTTTTTTCCAATGCTTTTTTTGGTCTTTCTGTTATAAATGTGCAAAAACAGTGTAACATATGAGCAAAAACAATGTGATTCTTTGTGGGTTTTTAAAAATTTCTTTCCTTCAGTTACACTTCAGTGAAGTGTGTGAATCTCTCTTCTCCACCCCCCCTCCGCTGCCCCCCCACTTCTAGGTCATTAGATTGACCAGTACGCTGCAGAGAAGGCTCGGGAGATTTATTGTGCCTTTTGACCCCTGGTAAGCCAACCATGGACAAATCCAAGAAAAGAAAAAAAAATCAGAAGAAAACAGAACAATTAGTGGAGCATGGGCAGATTCATTCACTTTCACTACTGATGAGACTGGTTTACCATTATGTTTAATATGTTGTGAGAAATTGGCAAACAACAAAAAGTCGAATGTTGCAAGACATTTCCAAACTAAACACAAAGCCTTTGCTGAAAAATATCTGGATAGAGAAGAAAATCTGTTTCGGAACTGATGCGGAAGGTTGATTTGGGTAAAAATCATTTCAAGCAATGGATTAAGTCTGCCAATTCAACTACATATGCTAGTTTTGTGGCTGCTCAGGAAATACAGGCACAGGAAGCTGTTCACAGATGGAGATTATATAGAGAATCACTCATGAGGATTCCAGAACGTCTATTCCCGGACTTTAAAAACAAGAGTGAAATTTTGTGCAGAAAATCAGACATGCCTCTCTCTGCGAGGACTGTCAAAAAAAGAACCATAAAAACGGCAGAAAACATCACCAGACAGCAAATTAAAGACATCAGTTCAGCAATGGCATACTCAATCACCTGTGATGAGTCCAAAGACAGAAGTGATATTGAACAAATAGCGCTGTTCTGCCAATATGTGAGCTCTACTGGGCCACAGGAAGAAATGATTGATTTGATACCACTAAAAGGTCAGACATGGGGGGAAGACATCTGTGAGGCTGTCTTGGATTCTTTAAGAACTAAAGAAATAAACACCACTCACCTGGTGTCAGTAGCTACTTATGGGGCACCAAGTATGACAGGAGCGCAGAAGGGCTTTTTGGCTTTACTGCAGATGTTGCTGGGTAGAACGCTGATGACATTTTACTGCATCCTGCACCAAGAGGCATTGTGCACGCAAACATTTCCACCAGAAAGCATGGAAGTAATGAATGTTGTCATTCAGATTGTCAATAAAATAACGGCAGAAGGTTTAAATCACCGTCAGTTCCATTTGCTACTGGAGGAGGTGGAAAGCACATATTCTGATCTCCTGTTGCACAACAGAGTCCAAAGGGGAGGTACTCAAATGCTTTGCTGCCTGTCTGGAAGAGGTGAAAACTTTCCTGGGAAGCAAAGGGCTTCCTGAGCCGAAACAGCCAGAGTGGCTGGAAAAGCTACACTTCATGGTAGATATAACAGCGCACCTGAACACGCTGAACAAAAGTCTTCAGGGGAAAGGAAGCACAGCCTTGCACATGCTGGAGGAGGTTTTGGCATTAGAGCGCAAGTTGACAGTGTTTGCCAGAGATTTACAGAGAGATACACTGTCTCACTTCCCCTCGTTGAGAGAGTTCAAACAAGCTCATAATATGATAAATATTCTGCAATCGCTGCAATGAAAACATTGTTTGGGAAACGATTCTGTGAGTTCAGAGAGGAAAAAACCACATTATCCTTCCCGTCACTCCCCTGAACATCGATCCATCCCTATGAATATGACTGCATTTGCAGGTGTAAGTCAACCAGATCTTGAGATGGAACTGACTGACATAGCCGACAAAGATATATGGGTGTCCCTTCAAATGCTTGACAGCTAATCTTGAAGATGTTGCCTGTCAGAAGGCCATTCTTGCTCAGAATCACAAATGGAGTGATATTGAAAACCTTCCCAAACCGGACCAACTTGTATTTGAAACATGGAATGCCATCTCCAGCACTTATATGAACATGAAAAAAATATGCATTTGGGGTCCTGTTGACCTTCAGATCCACATACTTATGTGAGCAGGTCTTCTCCCACATGAACTACGTATATTAAAAACAAAAATCGCTCACGCCTCACAGATGACAGTTTATAATCTTGTGTGAAGATGAAGGTATCGTCTTACAGCCCCAATGTACGGACATTGTGCGCTGAGGTTCAAGAGCAAAAATCACATTAACCAGGTAAAATAAATATTTTAATTGGGTATTATTTTTCAAATATATACTTTACATTGTTCAGTGAAATAGACCTTTTATTCAGGTTGACAGCAGACTGCACACTCCAGTACATGTGATAAAAGGATGATGGCCCAAAGAAGCAGACAGCATTTTTGGTTTGCTGCAGGTGGATAATTTCATAAATGTGAGGAGGACTCAAATAGACATTGAGTGCTTTATTTGAAAATAACTTTCAACCCAGCATCTTTTTTTCAGAGTTCAAAATGTTTATGTTGTGTGCAGAAATAAAAAATTGTTTTCTCTGCAGCAGTTCATTGATTTCATAAATGCAACACACTATCATAAAGGTAAAAAACGATATATGCATTGTTATCTTCATTTTAGATGTCAAAAGGGTTTTGCGGCTCCCAGTGTTTTCTTTTCTGTGAGAAACAGGTCCTAATGGCTCTTTGAGTGTTAAAGGTCCCCACCCCTGGTCTAGATCCTTTGAACATCACAGCTAATAAAATATATCTGGGCAAAAGTTCATACTATCAACAAGAGTTGGATTCTTACACCCACCCTCATTCCTGAGTGAAATCTTGCACTGTATTCTGTAAATGCCAGATGGTATGTATTGGCTGTCTTTTCACTGCTTGGGGCTGTTTGCCAACAACTCTTGTGAACAGTGTGACGGCAGGAGCGTGTGCTGAGTGCAGGTAGACCAAAGCAGTAACTTGCCTTAGCAACAGGAACATTGATATGAAGAGCCAACACACCAGTTTTATAGTATAACAAACCGTGTATTATACAGATATTTACAGTGAAGTTATATACAAGTACAGTCCAGAATAGCAAAGTGCTTCGCCAGTAATCCATATACAAAGAGAGAAAAAACCACTCTGGTACTCTGCTGCTTATATAGGACAGCCCACAAATCACCTAACTGCTGACTCATGCTGACTCCTCAGAACAGATCCAGATATTACCAGTCCTTGCATCATCCAGGTTAATTAGTCATGTGACTCTTGTCATGTGATTAGCTGTCACTTTGACAGTTCTTGATCTAGCATGCTTCACAGCAGGCTACATAATACTAACACAGTGTTCCATCTAAGATGAGTTAGTGTGAGCTAGCTCACAATTTTTTTAGCCTCCAGTTCACACATTTTTGTCTCAGCTCAGGAAAAATGGCCCTACAGCAAACTGATGTATGCAGTAGCTCACAACTTTAATGCCAGTAGCTCACAAAGTAGAATTTTTGTTCACAAGACTCCACAGCTTAGAGGAAACAATGCTTGTGAGTGTCCTTGGTGAACAGGCAGGAATGTTCCTTACTGTTGCTGAAGTGTACACTGTATCAGGTATTAGAATTTTTTATATGCTATTGTGTATAGATTTGAAAATTAATAAATAATTTTGCTTCAGAGCAACTCTTCATGCCTCTGGTGGACTTGGTTCTTTGGCCAGTCTTCATCCATCCATAGAAAAAGAACCCTGATGGGTTTGGGGATCCCAGGTAGGGGCCTGGATCTCTAAATTCCCCAACACCTGGCCTTCCTCATCTCACTGGAACAGGTGGTTCAAAAAAACTTTGGGTCCAGAATACCCACTGGAAACAGCTGCTTGTATCATAGTATACTTGACTTGGGACCTCCCAGCCCTTTGTAATTTGTAATGGCAGCCATTTTCCTGTGATGCCCACTATATTTCTCAAAATTCTGTAAGTGGCCAATGGGCTTATCAAGGTTGGGTCATTTTCTTATCCTTATTAATGTTTCCTAAAACCCCACTTTTGTGGAGTGCTTCCCCACCACCAGCCATCGGGGGAAATCCCGCCCCCAAATGTCCTGAAAAGTGACATGATGACATCACCCAGAAGTGATATCATGTTGCTAATGTCACACAGTGGCGCTCTAGTTTTGGGGCAAAACTGTGGTAAAATCACCTACAAACCATAGATATTTGCCGAAAAACAAGTGTCCCCTTCCCCCCCAAAGTTGGCAGCATGATGGCATCACTTCCAGGTGACGTCATCGTGCCATGCACACAAATCCCAGAGAGGACCAAGGATCCTCCTACCAGCTGCCAGGGAGGACCTGGAAATCCTAGCTATATCCAGCAGATCTTATGCCCCAGGATGATCATCCTATATGGGTATTCAGCTGGCAGGCTGGAAATAGGATGTGAGCTCAGTAACCATAGTGTTAGCTTCATTTTCATGTTACACTCAATAATATTCTTGATTATTTGTGTGCATGTTTTTGTTTAATTTGGCAGATGATCATCCAGCTTTTCTGTAAGCAGCTGAGAACTCTTATGATTGGAGTTGCTTTCAGATGTCACAATTAACTGTGCTTAAGTAAGAATCAGCTCAACTTGTGTGAAGTTTGCATACACACACTCTCTTAAATTCATAGTTAATAGTTACATTTGAATAATGCTTAAATGTCTAGGAAAATTAAATTCTCACAGACCACAGTAGTCCTGGGGTGGTAATCCAAGATCCCAGTAAACAAAATACTAAACATCTTTAAAGGGGCATCAATATGCTTTTTTAGAGCAAGACTATCTAGGTTTCTGAGTGGTGCATTTCATGTACTTGCAAGAGGTAGTGATGAATGAAGCACAGTTGTCAATAGCAGCTCATGCCCTTAGCTTGCAATTCTGCAACAGTGACTGTGTTGAGATGATCCTATCCCCACCAGTCTGCAGCTTGGCCTTTTTATGCACTCCTCCCAGGTCCCACCCCTCAGGGCAAGTTCTCCCTCCAAAATCTCTGCTCACCCGATCAGAGGGACAGAAGGATACTGGGAAATGTAGGCCCTGTAGCTACTTCTACACAGGCTCCCCTGTAGGGCTGCCAAGCCCCCAGTCTGGGTGGGGGTTCCCCTGCCTGGGAGGTTCCCAACCTGCCAGCCCACATTGGGCCGGCGGGGGGAATCTCCCCCAACGTCGCAATGACGTCACCCAGAAGTGATGTCTTCACACCGGTGATGTTGTGCAGCGACCACTCTAGGTGTTTCCAGGGAAACTCTATGGATTCCCCAGATGCTCTAGCCATTTGGGAGGGGAAACTCTATGGTACAATAGGTACCATAGAGTTTCTCCTCCCAAATGGCTAGAGCGTCTGGGAAAACCATAAGAGTTTTCCTGGAATCGCCTAGAGCAGTGACCATGTGACATCGCTGGTGTGATGACGTCACTTCCGGGTGATGTCATGGTGCATGTGGGGCTTAAAGGTACTTGGCAACCCTACTTCCCTCGAGCCTGCAGGCCTCACTAGGCATAGATCATGACACCACCCCTCACTGATTCTGTACAAAGCAATGAACATATGAGTAATCCTGAGAGCACTAATTTCATTGTGCAACCCTTGCTACTCTGAATATGTATGGATTATGCTCATTCCTCTTGGATTGTGGGCCTCTAACTGTGCTGACAGTGAAGGGAGACCCCTGAATAATTATTGAATATCCCTATAATAATGAATAAAAGCATGCTTATGCCTTCAAAAAGAGAATGTCTGATGCAATGTCTGTTAGAAGCAGACAGCCTTCAGTGGGTGTGGATTCAAGGTTGTAAAGTAGATAACAAAGGGGCCTCCGCCTCTTTGAGAAGCTTCTTGCAAAAGCTGATAACGCATGGAGACAGAAGGTAGAAGGAGGGGGTGGGAAATGTTGAGTTAGATAAACCTGGGGGCCTGCCTGCTTGTTTTGGGGTGTGAATAAAAATGGTCTGAATGAGAATAACTTTAACTTAGTCATATTGGGCCTATGGCTGGCTAAGTTCTGCCTTGATATCAAAGTAAAAATGATTTCAACACAGCAATGTGTGCAGACCTCGTTATTTCTCTGCTTCATTTTGGTGCATTGGCCGGGAAATAATGGGGTAAGGATTTTTCCTTCCCCTTGGGGTGGCTGCATAACCGTCTGCCTTCCACCCTTGTGGTGGGAAGAACGGACTAGGCACCACGGTCACATTTTTGATCGAGTCCAGCTCTCGCCGCCCCAGTGGGGGAAGGTGCCTGGCCAGCCAACCAAGATCCCGTGCCTGGTTGAACCAACATGTGCAGGGAATTGGAAGATCTTCAGGATTGTGAGTATGAACTGTCTGGGAATTCTGATACCTCTCCTTAGGAGAGAAGAAGGGTCTGATCACCCCTTAAGCTCTGTCTATTAGACTCTGCTTTGGAGCTGAAGCACAGAAGCTAGGATCTGGGAGGATTTCTGTGGTGTGTGTGAATGAGAGGAGACGAAGCCTCTAAGCGAGAGGGATTTTCTCTTGTGTAGTTCCCAGTAGGGCGACCTCACTGGGTCACGAGAGAGAGGGAGTGTAAACCCTCAGGGCTCCCTGGCTGCCAGACTCCTTACTGGCAGCTCCTGTTTTCTGTTTGAGAGCCAGTTTGGTGTAGTGGTTAAGTGTGCAGACTCTTATCCGGGAGAACTGGGTTTGATTCCCCACTCCTCCACTTGCACCTGCTGGAATGGCCAGGGGTCAGTCATAGTTATCACAGAGCTTGTCCTTGAAAGGGCAGCATCTGGGACAGCCCTCTCAGCCCCACCCACCTCACAGAGTGTTTATTATGGGAGAGGGAGATAAAGGAGATTGTGAGCCACTCTGAGACTCTTGAGTGGAGGGCGAAATATAAATCCAATGTCGTCGTCTTTTGTTTTCCCTAGAAGTGTCTTTTTTTTTCAATATTTTTATAGTTTATTAAATTAATATATTGTGTACAAGCCTGTTACCATACAAAAGAAAAAATTATTAAAACAGAAGTCGAAGGCAGTATTTTCACTAATTATATATACATTCAAATTCCATTATCTCTATTCACTATTTACTGCATTCACCTTCACTATTACATTACAAATTAAACCCATTTATCCTTTTCGCTTGCACTCAAGGAAAACTCAATTAAAGATATTAAAGAAATTCAAATTATCATATAATAATATAGAATGAAGACACCAATACAGAGATTTAGTATCCCTTTACCAACTAGTCTAAATCAATTTCTTCCCCAAGCAATAATGTTTCATGTTCAACTGATTTCAATAATTATTCATTATTTGCCTTCCTCTTGCACCACTTAACCCTTTCAAACACTCCACTCACTACCTCTTGCAGAACTACATACACTCACTTCTTCATTCATTCTCCATCCTAATCCTTTCTCATTAACCATACACTTTTACTTAGACCCACACACATTTACACACTTTTGTAAATTATACAGTGATAGACTAACAGCATTCAATTCCTTGCTTTCCCTCTCTTTCTTCTTTCTTCTTTCTTCCTTCAGTCCTTCTGTTTCCCCTTTCTTCCTCTTCTTCTTTGTCTGTTTTTCCCCCTTTTTGTCTTTCTGGTCTTTCTAGTCTTTAAATTTCTTCTTCCAAGTTACTTATATTATATTGATCAAACTCAGTCTTTTAATGAACTATTCACTTTTCTACAGCTCTTAGTCCAAAAAAATAGTCCACCTAATCCTTAATATAAATCAGATCTTCTATAACATTATATATTTTCTCCCATCTGATCTCCACAACACGTAACAATCTTTACACACAATGTTTTAAGTGAGTCTTTAGTTTTAGGCAAGTTTCAAGAAAGTTACTTTCTAACTCGAGGTCTTTCCACTCTTGTAGCACAGGGTTGTCACTTTCCTCCTCCTCTCTTTTCCACGCCCTTCAGCAATTATGGTGTTTGCTAGCCACGGAAAGGAGGTGAGACAGGGAAAGAAAAAATCAGTTTGTTCCTTCGGTGCCAAATCCGCTGCTGCTGCCACTGCCCACCTCCTTTCCTCCTTCCTCCGACTTTGTTCCTCTGCTCCTCTTGCCAGCCACAAAGTAGTTGTCTCAAAGTAGTTCTCTCAGGCACACCCACATACGTGACCGAGGCAAGCCCAATTTGCAGCCATAACAAAAAGCGCCTCACTTCAGGTATATACTGTCCTTTTTTTTTCCTTTTCGTCTCCTCTTAGTCTTACGTTTTTGGGTTAGTTTCATTTACTTTCACCAAATGCCCTCCACCTTCACCTCTGTCTCTGGTAGCTGAGACTCTCTCACCTAATGGCGCGCGATGCGGTTGGGGCAAAGGGAGGGTAGAAAAGCCAGGAACCTAAAAGTTCCCCCGTGCCTCTCCCCAAGACCCCTTCTGCTAGCAATGCTCCTCCGACGGGAGCTTGCTGGGTCTGACGACCCCCCAACCCGCACGGTTCAATCCGTTCCTGCCCTGATGGCTTGAAACGCGACCGCCTCGTCTCGCTGTAACCGGAAGTGCTGTTTTCCCTAGAAGTGTCTTATCTAAATGTTTGGTGACATGGGGAACTTAAAGCCAGAATTTTGGGAAATGACATATCAGTAGTTCTGCATGGGCAGGCAAGGCTCCTTTTCCCCTAAACTTCCCCTTCAAGAAAAATCTCATTATGTTATTTTTATGCCTCCCAGACCTTCGTGGTGTAGCCAGTTAAGGCTATTCAGCTATCTCAGCACTAAAATTCAGTTGGTGCATGGCTACTGCATTACAGTTAGCCCAAAAGAGCTTAGGGTCAGCTCTTTTAAAATGCAGCCAGGATGCAAATTAAACAAATACAATTTATTGTCATGATTGAGAGAGAGATTCAGAGTTGTACCTTTATTTTTACTTTTAAAATGCCAGAATCAAATACCTCTGAGAAAGAGAGATTAAACTAGTTTTGGTAAATATTTACTGCTTCAGTTCTATAAATTTCAGGCTCAAGGAAAGGCCTCTGAGCATGTACAGAGAGTGCCTAAATCAGCCCCAAATTGGAGCCTGTCCTAGGGAAGTTAAAGATTGCAAATTTGCAGTCCTCCTGCCCTTCCCCCAACAAGAACACCGTGGCGCAGTGTTAGAGCTGCGGTACTGCAGTCCTAGGCTCTGCTCACGACCTGAGTTGGATCCCCAGTGGAAGCAAGGTTTTTAGGTGGTCGGCTCCAGCTTGACTCAGCCTTCCATTCTTCCGAGATTGGTAAAATGAGTGCCCAGCTTTGCTGGGGGGAAAGTGTAGATGACTGGGGAAGGCAATGGCAAACCACCCTGTAAAAAAAAAGTCTGCCGGGAAAATGTTGTGAAGTTGTGAAATCAACGTCACCCCAGAGTCGGAAACGACTGGTGCTTGCACAGGGGACCTTTCCTTTCCTGCCCTTCCCCCATTGGGGAAGGAATGCTAATCCTCTTCTCTTTACTCAATCTGAAATCTTTAACAGAACCAGAAAAGGGCAAAAGGAACAATAATTTTTAGAATGCAGTGCCCTGAGACATTAAGAAGGAAAGAAAATTTTCACCTCAAGTCTCTCTTCTTAAGGCACAAGCAACCAGGTGTCTTTCGAGAAAGAGACCTGTCTTCTTTTATAAATCAAATCCATAACCAGAAAAGGGAAGAAATTTGGTCATTTGAAAATCTTAACTATGTGACTAAGTTGATGGAAAACTCTAGGTATCATCTTTTTTTCACACGTAAATAAGGAAACACCAGAGCTTGAATATAATCAGAAAGAAAATCTTGTCTCTGATACAAAGTTAACCCTGATTCCTTAAGAGAAGTAAATTGCCAGCATCTTTGCAAAGAGTCAAAGTTTTCTCTTTTGCAAGGAACTTATATCCTATCAACTTTCACTGGATTTTGGCTAGGAAAACTTTTGCAGACCCTCTTTAGCTGTTTTAGGAAAGAAAAGGCACTTGGCCAAATTTAGTCTTTATTGTAGAAATAAGAAGTGTAAAATCTGAGCACACCCCCCCCCCCCCCAAACCAGGCAGATATGCCTCATGGTATCTAAGGGGGGAGGCACAATTGAGATATTTTTTCTGAATTCTCCTATTCTCCTGATTTTGGGTCTAAAGATACAAATTCAAACTTTTGAAATTCTGCAAGAATGTCTCCACAAACAAAATGAGTAGTTCTAGATACCTGGAAGGAAGATGTGTATATGTTAAAAATAAGCAAGCCAGTTTGAAAGCTCCTTGGCTTGCTCAAAACACTACTGTGTTTTGCAAGGATGCCAGTCTCCAGGTGGAACCTGGAGATCACTCCCAAAAATATAATGTAATGCCCAGAACATTAAGGCTAGTGCCTCTGGGAGAGAAAGTATCCAAGAAAATGGACTGCATGCCTTGTAATCTCCACATTTAATTCAAATATTCTGAAATCTCCAGCCTGGAGCTGGCATCCCAAAGTTCCATTTACAGCTAATCTTTCTCTTTGACCCAACTGTGTCTCAACCCTGGTTGTTGTCTGATCGGCAGTGCACCATGAAATATGGCACACATGCTTCAAGGACTGGACAGTGCCAAAGGGGGAAAATTGATACCAGAGTGCTGCCAAATAAACAGGGTAGCCTTAAAAGACATGGGGGGCCCTCTCAAGCTAGTCTGTGTGCCCAGAAAGGCCCCATGATGGAGACCAGGAAAACTCCATATTGGAAGGCTGGGCTGAGTGACCTTCTTCCCCACACACACATCTTCTCTAGATGAGAAAATACTGGAATGTGCCAGTGTGAATGGATAATCCTATCACTGTCTCTCTTCCTCCCGTGACCCATCTGTACCCCATCTCTGACAATATACTATTTCGTTCCCCCATTGTAGTGTCATTTCAGTCTTTCCAGGGAATGTCAAAACCAAATGGTCACCTAGCTGCCCTTCCTGAGTGGTCATACAGAATTAATTTGTTTGACGTTGATGATCAGTCTCCTTCAGACTTAAATAAGCTTTCAGAAGACTGAAAGGGAGGATTGAAGGGGGACCCCTGAATAATTAATGAATATCCCTGTAATAATGAATAAAAGCATGCTTATGCCTTCAAAAAGAGAATGTCTGATGCAATGTTTGTTAGAAGCAGACACCCTTCAGTGGGTGTGGATTCAAGGTTGTAAAGTGGATAACAAAAGGGCCTCCGCCTCTTTGAGAAGCTTCTTGTAAGAGCTGATAACGCATGGAGACAGAAGGTAGAAGGAGAGCAAGGGGGTGGGGAATGTTGAGTTAGATAAACCTGGGGGCCTGCCTGCTTGTTTTGGGGTGTGAATAAAAATGGTCTTTCTTTTAAGGCTTTTGGGTGTTTAAGCTCTCATTAGGAATTGAATGAGCCAGGAAGAGGAGGGGCCTCTATGCAGAAGGTTGCAGACTGTGTGAAAAGCAAAGGAGGGTAGCAAGACAGTTCTGCTGGGGAGCTGGATAGGGTTGCCAGCCCCCAGATGCTTCTGGAGATCTCCCACTTTTACAACTGATCTCCAGCTGGCAGAGATCAGCTCCTTTGGAGAAAATGGCTGCTTTGAGGGGTGGACTCTGGCATTGTACCATGCTGAGGCCCCTCCTCTCCCCAAACCTCTTGCTCTCCCAGCTCGACCCCCAAAGTCTCCAGGTATTTTCCACACAGACATGGCAACCCTAGCTCAGCTGGAACCTTAATCATAGGTAACTATGAAAGGGGAGCACTGTTGTTTAACTCTAGTTCTGTAAGCATGTGTGGTTACTATGGAAACTAAGAAAAAGTTACAGTAACAATGGTTGGAAGGAGAAGAGGGGAGGGGGGAAGATTAGGAGTGTTATACTTTTAAAACCTGCGCGCGTTGGTGTTAGGCAAGATTGTGAGCGAATTCACCAATCAGTGAGTTCCACAGGGGGTTTGGCTTAGGTATATAAGGACTGTGCTGCGACACAGAAGGCGGAGTCGACGGGTGGAAGCTAATCTATCCGGGCTCCCCGTGCTTTGCAAACCACGTTCTATTAAACAATCCTTGTTGGACCCTCCCGTGTATGCGTCATTGTTTAATATATAACATCTGGACAGGCTCTACACGTAACAACTATGGTAAGGTAACTATGATTTATGTGTGGAAACTGGTAAGGGAGGGGGACTTTTGTTCTAAATTTTAAATGTTAGAATTATTGTTTCAGAGCTGTGTTATCTGTTGGGGAGTTCGTTTGGGACTAGGGTTGTCAGGTCCCCTTGCCTATCTGGTGGGAGGATGAGGGGTGTTCCAGGGGTGGGCAGGGACATTTTATGAGGATGCTCTGGTATTTGGGTGAAAAACTATGGTTCTCTATGCTCAAAACTAGAGTTTGCTCAAATACCAGAACATCCTGGTGCAATGACGTCACCTGGAAGTGACATCATGTTGTGGACATCGCTGGAACATGGGAGCTTTTTGGGATCTTTATCTTGGAAACTGGTGCACCAAGTATTCAGCTGGAGACTTCTTGGGCCACAAACAACAGGAAAGAAATGGACTTTGGAGGTGACAAGCTGTGAAGGAAGGAAAAGTTAATTGCTTGGGCTTTAAAAGATCATTGTTTTGTTGTGCTAATAAGTTTTGTGTTACAATATTAGGTTAGTGAACAGTAAAAATTTTTTATCCTCTTAATTATTGCAAGATTCATTCCAAATTCTGCCCCACAGAACCCACAAACTGAAGTTATAAACATTGGTGCCCAATGAGCATGTGGCTTGGAAGTGAACTTGCAAATGTAAACTGCTTGCAATGGAAGTGTGCAATAAGTTCGGGTTTGGGTTTCATAAAACTGTTGTGTTATGTCGTATGAGTTCAAAAGATGTAAATTAGTTTATTAAAAATGCTGTAGAACTGTATGGTGCAATTGCTAAGATGCAAAGGATAATTGGAAAAGAGATGTTGTTTTGTGAATTCTAGGCACCTGGTTCTGTCTGGAGAACAGTAAAGCAGTAAAGCAAGTTGCATAGAAAGTGGGATGTAGAGTTTGCAACAGTTATTGGGAAATAAGCAAATAATTTTGCACAGGAAGAGGAAAGAATGCTGGGTGGCTGTTATGTGAATGAAAAAGACTCCAGTTGCACCCTCTACTCCTGCTGCAAAATCTTTTCCTGAATTGCAACAATTGTTAGCAGGAGTTTTGCAAACTGCCAGTGCAACCAAGATTTCAGCAGCAGATCTAGAGGTGCAATTAAAGGCATTTGGGGGCATTTCACCAAAACCAGCAGGGGAAATAGAGTATTCTGTTTAGAGAATATATGCAAAAGAGTTAGTAGAAGATGACAGTATTTCTGAGAATACTAAAAGGAGGAAAATTATAAAGAGCTTGCTGCCACCAGCATTGTTCATAGCTTTGGGAGTAGGGAGAACAGCTTCTGCAAATAGCAGCACTGCTTCAGTTCATGAAATGAAAGTTAAGTTTTGTGCGACTTATCAGCACATTATTGGAAAACCCACCCCACCCCCATCATATCTAAATCGTTTGTTTGCTTTGGCTATGGAAATGCTAGTAAAACAGGGTGGAGGGAGGTTTCCAGAGGAAGAATTTAAGCTTTCTGTGCAGGAACAATTTTTTAAAGATGTTGACATGAAGCATTGTTAACAGCTCTTAGTATAGAAGACATGAGGCTGGTAGTGAACCAAGAGGAGTTTGTTATATTGATCTTCTTCATGGTGTGAGGTCTTTGGAGAAAGAAATTTTGAATAAACAAGAAACTGAAGCAAGAGATGCATGCAAAGGGATGTCCTTTAAGTAAAAAAATGTACAATGCAGAAAAGATTGAAAGGAGTGGTAAGAAGGTAAAGTTAGCCCCCTGTGCAACCACCGAATCATTACTGATCCATGAGGTGATGTCACATCACAACGTTTTCTTGGCAGACTTTACGGGGTGGTTTGCCATTGCCATCCCCAGCCAACAGAGAAATAGATTGGAAATGCGGATATGTGGAGTAGGGTAAAGGTACAAAAACCTCCGCGAAAACCAGCTTCAACAGTAAAGAAATTTAAGTGTAATTTACAAAATAATTATAACACAACAAAACATATCAAAAGTGAAGTAAATCACAATTTAAAGTGACAGAACACTGACCACACCCATATCCATAGTACTTAAGTCTTTAAGCATGAAATTTCTTGAACTGAAGATTTGGGCTGTTGTGAAAAAAGGTCGATATTAAAACGGAGTGCAACGCTCCAATCTTTTTGATGAACAGATGAGTAGAATGATGTGTTTTGTTGTGTTATAAGTATTTTGTAAATTACACTTACATTTCTTTACTGTTGAAGCTGGTTTTTGTGGAGGTTTTTGTACCTTTACCCTGCTCCCAACTGGGGATGGGCAACCCTGCGGGGAAGAAAGGAAACTGGAAGTGGTGAATTCGCCACCTGGACTCCATTCCCATGTGGCGCTTGCCTGCAAAAGCTATTTAAAGGGAACATTCCTTTTGAATGACTTCTGGAAGATCTCTCCCACCCTCTTCCATTCTGCTGGCATTTAGACCTTGAAAGAACTTCAGGCGTGCCTCAAAATTTGCTTAAAAATTGACATGCCTTTTAGAGAAAGAACTAGGTGAGCTTCATCTGTAGATTTTGAAGATCTACAGCAGGGGTATCAAACGTGTGACCTGTGGGCCGGATCAGGCCCCCAGAGGGCTCCTATCAGGCCCGCGAACAACTCACATCTGCTTCCTTTGCTCTCTCTTGCTTCTTTTTGCATCACAGCTTGCTCAGACACACAGGAACTACAGAACAAAGCCTCTATTTTCTCCATTGGCTTACCAGCACATGAAGCAACTTGTGGGAAGTTATGTGTAAGGTTTGGCAGTTGGTATAATTGGATACTATGTAACTAGAAGTACAGAATGCATGTGCTCCTTGTTGTTGAGCAGATTGTACTTGATGCCTTATTGGTTAAGGGGTATGACGTGTATGAGGAAATAAAAGGAGGTGCTGGAGAGGCTGAGGGATCATTCATTCCCTGTGCAGCTGTACTCGAGCATGCTTTGCAATCTTTAAATCTGTCTCCTGTCTACCTTTATTCTTCACACCATTATATTGTTGGGGCTGGACTCCGACAGCAACTCATGTACAAAAGCTCACAATTCCCAGCCATTTCATGCTTTCCTCTGAGTCTTAGGCTCAAAGCATTGACCATGAGATTTCTGTAATGAATGTCAGTAAATCAAAAGTAGGTTTGCAACTTAGAGAGACACACCTGAACAGCATACTCAAGATTGCTACAGCACAGACATTGTCTCCAGATTTTGATGCAATAATTCAGACCAAGAGGCATCAGTTATCCGAGAGTATTAAATAAACAAAATATTGCAAGAGTGCTAATCTTTTAATTAATTATTCTTTAATTGTGTTTGTGTCCTTTATAAAGTTTATATCTCCACTACCTGGCATTACATTTTATGACACACATGGCTCGGCCTGACAAGGTCTCATTTATGTCAGATCCAGCCCTCATAACAAATGAGCTTGACACCCCTGATCTACGGTAACATTTGAGGGGTAATTAATGAGACTACTATCCTATGTGCATCACCAGTGGTGCTGATAAGAACGGAGTTTAAGATGGTAGTTGACTACAGGAAACTAATTTGACAGAGAAAGATGCTTATCCTCACCTAGGAATAGAAGAGACTTTTGCATCGCTTGCAGGATCCCAGTGGTTTTCTGTCAGATTTGAGAAGTGGATATTAAGTACCAATGGAAGCAGCAGATCACCAGAAGATAGCATTTACCAACCCATTTGGCAGCTGGCAGTGCCTAAAGGGTTAGCCAGTGCTCCATCAACATTTCAGAGAATGATGGGAAAATGTGATGCAGGGTTTGAATCTACCAGAAACAGTTGCCTCTATGGATGACTTAATTATATTCTCTGCAACTAAAGAGGAACATGAAGAATGTCTCCTCAAGGTTTCACAAAGACTTAAGAAGCATGGATTGACGTTGACCTCTTTAAAATGTAAACTATTCCAATCCTCAGTTAAATACATAGGTCACATAATATCTGCATCCAGAATACAGCCAGACTAGGAAGAAACAGATGCTATTACTACCTGGCCAGTGCCTACAAATAGCAAATACAAAGATTTATTGTATTTGCTGGATATTATAAGAGGTTTGTTCAAGGATATTCAGTTATAGCCAAGCCATTAAACTCCTAGCATGTAGCCATAATGGGAAATAAATAAAGAAAATTAGTCTCTCAAGGGCAGTTATTTATTGGATTTATATCCCGCCCTCCCCACCAAAGCAGGCTCAGGGGCAGATAGGATGCATGCTGCCAAGAGGCCTTTGAGACTTTAAGTTGACTACAGCACCAGTACTGGGATTTGCGGACTGGAAATTACAAAACATCTCAGCATTAACCAGGGCCAGCCCCTACCACTAGGCAAATTAGGCATCTGCTTAGGGCACTGGGAGGGGGGTGCCAAATTGGGCGCTCCCTCCTCCCAGTGCCCTAGGCCAATGCTTTGGCTTGTGTGCCAGCTGGCTGGCTTTGCTCCTCCTCCCTTGTGGAATTGGAAAAGAGGCAAAGCCAAGCCAGCTGGCTGATGCAAAGCCAGCCGCTCTGGTGCCCTCTCTGCCCTATTTTGCCATGTGCCGGGGGTGGTGATGGTAAGGGTGCAGGCAGCAGACAACGGCTTTTCTCCTGTGTTTCCAGCTGAGGCTGGAAATGCAGGAAGATTATCCCCTCCCCTGTGCCTCCTAAGACCACCCCAGAAGCGCAGGGTGGCTGGGCTTTCCTCCTGTGTTTCCAGCATGGAGGAAGATCTATTCCCCCCCCATGCCTCCTGAGAGGGCAGAGGCAGGGGCTTTCTCCCTGCTTTTACACACCCCCTCCGCTCCTCTCGGAGGCATGGAGGCAGGAGCTTTCTCCTCCACTCCCTCTTTTTATCCTACGTGCGCATAGGATAGAATGGAGTCCATTCTATCCTATGGGCCCATAGAATAGAATGGAGAGATTGGGTCACCCCTGCGGCACGACCCCAGAAGGGGTTTGAAGTTTAAAACCCCTTCTCTAGCATCGCGCTGCAGTGGCAGCTTGAACCCTCCATTCTATACTATGTTCCCTTGGGGAGGGACGGTGGCTCAGTGGTAGAGCATCTGCTTGGGAAGCAGAAGGTCCCAGGTTCAATCCCTGGCATCTCCAAAAAAGAGTCTAGGCAAATAGGTGTGAAAAAGCCTCAGCTTGAGACCCTGGAGAGCCTCAGACAGTCTGAGAAGACAATACTGACTTTGATGGACCAAAGGTCTGATTCAGTATAAGGCAGCTTCATATGTTCATATGAAAGATTGGAGTCCATTCTATCCTGTGAGCCCATAGGATAGAATGGGGAGATCAGGCTGCGGCTGTGGCACAATGCTAGAGAAGGGGTTTTAAACTTCAAACCCTTTTTCTGGTGTCTTACCGCAGAGGCGGCCCGATCCCTCCATTTTATCCTATGGACTCCATAGGATAGAATGGGGGGGGTACTTGGTTCTGCCTAGGGCGCCAAAGGTCAGAGCCAGCCTTGGCATTAATAGAGGAATTGTGTGAGGGTTGCTGTGTGAGAGAACTGTGAGTGCTTGGTGTCTGCTGGTGAGGGGGTTTTGGTTGCTTCTGTGTGTTTTTTGCCTGGTTTGTTGCTGAGAGAGGAGGACCTGTTTGCTTGTGGGTGGTTGCTGGCCCCAACCTGTGGGTTTAACCTTTTTTGTTGCATTGTATATTGTTGCATTGTATATTATTCTGGCTGTTGAGTCAAAGGTGGGGGCTGTGAGCCTTGAAATAGCAAAGCTCCTCCTCGCCAGAGGCGTGAGCCTTTGGCAAGAGCCAAAGGGTGAGAGCTAAAGGGCTCTTAGCCTGAGGGCCCTGTAGGAAGGTGAGTAGGTATTCACAAGTCTTGGGAGGCAGTGAAGTGGAGGTACAGGAGTTTGACAGAGTTATCAGGGAGGTACAAGTTGGAAAAAAAGGAAAGGTCCCCTGTGCAAGCACCAGTTGTTTCCGACTCTGGGGTGACGATGCTTTCACAACGTTTTCACAGCAGACTTTTTACAGGGTGGTTTGCCATTGCCTTCCCCAGTCATCTACACTTTCCCCCCAGCAAGCTGGGTACTCATTTTACTGACCTCGGAAGGATGGAAAGCTGAGTCAACCTCAAGCCGGCTGCCTGAAAACCCAGCGTCCGCCAGGGATCGAACTCAGGTCGTGAGCAGAGTTTAGGACTGCAGTACTGCAGCTTTAACACTCTGCACCATGGGGCTCTTACAAGTTACAAGGTACAAGTTAAACAGGACTAATTTGGATTGGATTTGAAATTGGAAATGGATTGCTGCAACAAGGCTCTTGAAGAAGTAGAGGCAGTGACATGCAAAGTCTGTGGCATATTCGTATTTTTACCTGAGGGTAACAGCAATTACTCATGCATCAAGTGTAAATTGGTAGCCCTACTGGAGGAGAAGATGCAGGGACTTAAGACGCATCAGTCACTCTCCAGTTTACAAGGGAAGTTGAAGAATTCATGGACAGAACCCACAAAATGCTCCTGAAATGGTAACAAGAGCAGGAAGAAAAGCTACCTCAGCCAATGGGGGTACACCCAACACAGGAGGAGGGCACATGGGAAAAGGTAACCTACAAAAGCAGGACAATCAGGATGCATTCTGAGCCTCTGTTGCTAAGCAGTTGGTTCCAGGATCTCCTCGTAGATATTGATTCTGGTCCACTGGAATAAGGGCAATTTCCTCAGCCTCCACAAAGCTTGAAGGAAATTTCTCAGTCCCCTGTGGATGAATGGACTCAAGCTTCTGCTCCCCAACATAGGAGAAGGTACATGCTGGTAACTGGAGATTCCCTACTTGGAGGGGTAGAGCCCAAATTGTGTGGACCAGACGTTGTCTCGAGAGGTATACTGTCTACTGGGTGCATGCATCCAGGACATGACTGAAAGGGTAGGAAGACTAATCAAGCCCACAGATTATCATCATGGAATCATAGATTTGGAAGGGACCTCCAGGGTCATCTAGTCCAACTCCTGCACAATGTAGGAAACTCACAAATACCTCCCCCTAAATTCACAGGATCCTCATTGCTGTCAAATGGAAATCTAGCCTCTGTTTAAAAACCTCCAAGGAAGGAGAGCCTACCACCTCCTAGGGAAGCCTGTTCCACTGAGGAACCGCTCTAATGGTCAGGAAGTTCTTCCTAATGTTGAGCCAGTAATTCTTGATTTAATTTCAACCCATTGGTTCTGGTCCTACCTTCTGGGGCCACAGAAAACAATTCCACACCATCCTCTATATCAGTGGCCCCCAACCTTTTTGACCCCAATGTTTGCATGTGGGAAATCTCAGGAAATGTCCCAGCCCACCACAGCCCCAGAGCCGGCCGGGGGCACCCAATTCAGCCTTCCCCCACCCCACCCTGTGGTTCCTCCCCTTCCCCCATTTTTCTCCTCCCTCCTCTGCCCCCCTCCCATGCAGCCTCGTCACACTATAGCAGAAGAACACACTGGATTAAATAGACCTTTAGATGTCAATGTTTAATCTATGTGACTATAGGTTTTATGTCTCAGTGAGATGCATAGTCGCGTTCTCCCAAACGATGAAGGTACAATACATCACAGAAACTAAATACATCCAAAATTAAGATCTTTTTTTATTTTTTACCAATTTTGTGTTTTTGACAACTGTTTGAGAAGGATCTATCAAGGTTTTAATCAGTCATGTTATTAAGGTCCCCACTGATAAAAGAATTCCCCCTTCTCAAAATAATTCCAGTTTAGTCAACAGAACATTAATGAAATGAATCTGATTTAGGGTTGCCAAGTCCAATTCAAGAAATATCTGGGGACTTTGGGGGTGGAGCCAGGAGACTTTGGGGGTGGAGCCAGGAGACATTAGGGGTGGAGCCAAGATCAAGGCTGTGACAAGCATAATTAAACACCTGGGGATTGGCAACCCAAACAGCAGTAGCACCTCCACGCTCAGGTGTACCGGCTTGGGGCGGGCCGTTGGGGACCCTGAACTCTTCCTATGTGCTTTTTTCACGCGTCGCCCTCAAGGGCACGGGAGAAGCGCAGCAACATGCACAATCCCCGTTCACCCTCTGGCATTCCCACGCCTCCCTCTCTCTCTCCCCTTTTGCAACTGGGGGGCGAGATCCAGCCCCACTGCCCCTTCCCTACTGGACGGGGGGGGTCTCTCTTACCTGCCGTCTCCTCCCAGCTCGCTCGCCTTCGCCCCCGCCCCGCATCAGCCGCCCCGCCGCCTGCAGCCATTTTCCGCTTCTCCCTCAGCTGTTCCCCATGTGGGAACGAAGACGACTCACAGAAGCCCGGGTCCTGTTGTGGGGCATGGCGGGAAGCATAGCTCCCCGTCCGGAGCTCAGCCCCACAAGCCAATGGGAGGCGAGCGGCCCAGAGAACTACAAGCCTGGAAAGCTGCCGTGCTAGGCATGCTGGGAGTTGTAGTTCTTTCTAAAGGTGGAGAGAGGAATCGCAGAGCGGGGAAGGGAAGGTAAGGAAGCGGAAAGGCTCAAGGCTGTTCCAAAAGGGGCGCCAGGCGGGGGTGGGTTGTTCTTCGCAAGGCCTCCCTGGCACTTTTTTTTTTTTGCCATTGCGATTTGCAAAAGGCCGCCCTGCCTCCAAATGCCCCAAGAGCGAGTGGCACCAAAATGGCGCCATTTCCCCCCCGGTTCCGAATTTTGGGAGGGCGGGGGAGGAGGCTTCTATATCGGGGGGGCCCCGCCAGGGCGGGGGAGTTGGGACCCCTAATCTGATTCCTGTTGGGGCACGTAAAGAAACTAGGGTTAATTTGGCTTCATTAATTGTACTTTTTAAGAGGATCAAATGGCATTTGGGATCAATTTCACAAGTTGTGTTTTGAAATATGATGTTTTTCAAAATCAATCTTACTACATCTCTAGATTTATATGCGACTGATGCCTGATATTGTTCAGCAAACCATTGTGATTTAAGTACTTGTGTAGGTTTTTTTTATTTAAGAGGAGTTTCTTGCATAAAAATAATATCTGAGTATTGTCTCACTTATGTTGAAGTAACCCTTTTAGCTTTTATGTTGTTATTTAAGCCGCAGCAATTTACAAATAATACCTTCATTGTATTACACATAATATGGGTTTAATTGTATTTATACATCTAAGTAAGCATACCTGTACTTAACAATAAATACCTGGTGTTTCACTTGGCATATTTTTGTTAGCATTCAGTTATAACTTTGAATAGAAGAAAAAAGAATGCAGTTATAACTAATTTTGTTCTTCTCCCCTTGTACACTTTCCACAAAAATTACGTTACTCCCAACAACTCCCACTCTTAAACACCAAAACACTCCTTTCCCGGATGCTGTTAAACATCTATATGCACCCTCTTGCCCATTTGGCACAGAGATTTGGACTAGGGGGTGTCATTAATATGCAGAAGACACTCAGCTTTATTTGCTGTTGGGTGACTGATTTGCTTCGGTTCCATCGTCTCTGACTGAGGGTCTAGAAGCCATGGTGAGCTGGCTAAAGCAGAGCAGGTTAAAACTGAACTGTTCAAAGATGGATGTTCTGTGGTTGGACCGGGGCTGGTGTCAGAGCACAGGGCACTATTAACACCAGCGCCAACCATCAAAAGTCTGGGTGTGGCCTTGGATGCCTCTCTCAGTGGAGGCCCAGGTCACACATATTGCTAAAATGATATTATAGTATTATTCAGAACGTAAGCTTTCGTGTGCTCTCTAAGCACACTTCATCAAACGAGGGGATCAGGTATAGTGGGCTGAAATACATATGTTACAGGAAGAGCTTAAAATACCTTGGTAGTCAAGGAATTTATAAACGTTAGGTAATGGGCAGTAGGGGCTTTTGTATCCAGATCAGCAGCTTTCAGATGATATGGGTAGATACTGATTGGAAGTGTTTAGTTTATGAGGCAGCACAATATAAGCTACTCTGAGAAGCATAAACCTGCCCTGCGGAGAACAGGAGAGTGCGAGCAGGGTAAGACTAGTGGGGAATCGGTCTTCTCAAAAAGCTACCCATTTACAGAAGCAGTCAAAAAGGCAAAAGTCCATCTGCAAATCATCACCATCATCACCAAAACAGGCTTCTGTTGGCCGTTTAATTCTGAAGCTGCTTTCAAATATCTGGAGATTCCAAAAGAGAGAGGTACTGGGGCAAAAGGAGTGGCAGTTGGAAACACTCTCTTTGGTTTCTAATTCGGTATGTAGGAACTGTGATTAAGCTCAAGGGTTTCTTTCTCCTGTAGTATCTGAAGAAATGAGCTCTGTCACAAGAAAGCTGTTATGGGAATAAATGTAATTAGTTTTCAAGGTTCCACAAGCCTGTTTTCTTTTGCCTTATTCAGAATAGTTTTATTGATAATTTTGTTGTAACTTTCAAAATTAAGCCATGATCTCATGCTTAGAAACCGATTATTGCCTGATTTGCATTGTTGTTTCCTATCTCCCTCCCCCCAGTGATGATAATTCTCCCTTTTAAAGTTCTTTGCTATGGCAGTGGAGCTGAAAGTATTTTGAACTGACTCTTTCTCTTGCTGTCTTCCGACGAGCTAAACACCTAGTCCAATTATTTAATTTTTAAATTTATTTAAAAACGTATACCCTACTTTTTTGCCCTTATCAGGGTCACCACAATCAACAAGAAAATGTTGAGAGATTCCTGAAAGTTATGCCTCATATACATGGTCATGTGTATTAAACTGAAAAGATTACAAATTATAATAACCAGTTGTGAGTCTGTGAGAAATAGGAACAGGTGGAAGATCAATTGGCAGACATCTCTCACAGACCCATAACACAATATTGCAAGACAGATACTCACTTTGAGTTTGGAATTTTGCTCTCCTCTTCCTAAATGTCAACCTAGTACAGAAGCACTGGTGCATTTTATTATGCATTGGATTAACTACTATTGCCCATGGGCCTATTCGGGGTGGTCAACGGTAGCTCTCCAGATGTTTTCTGCCTACAACTCCCATCAGCCCCAGCCAGCTACCGTTGGCCACCCCTGGCCTATGTGATCAGATATAGTGACACTAAATACCCATAGCTGAAAAGCATGAAAGCCTCTGGGGGGGGGCGGTTAGTGAGTGAAATCTCATCACACCAATTAATAATCTGAGGTAGCAAAACCCAACAAACAACTCCAAACACAGCACTTCTGTGAGGATAGTTTTGAAGGGCAACCATGGTGAGGTGCAGTAAAACAGCTGGATTTGAATCCAGTAGCACCTGAGAAACCAATGAGATTTTTGAGATTTGAGCTTTTGAGAGTCAAAGCTGTAATGCAGGAGAAATCTGAACATCTCATTGGTCCCTAAGGTAATACTGAACTCAAAGCTAGCACTTCTGTAAGATAGTTATGCTGTAAATTGAGTGAATCTCCAAGGAGAGGGAATTCAGTAAAAATACCTTTCTCAGGGTGCACCATTATCTAAATGTGATGTTTAGGATGTTGTCAGTTGGTCTTGCAGGTTCTGATGGGAGATAGCAGTTTGTAGGATATGCTGGTCCCAAACTTAAAGGATTTGTAAACAAAACCAGGCATGCTTCATTCTTTACTGGGCTGTACAGTGATTGGAATCTCTCTTTTGCAGGAGGTGATTGATCTGACTGGAGATGATCTGGTTGGGAAAACAGCTGTGTACCATGACTTTGGTGTAATCGATTTGACACAGACTGAAGATACAATGGTCAGCCCTCTTCGCAATGGTGGCTATGTTTCTCTAGATCTAATACACTCGACTCCAGCCAGCATACAGCCTGTATACTCTCCTAAAATACTCACCACTCTGAAAGATACTGAAAGGACTCTTGAGATGTCACTTGACTTGTGGGAAAGGAAACAACCATCCCCCAAGGAAGATGCCATCCAACCAGCCTGTTTTCAAGGCAGCTTTGCCCTTGTCCCTAGTTACAGTGGGGACTCTGAAAGCAGTAGCCATACCACTTACAACAGTGATTTAGGATCTTTGGGGAGTCCACAGCTGGGCTCAGATGTTTTCTCTATCTCTTCAGCCAATGGTAGCAGTGAACATGAAACATTCCAGGACTCTGTAGAAGATGATCCTAGTAGCTGTCCACCTGCAGGAGATCTTAACCCCCAGCTTTCTCTTCCTGATCAGAGACACTCTCCAAACTCCCTCTTTTCCCAGTGTCCTCTGAATGCCACAACAACTCCAACAGAAGATGACCAGTTTATGGTAGAGACAAATAGCTCAACATCAGGTGCTGTAAAGCCAGATGCTCAGGAACCAACTCAGCAGATTGACATCAAAATCTGGATGAAAACATTGCTGTATTTCCCTGGGGTGCCTGTACATCACCCCTTCCTCCACAACGTAGTATGTGAAAAGGATGCCATACAGGTAATTGGTGGGAGAGATAAGTTTCCCAATCAGAATTTAGATATTTGGGCTCCTAATAAGAAAATGCACATAATTCTCTGGCTAAATCTGTTAATGGTATCATGCTGTGAAGACTGTGGAACAGTACTAGAAGAGAGCCATGGAGATTGTAAAGTAGTTTATCAGATGAGCTAGAGGGTCAAGTTCTCCAGCTCCAGATGTCTGGTACAGACATTGAACTGGAATTGTAATGAAGGAAGTGATAGTATGGTACACTAGAGTTACTCAGCTCCTTGATCACAGTATCTTAGCTGTTAATGTAATGAGATGGGGGAGGCATGATTGAGACTTACCAATTCTACTTGTCTTGCTTACCCAGGTCTGGATCATGCTATTAAAATAAAGCTGTACTGTGACAGGACTGGGTGTCTTCTGGGTGACCTGTAGTACTGCAGCCCATAGCTGGGTAAGGGTCTAGAGTTCATTGGTCCCATTCCTCCAAACACGTGCTCAGCCAGTTTGTTCAGTCCTTCAGACATACAGAGCAAGGAAGTCGTGGAGTGCTGCTCTATCCTTTGCTGCTCCACCCACCATCCTTCCCAGCAAGGCTCTTGATGCTGCTTTTAAGCCTTGCCTAAACAAACACCCTGGCTTGGCTGACCTGCTGTCACTCCTCCTAGCTGCTACTAATGGTTGCTGGTTTGGCCCTGTCTCCAGAGTAGTTAGCCCTCCCCAGCTCCACTTAGGCTCTGTCTCGCCTTTTCTGAGCAGCCTTCTCAGAAGTGCTTTTGCTTCCAGCTGTGCCTCAGGGCTTTCTTTATGAGGAACACCTTCTGGGCCCTGATAAGTGGGTTCCCTCCCTGGTCTGTCCCTGTCATACCTACCCAAAAAAGATGGGTTCTCTGAGCATGGAGTTGGCATGTATCTTGTTTGGAATGTGGTTGCACCCCTCCTACCTCAAATTTTACAGCTTTGGGGTTGGTATTAGATCCAACTTTGAAAATGGCTTCAAGTGCCTTCATCCAAGTGGCTCACTGGGAAAAAGCTTTGTTAACTGGCATAATTTGGTAAATGGTAACCTAGTGAATGCTGGTTAATGACACATTTATTGTGCCATTCTTTCCTTCCCTTAAACAATCTTGAGCAAGGGTATTTTGGGGACTACTACTCCCATGTGAAGGTGCACATGCCTCCAGATGGTCCATTAAAGTTTTCTCCAAGTGTCCCCTTTTGAGAAATAAAAAGCAAAACCATTTCTGTAGAAGCACCCAAACATCAAAATGCCTTCCTTAGGCACCTAGTCTGGGTTTTTGGGTGGAAAGTGGGGAGTTTGAGGCACCAATAAATAATATTTTATATGCTCACTGTTGGCAGCATTTGACAGCTGTTTAATTTAGAGGTCATTCCTTATTGTTGACTACTGATTCTACTTTTGTGGGTTTAACTGTTTTTTGTTGCATTGTATATTGCATTATGCCTGACTATGGTTGTGAACTGTTGTGGAAGTGGGGAAAGGTGGGGTGAAAATGCTTTAATAAATGTTACTTTTTATACTGCACCGAACACCTTCTATATTCTCTACCATAAGAGCTGCTGACATACCTGTGATTTTAAATCCTCAGGCTATCTGCAAGGCAGCTTTTCAAGTTACATAGCAGAGCATGTTTCTGTTATGTCACTAAAGCTCTTCAAACAGCATAGTACTTAAGTTCTTAATGTAATATGTAATATTGGTGTCTTACTTTGTGCATAGAACAAGCAACAGAAAGCCCAGCCTATACCATCCCGTAGATTGAGCATGGTATCCAACACTATAGAGGAGAACTTCTTCCGGGGGACCTTGGATTTCCTCATGGATTATGTATCCTCCAAGTACTATCCTCCCAAAAAGACTATGCAGATTGTGGTCAGACAGATTTTGCTGAGCTCAGAAGTACAACAAGAGATACTGAGAGATGCCTACATGCTGATGATGAAAATCCAGGCGTACGTATCCCATGTGTTATTCTCATGTTTGATGGGAGAGCCAGTTTGGTGTAGTGGTTAAGTGCATGGACTCTTATCTGGGAGAACTGGGTTTGATTCCCCAATCCTCCACTTGCACCTGCTGGAATGGCCTTGGGTTAGCCATAGCTCTAGCAGAGGTTGTCCTTGAAAGGGCAGCTGCTGTGAGAGCCCTCTCAGCCCCACCCACCTCACAGGATGTCTGTTGTGGGGGAGGAAGATAAAGGAGATTGTAAGCCATTCTGAACCTCTGATTCAGAGAAAAGGGCGAGGTATAAATCTGCAATTCTTCTTCTTCTTTGGTTGTATGTAATATGATCCTTTTCAGGCAGTCCCCAAATATGTGGCCCAACAGCATTTATGCTGAATTCACTACTTGGGGAGGGGCTATGATTCAGTGGTAGAATACATACTTTGAATGCAGAAAGACCCTGTATTTGGTATGTCTTGAGTAACAGGTGGTAGGAATTTCCTTCTTTGCCTGAGATCTTGGAGAGCTGCTATCAGTCAAAATAGACAATACTGAGCTAGATGCAAGATTCAGATGTCACACAAGTGTCCGTGATGCGCACCCTTTTAAGACCCTCTACACAAAACAGGGATGAGAGGCTTGCAGGAGTATGCTGTGAGCAAAAACCTTGCTCCCTCACAGAATATCACCAAGTCCAGAGAAGGAATTTCCTGTAGCATACTGTGAGACCCTGGCTACACCAGTACTGTGAATTCTTTTTCAGGATCCAGGGTTACACCCCAATTAACCACTGCTTTCTTAAAACAAAGAAGAAAATTTATTAAATAAACAGTACAAAAATACAAGTATCAGTACTGGTTCAAGTTTCCAAGACACACAGAAAATAAAAAAAAAATATTTAAATATCTTAAACTATACTTCTTAGTTACGGGAGGAAGCTCATCTTACAGGCATAAAAATAAACCTCACAAAGGCAAGATCAGTGGTATCTTCTATTCGGTCAAAGTTGATGGAAAACTGGAATAAATGACTTGCAAAGAAGTATCCTTTCACAGAGCAAGGAGTGTAGAGTGACCCCTTTCCTTCAGGTCAAGTGTGCTTCTTTAACCTGATCTTTTCAGGACAATTATACAGCTACCTTGAGATAAACAAAATGATAGTGTAATGATCTTCGCTTGGCCACTCAACCAAATTCACTCAACACAAATTAGCTCCCCTTTGCAAAATGCTTCCCCACCTTCTTTCGCACACACAAGGTCAAAGTGCTCCAAATGACTATTAAGGATTTTCTCTTGACATGAAGCACCTGGATGGTACATTCTTCAGTTAGACATCTTAAGAATACTGTCATGCCTTGGCCCTGTTCACACAGCATGTTGAGTCTGTGTTAAACTGACGCGGTTCTGTTTCGAATATCTTTGTTCCGGATATTATCGATCAGACTGCCATACTGCAACTCCATGGTGAAACCGTCTTCTGCTGTCCACATGACTGCACCATGCAGTTCTTTTTTTTCTACCACTGTTATGTACATGCGCACATTATGAGTATATGCACATGCACATAGGTTAAAACATTATGTGGTTATGCAGTTATGCGCATATCACTAAGTAGTAAAAAAAATGGTGTCCGTAAACCAGATGTCTGAGGCTCCTTTTGCTCTGGGACGGCCTTCAGACTTCTGGAAGACTACGAGGTGAAACCAAAGAACTCAAAAACACCGCAAAGGAACAGGTAACAAAATAACTCAGTTCCGAGAAGGATTTGGGGAGGCAGATGTTGCTGTCTGATTACATGTTGTCATGTAAAGGCAATGTGAAATAACCAGTCAACAAATAATTGAGAGAAGGGCAGCCTTGCAGTTGTAGCAGAAAGTTAATGAAATATGAAGGCTTTGCCATAAAAAAGGTCCAATCTTGATGGAGGCTGTCACTTAAAAGGAGAGGGGTCTCATAGCTTCCCACCTTGTTCTTCCCCTTACTGAGGCCAGCAGGGCTGCTAAAGGGAGATGCAGAGACTCCCTTGGCAGCACCACTGGCTGGCTCCAGCAAAGAGTATAAGTGGGTATATTTCAGGCACCCACCCACCCCACTACAGAATCTGCTGAGATCAGACCAGCAGTGCTGCCAAAGTCAGCTCCATGCCTCCCTTAGCAGAGTCACTGATGGCAGGGAGAATGGTTCCTGTGGCAGGGAGAATGGGTGTTTTGTACACCCAGCCCTTTCTGCCTCAGGGTTGCAGTTGCATGGGGTTGCCTGTCGGCCCTCAAAATGGCAGAGATTTCATGATGTAATCTCATGAGATTTTGTTTGGCATTTATTTGGTTGAGGTTTTAAAAAAAGTAATGTTATTTATTGTCCA
Source organism: Heteronotia binoei (assembly GCF_032191835.1). Classification (NCBI taxonomy): domain Eukaryota; kingdom Metazoa; phylum Chordata; class Lepidosauria; order Squamata; family Gekkonidae; genus Heteronotia; species Heteronotia binoei. The sequence goes on along the minus strand of NC_083227.1, from coordinate 115,201,707 downwards.
CCTTTCTCACTGAGACTCAAAATGAATTACATATATGAGTACAATCAATAGGATGAGACACCTTAGAAACAATGCAATAGACTAGGATAGCAGAGGTCTGAAACAAGGCAAACATCTTCAATGTAATGTATTAAGCAATGCAAGAAATGGTTCTACATAAGAAATATAATGCATTGAGAGCAAGATAAAAACATATAGCAAAAAGGAACATATATTAGTAGTATAGTTCACAGTCCTGTTCCCTCTGTTGAAGCATCTTCCTGAATCATTCTGTTATAATGCAGCCTTATTCTTTTACAAAAATGCCCTCCTGAACAGTTGTTTTGCATAGTTTATGGAAAGCCAGATTTTGGGGGCCTTCTTGGCCTCCTGGCAGGCCATTCCGTTGGATGGAGGGACCACTACAGAGAACACACGTGTAGGGTTAGTTATTGGTCTTCCCCTTTTGTAGGATGGTACCTGTAGAAGGCCCTGTTCAGATGCCTACTACCTAAGTGGCCCCATGTTCAAGGCCAGCCCTAGACTGCCTGGCACCCTAGGCAAGGCTAACCTCTGATGCCATCCCCTGCACTGATAATGTCACTGAGTCACACGGGGGCACCCAATTTGGCACCCTCAGGCCAGTGCCTAGTTTGCCTAGTGACAGGATTGGCCCTGCCCATGTTGTGATTTTTTAAAAATATCTCCAGGTTGGCAATAAGATACATATCGCTTTCTGTATTTTACCAACTCAGATAACTTTGATGCTAATTATCTTCACAAGCTAGCTGAGAAATCAGTAAATCACACACTGGCTACAACACATGCTTTAAAACAAGAACAGAAAAGTTCTTGGAAGGAAAAGTTTGGTATAATAGACCTAATTTTAAATTTCAGACTTCATCCCGCAAAAGCTGATACAGTGGTATGGGACTGGGACCTGCTGCATGAGGTCATGACAAAGCAGGTAAGTTGACTATAACCCCCCACCCCATTGAGTGGGAAGCATGATTATAACTGCTGTAATTCTACCAGTCTTTGCTTTGTAAGGGGTTTCCATGCCAACCTCTTTGCTAACAAACTGGTTTGAGCCAAGGCAATGTAGAAGAGACTAATTTGCATTGATTTCAGCAAATGGAGAAGGAACACTGCTTAACTAGCCTTCCTGGTTCCTGCCAATTAATCAGGGCCTGTTCAATGACAGCAGTATTTTTTGGGACAACAAAACTGTTTCGAATAGTCCAGTGAAGGGGCCAAAATGAAGTCTGTGGAGAGCATAAGAGTTTGCGTGTGTGTTTTCCCCCCTTAATTTGCATTACATTCTCATTTAAGACTGTGGACATGATCCACAAAGTTATGCTGCTTCTTATGCACAGGCAGCAAGCCTTGGCAATCCAAGGGTTCGTGGAAGCTAATTATTGCGCAGCTGGCATGGGTTAGAGTTGCACGCTCTTGTTACAAAATGAGACCATTTTCTGTTTGTTTATGGACAGAGCAAGGGTCATTAATGCTCATGAACTGGATTCTAAGCAACTTTTCCACTGCTGCTTTCCTCTGACATGATGAGAGGCTGTTCTGCCAGCATAAGACTCCTCCCACCGGAGGCAGGTTCAGCCGCTATCAGAAGCATTCTTTTTTTTTTAAGCATTTTGTAAGATCCAATCCACTGTTTTTACCCCCAAACTAGGCACAGACTTCTTGCATGCTTGGCTAAATTTCTTTGCTTCTTTGTGCCTCAATATTTCAATATATATATTCAATACAGTCTGTATTCCAGAAAGGTAGTGCCATTTTAGCTTCACTACAATGAATTTATTTATTTTATTTATTTATTACTTTACATTTATATCCCGCCCTCTCCGCAAGCGGACTCAGGGCGGCTTACAGTATCATAAAAACAATCAATTCCATAAAACATATAAAACCATAATACATTTATCAGTTTAAAACTATTACGCTATCTCAATCCAGTCTGGCGGTATTGGGTTCTGACTATGACCACCAGCTTCTGTAGGATGTCCGGTGGCAGCCCATTTTCAGTCAACCAGAAAAGCCTGTCTAAACAGTTCGGTCTTACAGGCCCTGCGGAACGCCGACAAATCCCGCAGGGCCCTTATAGCTTCTGGGAGGGTGTTCCAGAGTTCTGGTGCTGCCACCGAGAAGGCCCTAGATCTTGTTGCGCATAGCCTGGCTTCTTTTGGGCCAGGGGCAGACAGCAGATTTTTTGTCCCTGATCGCAGTGCTCTCTGGGGGATATATGGGGAAAGGTGGTCCCGTAGATAGGCAGGTCCCTGACCATAAAGGGCTTTAAAGGTTAATACCAACACCTTGAAGCGAACTCGGAACACAACAGGCAACCAGTGCAGCTCTCTCAGCACTGGCCGAATGTGCTCCCGTCGTGGTAGCCCCATTAACAGCCGTGCCGCAGCGTTCTGCACTAGTTGTAGTCTCCGGGTTAGCGTCAGGGGTAGCCCCATGTAGAGAGCATTACAGTGATCTATTCTTGAGGTGACCGTAGCATGGATTACCGTCGCTAGGTCGCTGCGGTCCAGGTAAGGGGCCAGCTGCCGTGCTTGCCGAAGATGGAAAAAGGCAGATCTAACAGTGGCTGCCACCTGAGCCTCCATTGTAAGGGAGGACTCAAGGAGCACGCCTAAGCTCTTGACCTTGGGGACCGGTATTAGTGGCACCCCGTCAAGGGCCGGCAGCTGGATCTCTCTCCCCGGACCGCCCCGACCCAGGTAGAGAACCTCCGTCTTCGTCGGATTCAATTTCAGCCGACTCAGTCTGAGCCAGGAGGCCACGGCTTGTAATGCCAGGTCTAGATTTTCCAGGGTACAGTCAGTATATGTATATGTTGCACAACATATGCACAACACAGTATATGTATATGTTGCACACAATGAAGTCTGTATATGTTGCACACAATGAAGTCTGTATATGTTGCACAACTTCATATAAATGCAGAATTCACTGAAAATCTCAAGTTTCTTTTAAAATGTTCTTGTTTCTGTGCTGATAAAAATTATTAGGAATGCATAGGGTCTAACTGGGAAGTTTTGAAAGCCAGAGGGAGGTTGACTAGGATTCCCAGAGTATGGAGGTTTAGTGCCCTGCCTTCCTCCTCTTATAGGCTGAAATGAGAGGGGAAAATTGCAAAATAAGAAAACCTGTGCAGTCTTGCACACTTTGTATAGATCACAGAATTAGAGAGCCAGTTTGGTGTAGTGGTTAAGTGCGCAGACTCTTATCTGGGAGAACCGGGTTTGATTCCCCACTCCTCCACTTGCAGCTGCTGGAATGGCCTTGGGTCAGCCATAGCTATTGCAGAGCTGTCCTTGAAAGGGCAGCTTTTGAGAAAGCTCTCTCAGCCCCACCCCCATCACGGGAGGAAGGTAAAGGAGATTGTAAGCCACTCTGAAATTCAGAGTGAAGGATGGGGTATAAATCCAATATATTCTTCTAATTTGGATTACCTTGGTACAGAATGGCATGGGAGGGGATTTTTTTTTTAACACTGAGAGAAAGAACAACCCCATACTGCCAAACCTTTTCTGGGCAAATTATTCTCATTCTTAGGATATGGTTTTATTCTCGTACTTGTACAACTATCTCTTGCAATTTGCACACTGGCTCCCTGCCAGTTAACTTCAGCACAGACACTTCTGTTAATTGTTCACTGACTCAACCAAGAATTATCAGGCATGGTCATTCACAACTCTTGGCTGAACTTTTTCTGGCTCCCTCAGGAAGAAAAGTTTCCTGGACGACTCCTGTTCTTGAATTACGTGATCCAGACTTTGGAGGATGACTTCCAAACAGCAGCCAGACAAGGCATTCTGCACAAATCCATTGCCAAGAAAATGCTTTCCTGTGACCAGTGCTTCTGCAACGTAAAGTAATTAGCACCTACCCCAAAAGCCTACCTGCAAGTCAGGCAGCCAAAGCCTCAGGAAGTTCATTTTATTTTATTAGTTGGACTTTTATCCCACCCGTCCTTGCATGCAGGGTGCAGGGCTCAGTACTGTTCACAGTAATTGAAACAGATAGAACAGTTAAAATAATAAAACCTTCAATCAGTTATACAATAAATAAACCCAAGATGGCCCATAAATATAGGCACATAGGGCTCCCCAAAATTAATCAGTGGGCAAACACCCCAACAGTCCCTGGCTATACCAGATCAGGGGGGTGAAGTGGGGGAGGCCTGCATAATGAGAGACCAATTGCCTTAACCAAAGGCATGACAGGACATCTCCATTTTACAGACTCTGTGGAACTGAAGCAGATCCTGCAAAGCCCTGATCTTAAGTTTGGTGTAATGTTTAAGATTGCAAACTCTAATCTGGAAGAACTGGGTTCGATTTCCTAGTCTCCACATGCAGCTGCAGGGTGATCTTGGGTCAGCCACAGTTTTCCCAGAGCTGTTCTCTCAATTGCAGTTCTCAAAAGAATTATCTTCATCCCACCAACCTCACAGGGTGTCTGTTATGGGGAGAGTAAGAAAAAAGAGATTGTAAACTGCTCTGAGACTCCAAGTGATGGGTGGAGCATAAATCCAATCTCCTCTTCTTCACCCAGGAGAGTGTTCAGACATCCTCTGGTTGAGGGTAAATGGATGTCCTTTGGGCCGGGGACCACCAGCAGCTGTTGTTCCAACAAGATTAGAGTCCTTAAAGAACATAACAAGAGAGATTGTCCTGTGGATATGTTCAACCCCAGCCACTCAGGGCTTTAAAGGTTAATCCTTAACCTTAGAATGGATTTGTTACTCCACTGGAAGCCAGTGCAGCTGGTGGAACACTGGTTGGAAATGTGCTCTAAAAGGTGCCCCTGTAAGGACATGCACCGCTGCATTTTGAACCAGCTGGAGTTTCCGAGTCAAACTCAAGGGAAGCCCGGTATAGAGTGAGTTACAGTAGTCCAGCCTGGAGATGACCATTGCATGGATCATTGTGGCTAGGTCACAAGGAGAGAAATAGGGAACCATTGCCTGACCAGCTGAAGATGGTAAGAACCTTTTAAGTGCTTTGTGCTATATGTGCTTAATTCCACCCAGGCAGCATTATCAGCTTGATAATCATTGCATACATGTGATACCATATGAGTTAGTCTAAAGTTAAATATTATAGAGAATTGCAAAGCATCCCTTGGACAAAGCACTCAAGAATTTCTGCAATGGGATGGCTGTACAGCAAAGCAAGAGGTCACAGAAGTGCATCGCTAATTCTTACACTTTTTGTCTTAGGGAACTGATTGATTGGCTTGTAGCTGCGGTCACTGGAACAAGATTTTCCCAGCACAGAGATCTACAGGCAGTATGTCCTTTGTCAGAAATATCAGAGGACAAGAACAGCATTTCTGTACCAGAACATTTAGCCAAAACTGCACAAACAGAAAATCTCTCTCTACAGTTTCAGTTTCAGAGGTAAACTAAGAATTTGCCTTCTTTTTAAAGCTTTGTGCTGCAATTTTTATCTGAATATACTAATTTTTAACTAATTGAATCTGTTACTTTGAAGAGGCTAGCTATTGCTTCTTGCCAACTCAGGGCAGGCCTGTAGCTGTAACTGGAGGCCCCAACCAGCCCCCGGGGTCTCTGCCATGGTTCTGGGGGCTGCCGCTGGCCCCGTGAGCATTTGGCAGGTGAAGGCAGAAGCAGTTCCAGCCTCCTGCTAGAGTTAAAGGGCGCCCGATCAGCTGTTTCACGGGCCCTTTAACTAGCACAGGGGCTAGGGCTCCTTCTGCCCCCAGCCCTGCGCACTATTTTAATGGTGGAGAAGGAAGGGAGGATGTGGCAGGGAAAGCAGCAGGGAGAGGAGGGAAGGGAAGCTCTTCCTTGCCTGCCCCTCACCACCACCCTCCCTTCCTCGCCATTAAAATAGCACTGCGGGGCTGGAGACAGAAGCAGCCCCAGCCCCTGTGCTAGTTAAAGGGCCCGCGAAACAGCTGATCATTGGACCCTTTAACTGGCAGGGAGGTGGGGGGTTCCTTCTGCCCGGATTGCCAGCTTCTCCTGGTCTCTTTTCCAGTTTTCCTCCCTCCCTTCCAAGCCCCAATCGCCGCCTTCTCCCCGCCTCCTTCCTCTCCCTCCCAGCCCCAGTCCCGATCTGGCTTCTCCTGGGCTCTTCCCCTCCCTCCCAGCCCTGATTGCCGCCTTCTCGCCTCCTTCCCCTCTCTCCCAGCCCCCATCGTTGCCCATTCTCTTACCTGTCTCTCTCATCGCCACCCTCCCTTCCTTGGGGGGGAGGGGAGGGTGTCAGAGAGGGAGAACAACTAGAGGGAAGGTTGTGAGGGGCACTGGGGGGCATCAGTGCCCCCCCAAAATGTAAATGCCCCCCGATCTTCCAAATCCTGGCTACGGCCCTGACTCAGGGTGTCCTTGCACACCATGGAAATAGTCTTCCTTTAGCTTGTGTGAACGTGGTTTGGTGCTGACTGCTTAAGAATAGTGTTGGTGAGAGGTACAGGTATATAAGTAATTTTGCATCAATATGGCCAGGGGTTCCCAGTAAGTCTTGAAATCTTTACACTGCTTCCAGTCAGCACTGGTGATTGCTGCTGAAAGTAACTTCCTTGTGATTGGAGCTCAGTGTTCCCAATCTACAAATTGAATCATACAGTGCTTAGACTGTACCTTTCTAACAGCATTGTCAGGTTGTGGTATGTGCCAGATCTGCAGCCAGGTTATAGAGTCATACATTTTGGAGGCTGTAGAGAGAGACAGCTTCACACAAGTAATTTTGATGGCAGCCACACTGTTGGGTCAGTGTGTAATCCACAAATACCAGTCAGCAACAAGTTCTGCTTATCCCATCCCTATCATATGTGAACCAATAAATGTAATGTTTGTCATCCTGGCTTCTGTGACATCCCACTTTAGAGCTATGGGTGCACAGGCCAGCCACAGAAAAATTTTTCAAAGCTTTCTAGCAGGCTAAGAGCATCTGTCCTCCCTCTGATACTTTCCTACTCACATAACCAGGAGGAGGGGCTGGCCTCTTCAGTTCTCCAGTTCTCTTTTTGCAGCCACAAAGAGAGGATCTCCATTGCGGTTCTGTTTTTCCTCACCTTAGTCTTGTGGCTGAAGAGACTTGATTCTATCAAAAGCTTTTTGTCATCAGTAGTCATTCTAATGAGGAAGAAACCACATTTAAAGAAAAAAAATCCACTTTTGTTGTTGTGGCTCAAAAGGGACGTTCTCAAGATTCTGCCAACTGTGGCTTTAAAATGGTGTTGGTAAACACCCATTCCTGTGCCTTATCTGTATCTGGGGGTCATGCAACAGAGCTGCCTGCTCTTTCCATCACCAATTTACCCCGAAGGCATGATTTGATAGAGTTGGCACTTTTTCAGAAGGCTTTGGCAGTGTGCCAACCTGAATAAAGGCACATTCCCCCTCTTTGGTTATGTCAGTTCTGAGGAGGAAACCTGGAGATGTTGCATGACAGAGCTTCAATTCAGAATAGCTTTTTCTAAGGCTTTGGCTGCAGCCTCCCTGACAGAAGGAATCCCTTTCCCTTCCTGGCTGCTCTCAGTTCCAAGGTGAACCTTCTCAGTTCTTAGCTGGAAAGCCTGGAACTGTGAGTTGATATAGCCTTGGATTTCACAAGGGCTGTTTTCTACAAGGCTTTGGCTGCCTAAATAAAGGCACTCCTCAGTTTCCCAGCTGCCTCACTTCCCAGATGAGAAATCTGGAGGTATAATAAGAGCCTCTTTTAAAGGCTTAGCTATGCACATGTCTGACTGAAGGAATGCCTTACTGGCTGCCCAGGGTTCCAAGGTGGAATCCCTGGAGGCATGGGTTAACAGAATCTTTCAGTCCTCAGTGGCTCTTTGTGAAAGGTGGTGGTTTTTTAAAAAATCAGGAGGATATTATGCCTCTTAGTTGGGGTTGTTTGAACTTCTTCAGCCCCTGTAGCTTTGGAGTTGATGAAGTAGGTGGAGTTTACTATTCATGTTGTATTGTGAGACAAACTAGTTACCTTAAGGCCTGCTGTGCTTCAGTTTACTTCCACTAGACATAGCAAAAGGTGTGACTCATTCTGCTGAGACTATCTCAGTTCCAAGTTCAGAATTGTTTCTCTGTTGACGTTGGCTCTGAGCCATCTTGTTAATGCCTAGTTCTAAAGTCTGACACAGCAGCCTCGGTCCCAGTACCTTGCTGCCATCTCTCAGCATTGATGCTTAATTTTAAGGGTCTTTCAGCAGAGATACAGGTTCAAGCAGAGGCAAGGCTTGCTGTTGCTATCTCTATGGGGAACTCAGAACCGATCAGCAAGTATGCTTTTTGAGGGCAAGTCTGACCAGTTTGCCTCTCCTCTTGGTTCCATGATAGCTTTTGGAACCATCACTGATGGTTTCATGCTCTTTGGCTGCTTGCTTTTCAATAGCCATGATGAGCCTGCATCTCTAAGCCCAGTCCTTTTGTAGGCAATTTTTGCCGTTTCATGTATGCCCATACTCCCTTCTTCCCATTAGGGAATGGCATGGACTCTCCTCAGGGTTCTCAGTCTCACTGCTGCTTCTGGGAGAGAACTCTTATTTCAGCTGCGTTCAGACTGTCTGTGGAATCATTCCCATGGGACGACATTTGTAGTGAGAGCCAGTGGTATAGTGGTTAGAGCACTGGGCTAGGCCTATTCCATGCCACTGTAGGTAATATAGCTCTTTCCCACAGAGCACCATTTTTCCTTGCCATATTCCTGAATGTATTTCAGTTGGGATTAGTGTTCCCTCTAAGCTGAGTTAGTGTGAGCTAGCTCAGTTTTTTAGATTCTGGCTTACACATTTTTGTCTTAGTTCAGGAAAAATGGCCCCAGAGCAAACTAATCTATGCAGTAGCTCACAAAGTTGAATTTTTGCACACAAGACTACAGCTTAGAGAGAGCATTGGTTGGGATGCTTGTAGAGATCTCTGATATTTTTATAAAGCAGTTTGACGGGAATGTTGGGAAGCTGGTCGTCCACCATCTCTTCCTTTGAGAGCTTCACATCCACTTCCTTCACTCAGTGAACTTGCTCATCTCCCAGTGTGGGATTGGACAGAAGCCATGGCAATGAAACAGGGTTGCACTTACCTGTAACTGCTGTTCATCTCTCCCACCTGCCCCACTGTGAACTTTGCCCCCCCTCTACTTGGTCATGTGATGGTTTTGGTAGGAAAGTGCCAGAGAGGAGGGACACTCCTAGTCTGTTAGAAAGCTTTAGAAATCTTTTCTGTGGTTGGCCTGCACAGAGAACGACAGTTACAGGTAAGTGTAACCCTGCTTTTCCAAAACAGCAGCTATGTTCCCTGCACTTTTGGTATCTTAGGCCATGGCATGATACACTGCAATGGGATAGTAGTGAGTATTGCTGTTTCCTGACTCTTCTTCTCTAATGTAGGGAGGTGGCACTTCTCCAGAGGATGCTTTCTATAGCTGTAGAAGTGGACAAGTCTCCAAACTGCAGTGTCAATAAGATTGCAGATGTGGTATTTCCATCAGTGCTGAATATTCCCAAGCGCTGCCAGAGGTGAGGAATGGATAGTTAAACTCTTGCGTTCACACCACCTGGGCATTATTCTGAGGTGTCAGGTGCTTCTGGGAAAAAGACAAGTATTTCACAAGAACCTGTCAAACTAATCTCTGGGAGCATGAATATCTGGGAGACTGCCAAAGTACTTTCTTGATGAGCACCTGAACATGTACACACACACACACACACACCATTTTATTGATCCTGTTTCTAGTTCTTTACAACTGAAAAGCAGAGGTGGCATAGCTCTATAACAAGCCAGTTCAAGCTGAAACCCTAAGGTTTGGTCAGAATGTCTGTTTATAAGGTTCAAGGGTCTCTAGGTTCACAGTAATTTCCAGTTACAAGGGCATCATGGCAAAGGAAATCTGAGATCTGTGTTGGCTGAGGTTACAGAGTCCTCATAATTATGCAGCTTGTATCATCAGGATAGCAAACTTCTGGCTCTTTATCTAAAACAAGTAGGAGGGAGAACATACCAACAACATAGTTAAAGATTAGGGCAGCCAAAATGACATGACCAGGCCAGATCACCTTCTCCAAAGCTCTGGGCCTATAGTATAGCAATTATGATGGCTAAGGACTCCTACAGGGATTCAAGAGAGCCTTACAAGCCAAAGTGTCTTCATGTTCCTGACGTGAGAAGCTGTATGACTCTTGAGTGGTTCTCCCTAGAGCTAGTTCATCACTATACTTTAGAAACCTTGGTTCCTTTCCTTAGCAATAAGGATCCTAAATTAACCTTAGCAATTGCAAAATATGTTTCAGTCCTTTTAGCCCTTGCATTCAAACAATACATTTCTCCCTAGAAAGGCAAGCTTATTGCTTTCGCAGCCCCTATGTGAAGAAGAACAGATTACACCTACAAAATCAAATATAATGACCACCCTCTAAATCAGGGGTGTCAAACCCATTTGTTATGAGGGCCGGATCTGACATAAACGAGACCTTGCCGGGCTGGGCCATGTATGTACGTATTTTAGATTAGGTATTAGAGATATAAACTTTTTGAAGGACACAGACAAACACAGAGATTTTTAAAATATATATTTAAAATAAAACATGCTTAAAATATTAGCACTTGTTGGTCGTAAAGGTCCTTTCTTTGTATTTCTCCCATGGGATCCAGGGAGAAGCTCTGACTCTTTCCATCCCTCCCCAGAGGACCAGGAGTCAGAGGAGCCTCAACCAATGAAGAAAATAGAGGTTTTGCTCTGCAGCTCCTGTGTAATTGAGCAAGCCTTGCAAAGCAAGCTGAGATGCAGAAGGAAGCAAGAGAGAGGGAGAAGGAAGCAGACAAGAGCCAGTTGCTCCAGTGCTGACTAAAAAACCCTGAGAATGTTACTGCTCCTATATCTAATCCAAACTCTTCAACCATATTAATACAAGAAATTCAACAAAATAAATATCTAGTGTTCATTTGGGTGCAGCTGCCTGGTACAGTTTCTGTAGAACAGATTTTGTTTCCAGCAAATTGGCATGACAGCCAAGAACTGCAATTAAAAATAGGTAGGGAGCTAACAGTGTTTAACAACAGTGCAACTGTAAGGGAGAGGCCTAAGATTTTAGCCCTCACCCTCCATTTCCATTAGGCAGGTTGGTGTAGTGGTTAAAAGCAGTGGACTCAAATCCAGAGAACTGGGTTTGATTCCCCACTCCTCCACATGAAGCCAGCTGGATTATCTTGGGTCAGTCAGTTCTCTCAGAGCTCTCTCAACCCCACCACCTCACAGGGTGTCTGTTATGGGGAAAGGAAAGGAAGGGGATTGCAAGCCACTCCGAGACTCTTTAAGGTACTGAAAAGCAGTGTAAAAAAGCCAACTCTTCCTTTTCCTAACAGAAATCTCTGGGCCTTGTGTTTGCAGACAGAAGCTTGGAAAATGAGGGGCTGTTTCTGCTGATGTGGCAAACCAAATACAATTTTATCCAGCCCATTTACTCCTATAACTTTGTGTTTTGCTCCTTCCAGTCTCAACCCTATTAGTTTATGTTCCACAGGGCCCATGAGCAGTCATTTCTCAATGGACGCCTTTAAATCCAGCCTACTATTCCCTCAGTGTCCCTTTTAAGTTGTTGGCTGGATTTCTTCAGAAGACAATTTTGCCCAGAAAACTTAAAAACACTGCAGCTGGGATTTATGTTAAAAGCATGTCTGTATGGCTGGGGAAGGATCTCCAGCCACCAAGAGTCTTGCACAGTAGTATTAAATTCATTTATGCAGAAATCCCATTAATGAAGCTTGCATCCAAATATGCATGTTTTACAGCTTCAACCTTAATCTGTTTATGGTATCCAGTCTCCTGTTAATGTCTAATTCTACAGATACAGTTTTGTAGATAATGTATGCATAGTTTGATGCCTTTTGACTATCATCTGCATATTTACATCAAAATGGCACTGAAACGGAAGACTAGACTTCAAAGAAAACTGAGGGAAGTTGCTGAACTTGTTATTTTAATAATGCAAAAGTCTAGAATGACATTCCACTAGCTCCTCTCCTTAAAAACCCTTCAGACCTGCATGTAGAAGGGCTCCACAAGATTTACTTTAATCCAGGGGGGGGGGGTAGTAGAAAAGGCCCAGCAGGAACTCATTTACATATTAAGCCACATCCCCTGACACCAAGCCAGCCGGAACTGTGTTCCTACTCAAAAAAAGCCCTTCTTCCATCCATTTAGCTAGTCTAAAATTAATCTATTTGTGCTTCATCTCATGGCTGTAAAGCAGGAGTTATTTTTCCAAGTGAAATGAAGTAGTCAAGCTTCAGTCACAACCTTTCCTGGCCTTGAGCAAACATTACTATTTACATGAAGTAAACATCTGCAGCAGAACTGCTGTACCTTGATGACTATGGGAGGATGAAATGCATTCAAAAGGCTTTCAAGCAACTCTGCAGTAATGGAAACAGATGTTCCATGGCATGGGTTCATGGGGGCAGTTTATCATGCCACTGTTTCTCCTTTCTTCCAGGGAAGCTTTCCTAAGCACTATGGAATGTCATCTTCTGCGCTGTAAAGTGCTGGAGCTCATTTTTCACCACAGCTGTAACAAACCTAGTTGTAACAAACCTATCCATCTGCCCTTGTCTATGGAAAAGATCTTGTATTTTCTGATGCACCTTTCTCTGCCGATGCAATACCAGGTACTTCACTATTTCCTTTCTTTTCATTTTGAAAACATCTTGCTCTCTTCATACTTTATTTATCATTAGTGATTTACTTTTATTGTAAATCTTTAAAGGACATGGTTCTATCTATAAAATTTAAAACTGTGGTCCATATAGGGTGCTGTATCAGTCTAAAGTAAAACAGATTCTCTGTTCACAGGACAATGAAGCAACATGGCAGAGATGGGATGAGATGCTTTACCAGCTTAATTTACTGGTGCTGAGTTATCACAGAATAGTCCTTGGTAAGCAACATTGCATCTGTATCTTCACCAATATCAAATAATTCTTTCCTATTTGAGATCCTTCACAGAATCACCATGTTATTTAATGTCAGCTCAACAGATGCTTTTCAATTATACTGCTTCCCATACAGAGAGTCCAAAATGGACCCTCATCACCCCCAGTTCCCAACAGTGGCTTTATAAAAGGGAAGAGACTACAAGGAAAGGGGTAAGGTCTGGAAGATTTGCATTTTCAAAAGCCTTCTGCTAATGCTTTTTGCCTTCAACTCTATGATTCTTAGTAGAAATATACCAATGGACACACCACATTAGCCCAAAAATGGCCAGCAGACCTTACCAGGAAGTATTATCACTTTTTTAAAAAACATGCAAAGCCAGACTGTGCCTCAGAATCCTTTATGCCATCATAGATGTTTCAAAGGTGTATTCTTTACAGAGGACAACAGCACAGACTTGCCCAAGAGAGGCAGGTAGATGGTTTAGGGCAGAGCAAAGGCAATGATATATCCTGGGAGTGGTAGTAGGAACTATTAGCCTTTATGCTGAATGTTGGATTTGTTCTTATCACCAGTTTTCTTTGTGAAAAATACACAGACCATTCCTGGTAGATGGAGTTCCTGATTCAAAGACTCTTCTGACCAAAGTCACAGCTGTCAAAAACAGGACCACCATTTTCAACTGTTTTAGAGGAACTTCTCTCAGAAGTTCAAATGGAAGTTGAATGAGCACCAACAGAATTAGTGTAGTTGCCAAGAAAGAAATCTATGGACAACTGGAGGGTTGACATGGACTGCTCCTTTACAAAATCTGAGTATGTGAGGATTTTAAGCATCCATTCATCAACCTTTGGGACCGCTGTAGTCAGGGGCTGCCACTTATCTCCATAGCATATTTTGATCAACACTATTTTGCAGGTAATCCAGAATTTGGTGTTACATAGCAGCAAATAGGTCTAGGTGCTTCCATTTGTACCACTTTGCATATGCCTTCCATGAAGAGTTATGATGAAGAAACATTTCTAGAAACTAGCATGTTGTTTGTGATCCTTGTAGAAAGGCTAGTCCCAAGAGTCTTTCCCTTTCAATTTTCACGCAGTCAGATGCAGCCATGCCAGAAGTGGGTGGCACAGTAGTCCTTGTCGAAGCATGTCCAGACTGACTGTAATCTGCCAAAGATCTATTGATCACTAATGTTGAAAACCTACCTCTCTGTGGTCAGTTGGGGGCTATGCAGATCAGAGTTTCTTTTTCTTGTCTGTTTCCTCAGCAACTTTGGTATTAGTGGAATAGGTGGAAAGACATAAAGAAGGCTGTGGGGACATTAGAGCCTCTGTTTGCTCTTCTCCTGCCATCTGGAACTTGGAAAAGAGCCTAGGCACATGGTGATTGAGGTCTGAGACAGAGAGGTTCACTGCTGGGCTTCTGAAGTGTTTCACAATCTGAAAGAAGATTTCCATCTTGAGAGGCTGTTAAGAGAGCGTTTGGTGTAGTGGTTAAGTGTGCAGACTCTTAATCTGGGAGAACTGGGTTTGATTCCCCACTCCTCTGTCGATGCGCTTAGAGTCCAAGAGGATGATTCTTAGCGACGCAAGAACGAAGGCTGTACCCAGTAGCTGTAAAACCACTAAATACACTTATTTACAACACCACTCACTCTTCTGACTGACAATATGCTCCGCTGCAACTCCAACTCCATTAACCCACAATCACCACAGTTACTCTGTACATTTATACATTGGACAGCCAATCAGCAACTTGCTGTGTCATGCTGACTCTGCTGGCTGATGGAATACCTCTGGCAGCCAGCCACCTGCTGTCATGTAGATCATCTAAGCCTCTAGATCTACTTTCAGTTCTGCAGCACATGCTATAAGCTGTCTCTTTACATATAATAGCGACACCCCTCCTCAGGTTATAGCTGTGCTGTCATCTATACATCACAACATTGCTTATACATATTGGTCATTTTACCATCAATACATTTGGTTACATACATTCCCATATATACATTGGTTACAGTTCAGTATTGTCATTTCCCTGAACACTTGTGTTAACGCACACACATTTTGCTCTGCTTGCCAATTAACCTGCAAGCACATTCTTATCAGTTGGCTCTCTGCCCAGACTGACCATATCTCCTCAGTTGGCTCTCTTCCCAGACTGAGCACTTCTCTTATCTTTTTGCTGGCTTGTTTCCCAGACCTGTTGGAAACACAGTACCGTGTAGTTTGGTGTAGATGTACATACAGCATTTCAATACACATATTTGCTTACACATTTTTACAGCTTGCAGCTTTTTTACACTTAGCCTAAGATTTGCAGTTTTGGAAATTGTTCACACTTCAGTTCAGTTTTACAATCATAGTTTAGTTACAGCTTAACAGTAAGTTTGTTTAATGTTACAGCATTGCTTTTACATATCAGCATTTCTTTATTTGCACATTGCACCCTTTTAATTCAGATATTGCTTACAGCCTCTCCTTCCAGGCTTTTGCTTATGTGTCTTCTTGTTCTCCAGAAGACATCTCATTCAACAGCTCCAGCACACTGGGATACATTTTAGGATGGTCATCGTATACATAAGTATAACCTCCTTCTTCCCCAGTGAAAGAAGTATCCTCCTTTACATCTGGTGCACTTACACAGCCTCTGGACTGTTCATCAGGCAAACTATCTCCATTGCCCAGATAATTTATGTCAGCATCAAAACCATATCTTTTGGGCGGTACACCTTTATTTTCTCTTGCCGAGACCCTGACTTAAACCGGCTCCCTTTTTACAGCCTCAGAAGTCTCCTGCTGCTTAATGCTACCTTCTGAACTGCTCGCACTGTCCTCCTCCTGCTGCAGTGAGAGAGCCTGCTTGTTTTCTGGCTTTTGCCCCTCCTCACTTGTCAGAGACAGTTGCAGTTTAGTTTCTCTAGGCATTTCATTGGCATGAATTTTGGACCAATTCTCATCCTCGCAAAACGAGGCAGACCTACTCAGTTTAATCAAGTCATTACTGTCTACAAACCTCCAGGACTTCATGCCGTTCTGATACCCCACAAACACAAGTTTTTTGCTTTTGGCACCTCCTTTCCTTCTCTTATCAAGAGGAATGTTCACCCAAGCCTTTGATCCAAATATTCTAAGGTGATCCAGGGATGGCTTTCTCCCATACAGGACCCTGTAGAGTATGTCGTTTATAGCCTCCGTCCACAAGTGATTAGAAATATAACAGGACGCTTTCAAGGCTTCACCCCAGTATGCCTGCGTTAGACCACTATCTTCTAACAAAGCATGGCAGATACCCTGAAGTACTCCCCCTCTCCGTTCCACGATACCGTTTTCCCACGGAGAGGAAACATTAGCAACTCTATGCTTTATGCCCTCTTGCCTCAAATAGTTGGCAAACTCTTTGTTTAGAAATTCACCTCCCTGATCAGTCTGGATTGAGGCAATTTTTGCATTTAACTGTTTCTGCACCCTTCTAGCCCAGTATTTAAAGGTGGCACAGCCATCACTCTTATGCTTAATAGCATACACCCACGCAAACTTGCTGTGGTCATCGACCAGAATCAACCCAAACCTATTTTTAGAAATACTGGGTGCATACGGCCCCACCAGGTCGGCATGTATTAATTGGAGCGGTCTCTCAGACACACGTTCACTCCGTCTGGTCGATGGAAATGCCCTTGACTTGGCTTCTTTACAAACATTGCAATCTAGGAAGGCATTACATTTGTCAACTTTTACTCCCTCCAATATCTCCAGAGTTTTATTAATTGTGTGGTAGCTGGCGTGGCCCAGCCTTCTATGCAGTCGATGAATGCACCTGCTGTGTGGTTGTCTATTCCACACAGTATGTGCCTTCCCCACATTTTGCACAAGCTCATATACATTAGCTCTTAGAGTGCCTTTAGCCAGCTGTTTACCCTGCTTCAAAATTTCACAGCCCTGCTTATCAAATATTATGGTAAACCCAGCTCTTGCCAGAACGGAGACACTTAACAAATTAGTCTCTAACTCTGGCACACATCATACCTTATCAAAGCTGTGATTAAGTCCAGGAAAATAGACCGTGCCTTGGCAAAGCACGCCTGCTTGTCGCCCATCAGCTAGGCTCACGGTTTTCTGCTCAGCTGGTCTGCAGTCCTACAGCTGGTCTTCCTGGCAGCAAAATATCTGGGTAGCCCCAGAATCTACAACCCAGGGCAGACTCTGCAGTCCCAGACCAGTTCTTACCAGAGTTGCCTGGGGTGTCCTTGAAGACTGCCGCCGGCTCTCTCTCTGCTGCTGTGGACAAAATCTTTGCACATGCCCGAGCTGGTTACACAGATAACAGCGTTTCCTCCGCACTTGCAAGGCTTTTTCCTCCTCCTTGGCTTGCCAGCTGGAACCAGCCCCCACAGACCTCGGCTTATCTTCTTCTTTGGGTCGAGTCTGCTCTCTCTTGCTCTCCAGCTGCCTCTGCTCTTCTGCCAGGAGTTTGCCGGTCACGTAAGGCAAAGTTAGCTTGTCGGCATCCTGCCCTTCAAATGCTATCCACCAGCATGTCATATCTCTCGTCCAGAGAGCTCAATATTATGTACACTTTATCTTCCTCAGCCACAGCTTTCCCTCTTGCTTCTAGCTCTTGGAAACAGACATACCGTCGAGGTGGTCCCTCATCGACTCCCCGGCCAGCATACGTTTCCTGTAGAGCCTCCTACACAGGGATATCAGCGACCCTGCTGACTTCTGTACATACACAGCCTTGAGAGTTTCCCAAGCCTCCTTTGCTGTCTGATGCCCACGGACATGCACCAGCTGGTCGTCTGAAACGCTTAGAATGATAGTGGCTAGAGCCTTTTGATCCTGAACGGCCTCTACCGGCGTGGGATTAGCTGGAGGAGCTGACACACAGTCCCAAAGCCCCTCTCTCTTCAGGAAATGCTCTAACCTCAGCGACCAGGTGTTGTAGTTGGTAGTGGTGAGCTTCTCCACCAGCACAGTAGCTGCTGCTGTAGCCATCCTGCTCAGACTCCTTTCAGCCACTGCTGGTCTCACCTCCTAGGCAGCCTCTGGAGCAACTCAGCGTCCTTTCTTTACCACCTCTCTCAGGTCTTCTAGGCGCAGCGGAAGCATGCTGGGCCCATAACCCTGTCGATGCGCTTAGAGTCCAAGAGGGTGATTCTTAGCGACGCAAGAATGAAGGCTGTACACAGTAGCTGTAAAACCACTATATACATTTATTTACACCACTCACTCTTCTCACTGACAATATGCTCCGCTGCAACTCCAACTCCATTAACCCACATTCACCACAGTTACTCTGTACATTTATACATTGGACAGCCAATCAGCAACTTGCTGTGTCATGCTGACTCTGCTGGCTGATGCAATACCTCTGGCAGCCAGCCACCTGCTGTCATGTAGATCATCTAAGCCTCTAGATCTACTTTCAGTTCTGCAGCACATGCTATAAGCTGTCTCTTTACATATAATAGCGACATCCTCTGCATGCACCTGATGATGTGACCTAGAGTCAGTCACAAGTTCTCACAGAGCTGACCCTCAAGGGCAGTTAGTTTAGAGCTCTCTCAGCTCCACCTACCTCACAAGGTATCTATTGTGGGAGGGGAAGGAAAAGGGGATTGTAAGCCGCTCTGAGACTCCTTCAGGTGTGAAGGGTGGGGTATAAATCCAATCCCCTTCTCTTCTAATTGTTGTCCTGGTATTGTCTGGTTAGCCAGCCTGGTTAGACTCCTTCAGGTGTGAAGGGTGGGGTATAAATCCAATCCCCTTCTCTTCTAATTGTTGTCCTGGTATTGTCTGGTTAGCCAGCCTGCTAGCATATTTTGCTGTCCCTTGATGTGCTCTGCTGATATGGAGATAGATTCAGGTGGGGTAGCCATGACAGTCTGAAGCAGCAGAACGAACTTTGAGTCCAGTGGTAATCTTAAAACCAACAAGGCTTTACTCAAGGTGTATGCTTCCATGTGCATGCATACTTCTTCAGATACATTGAAATAGAAGTTACCAGTCCATACATAAAGGGTGAGCAGCAAATTAGCATACAGCATAATAAATATACTTTAACAAATGCAAGGACCTAACTCAAATAACAAGCTTAGTTTATATGGTCACCATTTATTTGGGTTTAATTCGAAGGCAAAACATAGTGAAGGACATAAAAACATCAAAATCAAACTGATGAGCAGATGTACCCTTCTTTAACTGTGGAATGCTGAAAGTAATTTAACTAAGACCCTGCTATTGTGCTCCATCTGTTTCTTCTGCTGATATGGTTCCATTATGATAAATACAAGATCTATGCCAAGGTGTCAATTATGCAGCCTGGAGCCGAATCAGGCCCCCAAGCAACTGGCTGTCATTGCTTCCTTCTCTTGCTTCCTTTTGCATCACAGCTTGCTTTGCCAGGCTTGCTCAATTGCACAGGAGCTACAGAGCAAAGCCTTTATGTTCTCCCTTGGGGAGGAGGCAGAGCTTGCTTTGCCAGGCTCTCGGTCGTACAGCAGAGCTACTGAACCAAGCCTCTCTTCCTTCTATTAGCTGAAGCTCCTCTCCCTCCTGGTCCCCTTGGAAAGGAAGGAAAGAGCCAGAGCTTCCTTTGCCCAGTTCCCTGGATCTCATGGGAGAAAGCACCTTTAAGACCAAGTGCTGTTCTAAGCATGTTTTAAGGTGTTTTGGGGTTTTTTAAAAAAATCTTTAATTGTGTTTGTCTGGGTCCTTTATAAAGTTTATATCTCTGCAGGGCTTTTTTTGCAGCAGAAACTCGTTTGCATAATAGGTCACACACCCCTGATGTAGCCAATCCTCCAAGAACTTACAGAGCTCTTAGTACAGGGCCTACTGTAAGCTCCAGGAGAATTGGCTACATCAGAAGGTGTGGCCTAATATGCCAAGGAGTTCCTGCTACAAAAAAAGCCCTGTATCTCTGCTACCTAATCTTAAATAGGCCCAGCCCAACAAGGTCTCATTTATGTCAGATCTGGCCCTCATAACAAATGAGTTTGACACCCCTGATCTACGCAGTCTGTGTGTGAAAGGGCAAGCCTTGGATCTGCCCTGCTTTTTAATGTAAGCTTTTGTCAAGATATTGTCTGTTCTTAAGACATGATTTATCTTCTTCATGGTCTCTGTGCAGTCCCACACCTGGGTTTGGGCCCTTGCATGAATTTGACCTCAGAACTCAAAAAGCAGTGTAAGTGGGTTTTTGGGTAATTTTTTCCTCTGCTCTAGGGAGCAGGCAGCTGCTGAGCATGCCTGGAACTGAGGAGAAAGCTCCACCCCCGCTCATTTTCTTTTACCGCCACCCTAGCTAGACCTCACTGTGTTGCCTCCTCGTCACCTCAGTGTTCTTCTTCAAATTCTTCATTTTTTCCCTTCTTTTGTCAAGTGTCTCCTAAAAAAACAACAAAAAAGGACCCTCGTATTTTCCATTGAGCTTTCTCCCCTTATCCTTCTCCGCTAAAACCTGGCAGACCAAAGAGGGAATAACCACCTTTTTAAAAAGGTGTCTAAAGTACAGAGTAAAGTTGCCTTCAACTGATGGTCATTCCTACTGGTTGCTTTGCCTTTGGGAAGGGCATAAAGTGGACTCTTGCATACATTGTCGGGGCTTCAATAAACAGACTTATAAGAATTGCACAGCCCATTTAAAGAGCCAAGACCTTGCTAATGCCCTGTTCTGAGTCCTCTAAAACTTAGCCGCCTCCCCCCCCCCCATAAAGAAGCAGGGAGATTTGGCTTCAGCAGCTGCCTCTCATAAGAAATGACATATGTCCAACAAAGACAAAAAAACACTCAATAGTGTCTTCTGACTCACTGAGTGTCCTTGACTCATCTAAAACATCAACTTCAAAACCTCAGCCATCGACTGCCTCTACTCAAGTTCTGGCTCAAGTCTCCACCTCAGCCTCCATGCAAACATCAGTTACCCCACCTTTGACTGCTATGGCGCTGGATCCTTTGATGTCAACAGTAATCATTATTCCTGATTCAGACAACTTTGACACAGAGGCACTGATGGCTGCTGGTCACTCAACAACGCCTTCAACACCCAATCAGTGACTGCTCAATCTCATCACACCCCTTCAGAATCACCAGCACGTTTCACAAATGCGCCACTCAAATTCCTCAGCTCTGACACTGCTACTGACAGTGCTCAGGATTGTGCTGCTTGGTTTCAAGACATTCGTCCACTTCTATTATGCAAGCAGTCTCTTTCTTGGCCTTGAAACTTCTGTTGACAGCGAAGTTGATCCCTGTCACATCGACAGTGTAGTCAGTCCTGTTCACCCTCTACTTATTGCAATTTCTGCACGTCTTCAGCTGATCCACAACATTGCTGCTCAAGCATTCCAAGGCCAGTCTACATCTGTCTGACCGAAAGCCCCTGGTAGTTCCACGAAAGGCACCTTCTCAACCCTCAGTGGCTCTTGGAGCACCAGCTAAAACCACCTTGATTTCCGCAGACAATACTCAACAGCCTGCTATCTACATGCCAGACAATTGACTCCCTACACAGCCCTTGAAGTTGGCTTCCTCCTTTTCGGATTCAGATCGTGAAGACCCTCTAGCACCTGTACCAAGTCCAGATCTTACGCCTCCAGGCACCCTTTCCCCTTCAGAAGAGGCTAAGGCTTATTTAGAATTCATCACTTGAATGTCAGAGGCCCTCAATATTCCCATCAACATGGATGCTCCTGAAGTCACAGATCTGGTGTGCCAGTTGGTTCAGTCTGAACTTTCACCAGCAGTTCCTCTGATGCTCCCCATATACTTGGCAACTCTAAAAGAGTCCTGGGATAAACCAGTCACAATTCCATCAACACCACACAGACTAGATTCTCTCTGTAGAATTCAATCCACTGATGCAAAATTTTTGGTCTCTCATCCAGCCCCAACTCTGTGATCACACAATAGGCACAGAAAGTAAAGCAGTCATGACACCCAGCTCAGCCGGGAGGGCTGCAAACGCGACACTTGGATGCAAGCTGTACTCCACAATTTCCACCTTGAGCAGACTATACAACTATCTGGCTTACTTTGCAGCTTACATTTTTAATCTAGCTAACTGATTTACTCCCTTCATCTCTGAATTTTCTGATACCTCTCAACAGCAGGCTACTGTGTTGGTCCATGAACTTTCCAGGTTGTCCAGAAAAACAGATAAACACCATTAAACATGCCATTTCCTGTTCATCCAGAGCTATGGCTACTTCTGTAGCCTTAAGCCTGGCTCCGTACCACCAGTTTGCAACCAGACCTTAAGACTAAGGTAGAGGATTTACCATTTGACAGAGAGGAATTCTTCCGTTCTATAACAGATCAAGTTCTCTCCACTGTCGATGACAGTCGGAAAAAGGTCAAATGTTCAGGGGTCAATGTCTCTGCTCCCCAAAAGTATTACAACAGTGGTCCTCCTTCCACCAATGTAAGCCATATCGCCTCACTCCTCCAACTCTTGGAAGCGCACGGCCAGCAATATCAAACAGACTTACACTTCCAAGCAAAAACCACAACAGACCAAACGTCCTTCTCTAGTCCAAGCAGTCCCTTTGACTTGCTTCTTCCTTGGTCTCCAACCACCACCCCAGCCCTAGGAACCAGACTTTCTCCCTTTCAACATCTTTGGGAGTCAATAGCATCAGGTGTCTGGGTCCTCACCATCATCATGGTGGAGCACACCATGGAGTTTTCTGAGATTCCTTACATGCACTGTTTCCTTCCAACTCCGTCATCCCTGGGCCTTGACAAAGAAGTTTATTTGTTATTTGAAGGAGCCATAGAACTGGTTCCACCATCAGAGTTAACTGTGTCTCCTTTGCCTCTCTTTGTCTCCTGGCAGTCCTGGGTCTCTCAGTAAATCTTGCAAAGTCCCAAACCCTAACCCACACAGACTCTCCAGTCCATCAGGGCAGTTCTCAATGCATCCCTGAATGCAGCATACCTCCCTCCATCCAAAAAGTTTTCCATTGCCTCCAGCCACTCTGCCTTCAGAAGCAGGGGAGAAATAGGCCAAAAGGAAGCACTGATATACAGAAGAAATGAGATGAAGTAGGTATAAAAGCATAGAAGCGTTAAGTGCCTTCTGCTGAGTTGTAGGGGCCTTGGCTAAGCAGCTCCAACCAAAATCCTGCTCTCGCTAAGAAGGAAATGAACCAAGGGCAGTGGGTGACTTCACCTAGGAGATAAGAAGTCTGGAATAATTTTAGTCCTACCTCCATGATGCATAGACAGGAATCACCCATGTTAAGATGCCCTCCCCTTCAGAACAAAAAGTTTATACTTATCAGCCACAATGCTACCAAAAAGAAGTCCGACGGTTTCAGGTCCTCTAACTTCTATCAGCTCAAGCACCTCATTAGTTTGAAGGGTGATATGGATCATCTGATAAAATGTAGGCCCAAGAAGCCTCTCAGCTCACCTGTCTTTTAAGTGGATCCACCTGTCTTTTAAGTGGATATCAGAGCCCTCACTAATCTTTTGTAATTTTCCTCCCTTACAGGACACTTAAGGAGCTCAGTGTGTGAACGGATCAATTTGATTATCAGAGCTGCCAAACCTAAACTACAGTCACATGATTCCATCCCAGATGCAGATGTCAGGATAAATAGTTTCCAGAAACAGCTTTTGCAAACTCTGGGACAACCACTTCCCTCACCTATCAAAGAAAAGATTGATCTACTCAGAGTATTGTTTCATACTGCTACAGATATTTATAGAACTTTTGAGCACTTTGATGGACCTCCTGGGGATTAAAGTAGCAGAGCAATAGTTCTTCCATTCTAGAGAATCCTCACTACAAACACAACCTCTTTTTTTATATTCAGGTAATGCTTTATACCACTAGCCCGCGGGCAGCACAACCAGTTATACAAGTTTATTTTAGACTTCTGTAATACGGATTTAACAGTGTTTTTGTTCCCATTTCAGTTTTGTACAGGTTTTTTTGTAATAAATTATTTCACTAAGGTCATAGGAGGGAATTTATTTCTTAAAGTTACTATAAATTAATGATCATATTCCCTACTTTTAATTCTTTTGTAGGAAGTGTTAGGCACAGTGTACAACAGTGAAACAAACATAAAACATCACAAAATAAATTAAATAACCAAGAAGTGGGATCACTATTTACAGCATGCAAGCAGCAATGGTAATTGCTAACAGGCTAGACAGATCTGGCGTGCTATCAAGGCACCTTAGAAATCCAAAAAGTTACCATTATAGTCAAGGAATAACAGGAAACTGAGTGAGATATTACTACATCATTGAACTACAGTTACCACCACAGTTTGTAAAAGGAATAGTTGGGCTCTGATGGGAAACAGATTTCTCTTGGGGCATACAAACATATTAACAAGGAAGTCTCAGTAAACATGCCTTTAAACAATGAGCTTCTATATGATGGATGCTTGTAGCATGCCATCTCATTCTGGAAAGCCAGCCTGCAGCTCAGAATTTACACCATGAAAACCAAATAACAATTCATTGCCCCTGAGCATGGAAAGAATACAGCAAGCATTCTACTGTTCTTGACTGCTCAAAATATATCCAACAACAGAACTCTGTAAAAATAAGCACTTGCGCCCAGTTACCGGGAATGTGCACTGTGCTGCTAACTTTTTACTATTTCACTGGATCCTGGTGTCTGCTAACGCAGCATGAATAAGAATGACCAGTTTCCATTTCCCAAGAACTATAATACTATTTCACATGCTTTTCCCACAAAATGCCATTAGGGTTCCCTGATGCTAATGGTTACACCAATGATTGTTTCTGTAAAGCAAGCAATGGATTGTATTGCAGAAGAAATGGAACCTCGCCCAAAACACTGGTTTTAGTGAGTACGTCCCAAACACTATTATGAATTTCACACCATAGTCCTAAGGGTCTGTTTTATTTTCATGCTGAAACATTCTCTTTAACAATTAATGCCCATAGACATGGACCTCTTATAAATGAAGAGGTCAGCAAATGAGTCTTCATATTGAAAAAGACTGATACCTCCAAGAACAAAACTCTTGACAGATCACTAAATTAAAGTTAATGCCAGACCTCCCCCAAAGATTCAAAGCAGAGATATTTAGATTAGAAAAACTGTATATTGTCCTCCAATACCCTGGCATGAATAAAAAGATGTCTACGCAACAGCCAAACAGAGCATCCTAGGTATTCACATCAAAAGAGCTCTAGTAGGTTCATGGTTTCCCTCTATAAAACTTCGGTGTATAGAGAAGCACAGAGCTGTATGTCAGAACTCTATACAGGCAGGATGGTTATTGGCGGTGCAGGATAAAAGGGTCCTTTGGGAAGGGGGGGGAAGCAAGTAATTCAGAAAGGCATTAGGTTGCCCACATCTTTTTTCATGACCTTGTGCAACTCTTGAGCTAGGAAAGCAATGTCAAAAGCTCATTAGAATGGAATGTAGAAAAACAGCATTGGACCATTTTGTCCATTATTAAATATTTAGATTATTTGCCTCCATGTGGAAATGTTGCTAGAACCCAGTAGGAGTAAGCACATTCATGTCTCGTGGTCTGATGTTATGAGAACGGGGGGAACGTCTCTTTTCTTCAATAGTTGGAATGTCCATCTTAGGGGGTTTAAATGTTGCAGAGTCCTCTGCCATCCTGGTAGCCTGAGCACGCATTAACTCCATTGGGGTAGGCTTCTGGGCACCCTTGTAGGCCTGGATGGTAAAGCCCCCTGAGGGAAGAATATACAAGACAGGGTCAGTAAATTACCAGACAGGCTTAATATGTAGTGGCAAAAGCACTAACAAAACACTTTAAAACAACTGGCGTTTTATAAGTAGGGGTGTACACACACACAAAAAAGCGCTTTTTTTGTATTCAGGTCCACTGATATTGGTACTTTTGATATTCCTGAATCCCAATATCTATATGATATTGGGATTCAGGTAAATAATCAGGAAACCCAAATTTATTTGGCATTTAAAAATGTTTTCCCTTCATTCTCCAGAATCCCACACCTCAGTGGCACATTACCATGAGTGAAGGGAAGGCATTTAAAAATTACCTTCACTTGCAATCATGCCATCTAGCTAGCACGCCTCCAAAATGAAGGGAATGCCTTCTCCAAGTTGAGACACACAGCTGTAATTCACCTCAGAAATATAGCTGAGCTGAATAAAAGTTGAATAATATTGACTTTTATTCAGGCCAGCTATATCAGTAGCCAAATCACATTGTCTAATTTGCATTTGGCTAAAGAAATACCTCCAAAATACCAATAAGGTATTTCTGGGTATTTGGTTTATACCGAACACACACAGGACTTTTTTTTTTTAGCAGGAACGCACAGGAATGCAGTTCTGGCTGGCTTGGTGCCAAGGTATGTGGCCTGATATGTAAATGAGTTTCTGCTGGGCTTTTTCTACAAAAAAAGCCCTGCACACCCCTATTTACAAGTTCTCAACACTAACAAATGCTGCAGTTCCGCTTGTCAACAAAAGACGTTTCAACAAATTCACATGAGAAAGCTATCTTATCATCATGATTAGGAAGCAAAACTGAGAAGACAGGTTTAGTTAAATCTAACTAAAATGGCATATACTCACTACAGAAGTAAAAGTAAACACTGACATCACTATAGAAGCACTACCAAGGGAAAAGGGGATAGTGTCTATATTCAGTCCAAGTTTCATTTTCTTTTGGTATTTTTTGTGTGTGTGTGTCTGTCTACACCTAGAAGTCATGTTGACCTCTGGTGATTGACCCCTACTGGGGGCCTGGAGGATATTCAGAGAGATGGCTGAATAAAGCCTGCCCCATCTTCCTGACTTGGTATTTCAACAAGGTCTCCCATACAAGTACTAACCAGAGCCAACCCTGCTTAGTTTGCGATATTTGATGAGATGGGGCTTGCCTGGACTATCCAGGTCAGAGCCGAAGTTTCATTTTCTGACTAATTGTTCAGTGCATTATTCACTTCCACGCAGCATTCCAGTTCATGTGTACTATAAACTTCATTTCTCAAAGCTTTTCATAGTTTTGCCTTGTTCTAAATTTTACTTGAACACTTCCTATTCTTAAGTTAGAAATTACAGGTGAATGCATGAGCCACAACTTAATGCTGGAATTTAACTTCCCTCTTATCTTGGGGCTTTGTGAAAGAGAAGTGCATTGAAGCCATCATCTTCCAGCACTCCTTATACCTGAGTCAGCAGTGGATTTCTGGAGAGCTCGAGGTCCAAAGAGGTTCCATTTTTCTGTGGAGGCTTTATCACTGTCACCACCGCTAGAATCCATGGAGATAAGATCTGGACCAGTGATGGAAGTAGATGTTCCCTGACTAAACCAGGTCCTAAAGGGAAATAATCAATTAAAAATAACTGAAAGACCTTCACAGCAGCAATAGACAACCACAATCATCCAGTCTCAATGGAACAACTCAAAGTAAGTCTGCAGCAGATTGGTCCAAGAGAATCATGAGAGCCACTATACACAAGATCCACTTGCAAAAAACTGGCACCACTGAAAGCTCAACTTAGGAGGACTAAACAGAATTCTGACTGGAAAAGACACATGTAAAAGGTTGGGATTTCTAGTCATTTAGAGACAGACTGTAAGGGGTCTTCTCTTTCCTCCTGGGAAGAGGCCCAGTCTGCGGGAAATGTACCTGTATTTGCGCTTGGGAGAGGAATGTGGAGTGCTGCTTGGAGTAGATTGGGCAGAAGAGGCCTGTTTCTCTTCTTTTGCTATTTCTCCGCTTTGCATCTTTAGATTCTGTTAGAAAGGGTAAAGACATGCAGTTGGAAGCTTTTTGAAGCTAGGGACCAAACACCCAGCAATCTGAAAGTTAAATCTCCTTTCATTAGGTTAGCATAGTAACAGCATCATGTAGCATGTTAAAAAGCTTGCATGCAAAATTAAAATTTTGTTTAGTGAAGCCTCAATACCACTTAGTCCTCACTTCAAACAAATCAATTATCTAACGCTGTTCCGTAATTATAAAACAGAGTTTCTTTCTTCTTGAAGGGGAGGGGGGGGAGAGAGAGTCAAAAGATATACCATCATTCTAAGGACACTATCCTCAATTCCTCACCTTAACTCTAACCTTGAACTTAAATGTGAACTTCACTGGTCAGGGATATAAAACCCACTTCCTCACAGTAATTAATTCTACGATCCATCTCAAAAAGGTGGATTTTTGTGCTGTGGAAATAGGTATTTGCATCATGAACACCAGGGCCAATGCTTCACTATTACTAAATGAATAATTAAATGCATTGTTATTTGGTTTATATTAGATTTAAGAGCTAACTGCACAACCTACTGACATCTTAAGTAAGATAACAGTCTATTAGAAAACTCAAAACTAATCACACCACTAGTAACACCCACCATTAAATATCCCACCCTTTGACATCTAGTTCTGTAAAGTAGTAACAGACCACCTCCACCAGAACTAGAGTACAGTGGGACTTAAAGCGCCTTACATGGAGTGACTCAGCCACACGATGGTATTTTGTCTCCTCTGCAGTGAGGCCCTTGTGGGGAGTGTAGCCAGCATCTCTCAGCCCTGCCTGCTGCTCAAAGCGCTGAATGCTCTCCTGAGTTTGTTCTAGAATGGACAACATGATACATTCACACAAGCCACAAAACAATGCCATTTGATAGATTTCTAAGGGGCTCCGCCAAGCATCCTCTATAAGTAGAAATAAAGAGAATGGAAATTCTGTAAACCATCCACCCCATCTACAATAAATTATAATTGGGACAATAAATGTTTTGCTGCAAAACATTCTGGACTCTTTCATCAGTCTAATTTCATTACTGCCAAGTCAACTTCTCAAATGGTTTTTGTTTAAGGACCAACTTACATGGATTGCAAAAAAAAAAAACTTTAGGAGGAACGCCCTCTGAATGCCAGCAAGTAAAATTGTCCCATCATCAACTTTAGTTACTTAGATCAGAAACAGTGTGTCTCTGACTCTGTTCAACGGTAGTAATGCAATTAACCTAAAGAGTACACAGTCTTACACTCTATAAAGCAACTGTCTTAACTTCTAAAATGAAAAATCCAGATATTCAAATTAAAGAAAATGCACATTATCTTTCTGCAATAAATTTTTTCCACATATTATATCTTAACCTAAATATGTTTCATTGCTTTGCAACAAATCATGCCCATAATAATACCAGCACATTAGCCCCCATGGGGTGGGGGGCATGCCACATTATTAAGATATTAGTTTGAAATCAGCATGATGTCATAGAACAAACCTGAACCCAACCTCACTACTGCTGTATGTGCTAGACTGCCAGCTAACCAAGGTCAGCCATGGCCATTCTAGAAACTTCACTGAAAGCTATAAACATTTCATACTAGATGCTTCCAAAGCAAATGACTCAGCACAAGAGACCAAAAAGTTAGCTGCTGAAACCATCAGACCTGTACAGTGCAGATTCAAATATATATCATATGGCTATAAGGTTGTGTCCCAGGTACCGGACTACTAGCAGGAAGGAGACTGTACTACATTCAATTATTACAGCTTAGAAAAGTCACGGTTAATTCAGTAGATGGATTGTTTCTCCATAGAATGTAACAGCTGCCAATATACAAGTTACTAACAAATGGAACAAGGTGATAATATATCCTACAAACACTATCACCAAAATATAATTAAACCCTGCAACACTCACAAAGTAATGGTTTTCATCCCTTCCACTGCTGATCCATATTCTAGCCTAATCTGCTAGTCATGACTGAAATTTAAACGCAAGGAATGTTTTTGCTTAGAATTTAAAAGGCTTGCCCTTTATCATTAGACATCTAGTCATGCATGTAGTCCTCTTCCATGCATACAATTTCATCAGCCAGTCCAGACCTAAAAAGCCAACCTAGATGTCCCGGTTAACTTGCCTACTAGATGTATATAAGAACTCTTACTTGTCATGAGAGAATTCATGATGATGTGGGTGGCCTTGGCCTTCACCACTGGAACCCTGTTCACAGTCTCAGTGGAAGTTGAGGGGGTTATAGCAGATGGAAGCATGCTAGTTTCCCCTTCCTCAACCTGTACAGAGGAAGCCAGGTACAATTTGAGGAGAAAGAAAAAGTGTTATATCAGGAATATCCAGAGCTCATCCTGAGCCTTATGGGAAAAAACTTGGAACTGTGCCAGAATAATAACCAAAGGGTACGGAAGACTGAACACAGTGCTTTTAAGAATGGCATTTCCTCACTCTCCTTCCTATGACATTTGTACAGTACTGGTATAGTAGCCAGCACATATCCAATTTTAGAAGATGGAAGCTTTCCTAATTTCCCTGAAAAGCAAATCTGTGATAGCCTGTAAAATAGCTGAAAGAGTTCCCTTTTTCACTCCTCCACAGGAGATTATATTTCTCCACTGCCCCAAACGCAAGACAACTGTGGCTTTCAGATTTCTTCCTAAAGAAAGCCACAAATCAAAATTAGCACAATTTGATGCTCCCTTTAAAGCCCTTCAACTTCTATCAAAAATAGCATTATTCAAAAGATCTTATGTTAAAACTGACCAACTTCCATATATATATATAGTTTTATCCCTTTGTATCTTCAGTGAGTTCGGGGCAACATACAGAACTTTCCCTTCACATTTTATCATCACTCTATCTTTATGTGGCAAGGAATTTGAACTCAGCTACCTGAAACTTTCAGTATTTTCCAGCAAGCATTTCACCAATATGCGAAGGCTCTGCAAAATTTTCTTCACTGTTATTTAGGCTAGGGATCATATCAGCTCTCAGATGTAACACTTCTGTTCTTTGCACCATGGTACTTTAGCACATCTGAAGGTTTTGGCCAAATGAACTAACATTTAAAAATACAGGCAAGGTTTACTCACAGAAAACTGATGTATCAAAATCCCAGACTTTGATACTTTCCAACATACCTAATTACAGTGATCTGTCCTTCCCCTTTCGGGATGCTACTAGAATCTACCTGACACCTTACATCACCTATATTTTCTCTTCTAAAGACTGCATACCTTGGAAAGTTCTTCATATTTTCGGTCTGGGATGACTGGCTGTTTCCACAGGATACTTGAGCACATGTTTGAAGGAGGAGGGGTCATTGGTGTTGTATCCTCCAGGGCATCATCATAACTAAATGCCCGACGGTACATTCCAATTGGCTGGGACATCTTTCCTAGAAGCCCTTCAGAGCCATGCTCAATAGCTAAGGACAGAGATGGAAAATTTCACAGAAGGCTACACTTCAGCTCTTCACAAATCCATACAGATCACATGAGCACTTCTTTAATGAGAAAATAATCTTAGAGAGATTTCAGTATAGGAGCAATTCAGATTCTTTCCATGAAATAACTGTTCAAGCAGTTATTCAGAGGATCTTTCAGGGCTATCATTGCAAGGTTTTGGCATTTAACACTTTGATGCAACCAATTCATTCTTAACAAATCAAGAACAACAATCAACACACTAAGAAATCCATCACAATTATAACAGAGTCAAGGTGGCTACTAGAGCTAGATGCAGTGTAGGGAGGGGGGGGGCGTGGGGGGCGGGTCGCCTCAGGTCTGGGGGGCCCCCAAAGCCCTAGCTACGCCCCTGCACGCAACCCACCCCTGCTACAACGGATGCCGCCAGCCAATCAGGAGGGAGGCAGGGCGAGGGCGGCCCGCATCCGATTCTCCCGATTGGACGAGGGTAGAACCCTCGGAGCGCTCTGATTGGCTGCGATGCGCGTGGGGCACCGCCGAGTGTTCCATTCCCGGGCTCGAGGCCCGGAGCATTTAAGTCAGGGGGGCAGAGGGGGAGGAGTCCTCTTTCTTTCTAGGGACTTTTCGGCGCGTGCAGCTTTTGGGAATCCAGGCAAGTATTTAAAATCTAATTTTTTTTGCAAGATCTTAGGCCTTTTCTTCCTCTCCCCCCCCCCACGTGCCTACTGCAGCCTGGTCAGAGCCTTCCCACTTTGCAGGACAGGCAGAAACTCAGCAGGGCGAGTTTTCCACCACCACTAGGGGAAACTGCTCTTGTAGAACATCTGCCTGCCCCGCAGTTGTTAAGAGCAGCCCTGCGGGGAAAAGCAAGAGGGCTAGTGTCCTTCATTATGGTAGCATGCCTTTAAATGAGCCTGGGGAGGGACGGTGGCTCAGTGGCAGAGCATCTGCTTGGGAAGCAGAAGGTCCCAGGTTCAATCCCTGGCATCTCCAAAAAAGGGTCCAGGAAAATAGGTGTGAAAAACCTCAGCTGGAGACCCTGGAGAGCCGCTGCCAGTCTGAGAAGACAATACTGACTTTGATGGACCAAGGGGGGGGTCTGATTCAGTATAAGACAGCTTCATGTGTTCATTTGTTCATGTCTTTTTTTCCCGGGGGGGGAGCTTTCAGCTGTCAGATATTGAGCAAGGACCTTTTTCAGTGCCTCAGAGGCGGCCTGCTGGATCCTAGGATCATAGAGTTGGAAGGGACCTCCAGGGTCATCTAGTCCAACCCCCTGCACAATGCAGGAAATTCGCAACTACCTCCCCCCCCCCCGCACCCTCAGTAACCTCTGCTCCATTGCAAAAAGATGCCAAGATAAAAAACAACAACACCCTCCAGGATCCCTGGCCGAACTGGCCTGGAGAAAAACTGGCAATCAGCGTTTCACTGGTTGTGTAAGGAAGGGGCCATGACAACGAAGCCCTCCTTCTCATGATCGGATACAAGGGTCGCCTCATCTTGCACCTTGTCAGCCAAGGAAGCCAGAATCCCACCCCTTTGGTTGCGTTCTCTGCAACTGTGATTCAGAGGTATGCTGCCCCGGAATGTGGAGGTTCCATTTAGTCATCACAGCTTATAGGAGCTGCTCTCCGTGAATCTGGCTAGCCCCTGTTTTAACAATAAATGGCAAAGGGCAAGCTGCTGTTGCCCCCTCCCCACACACATCCCCTACAAATCTTGCCTGGTTCTGTTCCAAGAGAGGC
This sequence comes from Heteronotia binoei, assembly GCF_032191835.1. NCBI lineage: Eukaryota > Metazoa > Chordata > Lepidosauria > Squamata > Gekkonidae > Heteronotia > Heteronotia binoei. Next base: position 115,168,865 of record NC_083227.1, on the reverse strand, counting down.
AAAGGGAACCACATCCCGAAGAATCGTTTTTGAAATATACATTTCTGCATGACTCTCACATGGGACTCTTAAGGAACCTCTCATGCCACTTCGCAGAAGCACTTTCTGCATGGAGTGACTCCAGAAATGGTGTTCACGTATGCAGCTTTCCCCAGCAATTTTTATTTATTCATTCCTTTATACCAGGGGTGGCCAGACTCGCTTAATGCAAGAGCCACACAGAATAAACATCAGATGTTTGAGAGCCACAAGAGGAAGGCAGGCAGTCAGGCAAATAGATAGGTGGGGGAGGAGAGGTGGACAGAAAGCAACTTTAACCTTAAATGTATTCTCCAAGTCGCTGGCTGGCTTAGCTTGGAGGAGTGCCATCTGGGGGGGGTGCAGCCCCCAAAGTGACACCACTTCCTGTTTCCCCCCCCACAAGTGGTGGCCATTTTGGGGAAATTACATCACTTCCTGTTTCCAGCAGGGCTCCCTCGCAAGTGGTGGCCATCTTGTGGAAGTGACATCACCGGAAGTGACATCATATCCTGTTTCTGGCGGCGTGCACACACATAGGGGGGCCCACATAAATCTTGGGCCCCAGGCCCCCAAAGCCCTAGCTACGCCCCTGGCTAGATGATTCCCAAGCCAAAACTCCTACAAATATCGTATAACACTAGCATCTTATCAGATTGGTCCAAAACTGCTTTGACCCTTCCTGCCAAATATCTCATGTACCTTTCTTAATGGTTTTGCCAGAACTTACATAAGGCATTTGGCATTAGGACGTAACAATCAGATTTCCATTCAAAGAAGCAAAAAGATACTAATATCAAGGATACAACACATCTGGGGTAAAATGTTTGATACTTAAAGCTTAAAATATTTTTGCACCTCTGCTTTAGAATACTGGTATTTCACCCCACTATCCACCAAAATAGACCACCATACTCTCCTCGAAATAGTAACAGCCAACAACCTATTGTTCTTCATATTTATGACAGCCTTTTGTTCTTCCGATATATACACAACTTCCTGATAAAAGAGGTTTCCAAGATAACACTCAATAGCCAGTTAAAGCCAGGAGACAGCAGCATCCAGTCCCACATCATACTTGAAAATAATTTAATTCATTCTATAACTTGTGTGGGAAAACTTCCTTCTAGGAACTAAAATTCAGTCTGGAAGATTTCTTCTCATGAGAATACTAAGTTATTCATCATTATTAGTGAACAGCAATGAACCATTAGCATCCCTTATTAAAGGTAAATATGGCGGCTGCTAAGAGAATATGCTAGGTCACTAACAAAATCCTATTAATAAAATTACTAAACTCTATTAAGCAGGTGGCTGAACTCTAGATATGCTTGCATGCAGTTTGGCACAGCCTACAAATTCCACTATTACTCTTGAGAAGTTTAAACATATTAAACGTATTGCAATTGTCTTTGTCAAGGAATTCACATTTGCTCAGACAATTAATTTTACCAGGAACATCTGTTCTTCTTGAAGCCATGACTGGAACTCCACGTCTTTCACTATATGGAAATCCAAAACAGGGATCCTGTTACGTAAAAACAGAGGGAATTTTCATCTGCAAACACTAGAGAAAAAGATCCTGCCTCTGTACTATAAAGAACAGTACCTAAAGCAGCTACAAGCCCTATTCCTTTTAAAGAAAGTCATGATAACCCTCATATTAAAGATTAAAGTCAAATAACTATTAAAAGTCTAGGTCATTAGAAATGCATCTGACTAGATGTAATGTAGTTTTAAAAAGCTAAAAAATCTTACCACAAGATACGATGAGAGAGAGAGAGAGATGTCAAAAAAGGACCATTCTGCTTCTGAGGCTGAAACTAGCAAAGCATCTCCACGAACTTCCATGCAGATACAACTGACAAAAATTCAGAAGCAAGACATTCTTTACTAAACGGAAGGAGCAAGACACTCTACAATTGCAGCACAAGATTGCTGTTCATTAATTCAATACTAGTATTTTAAAAGACACTTCAAGCTGTTTAAAAATTTCCTGCATTGGGGAAGGGGGAAATATCCCTGGAGAAAGTACAATCCCGAAATACCTTCATGCAAGATCTCTATAACATATCAAGTGATAACAACAACCAGGCTTATTAAACCAAAAAAACCAACTAGACAAACAAATATTTGGCTAGACAAACACCTATAAAAACACATGCTCTAGTCTACATGTTAAAGGTTAGCATATTAGTACTGCAATTATGACAGGGTCACAAAAGCATAACACTGCTTCATGCCCAGATGTAAAGCCAACATCTGAGGAACTAGTAAGGCTGCATTAAAACATGGATTCACATTCCCCTGAAGTTCTTTAAAACAAAATTAAGCATTCAGTAGTGGTGCTTTGCTCTTGAATCAATCACCAAGAAAAAAAAACAACAAATGCTTAGCTTCTCCTGCAAAATGTATTCAACTAAGCATCCCATCATACCAGGAAAGGAAGGCAGTGGGCACTTTAACAAGATGGGAGAGATCACTAGAAATAAAACATCATACTACTACAATTTACTATCCCTTTTTCAACCCATCACCTACTGTTACCCAAAGCTAAACAATTTACATAATAATGCTTTCTGATTAACTCCTTTACTGCAGAAGGAGCATATCTAAACAGAACCCACCATTCTTCATATTACCACTTGCTTTGCATTTAATTTTTTTTAAACCCTAAACATACATAGAGTTTGTAACCGCAACAAGGTCATGGGGGTTCTACAAGATGGGCCTCATTCAGATGTTAACAAATCCTCTGGAGCTCAAATTGAGTCAAGGAGACACCCACAGACTCAATAGCTTGCTTGCCATATCTCTGAGCAGCAGTGGTTGAACTGCTCAAAGCAAGCTATTGAGTCTGTGGGTGTCTCCTTTCCCAGTCCCCAAAGGTAGGGACGGAAGGAGGACGTCAAGATACAGGGGATACCGCACTCCAACCTCACAGCAACCGCTGCCACCACAGCAGCAAAGACCATTTTTGGTTTTATTTAACAAGAAAACTTAGTTGCAGAAACTGAGGTTTCAATCCACCATCAGCATCCATGCCAGTTACCAAGAGGGATGTGGGGAAGAAACAGATAAGCAGAGGCAAATGCAAGCAACAGGTTCAACATGCCTAGGGCCAAAGCGCAGGGAGCGAAAGAGAATTCCGTGCTCTAACCCTTGCAGAATCGAATGTGGCGACTACAAATTTTCACCATAAACCGTATCTTTGATCCGAAGCCCAAGCGACTACATTTTCTTTTTAAACATTTATCCGTTTGTTTAAAACACGGCTATCCCGCACTCTCAGGGCTGCTGCTTTGAATACCTATTCAAAGGCGTGGGGAGACTTCCATGATTGCTATGAAACCTCCAGCCTGCACCGACTGAAGGCCCGGTCCCACATCCCTCCCCAGCATAGGTCCTACGACTACCCGCTCCCGAAAGCGGCACCAACCGGCACTTTAAGACCAGCAGGCGCCCCGCCCTCTGTTCGTCGTAAACAACAAGGCCCGGGCCGCTGCCGGCTTCTTCTCCAGTACCTTTTCTTGGGCCGCCAGCAGCCCGCGCACTGGGCTTCCCCCAGTACTAACAGGCCCGCTTGGGCCGCGAGTCGAACGAAAGGAGAAGGCGAAGCAGCCCTCCCGCAAGCAGACGCGGATCAACCAGGCTCGAAAGCGCCATGGAGCAGCCCGAGTCGCAAAAAAGCGATCCAACCAGGCCAATCTTCCTCAGCACCACCTCGCCTGATGACGCCGCTGACTGAAGGGTACCGGCAGAGGGGACCGTACAAAACGGCGGGATCTCGCGAGAGGTCCGTCGCGGGATCTGAGGGATGGAGCAGCTGCTGTTTCAAGTGATTGGAACGCGGGGTTTAAAGCTTTCTGCCAAATGAGATGAAATGACGTGGTTCTGCGCTGTAGTTTGTGCTACTTTGTGTAATTGTTGTTACATATTCCAGTTGGGTAGCCGAGGAAATTCGTTTGTTGTAGCAAAAAGAAAAAGTTTATCTATGCGGCATCTGTTGAATCGCTGACTGACGGTTCCGCAAAGTATATGCTAGAATAAATCTGTTAAACCCAATAGTAAAAGATCTGCTTTTGGATTTGGGGTTGGACCTGCGTGGCTAGCTGCAATCTCTGCTAACAAATCTATTCGTCTTTAGGGTACCACAAAACTTCTTTATATTTGGGAGCAGTGACCGTAACGTTATTGATTTCATCATTTGTATAAATAGGGAGTTGCCCCAAAAGACCAGCACAACTACGGTTAACTTTAAAAGGGGTAAATTCTCTGAGATGAGGAGGCATGTGAAGAGGAAACTGAAAGGAAAGGTAAATACAGTTCAAACCCTTGGGGAAGCTTGGAAGCTATTTAAAACTACAGTCCTAGAAGCTCAGATAAAATATATACTACAAGTTAGGAAAGGCACAAACAGGTATAAGAAAAGGCCTGCATGGTTAACAAACAAAGTAATGGAAGCTGTAAAAGGTAAGAAGGACTCCTTTAAGCGGTGGAAAGCTAGTCCAAGTGAGATTAATAAAAGGGAACACAGGTTGTGGCAAATCAAATGCAAGACTGTGATCAGGCAGGCAAAAAGGGACTATGAGGAGCATATTGCAAAAAACATAAAGACCAACAATAAAAATTTCTTCAAATATATTAGAAGCAGGAAACCAGCCAGGGAGGCAGTGCAGCCCTTGGATGACCAAGGGGTCAAAGGATCACTGAAGGAGGATAGGGAAATGGCTGAGAAGCTGAATGCATTTTTTGTCGCCGTCTTCACTGTGGAAGATGAGAAGTGTTTGCCCGCTCCAGAACCACTAATTTTGGAAGGGGTGTTGAAAGACCTGTGTCAGATTGAGGTGACAAGAGAGGAGGCCCTACAACTGATTGATGAATTAAAAACTAATAAGTCACCAGGTCCGGATGGCATACATCCAAGAGTTCTGAAAGAACTCAAAGTTGAACTTGCGGATCTCCTGACAAAAATATGTAATCTTTCATTGAAATCTGTCTCCGTTCCTGAGGACTGGAAGGTAGCAAGTGTCACCCCCATCTTTAAAAAGTGTTCCAGAGAAGATCTGGGAAATTACAGGCCAGTCAGTCTGACTTCAATACTGGGAAAGTTAGTAGAAACCATTATCAAGGACAGAATGAGTAGGAACATTGATGAACACAAGTTATTGAGGAAGACTCAGCATGAGTTCTGTAAGGGAAGATCTTGCCTCACTAACCTGTTACAGTTCTTTGAGGGGGTGAACAAGCATGTGGACAAAGGCGACCCAATAGATGTTGTTTACCTTGACTTCCAGAAAGCTTTTGATAAAGTTCCTCATCAAAGGCTCCTTAATAAGCTCGAGAGTCATGGAGTAAAAGGACAGGTCCTCTTGTGGATCAAAAACTGGCTAATTAATAGGAAGCAGAGAGTGAGTATAAATGGGCAGTCTTCGCAGTGGAAGACAGTAAGCAGTGGGGTGCCGCAGGGCTCAGTACTGGGTCCCATGCTCTTTAACTTTGTTCATTAATGATCTGAAGTTGGGAGTAAGCAGTGAAGTGGTCAAGTTTGCGGATGACACTAAATTGTTCAGGGTGGTGAGAACCAGAGAGGATTGTGAGGCACTCCAAAGGGATCTGTTGAGGCTGGGTAAGTGGGTGTCAGCGTGGCAGATGAGGGTCAATGTGGCCAAATGCAAAGTAATGCACATTGGGGCCAAGAATCCCAGCTACAAATACAAGTTGATGGGTTGTGAACTGGCAGAGACTGACCAAGAGAGAGATCTTGGGGTCGTGGTAGATAACTCACTGAAAATGTCAAGGCAGTGTGCGATTGCAATAAAAAAGGCCAACGCCATGCTGGGAATTATTAGGAAGGGAATTGAAAACAAATCAGCCAGTATCATAATGCCCCTGTATAAATCAATGGTGCGGTCTCATTTGGAGTACTGTGTGCGATTCTGGTCACCGCACCTCAAAAAGGATATTATAGCACTGGAAAAAGTGCAGAAAAGGGCAACTAGAATGATTAAAGGTTTGGAACTTTTTCCCTGTGAAGAAAGGTTAAAACACTTGGGGCCCTTTAGCTTGGAGAAACGTCGACTGCGGGGTGACATAATAGAGGTTTAGAAGATTATGCGTGGGATGGAGAAAGTAGAGAGAGAAGCCCTTTTCTCCCTTTCTCACAATACAAGAACTCGTGGGCATTCAATGAAATTGCTGAGCAGTCAGGTTAGAATGGATAAAAGGAAGTACTTCTTCACCCAAAGGGTGATTAACATGTGGAATTCACTGCCACAGGAGGTGGTGGCAGCTACAAGCATAGCCAGCTTCAAGAAGGGATTGGATAAAAATATGGAGCAGAGGTCCATCAGTGGTTATTAGCCACTGTGTGTGTGTGTATATATTCGTGTGTGCTCTTACAGAGCACTAAGAGCCCCGTGGCGCAGAGTGTTAAAGCTGCAGTACTAAGCTCTGCTCACGACCTGAGTTCGATACCCAGCAGAAGCTGGGTTTTTCAGGTAGCTGGCTCAGGTTGACTCAGCCTTCCATCCTTCCGGAGTCAGTAAAATGAGTACCCAGCTTGCTGGGGGGAAAGTGTAGATGACTGGGGAAGGCAATGGCAAACCACCCCGTAAAAAGTCTGCCGTGAAAACGTTGTGAAAGCAACATCACCCCAGAGTCGGAAACGACTGGTGCTTGCACAGGGGACCTTTTCTTATGGAGCAAAGAGGGAAGACACCTGGAGACAGCAGGATTATCACGGTTGATGTTACTGTGCATCTCATACAACGGGATGTATGAGGAGTTTTTGTTCGTTTTTGGCTTCTTGTTTTGAATTGGTGACTTTTAAAATAGCCTTCGACAGCATATTGTTTTAAAATAGTTTACAGAAGTGGTCTGATACCAGAAGTGTGTGTTAACACCTATTTGACATTACTTGTATTTCTACAATTGTACTGTTTATTTTTCTGAGTATTTACACATGTTAATGTATTTTAATGTATCGTTTTTTCTAATGGCAAAAAGCAATGATGTTTATATGTATGTTACATGTTAAAAAGTTAATTAGGTGCACAGGAAAAACCTCTGAGAAAGAAATGTCCTCATTTTAACCCAGATTTGCTAGCAATAGAGTAATTGACATTTATTACCTCGTTCTTCCACTCTGACATGTTACTGTTTTATTAGTTTCCCTCACAAATATTCTTTCAATTTGTTAATTTCACTATTTTGCCATTTGATTCTAACTTAATGCCACTTTGCATTCTAAACCACTGACTACCAGCTATAAGTAGTTCTGCTCACTGTACCCCATTCCATTGTCTTATGAAGTATGTATGCATACAAAAGCTTACATTCTGAATAAAACTTTGTTAGTCTTAAAGGTGCTACTGGACTCCTACTTTGTTCAACTGCTTCAGACCAACATGGCTGCCCAACTAGATCTACACTTGTTAATTTTATATTTAAAAACTGTTTACAATGCTTGCCACATTTTTTTTCTTTTTGTAGGTTCAAGTGGCATTTTCAGTTTATAGTTCACTAGTGCACCCCTGTTTTTGATATGAATTCTTGTGTACTCTGTTTCTGTATGTTCCTTCTTGTTTTCTCAGGATTATTGTTTCCTGCTTCTCAGTGCAAGGGGGGGTTGCATGTGTGAAGGTAAGCCGTGAAGCATGTGTACAGCTATGATATGTTTCCTACTTATTAATGGAACTAATCAAGCTCAAAGGGCTCAAGTGGCACAGAAAGGTGGCAGTAATTGCTATGAGTATACAGTGTGCAGTTACTTGTTCAAATGACTGCTTACTTGAAAGCAAGCAATTAAAATAAGTGATTTTAAAGAAATTATAAAATACTAGGAATAAGGCCTGTTGTGAAGAAAAATACCATGGGCTCTGGAAAGAGGCTCTGGGCAAGTGCTCCCCTTGCTATCTTCCCACCCACCCAAGTGAAGGCATTTACTCCTCCCCACCTCAAGGGGAGGAGATCTCTGCCATCTGGAGAGCACTTGTAATTCTGAGTGATCTCCAGCCCTCACCAAGAGATTGGCAACAATGGTTCTCCAGGAGGAAATGGTTGTTTTGGAGAGTGGAGACTATGGGATTGTGCCTGTCTGAGGTCCCACCCCCCCCACAAACCCCACCTTCTCCAGGTTCCATACCTTAAATCTCCAGGGATTTCCTAACCTGGAATTGGCAACCCTATCTCTTTCCCTTTATCTGCCCCTCTAACCAGCTTTCCATCACCTCCCCCCTTCCTGCAGCCTCTACCTGGGAAAAGGGCAATCTTCTCCACAGTGGGGGGAGCAAAGCAGCTTACATCATTCTTCTCCCCCCGCCCTTTGATCTACACAACAAGTCTATGACTGGTCCGAAATCACCCAGTCAGCTTCCACAGCAAGAACCTGTGTTAGCAGACCCCATTCTGAAGCCCTAACTCCTATGTCCTTCTCAAACAGCACCACAGAATCTCCAGAAATTTTCCATCAACCTGGAACTGGCAGCCCTAGTCAGAACTGGCCCCAATTAGTTCTCCTTCAGAGGCCTTTAGTGATACCTTTCAGACCAACAGTCTCTCTCTGATAATGTTGGTCTTAAGCACAGGATTTCAATCTCTCTCTGGGTGTGTCTTTCTTTCTTTCCCTCCTTCCTCTCTATAGCTGGTCTGCTGCCAAGGGATGCCATTCTCTCCCCCCCATCTCTGGCTGTTTCCCTTCTGGAGGAGGAGCTCTCAGCCAATCAAGGGAAGGCTTTCTCTGGCTCTCCCCTCCTCCTCCCTCAGCCAATCTTGGGAAAGGCTTTCTCTGGCTATTTCCCTTCTCCTCTCTCCCTCAGCCAATCAAGGGAAGGGTTTCTTTCTCTCCTCTGTGAAGCAGTGCAACAAGCAGCTCAGCCAATGGGAAAGTAGGGAGAGCTGGCAACTGCCAGAACCAAGGTTGGTTGCCTTTTACCAAGATAATCAGCTTGGCTTGCTAGTAACAGCCACTCAGGCAGGAGAGAGGAGCGGACTCAACCAATGGAATGCAAGTATTCTTGATTAATGGTTAGTCAGGCCAAAAGTTGCTGGACACAGTCCCACCCAGTCCCAACCAATGAAGGAGCTCAGTTTTGCCAAGTCAGAACATTTTACATATTATATATATTCTTGTGAGGCATCATTGTGGTGAAAGCAGCAGCATTCACTATTATCATAAGTATTATCATAAAGTCCTCTACAGATCCTCCCAAAAAAGAAGCAAGGCTGTCATCCAAATAATGAAAAAATCTTTTCGCAGAATCAGAACAATGACAGCTAGTACAATTCAATGTAAAAAGCTTGTATTTTTATTTTTGAATATATTTCACTCTTTTAAGAAGATTTTTGACTTGTTCTCATAAAGCCATGTAAATTCTGATTTCTTTTTATGGTAAATCTTTGTGCCTAAGAATTTCATAATGCCCTCTGCCCATCTATAGCACATTTTGATCGTGTTATAAAATCTGTTTCTGAGATCGTATTTGGGGAGTGTTGCTTGTTGGTTTGTTTTTGCTGTTTATATAGGAAGCTTGTAATAAAAGATACCACTTGAATAGATTACTGCCAGAACCAACAAAATTATCTTTATGGCCAAAAGCCAGTATTCTAGGCTGAAAAATAAGAAAGATATTTCAGCAGAGTTGATCTTCCTGTGAGTGTTTCTGGGTTGCCTTGTTTCCAATCATATGAATAAACCACCATATGTCTTTTTATCTTTAATTAGGTCAGTAGCCAACATTGTTTTGCTGGGTGCATTTGATAAGACTGCACAGCTATATGCTGATCTCCTGATCACTGCATAGATGAGTGGTAGGCTCAGATTAAATATCTCCTGATAAACCAAGTAACTACTTTCCATGTTGCCCTTGGCTGAAACATCTTCAGATCTTTCACTGCCTTCAAGGAAAAAGAACACTTGAAGGCATTCACATTGACTTACACACCCAGTGTTTAACATTGATAACCCTAGTAAATGTGCTTTGGCTGCGAACCGAGGGAAAAAAACAATTCTTCCTGGGAAATAATATTGTATGTGCTGGATAGATGATAGTCCAGCTCTTTCATTTGTAACTTGGACATATCTTAAGGCTATGACAGACTCCATAGCCTTCTTACTTCAGTAAAATGGTCTTTTGATTTTGAGCATTCCCTTAAATCTTATAAGTGTAAGATTATTTATATCACACTTTTTCTCCTAATGGGGACTCAAAGCAGTTTATTACGTTGTTCTCCCCTTTCTACTTTATCCTCAGAAGAAAAACCCTGTGAGAGAGCTTAGACTGAAAAATTCTGATTGGCCCAGTGTCACCCAGGGAGCTCCTATGATAAAGCCGAGATTTGACTTTAGTTTTCCCAGGTTGCAGTCCAGAGCTTTAAAACACAACCAAATTAAACAATTCATTGACAATATTCATAGCAGATACAGCTTGGTCATTTTTACATTCTCAAGCAAACCAAGGACTGGATAAATGTTTCTGCTTCTTACTCCAAAAATAAGGAATGATTCAACACCTGGTGATACATATGTAGTAATCTACAGAAGTTGTGCAGACACAGGGACTACAAGCATAAAGGCATACAACTAAATAAGTGAGGCGTACTTCCAAATAACACACATCCAGAAACAAAAAGCAACCCCAAGGACACTTTCCTGGAATTAAGCCCCACTGAATAACATGGGTTTACTTCTGAGTAGACCTACCTAGGTATGTTGCCTTAATGTCTATTCATTGGGAAGCAATCTGAATATAAAAGTACCAGAGATTGCCTTCCTGTATGAGTCAAGGGATTTGTTGTTCAGTCACATAGTCAAGTCCTACGCTTTGTGACCCCATGGACCAAGTCAAGTCATAATAAAACATTGGAATAAATATATATAAATAAATATAAATAATAAAACAATGGAAGCTGTAAAAGGTAAGAAGGACTCCTTTAAGCGGTGGAAAACCAGTCCAAGTGAGATTAATAAAAGGGAACACAGGCAGTGGCAAATCAAATGCAAGACTGTGATCAGGCAGGCAAAAAGGGACTATGAGGAGCATATTGCAAAAAACATAAAGACCAACAATAAAAATTTCTTCAAATATATTAGAAGTAGGAAACCAGCCAGGGAAGCAGTGGGGCCCTTGGATGACCATGGGGTAAAAGGATTACTGAAGGAGGATGGGGAAATGGCTGAGAAGCTGAATACATTTTTTGCCTCCGTCTTCACCGTGGAAGATGAGAAGTGTTTGCCTGCCCCAAAACCACTAATATTGGAAGGGGTGTTGAAAGACCTGAGTCAGATTGAGGTGACAAAAGAGGAGGTCCTACAACTAATAGACAAATTAAAAACTAATAAGCCACCGGGTCCGGATGGCATACATCCAAGAGTTCTGAAAGAACTCAAAGTTGAACTTGTGGATCTTCTAACAAAAATCTGTAATCTTTCATTGAAATCTGCCTCCGTTCCTGAGGACTGGAAGGTAGCAAATGTCACCCCCATCTTTAAAAAGGGTTCCAGAGGAGATCCGGGAAATTACAGGCCAGTCAGTCTGACTTCAATACCGGGAAAGTTGGTAGAAACCATTATCAAGGACAGAATGAGTAGGCACATTGATGAACACAGGTTATTGAGGAAGACTCAGCATGGGTTCTGCAAGGGAAGATCTTGCCTCACTAACCTGTTACATTTCTTTGAGGGGGTGAACAAACATGTGGACAAAGGAGACCCGATAGATGTTGTTTACCTTGACTTCCAGAAAGCTTTTGATAAAGTTCCTCATCAAAGGCTCCTTAGAAAGCTTGAGAGTCATGGAGTAAAAAGACAGGTCCCCTTGTGGATCAAAAACTGGCTGAGTAATAGGAAGCAGAGAGTGAGTATAAATGGGCAGTCTTCGCAGTGGAGGACGGTAAGCAGTGGGGTGCCGCAGGGCTCGGTACTGGGTCCCATCCTCTTTAACTTGTTCATAAATGATTTAGAGTTGGGAGTGAGCAGTGAAGTGGCCAAATTTGCAGATGACACTAAATTGTTCAGGGTGGTGAGAACCAGAGAGGATTGTGAGGAACTTCAAAGGGATCTGTTGAGGCTGGGTGAGTGGGCGTCAACGTGGCAGATGCGGTTCAATGTGGCCAAGTGCAAAGTAATGCACATTGGGGCCAAGAATCCCAGCTACAAATACAAGTTGATGGGGTGTGAACTGGCAGAGACAGACCAAGAGAGAGATCTTGGGGTCATGGTAGATAATTCACTGAAAATGTCAAGACAGTGTGCGTTTGCAATAAAAAAGGCCAACGCCATGCTGGGAATTATTAGGAAGGGAATTGAAAACAAATCAGCCAGTATCATAATGCCTCTGTATAAATCGATGGTGCGGTCTCATTTGGAGTACTGTGTGCAGTTCTGGTCGCCGCACCTCAAAAAGGATATTATAGCATTGGAGAAAGTTCAGAAAAGGGCAACTAAAATGATTAAAGGGCTGGAACACCTTCCCTATGAAGAAAGGTTGAAACGCTTAGGGCTCTTTAGCTTGGAGAAACGTCGACTGAGGGGTGACATGATAGAAGTTTACAAGATAATGCATGGGATGGAGAAAGTAGAGAAAGAAGTACTTTTCTCCCTTTCTCACAATACAAGAACTCGTGGGCATTCGATGAAATTGCTGAGCAGACAGGTTAAAACGGATAAAAGGAAGTACTTCTTCACCCAAAGGGTGATTAACATGTGGAATTCACTGCCACAGGAGGTGGTGGCGTCCACAAGCATAGCCACCTTCAAGAAGGGGTTAGATAAAAATATGGAGCAGAGGTCCATCAGTGGCTATTAGCCACAGTGTGTGTGTGTGTGTGTATGTATATATATATATATATATATATATATATATATATATATATACATACATATATTTGGCCGCTGTGTGACACAGAATGTTGGACTGGATGGGCCATTGGCCTGATCTAACATGGCTTCTCTTATGTTCTTATGTTCTTATTGGGGGGGGGGGGGGATAAATCCTCTTGCCATACTTCTCTTAATTACCATCCATTTAATCTACTACTATCAAAAGATCACAGGCATTCTTGATACCTCAACAACATTATCCAGAGTTACTCTATTCCTGATGATCTCCTAGGGGCCCAAAATGACAGTTCTCAATTTAGGGATTGGATATATATTTCAGATGCATTGCAAGATCATTCTCTAATTCTAAAATCTAAAACATCCCCCTGATTCAGACTAATCAAATCTGATCATCTGAGAGCCCTGTACCTAGTTAATACCTTCAGATTTAACATCAGAACATCCTTCATGGCTCTTCGTTTTCAGACTATGCAAACAACGCTCAACCAGTCAATATTCCCACACCCCAACAGAACAGTGTTTTTGCATTTACAATTCTCTACGATAGAGAACCTTCCCCATTATATTCTATCTTGTCCACTCTACAATGCCCCCAGAGTTAAATTTCTGGCCAGAATACTAGCCACCTTAAATCATATTTGGAAACTGAAAAGATTATGTTTTTGTTATCTGACAATGATGCTCATGTATCCTGCAGAGTCTCTTTGTTTGCCCTTGCAGCTAAGAAGATAAGAACAAGAGTTATCGAATTCTGTTTCTTCTTGAGGTTAGCCTTTCTGGGGAACTTTTAAGATGTTATCTGGAAACTTTGTTGTTTGTGTTCTGTTTTGTAACAGCCAATGGCTACACACAATAAATTTTTGACTGACTGACTGATTTTATCTGAAATCTGACTTTGTCAACAACAAAACCCTTTTATGTTAGGGCTATTTCCAGAGGTCTCCCTACACATCTCTTCTCAGTTAAGGCAGGAATCTGACTCCATCTTTTCAACATGCAGCTTTCACAAGACTTTTTCTGATCCGCTGATGCTAACCAATTAGATTGCCTGGAGCAGCCTTTCACTCAAGGCTCTCTGGCTTTGTGAAGACTTAAACTTTCACAGTCCTGTAGTTGTTGGCACAGCACTTCTAAGCCTCTTAAAAAGTGAATGCCACAGACAGCTACAACACAAGAACTTTCTCAGAAAACTTGGTTGGATTAACAGACAAACATTCTTGGTTCCTTTAATCAGTTTCTGCCCTGACCTGGATAGCCGATGCTAGCCTGATCTCATTAGATCTTGGAAGCTAAGCAGGTCGGCCTTGGCTCGTATTTGGAAGGGTGATCTTCAAGGAGTATCAGGGACATGATGCAGAGGCAGGCAAACACTAGTGCATAACACTAAAAGAGCTAGAACTTCTGGCTGCCAGACAATCTTAGGACCTCCTGGCTATACTACATATAATGCCATACAATAATCATCAAGCCTCAGATTCAGTGGGAGCTCACAGGAGCACAACTCCTGAACCTTTCTGAGAGTTCCTCCTCCTCCTTCTGAGAGTTCCACTTCCTTGCCCATTGAATAGTATGTGCAGCTGCATAACAATCCCTGGATGAGCTCCACCACCTATTTTTCTACAAAATGACCCCTGATAATCACAACATTCCATTTCTTTATTCGAGAGGAAACCAAACTTCATCTTAGATGAAGTGGCAGGACTAGCTCCTTAATTAAAACCTCTGTGTGTCAGATATGGAAGAACACTAGTTTGTCAGATGGCTTATTAAGAAAGTAAGCTGATGTTTTGTTTGGCGCTCAGTGTTTAGTAAAAGAGCTGCTGCCATTAATCCTGTAAGAACAGCTGATTAAACAAAAAATTAGTCTGGGGGTATTACTGTAAAGAAGAAAATGATTACAGAGCAGCAGCCTTGTTAAGTCCATTGCAGCACGATAAAACAAGTTCAGTGACATCTTCAATATTAACTAAATTTATTACAGCATAAACTTTCATGAGGTACTTCACATTTTGCACACACCTCTGTCTGGTGGTGTGGTGCTTGTAATTCTAAGTAACTGCTATGTACTGCAGTCAGACTCTCTGCTCACAACCTGAGTTTGATCCCGGAAGAAGCTGGGTTCAGGTAGCCGGCTCAAGGTTGACTCAGCCTTCCATCCTTCTGAGGTCAGTAAAATGAGTACCCAGGGTAAAAGTGTAGATGGCTGGGAAAGGCAATGGCAAACCGCCCTGTAAAAAGTCTGCCGTGCAAATGTCGTGATGCAACATCACTCCAGAGTTGGAAATGACTGGTGCTTGGACAGGGGACTACCTTTACCTTTTTATGGATGTACACCCCATGCCTCTGATGAAGTGAACTCTCACAAAAACTGTTCGCTGGGACCAATTTAGTTAGTCTTTAAGGTGCCACAGAACTTCTGTTTTATTTTGGAAAGAAGAAACAAACTGAAAATGCCAAGGTCATGTATATACCCAGGGCCTTTTTTGAGCAGAAACTCAATTCTGGCTGGCTTGGCATTAGGGTGTGTGGCCTAATATGCATTGCTGCTGGGCTTTTTCTACAAAAAAGGCATGTGTATATATAGAGATAGATCGATATATGTTATCTGATCTAAAGAAACAATGCATCTGCTAAAAGAGCCACAAAAAGTTTTGCCAAACTAAATCAGTTAATTGTTAAGGTGCCACAAGACTTTTTGTGTTTTGCTGTAATGAACTGCCATGGCTAGCCCTCTGGAAATTTGCTCCCTGAGCAGATCCCCCTAACCTTAGATACAAGAGGCATATTGTGGTTGAGAGTCGACCTTTATTTAAATGTGTTTATTACTATATTTATACAGCACCATCAATGTGCATGGAGCTCAGCAGAGCATAAGGGGAAAGGATAAAAAGGAGGGGTCGTTTGGAGGGATGTGGAGGCTGAAACTAATTTTAGCTAAAATGTCCCGTGTGAGTGAGAGAGAGAGATTTTGTCTACCATCTTGGTCTCCATGCACACATACACAAATTTTGTATACGAAGAGGTAAGATAGGTGTATGAGGAGCAATAACAATACTAGAAGGGTGAATATATTTAGGATGTGTGGGGATCACATCCTCTCTCGTAGACCTTATAATGTTTTTACGGCCGGGGTGAGGGATGGGATGAAGAGATGTGTATGGGTTTTTCTTTATTGCACTGGGAGAACCCTACACTGTCTTGCCGGAGCAAGCGTGTCTCCTTTAAGACCGCGACCGCGAGTGACGTCAACCAAGCTCTGTCCCTCCAGTTTCCCGCTGTTGCCTCCGGCAAGGAAATTCTCCGGCTGATTTAGGTTACCGGCAAACGGGTTGGGCGTGTTTGTTGACCAGGGTGGATTATTGCACTTGTTCCTGGGCGGGCCGATGCGACCGAGGAGAGGCAGGTCGCCAATGCGAAGGAAGGAAGAACCAGCCTCAAGCGGCTGTAAAGCGGCGAAACCTCTTTGCGCGTCCGGATTAGGGTGCTTCTGCCGTGTGTTCTGGGGTCGTTTTAGGCTGGTTCCTTCTTCCATGGCCCCTACTGGCGCCCTCAGGCACCTCAGCTTGGCTCTGGGCGCAGCGGTGGCCGCCTTGGGATCACTCCTTTTCATAGCTTTGAAGCTGTACTTTCGGGACGTCAACGACAGCTGCGTTGGCTGGAGAGGACGCTGGGAGCGGCAGCTGGCTGTGGAGCTAGGACGCAAAACCTCAAATGGGGACAAGGTGAGTTGAGTGGGAGCGCCCTCTATCCCAAGACCTGCTCTGGAGAACTGCTTAACATCTGAAACGTCCAAATCTGCCTTTAAAACGCTAGATAGGTTAGTGCAGCTGTGATTACCCCAGGACATTCTGCACATGCTCAGAGGTATGGTTAGTTTTTAATAGCAACATTTTTTAAATTATATAGTTAATTAGATAAGATACAGGAAAAGGGGGGGGGGGTATCAGAATCAGAAAGTCATTAATCATCAACATTTTCTTACCTTTGTTGAGGACACAGGTTCTGATGTTTGATACACAGAACAAAAGTATGATATCTTCTCAACCTAATCACAATAATTTATTGTGTGGTATGGTTCATTTTTTTAAAAAATCACATATTTCAGGTCTGAGCTCTAACACTGGAAACAAGTAGGTAAACCATACTATCAAGTAAATTCTATTTGGGGCCAGAAGTAGCATGCATATATCTTTCTCAGTGGCGGGCTGGGACAGAACAAGAATATACTGGGTTGTTAGCCTCTGATCCAGTGTTCCCATACAAAATTCAGTGTATGACTTGTATTTTCTTTCACTGTAATATTCCAAAAAATGAGGGTAATGCCCTACTTTTTCACATGCCCATACTCCTTCATTCTGGTTGTACCTGCTTCAAGGGGGAAGCTCTTGCAGCAGGGGAGAGTATGGCAGAGTTACAAACTTTATTTTTATGCCTGCACTTCCAGCCTTAGACCTAGCTTATCTGATCATCCAAATCAAGCCTTTCGATCAGTTTCACTGCCAGCTACATGACCTTGCATCCTTGAGTACTTCTACACACATGCATACATGAAGACAGCGTGATGTAGTAGTTAATGTCAGACTACAATCTGGTAGACCAAGGTTCGCATCTCCACTCTGCCAAAGAGCCCTTGCTGGGTGACTTTGGCCATGCCATCTCCCTCACCTACCTGTTGCGTGGAGAATGAGAATGGAGAGAAGAATGATGTGAGCAACCTTGCATCCCCACTGGAGAGAAAGGTGGGGTATAAATGAAGTAAATAGGCAGCTGGTGCCTCCAAAAAGGGAGGGGCTGTCCTGCAAGGCCAGTCTCAGCTCACCTTTTGGTGGCTGCATCTCCACACAGTTCTGCTGATCGGTTCTGCTCATGAAAGTCATGATAGCAAAGGAGTTTTGTGTTCAGAGGCAGATGCTATGGCTGTGCCACAGGAAAATACTGCTGGTCTCATGCCTTGCTCCTAAGCTTTTCGAAGGCTGTAAGCACCACAAACAGAACATTGAGCAAGATGGAAATGTGACTTTGATAAAAGCCTCAAAATAAGCAAAAGGCAAAGCCTTGAACCCCAACTTCTTTCATATACCTAAGCACTCATTTCCTAGTGGATGCTACCACTTGTATGTGTAACTCTGTCTACTTTCTAAAGGGAAAAATCTTTTTTTTCTCTCCACTCAGAGCTGTACTTCAACAAAGACCAATGGCTTGTCCCCCCCCCCCCCTTCAGTTTAATAGGAAAAATAAGGGACAAAATGGGCAACTGCTGTGATATGCTAGCAAGCTGAGGAGAAAGTTAGGTGTTTTCTCCCTTAATCCTACTTTTTGACGTGCTAGTTTAAAATAGATAAATAAATATTCATCTTTTTTTTAAAAAAGTGTGTGTGTGCCTGCATCTGGAAGTCATGGCAACTTCTGGTGACTGACCCCTACTGGGGTCCTAGAGGAAATCTGGGGAGGTGGCTGAATAAAGCCTGCCCCTGACCTCCTGACTGCTGGTATTCCAAGGAGGTCTCCCCATCCAAGTACAGTACTTGCCAGAGCTGACCCTGCTGAGCTTCTGAGATCTGATAA
Organism: Heteronotia binoei; assembly: GCF_032191835.1. Taxonomy (NCBI): domain Eukaryota; kingdom Metazoa; phylum Chordata; class Lepidosauria; order Squamata; family Gekkonidae; genus Heteronotia; species Heteronotia binoei. The sequence continues at coordinate 115,150,441 of NC_083227.1, read as the reverse complement.
GATTGGTCTTGCCTGGGCTATCCAGGTCAGGGTATAAATATTAATCTTGATCCCCACCTGCAGTCTGGTACCACCCAGGAACAGTTACTAATGAATTCTGCTGACTTGATAAATGTGTCTGTGCAGTTGGATTAAAAAATAACTGTGCTGACCCTTCATTCAGGTCTGACCTATAGCTGGTTGTGTAAAGGGGAAACAATTAAGAGACTGACTAGGCATTTAAATTTCCCCACAACTGGCAATATGGCTACAGCACCTCTCATTGTAGCTGGTTTCTTATGACAACAGTGTTCCTAACTGAGAGGAATTTTAGAGCTCAGCATAAGCAGCGGAATGGGCTCACACTGGCTAATAAAACAGATTGAGCTTCAAGTTGGCTGCAGTCCTACTGTATCGGTTACTTAACCTTTATTGTAATTACTGCCAGACAATTGCAGTTACCTTTCCAGCTGCTTTCATTTCTGATCTCTCCTTTTCTAATCTTTACAAGCAGCAGTAACATCCTGCCTATTAGGACTGACCAAAATATAAAAAAGAAGAAAACAAGCACAAGATTTGAAGTTCCTCCAAACTCTTCATTATAAAAGCAAAGCAGAGGGAATAGATCTAAATATGTTTAAGGGACTATGGAAAAACCCTAAATCTGTTTGTTAGCCTGATATGCTAGGTTAATTTCCTTAAAATAGAGGAAGACATGTTGCAAATTTAACTGGATTACTTGGTAAGGATTAAAACTGAAAATATAAATCCTTGCAGTTTATCTCATGTTCAGTTTCCCCATACATTCCTTGACTTTTTGTCAGGACCGATAACATAAGAAGAGACCTGCTGAATCAGACCAGTGATCCATCTAGTCCAGCATCCTGTTTCACACAGTGACCAACCAGTTCCTCTGGGCAGTCAATAGGGCATAGAGGCTGACACCTTCCCTTGATGTTGCCTCTTGGCTCTGGGATTCAGAGGTTTAGTGAATACAGAGATACCCCTCAGTCACCAAGGCTAGTAGCCACTGACACATCTATCCTCCATGAATCTGTCCAATCCCCTTTTAAAGCTGTACATCCCTCAATGGTTGCATGCAGGCATGCTGACCAAAGGAAGAAGCAGTGACAGGGCTACTCACAGCAATTGGCGGTGATACATGTGGCATTCCAATTTGTTTTTGGAGCATACAACTTTCAAGGTAAGTTAGATTGAAAGACAATGATTTATATCCAAGGCCACTGGTACAAAGGTCCCATCTGCCAAACTGATAGTCCAACCTTGTATTTGTGGAATACAATGCTTTTGCACTGAATCCTCCATATCCACGGTGGTTCAGTGGTAGAGCATCTGCTTGGTAAGCAGAAGGTCCCAGGTTCAATCCCTGGCATCTCCAAAAAAGGGTCCAGGCAAATAGGTGTGAAAAACCTCAGCTTGAGACCCTGGAGAACCACTGCCAGTCTGAGTAGACAATACTGACTTTGATGGACCAAGGGTCAGATTCAGGATAAGGCAGCTTCATATGTGTTGGAACTCAGTCCTAAAATGGCTGACTGACTCCATCTTAGTAATAGTAATGTTGTTTCTGCAATGTCATGCTGAGTCATGCTGCATCATGATCCAGCTGTTACCTGTTACTGAGGTAAGGTGGGATGACCTCACCTGTAATTAGGCTTTGTGCTGGCTCACAGAGCTGATGCAACCCTGATGATTGGTACGTGTACTTAGGGAAGCTCAGTGAGCCTGCTCAGTCTGCCTGTAAGGATTGTGGGTACTGTGCGGCCCACTGTCTGGGTGGCAGCAGACACTGCTGGTGTTGGATCCTAGGCTACTGTGCTTGGATCGTGCTGTGTATACTTACTGCTGTATACTGTTATCTACTGAAGTGTGTACTGATTACTGTGTATGACCTTGGCCTGGCAACGACTCTGAATATTGGATACTTTCCTGGTAAATATATCTACCATTGAATACAGCTGTTTCTCTTGTCTATTAATTCCTGTGTTTTGCCTGCCCCTCTCCTTCAGCTCTTCTGCTGCGTGCAAAATACTCTAACAATATGTCCATATCCAGAATCAAGGGAGTTTCACTTTAAGAGTTTCAGCATCCTGATTTTCCCAGTGATGAACTAGGGTTACAGTGGGAGCTCATGACTGCCCTTAAATAATGCATTTTGAAAACTTGAAGCGCTGTAATGGAAAAGCCTTTCAGCTGCTTCTCTGGGTGAATAGGTCAGATGGGAGCCCTGAAGATGAAACTTTCTATTTTTTTTTTTAAATTTTAAAGTTTTATTAAGAAGAAATAATACAAATAAAAGAAAAGACAAAGAAATAAAATAAAAATAGACAGAGAATACATAAACAATCATCTCTCACAAACCACAAACAAGATAGATACAAACAATCAACTGCAAACTAACATCTAACATCTACCCAACCAACAACTAACATCTACCCAACCATACACACTGGGAGATGGAGAGAGTTAAGCATCAAAAAAGGCAAAGGGGGAAAAACCCCATGGTTACTCCGATCCGACACCTCTGCTTTTAACCCATTTATAAATAGGGTCCCATTCCTCTTGACATTTTTGCACATTGCCATTTCTTAATCTTGTGGACATTAGGTCAGATTCTGCGGCTGCCAACAATTTGTTGATAAATTCCTCTCTATTGGGAGTTTTCCCATTTTTCCAATATTTAGCATACAAAATTCTAGCTGTGGTAACTATATACAATAACAGTTTCAATTTAGAAAGAGGCAAGCTTTGTCTACAGATATTTAACAAATACAATTCCGGCACATGGTTAATTTGCATTTTTAAAAATTTTTGGATCCAAATATTAACCTGTGACCAATATTTTTTAGCATGTTTACATTTCCACCATATATGAAACAGGGAGCCTTTGGCTTCTAGACATTTCCAACATTTGTTAGAGTATGTAGGATAGATTTTTGCCAACCTATCAGGCGTAAGGTACCATCTATAAACCATTTTATATAAATTCTCTTTCAGTTCTGCTGGTTTCATCAGTTTTATGTTACGCTTCCATAGTTGTTCCCATTCCTCCAAATCTATATTGTAACCAAAGTCCTTCAACCAACGTATCCATGCTTCTTTCACAACCTCGTCCTGCATCTTAATTTGAAGTAGCCAGTCATATACTTTAGAAATTATCTTCTGTTTAGATTCTAGTATGAGATCTAGATCAAGTGGAGTGTTCGTAAAGCCCTTTTCTTTATCTTTGCGAAATCTTGACTTAAGTTGGCACTGGAGCCACCAACTTAACTTAGAAAGTTCCTCCTCAATCAGCTCATTCTGGCTGTTTAACAAGAAGGCATAGTCTTGTAAGATGTCCCAGTTGTACAAGTTTGGATGGGTCAGAGCTTCTACCAGAGATAGCCATCTTGGAGTATAAGTATAATGTACTTTAATTTCTTGCCAGGTCTTGTACAGAGATCTTCTTATTTCATGTCTAAGAAATCGGCCAGTTTTGCTAGGAGCATGATACCAAATATAACTGTGCCACCCTTCCCCCAGGCCAGCACCCTCAATAGTCAATAATTTTTTATTGTCTAACTTACACCAGGCTCTCAGCCAAGCAATACAACAAGCTTTATAATACAAGTTCCAGTCAGGTAAGGCTAGACCACCTCTTAGTTTACTATCTTGTAAAACTTTCAATTTGATTCTAGCTTTCTTGCCTTGCCAAATGAAAGTCTTGGTCATAGAGCTGAGTTGCTGAAAGAATGATTTAGGTAAGATAATTGGGATTGTTTGAAACAATCCCCCAGGCCAGCACCCTCAATAGTCAATAATTTTTTATTGTCTAACTTACACCAGGCTCTCAGCCAAGCAATACAACAAGCTTTATAATACAAGTTCCAGTCAGGTAAGGCTAGACCACCTCTTAGTTTACTATCTTGTAAAACTTTCAATTTGATTCTAGCTTTCTTGCCTTGCCAAATGAAAGTCTTGGTCATAGATCTGAGTTGCTGAAAGAATGATTTAGGTAAGATAATTGGGATTGTTTGAAACAAAAACAAAATTCTTGGGAGGATGTTCATTTTTATTGTGGCAATCCTGCCTAGTAGTGAAATTTGTAAGTCTTTCCAGTTGGTTAAGTCATTGCGGATTTCTTTCAATATTTTTTCATAATTGTCTCTATATAAAGACTTTAAGTCGCTTGTAAGCTGAATCCCCAAATATTTTATCTTTTTTTCATGCTTAAAGCCTGAAAGCTGCTCTAATATTTCGATTTGGTCTTTTCCCATATTTTTCGTTAGAATTTTGGTCTTAGCGACATTCAATTTGAATCCGGATACTTCTCCAAACTCTCTTAATCTTTGCTTTAAAGGAACTATCGAGGAAGAGGGTTGTTCCAAGGTAAACACAAGATCATCCGCAAACGCCATAGTCTTAAACTCTATGTTATTTATTCTAGTTCCTCGTATTTGAGAGTCTTCCCTGATCTTCTTAATCAACGGTTCTAGAGTCAGAATGAAGAACAAAGGGGATAACGGACATCCCTGTCTGGTACCTTGTTCTATCTCAATTGAGTCAGTCATTACTCCATTAAAGCTCACTTTTGCAGCCTGCTTTGAGTAAACCGCTTCAACCATTCTGGAATATCTCTCACCACAGCCAACTGCAGACAATGTCGCTTTAATAAAGTTCCAGTTAACATTATCAAAGGCCTTCTCTGCGTCCACAAATATGGCAGCAAGTTCTTTGTCAGGATGTTCTCTATAATATTCAAACGCGTTCAACAATAGCCTCACGTTCTGGTTCATTAATCGACCTGGAACAAAACCAGTCTGATCTTCATGAATTAAACCAGCAATTACTTTCTTCAACCTATTTGCCAATATGGCTGCGTATACCTTGTAGTCACTGTTCAAAAGCGAAATTGGTCTATAATTTTTGATTTCTGAAGGATCTGTACCTTTCTTATGAATAAGCGTAATTGAAGCTTCTTTCCAAGAGTCTGGAATCTCAGCTGTGTTATAGACATTCTCAACTACTTTTTTGAAGGGTAGCAATAATGAATCTTCAAAGGCTCTAAAAAACTCAATCGGAAGTCCATCCGGACCTGGAGTCTTGTTACTTTTTTGAATTCTAATTACGTCCACAATCTCCTGTATTGAGATGGGATTCTCCAAACTTGCTTGCTGTTCCCTTGTTAATTGCTTCATTTCTACCCCCTTTATGTAATCTTCTTGATTTGGCAAATCAATCCTCTGCTTTTTATAGAGATTCCGGTAGAAATCTTGAATAATTTCTTTCATCTGGGAGTTTTGAAACACTTCTTCCTTGGATTGATTTTTCAACATTTTTATAATCTTTTTCTCCTTCTCCTTTCGCAGCCTATAAGCCAGCCATCTACCCACTTTGTTAGCATTTTCAAAATAGTTTTGTCTTGCCCACTTCAGTTTTTTCTCAATTTCTTCCGCCAAGAGAGCATTTATTTGATTTTGAAAAAACATGATTCTGGTCTTCCTTTGGCTGGAGTTTCCGGTTTTCTGTTGTCTCTCGCAATGCTTCAATTTTGTTATAAGATCATTGTAGGCTTTCCTTTGTTCTCTCTTTCTCTCTGATGAATACCTAATCGCAACTCCTCTGAAAAAGGCCTTAAATGCATCCCAGATAATTGGGATTTTCGTATCTTTTTCAACATTGAGTTTAAAAAATTCCTGAATCTCTTTTTTAGCCACCTCCAAGAATTTAGTCTCTTTTAAAATTTGTAAATTTAAGGACCACCGAGGACTTCTTTGCTGTTCCTGTAATGTCAAGACAATTGGGTTATGATCTGCATAAGACTGAGGAAGAATATCTGCTTGATTAACTGACAATATCATACTCATAGATATCCAGAACATATCTATTCTTGACCAAGATTTGTGTGCATGGGAATAGAAGGTAAAGTCCATTGTAGTCGGATTTTTTGTTCTCCAGGCATCTACTAAATTTAGTTCTTCTACCATTTTCAAAAAAGAACCAGGTAATAAATTCCGATTCTTCTTCTTTTTTCGGGGGTCATCATATTTTTTGTCCATTTTGATGTCAAATATTGCATTAAAGTCCCCAACAATGCAGTACCTGTCCGAATTAAATTCTCTAAATTTTAGATACAGATCTTGGTAAAATTTGTCCTGGTTTTCATTAGGAGCGTAAATGTTCCCAACAATTGTTTTGAGGCCATTTAATTCCAATTCAACAATGATAGTTCTTCCTTGTTCATCCGAATATAAACAGTTTGACTTAATGTGGTGAGATATATATATAGCTACCCCCTTCTTCTTTTTAAGAGGATCACATGATGAATATAAAGTACCCAACTTCTTGTTTTTCAAATACTTCACGTCATCTGTCCTAATATGGGTTTCTTGTAAACAAATAATTTGCGCACCAGATTTAATTAATTGTTGGAAAGTCCTCTTTCTTTTTCCAGGTTCATTTAAGCCATTAACGTTCAGGGAAAGTATCTTAGTTCCCACCTTAGAATTCATTTTTCTTGGTCAATACTATCAGGTATCTTAGCTAAGTCTTTCTTGCTCTGAAGTCTGGTTTTAACTTTCTCACGTTGTTTTTTGGGGGACTCCTCGTCAAGAGGTTTCTTAGCACCTTCTTGTTCTTCTCCTGAATCAGATCGCTCCACCCATTCTTCCCAAAATTCTTCCATCTTTGCCTCAGTGGTGATGTTGTATCTCTTAGCTTGGTATGTAAAAAAAAGGCCTTGAGGAATAAGCCATCTAAATTGGACTTCATGTTTAATCAGCCAAGTGGACAGTTTCTTAAATTTAAGTCTCCGTTGTCGCACACTCCAGGGTATCTCTTTCAAAATTTTGATCTTGGTTCCCTTCCAATTCATGTCACACTCTCTTGCTTTCCGCAAAATTCTCTCCGTGGTTTCAGGGCGGATGAACTTTACTTGGACTTCCCTGGGAAGTTTAAATTTCCTTATATAGCTTGAGGACACTCTTTTGGCCCAAAGGATGTCCTTGGGTTCTTCTTCCAGTAAGTCTTCGTCATCCACTATCAGGATATCTATAATCTTACTAATCAAATCTTCCTCCTTCTCTTCTGGTAAATTTTGAAATCGAAGAATAGTTGCAGCTTTTTCCATTTCAAGCCTCATCACACGATCCTCCAGCTCCATCAATTCTGTTTGGTTTTCTCTTACTATATTAGAAGTTCTCTTATCTCGATCTTCCATTCTCTCAACCTTGGCAGTTAAGTCATGGACTTGTTGCGTGTTAGCCAATACTTGTTTCTGAAAGTCTGCCAGCTGGTCATTGGTTTTCTTAATCTGGAACATCAAGTCTATTTTCATCTCGTTAAGAGCTTCTTGGTTCTTTTTAAAGCCAGCTGTAACAGTATTCTGCAATTTTTCCAAAGCATCATGATCGGTGGTGCCAGGGACTACTTTACCTCCCCCTGCCGGGGGAGTACCCTGCAAATACTTTTTAACCTTAGTTTCTGTCATGCTAGTATACTGCCACGTCCCAGTACCTTTAACTCAATTTCAAAATTATCGTAGCCAACCCTAGGCAGTATGTACTACAATAATATACACAATCAAGACAGTGAATCTACAAATCAGATCAACAATTCCAAAATTCAAACTCCCCACCCCACATAAACATAGAGCAGTAAGACTAAGCACTTAAATTTAAGGCATCAAAAATTAATTGGGATCAAACAACTTCAATTAATTAACAACAATCAAAGTGTATGGTAGATCACAAGAGACAAATTGCTGAGTCCAAGAAACAACCAATAAAATTATGTACACAGTCTTATCTTACTTCCTCTTCTCTCTTCCTCTTCCTTCTTCTCTCTTCCCTTCTCCAGTTCTTTCTTCTTCCAATTCCCAGTCTTAATGTCCAAGTACAATCCACAAGTCTAACTCCTGTTTGAGTACCAATTACACTGCCAGTCTATGTCTCTGTTCTCTATTGGTAATAGTTATAGCACTAGGACCCAGAGTCTTCAGTAAAGTGCAGCCGCAGCAAAGCCGCTCAGAACTGCTGCTTTACCCTTTAAGTTATAATCATCCCGGAAGTGCTCCAATCGAAAGACAAAACAATCCCCTTCAATAACAAAACCCCTTCCACAACAAAATATAAGGAATAAACAAGTACAGAGTCAAAACAGCACAGAAGCCGAAAAAAGAAAAACGAAGCAGATCAGAAATAAAGCGTAGGGGTCTCACACAGCCTTAGAATTCAGACGCTCCCGGTGTCTTCCACTACTTCAAGCCGCTGCCGCGTCCGCCATTACAGGTCACCCACTCCAATCTAGCCCCCACACCGTAGGGACGACGATTGCAACGGGGGCTAAGGCCAGTCCTTCAAAAGCAGGAAGCGCCTCTTCCTCCCTCGCTCTCTCGCCACTTCACGCCCTTGCTTCACCTCAGCCACGTCGATCAGTCTCAGCCTCTGCTTGCTTCCCCTCGATCGCTTGCCTGACCGTCTCTCAGCCGCTCGCTCCTCCGGCGACGCTCAGCAACCGCGCCGCCACTGCATACCCGACAGACCGTTCCCAAACAAAGCTGCACGCTTCTCCAAGTACACTTGAAAGGTAAGGCAACCCTACTAAAAAGAAGGCTAGTGGGTATAGTATAGTTAAAGGAGATTAACGGTATCTCTCCGATCTCCCTCTCCGGCGGCACAGTTAGGCACCGAAGTGTTGGTGGGGTAATGGCCAGGAGGAAACTGGCTCTGAATGAGGAACCTCCGTTCCTCACTCACGTCCAGAAGCCCCCCAGGCTTCGGAGCGTCTCCTGACAGCTCCTTAAGAGGTGCCTCCCAACCGGGAAGCCCCCTCAGTTACCCCCCAAACAGAGTTCCCTCCTCGGGCAAGGAAAGGAGCTCCGCGTCACCCGGCCATCTTTCCGGAAGTTGAAGATGAAACTTTCAAGGTGCCTCTTGATTTCCTTGAGTATGTTTCTTGAAAAAAAAGGGAGGGCTTGTAGTATATTGCAGTGTTTCCTGTATCAGCTCGCTTTTACTGCACCATCTTCTACCTTTGTAATTCACTTTGTTTACCATTTACAGTGCTTTAGACAGTTCTCTGTTCCCATTGTTTTCTGATTCTGTAACCCTAGACTCAAGGCTTTTCTTCTTCTTCTGGTGGAATGTGGCGGAATGGAATTCCAGAACCTTTGTAGAAGCAAAACTCTAAAAAAAAATGTTTAAAAGTTCATGAGGGGCATCCAGGTGTTTCTCTTTCATTTCTTTCTTGAGAGTTCTGGCACCTCTTTTTCCAGAAAAAAAGCCTAGACTTAATTCATTGTTTAATGCAGGGGTCCCCAACATGGTGCCTATGGGTGCCATGGTGCCCAGAGACACCTTTCCTGGCACCCACCAAGCGCTTTTACAAAGTGGGCTGGGACAAGTGGGGCTTTTGTTCAGCAAGACTTCTGATTGGCTGCTCACATTTTTAATAAAGTTGCTTTGGCAGCAGCTGTCACCACAAGGATCTTTGCTGTGGGCCTAAAGGTAGGGTTGCCAGGTCTTACTTTGTAGCTGGCAGGGGGATCCTGGACCTGGAATTTTCTGCCATGTGCACAGTGTGCATGGCATGATGACATCACTCAGAAGTGATATCATTGTGTTGCTAACATCGCATGCAATGCTCTAGGTTTGAGGCAAAAACTATGCATTTTTTTGCTACAAAACCAGAGTTTGCCCCAAACCCAGAGCATCTATGTGCAGCATCAGTGACACTAGGTTGGCTTGGGAAGTTGTGCAACAACATCGCTGTTTGAGAGTGAGGTTTCCCCACCAGTCAGCTTCAAGACAGTGTATTGGAGCCCCAAAGACTGGTGGATCCCCTGGCTGGACCAGGGGTCTGGCAACCTTAACTGAAGGTAAGCCGTTTCAGATATGTTATGTCTGGCTATGTTTCCTATGACAGCCACTTTATGGCAGCCGTTTTGTCACTGCACCCATCACACTGTGACAGAATTCTACAGATTCCCACTGGCCTAAGAAGGCTGGGGACCCCCAGTTTAATGGGTGTATTATGCTGTCTGAATTGTTTATTGAATTTTTTAATGTTTTGAAATCTGCCTTGAGTCTCAGTGAGAAAGGCAGGCTATAAGTGAAATATATAAATACAGGTTTCCTAGTACTGAACTAATGTAGAATCTTTATGGCATGTAAAAGAAAAAAAATAGTATGTGACCTTTAGACCTTTATTAGCATTAATGTATGTGTCCCACACTAATGCTTCTTACCAGTCATTGGATAAGAAAAAATTCAATACTCATAATTCACTCCCAACAATTTATAGTGAAATGTGGAGGTCAGATCTCATCACCTTGGCTAACAATAACCTCTAATGAGCTGCTCTGACAGACAGGCATTTCCACAACCACACCATTACTCAAAACTAACCTTAATCTCTTCCTCTTTTTGTAGGCACATTCATGTGAATATCAGGTTTTGGTTCTAGGCCTGGATGGTGCTGGAAAGAGCAGCGTTCTCCACTATGTTTCCAGTATAGAAGCCAAACGGTGCACATCCCCCACTGAGGGCTTCAATTCTGTGCAATTTCAGGATAGTGGACTCCAGGTGGACCTTCTAGAAGGTAAGACCTCCCATAAACTCTTGAGGGACATCACATAATCCAGAATTATTAAACGGGGGAGTTACACACACCTTCTCTCTCTGTTTTGTCTGGCTTGTGCAGCTATGTAGCTGGAAACTCGTCAAATGCCACAATGCCATTGATTTGAAATATTTTTTTAAAAAGACTGTCACACACATCTTTATCCCATAATAGGAGGCACAGATTTGGATTTGTTCTGGTGTACAAATTATAACAGCTACCTCACTAGAATTTGTGACCATTTAAAAAAATTATTCCCACACTTAACTGCTCCACTCCTCAGCTGCTCAAAACATAAGAACATAAGAGAAGCCATGTTGGATCGGGCCAATGGCCCATCCAGTCCAACACTCTGTGTCACACAGTGGCCAATATATGTGTGTGTGTGTGTGTTTGTGTGTGTGTGTGTGTATATATAAATAAATATATATATATAAATATATATACACACACACACACATATATATATATACTGTGGCTAATAGCCACGGATGGACTTCTGCTCCATATTTTTATCCAATCCCCTCTTGAAGCTGGCTATGCTTGTAGCCACCACCACCTCCTGTGGCAGTGAATTCCACATGTTAATCACCCTTTGGGTGAAGAAGTACTTCCTTTTATCCGTTTTAACCTGACTGCTCAGCAATTTCATTGAATGCCCATGAGTTCTTGTATCGTGAGAAAGGGAGAAAAGGACTTCTTTCTCTACTTTCTCCATCCCATGCATAATCTTGTAAACCTCTATAATGTCACCCCGCAGTCGACATTTCTCCAAGCTAAAGAGCCCCAAGCGTTTTAACCTTTCTTCATAGGGAAAGTGTTCCAAACCTTTAATCATTCTAGTTGCCCTTTTCTGCACTTTTTTTAATGCTATAATATCCTTTTTGAGATGCGGTGACCAGAATTGTACACAGTATTCCAAATGAGACCGCACCATCGATTTATACAGGGGCATTATGATACTGGCCGATTTGTTTTCAGTTCCCTTCCTAATAATTCCCAGCATGGCGTTGGCCTTTTTTATTGCAATCGCACACTGTCTTCACATTTTCAGTGAGTTATCTACCATGACCCCAACATGCTCACATACCACAACGTATTATTTTATTTATTTAGTAGGCTTATATCCCGCCCTTTCACATAATGGGCTCTGGGTGGATCACAATATGAACTGAACAACAATAAAAACCTACAATTTAAATTTAAAAACAATACAATACAATAAAATTAGCAAAGACAATAGAACAATAGAATGAAATAAGGTACATCACAGGCGGGAAGAGCACATTTAACAGAATACATCAGTTTTCAGCCCAAGAAGACGTGATGGTGACAATAAATAAGATACAGTACCACAAGGCTGTAAAGCATGATTTCACAACAAGGGAGGCCAGCTAAAGGAATAGTTGCTGGAATAGGACTCCCGCTGCTTCAACCAAAAGCCTGGTGGAATAGATCCGTCTTACAGGCCCTATGAAATGGTAGTAGCTCAAGTAGGGCCCAGATCTCCATAGGGAGATGATTCCACCAGGCAGGGGCCAGAGTCAAGAAAGCCCTGGCCCTGGTCGAGGCAAGACGTATGTCCATCGGGCCAGGGGTGGTCAGGAGGTTTTGTGTAGCAGACCACAATGACCTCTGGGGCATATATGGGGAAAGGCAGTCTCAAGTATGTTGGTCCCATATCATGTAAGGCTTTAAACATCAATACCAAAACCTTGAAGTGGATCTGGTACTCAATTGGTAGCCAGTACAATTGGCACAGCATCGGTCGAATGCTTGCCCATAAGCAATGCAATTAACAACCGTGCTGCCATGTTTTGCACCAGCTGGAGTTTCCAGATCAGTCCCAAGGGCAAGCCTGCGTAGAGTGAGTTACAGTAATCCATCCTGGAAGTGACCATTGCATGGATCACTGCAGCTAAATCCTGGGGGCATGGATAGGGTGCCAGCTGTCTGATGTGCCGAAGATGATAGAAGGCAGATTGAGCAACTGCTGTGACCTGGGCCTCCATGGTAAGTGAGGCATCCAGTATCACTCCCAGACTCTTCACCTGAGGCAGCACAAGAGATGCATTGTCCAGGGTTGGGAGTCAGGGCCCCGACTCCAATCCCCCTCGGTTCAGGTACAGGACCTCCATCTTAGCTGGACTGAACTTCAGCCGGCTTTGTTGCAACCATCCAGCCACAGCTTCTAGAGCACTAGTCAGATGATCTGGGGCAGAATCTGATTGGCCATCCATCAGCAGTTAGAGCTGGGTGTCATCCACATATTGGTGACAACCCAGCCCAAAACCTCAAGCAATCTGGGCAAGGGGGCACATATAGATGTTGAACATCACTGGTGAGAGAATATCTCCCTGCGGTAGACCATGTTCAAGTGGGTGATGCATGGAGGTCCGCTTGCCAAGAACCACCCTTAACATAAGAACATAAGAGAAGCCATGTTAGATCAGGCCAATGGCCCATCCAGCCCAACACTCTGTGTCACACAGTGGCCAACAAAACTGCTCCATATTTTTATCTAACACCCTCTTGAAGGTGGCTATGCTTGTGGCCGCCACCACCTCCTGTGGCAGTGAATTCCACATGTTAATCACCCTTTGGGTGAAGAAGTACTTCCTTTTATCCGTTTTAACCTGTCTGCTCAGCAATTTCATCGAATGCCCACGAGTTCTTGTATTGTGAGAAAGGGAGAAAAGTACTTCTTTCTCTACTTTCTCCATCCCATGCATTATCTTGTAAATCTCTATCATGTTATCCCGCAGTCGACGTTTCTCCAAGCTAAAGAGCCCCAAGCGTTTCAACCTTTCTTCATAGGGAAAGTCTTCCAGCCCTTTAATCATTCTAGTTGCCCTTTTCTGGACTTTCTCCAATGCTATAATATCCTTTTTGAGGTGCGGCGACCAGAACTGCACACAGTACTCCAAATGAGACCGCACCATCGATTTATACAGGGGCATTATGATACTGGCTGATTTGTTTTCAGTTCCCTTCCTAATGATTCCCAGCATGGCGTTGGCCTTTTTTATTGCAAACGCACACTGTCTTGACATTTTCAGTGAGTTATCTACCACGACGCCAAGATCTCTCTCTTGGTCAGTCTCTGCCGGTTCACACCCCATCAACTTGTATTTGTAGCTGGGATTCTTGGCCCCAATGTGCATTACTTTGCACTTGGCCACATTGAACTGCATCTGCCACGTTGACGCCCACTCACCCAGCCTCAACAGATCCCTTTGGAGTTCCTCACAATCCTCTCTGGTTCTCACCACCCTGAACAATTTAGTGTCATCCGCAAACTTGGCCACTTCACTGCTCACTCCCAACTCTAAATCATTTATGAACAAGTTAAAGAGCATGGGACCCAGTACCGAGCCCTGCGGCACCCCACTGCTTACCGTCTTCCACTGCGAAGACTGCCCATTTATACTCACTCTCTGCTTCCTATTACTCAGCCAGTTTTTGATCCACAAGAGGACTTGTCCTTTTACTCCATGACTCTCAAGCTTTCTAAGGAGCCTTTGATGAGGAACTTTATCAAAAGCTTTCTGGAAGTCAAGGTAAACAATATCTTTAGGGTTTGTAGAATCTTTCGGGATCAAGTGCCGTGTTCTACTGGAGAAAGTTTTCCTTCCAGACGTTTCGTTCTCAGCTGCGGAGAACATCCTCAGTGGTGTTGCAGCCTGAGCAGGCGCTCAGACCTTCTTGGCTGCTGTGCATTGAGTGGAGCCAGGGCTGCTGGAGAGCTGCTATTTCTAGGCTGGAGGGGGTGTGATGAAAGGGCAATTGGTTTGTAGATGTGCCCATTGTTTGGTGGGGCTTCCTGGAAGGGTAGTGACAAGGAAACTGGCTGTTGAATGTGACCATTGTTCTGTGTTAATTGCTGGGAAGGTTGGAAGGGGTTTGAAGATAAGGAAGATGGTTGTTGACTGTGCTGATTGTTCTGTGGAATTTGCTGGTTGTTCTGAGACTTTCTGCAATTTATACCCTACAGACTATAAATTGCAGAAAGTCTCAGTGTCCTAGTGTCTCCATGGATGACACTAGGTCCTGGGCCTGCAGGGATGTCATATCATCAAAATGGACATTGAAATCCCCCAGGACCAACAGCCTAGGGGAGTCCAATGCCCAGGTCGATACCACATCCAGCAGGGCAGGCAGGCTCTCTGGGGGAGCATTAGGTGGTCGGTACACTGCTCAGATAGCCAAACTCTTCTTTCTCCCATACCAGGCCAACACACTCAATGCTGGGTATATTTGGGGTAGGGAGTGCCCTGAAATAAAAAGAATCACCCCCCGCCCAGTCTGAGATTGGTGCACCACCCCACCCCCGCTGTCCGAGATTGGTGGAGGACTGAGAACTCAGGTGGGGTAAGCTGGTTCAGAGTGACAGTTTTGCCCTGCGGCACCCAGGTCTCAGTCACACATGCCAGATCTACCTGTTGCTCTACAATATATTCATGTAGAGTATGGGTCGGAGCTGGGTAAACATTCCTAGCCTCACAACCGACATGCTGAGGGATGGGACGTAGGTGGTCCCATCTAATTGTTGGGGCTACATCTATAGCAATAGCTATGGACTGGGTTTAGTGCCTATTCTCCCTCTCATAAAAGGAGTACCTGTATAAGTTCTGACTTCAAGTTTTGTTTATTTCCCAGTTGGTGGTAGCCAGAACCTACGTTCCTACTGGAATCAGTTCCTGAGCAAAGCCCACATTTTGGTGTTTGTTGTAGATGCTGCAGATGGTCCACGCCTTCCTTCTGCTCAGCAGGAGCTGCACTATCTTCTAGCTGAGGATGCTCAGTTGCCTTTAATCGTGCTGGCCAACAAACAGGTATGTTTCTTTGCAACTCACAGGGCTATTTTTTTCTGGAAAAAGAGGTGTTGGAACTCTTGAAGGTGAAACACAAGGAATTACTTGAAACAATATTATTTTCACATGCTATGGATTTCCTCTATTTTAAAGTGGTTTCGAAACTTTAGACAAGTCACCAGCTTCCTCAGGTTTTTTTTTTTTTGGTGTTACTTTTCAGAACTCTGTTTCAGCATGTCCCCCCAGGAAAAAAGCCCTGCCTGGAGATCTGGCTCATCTAGTCTGTACTCTATAGTCTCCTGCATAGAGGCTGACTGTACTTATGCAACTTGTAACATCCAGGGTTTAGCTCGTATGGGTCACTTGACTGGTGTTTGGTCTTGGTGTAATTATTTCCCATATTTAGTTTCCATGCCAATCCTTGTCAGGTAAGGTATGACAAATTATGGTTCACTTAAAGGGAAAAGCTTTGGTGCTTGTTATTCTGTTTGTTGGCCACTGTGTGAAACACAATGGTGGACTAGGTGGCTCACTGGATCTTCAATTGTTTCTTCTTATGCTGTTGTTATTCAAACTACAATTCTCTACCCATTCTAGGACAAGAAGGATGCACTGAGTGTAGCAGAATTACACAAGGAGTTGGCCTTGCACACCTTGAATAACCAGAGGGAATTCTTTCTGCTGCCGACAAGTGCTACTTATGCAGGCCTGGGCACGGCAAACAGTGTTCTCCACCTGAAGAATCTGCTCATCAGAATCCTTGCACAGATCTGAAAATTTTTGGACCTCACCAGGTGGACATCCAGGACTCTACTTCTTGTAGCAGCTACTTAAGATATTTTATCTGTACAGCTGAGGAGTAGATAGGTCAAGTCCTCAACAGATGCTTCTTTTAGGTATTCCTAAAGTTTTATTTATCTTAGCTGCTCCTTCTCCGGGACACAAGATGTCCTTAATTGACTGGTATTTCTTGCCAGGTTAAGCTTCTTAGAGTAACTTGGCTTGTGTCCAAATTGGCCTGTTGAAGCCTTTTTATAGCTAGTGTTATTCCTGATACTGGCTTCAAATTGGTTCCCCAAGAGTTAACATCTACACCTCAGTGCAAGTTTGCTCGCCTCCCCACTGTTTTTGAAGTCTGAATCAACATGCAGAATTTGCATGAAGGGCTGGCTGCTCAAGGAGTAATGGGAAAATTGAACTGCCTAGTATGGAATGCAGGTAGAGAGTGCACTGATACAGTCTCTCTTCCGTATTTGGTGCTGTCTGATCTCAGTTACCCAACTCAGGAATAAAGTTGTTCCTATAGCATTCATGCATGTTTTGATCTGGAACACTGCACAGTCTGACTGTGCTACCAGGCAACTACCCCATTCAGGTTGAAAGCATGAACCTGCATGATTTCCTAAACCTCGGCTAGCAAAGAAGCTGGTGCTGGTTCAGTGGACCATCTTGCCCCTGGAGATAGTTCTATATGTTCAGCCAGTCACCTATACTTGGAGCTTGTCTCTGTTGACATGAAACTGTTACCTTTAAGCAGTACTTTTGCGGCCTTCCTATTTTTTTTGTCTCCTGTCAGGAACCTCCCAGCCCAGTCCCCATTGTTTCTTGACCCCAGACTATAGGAAGTTTTTTTGTGTATGTGCTGGTGGATCACAGCCCTACATAACTCTAGGTTCCTCTATACTAAATGAAAAGGACAAAGGCAGACCAATTGTTTACATTTTCCCTCCTTCTACACTAATAAACCTTGAAATATTACCTCACTCTCAAAAGATGTGGTTCTGTGTTTCACACCGGTGGAAGGAAGCAGACGAAAGTAGCTTCATATGGTATTGCTACTAGAGAAGGGCAGAACTCATGGGATTTTGCTATGAGTACCATCACCACAGTACTTGCAGAGGGCTCTACACAGGACTGAAAAATCTTTTTAGAGGAAAAAGAACGCGCCATGGGCTTAGGGCTAGACAGCAATTGTCTCCCTGTATGATTCAGAGGGAGGTACAGAAGCTTTATCAAAGGTACAATTCCCTTTGTACCTATATACATGCAACATATAGCCATAGAGCTATCCTAAGAAGGCACAACAATTCCTTTGGATATAGAAAAATCCCAATAATATTTTAATGGAGTATGGCCTCTTCCTATAAAGCCCTGAATGTTTAGACCTAAGGCGGTTACTCCCTAGCTCCCTACCTGGTGAGTTGCCATTCAGTCCTGTAGGGAGTACTACTGAGAATAGTTCTTCCCCAACCCATCTTTCTGGTCCCCTCAAGTTGCTGCGCTTCTGTCCAGATAAGCCATTCAAAGCACTACTAGGCACACTAGATCTCCTTCTGGCCTGTCTACTTAGCTCTTTGCTAACATCTAAGAACACTGCCCTGCAGTTCTCAGGTTGCCTACTGCTGCCTGCGCAAAGTTATCTGTATCATCAGATTTGGATTCTCTAAAAAGCCACACAAGCAAGACCACTGCTTGCTCCACTCAGCCAGAATAGGAAATGTAGCTGTGCTTTGGTACTGACTTTCAGTTTTGGAAGTAGTTTATTTTATCAAATGTAAATCCTGTCCCTCAGAATGGTAAAAACTGCAAAATCAATACTTTTTACCACACCAGTTCCAACCAAGAATTCCATCTGTGAAGACGTAGTCCCATGTTCTTTCATGAAATGGTAGGATTACATTTAACACAAACTGCATTTTCTGAGCACCAGAATGCGTTGCAAGGTGCTTCTTCCTATTGCTCGAAGTCATTGGTGGTCCATCTTTTCCTGCTGCAGAGAGGTACAAAAAGCTTGGTACTCCTCAGAGTAAAAGCGTTTATATACACTGATCTTCCTCTTTATTTGCTTTGGTGTGTCCTGGTAATAGTTCTTCTCATCACGAGCCATAGCCTGAAAGTTGAAGAGAAGAGTTAATAGCTGAAAGAGTCAAGCAGCAGCTTCAAGAAGGCTCTCCCACACACAGAAGGCAATCATTGTGCTGTGCATCAAAACACAAGGCCAGTCTATTCACAATAGAAACAGGAAGTAAGCAAAGAAAAAGGCATTTTTTTCAAAGGGTACATGCAATCCATTGGAGTTCAGCACAGAAACAAGTGGTTTCATCTGACAGGAAATCAGTCATGCATGAAAAGAGGAAGCCAGTAGAATGCCAATGAGCATGTTCTACTAGGGAGACCTGGAAGTTCTGGAAATAATGCTGACAGCTGCAAGCATTCAAAACAAGGCTCTTAAAATCTTCCACATATTCAATAATACAAGCATCTACCTTGTAGTTTTCACCATGATTCCGGATCATGTGCTGAACGTAGTCAATGAGATCTCTGGAGAGGGTCTCTGATTTCTTCTCTGGCAGGCTGGCCTGATATTCCAACTCTGGGGATGGGAGAGGGGAGACAATACAACAATAAAATGGAAAACTACCTCACACTGCAAATGCCTGTTCCGACAGAAACACTGAGATCTGACTAGGGCACTGGTCTTCAAGTGATCAGCTCTGACCCTCAGGTTAGTCACATTCTGCCCTACTGAGACACACCAGTGGCTCTCTGCTAATTTTTTTCAGGTTGGTTAAAGGATGATTATGGAAAGAAAAAGCTAAATACACACCAGGAATATGACCAGCTACAAAGCAGACGAGACCTTTACTTTTCCTCAGTACTTAGAGAAAAGAATTCAGCAAAGAAACCCCTCCATAACAATACTGCACCCACCAGAATTCTCCCTTTTATATCTGGTCACCCTAAGAGACTTAATAGTAAAACCTTTAAAGGTGAATCCCATTTTGAAACTCTGGTTTAGAGGTAGTTCCTGGCTCTGCAAGTGTGGAAGACTGCTAAACTAGCAAGAACATAGCTATTCAGCCTCTCTCTGACAACTACAGTGCCCACTTTTACAAAAGCAGCAAGTTTGGTATGTTCAACCTCATCTGATAATCCTAACAGCCAAAATTAATGAAAGTGACCTAGAACATTAAGCATCACTGATAACAGTGATGTATGATTTGTGTGTATGGGAAGGCAATCAGGCATTTTAGATTCTATTTTCATACAAAAATAGTTGAAGGCACAGGATGAAATATGCTGCCTGTATGTTAATTACCGTATGTGTTACATGAATGGGAATGGGATTGCATTCCCCTTGAAGGAACAAAAAGTGGTGGTGTCCAGTGTTTCTTTTGGTATATGCAAGACACTTTAAATGAATGATGGTTCTGACTCCTGAAGTATCTATGCTGACTGTTTTAGCTTAAAATCTATCCTGTAATTTTTTGTAGGAATTACAAAGTTAGAGGAAGACAGTTTTTTTCACAGCATGTGCAATTTTTTTTGTGGCAACAAGCAGAGGGAGAGAAACACACATACTTCTTTCTGTTATTTCCTATACACAAGTGTGCTCTGTAAAGTTTGCATTATTCTCTATATTCACAGTAATGGCTCAGTGGCAGAGCATCTGCTTGGCGTGCAGAAGGCCCCATGTTCGACCCCTGACACCACCAGTTAAAGGACCAGACAGGCGATGATGTGAAAGACCTCTGCCTGACTCCTTAGAGAGCCGCTGCCAGCCTGAGTAGACAATACTGACTGAATTATAACTGCCTGTAGACTTGTCCAATTCAAATTAATATTTTATACACGGCTACTAAATAAAAAAATGTTTCTAGTCTCAGTAAAAAAGATGGACGAGAAATGAAATATATAAATACCAACCATTTAATACATATGGCTTCCGCACAATTTTGGTCTTTTTTTCATGTCTATCAATTTCCATTTTCATCACCTGAAGTTGAAAGATAAGTTGGTTAATGTTATTCATGATGTACTTCCATACATTGTTTTGGATGCTCTTTACTTTAAGCTGCACCTGTGGGTAATATTTACCTTGCCTGATGGATTTAGCAAGATTAGTCCATTTTTTATGTTATGCCTATTTGTATCATTTTCTACTTTGCTAATCTTACAGGAGAGTGTGCTTGATCCAATCTGAATTCAACAGTATCACCAATGAGATCACTGGTGATATATATAACAAAAAACAGAATTCCTTAGAATTCAACATCATGTAGGAACCATAATTATAAAACACCATCGCAAATCTTAATGGTAGTCTATCTCCCACTCAGGGCTTTTTTTGTAGTGGAAACTCCTTTGCATATTAGGCCACACATCCCTGACGTAGCCAATTCTCCAAGAGTTTACAGGGCTCTTACAGGGCCTACTGTAAGTTCTTGGAGGATTGGCTACATCAGGGGTGTGTGGCCTAATATGCAAAGGAGTTCCTGCTACAAAAAAAGCCCTGCTTCCACTGAACAACAAAATAGTGCTTCATTTTGATTGGACCAACGACTCACCTGAACAGCCATGGAAAAAACAACCTACTCTATTGTACAGCCCCCAAAATGTTCCTTATTAGTGTGAAGGGGCAGGGGAAGAGAGTTTATGTAACATTTTAAAATCTCGGGGTTTTCGTATTTTCACAGACAAGCAAACCTAATAAGCAGTCCCCTCTTATGGATGGGCCTGTTAACGTGTAGATTGGATTACTGCAATGTGCTCTACCCAGGGCTGCCCTTGAGGAATGTCTGGGCACTATAATTGGGACATAATGCAGCAAGAATGTTGAATGGAACAAGCTATAGGGACCATATCAATCCAGTCTAGTTCCATCTACACCAGCTTCCAATTTGCTTCATTGACTTATAAAACCTTGGTTTGGGACTAGCATACTTCTAAGTACTGTTTATTCCCAAATGAACCCACCTGACCACTACGTTGGGAGCCTTGCTTCAATAGCTAGACAGTGGAGGCTAGATGGTGGGAATCCAAGAAAGGGCCTTCCAAGCTGTGGCACTAAAATTGTGGAATTCCTTTCCCAAGGAGATTTACTCATCCTCTTCTATCACTATCTTCCACCAGTGAGTAAAAACATTTTTGTTTTTGAGGCATTGCCTCACTAAGCCTCCTCCCTATTTATGTTTTTAATGGTAATTTGAGTGTGTATGTACATACATACATGTATAGTGTGTAAAGTAGCTTTTAAACATTTTTTAACTTCACTGCTTTGATGGCTTTAACTGGATTGACAAGCAGGATGTAAACAAGAACATAATAAGATTACATTTTTGCTACTACATCTTTCTCAGGTATATTTATTTACAGTCTAACTGCTGATAGAGATACATTGGTTTTTTTGTCCATGCATAAATGGTGCACTTTTATGGGGTTTTTTGTTTGTTTCATGCAAACTGTCTTGTTGGGACTGCATCCGTTCTTCACAAGCAGATTATCAACTGAAGCAGTAAACATCATATAAGCTTTCACTCAGATTATGCCATTCATTTGGCCCACAAATCACAGATTTATTTGGAGTTCACTTACTGGTTGCATTAACTTTGGAATGGGAACAGCCTTATTTGGGTCAACAGCCAGTCCCATTTCAGTCAGGTTTTGTGATACAGATTTTGTGTGATCCCAGGCATGTCGTACTTGGGAACTAGAAAGAAAGAAAAGCCACATATGTTATTCATTCTTAAAGGGGCTTCCTCTCCCTTCATGAGAACTGTCACACATCTATTGTCACACATTAACCACTCTACTCAATTGCCTAGAGAACTTCAAAGGCATTAACTTTTCAAAGCATGTCAGAATCTTTGCAGCTCTGCAACATTTGATCACACGGAAAGCACATGGTGCAGTGCTAACTGTTGTTTTGAGGTAGCACTTTACTGATAGATTCATCAATAAAATACTGGACAGGGCTACAACCGAAGGGTGGGTCATTTCCCCTAATGGTAGTTAAGTTAAATACTGAAATTGCTGGATGCATTCTTCAATAATTCCAAGAATCTCACAGAAACCCATTATGGAAGTTATGGCTATCAAAAAAAAAAAAGCCAGCCTCCAACGCCAGGTAGTTGTTAAGAGCGTTCCTGTCAAATACAACACAGCATACTACATCACATCGTGCAAAAATATACAAAAATATGTTACTATTTTCAGGCCTAATTACAGTGCTTGGATTAAACTGAGACAAAGGTAGAACCAGAGCTGCTTCTGGCACTATCTCAATATAGTCCATATCTTTATCATACTGATGTAAAAAAAAATCTCAGTGTGGTTCAAATATCTTTCCTGCTAGTGTAAAGGGAAAACCTCCTGTCTAATTCGTCCCCTGAAAAGATTGTACAACTAAAACTCGAATCTTTCCATCATTTTGTGTTAAACCCCAACTGGCTCTGTGTCTTCTTACCACTGTATACGAGGCTTCGCTCGCTTACGAAAAGCCCTGTTCAGCTTCTTGCGGTTCACATTGTAGTTGTACTTTTTCCGCCTGTTCTTTTTCTTGGCTTTCGGCATCACGACAATAAGACCAAACAGACGACACACGCGGTTCCGTAATGTAGATTCCTTTACCAGCACAGTAAGACCGATTACCGCTGTAGCTGATAGGAAATGTAGTTCTGCTTTCCCATAAGTATAGTAACATTCTCCGAACAAAACCCTCGAAAGGACTACATCTCCCAGAAAGAAATAGCTGCTTATATGTGACCGTTTCCATATCCGGGTCACAAACGCTATTAACCTCCAGGTTAGAGGTTGGCGTGTACGGTGGCTGGAGAACGTCAGTGTAGTGAGAGCGAAGCCCTTTCCCCCGCCCTTGCTGTGGCCTTAGGTGTAGGGTCTCCAATGGCGCAGAGTGCTCCGCCACCCTTTGATCCCAGCCATCCGCCGGTCATCGAAGGCTTTACGCCCAGCGCTTTCCAGCGCCGCGAGGAGACATTTAAAGAAAAATTCCTACGGAAGACCCGCGAGAACCCGCTTGTGCCCATAGGTAAGAGGGAGGCTCAGGACAGAGGTGAAGGCACTGCTCACGAGATGAGCTGCACACGGAACCTTTGCGGGAGAGGCATAATACGGGGGGGGGGGGGGGGCGGGAATCAGGAGCCTGCTCTTTTCTTAAGGCTCCTCTTTCTAATAGGCCATAATTCAAAAGAGAAAGCTTTTCTTTTAATATAAAAAAATGCAGCAATGAACAAGACTTCACCTGTTGAATTTCTAGCTGTCATGAAGTTGTTATAGCATTACTGTCCCGCCCGTGTTTCTTGGGATTGGAGGCGGTATGCATGATCCTATCTTCCTGCATTTTTCCTCACAACGATCCTGTAAGATAAGTTACTGAAGGAGAAGAGTAGGTTTTTTATGGGATGTACTAATACGAATGATAGGATGATCCATAGGAAACAATAGCAGAGCCTGGATGGTCCATAGGGTATAATGGGACAGAAGATTGTCCATTGACTTGCATGGGCTTCATTGAAAAACACTGAAGTATAGAAACGGCTGCAACAAAAAACCTGAATGGATAATCTTCTCTCCCATTATATCCTATGGACCATTCAGGCTCTGCTATAGTTTCCTATGGACAATCGTCTGCCAACCTCCAGGACTGAATTGACAGGGGAAAATGTACTTTGCCAACCTCCAGGACTGGATTGACAGGTGAAAATGTACTTTGCCAACATCCAGCACTAGATTGACAGGGGGAAATGTACTTTCCCAAACTCCAGGACTGGATTGACGGGGGTGGGGAGTACTCTGCCAACCACCAGGGCTGGATTGACAGGTGAAAATGTACTTTGCCAACCTCCAGCACTGGATTGGCAGGGGGAAATGTACTTTCCCAACCTCCAGGATAGGATTGACGGGGGAAAAGTACCTTGCCAACCTCTAGGATTGAATTGACAGGCAAAAAGGTACTTTGCCAACCTCCAGGACTGGATTGATAGACGAAAAGGTACTTTGCCAACCTCCAGGACTGGATTGACAGGGGAAAAGTTGCTTTGTCAACTTCGAGGACTATATTGACAGAGGGAAATGTACCTTGCCAACCTCCAGGACTGGATTGACAGGGGAAAAGGTACTCTGTCAACCTCCAGGACTGGAATGACAGGGGAAAGGGGAGGGTGACAGTCTCTAGGGCCAGATTGTCAAGGGAGTGGGGAGATTGACAGTTTCTAGGACTAGATTGACAGGGGAAAAGGGAGTTTGACTGCCTCTAGCACTAGATTGACAGAGGAAAGGGCAGATTGACAGCCTCTAGGACTAGATTGATGGGGGGAAAGTGAGTTTGGCTGCCTCTAGGGCCAAATTGACAGGGGAAAAGGGAGATTGACAGCCTCTAGCACTAGATTGACAGGGGAAAGGGCAGATTGACAGCCTCTAGGACTAGATTGATGGGGGGAAAGTGAGTTTGGCTGCCTCTAGGGCCAGATTGACAGGGGAAAAGGGAGATTGACAGCCTCTAGCACTAGATTGACAGGGGAAAGGGCAGATTGACAGCCTCTAGGACTAGATTGATGGGGGGAAAGTGAGTTTGGCTGCCTCTAGGGCCAGATTGACAGGCAAGAGGGGAGATTGACAGCCTCTAGGGCCAGATTTACAGGGGGAAAAGGAGATTGGCAGCCTCTAGGGCCAGATTGACAGGAGAAAGGGGAGAATGACAGCCTCTATTTTGGGGCAGATTGACAGGGGAAAGCGGAGATGGACAGTCTCTAAGGCCAGATTGACAGGGGAAAGGGGAGATGGGCAGCCTGTAGGGCCAGATTGTCAGGGGGAAAGGGAGATTGACAGCCTCTTGCACTAGACAGCCTCTTGCACTAATTGACAGCCTCTTGCACTAATTATAGCATTGGAAAAAGTCCAGAAAAGGGCAACTAGAATGATTAAAGGTTTGGAACACTTTGCCTGTGAAGAAAGTTAAAATGCTTTGGGCTCTTTTGCTTGGAGAAACATCGACTGCGGGCTGACGTGATAGAGGTTTACAAGATTATGCATGGGATGGAGAATGTAGAGAAAGAAGTACTTTTCTCCCTTTCTCACAATACAAGAACTTGTGGGCATTCAATGAAATTTCTGAGCAGTAGGGTTAGAATGGATAAAAGGAAGTACTTCTTTATCCAAAGGGTGATTAACATGTGGAATTCACTGCCACAGGACGTGACAGCAGCTACAAGCATAGCCAGCTTCAAGAGGGGATTGGATAAAAATATGGAGCAGAGGTCCATCAGTGGCTATTAGCCACAGCATTTTTTTGGAACTGCCTGGGGCAGTGATGCTCCGTATTCTTAGTGCTTGTGGGGGGTGCAAAGTGGAAGGGCTTCTAGTCCCACTTGTAGACCTCCTAATGGCACTTGGGTTTGTTTGTTTTTTGGCCACTGTGTGACACAGTGTGTTGGACTGGATGGGCCATTGGCCTGATCCAACATGGCTTCTCTTATGCTTTAGACTGACAGGCAAAAGGGGAGTTTGACAGCCTCTAGGTCAAGATTGACAGGGGAAAGGGCAGATTGACAGCCTCCAGGGCCAGGTTGTCTGGGGAAAGGGAGATTGACAGCCTCTAGGACTAGAGTGTCAGGGGGAAAGGGAGATTGGCAGCCTCTAGGGCCAGATTGTCAGGGGGAAAGGGAGATTGACAGCCCCTAGGACTAGATTGTCCGGGGGAAAGGGAGATTGACAGCGTCCAGGACTAGATTGTTGAGAGGAAAGGGCAGATTGACAACCTCTAAAACTAGATTGTCAGGGGAGATGTTGGATCCCCAGCTGTAGGAATGTCACACGACTCAGGGTTGAGGTTCATCGCACCAGTCTCTCTCTGTCTTGCCTGACAATGGTTCCTTTTATTTTTCATTGGTCGTTTTATTTTATACACTTATTATTATTATTATTTTATTATTAATTTTATTTATATCCCGCCCTCCCCGCCTAGGCAGGCTCAGGGCGGCTAACAACATTCAATAAAACATGTTATAAATACAGTAATTAAAATACATTAGGTGAATTAAACATATAGACACATTAAAATTATAAAACAGCATAATTTTTTTTTAAAACAACACTAATCCAACACTTGTCTTTACACAATCATTTACTAGCGGTATGCAGAGTAAGGAGACAGATGTTTACCTTCGCTTTTTACCCCAAATGTGTATTCCAGGAAGGAGGTGAAAGGGCAGAACATTCCAAGGCCCTCAGCATTCTTGCATAGGGGCAAAGCACACAGAAGGCCTGCCTTCTAAGTCTATGGATGAATTCAGGACAAGGTTGGTTTGCCAACCGTTGACCCTTCCTTCATCCCACTCTTTTCTGTTTTTTAAGACTGCCTTCTGAGTCTACAGATGAAGTCAAATCAAGGTTGGTGTGCCAGACCGTTGACATTTCCTTCATCTTCTGTTTTTTATGGGGTATCAAAAACATTCCGACCCCTCACCATCACTCTCTGGAATCGATTGTATTAAAGGGGTGTATTGTTCCAATTGCTAACTAATACATATGCATTATTGGCTTGCAAAGTATATTCGTCTCTTGACGGTTTACATATTCTTGTAAACAAGACACATATTCAGCCTGAGATAATAATGCCATATCAGAAGAATCACAGGTAGAGTCTAAGGGGACAGTTTCTCTGCTAATGCGTGAGGCAGAGGATTCCATAAGCCAGGATTTTTGAGGCAACACCACAGCAAGGCGACTTAAACAACATACAGAAAGAGATATATTAGCAGGAATATAACTAAAAGTTCAATGGCCACAAGAGAAAAACCAACCAGGTGGTAAGGGAATATGGCCATAATTACAGGTTACATTAATTGTTGCATTACATTTCCACAAGGGGGCAACTGTTTGCAGGCAACCATGCAATGGCTTATGGTGGGAGCAATTTACCATCTGCACAAGTAAGATTTTCATGGTTAGCCACATAAGGGGTATATAAAGTTAAGGCATCCACTGGAAGCTTATAGGTGGGAATGCCAGTTGGGTAAAGTTGCATAAGAGATCTGGGATTCATTTAAACATTTACCAAGAGCTGTATCAGTTCCTGAAGCCTTGCTAATAACATATGTAAACCAGTGTGTTGTGTCAGACAAAAATGTGAAACGTTGTTTATGTTAGCTAAGCGTTCCCAAATATTAAACTGAAGACAATCTCCAAAACTAATCGCCTTGACAGGAGACAAAATACATAAACACAAACAACAAAGAACAATCACGGAGTTCATTGTGAGCTGTAAAAACAGCAGCCACCAAGTTCTCTGGAGATGGCTCTTGCCCAGCTTCTTCCGTTTGTTGAGCTTGATTAGTTAGACGCTTCACATCCCCCCATGTGACATCACGAGCTGTCTGGGTGTGTGGGCGTTGCACCATCTCCCGGGTGAGGCTGAGATTGAAGTTGGGAATCGGATTTAGGAGACCCTGATGCCACGCCATGAGCAGGACGAACACACTTAGCCGGCACCCACAAAGGACCTGTAAGAGAGAACACAGCAGCATGCCTGCGGCCCCAGGTAATAAGGGAAACTGGACCACGCCAAGTTAATAAGACCAAATTCAATTGTTCCTGAACCTGCATTTGGATAGGAACCTTTTAATTCACTCCTTTTAATTGTTTTTGAAGAGTGGGTTTCAATGTATGATTAGCATGTTCCACAATAGCTTGACCTGTGGAATTATATGGAATGCCATGCTAGATTTGAATGTTCCATTGAAAATGTTCCATTTTCTCCTGTCATTCCAGTCCTGGAGATTGGCAAAGTAGATTTTCCCCTGTCAATCCAGTCCTGCAGGTTGGCAAGGTACATGTTCCTCAGTCGATGCAGTCCTGGAGGTTGGCAAGGTACATTTTCCCCTGTCAATCCAGTCCTGGAGGTTGGCAAGGTACATTTCCTCCTTTCAATCCAATCCTGGAGGTTGGCAAGGTACTTTCCCCCTGTCAATCCAGTCCTGGAGGTTGGCAAAGTACATTTTCCCCTTTCACTCCGGTCCTGGAGGTTGGCAAGGTACCTTTTCCCCAATCAATCCAGTCCTGGCAAGGTACATTTTCCCCTGTCAATCCAGTCCTGGAGGTTGGCAAGGTACATTTTCCCCTGTTAATCCAGTCCTGGAGGTTGGCAAGGTACATTTTCTCCTGTCAATCCAGTCCTGGAGGTTGGCAGACAATTGTCCATAGGAAACAATAGCAGAGCCTGGATGGAAGCCTGGATGGTTCATGAGATATAATGGGAGAGTAGTTTATCCATTCCAGGTTTTTGTTGCAGACGTTTCTGTGCTTCAATGTATTTCAGTGAAGCCCATGTAAGTCAATGGACAATCTCTCTTATATCCTGCGGACCATCCAGGCTCTGCTATTGTTTCCTATGGACCATCCTGTGATTCGTTTTAGTACATCCGTTTTTTATACTCTACTTTTCTCTACCTTTAGGAGTCTCAAAGTTGCTTATAATCACATTCCATTTCTCTCCCCACAACACACAAGCATAAATGACCTAAGGCCACCCAGAGTGATCCATTGCTTGAGTGTTAAGGGCACAGAGCCTTAGTGGAAGTAAAAAAGTGGGCGCAGTTCTAGCAGACATGGCAAGATTTATTGTTGCTGTTCTTAGAGGAATTGTAGTGCAACAACTGTATTGTAGGTATGTTTGTTAACTGCCTTTAGAACAATCAGTGAAGAGTAGAGATTATTAATATTTTAAATATATGAGTATTTTTACTTTGCTTTTATCCCCTGATGTGATCCTAGGTGATTTACAAAAATATAATAAACAGAAAAACATTGGGGTCATTGTGCTTCTGACTGATCTTCAACTTCTGTAACAGGAGGTAGAAGTTCATTCTAAATCTTATGCAGTTAGCATTGATGTCCCCAAGATTCTTCTCCCTTGCTAAATAAGTAGATTTTGTAGTTGTTACAAGAAAACCACTGCCAAAGTGATTTCATGATGGTGTCATGTGTGAGCAAGAACTGAGGTCAATGTGGCTTGTCCCCTGGTCATGCAATTCTCAGGGACAGAAACAATAGCATTGCAAAGCTAAGTGACTGCAGTAACCACAAGTAACTTCAGAGATGAAGGATTGGCCTGCTATTAGTAGATATTACTCTCCTGTTTCTGTTTAGAATTTAACTAAAGGAAATTGAAACTGTAGGCTGACCCTGATGTTCTAGAACGGGGGTTCTAGAACATGCAGCCTGTGGGCCAGATCAAGCCCCCAGAGGGGTCCTGTTCAGGCCTGTGAGCAAATGGCTGTTGTCTGTTTCCTTCTCCCTCCCTAGGGCTGCCAATCCCGGGGGGGGGGGGGGCAGGGGATCCCCCAGTTTGGAGGCCCTCCCCCCACTTCAGGGTCATCAGAAAGGGAATGTCTGCTGGGCACTCTATGATTCCCTATGAAGACTGATTCCCATAGGGTATAAATGGAAAATTGATCCATGGGTATCTGGGGCTCTGGGGGGGGGGGTGCTGTTTTTTGAGGTAGATGCTCCAAATTTTCAGCATAGCATCTGGTGCCTCCCCCCCAACCCCCCCCCCCAAAGTTTCAAAAAGTTTGGACTGGGGGGGTCCAATTCTATGAGCCCCAAAAGAAGATGCCCCTATCTTTCATTATTCCAAATGGAGGGAAGGCATTTAAAAGGAGCATGGTCCCTTTAAATGCGATGGCCAGAACTCCCTTCGGAGTTCAATTGTGTTTGTCACACCCTTGCTCCTGGCACCACCCCCAAAGTCCCCAGATATTTCTTGAGTTGGACTTGGCAACTCTATCCCTTGGTGAAGGGCCAATGAACAGGACATAGGGACCATGGCCAATGATGTTGCCTCCCAGCAAGTTATATTCAGGCATTTATCTTTATCTTGAAACCAGGTCTTCATGCTCGTCCATGAATCAACTACAGTATATAGCCAAGGGGGAACTGAGACTGAAAAAGCATCCTTGAACATAAGCTTTTCTGTTCACAAGACCAGAGACAGGAAATCACATTTTCTTTTCTGTTCACTGACTGCTTTTTCTTGTCCTTCCCTTTAGGCTGCCTTGGCACAGCAGGAGCTTT
Source organism: Heteronotia binoei (assembly GCF_032191835.1). Classification (NCBI taxonomy): domain Eukaryota; kingdom Metazoa; phylum Chordata; class Lepidosauria; order Squamata; family Gekkonidae; genus Heteronotia; species Heteronotia binoei. The sequence goes on along the minus strand of NC_083227.1, from coordinate 115,120,157 downwards.
GACCTATGGACTCATCTGTTTCAAGAGAGGCAAAAGCCACCAGTCCCAGATTATGATGCGAGCACGTATTCTAGCCCAAGGCTTCACCATTGCTGCCCTAATGGTGGGGGTGGTTGTTACAGCAATGAAATCACAGAAGTGAACCTACTGCCAGTATACAGTAATGTCCTACTCTACTGCATAAAAATGGGTCTTTCTACCGTGGAGAAGGGCACTTGTCAAAGCTCGGAGAATGATGTTTCAGTGATATTTTTAGAATGACCATCAGGTGCCAGTGTGTTCTAAGCATTTCCTAAATAATATTGAATACATGCAAATTATTCAACCTTGTCACCAGTGTATGAATTTTTTTCCCAGTCTATTGATACAGCCTTGTTCTAAGATCATCTTTGTAACAAGGCCAGAATCTTAAGTCCTTGATATTAGTAAAGCTTATCAGAAGTGTCTTTACTGCCTTCTGGGCAGTGGGAATACTTACGTTTTACGTAGGGAGCAGGAACAGGGAGTAGCCGGTAATAAAATTTGATTAGTAGGTAACGGCTCCTCTGATTATGGTTGCTCTTTAAAACTCATATTTATGTCCAGTAGGGTAGAGATGAAAAGGCAATGTGATCTATAAAACCATGTTCCCATTTTAACTTGAACTACAACCAAAGTTTGCTTATTGTTCTCTTTGCCAGCTATCAGTCTGTACATATTCTGCCCTGGGCACATGGTGTTTTTAATTATTATTTTATGAGGAACTTGTGCCAGCTGCTATCCATTCCAAGAGTATTCAGGCCGCTGGCTTGGGAGGAAAGGCAGGGAAAAGAAGATAAAACATATGCCTCGAGAAAACAGTAACATGGCTTGAGCTTGCATATGGTTTATGTGCAGTGGTCCGTGATTGATATGGGGTGCTGCAATGGAAGTGTGAAAAGGACATATCAAAATGGATGTGCGGCTTAGAGTGCGGGGTGTAAGTGAAGACACATGGAATGGAGTGATGGAAAAAGTTTATTTTCAAAGTGCTGTTTAATATACAACCATTCTGTGTATAAAGTACAGTTATGGCTGTTCATAGGCAGAGTTGGAATTGTTCTTCAGCGTATCAAGTAGTAATTGCTGTGTTATGAAGGAAGCCAAGTTGCATCCTCACCATCCTCTTGGAAGTTTACTGTATTCACTATCCATATATCATTGTATTATTGTAGGGTTAGGGGTATGTTTGTTGTTGTTAAGAGAAACCTTATTTACTACCCAGTTGTAGGATTTTAGAACAAATCTTTGCTATTATCTGTGTCCAACAACGAAGTGTGAGATTGAGAAAATATGTGTGGGAGGAAAGGTTTGATCTACATAGCATTTCCCCATCCTTTCTATTGACACATACTTTGCTAGTCAATAAGAAAAAGCAAACACCATCAAGAGTAGTTTAGAGTGGCACCCCATACACCCAAGATGTTGCATCACTCTCAGCAATGGAAACTAATACTGTGTTAGGAGGACCCTACTTTTTTGTGTACAGATTCAATTATAACCCCAGACATGTAACAACTATGGAAAAATCTGGGAAGACATCAGTCTGAAGTGAATAAATGAACTAAAAGTGGTAAAAGTTTTCAACAACCCCTCTGTTAAAGCCCATTACTGTGCACTAGTTTAGCTTTCATTCTACCAAGCTGTCACCCAGAATAGAAGTAACAAGACTGTTTGGCACATCTGAACCTGACTTAAAGAAGGGTTGGATTTAATTGAGCTTGGCTTCCATTTCAGCTGTTTCATCTGCTCTGGATTTTTGTTGTTCTGTTGAACACTGCAAATTCTGTTGAACACTACAGTCTGTGCCAAGAGGACTGGCACTTTGCATATTTATTCAGAAGTCAGTTCCACTAAATCCATTGGTTCCTACAGCACAATTGTTCACTCATCTGCTTAGAAATTCAAGTTTAATGGGACTTATTCTTCAGGGCTGCATAGTAGTATAGCCTGAGTTGTATGTTAAATTATTCAACAGCTGCATTGCAACCTGCAGGGTTTAAGAAATCATTAACTAAGCTGAACTTTATAAGGCCAGAGTGGAGATGTAAGAAGAATAGCACTGTGTGCCTTGTCATGTCAGAGAGATAAGTAACCTGCATATGATTGGAGTACTTGTAGCCAAGTGGCATGCACTTGTCTGCTTGTTTTACCTTTTTTCCTCTTAAGGAGTGGGTTGTCTGTTTTACAGCTTGGGAGTTAGTTCATTGCAGTGTTCTACAGCCAGTGTTAACTAGGGAGAACTAGTTGGTAATTTTTAAATATTCAGTCTTACTTGTTATATCACCTTAACCGGGTTTTAAGGGCTCCAGACGTTTCAGAAGACTGGCCTCCTAAACATAATAGAGAACTTCTTATATGCCAGCCTAACCAATAAAATTTCAACTGGTTCCTATTTTTTCATCTACTCTTTTTGTAAGAAATGCTTAGCACCTTACAGCACAAGATGTAAAATACAGTATTTGTTTATGCACAAGTCCAGGTTATGCTGAGCATCTGTCATCAGTAAAAACTTCCAAGCTTTACTGACAGTCAATGCAAAAGACATCCCCCCTTCGGTGGGAGAAAAGGCAGAAGAGGAGGCATTCTCAAGAACACTAAACGTAGGTAAGTTATATCCAGTTTGCAGTGAGTTCCTTAGCTAAGGCACAGAACAATCCTTTCTAATGAATTGCTTGCCAGACATAATTTATCCTGAGATGAATAGGTATATGTATGCAGACAGGAAGTAAGCAACTTTTTATGGACTGGTAAGACATAGTTGAGCAACCTTTTATTTCACATAGGGTGACTAGAGCGTGCTAAAGGATATTCCTCTACTCTTCCAGAGTGTTTCAAAATTTAAAGTGACAGTTCAAATCTGAGACACACATTTTTTTAAGCTTCTTTCTTTTGTAAGTTTTGCTCAGGATGCACTCACATGCACACCTTATCTGACCACAGACTTGTGTGAATAAAATGCCTAGAATCAGGGTGCACGTGTCTTTATAGCGGGTATTCCAAGTGCTCATTCTGAAGAAGGGATTCAGACTGGCCGTATTTCTAGCAGCAATGTTTGCTAGGCCCAGAGCCCAAGACGTGTTAATTGCCCCCTGCACTTCCCAAATTACAACATAGAAATGTGGAAATAAAGCATTCTGTGACTCTTAGCTCTGTGGCTGGAGTAGGGGCAGTTTATTGATAACAGATGATTTAACAGATCTTGAAGGTGGGGATGGGGAAACAGGACAGCCGTAGGCAAAGCTTCCCACTTCCCCTGAATGCCACCTCTGCTGCTTCTTGCATTTGTGACAGAGGACAGAAGAGCAGTGAATGTCAGGGGCAATGGGGTAACTCCAAGCAGGGCCTGTGTCTTGCCCATAGCAAAGGCTGAAGAAGAGAGAGCCTGATTAGCATGGGCTGTGACAACCAGCTGGACCATCATTGCTTAGAGAGGGCAGCCCGTCTGTCTTGTCTATGCTGGGAACTGCTCTGTAACAGGTTGTAGGAGAGGCTGCGGCTGCCAGTGCGTCTTCTGTCCCCTACCTTACTGTGTGGCACTTCTCAGCCTCCACTTCCATGTGATTTGTGTATCTGACCCCCCCACCAGCTTTTGAAGAATTAATATCCAGAGAAAACCTACCCCATGACAAGATCATGTTTTCCTGCACTTTTGCCTCTTTTCCGCAGCCAGCTGAGAACACAGTGTGACTGCCTCAAATGTCAAATCTCAACTCAGCATACTTTAAACCAGTAGGATCTAGTCCTGGGATATGATGCACTGAGGACTGCCCCATTGTTTAGATCCTCACACTGCAAGTCTCCTCTTATCCTACCAGGCTGTTCATTTTCATGGAGTCTATTTCTGAACCAATGCAGCTCCTGGTTGCCAAGAGTCATAAATCTTTAATCACCTTCCCTGTTGGAATGTACACTGCATTTTCTTTCAGATGCCTCAGTGTGGGAAAATGATGTGAGAAAGTAACCCCATGAGGACTTAAGCATGTTATAAATATGAAAAAGGCAAAAGATCCAGACCAGTCAGTGTAAAATCTTCAGGGGGTACTTTATCACGTTCTTTTACATGGTGAGGCACTACTATGACTTAGCCCAAATCTGGAAATTCAAAAATTATCAGAGAATATGCTTGAAACCGCTGGGCAACTTCCAGGCTTTCTATGGAGCATTTTCTCACAAATGCTTCCATGTGAAAATATGAGGTGATGCCAACACTTGAGGACCCTGCACTGTACAATGTGCCTGCGAATAAGTTATCAGAAAAGCCAGCTCTATGCATTCTTCAGCACAAATATATCAGAATTAAGACTAAATACCGCCAGTTCAGCTCCTTCCGATAGGCTGTATTTTCCAAAAATAACCCAGACTTCCCAGGTTTTCTCATAGCCACATGTGGCCATTGTGCTTTTTTTGTTTGTTTTATTTTCCTTTTTTTCCCAAGATTTAAAGCTTTCAGTAGGACTACCTCCTCTACATTTGCTCAAGGTAAAGAACCTTTATTAAATGAGCCAGAGAGAAAACCCTGGCAGCACAGCATATGCCCAAATGGGAAACCGCAGGAATCTGCTACTCCCCTTCAGTTAAAAGTGATAGTGGGGGAATAACTGCAGAAATCTGCAACAGAAAGGAACAAATACTAGAAAAATCAACTGCTGACCACGTAGCACTTAGCAGAGTTTCTCTTTTATGAAGCTCTAGACCCTTCTCCAACTGCTTCTTAGCTGGGCTGATTATAAGGAGTAGAGGGGATTAGTACATACTAGCTCAGGTGGGAGAGATCTGCTTCCCAAACAAAGTTGTAAAGTACCTCAGTGATGGCACTGGAGCAGGATATGTTGATTCTGTGGCTGATGGTAATGCAGGAATTGGCTTGGAGCTTGCTCATGTGCCTAAAAGATTTCTAACATCCTTCCTGTCTCTCACATATAGCATTGTCCTCCAGATTTGGAAGCAAGCATCTTAGCTGACCCCATATTATTTCCCTGCATTCAAGCAAATATAGAATAATCTCTTCCTAGGTTATGGTTTGACTCCCATTCCATCCCTACAGTATGTTTCCCCCCCCCCCATTTTTGTTACTTATGTCCAAATAAGGTTTTGCCTTCTGACCCATCTTCTTGCAGGGAGAAATAGTGCTGCATGCAGTAGAAGTACATCTTACTGATATGGCTTGGCTATTCTCTCTCCCCCCACACACACTATTTTACAACTTCATACAGCAATTGTCCCAGTCAGCCATTTCATTGCACCAGGTTTAGAGTTTTCATCATGAGCCTTTCTCCCTTTTGTGTGCCTTTGCCTTGAAGAAGCTACTTCCTGCCAGGCATCACCAAGTGACACACGAGTTCCAACTCTCTGTTAGAAAAAATGATCATTATCACTGGGGAAAACAGCAACAGAGCTAGGATTTGAACTCGGGCATCCTGCTTGCAACCTTAAACTCAGCCTCTAAATGGTACTTGCCTTTGATTTGCTGTTGCCTCCTGGGTCTGGTGCAAAGTATAAAAAAGATGAATTGCACTTTATCTACTGTATCTGCCACGTTGGATGGGATAAGGGGGCTCAGGCCTCTGACCAGTGGAAAGGGGGCAGATGAATGCTCCCAGCACTGTGAAAGAGGGAGTGATCTTCCTGAAGGCAGCAGGTGCAGGGACCAACGAGGCCTGCTGTCCAAGGAACCACACAGTTAATAAATATGTGTAAAAAGATACCATTGCACCCTTTAAGCAAAGTAAAATCAAGGGGAGGGGTACAGGCCAGAGTGACGCGAACGGAATAGAGGGGAAGGGGCAGGAGTGGGATGCTTTGGGTCTCCTGCCAGTGGCCCTCTAAGCCTGTTGTGCTGCAGCTACACCTGCTGGCAAAAGAGTAAACTGCATCCTCACTCCAGCCCCAGCCCCTCCTCAGTAGGCTAGCGGGCCAGAGGTGTCTGTTTGAGGGAGATCAGCACAGATCGCATGCGTGACACGTCCTTGGACTGCTTGCTGCTCTTGGGGTTGAAGTCACAGAGCTGAGCCACTTTCTCCCATTCCGTGCCAGGAGTCTCTTCCTTGGATTCTTTCAGAAAGGCTTCCTCTGAGGCCCTAAGAAAGAAGGCAAACGAGAAGACAGGTCTCAACCCATGAAGTTCTATGAACATGAAAGAAGGGGTGGAGACTGCAGATCTTTCTATAGGGAGCACACAAAACCCTTAAGGTACTGAACTCCTAGTTACTTGGGGAACTCTCCTGAACATCAATATTTAGGAGTGTAGAATACTTCATGTGGCAATGGCGGCCTTTTTATCTTTCTTTCTTTGCAGCCAACCTGAGATTAAAATGGGCACCACTAAGAATTTGCTTTCTTCCTGTGATGCTGTACCTGCACAACATGCAAGCAGCCGAGCTAAACACGGCTCACCAGCTATCTATGATGGCCAACCAGGGACTCAACAAATGTCCTATTGTTGCTGCCTACCTGGGACTGCAATGACATGGTTGTCAAGCATCTGGCAGGCCATAATACAAAGAGTAATGGGGTGCATTCAGCTTGGTGAATCACAACTCAGGCAGGCTGGACCTAAAGAATTTTTAAAGAAAGTATCTAAATGGGATTTTTTTTTAAAAGGTCACTGAATGGCTTGGGGAGGAGAAAGAAGGGGGAGGACAGGTATTGCTCGTCAGCGCATTACCTGAGCAACCTTATTCCACACAATATTCAGTTCTGCAAAAGATACATTTGCTGGATGCTATCATATGAAGTTACTAATAAGCAGCAGTCACTGATACATCAGGATATTGGTATGTAAAAATCACCCATGGATCTCCCAGCAGCTACAAGAACAGCATCATGCACAGCAATACCAAAGAAACACTGGACTTGCTAAATGAAAGAGGAGGCTTAGAAGCTCTTTCTATAAAAGGAATAAGTGATACAGCATAACCCTGTTCCATAATATTAATCTGGAACCCCTTCTCCAGTAAAATGTCTGGCAAAAATCTATCTGAATTCTATCATAACCATCAGGCTTGGAAATCTCACTTATCATCTGCACAAGGGGTTCTTCCTAGGAACGATTACAAAGGGAAAGAGACGTACACATAGCCAATCACATCGGCATCTGGCTGCTGGTAAAAGGCTTTGTCAGCAATCCTACGGCAGGACCCAAAGACAGGAGAAAGTGCAGAGCAGAGAGGCAGCAGAGTTAAAGAGAGAAAGAGAGGTTAGTACCTTCAGTGGGCAAAGCAACAGAATTCTACAGTGCAGAACAGTAAAGGTGCTTGTTAGAAATTTATTGGTCAGATGCTTAGGAGAGACAGAAAGAAGCCCCATACAAAAACAAATATTTGGCATTGAGCAACCACAGGAAACAGCTTCTGAGAGAATCTTCCAAAGACAGGCATTGTTGCCTAGAGGCAGCATAAGGAGGAGCCACTCCTAGTCTTTCAGATAACAATTTCAGCTATGTCTGAGGAGACTAAAGTTTGCACACAGCTGTTAACACGGAAATGACTGCCTTCATGCTGCAGATAACATAGCAGTGATTATTTTTATTTATATTATTTATAGTCCGCCTTTCTCCCAGGGACTCAAGGCTGATTACACATTTTAAGTCAGTACAATCAACAATGCATTAGGATTGCAGAAGTATGGAACTAACCAGAAAGAACTGAAGCATAGCATAAGTATTCACATGACACATTAAGCAATGCAAAAAATTACATAACTCTACTTACAGTAAGCTTTGCACAGCATTATAGACTACAGTCCCTAATCATTTACCCAAGTAACTGTAAGCCATTTTGTACAATGAAACGCTATTACATGTGCAGACAAGCCCTCTTAAATAATTCTGTTTTGTATAGTTTGCAGAAAACCAGGAGAGTGGGAGTCTTTCTAAACTCAACAGGTCATTCCCCATTAGAGAAAGCACTTGTACAGGTAGCTGTTGATTTTGCCCATTTGCAGTTGGCACCTGTAGAAGGCCCAGCTGACATGAGTAAAGCTGTTGTAGCAGAGCATATAGGAAAAGGTGGTCTCACAGATAAAGCCAAAGGCTATGAATGGCTTTGTGTGTGAAAGCCAATACTTTAAACTGAGCCAGGCGACAATTGAGCAGCCAATGGAGTGTCTGCAGAATGGGAATAATATGCATGCTCCATCTAGCCACAGCATTCTGTGCCAGCTGGAGTTTCCAAATTGATTTTGAGGGGAGACCAACGTACAGTGCATTAGTAGTCATCTAGTTTAGATGTTACTGTGACATTGATCCAGGTGGCCAGATCAGCCGTATCAAAGTAAGATTAGTCTTGCTGCATGGCTAGGCCACCAACCCATTATTTGGCATCGTTCAGCACCAACAAATGGGAATGATGGTTAACACATGGCCTGAGATGCTTTACTTCTGAACTCCCATCCCAGTCACCTCTCAGTGCCTTGCCTTTAGGACACATTGCCTGCAACCAAAAGAGCCTGCACCAATGTTCCCTCTGCTGAGTTAGCATGAGCTTGCTCATACATTTTTGTCTTAGCTCAGGAAGGATGGCCCCAGAGCAAACTAATTTATGCAATAGCCAAATCACTCGATCACAACTTTAATGCCAATAGTTCATGAAGTAGAATTTTTACTCACAAGACTCCAAAGCTTAGAGGGAGTATTGGCCTGCACCCTTCTGTAATGCTGCATTATAGCTCCCAAGAGGCAGCTTCAGTGTTCTGGGCGTTGATGGTGGTGAGTGTCATGAACCACAGATGTAAGGTGCTCTGAAATTCACCAGGTTGTCTCTGGGATCCTGACAACCACTTATCTTTCCCAGAGAAGAGAGCCATAAAATGCACCAAGAGGTCAAAAGAGCAGAGATCTGTTTCTTTAAGGAAACAACCATTTGCTGTACCTGCCAGGAAGGGCGAGGTGGATAGCTGTTGTAAAACATTATCTGGGAATTGAGATGTGCAGAGTGTGTGCCTTTGGTTGATTGGGAGATAGAAGCTCACCATTCATATGGGAATAAGTTCCTAAATTTAAAATGGGGAAGAGACTTCTGGTGGTCATTAATTAATAGGGCTGCCATGTCGGAAGTGACTTGATGGCACTTAATGCACAACTTGTAGTTAGTGATGTTCAAATACTAGGAGTCGGGGGGCTCAAGATATGCATTTGGTCCATGGACATGCAGAGATGGATGTTGGAGGTAAACCTATATTGTTAAGTGGAGCTTTATTGAAATGATTTTTTGTGTTCTTTTCCTTAGATCTGTGAACCAGTAGGCATAATAGTTATTTTCCCTTGTCTTGTGCTTTAGCCGAATAAACTGCAGCTATAAAGTTTTCTGTTTGAGAGAGCAGACTGTGTTTCAGATTCCTTTCCATGTGGCCTTAGCCACTCACTCACAGTAAACATGCATGCAAAGGGGAAAGGCTGAAGGAGTTGGGAAATTTTGTCCTGTGCACATACTAAGAGGCAGCCTTTACTAGTGTTCCTCAAGTCGCTGGCAGTGTTCCCTCTAAGCTGCAGAGTCTTGTGAGCAAAAATTCTACTTTGTGAGCTACTGGTATTAAAGTTGTGAGCTACTACATAAATTATTATGCTCTGGGGGGTCATCCTTCCTGAGCTGACAAAAATGTGTGAGCTGGAGGCTAAAAATCTGTGAGCTAGCGCACACTAACTCAGCTTAGAGGGAACACTGGTCACTGGTAATGCAGGAGGCTAGATCTTAGCTTAGGGTGGTGGCACAAAGAAAAGGAACGTGCTACATGCCCCATGGCGCAGAGTGGTAAAGCTGCAGTACTGCAGTCTGAGCTCTCTGCTCATGACCTGAGTTCGATCCCGTGGAAGCTGGGTTCAGGTAGCTGACTCAGTCTTCCATCCTCCCGAGGTCAGTAAAATGAGTACCCAGCTTGCTGGGGGGAAAGTGTAGATGACTGGGGAAGGCAATGGCAAAGCACCCCATAAAAAATCTGCTGTGAAAATGTCATGATGCGACGTCACCCCAGAGTCAGAAACGACTGGTGCTTGCACAGGGGACTACCTTTACCTTTTTACATGCATATAAACATACACAGATCCAAGATGGGTTTATGACAGTGAAATATGCTAATATTGCTGTTATTGGCAAGATTAAAATGGGTAGAATGCTTATTCCTCCCAGCCATACCTGTTATTGGCCCTGTTCCTCTCCATTTGTTCATTCTGCCGCAAGTTCCACTCCTCCAGATCTTTCTTGGCTTTTTCACGCCATTCCTGCTCTAACACTTTTGAAGCAGCATCTAGAATGAGAGATACATGATTGGTAGAATGAGCTTCCCCAGTCTCTTGAGCATCATGCAAAGCTGACTTCTGTGACAGGCAGAAGGAAACGACACATTTGCTGGGGATAATCCACAACAAGGAAGATATTCCTTGAATAAGCATATTCCTAAGCGTAAATTGTCAAATGTGTTCCGTTTAAGAGAAGGTAATAGGTTTCCATGGGGTAGAAGGGAGAAAAGCCTGACCAGATTACACATGGACAGAGGGCCAGGTGCAGATGTATAATGGTACTTACACACATACCTTTAAAGAGGAGCTGATATTGATCTTTCAACTGTGGGGCGAGCTTTGCTTTCCCCTGCCTTCACACCTCAACAGACATCTTCCAGATTGCACACTCCATATATTTTGATCAGGATATATATATTATAATTATTTCCCAAGTGTCCACCATGTTTGTCCTTTCTAAACTTTTGTTCACTATTTAATCTGTGAAAGCCAGGGCTTTTTTTGAGCAGGAATGCAGTTCCTGCTGGCTTGGTGCCAGGGTGTGTGGCCTAATACGAGTTCCTGCTGGGCTTTTTCTACAAAAGCTGATTGGTGAAAAGTTGATTGGACAGGGATGATGTGGTGGCTTTGTGAGTAGCACAAGAGCTAGCCAATCAACACTGCGAAGAGCACAGCTTTAAAAGGGAATGGAGAATCTTCATGACACTGGTTGCAGCACAAATTCAGATTCTGCTCTAAGAGAAAAGCATATTTCCCAAGAACCTCCTCCTCAGAAGTAGGCTGTACCTGTATCAGATATGTGGCAAGTGCATGTCTGTAGCAGGCTCACTGTAGAAATGACCTACCATTAAGGTTGCCAGTTTAGGATTGGAAAATAGCTGGAAATGTTGGGGGTGGCGCCTGAGGAGGGCAGGGTTTGGGGAAGAGAAGGACTTCAGTGGGGTGCAATACCACCACAGAGCCCACCTCCCAAATCAGTCATTTTCTCCAGGTGAATTAATCTCTGTTGCCTGAAGATCAGCTGTAATCCCTGGAGACCTCCAGCCACCACCTGGAGGCTGGCAACCCCATGCTACCATAAAAATACTAAAGGAGCTGGTGAGGCTCACAGCTATGAATGATGCCCACAAATGCTGTCTGCCCGCTGAAGCCTTTTATGATGCCAAGTAAGGCCTGTAGCCAGTATTTTCTTTTTTAATTTTCTCTTTTTTGTAACCCTTCTTGAGTCACTGTGAGAAAAGACTAAAGTCTCCGTCATTACCTCCTTTCCCCTGCTTTCCCCATTTATATATTCTCCCAGCTCTCTCTATGTATATTTCATCAATCATTATTACTATTTTAATTGTTCTCCTCCTCTCAGATTATCTCTCTTTCAGTAATAGGCCCTAAACTAATTTCTGTCTATTTGTGTTTTCATTTATTTAATTGCAGTATCTTCTCTCTTTTTTTCCTGGTTCAAATTTCTGCTTCAGATTTCTACATCACAGACTCCATCAGAAACCCACATTATAATTTAAAATGCACACTGACATATCCTCACAATATCAGTTTGTATAGTTTATATTTGTCATATTTTCATTCTTACCCAGCTCTTGCAGTCTCTTCTTCTGTTCCTCTCGCCATTTGCGAATGCTCTCGGGCTCCTGTGTCAATCGGTCAGCTCGGGCAATGGCTGCGTAGGCATCTGTGGGTCCATTGGATTCCTTGGGACAAAAGTAACAGTGTGTACTAGGGTTGCCAGCCTCCAGGTGGTGGCTGGAACTCCCCTGCTATTACAAGTGATCTCCAGGTGACAGAGTCAGCACCTAGAGAAAATGGCTGCTTTGGAAGTTAGACTCTATGGCATTATGCCCCAATCCCTGCCCTCTTCAGGCTCCATCCCTGAAATCTCCAGATATTTCCCAACCAAGAGCTGGCAGCAACGCCAGTGTGTAAAATCCAACCATAGCCCTGAGCAACAATACCTCTTTGGTATGGTGAGGTGCATAAAAGCCATGAGTCTCTAATACTTCCTGTGTAGGGTTGTCAAACTCCAGATGGGGACTGGAGATCTCCGGGAATTACAACTGATCTCCAGACTACATAAATCACTTTTCTATTATTTATTTAATACATTTCTTCAAGTACTCTTTGAGAAAATGGCTTCTTTAGACGGTCCTTCCCCTCCCATGCTCCACCCTCAAATCTACAAGTACTCCTGAATGTGGAGTTGACAACCCTACTCCTGTAGGAAGAAGTTCTATAAAGAATTACGGGTAAGGTTTATGCCCAGATATCCAGTAGACATACATGTTCCTTGCCCAATGTCCAGTGAATAGGAGGGAGAAACAAAAACAAAAAAAGGAGATGGGTCTGAAAATGTAGGGCCCAAGAGCAATTGTCATGACTAGGCTAGGGTCATACAAGCCTAATGAAACTCCTTTATAAGTCAAGTACCTGTCCAGCCCTATAGAATTTGCCATTTGCTGCCAACATGACTTTCATATCTGTGCATCAAGGAATCCTGCAGTTTCAAGAAGGAATGGTTGCAAACTGTGCCTCTGTGATGTCATCCCTGTGATGTCACAGCTAGTCTTAAAATATTAGGATCAAGATGGGTAGATGTATTAGTCTGTCCGTAGCAGTAGAAAAGAATAAGAATCCATCAACGCCTTAAAGACTAACAACATTTGTGGTAGGGTATGAGCTTTCGTGAGTCACTACTCTAAAGAAGTGAGCAGTGACTCTTTTTTCTACTCATAAACCATTAGTGTCTTGTACTTTTAAAGAGAAGGGGAATTTTTTCACTTGATCTTAGAATCACACTGATGTCATCAAGTGCTGTTACCATGGTAAGAACTGACTTCACATACTGACATCATGAAGGCTAAATGTGATCACCTTTGCTTAAGGCCAGTAATTAGGGTTGCCAGGTCTGACATAGGAAATATCTGGGGACTTTGGGGGTGGAGCCAGGTTCTGACAAGCATGATTGAACTTCGAAGGGAGTTCTGGCCATCACTTTTAAAGAGACCACGTTCCTTTCAAATGCCTTCCCTCTATTGGAAACAATGAGGATGGGGGCACCTTCTTTTGGGGCTCATAGAATTGAACTCCCTGGTCCAATCTTATTTAAACTCTTTTTTTTTTTCAGGGGAGGCAACAGATGCTATGCTGAAAATTTTGGTGCCTCTGTTTAAAAAACAACATTATACCCTATTGAAGTCCCTCCCCAAACTCCACTCTCCTCAGGCTCTACGCTGAAAATCTCCACATATTTCCCAACCTGGAGCTGGCAACTCTATTTCAGTTCTCCCTGCAGTTACTTCACAGAAGATTGCAGAGCTTTGTATCAAAAATGGCCTGCTTTCACAAGCAGAACTGCCATCCCCTACAATGCTTTCATCTTATTCAAACTATCACAGATAATTAACCTAGGGTTGCCAATCCCCAGTTGGAGACAGCAGTTCCCCTGTTTGGAGGTCCTCTCCCCAGGGTTATCAGAAAGCAGGGTGGGGGGCAAATGGAGACCAGTTCCCATATGGTATAATGGAGAATTGATATATGGTATCTAGGGCACAGGGGGGCTGTTTTTTGAGGTAGAGATACCACATTTTCAACATAGCATCTGGTGCCTCTCCTGGAAAAAAAAGAGTTTAAAAAGGATTGGACCAAGGGGTCCAATTCTATGAGCCCCAAAAGAAGGTGCCCCCATCCTCCATTATTTCCGATCAATAAACAATTTTATTGGTAACATATGGTAGCAAATCTATATATCTTTCAACTTAAAAAAGGAAAGATTTATCTACCCCATATCTTACTTTTCCCCCACCCCTCCCCCCGTTACTTGGCCCCCCGCCAGTGTTATTTACTTAAAGAAAAACAAATATTAAAGGTACCCTTAACTATTAAAAAACCAAGTTATATTGTTTTAAAAAACTTAATCATTATCAAAGATTGTCCAATGTCCTTTTATTTTCCACTCTTTTTCTACGTATCTTCTGAACTTCTTCCACTCCATCTTAAAAACTTCTAAATCATAGTCTCTTAATATTCTTGTTAATTTGTCCATTTCACTCCATGACATAACTTTTATAATCCAATCCCATTTCTCTGGTATTTTTTCTTGCTTCCACAACTGCGCATACAATGTCCTAGGAGCTGAGAGCAAGTACCAGATTAAAGTTCTATCTTCTTTTGGAAATTTTTCCATTTGTAATTCCAACAGAAAAGTCTCCGCAACTTTGTTAAACTCATATCCCAAGATATTAGACATCTCTTGCTGGATCATCTGCCAAAACATTTTAGCTCTTTCACAAGTCCACCACATATGGTAGAAAGAACCTTCATGCTTTTTACATTTCCAACACCTGTCTGGCATCTTGTTATTCATCTTTGCTAATTTTTTAGGAGTCATATACCATCTATACATCATCTTAAAATAATTTTCTTTAATACTTTGACATGTTGCGAGTTTCATAGAGTTCTTCCACAAATATTCCCAAGATTCCATCTTTATTTCTTTATTTACATTAATTGCCCATTTTATCATTTGAGATTTCACTACTTCATCTTCTGTAGACCATTGTAAAAGTAATTTGTATACTTTTGAAATTAGTTTCTCATTGTCTCCAAGCAGAACTTTTTCCATTTCTGTTTGTTCTTTCCTTATTCCTTCAGTTTTGATATCATTCTCCACCAAGCTTTTTATTTTTTGCATTTGAACCCAATCATATTTATGACTCAATTCTTCAGCAGTTTTCAGTTCTATTTTCCCACTTTGTATTTTTAATAATTGATTATAGAACAGCCACTTTTCTTCGCCTGTCTTAGCCGTTATCTTTATCACTTCAGCTGGCACTATCCATAAAGGTCTTCTCTCATCTCCATATTTCTTATATTTTATCCATGTATTTAATAGGTTGCTTCTTATATAATGGTGAGAGAAAAGACCATCCATCCTCTTTTTTCCCATAATATAAATATGCGTGCCAGCCAAATTTATTTCCGTGACCTTCCAACACTAAAAGTTTTTTGTTTAACAATGTTATCCATTCTTTTATTCATACTAAACAGACTGCTTCATGATACAATTTTAAATCTGGTAGTTGAAATCCGCCTCTCTCTTTTGCATCTGACAGAATTTTCATTTTAATCCTTGGCTTCTTCCCAGCCCACACAAATTCTGAAATTTTCCTACGCCATTTATCAAACTGTTTGGCATCCTTCACAAAAGGAATAGTTTGAAACAAATACATTATCCTTGGTAGAATATTCATTTTTATTGCAGCTATTCTGCCCAGCAATGACAAATTAAGCTTGTTCCATTTTAGCATATCTTCATCCATTTTATGCCATAACTTCTCATAATTATTTTTAAACAGATCAATGTTTTTCATTGTTATCTCCACCCCTAGGTACTTTACCTTGGAGGTAACTTCACAGCCCGTTAGTCTTTGTAATTCTTGTTGTCTGTTCATCTGCATATTCTTACACAAAATTTTAGATTTTTCTCTATTTATAGAAAGTCCCGCCAACTCCACATATTCTTGTATTTTCGTTAACAACAAAGGTGTATCTTGTATGGGGTTTTCATTTATAAACATTATATCATCAGCAAATGCTCTACATTTGTAAGTACATCCTTTTATTTGTAAGCCTTCTATATCTTTTTCTTCTTGAATCTGCATCAATAAAATTTCAAGAGTCATTATAAACAACAATGGTGAGAGTGGACAACCTTGTCTAGTACCTTTGCTAATTTTCATTTCTTCTGTAAGATCTGCATTAACACCCAGCCTTGCCCTTTGTTCAGAGCATATTGCTTTTATCATTCTTATAAAACTTTCTCCCAGCTCCATCTTATCCATTACCGCAAACATAAAATCCCAGCTTAAATTGTCAAATACTTTCTCTGCATCTGCAAAGAATAATGCTACTTCTTTTTCCGGATGTCTTTCATAATATTCTACAATATTTACAACAGTCCTAATATTGTCTCTTATTTGTCTTTTGGGAAGAAACCCTGCTTGATCTTCCTTTATAAAGTTTATCAAATGTTGTTTAAGCCGTTCTGCCAAGATTCTTGTAAATATTTTATAGTCATTATTTAATAACGAAATTGGTCTGTAATTTGTTACATTCGTGGCATCTCTATCTTCTTTAGGTATCAAGGAAATAACAGCTTCTTTCCATATATTTGGTACATTCCCTTTTATTCTTATTATATTCATCAACTTCTGCAATTTTGGTATTAATTCGTCCTTAAAAGTTTTAAAATATTTAGCTGTATATCCATCTGGGCCGGGAGCTTTCCCATTTTTCATTGCGTTGATTGATAGTTCAATTTCTATCTTTTCAATTGGATCATTCAAAACTTTTCACATATTTTCAGTTAGGGGCTCTATTTTGAACTTTTGTAAATATTCATCCATCTTCTCTTTCTTTACTTTAACACCTTTAAACAGTTTGGCATAGTACTTAAAAATTCTCTTTTTATTCCCTCTTGAGTAACCACTTCTCTTCCATCTATCACAATTCTATTAATAATTTTATTTTCTCTCTTTTTCTTCAATTGCCAAGCCAAATACTTTCCCACTTTATTTGCCCCTTCAAACGATTTCTGCTGAAGTCTTTTCAAATTCCATTCCACTTCTTTATTTAACAAATGTCTCAATTGAGTTTGTAATATTGAAATTTCCCTTAGAATTTTCTTTTTCCCTGGTCTTTTTCTCAGCTCCCCTTCTTTTTTCTTTATTTCATTTTGAATGTCCAACAACTGTTTTTCTTTTTTTCTTTTGTCTTTATTATTCAAAGTAATCAACACCCCTCTCATTACTGCTTTATAAGCATCCCAGACCATCTGAAAATCAATATCTTCTTTATCATTCACTTGGAAAAAGGCTTTAGGTTCCTTTTCTAGAAATGTCACTGTTTCTTTATTCTGTAGCAAATCTTCATTCAATCTCCATCTTCTCAATTTCTTGGACAATTTTGTAATCCACATTATTGGGTTATGGTCGGCCCCAATTTTAGGTAAAATCTCTATCTTCCTTGTTATAAGACTTAAGTCTTTAGTTCCCCACAGCATGTCAATTCTAGAAAAAGTTTTATGTCTTGCTGAAAAAAAAGTGTAATCCCGTACTTCTGGATTAAATTTCCTCCATATATCTTCTAAATTTTCTTGTTTAGCCAATTTAAAGAAAGACTTTGGCAATTTCCCTTCTTTCCCATCATTTTTATCCCTCCAGATCTATCCAATGAGTTCTTAACTGTTCCATTAAAGTCTCCCATTAGCAATACTTGGTCAGAAGTCAGCTCATCCAGCTGTTGTGTAATGTCTTTTTAAAAAGCATCCTTTGCACCATTAGGCGCATACAGTCCCAATAACAATGGGTTTTTCCCCATTTAATATTATCTCTGCTGCTACAAATCTTCCATCCTTATCTTTAAATACTAATTTTGGTTCCAATTCTTGTTTAATATATAAAACCACTCCCCTTTTTTCTGTTCAGCTAGTGAAAAAAACTCTACTCCCAATTGTTTGTTCCATAAAAATTTATAATATTTTTGTTTAATGTGTACTGCTTGCAAACAAATTATATTACAATTTTGTTTCTTAATCCAATGAATTGTTGCCCTTCTTTTTTGTGGTGAATTTAGTCCATTAACATTCCAAGACAATAATTTGTAATCCATCATGGTGCAAATTCTTTATTTTCTTCAAAAAATCTACGCAACTCCTGAGCATTTGTAATTGTGACTCTTTTCCCCTGGAGTTCAAAGCTCAAACCTTCAGGTATTATCCATCTAAACCTCGTGCCATTGTCTCTCAGTTTTTCTGTCAACTTTTTGTATGTTCTCCTATCATTTATCACTTGCCTTGGCAACTCCTTCATGATTCTCACTTTACTGCCTCCCACTATCAATGCCTTTTCAAAATTTTTATTCACGATCCTTCCCACCATTTCCTTTGCCATATAACAACATCTCTTGGTAGATTATTTTTCTTGGCAAAAAGTGAATTCACTCTGTACATATAGTCATACATATTTTTAGTCTCATCAGGATCTTCTAGGAATTCTGCAATTATTTTTATTATATATCCTTTCAGATCACCATCCTCCACTTCAGGTACTCCTCTCAGACGTATCTGAGTTTCCATCAATTTGCAGTCATGAATTGTCACTTTTTCTTGAATTTTCAACAAGGTGGAATCATATACTTTCATTTTTCCGTCTACTTCCTGCACTTTCTTAATTGTTTTCCCAGTTTCCTTTCTGAGATCTTCCATGTCTTTTTTAATCTCTGCAATAATTTCTTCTTTCGATTCATCTATCATCTTCCTGACCCTTCTCATCATTCTGGCTTCCATTGCATCCAATTGTTCCTGCATTTTCTCCATTGAAAGAGCCCTTGTTCGGGGCTGCTTGGCTTCAGACATTTAAAAAAAAACACCCAAAATTTTAATCTCACAAATTTCATATTCAGCTATCAGATTCAAGAGATTTGGGCTTACTTTTTAAAATAAACTTTATTTCATCTTCCTCGGAGCTTCCTAGGTCAAGATGTGAATTTTTAAAACTTTTAAACCCTTCAAAAAATAACAAAATTTTTGACCTCACCAATTTTCAATTTGACTATCAGGTTCAACAGATTAGGACTTGCCCTTCTTGGCAAGCCCAATTTCGCCGTCCTCTGAGCCCCCAAAGTCCAGATATTTATTTTTAAAGTCTTTAAATTTTCCAAAATGGCGGCCGCAACTTTTTATTAGGGCAAGTCCTAATCTTTTATAATTTCTTTTTCCTTTTAAAAAATTCCAAACAGCCCACAAATAATATGACCAATAGTATTTATCTTCTTACCCTATTTTCAGTTGATTCCAACAATTTTTAATGTCCCAAATTATTTTAAAAAACAATGTTTTTAATTTAGCCTCCCAGCAATGGCCGCCGATGTTTCTCAATGGTATATATTCCTAGAGTAGGTTTTCTTTCTACTGCTTCCTGTTTTTGTTGCCACCAACTCACAAGGAGATCTCACGGTACTTGACATATTTCCTGTCTTGCTCAGATGTGCTGCAGGTCTGTTCCAGTATGACGATGTTGCTTTTACTTCCAAACCGCAAGTAGACAAAACAATAAATTCCTTCTCACTTTTTAGCAGTTTTAACGCTGTCCTTTATATTTATAAAATCCAAATTTCGCCTCTTCCTTCTCTCTTCTTCCAAGCTTTCTATACTTTCTTTTCCCACCTTTTAATTTTGTCCCTTTAAGCTATAAATAGCTCTGGAATGAAAAAATAATCTTCTGTACCTTTTCTTCCAATTATCCAAGTTTCCACGGGTCTTTCAAAGCTTTAGATGTTTAGCAGTGTCCAAGAAGGTTAGGATCCTGACAAGCTTATGTCAAATAAATGACTCTGGGCACTTCTGCAGATGATGACTATGCAACTTCCCCTGAGACCCCTCAAAGCCTCAAAGAAGTCCCCCTCCGGGGCTCCCTTTAAACCAAGGTAAATCTCCTTAAAGTTTTCCGTGCATGTCTTGGACTATTCTCTAACTGAGAAAAGTAGGCAGTAGGCATTAATTTGCCTTCCACTACCCCGAACAGAAGTTCCAGCCTGCTCCCGTTATGAGAGACAGCTCAGCTCGGCATTTTCCTCCCCCGGAAGTACCCATCCTCCATTATTTCCAAGAGAGGGAAGGCATTTGACAGGAACGTGTTCGCTTTAAAAGTGATGGCCAAAACTCCCTTTGGGGTTCAATTGTGCTTGTCAGAACCTTGCTCCTAGCTCCACCCCCAAAGTCTCCAGTTATTTCCTGAGTCAGATCATATTGCTTACAAGCATTCATCTGAGCCTACACTTCCACTCTCCAGAATTTCAGCTTTTATTATTTTTTTAAATGAGTTAAGATCTGGTCTATATAAACAAGTTACATAGTAAAATGGTTCTGGATCTTTGCCAGACTGTAT
This sequence comes from Heteronotia binoei, assembly GCF_032191835.1. Lineage (NCBI taxonomy): Eukaryota > Metazoa > Chordata > Lepidosauria > Squamata > Gekkonidae > Heteronotia > Heteronotia binoei. Next base: position 115,099,952 of record NC_083227.1, on the reverse strand, counting down.
GTGTGTGAGAGAAATGCTCCAGCATGTTTTTTTTTAATCATGTAGAAAATTAGTACATTAGTGGAAAAGATTCTAGCCTAGGAGTCTCCTCACAATTTTATTGCACAATCTGCTGTTTTTGTAGACCACCCATGAAATAAATGCCTTAATAACAAGAGCACAATGCAACAGACAAAGCAATTCTGCCTATAAGCCTAAACACATCTCTAAGTGCAACTAAATACATAGATATAATTAATGTCTATGCTATTTCGAAGCTGTTTGGTTATTTTCCTGTTTCCCAAAAGTGATGGTATCTGCATTTACAGGAAGTTAATTATTTATCACTGTTAATTCATACTGGATTGGGTAAATAGTTACCACCTGATGTACACACATACATACACACACACGGTATACTGTCATCACTGGTCACATTCCCTACTACATTTCTTAGTTCTCTTCACAAATGCTGAGCAGACTGGCTGTGTTAGCCATCCTGGAAGGTGCTTACAAACTCACCACTAGCTTTCTAAAGCAGAATAACCACTATTGTCACAGTACAACTATTTTATGAAGTTTTATGAAACTCAAACTGAGTCTTGTTCTGCCATGCAAAAAAACACAGGTACGCGATCATTTCTGATTGGCAACAAAAGCTGTTTCCTCTTGAGAGCTATAGAACTGTGCCGTTAATACTATGCAGATGTAAGGGGTCCTTTCTACATGAATAAATGAAATAGTAATGAACAAAGGAGACTAGTGCCCTAGTGCTGAATGGGGGGAGCTTACAACCTTCAAATAAAAGAAATCTAAAAAGAGAAGCTTCTTAAATGAGGTGAGTGTTAGCCTTGCACTGTTTATCCTCTTTTTAAACAGCTACATGAGGACACGTTTTAAAGCAACTATGTGTTCACCCTTTCCTCAACTAAAAATTACATGTCTACAGTTCAGAAACACAGTTTATAATTTCTGGGAGTCAGTGAAAAAAAGCCCATTCCCCCCAGTCAAAAGATCACTTAATTTTTGCTGCAAATGTAGTTTGTTCGATTTTCAAAATCATATTCCTTGCTAGCAAATTAAAGTCCCCCCTTGTCTAATCTGAGGCTGGGGAATTCCCAATCTCTCCATTCTGTGATTCATCTTGCTCTTCACTGGAGTGCTAGCAACTGTCATGAGACAGACTTAATGGCCATCATTTCAAGCCAGGTATATTTAAACTATCCTCTTCTAGTACAACTGTGCAATTTTTCAGTTTTTAAAAATCAGTTCTGACTTGGCAGTTTTGAAACACCAAAAGTGGGGCCCAACACCCAAGCATAAATTGCTACATTTTAAAACCCTCCCCAGATCTTAAGGAACAAAGAAATAGGAACTCATCACCAAGCCTGCTCAATAAAAGACTTTTGGAGGGTTTCCACAAAAGCGAGGGCTGCCAGCTGCTGCTTGGGAAATACCTGGATACTTGGGGGTGGAGGCTGGGGTTCAGGAAAGAGAGAGATCTCAGCAGAGCATAATGCCATAAAGGCTGCCTCCAAAGCAGCTATTTTCTTCTGGGAAACTGATCTCTATTGTCTGGAAATCAGTCATATTTCCAGATCTCCACCACCACCACCACCCCAAACTGGAGGTTAGCGACCCTAACAAATCTTCCCTGTAGCTCTTTTACTATTTATCCAGTGCCCTGAGTATAGAAAGGGAAGACAAAATTACAAGGGTCTTGCAATAAAGGAGGCTGGGCTGACAGAATCACAATTCCATTCAAAGTTAAAGCCTTCTAAATGGACTGAAGTCAGTGGGGCATAGCACTGCTTAGGATGACACTGTCACTGCCTTATCTCTCAGCTTTTGATGCATATCAAACTCAGAAAACTTTTTGCAATGTGAAACAGAAATCAAGAAATTAAGACTAACCAAATTTATTCCAGCATAAACTTCCATGAGTCGGAGCTCAAAGATTTCCATCCTGTATACATCTGATAAATTGAATTCTGACTCAAGAACACTTATACTGGAATACGCCTGCTTAGTCTTCAATGTGATTGATTTCTGATCTGCTTTGCTACCACAGACTTAGCATTTTTTAAAAGTTTACTTTCCTGTGACGTCTCTATTTTGCTTGCACTTACTGCAACTTCTGTTGTTACCAGGATGCAACCAGGGGATAATTTCATCATGGGATAGATTTGACCTCTTCTGCCTTTCTGTAAGAGGCAGTGAGGTAAACAAACAAGAGCAAACTATCTCCCTAGAGTGGAGTGCAATGAGACACCTGACTACACAAAGGGAAATGTTCAAGAAAGGCAGGAATGGCACCGAGGGTGGCACCCAAACCTCAAGACTATTTCATCTTTTCCCTGAGAGGTTACCAATTCTGGCTTGCAACAGAAAGCAACACCAAACTGGACCCATTCTGGAAGGGATCACTTCCTTCTCCTGAAGTCACAGCTTTTGCAGGAGCCTCCACAATGTTCCTCTCCTTCCCTGTCTTAGGCTCCTCAAGAAGAATTATTATAGCCTCCTGCGTGCAGTTGTCCTCCACTGTGAAATATACCCAGTCATTCCTCCATCATTTCCAGTAACTGAGTACTAAGGCAATCCCCCCCTCCCAGTCTTCAGAAGCAGGCCATCCCAAAGTATACCTGGAATATTTTCTACCACAGACAAGTTACGACGGGTGAGTAGCATAGATGTGCTCAGCTATCTAGTTGCAACAGCTTGGATGACATCCCTATGACCACAAAGTAATTCCACTCCCTTTTCTCAGCCTGCATCAAACATCCCTTCCAGTGAGCAGAAAGTTTAACCTGACTTGTTGACATAAAGGCCTGCTCTCTGGCTAGGAAAATATATGGCACTCAGAAGGTGCTATCAGGATTTTATAAGACTGGAAGTGAGCCAGAAGGGAGGGGATGGGGTTGCCTCCCTGGACTGAGCAGTCAGACTCCCAGGCCATTTGAATCAGAAAAACAAGCAGCCGTGCATAAGTGCTTTCGCTGTTCTTCAGAGAGATTGGATTACACTCCACTCTCACACCCTAATCCAATTAAGTCTACCCATCTCCAGTGGGATTATGAAACTGTAAACCAGGTGAATAGCACAGCAAGCAAGAAGTGAAAGACTCCAAAGCAGCCACTGCCTTCATCACCTTTGGGCAGAGAGGACTCCTTCATATCTCAGGGTTTTTGGAATGGCACCAAAAAGGACACTGCATGTTACATTGCTTCTTGCAAACAACTACCAATGTACAAAACTTATTATGGTGCTGTATGACTGTGGGCTGGTGTTAGCAGAAATGGGATGGAGGGTAAGGGTGTTGTACAGAAGACTCAGAACTAGGGAGGAGCCATGGCTTAGGGGCACAGCACTTGCTTTACAGAGCCTGAGTTCAGGCATTGGCAACTCCAGTTAAAAGATCTCAGGGAGCTGGTGTTGAAAAAGGCTTCTTTTATATAGAGATATAAATTGTAGCGGGGGGAGCTTGCAGCTTTAAAAAGATCAATTAGAAAGGGGGGCTATTTTTCTTCCTGCACTTCACAAAAAGTGAGGAGGGATGGTGGTTCAGTGGTAGAGCATTTGCTAGGTAAGCAGAAGGTCCCAGGTTCAATCCCTGGCATCTCCAAAAAGGCTCCAGGCAAGTAGGCATGAAAATCCTCAGCTTGAGACCCTGGAGAGCCGCTGCAGTCTGAGAAGACAATACTGACTTTGATGGACCAAGGGTCTGATTCAGTATAAGGAAGCTTCATATGTTCAAAAAGGCCATCCCTTGTTTTACCTCTGTTGGGAAAGATTTATAAAATTCAGGCTTCCCAAGTTCCCCTGATTTTGGGGCCTCCAACCCACTGCCCCATAAAGAGCTGGCAGGGGAGCCCCACCCCCAAAGAGCTCCAGCACATCGCAACATGCCTGGTGTGATGGCGTCACCTGGAAGTGACATTATCACACCAGGCATATCAAGCGCATGACGCTCTAGTAATCGGGTAAAAAGATTCGATGGTGCCCCACCCAGAACTAGGTAATACTTGGGAACTCTAATAAAACATCTCTACATGTTGTCTAGCAGAAGCAAAACCAAGGTAGGAGGGAAGTTTGGCAAGAAGGAAAGAGTTAAATAGCTCCTCTGCACACTAACACACATACCCCTTTTCAGGTTTTTTTTCCCCCTTGGGAAAAAAAGGGAAATGAAGGAGAAACATGCAGGGTATCCCTCATGAACTTTTAAACACTTTTTGAGAATTTTGTTTCCACAAAGACACACTAGAACTTCATTTCACCACATCCCCCACCCCCAGAAAAAGACCTGCCCTTTTTCCTTTTGAAACTGCCCCCTGAATGGCTACAGTCTATTTTTTTTTAAAGTCTGGGGAAAAAATGACAGAACTTCCCATAACATGTAGCTGCACTTTAAGAACAAAACTAGACATGACTCACAGGTACTCGTACATATGCCCACCCGCTCAGCACTCAAGAGGCACTATGGGGATCAATTTTATAATAAAAATGAAGCCTGTAGGTAAGGGGAGTGACACCCTGCCTCCTTCCCATGCTGTTTTCAGCACTTTTCTTTCAGCAAGGCTGCCCTCCAGTGTCAGAGGTGGCCTGAAAGAGTTCCCCTGAAATCCTTTGAGGGTAGCATGCTTAGGTGGGGGAAGGGAGAAAGCTTTAGTTCCACTAACTTAGGTATCGTTACAGCAAGCAGGCCTCCCCGTCTCACATCAAACATGAGGGCAAATATGGTTTCTGGTGCTGGTCTGGCTGACGCTCTGCATCAAGGAGTTTTATTTCACTAAATTCTGTTTCTTCCTGTTATCTTTTATTATGTTCCTTATAAGTTTATTTTAGATGAGTCTTTCATTTCATTTTGTTTTTCTCATTTCATTTGGACTGCCTTTGCGGGGAATTATCTGAGGATAGTCAGTTCCCTTGTCTCAATCCACAGTTTAATTATGTAGGGGAGTAGTGATAAGTTTCTAGCAGTTCTGTAGTTTTGTTTTAGCTCTTTTCTTGTTTTGGTTTTCTGCCTATCTTGAACTTTCAGAAGGCCTTGAAGATGTATCCGTTTAAACTCTGATAACTTCTTTGGGCTTCTCCCCCGTTATTCCCATGTGCAGGAGTGTTGGGTAGGGGGAGGTTGCAGTTGCGTGTAGATTTTAATTCTTTTCAGTTTACTTTAGATTAGTTCAAGCCTTTCTAGGCTATTATTAGTTTCTCTTTTATTAGCGTTGTAGTTTGAAGTTCATTCTTTTGTTGTTGTTGTTAGAGGGCTGCTGAGCAAAATGAGTAAAAAAATTGAACTAATGATAATGCATATATGTGAATTCCACCCCCCACCCCCCATTCATCTCTGGTTTAGCCTTAAGAAAACAAAAAACCCACAAAGCTGTGAGGGATCCTAAGTAAATGTTAGGAGAAATGCTACAAGAATATCACATTAAAGAGTAGCAAATCCCAGGTTGTAATTACTGCACAATTAATAGGGAGCTGCATATGATCCTACAATACTCAGGTGCCTCTGAACCCCTTGTCTGCCACATTCACATTTTAACATACACAGCTAAAAACATGAAATGTGAACAAGCTCTTGCTTGCTTTCACAAAGCATCCAATTTCAGCTCTCAAGAAATTCAGGGGGCAAGAGTGCTATCCAGATGCAGGGAAAGGAAGAAACCCATTGATAGCCATATTCGTCTAATTTATCAAATGAAATTTAAAAAGCTCTGCTGGTCACCTCTATCCTTGGAAAATGACTGGACGACCAAGTCACAGCTTTCTCACCCTGTACTGTTACTCTGCCAGATAAAACCATTTGATTCAGCCCTAACAAAGCATCAGCGCCCATGAGCTGCATGTGCATATGAAGAAACTTGGTCAGTACTGCAAAGAAGGAAGGGTCAAGCAACCTTTCCACAATTTGTCTGATGGTTTCCCAGCTTTGAGAATCCTCTCCATGAAGAGATACAGCCATAGTCTCTGTAATCTTCCTTCACCCACAGAGTAGCGCTTTAAAACAGTACAGATCTGCTAGACAAATCCTTTTCTTTACTACTGTACTCAACAGCATCTGCTCTCACCTTGACAAAAGTCCTCATTTCTTAGACTACTCAACCCTCATATTCTCCATGTACCCCAAACCAAATTGCTTACCCCATTGATTATCCAGCCTGCCAGACTCTTTCAATTAATTTCCTGCCTCAAAATTTAACAGCCTCTGTCCATGACAGCACTGCCCTCCAAGTTGTAACTGTTACATTATGCCTTTAAGGAGCTACTATAACGGAAAGATGATGCTACAGCTAGTCAAAATACAGGTGCAATATCAGTGTTTTTCTTTCATGAGACATCTCAATGAATCTTCTCCTGAACTTTCAGTCCAGCTACTTCAGTTCACCATCACAACCTGTGATTGCTAACCATCAAGACCAAGCACTGCTCTTTTTCAAAGTTCAAACAAGTGCACAGATTCTCACCTGAAACACATCTCCATTCACAGTGGTCCCTGCACTCTCAAAATCAACTGCAGAGGAAGGAAAAGAACAAAGCATTAGTCATTTGCACTGCATTTATTTATATCCCCAATTGCTCTCCCCTCCTCCATTTTCTCACAATAACAACCCTGTGGCGTAGGCTAGGCTGACAGATTGTGACTGGTTCAAAATCACACAGCAAGCTTCCGTGGCAGAATAGTGGCTTGACCCTGGGTCTTCTAGCATCCTAGTCTGACACTCTTAACCACTACACCATGCTGGTTCTCTAGACAATGGTGGATGGCAACAGAAGGCTGAACCTGAAGTGTGGTACACTATAATCAGGCACTGGCTTCCTGCCTTGTGACTGGGAGGGAAAGCAGCTGATTTCATCTTGGAAGCACCTCTGTGGTGGTGGTGGCAACAGGATGGAATGTACAAAAACAAGACATGGGAGTTGAAAGAAGATATGAAGAGGCTGAGTATGGCAAGCAGAAATTTAGAGTAACTGGAGACAGAGTGTGCAGGAATCTCTAATTCTCACATTCATTTTCCAGCATCCCAAAATAATAATCTGGTAAACAAGTCACTGATTGTAGTTTCCTCTTAACAGTCTTTTGGATAACCTTCCTAGTAACAGTATGTGTATCAATCTGTGACTCATTCTTCTAAGACCTAGATAAGGAACCAGCCACTATGTACAGGAAACTCTGCAGAGATTAAAATTACATGGAATGTTCTTAGAAGCCTGATGTGTGTAAAAATTCCCACAAAGGTCAATGGAACTTACTTTTAAATCTATTTCTATTTTAACATTCAATTTGTGCCCATTTATCGCCTTACAATAGAACTGTCTGCCTATGTAAACTTCAGAAGAGCCGTGTGGGCAGATGATGGAATGCATGACCTCCATGGAGAATATGCCCTTGATAAATATTCCTATCACAGTGTTGTGGTGAAGGAAGAGGTTGTAAATGCCAAATGGCTCATTTGTAAAATACCTATTAAAGGCCCAAGAACCCTGTTCTCATCACCTTCAGAAGAGTTAGCTGCTGGCATATGTGTCTTAGTTCTCCCTAGGGTTGCCAAACACCTGTTGCTTTAATTCCTGATTATATAACAATAGTACCCTGTGGAACATAATAGTGGATCCCTTTATTTCAGAAGATTTACCCAGGTAAATCTACTTTTTTAAAAAAATTAACATTTGGGCCAGAAGAATCATTCTGCTCCTGACTTGACATAATGGGAGAACTTTTTCCCACCTACATCTTTATCCTGTGGGGAGGGAGGACCTCCATGTTACCTCCAGTGAAGTTCTAAACGAAACTGTCTTAAAGGCAGCTAGTTCAGAAGAAAGTAGGGGGGAAGGTAAGGATCTACTATAGCCACATTTTGGCCCATAATGAGGAAGTAATATTACTGAGCTTAAAACTTCTGGACAGCTCACTAAGAGCATGGAGGGACCAGCCAGCCTCTATCAGTTCCCCAGGCCTTTGGAAACTAACTCAGGCTTTTCAAGTCACTGCCCTGCTTTTGTGGAATAGCTTCTTGGGAAGAAGTAAAGCAGGTTTTTGTGCTCCTGACAAGGCTGCAAAACTGAATTATTTAGAAGGCCCTTTGGAGAAGTACAAGGGTTTAATTACTAGATCTGACTGACTGTAGCTGGTTGTTCTTACAACAGAATGTTTTAATTTAGCTTTTACATGAACATATGAAGCTGCCTTATACTGAATTAGACCCTTGGTTCATCAAAGTCAGTATTGTCTTCTCAGACTGACAGCGGCTCTCCAGGGTCCCAAGCTGAGGTTTTTCACACCTATTTGCCTGGACCCTTTTTTGGAGATGCCAGGGATTGAACCTGGGGCCTTCTGCTTCCCAAGCAGATGCTCTACCACTGAGCCACCGTCCCATTCCCAAAACAGCTTTTAAAACAGTGTGTGGGGGTTCCTGTGCATGTTTTGTTAATGGCCACCATGGGTCCTGACTAGATCAGGACAGAGATGAGCATGCAAGTATTTAAAATATATAAATACCCATGGCCAAAGAGAACAAATGTCTTGTTTGGGAACAGGGTGCTTTCATGGACCTTTCTCAGCTGAGCCAGAGTTGTCTTGTTATTCTGTCTTCCGTGCCTTGAAGAACAGTATGACATAGAGAAACTGCAGAGATTAAGTTTTTCTCAGCATAGTGATAAAGTGGTCAGAAGAACTATCTGCTACAATTATGAGAATCAGACACATGTCAAGGGCACATGAGCAGAGCAATTAAAAAGAATCAGCAACCTTAAGCACAGGGAAGAAAGGAAGTCAAGGAGTAAAAGTTGCCAGGGGCATTCTGTGTGCTGTTCTTATACTCAGAGCATATCCTGCTTCTAATGCCACTTCCTTACAGAAGCTTTTTCTTTTTCCCTGACACAACTCCCACCTTGAGTATCTAGCTACACCCAGGATGACTGAGTCTGGTCTGGCAACATTTTGCAGGTACTCCTCCCAAAGTCAGCCTGGAGCTTCAGGATGTCTACCTCACATACAATACACCCACAGAAAATCCAAACCTTCCTTCTGCAGCTCGTCTACCCAGTCCAGTGGCAGCCAAGGAAGGAATTAGAGAGCTCTTTTGATGGGTCATGCTGAGCTGGCTTGCCCTTGGCCTACTTGCTAGAGACCAATGTGGTCCAATAAGCTTCCCTTCTTCCCTGTTTTGAAGGGCTAGGGCTGCTTGTGTCTTATGAGGATCGCAAAGCACAGCCAGCCTTTGCTTCCATTAAGAAGCCTCTAGGATAGAAAGGCACTATAGTGAACAGATGAGTCAAATCTCTCCTCTGCCATGGACTTTTTGGCATTTTTTTCTGAGCCTCAGTTGGGGTGGGGGGATCATGGCTCAGTAATAGAGCACCTCCTTGGCATACACAATGTCCCAGTTACAGATATCAACATCTCCAGTTAAAAGCATCAGCTAGAAGTGATGGGAAAGACCACAACCAGACAGCCCCTGCCAGTCAGAGCACACAAAACTGACTGATAGCCCAATAGTCTGACTCAGCATGTTCCTCAAACACAATCCAGACTGTAGAAAGTGCTATTTAAGTTATAAATAGCAGTAGCACCATCCCAGCTGATGGCTTGGCCAGTATGAGGCTCCAACAGCCAGCTCTGAGTGCAAAGAAAGCCTCTGCGCTTTCCACCTCCGGAAAGGTTGCATCTGCGGCCCAGCCTGCTTCCCTCCCCAACGGAACCCTTGCTTTGTGGGTGTCCCCAAGCTTTCTCCTCCGACAAGAAAAAGCGGGAGATCTCAGTGGTTCCCCGCTAAAATGATCAGCTGCTTCCTGTTCCCAGATCTTACTAGCCGGCTGGTCTGTTTTGTAGGCCCGTCTAGGATTCCCCTCCGCGGAGGGGCATCGTGTCCTTCCCACACTCACCTGGCTGCTCTGCCGCCTGCGGGTCTCCCAAGCCCCCCTCAGCTGTGCTGAAGCCTTCGTCGTTCTCAATGCCCGCAATCTCGCTCTCTTGCTGAGCCAGAAAGGCAGCTGCTGGGTCCTCCTCCGGGACCTCGGCTGCTCCGCTCTCCGAGGAGGAGAAGAACCCGAAATCATCAGCCATGTTTGTTTCCCTGCACCAAGCCCTCCTTCTCGGGGATGGGCGCTGAGCAGCCGACAGCCCTGAACTTCCCTGCCTGCAAATATACTCGCCACCGAGCAGGGCAATCCGCGAAAGGCAGCCCGGGCTCAGCTGTCACTGCGGCGGCTGCAGGAGGAGCCTGACAATGCAAGGAAAGGGAGCTGGTGACGTCACCAACCGAGCGGCTTTGCTTCTCTGAAGCCACACGAGGGCAGCACTGCTTTGAAGCTAGCTCTCGGGAGACCCGGGAGGCTCACCTGAAATCAGATCAGTCCCACGGGGTATTGCCACTGTCACGCCAAGGGTTGTGGAACCCCAGTCTTGGGCTTTGGGGCCTTCTTGGGATGTGCCGTGTAAACATGACTGCGGACAGTGTGACAATTCAGAAATTGTGGCTAGGGTTGCCAAGAGCCTGGAGGAAAATGTCCTGTCCCTTTAGGAGAGGTCAGGGGTAATGTGCTGAAGCAGTCAAGGGAAGCTGTTCATTGCATGCAGATAAATAGTGTTACCCAGGGCTTCTTTTGTGGAAAAAGCCCAGTAGGATCTCATTTGCATATTAGGCCACACCCCTGACACCAAACCAGCTGGAACTGCGTTCCTGCTCGGAACAAAAGCATAGGCCACACCCCTGATATCACCATTGTTTCACACAAGGCTTTTTTGTAGAAAAGGCCCAGCAGGAATCATTTGCATATTAGGCTACACCCCCTGACACCAAACTAGCCGAAACTGCGTTCCTGCTCAAAACAAAGCCCTGGTGTGACCTAATAATTGATGCACATCAAATTGATATTAAAGGAAGAACTAGACAGAATACTTTAAAAGTTGGAAATGATCAGAGTTGCCAATCTCTGGGTGGAGACCGGGGATCTCCCATGATTGCAACTGATCTTTAGATGACATAGATCAGTTCCCCTCTATGAAATGGCTGCATTGGAGGGTGACATTATACTCTGCTGAGGTCCCTCCACAGGCTCCACCCCCAAATTTTCAAGAATATCCTGACCCATTGTTACCACAATTATTGATGATACGGGTTGGGTCTGGATACCCATCCTGAAATAAGAATGAGTTCCTGGTCACAAGGTGCCTGATTGTGACTTAGGCATGCAGAAAGAACAGATGTCAGCATTCCCCGTTGCACCATTTTCCCAACCTGCACCAATCCTGGGGGCAATACTATTTGACCCACTAGGGAAACCCATGAGTACACTTGTGGGTTTCTCTAGCAAACCAGATAGCACCACACCCTTGGATCATTTCAGGTCAGAAGACCCTTCACTCAGATGCGGGCCCTGTATCCAACCTCCATAATGTATGATTCTATGCCTCCCTGTTTCAAGCTAAGAAATAGGTATTGGGTACAGAATTTAGTATCCTCAAAAATCCAGCTTTTATTTTAAAACAGAATGAAGGTCTAGCTGCTGACTGTAGACACACAATCTTGTATGAACCAAGCACATGTGTACAAATGTACTCAGTATTCTATATAAAAGCATAAAAAAATTGGGTTATCTTGATGGAAAAAATCTGAGTTTGGATCAATGCAGAGTAAACATGGTTCAGCATATAAACACAGAACAAAGAGCCTTGCCTTCAGTTTTAGTAAAAAGTCTGAGGGGCAATGCATCCAAGTTTAATTTCCTTAGGATGAGAGCACTAAAGACTTCTGGTGTCAGGCAAGACCTGTTCAGACAAAAACTCATGTTCCAAAGTAGCAAACATGCATCACTTTTTTACTAATCAAGTCACTCCTCCACAGGTATTCATACGAAAACAGAAATCACAGTTTGGGTACTTTTAGACTTCTGAGCATATTCTCTAGAGTTGCCAGATTACAACCTGTTGATCCTCTCTGTCCTTTAAACTGGAGTCCTACTTACTGACAGCACTCTAGGAGGAGCATGATATGAGGGAACTAAGGAAGGAATGGGAATGTGGCACAACAGCTGCATTCTCCCCCACTGCCTCAGTACTTGAGGGGCAAGCAGAATTTTGGGTTGCAACAAGCACCATTTCTCCAGAATACAGTAACCCAAGGTCAACCCTAGACTGCACTGCAACAAATTAGTTACAGAGCCCTTGAAGATTGCTGTGCAACCAGAACGTAAACCTGATTAGGACATTTATTGTCTCCTTGACTATGGAGGCCCAGGTCACAAATATTGCCAGGCTGGCATTATTTTATCTACACCAGGCATGGCAATTAGCCCCCTTCTTGTTGCGCCCTGACCTAGCTGCAGTAATCCATGCAATGGTCATCTCAAGGCTAGACTACTGTACCTTACTTTACACTGGCCTGCCCTTGAGACTGACTCAGAAGCACCAGCTGGTCCAGAATGCAGCAGTGTGTGTCCTAGTGGGAACACCATGAATGACATATATACAATCTGTGCTGCACCAGCTACACTGGTTCCTGGTGGAATACCAAGTAAGGTTCAAGGTTCTAGTATTGACTTTTAAGGCCTTGAGCAGTCAGGGACCCACATACCTCTGGGACTGTCTCCTCCAGTGTGTCCCCAGGAGAGCATTTTGATCAGCAGAGAATAATTTGCTGGTGATCCCAAGTCCCAAAGATGTCCATCTGTCCTCAATCAGGGCCAGGGTTTCCTCAGTCCTGGTCCTGACCTGGTGGAACTCTGCTGAACACCGTCAGAGCCTGGCAAGGCGGAGATGTTCTGCTAGGCTTTCAGCCGAGGACAGCAACAGCGTGACCATGGCTGGGACCCTCCCCCCCACTTCTCCTCGTTTAATCTGTTTCCCTCGCCCTGCCCTGCTTATGGGCGATTGCACAGTTCAAATGGGAATAAGATTATTACAGCACCATCTTGAATTTTAGGTATTTTAATTATTTAACTGTATATTTAAATTGTTGTATGATTTTATATATTGTTTTATCATTGCTGTATATCACCCAGAATCCTGACTTTACAGGGATAGGATGATTCATAAAATGAAATCATAACAATAGCATTTATTTCAATATTATACTTCGCTTTTTCTTCCCAATAGGCATCCAAAGCAGCTTACATTATTTTTCTTTCTTCCATTTTATCTTAACAACTACTACCATGTGAGGTAGATTAAAGTGAGAACAGACTGAACAGGGTTTTGAACCAGGGTTTCCCACATCTTAGCTGGGCTCTCCTTTCTCACATTTCTGCATATGTCAGTGAGCAATGCCAAAACAGACACCTAAAGGCAATACTTCCTCTAAGCTGTGGAGTCTTGTGAGCAAAAAATATACTTTGTGAGCATTAAAGTTGTGAGGGAGCGATTTGGTTACTGCATAAATTAGTTTGCTCTGGGACCATCTTTCCTGAGTTAAGACAAAAATGTGTGAGATGGAGGCTAAAAAACTTTGAGCTTGTTCTCATTTACTCAGTTTAGAGGGAACCTAAAGGTGCAATATTTCCCTAAAGGTCCATGACTTATATCCTAGTCCTGTTCCAGAACAAGGAACCTCTGTGCTGGTATAATGATCAAGCTATATCCAGCATGTTTAGGTTTCCTATTTAATGTGAGCCAATTGTGTTGATGAGGCTATTTTTACAAACCAAAAATCTTTCAATCTATTTGTGTGCACATTCTACTTGGAATGCAAAGTTTTCCAAGAGTTTAAACATCGCACCTGGTCACCGCACCTCAAAAAGGATATTACAGCATTGGAAAAAGTGCAGAAAAGGGCAACTGGAATGATTAAAGGGTTGGAACACTTTCCCTATGAAGAAAGGTTAAAACGCTTGGGGCTCTTTAGCTTGGAGAAACGTCGACTGCGGGGTGACATGATAGAGGTTTACAAGATTATGCATGAGATGGAGAAAGGAGAGAAAAAAGTCCTTTTCTCCCTTTCTCAAAATACAAGAACTCGTGGGCATTCAATGAAATTGCCAAGCAGTCAGGTTAGAACGGATAAAAGGAAGTACTTCTTCATCCAAAGGGTGATTAACATGTGGAATTCACTGCCACAGGAGGTGGTGGTGGCTACAAGCATAGCCAGCTTCAAGAGGGGATTGGATAAAAATATGGAGCAGAGGTCCATCAGTGGCTATTAGCCACTGTGTCTGTGTATATATATATTTTGGCCACTGTGTGATACAGAGTGTTGGAATGGATAGGCCATTGGACTGATCCAGCATGGCTTCTCTTATGTTCTAACATACACAGATGCAGATTGGGAGTCAGAACCAAAACAAAGATCAGTAAAGCTCTTTATAAGACCAACGATGTCACAATTAGTAAGATTCTGAGTTCACAGGAATTCTTCTGCTGTATGGATAGTACACACACACACAAAAAGAGGAGGAGGAGGAGAGGAGGTGGGTGTGAAAAAAATATATGAGACTTATGAATAAGCTCAATCATGTCTCTTAAAGCCATAAGTGGCAACAATGCATAATAGCAGTATTATGTAACTGATCTCCTCTCTTGGCCTATTTTGCAACAAACAGATGCTTCATCCTCATCAGTGTAGTAGATGAGTTATTGTTTACAATGGGGCCCAAGGTATATCACTGGCCCTCACCTGCTGCCCCCCCGCAAGGGACTCGCAGTGCATTAATTAATTACAAAGCTGACAATGGAAAAGGCATAAGTTCATATAGCGATCTCTGCTCTCAGCAGCCAAACAACACATTTGATTCCAACCCACAGTACACAACTGCTTCATCTGGGTTTCATTTCATTAGCATCTGAATCTTTGTGTGATAGTGTTTATTTTTGCAATTGGCTGCAAGTGACTTCTCTCCACAGTATGAGTGGCATTATACAAATAATAATTAAAAGGTATTTAGCAAGAAAATGATAGCCAGATTTTCCAAAATTCAGAGAATTATCATATAGGCAAGCAGGTGCATCTTTTTCTGTCAAAGTGTAGTAAAGACAGGCAAAACTTAGCTTGTCAATAGCAGCTGTAAAAAAAAGGAAAGGAAAAGGAGTCCTGTGCTATATTGCATGATTATAATCAGTTGATTCTATTCCTTTCTGCCTTATGGTGCTATGAAATTTATTTATTTTTATTTATTTTATTCTATTTTTAGACTGCCCTTCCCATAGGACAGGCTCAGGGCGGGTTACATCATAAAAACAATCAACAATAAAAACAATAAAAGACCAATTTAAATATATAACATCTAAAACTACAGAATGACTAGAATGGCAGGTTCTGCTTCACAGACATGGCCTGTTGTCCAGGTCCAGTAGATCTTGCAGCACTGGGATGGAATGAAGGGGGGAGGCCAGTAAAAAGTGACGCCCACTGCCTCAGCTGAAAGCCTGGCAAAAGAGCTCTTTTACAGGCCCTGCAGAACTGGAGCAGATCCCGCAGGGCCTGGATCTCCAGGGGGAGCTCATTTCACCAGGCAGGGGCCAGGGCTGAAAAGGCCCTGGCCCTTATCGAGGCCAGATGCACATCTCTGGGGCCGGGTATTACCAAACGTTGCTGGGTTGCTGATTGTAAAGACCTCCGGGGCTCATACAGGGAGAGGTAGTCCCAAAGGTATGCTGGCCCCTGGCCGTATAGGGCTTTAAATGTAAGCACCAACACCTTGAACCGAATCTGGTACTCAATAGGTAGCCAGTGCAGTTCATGCAGTACAGGATGGATCTGTGCCCGTATAGGCGACGATGTCAACATCCGTGCAGCAGCATTCTGCACCAGCTGGAGTTTCTGGAGGAGGGTCAAGGACAGCCCCACATAGAGTTACAATAATCTAGTCTAGAAGTGACCATCGCATGGGTCACTATGGCCAGGTCATGGGGCGGGGGGGGTGAGATATGGGACCAACTGTCTGACCTGCCTCAGATGGAAAAAGGCTAATCTGGCAGTGGTGGCAACCTGGGCCTCCATAGAGAGGCATCCAGGAATACCCCAAGCTCTTCACCCTCAATGTGGGCTTCAGTGGAGCCCCATCAAAGGATGGGAGCCTGATATCTGATTCCAGCCCCTTGTAATCTAGGCACAGGACCTCCATCTTTGATGGATTCAATTTCAGCCAGCTCTGTTGCAACCAACCAGCCACGGCTTGCAATGCCCTACCCAGTTCCTCCGGGGCTGAATCTGGGTGGCCATCCATCAGCAGAGAGAGCTGGGTGTCATCTGCATATTGGTGACACCCTAGCCCATACCTCCAGATAATCTGGGCAAGGGGGTGCATGTAGAAGTTGAATGATATTGGGGAAATAATTGCTCCCTGTGGCACACCACATTGTAATGGGTGCCACTGGGATAGTTCACCCCCAAGCGGCACCCTCTGTCCCCGACCTTGGAGAAAGGAGACCAGCCATTGTAAGGCTAGCCCCTGTATTCCTGCATTGGTGAGGCAGTGGGCCAACACGTCATGGTCAACCATATCAAATGCTGCTGACAGATCAAGAAGAATCAGCAGCACTGAACCACCTCGATTCAGATGCCTCCGGAGATCATCTACCAAGGTGACCAACACTGTCTCCGTCCCATGGGCAGGACGGAAGCCGGACTGGAAGAGATACAGGACATCAGCATCCTCCAAGAAAGCCTGAAGCTGAAATCATGAACTTACACAAAGATGGCACTTTTCTTTTGTTTACCCATGTAAAAATAACAATGAGTTAAACCTTGACAGCAGAGGGTCAACAGACAGGTTCAGCATGTGGTTGATCCTTCTGCATTTCTAACGCTTTCAGCCTACAGCTGGAACTATTAAGCATAAAATAGGCAGAACATCCACTGCCATTTTCCATTCATTTTTCTTGAAGCAGGACCTCTATAAAGTAATTTGTCCTGCTAATACCACGCTCTTTGTTCAAAGTGCTTTCAAGGGAAATAATTTTTAAGGAATATCTTTTATAAGCGTTTACTAAGTTTTAACATCTATGGAAATTTTCTAGATTTAAAAAATTGTATATATTGTTGCTTTATATTGCACTTGAGGTTTTTATTGTATTCTCTAATGTTTGTAATCTGATTTGCAGTTATGTGAGAAATGTGAATTATAAATGAAGTACATTATAACAGTAAGTTAAGATGGGTTATTTTTATTTCTTTTTACAATAACTTTGTAAGGCGGTCCTAGGTTGACACATAAAGACTTCCCAAGGCTGTCTGGTGAGCATCAGAGCTGAACAGGGATCTGAACATCAGCATTTAACCGCTAAACCTACCATTCCAACCATTTTACCATATTGGTTCTTGTCAGATAAGAGGGGATGCCTATTTAAAGATCCCATGGAAATCCTTAATACTAGTAATATTTATATTTGTATTCCAGCCTTCTGCCAATAAACCCAATGACTGATTTCCCCTCCCACATTTTTATCTTCATAAGAACCCTCTGAAGTAGGCTAGGCTGAGAAACAGTGACTGGTCCAAGATCACCCCATGAACTTCAGTACTAAGTAGAGATTTGTACTCTATCACTACACAATCACTGTCAACTACATCACACTGATTCTCATAAGCTGTAAATTTTGTTTGGTTGAAATCGATAATCTAAGCATGTGTGAATTCATATGTTGTCCAATACGTAAGTAACTGATTAAAGTTGATGGGACAGGCTATAGCAAACTCTGAGTACATCACATTGCATCACAGTTATTACTGCTGAGCTGCCACTGAGTAACATCAAAGAGTTGGAAGGGACCTCAAGAGTCATCTAGTCCACCCCTCCTGCACAGTGCAGGAAATTCAGAAATATCTCTCCCCACACACCCCCAGTGACACCTACTCCACGCCCAGAAGAGGGCCAAAAAACCCCAAACCACCCTCTCCAGTATCCCTGGCAAAACTGGCCTGGAGAAAAATTGCTGCCTGACCACAAAGAGGATAACAGCATTTCCCTGGGTGTGTAAGAAAGAGCCACAAGAACTAAGCACTGATGCAACCCTTCATGCCCTCCTCCTAATGATTTGCCCAAGTTCACAGAATCAGCATTGCTGTCAGATGGCTACCTAGCCTCTATTTCCAAACCTCCAAGGAAGGAGAGTCCACCACCACCTCCCAAGGAAGCCTGCTCCACTGAGGAACTGCTCTGTCAGGAAGTTCTTCCTAATGCTTAGTAAAAACCTCTTGATTTAATTTCAACCCATTGGTTCTGAATCGACCTTCTGAGGCAACAGAAAACAACTCTGCACCATCTTTTATATGACAGCCCCTCAAGTACTTGGAGGTGGTTATCATATCACCTCTCAGTCGTCTCCTCTCCAGATTAAACATATCCAGCTCCTTCAGCCTTCCCTTGTAGGACTTGGTGTCCAGACCCAGCACCATCTTCGTTGCCTTCCTCTGGACACATTCCAACTTGTCTGTATCCTTTTTAAATTGTGGTGCCCAAAACTGAAAGCAATACTCTAGGTGAGGTCTAACCAGATCAGAGTAAAGTGATACCATCACTTCACATGATTTGGACACTATACTTCTGTTGAAAGCCCAAAATTGCATTAGCCTTTTTAGCTACATCACACTGCTGACTGATATTCACTGTATGGTCCACTAAGACCCCGAGATCCTTTTTGCACATACTACTGCCAAAACAAGTCTCCACCATCCTATAATTACTGAGTACAGATATGGCTAGATTTTGCCTTATCCTGCTGTCTAAAGATGTCCTGGGCTTATAAGTTAACTCTATACCTTATGTTGATGGGTGCAACTGCATTTAATTCATTTATTAAATTGAGGTATACTTTTCTAAGGATACTGAATATTATCTATTATCCATTTATCTTAAATCCCCATGGTTTTTAATTTTGCCCTTAGATCTGTTTTCCAAGGCTGGAAAATACTTTTCACTTTTCCTGCTTCATTCAGTTATGAACTACTATAGAAATACTTATTAGACACACTGCTTATTGTTGAAATGTAAGAAACACAAAAGTGCACTTTCTAACCCTGAAAAACTAAAGTCACTATGCTATGTTCAAGTGTTAATTGGGTAGATCAATACAAGCAGGTAGAACTACACAAAACCTAATTGTAAGAGTGTTGAATGAGAGAACACACTGGATTGTAGGGTAAAGGGTTATGGTTTCCAAAATTACTTGGTTACCATACTCATGGAAATAGCTCATTTGATTTGCAAACCTGTACCATGAACTTCTGATTCCGACAGAAATATTTATTTTACTCTGACAAATGCTGGAAGGTGCACAGAACACAGCACCTTCAAATTAGGTTAGCACGCTCATCCTAAGAGAACATAAGAGAAGCCATGTTGGATCAGGCCAATGGCCCATCCAGTCCAACACTGTGTCACACAGTGGCCAAAAAACCAGGTGTCATCAGGAGGTCCACTAGTGGGGCCAGAATACCAGAAGCCCTCCATTGCCCCCCCAAGCACCAAGAATACAGAGCATCACTGCCCCAGAGAGTGTGCTCCCTCTATACCTTGTGGCTAATAGCCACTGATGGACCTCTGCTCCATATGTTTATCCAATCCCCTCTTGAAGCTATCTATGCTTGTAGCCGCCACCACCTCCTGTGGCAGTGAATTTCATGTGTTAATTACCTTTTGGGTGAAGAAATTCCTTTTATCCATTCTAACCCAACTCCTCCTATGACTGTAGCAGGCTTTAGAAAGGACTAAAATTAATATGCCAAGTATGCAGAACTCAAATCATTCTATGAACCACTTCTGCATTTTTAAGATTCCAAATGGGTAGCCACATTAGTATGAGTAAGGCAAAACGTAAGTCCAGAGATCCTTTAAAGACTGAAGAATAATTTATTCCAGTTTATTGTCTCATGAACCAGAGCTTGCTTCCTCGGATACTACATCCACAACAGAATAATATTTTGTAACATTTTACATCCGGTAATATTTATCATTTTCCCTCTCTCTGCATCGCCATCCAACATTTCCTCCCTTTTATATCTTCCGTGTCATTACGGATTTGGGCCGCCCAGGAAAGCCAGAGTTTAGCCCTTTCGGATGGACTCACGCCCGGCCAGCTATTACCATTTTATAAGAATAGAATGTGCGGGGAGTATTCGAATCGGAGCATAATTGATGGCTAGAACTGAGCGCAAACCACTTTCCTCTCGGTTTTCTTTGGCTTCTGTACCTTCGGGTCCCCTTCCTCCCTTCTGTTCGGAGCTCAGTCGCAGCACCGCACAAGCCCACAATATGCGGTTTCTTCGGGGTCAGGTCTTGGAAGCCTGAGTAGCCTTACTCATTGAATCTCGCGGTCCGCAGCAGACTCCTCGAAATGCGGGGAGTCGATGCAGACGAGGAAGGCTGCACGTTCATGCCTTCGAAGGGTAGGGGCGGGCTTTAAGAGCACAAAAGCAAGGAAAGGAAGGGCCAGGAAAATAGGGAATTCGGCGAGTTACTAAGAGGCGCAACCGTCCCGTCGTCCTTAGGTCGCGGTAGCGCCTTCGAAAGCCCTTGAATTCGCTACATCCAAGACTATCCCAAAGGCTTCCTTTTACACGGAAGTTGGTTGAATTCGCATCTCGAACCTCCTGTCTTGTAGCAGAGCACAGTTTGAGTCTAGTGGCACCTTTACGACCAACAAAGCTCTCCTCCACACGCACACTACCTCAGATACCGGTCTCGTAACCAATGATTCAGGTTTACCACCCACAACAAAAATATAATCTAGAAGCAAGTCAAAAAAGTTGTTCGCATCACGGGACCTATTCTTGCAACAACAAAAACCACGCACATTACGCGTCCTTTACGCGCGCGTACACAACCCGCGCTTTTCATTACAGAACACTGGAAATAAAAGCTTTCCCCACCGGAAGTTAAGGGGCGAGGCTAGTTTGTTTTTTTTCCCTTGTCCTATGGCGCGCGGGGAATGTATACGGAAGTTTCGAATTGTTGCGTCACTTCCCCGGAGTGACGCTGCTGCGGGTCAGAGGCGGTAGCAAAATGGCGGCTCCAGAGGAGCGGGAGTTGTCGGCGGAGCAAACTGAGAAACTGCTTCAGTTTCAGGTGCCGGGCGCGGGGAGGGGAAACGGGCTGCTCTCGGCGGGTGGAACCGGCCTAGTCTCTCTGCTCTCTTGGCCTCTCCAGTACCGCCATGGGGAGCGGGGGAAGATTGGCCGCAGGTGTTTGCCGGGGGCCGGCGCGGACATGGGATGGCGGCGGGGCCATGTGGCCGTGGAGGACCATCTCCCTTGTAGAAGTGTTCAGGATATAATGGCTACGCCCAAGCCTTGAGTGCACTTGCTGTCGCCTGCGTTGATGTTTATCCCATTCCCCTTTTCATGATGGGGAACCGCTGGTTTTGATTCGTTTCAACGGGAAAGTTAGAAAAGTTGATAATCTGTTAAATCGACCTGCGGGTTGGTAAAACGTAGTGGAATAATTCTGTTGAACCGTGGCTTCGAAATTCGTTAACAACAGCAGCAGTTGTATCTTGTGATTAAAGACCTCCGGAAGTGAGTCAGTATATCTGTATGTAGGAAGAACATCCCAGTCCATTCCACCTTGGTTAATAATATGTGGCTTATCTATACTGTGGGATGTATACGACTTTAAAAGCTTCCAGTTGTGTGTGATCCAATTTTATGCCTATTTACTAGGAGTGAATTTCTACTGAGTTCAGTGGATACATTACCCACTAGACCTTACATTATTGCTCTTCTGCATTTTTTCTGTCATCTTTAGTGCATTGAGCAGTTTATGCCAATTCTATCAAAGTTATAGATCTAAAGTAAATACATTTCCGCTTAAGACTATAAGCAACCTTTAGCCAGCATTCATGAAATTGTAATCCACTTAAGAGTTCTTATGGAGTTATTGAGGGAGGAGTGACAGTAGCCATCTCAGTGTTGGGCCATTTTATTTGTGACTTATATCTGGCCCTTTGACCTTCCTAAAGTGGAGAAATCTAGTGATTTTGTGTGACTCCCTTTATAGCATTACTTAATCATATTCTAATATGAGTGGTTAACTTTCCATAAGTGTTAGCAGTAAGCCTAATATCCTTCAGGGGGTTTTTTGCTCTTTATTTTATGATGAACTTGTAATCATGGCTGTAATGATAAACACCAGTATAATTCTTGTGTTACTTCATTTTTAGCACAACTACAGCATTAATAGTTGCTTGCTGATTGCTGTTACAGAATAGTGCTTAAGCTGTAATAGGAATTGGTTAGCAGTTGAGTATTTTATGAACATTCACTTTTAAGAAGATAAGAGTCTTCATCACATCATTAATAAAACACTCCTTGATAAATAGTATTGCATTCAGAAGCTAAGAATTAGTTTAATATTTACAGATTCTTACATTAACATGCAATAAGTTAAGGTGCTTGTGTCACTGTCAGAAATATTTTTCAGTGAGCTTGGATTCTGAATTCCAGCTATCTTCTTCATTTGCCTTATTTTGAACTATTTAAAAATAGTTTTAAAATATTTAGATATTTGGCAGACAGTGCTGTCAAGTAACATATTTGATCTAAGCTTTTGAAAATAAGCTGAAGGTGCAGGATCTGAATAGTTTAAAGATGCAGTCAGTAGAGAAAGTCTGCATTACATGTTTGTGTACATTGATGTTAGATGGAAGTTGATGGCACAAAACTTACATAACGCTTTATTCTTTTCAGAAACAGTACAGCAGAACAGATGGTGCTTTGATGGGACTTGTGGTTCACTCTGTTTTGTGGTTTCAAATAATTAAAGGGCAGAGGATACTGAGAACTAAGAACATATTTGCTATAGTTTTCCCTTTTCTTCACAGCCTAGAAAAGTTATCACAACATTATGATAGTTGATTGTTTGCAGGCAAGCAGGTGCCGTTTGCTGTACATCTACTCTAAGAGTAAACGTTGATGGACTGGTATGGAGTGAATCTGTTTAGAATTTAAATATTAGATTTTGAACATAAGCATCTGTTTTGTATCCTTTTTCAGTATATTTTGTTACAGTAGTATAATTTGATTTATTTATTGCTGAGCAGAAGTGATATGTGAATGACTGAGTATACATCTGTTCAAATAATGTTGGTGTGTACAGTTTTACATGTACACATTCTAGCCACAGGCTTTCAAGTGCATAACTGTTTCACAGTTTTTCTGTATGCTTGGATGGCCAGATCTTCATATATTTTACTGCACAACACTACACCTAACAAGTTCCAGCTGATGCTTTTGAAAATCTGGATCAAATGCTTGGTTAAAGGCATTTTGTTTAGAAATCTAAGAAGAATGCTAAGATTATTTTTTTTTGCTACTGAAGAGCAAGTTGAAATCTATTAAATTTCTTATACATTGATTTAAAGGATTTATTGCCAAATAAAGTTTAGTAGTACTCCCCTTCCTTTTGGTAACTGGGGATAGAAGGTGTCTTAATTTTATTGATATTTAACATGATTTTTTAAAAATTAGCCATCATTTATTTATTTATTACTTTCAGTTTATATCCCGCCCTCTCCGCAAGCGGACTCAGGGTGGCTTACAACATTTGTGATCTAGTCATGTTCAGAAAAGGTTTTCTTTTCCTCTGAACCTAAATCTGAATACCCTTTATAAAAACACAAACATTACCATGCTACAGTTATGCATGCTTTGGTAATGTGCAGGTTAGATTACTGTATACTTGGGGCTGACTATGAAAGTTATTTAGAATGCTGCAAAGCACCCTGGTTAGGTTATTATCAAGGACTTGTGCTGAATATATTTCACCTGTGCTGAAAGATCATAATTAGCTTCCACATTCTAATTTAAAATGCTGGTATTGATCTGTAAAACACAGCTGGGTTGGGACCATGATGTTTATATGAATGTCTTCCCTGGTATGAACCTGCCCATAAGCTCATTAACTGAGGCTCTGTTCTGTATGCTCCATGCCTTTGGTAGGTATGTGGCTACAGCAGCAAGGATTTTACTGTGAAACACCCTTCACTGATATATCTGCATGCATGAATAACTTCTGGCAACAGATGAAGGTTGTTTTATTTTCTCAGTCTTTTAGTGAAATCCAATTATGGATTTATTTAAGTTGTGTTGCTTTGTTCTGACTGTGCTGTATATTATTATAATTGTTTAATGCTGTGTTTTTAGCCTGGTTTAATTGTTTTGCTAGTTATTGTAGCTTGCTTTGTAAGCTTTTATGGGGATATTGAATAGAAGGGTGCTATTTAAGTTTCTTAAACAAGTTTGTCCTGTTCACGCTTTTACATTAGCAGATGTTTTCAAAAGCAAGTTAAACTAAGAGCATACAGCTATAGCTGTTGTACTGTGCTCAAACAATGTAAAAGCATAGTAAGTAATTTATTTAGTGCTGCAGGGTTGCAGTGCACTTAAAAAGCACAAGTTTAAATTAAACTTGGGAGTAATGACTATGGGCATGTGGTAGATTGATAAGCAGAGAAAGGCATTTTTCCAGAGCTGAAAAAGATAGGTAGTGTCTGAAAGCCTACATAACTGTTCAAGGAACTTTGCCATTATCATTTTTTGTAAGGCACGGAGATGAGAGTATTGAGACGAAAGCTAATGGAATAAAGAGTATCTAAGAGTGCTGTGTGTTACAGCTGAATGAACTAAGGAGAGAAAGTGCAGAAAAAAGTGCATTTTCATGCTATTCCTGTACTTCAGGGTTAGCAAAACATGCATCTGACTTGGGTTTGGTCAGGCATGTCCTTAAGGCATGTTGCAAGAGAACAGCTATCAATAAGTTCAAGAGAAGAAATGAAGACACTTCAACAACATAGATGTTTTTGGCTGATTATAAATAGGGTTGATCCAAGCTAATGTTCTGCTGGTGCAAGGACTTGTGGTTGCTGAACAAGATTCTCCCCCCCCCCCCTCAAAATGTCTCCTGAAACTATGTTTCTGGAGGTCCCCCAGAAAAAGGAGGTGGGGCTTTTAAAGGTGCTGCAGGAGGGGTGCCACACAAAAATTGTACTATGTAGGTGGACGTCCTTTTGTCCATACCCTGGGTATGCTAGAGGCTGGCTGTATGTCAGAGTAAGTTTGGTTGGCATTTTAGGGGACAAAGATACATTTCTTAATTGAAAATCATTTTGTTACTCATGGTTGGCAAAAAGCACTGCAGTCATTGTAAGGAACAACTTGAGATACAATCTATCAAACTATTAATTCCCATTATTTCAGTGGAAAAGTTGAGCTTGTTTTTAAGTTTAAACAAGTGAGACATGTAAAGATAAATTTAGCTAGATTATGTCCTTAAATTGCAGGGAGCATAGAGTGGCCCTCATTCACTCCTTCCCTCCCTTATGCTCCACCTCTTGCTGCATTGCTCCAGTTGCCCAGCATTCTTCTTTGCATACTGAGGAATGTATTGCAGTCCCATTGGTATTTTCTACACCTGAAGAAAAATAATTTCTTCTGTAGCATGCATAGTTATGGTCTATCTAAGTTACTTTAGCATTGCATCAGCATACCAATAAAGAAACAACAACACTCCAAGTTTGCTCAGCAAATCAGAGTAGCCATTTTTCCAGTCTATTAAGGGCCAAAACAGTGTGAAGATGAATATTCTGGTTCCAGTTATTGAAATACTGTGTAAAGACAACTTCTGTTGTAAGATGGCAGATTCTGTGAACAACTTTCCCAGATTTTGTCTTGCAGTTGTTGTGGTTTTATGGCTACTGATATTTACATTTGAGTGAAAAGAAATTCTCTAAAACTTTGCTAAAGTTCTTGTTCTGTTAGAAGTCAGGTGCTCTTCACCCTGGAAACATAATTCTGTGGAATTTGGCCGTGGTTTGGGAATTAACAGCAGGGGTAGTCACAGGCTGTATGGAAATGTGTTATGAAAGATTCATCAACTTCTGTCCTTGGAATTGGGGTTTTAAAAGCCTGATGTTAAAATCTCTGCAGTTATTCCTTTAAATTAATAGTCAAAACATAGCATGTAGTTTTGTACCTCCTGTAGATCATTAACTACATTTTGAGGTGCGTTCTTTTAAAGTCTGTTTCACAATGCTGCCTTGTGGTTTGAAAGCTAAACATTGGGGTGTTTTTGTGATCACATATTAAATTTATAACCATGTGAAATTGTGGGGTTTGTTTTTGAAATTTGGTGGGGGAGTTGAGCTTTGTGATTCCCAGCACACTTTTTTCACCTGTTTCTATCTAATCTGATTGTGTGGTAGCTTCTTATTTTTCCCAGGAAAATTGGATAAAATTAACATATTGACCAGAATTGACCAAAAAACATTCAGCTGTGGTGAAATCTAAATAAAAGCAAGGCAACCTGTTACTGTCTTACCAACATTAAATTGTGGTCTGTTGCTAGTATGCAGTTACCCTGCTGCCAGCATTCACTAGCATCATGTGGGCAGTGCGCACATGCAGTCCATAAACACCACCACTCAAGTTTTGGAGAGGCATTGTCTCCCACAATAATTTAAGAAAATTCCACCTCCATTATGTCATGTGGCATGTCAGGATGCAGAATATCTTCTTTACAAGTAGAGGGATACAAATAGATAATATAATTGTATAATTCACTGTAGCTAGCCTGTGATGCATTTATATCTATAAAATTAATGTATCTATAAAATTAATGTGTCAACTATTGATTGACATTTTCAATGGTGTTATAATGGCTGCTGTAGGGAATCCATGGGGCTGCCTGTAGCTGACTCTTCATCAGTTCTATGGATAATTCTTGAGCCAAGAAATATTATAGACCCCTGCATTGTAATACTCTGATGAGCACTCATCACAAAGCACCCATTTCTTTTAACTTGTGTGATCTGAATGAGTGCTGGCAGTTGTTTAAGCTGTAACAGCATTATACAACATTGCCATGTGATGTTGTTTGCTCTCAAATAAAGCTGCTTCAGTCTCTTACACAAATTTTAATAGAGAAAATTCTATCAGCCAGTTTTACTTTGGTTTTCAGAGCAAAACATGTTGCCTGACACATCCTGTATAATTGAAGGCTAAGGAAAGATCAGAAACACTAGTTTAACTGGCTGAGTGGAATTCTACAGCCTGAGGCCTGCTCTTGATGGATTTCTTTATGCTTTGTGTTTCCTGTCAATGCATTGTGCGGGGCATTTACAGATAGTAGTAATATGTCTGTGGAGAAAGAATATCTTGTCTTAATAACAATATCTGGTGGTAAAAAATGTGAACTCATGTCTACAAAGAACAGACTGAAGATGAATCACAATTTGGGCAGAGAATCCTGGAAAGCTGAAAATCAAATTGAAGAAGTGGTAATGAAAAGCAGTAAAAACCATCTTAGTCCTAGTGTTGTAATTCAAGCAGGGCTCTTGCTGTTTTATTTATAAACTCTTAGGTGAAGAAGAATCTAAAGAATTTGATTATGGGGGGAAAGGTCATGACTTGGCCTAATGTTACCTCTGACCATAGCAGTGGGATGGAAATGTTGGGTAATCTCAGGGCCTTTGGACATATTTCCTTTGAAGTAATTTTTTTTTAAAATTGGTATGCATGTGTATATATTGTCTTTGGAATTCAGAGTAGCACATGCATACTGTTTACACATGAGAAGTAATGAGTGCATTTTATTGTTTGGGGATAACTATTGTATGTGATAGCAGTAGAGCCACCAAAAGAGTTTAGTTGTCTTTTGATCTATGTTATACATATTAAATCTTTCCATGTAGTTCAATAGTGTTGGATATTGTTTTTGAAATAGCAGCTCGTTTGTGGATTCATCCATTTTGCATTCCAGAGTCTGATACATGTACCAGCAGGTGATGCCATTTCCCAGCAGGGGAACTGCTCCCCCCCCCTCCACAACAGACTGATGTCACATGGAAGTGATGTCTTCATGTCGGCTGCATTACATGGCAGTCCTCGAGGGGAGGGGATTGGGGAGAACTATGGTTTGAGTGCAATTATACCATAGAGCAGGAGTGTCGAACTCATTTGTTATAAGGGCCGGATCTTATATAAATGGGGCCATGTCAGGCTGGGCCATGTGTATACCTATTTAAGATTAGGTAGCAGAGATATAAACTTTATAAAGGACACAGACAAACACAATTAAATATTTTTTTCTTTTTAAAAAACCCCCATAAACATGCTTAAATTGTCAGCACATGTTGTTCTTAAACGTGCTTTCTTTGTATCTCTCCCATGGGATCCAGGGAACTGGGAAAAAAGGTCTGGCTCCTTCCTTCTTTCCCCAGGGGACCAGGAGGGGGAAGGTCTTGCTCAGTAGCTCTGTTGTGCGATTGAGGGAGCCTGGAAAAACCTCTGCCTTCCCCCCCTTCCCAAGGGAGGAGCCTCAGCCAATGGAGAAAATAGAGGTTTTGCTCTGTAGCTCCAGTGCAATTGAGCAAGCCTTGCAAAGTGAGCTGTTATGCAGAAGGAAGCAAGAGATAGGGAGAAGGAAGCAGATGACAGCCAGTTGCTCGGGGGTCTGATTCAGCCTCTGGGCCACATGTTTGACACCCCTTCTGTAGAGTTTTTCCTCAAAAGCAGAGCATCACCACTTGATGTCAATGACCTGATGACATCACTTCCACTTGACATTAGCACATCATGGTGCTCCACTTCCAGAATGTCCCTCCCCTGCTGGCATACTCAAAAGATCTGGCAACCCTGCTATCAGCTGTTCCAGCCAGCGTGCTGTACTGGGGAAGGGTTGTGGGTCTGTGTTAGAGCATTAGCTTTTCATGCAGAATGTTCCTGGTTCAGTTCCCAGTATCTCCAATTTAAAAAGATTATAGTATGTGATGTAAAAGACCATTGCCTGATATCCTGGAGAGCAGCTGTTAGTCAGAGTAGACAGTACTGACATAAGAAGAGCTCTGCTGGGTCAGACTAATAGTCTAATTGGCTAGTATCCTGTCGCACACATCCAGTTCCTTTGGATGGCCAACAACAGGGCACAAAGGCTGAAACCTTCCCCTGATGTTGCCTCCTGGCTCTGGGATTCAGAGGGCTTAGTACCTCTGAATGTGCAGGTACCTCTCAGTCACCATTGATAGACTTATCCTCCATGAATCTGCCTAACCCCCTTTTAAAGCTGTTTATTCCTGTGGTCATCACTACATCCTCTGGCAGCAAATCCCACATTTTAATCACTCTCTGTGTAAAGTAATATTTTCTTTTGTCCATTCTGAACCTACTGCCCTGCCCATCAGCTTGATTGGATTCCCTCTACTTCTAGTATTTGGGGAGACGGAGAAAAAGTTCTCTTTGTCAACTCTTTCCACCCCATGCATAATTTCATAAATTTCTATTATGTCCCCCCTTAGTCATCTCTTTTCTAAATTGAAAAGTCTAATAACAATCCTTGTGGGATCACACTGCTTACTTCCTTCCATCCATTGTGAGAACTGTTAACTGATTCCTACTTTTTGCTTCGTGTCATTTAACCAGTTTTGAATCCGTAAGAGAACTCATCCCATGACTTCTACATTTACTTAGGAGTCTTTGGTAAGGTAACTTGTCAAAAATTTTCAAAAGTCCAGGTATATAGTGTCTACTTGGACACTATTTTCTATATGCTTGTTCACTTTCACAAAGAACTCAAAAACGTTGGTGAGGCAAGACTTCCCTTTGCAGAAGCCACGCTGAGAGACTTTTCTCTCAGTAGGCTTTGTCCCTCTGCATGCCTAACAATTATATCTGGGGAACTTTCTGGGACAAGCCAAACCTGTATAAAAAGATGCTGTACAAAAGAATGCAACACTACCACCCTGCTCCTCCCAGTCTTACCTGTACAGCTTATATTCAGAATTGTATCCCATACATTTTCCCCATTCCACTATGTTTCTGCTATATATACAATATCTAAAATGTCACTGAGCACCAAGCACTCCAGCCTCCCACCCCCATCTTACTTCAGACACTTCTAGAATTGGCATATAGGTAGAGATGTAAAATTTCCAGAAATTTTGAAGCTCTCAACCCCCCCTACCCGTTTTTTTCCGGAAATTTTCAGAAAAATTGAAAAAAAATGCTACATTAGCACTTTTTTTTTCCTTTTCCAGATTGAAAGTCATTCTGTTACTTTAGGAACATAAAATATGACTATGGACAATTTTACTTGGCATGAAATTATCGCAACTAGCATATTAAAAATATAGTGTAGCTAAACAATTATTACAAACAGAATTTCCTTTTAAAATAATATTTATTTGCAATTTTAACAAATGGAGCAACAATCTTCTGAACTTCTTGCTTGCTTTTTGTCTGTTATGTGGAACAGACAAAAAACCTCCACAAAACAATTTTTAAAAATTCAGAAGTAACAATTAGTCATATTTCCTCTCCACAGTATTAAATAAAAATAAAAAACTCATTCTCATAAAAAGAATTGAAGAGGGGGGACGTATATAGAAAGGAGTGTAGGACTAAGTTTCAATGAATGGGCATGACCTAAGACTTGCTTGTCCTCAGTGCACAGAAATTAGAATAATCTGATACCATACATATTTTTAAAAAATGATTTGGAAAATATTTGAACACCTTGTCTTAAAAGATTTTATTCATCATGTTAAAATAAAACGTTCCATAATCATTTTCTTTTCTTTTTTTTCAATTTTTCAGGGGAAAAAAGGCTTCAGGAAAAAAACAAAAAAACCAAGATCTTTTCCGAATTTTTCTGGTTTTTTTCCGGGCCTTCACATCTCTACATATAGGCATCTATAACATGTTTCCCTCTTTGGTAACCCTCAGCCTTTTAGTTGCTACATATGGCCATTGTGCCCTCAGTCACTTATAAGTTCTGTTACATTCCTGTCATTATTACCTTGTTAACGTATTCATCACTTTGGACTGACTGGTCCCAAATTAGAGGTTCCTCAAGCTCCTGTTGGCTTTCCTCTCGGTATTAAGTTTAAAAGCTGCTCTGCTACCTTTTTGATATTGATCGCCTACAGCCTGGCTCCATCTTGGTTCAAGTGAATCTCTTATCTCTTTTTACAGGTTTGGCTTGTCCCAGAAAATTCCCCAGTTCCTAACAAATCTAAACCCTTCTTTCTGGCACCACTTTTTCATCCACGCATTGAGAACCCTGATCCGTGCCTATCTAACTGGTCCTGCACATGGATCTGGCAGCACTTCTGAGAATGCAACCTTTGAGGTCCTGGTCTTAAACTTTCTGCCTAGTCCAGGACTACATGCACCATGACTGCTGACTTCTCCCTAGCAGCATCTATCAACCTATCTAGACAGCAGATAACGTTCACAATCTTTGCACCAGGTAGGCAGGTCACCATGCAGTCAAAACACCTGTCACAGATTCCACTTTATGTATTTCTAATGATTGAATCACCTTGATAGGACAGTTGTCTGGTTCATTATGAAGGATTCGTGTGTAGTTGGAGTGTCTCCAACTGTAGTAACTGGAGTTCAGATCCTCACCCTGTCTCGAAACTCACTGGGGTGATCTTGATCCAGTAATTTCCTCTCATCTAATGTACTTCACAGGGTTCTTAGGCAGAGGGGAAAATCATGAATGTTGCACTGAGCTGTCTGGAGGAAGGATAGGTTTTTTAAAAAGAGATTGATCTATTCATGCAGCAAAACCAAGAAACATCTACCATACACTGAAGAAAGTACTTGTGATTTGGGGCAGTGATGTTCTTCAGAGTATTTTTGCTCACACTACTGCACAGTCTTCTATTTCAGATGGATCTCCGAGATGCAAACCTGTGGCTATCTGAAGAAGTTTATTTAAAACATGTATAAAACCAACTTTCTCTCAAAAGACTGGAGCTCAGTGTGGTAGTAGAGGGTTGCACAAGCGTCCCCCGCCCACTTTTTAAAACCAGTTTGGGTCTATTGGACCTGGAAAATATTGGTAGTCCTGAATTTTCCTGAATACCGGTATTGGTGTTGTACTGGTATTCAGGTAAATATTCAAAAACTCGAATTTATTCAGCTTCATATCTACCCCATGGGAACCGTCCCATAGGGTAGAATGGAGAAGTTCACTCATCAAGTCATACAGCCACAGCGATGCCACTTGATAAGAAAACTTCAGGTCACAGGCCAAGTTAGGCAGCCTGACTCAGCAAGCAAAATGAAGGCATTTAATCTTTAGCTGCTTTCAGTTTGCCCACTGAGTTGTGCTGCGGTGGCGGCACAACTTAGCCAGTGAACTGAACATATTTAAAGTTGAAATGCCTATAGTTTGCTGGCCAAGTCATGCCACAGTGGCAGCGTGACTCAGCCAGTGAACTGAGTGCATTTAACCACACCAAATAAAAGCCACATAATACTGGCTTATATTCAGCATGGCTATTTTGGTAGCTGAGTATGAATCTAAGATGCTGATATGGTATTTTTGGGGTATTTATTTGGTTCAGTATGTACTGAGTGTACACCCCAGTAATAACACTAAAACCAGTATATTATGAACACATTTAAAAAAAAAATTACAGTAGCTGGTAGTAACAAGTTTTAAATTGTGAAAAAGCCGTTGATTTATAAAATGGGAACAGAGGATCTGAACATGAGTAGGTTGTGTGTGGCCATTTTATGAGAAGCTTTGTTTCTGACATGCAAAGCAGAACCTCATTGTTCCACAGGGGGGTGATTAGAAGAATCAAATGTGCTGCCAGTATCATGCAAATCAAACTTAGAAAAAAGTTCTTATATTTTGTGATACAGGAGGGAGGGTCTTTATGCTTTGGGTGATAGTGTCATGACTAATATGCTGTGCTCATTTAGATTTCAGTAATCCTACTCCTAGTACATTGCTCTTTAGATCTTTTTTCATATTGATTGCATGGAGCTACACAGTGCTTATTAGATGCCTTTTATGTGGACTGCTGTTGTCTTACACTGTGTAATCTGCTTTGAGTCTCAGTGGATTATAAATACTATTCTGTCTGATGGTATGTGCTTTGTTTGAACTGTAAGCATGCACATTCAGTTACTGCTGTGCAATGTACAGGTAATGAAAAATGGAGAAAATAGCATGTTTGGGAAGAATAGGTTTGATAGATACTTTTATAGTGAAGTAAAAGGAAAGATGGAAGACATTGACTTAGTAAATACAAGTCTTGATTTAGTAAATTCAAGTCTAGAAAGCTGCAGAAAAGCAATATGTCTTACATTGATGTTCAAAAGTCACTTTGTATTGCTTTGCAAAAGTAGTTAGCAGTGAAGAAGTCATATATTTTGTCTTTCCTTTGGTGGTACTAATGGGGAAGCAGTAGAAATTGATTGCTGTCTTACAAGCTGGTGATCTGACCTCAAGGCACAGGAGTCTTGATGTCACTCCAGGGAAGTTGTGGAAGGGGGGTGGGGGTGGGGAGTACATCAGCTGGTCTCTCTCAGGCCTTTGGCTCCTTCAGAAATTAATGATAGGAATTCCTTGTTCTGGTATACCTCCATATGGAAAGGAGAGGACTCACAGTGGTAAAGGAAAAAATAACCTAAAGCACCCACCACTATTATTTTAATAGCTGGGCTCATTCTAAAAAAACAATAGTATCAAATACAGTCTCATTAATTTGTTTGATATGATTGATTTCCAGTTGTATTAACTGTATTAATTCCGATTGTGTGGTGGTGTATAAAAGTCTGATCTGTGGTGAGGAATTGTTTAAATAAAAATATTGATGCAGTTAAGGCCTTATTTTTGTGACAGGTTCCCACATTCTCTTTTTTCCTAGGACTTGACTGGCATAGAGTCCATGGACCAATGTCGTCATACACTGGAACAACACAACTGGAATATTGAGGTACTATGGCACTTGTTTTCTCATTCTATTGTATAAATAGTTAATTTGCGCACCTTCATAAGACAGATGTTGTCCTTTGGAAGATACCATAAACCACTTCTCAAGCTCTGTCCAAAGGTAATCTAAATGCTATAGTAAGCAAAGCTGAATTAGTGAGCTGTATATGCAGATTGATCTCATTTTGCATAATTACGCAATTTTTCCATTTTACAAACTTTACTGTGGTTCAGATCATGGAGAGATGCAAGGTGCTGTGCAACTCAGTTGCAGAGCATTGATTTCTCAACAGAGGCATTCTTAGTTTGTCCACCCCTTTTATTTCTTA
Organism: Heteronotia binoei; assembly: GCF_032191835.1. NCBI lineage: Eukaryota > Metazoa > Chordata > Lepidosauria > Squamata > Gekkonidae > Heteronotia > Heteronotia binoei. Next base: position 115,065,987 of record NC_083227.1, on the reverse strand, counting down.
GATTTCCCCCCCCCCCCCCAACTATATAAGCAGGGCCGGCACATCCATTAGGCAGCCTTAGGTGGCTGCCTGGAGCATGGCCTGGGGAGGAGGGCATTGGGTGGCCCCCGCCCCCCACTTTCACCTCCGCGATGAAGGAAATAGTCAACCCTGGTGGTGCAGCTCCTGTGCCTCAGAGTGCGCTGGCCGCCATCGCCTAGCTGCCATTACTCCATCTCCCAGCTTCTAGAAGCTGGCAGGCGGAGTGTTGACGCACAGGCTCAGGCACAGGAGCCTTGTCGGGGAGGGATGATGTGGGTGGCAGTGGTGCCTTGCCTGGGGCACCAGCCTTGCACCGGTACCCCAGTGCCAGTGTTTTATATAGGGACTATAGATATGCTTTGTTTTTAAATGAAGCAGTTTCTCAGGACCACCATATTCTGAAACATTTGTGTACTTTTGCAGAATTGCTGTATATACGTAGTTTAAGTTGTTCCCCTTTTATAATTTTCAAAATTAGCTTTACCAGAGAACATCCAAGACTTTTAACATATAAAAAGGGAACAACTTAAATGCAATTGTCTATTGAGAGTCCATATGACATAATTTCTCTTTAAGACAAGTCTGCCTGTTAACGGCATGTAATGTACAGCATGTGGGTTCTCCCTTGGCATTCTTATGTAGCCTCTAGTGGCCCTGTAACTTATTAGAATCATAACAGCCTGTCCTGACATTATATTTCCCCCCTTAGTGGTTGTGTTAAGACAATGGCAAATCTTCCAGAAAAGGAAACAAGTGACAAAACAAATGAACCCTTTCAATTAAACTGAATTTGTCCAGTGCTTGCATGTTCAAAGGTAGGAAAGTTTCATCAGAGGAGGTGTGTTGGTGATATTCTGGATTGAATTGCATCATATGTCTCTTAGATCTTCCAAGATAGTACTTATGTTTCTTTAATAACACAATACTTTTAGTAATCCTTTTGTGAACCTCCCTTTATAGGCAGCTGTTCAGGACAGATTGAATGAACAAGAGGGTGTCCCAAGTGTCTTCAATCCACCACCTTCCCGACCACTGCAAGTCAACACTGCCGACCACAGGATTTATAGCTATGTTGTTTCAAGACCTCAACCAAGGGCAAGTTATTTCATCACCTCGTTTCTCTTAATTAGGGATGTTCTTTTTGACAGAACTATGAAATAACACAACTACAGGAAAGGGAAATATTTTTTTGCAAATGATGCCTGGATCTTGGAACATCTGGGTTTGTCACCTTGGTTCAACTTGATTTTTTTTGTTCCTTTTTTCTATTGACGATTATTCTTATTTAAACTTTCCTTATTCCTTCCCCAACTGGTGTGTTTCATTTTTGTTTTTATTTAAAATATTAATATTCTGTATTCTGAAATCCACTAGCAACAGTCAAAATTAAAATATTATAAAGCGGACTGCTAAAAATGCTACTAAAAATAGTTGCCCCAAACTGTGTATTTACAGCAAAATAAACACTTATCCATTTGTAGAAGTCCTGTGTGAAGTAGCCCTTAGTTAGCACTTCACAAGCGTGTGGTGTTGGTATTTCCCATTTGAAGAATATAGACGTAGACAATACTTAAGTCAGATTTTGGTTAATTGTTTTTAATATTCTCCAAATGACTTTAATAGTAAAGAAAAGCATTTTTAAAATATATTCTTCTCAGAGAATCAGTATTTTGTAGTGGTTCATGTGTTAGACTAGAATGGGGGAGACCTGGGATTAAATCCTTGCTCAGCCTTGAAGCTTACTTGATGACCTTGGCCACTCACACACGTTTGTGTCTCAAAGAATTGTTGGGATAAAATAAGGGAGGGAAGAACCACCACATATGCTTCTCCTGAATGTCTTGTCTGAGGCGAAACCACAAGTTGGTGGCTTCCAAACTTGTGCAGTGATCTCCTCCCACTACACGCATGCTAAGAGATAGGACAGTTAAAGTTGTATTTAAAAGGATCACATTGATAAACATCTAACTCTCTCTTTGTTTCAGGGCTTGTTGGGATGGGGTTACTACTTGATAATGCTTCCATTCCGATTTACGTATTACACATTACTTGATATATTTAGGTAAGTCCATTATATGTATGTGCTAGAGTTACTTCTTTATTCTGGACTAGGGATGGGCACGAACTAGGGAAAAGGGTGGTTTGTTTCATTTCATGATTCATTTGATGTCATGAACCAAACAAAACGAACCAACAGAAACCACGAATCCCCGAACAATTCATGGTTCATTATGGCTGGGGGAGAAAGAGAGAGAGGCATTTAAATGCCACCCCCTCACTTCTCCAGACCAAGAGCTCTCCACTATATCCTGCAAGCCAATACAATACAATATAGAGATTGGGCTGCAGCCCAATGCTAGAGAAGGGATTTAGGATACAAGGGAGAACTCAGGATGTGGCTGCATCGTGCTGCTAGAGAAAGCGTTTAAAGTTCAAATCTCTTGTCTAGCATTGTGCCGCAGCCACAGCCCAAACTCTCCATTGTATTCTATGGGCTCATAGGATACAATGGAGAGATCTCTCCTCGGCTTGGGCTCTGCTTGAAACCGGGCAGCACAGCAGAGTTGGCAAAGCAGCTGATCCTATGGGGAGAGGTCCCCCGCACGATCAGCTGCTTTGCTGGTTCTGCTAGGGTACCTAGGTTCAACCAGGCACCTCTGCAGAGCCTAAAGAACAGCTGTTATTTAGGTTTTGCTGTGGTGTCCAGTTGAAACTGGGGGGACCTCTCCCTGCAGGATCAGCTGTTCTTCCAGCTCTGCTGTGGTGTGTGATTGAAACCAGGCACCCCAGCAGAGCCCACAAAAGAGCTGATCCTGTGGGCAGTGCAGCAGAGCTGGCAAAGCAGCTGATTCTGTGAGACCTCTCCCTGTGACTTCAACTGGGCCTTCCTCAGTTACCCCACAGCCACTTGGTGCCTGGGGAATGTCAAATGGGTGGGAACTGTCCCTGAACCTTAGGAACCTCCCATGGAGGTTCAGGGACGGTTTGTTGGAAGTATGGTTCCAAACCAGTCCATGAACCAGCCTGATTTGTGCATAAATCATGGTTCGTGGTTCGGTTCATGCCCATTCCTATTCTGAACTTCATCAGCATTGGCTAGATAAGGCAGGTACTGGTTCATTGGTAGACAAATGGCCACTTTTGGACAGACTGCCTTTTCTTCCTAGTTGCTGAAACTCTTGAATGCTGTTATAAGGGCACTTCAGTTCTAATCTGGAAAGACACTCTTAATGTTCTTAAGCATGCATGTATGCTCAGGGCTGCCTAACATAAATTCATTTTTAAGTGATTATTACACTTGCTTCATAAGTTTAAACCATTTTAATAGACAATGAGGTTCTGCTTCTGAAGAGAAAAACATCAGCCGTAGTCAGCTTACCACTGTTCTTGAACTTCTGGATACCCAGAAAGCTGATGCTTCAACTTCTTTACATTTTGGTGTAGTTATTAAGCATGTGGACTCAAATCTGGTGGAACTGGGTTTGATTCCGCACTCCTTCACATGTACCTACTGGTATGATCTTGGGTCAGTTATAGCTTTCTCAGAGCTGTTTCTCTCAAGAGCAGTTCTCAGAGAGCTCTCTCAGCCCCACCTACCTTACAGGGTGTCTGTTGTGGGGATGGGAAGGGAAAGGAGATTGTAAGCTGCTCTGAGAGTCCAAGTGAAGGGTGGGGTATAAATTCAATCTCTTCTTCTTTTCCTAGGTTTGCTTTGCGTTTCATACGCCCTGATCCTCGTAGTCGGGTCACTGACCCTGTGGGTGACATTGTTTCATTTATTCATATGTTTGAAGAAAAATATGGAAGGATACATCCTGTCTTCTACCAGGGAACATACAGCCAGGTTGGTATAAATTATTGACTCTGTGATATGGGAAGTATATTGGAATCATTGGGGGAGTGGGAGAAGGCAGCTCTTACAAAAGCAGACTTTAAATTTCCCTTCAGGTAAAATAATATTTCTCCAGTGCAGAAGTAAGCATGGAGACCTACTTTTTTTAAAAAAATGGAAAATTCTGCCACTAAACAATGACTGGGTAATGAAACAGAGGGCTTAGCTAATAGCTTCACCTTCAAAGGTCTGTGCTTTGGGTAACTGGACATGGCTTATTATGAGGCATCTGTTTGGAGATCATGTGCAAGTAGAACATTGTATTGTTTTATACTTGCAACACTTGTACCAGGGAAATTGGAAAGAGGTACAGTCTTAGATCTTTTATAAATAAGAAAATCAACCATGCATGGGGATGTGAAGAAACTCAGGACTATCATGGGTTGTTGCTCCCCCAAGCTCTGGCAGAGCAGAAGCCCTATTTCAAAGGCAAGACAAAACAAGTTACAAAAGTCCCAGAGAGAGTTTAAGTCCTCTCTTTAGGCTAAAACAGTAGCTGCCACCAGTCCCTTTTTGACTAACTCAATAGCTACAGAGTTAAGGGGCAAACCTCTGAGCCTTTCCAGGAATTATTCCAGAAAGTCAGCCCTGCAAGGTTGGCTGGCAGTTCCGAGTTTTCAAACTAAAACATTAACCGTGGATGAGCAGTCCCAGGCTTCTGGATTTAGCTTTTGAGGCTGTAGGAGACAGAGATCCACACCAGGTTAAAAATAAAATTTGTTTAATTAAACATGCAAAAAATGTTCTAAAAGACATGACATGTGAAGGAGAGAAATAATAAACTAGGCTTTTCCAGCATAACTAAACCTAAAGAGCAATAGCTCCCACAAGATTCCAAGCAGGTGTTAGATTCAACATCCAACTCTGCTTCTCAGAGACAAGGTAGGACTTTAGCCCACAGGAACAGCAACTGAGCTTGGGCAGCCACTGACATATCGGCTTGCCAAGTGATTACACAGCTAGCATGTAGGCAAAAGACTGGCTAACTTAATAGAAAAGGATTCTGATGGACTCTGGGCCCTAGAGCCAATCACAATCCAATAGGTGATGTAATCTCTTTTCCTCATTACTGGGGCACATAACCACCATGCTGTAGACTAGTGGTCTTGCTTCCCAAGGTCCAAGGTTGTTTCTTCAGCTGTAAAGAATTTGCCATTTAAGAAGCCCTGTTAAGGATGGCACTTCCTTCACCCAGGTGCAGACAGTTTGCTTGAAAGTCACTCACCAACTATCTCTGTGAAAAGTATTTTCACAGCCAAGAGGCATAGTCAGGGTTTTTTACATAGGCTGCCCTTGACCAGAGTTCTGCAAAGAACCAAAGTTCTTTAGAACAATACAGTTTCTTTGCATGCTCTATGTCGTGGACTGTTTGACAGAAGCAAAATAATATCTTGGTGATTGATAGTTATCCATTCAGCACATTGCCAAACTACCTCTAAATTTATTCCTACTTTCTCTCAAGGCACTGAATGATGCAAAGAGGGAGCTGCGCTTCCTGCTGGTTTACCTTCATGGAGATGACCATCAAGATACTGATGAATTCTGTCGGTAGGTTAGTTGAGAATTTTCTTAATAATTTAAGATATATGTGGGTTCTAGATGTGGCTTCAAGTGTTTGTCTCTTACTCACTTCTTACAGCAACACTCTCTGTGCACCTGAAGTGATCTCTCTCATAAATTCCAGGATGCTTTTCTGGGCTTGTTCCACAAATAAGCCTGAAGGATACAGAGGTAATATCATCTTACCAAATTCTGCCTTGCTGATGTAACTTGTATTTTAACCTGCTCACTGGGTTAGTCGCAGGGATTTTACTGTAATGGGGCATGTTCAAAAGGAATGTTTAGAATCAGGTTGCCAGAATACCCTCTTCTGGCAGCTGTTTTTCATGTTTTTCTTCTATCTCTTTTTATTAGACGAGTAAACAGTGCTGGGGCAGTCTATAAATCTTAAATAATATTTCAAGTGCCCAAATAAGCACCTAAAAGTTAGCCCTAGATCCTTTTGCCTTGCTAAAAGTCTTATTCTTGCTGCTCTCTCAAGGACTATGTTGATAAGAATTTGAGGAAAGCCATGTTAGATCAGGCAGGTGGTCCAGCCAGTCCCAACACTCTGTCATATGGTCGCCAAAACCCAGTTGCCATTAGGAGATCCATCTCCTGATGTGTTGATGTGTTTGGCTGAATCAGGAACCTGCTGGGTCTGGGTGGAAGTTGGCTGAATTCCAATTACCTGCCCGTAGTTGAATTGTTTTAACCCTTAGCTTCTACAGAGCTCACAAACACTTGTCAGTGTGAGAAATCTTCCTATGATTCTGAAAACTGTTAAGGGAATTATCTTAAAAAATTCTTCTAAAGGCTGAGCTGAATGATAGGCATCTTTCTTCCTCTCATGATTTCTCTGGTGTCTTCTCCTTAAGTTTGGAACTTTGCTTCTCTCTTGTCTAATATGGCTGATCCTAAAATATACCAGTTTCCTGGGGAAGGGTGCTTTTTATGCTGTTAACACTGAAGAAATCTTTAATACTGGATCTTTAATGCAAACTTACCACTGGAATGGAACTCATACAGGACAAATTCCTCTTCATCTTAAGTGTTGGCTATAAAAGCTGAGAGTTGAAGAAGAGTAGTCTCTACAGTTTGTTGGGAAGGGATTGTAGTGCATGATTTTTATGCAGAAGATCGCAGGCTTAGCTAGTTACAAGAATCCCAGATAGCAGAACAGGAAATGACCCCTTTGAGACATTGAACAACAAAGGGTTTAAAGGAGATGTGCGTCTTCATAAGTGTCTTTGTGTCCTAAGATTGCCAGTAGTGATTACAGTTTGTTTTTATCTAGTTTCTCAGGCTCTGCGTGAGAATACCTACCCCTTCCTGGCAATGATCATGTTGAAAGATCGCAGAATGACTGTAGTGGGAAGGTTAGAAGGACTCATCCAACCTGATGACCTCATTAATCAACTGACATTCATCATGGATGCCAACCAGACATACCTGATGTCTGAGCGCCTTGAAAGGTAAGTTGGTAACAAAACCCAGCTTTGTCTCCCTCCCCAACTAATTGTGCTTTGAGTTCAAAGTGAACAAATATAATCCACACCAGGAATAGGCAACTACAGCACTTGCGCTGAATGGGACCATTTTGTTCAGCAAGCCAGTTCCCTTGCTCCATCCCAGAATTGGGGCATAGTCAAGCCAGAGTACCTCAGCACCAAGCTCCAAGACCCTTTTCTGACTCTTGCTGCTGTCTCAGTTTGGTGAGCCAGTTTGGTGAAGTGGTGAAGTGTGCAGACTCTTACCTGGGAGGACCAGGTTTGATTCCCCACTCCTCCACTTGCAGCTGCTGGAATGGCCTTGGGTCAGCCATAGCTCTTGCAAGAGTTGTCCTTGAAAGGCAGCTGCTGTAAGAGCTCTCTCAGCCCCACCCACCTCACAGGGTGTCTGTTGTGGGGGAAGAAGATAAAGGAGATTGTAAGCCACTCTGAGACTGATTCAGAGAAGGGTGGGGTATAAATCTATGGTCGTCGTCCTCTTCTTTTCAGACCTAGAGCAGTGATATCATGAACTGCAGCTTCTTCAGGTTTTGCTCTAGTACATATGGTAGCTCTACTTCCAGCAGTATGATGCTATACTGTTCCGGCATGCAGTGTTGCCACTCAGTGCACTGATTCTTGAGGCAGGCACAGAAGACTTCCAGCTGTATATGTTGGGCTGCCATTGTTGCTGCTGCCTCCAGGTGGAGCTGTCTCTGTGCTTAACACAGTGCTTATCACTTGCTTCACCCCCCCCCCCCCACACACATGCACCCATTTCCAGCCACACCAACATCTTCACATGCAGTTGCTGATCTTATTTGGCACTCAGGCTGCCTGCCCCAGTTCCCATGTTTGTTTGAAGTCTATGGCTATGGCTGCAAACACTTGTGTTCGAAGACTGGCCACTGTGGTGCCCAACCTTATTTGAGTATTTGGGCATATAGCATAACAGATCCCAGAATCAGAAAAGGAACTGTTATCTTCAATGTACTGCTCTATTAATATGACCTGATCCTCTTGTATGCTAGTGGCAAGTTGTTTCTGCGGCAGAATTTGATTGCATAAGATGTAAGGAATTGAAAGAGATGTGCATTGAACAGGAATGGACTAGTATTGTAGTGGAAGAGTGCCACAAGTTCACTTATTCTAGCTGACTTTGCTATTGAATTTCTGTCTTATGGCTAAGAAAAAAATAACTACTGGTGCAAGTGAGCAGTCTCAAGATATTCTCCTAAAAATACTAGCCTTGGTTTTTAAAGATTTTTAGTTCATCCAGCACCACAAAACAAAAGGCTAGTATCAGAGACCAAGACTGTTAATCAGATGCTGGTCTCACACCCTAGTAGATGGTCCGCCACTAAAAAGGTCCCTTTTCCTGAAGTTTTTCCTCCTTTGTTGCTTGTCTGTGTTTTCCAGAAATGTGAGATGTTTGGCTGACAATGGCTGTGAGAAGGAGCACCAGCTGTTGTTCAGCTAACTGTCCTCTGACCCAACAGTAGGTCTACTTGTGGGCCCACAGCAATCTGAAGACAGTATGGATAAAATATATCCATAACTATAGGACCTAATAGAAGTCAGGAGTTAAAATATACTGACCTTTTCAAGAGTAAGGTGGTTCTGTATTCATGGACTTGCTTATGTACAAAGACTTGGTTTTCATATGAAGTCAGGATTTTACTTCCTGTGCTGTACCCATTTACAGCCAAAGTTGGTTTTTAATGTTAGAATGTATATCCATAATGTGCTCTCACATTGTGAAGTGGGATTCTTGGGGATGACAAGTACCTTCAGGAGAGTCAGAAGCACCTGGATCTCAGGAGTGCACTCTTTGCCCATCCCCATCAAATTCTGAAAGTTAGAAACCCAGGTACTAGCCCTTCAGTATGCCCATTTATCTAAGCAGAGGGACTTTTCAAAGCAATACAGGTTGGAGTTGGGCAGTAATGGGCAAAAAAACCCCATAATGTTTCTCCTAAAAAACCCCCCAAACCCTTTACATTTGTTGTCATGGTTTCAGATTCCTAGGGCTCAGGTGTATGTAAGGATCCTTGTGGAGGAGGAAGAGGGCATGTTGACAACCAAGAAATGGTGCAGTTCTTCGGACTGCAGCCATATGCCTGTTAGAGGCTAGCCATTGCCCAGAATTGTGACATGCCCCTAACAACATCTTCAGTTTGTGAAACCTTCCACACACATTAAGCAAGTTTGAAATTTCTGTTCTTGATCATAGTCATTATTCCAAGTACATTTAATGTGCTCTAATGTTGTCCTTTAACAGAGAAGAGAGAAATCAAACTCAGGTCCTGAGACAGCAGCAAGATGAGGCCTATCTGGCTTCCTTACGGGCAGATCAGGAGAAAGAACGCAAGAAAAAGGAAGAGCGGGAGAGGAAGAAACGAAAGGAGGAAGAGGTGCAGCAACAGAAGCTGGCTGAAGAGAGGCGGAAACGGGTGAGAAACCAAATGCATCAATAGCAGTGAATCTCAGTTCATGATTCCAGGTTTCAAAATGAGAATAGGTGACTTAGCTAGGACAGCAAGCAGGTGGTTCGTGCTGCCTCTAGGAAATTGACATCACTGCTTAGGAGAAACTAGGCATTTTGTAAGTAGGAATGAGAGAGATAGTTAATAGTTACTGTTGTGGTTATCTGGTCTCAGTTTCTATAATTCCTAGTTCTTTAACCTAGATATTGGCTAAATACAGAGTGAACACAATAACATGAGGTGCTCTGCAAAAAAAAAATCATGAAGTATTGTACTTTCAGTGATTTTAGATGACAGTGAGCTATCCTGATTTAATGTTTGAGTTTTGAATTACTGTATATGAATCAGTGCTCCTTCTATGTTACATGTCTTGGTTCATCACCAGTACTTAAGAAAATAGTTCAAGTTGGAGTAGCAGTTGTTTCACCTTAAAGGTTAATAGATTTATTGAAAGTCTCCAAGGTGCCTGACAAGCTAGCTCATTCAGACTGTCTTTTAAAATCTCAAGGGAAAGGAGGTTTTTATGTTCATTTTTCCAGTTCTTAGAGCTCAGATTCTTAGCAGTAAATTATCAATTCATGTAGGGCTTTTTTAAAAAGCAGGAATATACAGGAATGTTCTGGCTGGCTTTGCATCAGGGAGTGTGGCCACATCCATCCATAGACCTTTATTGGCATTAATATAAGAATACAGTATACTTTAAAACCAACAGTAACACTATAGAATATAATAAAACCATAAATAAACCAGCAAAAGTTAAATGACATAAAATAGCTGTGGGCTATGCATGAGTAAAAGCCTCTCTGATTTGGATCGCAACCTGTAAAAAGCAAGCAACGTGAGTAGTGACAAAGTTGTGTTTCCCGTGGAGTAAAAAGCGAACCTTGGCATTGTCAGAAAGGCCTTGATGGTCAGAGCAGTGCATCTAGGTATCTTGCTCGTGGACTGCTATAGAAAGGGCAGTCCAGAAGAACATGAGGAACCGTTTCGATGACTCCTTGGCTACAAGGGCATCGTCTAAGATTGCGGGGAATTCTGTGGTATCTTCCGAAGAGGATGGCCGATGGTAATGCATTAAATCTAGCCAGCCTGAGTGCTCTTCTTTGGTGAGGATCAGTTAAAAAGAGGCAATGGTGAGCTAAAAGCCCAGGAGTCTGGGATATAAACCCAGATAGCTTGGGGAGCAAGTTTTCCGAGCTGCCTCAGTCAGACGTTGCAACTGGATATCTAGTAGTCTATATTTGATGGATTGAAATACCGCAGAAGCAGAGGATAGATAAGATGCATCCAAGGAAATTCCTATGGATGCAATTTTCTTTTGGATCAGGGTCAACCATTTGGATGCATGATGGTCCATCAGCATCAAAAAGGAGAAAGAATTCTGATCAGAGTTAAATAAAAGGTGCAGCCAAAACTTAAAGGTCAAAAGCCAGGCGCGAGTTTCCAGCAGCAACAGTCCAGTTTCCATGCAAATTGCAGCATAAGGAACACAATTGGGTAATCCCAGTATTTTCCTCAAAAAGAAGGATTGTAGGCCTTCAGTGGTGTAATCGAAGGCACTGATCCATATAGGGGCACCGTATAAGAGTTGGGGGCTAGATTTCGCATTGAAAGCTCTTACGGCCATAGGGACATATCGGTTCCCTTTCAGATAAAAAAAACGGGCAATAGCCAAGGCACTAGTTCTTGCCACTCTTAGAGCGCACTTGCGATGGGTTGCCCAGCTCCCATTATAGGAAAAATTAATCCCCAGATATTTGGTAGTTTTGACCTGTTCAATAGGGTTTCCCTGGACTGACCATAATAGTTGCTTCCAAGATTTAGAGAAAACTAAAATCTTTGTTTTCCCATAATTCAGGGTTAACTCGTTATTGAGATAGGTCATAACTTGGTATAATAGACGCCTCAATCCAATTTGGGAACATGACAGTAAGACGGCATCATCCATGTATAAAAGGATGGGAACGTGACGGTGAGCAATTTTAGGGGCATGCCCATCGATTGCATATAAAACAGGGGCTAGATCATTTAAAAAAAGATTAAAAAGTGCTGGGGCAAGGATACAGCCCTATTTCACACCCTTACAAATTGGAATTTCTGAAGTTAGATTTCCCTGGAGGTTGTACTTAACTTGACAGCTGGTACGTGTATACAGTTTTTTAATCAAGGTAAGCAATCTGGGATCCATGTTCATCCTGGCCAGTTTAACCCAAAGCAACTCTCTAGGAACTGAGTCAAACGCCGCATTGAGGTCTAAAAAGGCAGCGAAGAGTTTGTTGCCAGATTTCTCACTGTATTTAGAAACTAGGTGTGATAAAATGACACAGTGGTCAAGGGTGGATTTACCATGGCGAAACCCTATTTGTTCTGGGCCTAGTATGTTGTTTGTTGTCAGCCAGCTTTCTAGTTTCACTAGGAGGTGTTTGGCATAAAGCTTGCCGACAACTGATAGGAGACTAATCGGCCGATAGTTCTCAGGTAATGAAGGATTGCCCTTTTTATGGATGGGGACAATGATTGCATTGATCCATGTCCTGGGCATTATTCCAGTGCTATTTATCATAGTAAACAGGGCAGCCAGGGGTGGAGCCCACCATTCTGGGTGGAACTTCAATAGCTCTGGAATGACTGCGTCAGGGCCGGGGGCCTTTTTTGGCTTAAATTGCGAAATCAGGGTAATGATGTCCTCCGGGGACACAGGTGGCCACTCAGGATGTTCACTGATGCCAGTTTCAAGGGAAATGGGGAAATTTGCCCCATTGTTTCCAAAAAGATTTAAAAAGTATGAGTGCCAGGCTTGGGAAGAAATTGTTATTGTAGAGTAAGGTTTCCCCTGCAGGTCCCCAGAGATTAAAGCCCAAAATTTCCCACTAACGTTGGACCTAGAAGCTTCGATCAGGCGCTCCCATTGGGCCCTTGCAAGCTGGAGCTTCTTGGCCTTGACCATATCTGACAGCTGGTGTTTAACAATAAAGTAATCTTTTGGTAACAGACTTTTTTTTTGCTCCTATAGTGATGATAGATAGAGCGAAGTGTGGACTTCAAGCGAAGACATTCTCTGTTGTGCCAGGGATTATATTTAAATTTGCCTTTAAAAACCACAGGAGAGGAGGGGTTAAGCAGGGAAATAACGTTAGAGACAAGGTTGTCATAGGAGGAGATAACTTCCGTGGGGTTCATAGGAGACATAAGGGAGAGGCGTAAATTCTCAAGTGCTTGCTCATTGATTATTAGCTGGGTTCTCACAGCAAGGTTGCGTGACCAAGTAAGTCTGGGGAGGGACCCAGCGGATGTGTCTGCCCTTACACAGGCTGGGTTATCATCAGGAGGTAATGGATTATCAAATATAAAAACCAGGGGAAAATGGTCACTCTCAGAGCGATTGTCAATATAAAAATGCACTAAATAATCTTTAAAAGATGGAGGGATTAAAATATAATGTAAGACGCTGCAGCCTCTAATTGATGCAAAGGTGACTTCCCCCGGGAAATCCCTGTCAGAGGAGCCATTTAACACTAGTTTATCAAATTGGATGCAATACTTAGCAAATAGAATGCCCGCCTGGTTGATGCGGGCTTCTTTAGAAATCCTGCCTGACCTAAAAAAACAAGGGAGGGAAACATTGGGGTCTAAGTTCAAGAGAGCCAAGAGGTCCCGGTCGTCTTTACCAATTCTAGCATTAAAATCTCCAAGTAAAATAATATCCGTCATAGGAAAGAGGTGCTCAAGTTGTTCGAGATATGTGGTCATACAATCCCAAAGGAAGCATAGCGAAGCTTTGTCAGGAGAGGGAGGAAGGTAGACATTAACAACAATAAACACAAAGCTATGACAGCTAAAACGAAAAGCATGGGCAAAGGGGTTGCAAGCAGGTAGTTCCAGCACTTTAAATTTAGATTGCTGGGAAACTAGTAAAGACAAGCCTGCTTGGAGACGACCACGTGAATTACTTTTAAACCCAGGAAAGGAGTATGCTAGAAAACCCTCGAGGCAAATCAAAGAGTCTGTCCAAGTTTCCTGGAGAAAGATGATCTCAAATTGTTTGAGGTAGGAACAAAAATCAGAGTCCCATTTCTTGCTTCCCCCGCCAGCTATATTCCAGGATAACAGTTTCTCTGGTGAGGGCTGGGGTATTGTTAGACATCAGTCAGTTTCAATCAGCTGATCAAGTGAGTTATTCAAATCAAAGTTGATACAGCCATTGTTGAAACTGGAACCAGGAGGTGCTTCAGGAGGAGGGTGCATAAGATTGGCCACACTGGGCTGCATGGGGCTGGCCATCTCAGAGTCCAGGAGAGGGTGAATCTCTGCTTCCACCTCGATCAGGCGCTTAGGGGGTCCGGCTGAGCCCTGGGTAGACATGGGACATGTAGGCATAGTAGTAGAATCTTGCAGGAGGGGAGGAGTCAGACACTTCTCATTCTTATTTTGGTAGGACAATAAGCAGGATTTCAGTTCTTCTAACCTGGCTGTAATTAGTTGTTGCTCAGTAGTAGACAGATTTTTGTAAGCAACCAGGAGGTCACCCTCCAAGTCAGGCTGGCCCACAGGGTTCTCACCCAGGAGGCGAGGAGACTCAACAGGTTCTGTCCAGTTAATTAGGTCATTTGGCATAGCCTTGTTTGGTGAAGTGCTGTTTCCTTTGATAGCAGCAGCAGGCTTAGAGGTGCTTTTGATGGTAGTTTCCTTTTGCCCAGACCGAGTGGCTATGGACAATGAGGGAAAAAGTGGAGCAGCTGAAGTGTTCTGGAAGACTCTTACAGGGAAAACACCTTTGGAGCAAAGGGAAGATTTCCTAATTAAGAGGAGCTGTGGAATTTTCGTGCTGCTGAAAGTTAGCAGGACCTTTAATGCCTGGTTGGTATTGCTCAACAGCTCTACTGATTCCAGATCAACCTGCTTGGTTGCTAAAAGTGACTTAAGATGCCTTGACACCAGAAATTTGGAGTTCCAGGATGGAGTCTGGCCCCTGAAGCTGCAGATTGTTAGGCATATTTTGCGTGGCTGTAATATCAGGTGCCACGCAGGATCTAGCCTTAAGTTGAAGGCGGAGTGTGGCCTAATATGCAAATTAGTTCCTATGGGCTTTTTGTGCAGAAAAGCACTGTGTGAAACGACGAGATGCCAGGGGGTGTGGTCTAATTTTTCAAATGAGTTCCTGCTGGGCTTTTTCTACAGAAAAGCCCTGAATTCATGTGTGTCTTTTCTGATGTAATTCTGAACCAAATACATAGGTAGTTGCTGCTTTTTATTATCTGAAGTATATGCAGTATTAAGGCTTCAGTAAACATGTATTTTGATCAGTGAACCTATGGTAGTAGCAGTTCAACAGAGAATTCAGATCATACAATATAAATGTGTTGATGTTCAAAAAATCCTAACTGTTAAGATATGTTAGCTAATGTTCATTTTCTTCATTACTACAGCTGTTGTACACTGTAACAAATGCAATGGTATTTTGCTCCTGTTTGTATCTCTTTCTGATCTATGACCCCCTTTCCCCTTTGCTGATAAAATTTAAGGAGCCCTCATAATTGCATGGTATTACAGTATGAAATTTTAGGCAGATCTCCTTTCTAGTAGTTTCCAGTGCTGCATAGTGACTCTGTAGGATCTTGCAAGTTTGTCCTTCAGTGCCTCACTTGCAGGAAGGAACATGGGGTCCAAAGTGAATCCTTAATTTGATTTGATTCTGCAGCTGGTATATTAGAATATGGCAGTACTCATCAATTCTCATTAGCACCTGTCTTTGCATTTGAAAGATGGATGGTTAGGAATAGATATCAAAGTAATGTGCACTTTTCTTTGATTTTATTACCAGCAGGTCAGTCTTCCACAATGGAAATGTCATTTTTTGTATAATCATGCCAAATGAATCTATTTTTAATCTGAACAATGAAACAGCTATCATTACTGCAAACGGATTAAAAATTCCATTTGTTAGTTCATCCTTTTTGTATCTTTTTAATATGTGCATTCTTCTTAATCCATCAAATCTTACCTTTGGCCCACTAAGTGAACAGTAGAAATCAGTGTACACATTTGTACTTTCTGTCAAAAGATTAATAAAGCAGATGTCATTGGACAGAATCCAGCTAAATTTATTCTGTGGAAAACATGTTAGCTCCCATTGAATTAAATGGGACTTTAATGTCAAGAGAGCCAGTGTGTTATAGTGGTTAAATGTTAAAGAGTGTAGGACTAGGAATCTGGGATATCCAGGTTCAAATCCTCACTCTGCCATGAAACTCAGTTGGTGACCTTGGACCAGCTAATTCTCCCTTAGCTTAACCTATTTTATATGGTGGTTGTGAGGATAAAATGGAGGAGGGAAGAACAGTTTTGTAAGCTGCACTGGATCCTCATTGGGGGAGGAAAGCAGGCTGAAAATACCTACATTAAAAATTTGGACTTAGCAGTAAAAATTACTTTGCAGCCTTACCAAACTTGTTGCTAATATCCTCTGTCACACTTATTCCTTTATCTATAGGAAAGATAACTTCACTTTGGTTTTGAGGAATGTTTGGGATGCGCTGATCATCATTGTCAAGTTGTCAATTGCTATTCTACAATTATTTTTGGATTTAGTTAACTTGTGGAGATGCTGCCTGTTCACAACTCCATTTTCTTTGCCTACAGACATTGCAGGAGGAGAAAGAACGGAAATCTGAATGCCTTCCACCAGAGCCTCATCCGGATGACCCAGAAAGTGTCAAAATCATCTTCAAAATGCCTAATGACTCCAGGGTGGAACGGCGATTCCATTTTACACAGTCATTAACGGTGAGGATGGAGACCCATGCTTTTCTTTCTAGTGGGAAATATTTTGATGAATGAAGGACACAAATCTTAAATTCTTAAACTACCTTACTACCTTTCTGGTGATTCAGATGAGGAGTGCAATATACAACTGTGTGGAAACTAAGTAAAGTTGAAAAGATTTGAAGCAAAATACAGCAATGGCTTAATTCATTTCTGTAACACTTTTATTTTCTAGTGCATAAATTGTCAAGAAGCTTAGGTAAGGAAGGTTTGAGGTGGCTTAATTTATTATAGACTAGGAATAAGGCCCTTGTGAGGAAAAATACAGTGGGCTGTAGAAAGAGGCTTTGAGCAAGTCCCCTCCCCACTCCTGCTGTCTTCCCATCCACCCAAGTGAAGGCATTCACTACTCTTCCCCCCCCCCCCCCGCCACACACACCTGCAGGGAAGCTGATCTCTGCCATCTGGAGAGCAGTTGTAATTCTGAGTGATCTCCAGCCCTCACCTGGAGATTGGCAACAGTGGTTCCCCAGGAGGAAATGGCTGACTTGGAGGATGGAATCTATGGTATTGTACCTGAGGCCCCACCCCTTCTCATACTCACCCTCTCCAGGCTCCACCCCTCAAATCTCCAGGAATTTCCTAACCTGGATTTGGCGACTGCTGAGTCATACTTAAGTACTTTGAACTGCTTTATCCCACAGCTGCAAAAACTTCTTAACAAGGCAAGTCCTATGGCAAGTAATTCTCTAATTTTTTTCCAGGTGATCCATGACTTCCTATTCTCTTTGAAAGAGAGCCCAGAGAAGTTCCAGATTGAGGCCAACTTCCCTCGCCGTGTCCTGCCCTGCCTTCCATCAGAGGAGTGGCCCAACCCACCCACGCTCCAAGAAGCTGGACTCAGCCACACAGAAGTTCTTTTTGTGCAGGACCTCACGGACGATTGACACTTTTCCAAAATACAGAGATGGAAAGAGATTCCTATTATAATACAATATTTTTTTTAAAAGACTGCTGCGTACAAATGAGGGATCAGAGACTATGTGGCTTTGGTCAGCCACACCATGCGTCTGCACTGGCGAGAGAAAATGCACACTCACGCACACTCAACCCTTTTACATTTAGAGGGCAGATGGGGGAGGCCATGACTACCCTCCCAAGATCAGGAATGGCAGCTCTTGGTAACTATTGCTTTTATTGAAAATGATATACCCCAGTTTTCTGACATTAGAAAACATAATACTTGCTGCTCGTGACAGCCAGAGGACAACACTATCTGTGGGCCAAGATAAACATCTGCCCAGGTTTGGGTGGAATAGGCAGCAGGGGGTTTCTTCCAGCTTCTCACTCTGTATAAATCTTCTTTTGCTTTGTATTGACCAAAGGAGAATGGGGTTACAATGGTATTGATGGTATTTTTTTTTAAGGAGCTGGTTGACATTCTTAACTACAGGGGTTCTTCTTCCCCAAGGTTGTTAGCCTGCGTAGTGTAATAAACTCTGCCTCTAGTGTGCCTGTGCTAACACTTCTGACTGTGTCTTACTATGTACCCAGCCTGTGCCTGGCCCAGATGCACTGCTTAGTTTGAAATGGTGGCCTGACCCAACCTGTATATGCTAAGACTAAATGCTCTAATGCTTTAATAAGCCTAAATCTGGATTTGGCACTATGTTTGCCTTAATTGCAGCCCCTCAAGCTTGCCCTGTCCTCTTTTGTAAGGGTTTTTAACTGCGAGGGATGCTTTCAGTTCAGACTGGAAAAAAAGGTGTGAAAGACAGCAGAAATATCAGAATTGGGTGAGGTGGATGACATTAAGTGTAAATAGACATGACAGCTGATAACCTACAAAGACTCTCATGTCCCTTTCCTAGACTCAGATAGGAAGTAAACGGCAACCTGGGGCTTTGATCCCTCAGCATATTACTGAGATCTTGGCAGGGATGAGATCCTTTTTATTGGAAAAAAAGATTGCTGGGGTTCAAAGTAGTGTTTTCTGTTTCTCCTGTTAAGGTCTCATCAAGAATTCTAACAGGATATGTGCCTCTAAGGTGGAAATACTCCATGACTTGGGAGCCATATTTGGCTCTGACATAAGTTTAGGTTTTATTAAATTTATACCCCGCCCTCCCCGCCGAGGCAGGCTCAGGGCGGCTTACAGCAATCACATTACAATCAATTAAATTTAAAACAATTTAAAAACAGTTGGCACTAGTAACATTCTGTTGTTGTTCAGCTCCGATGGTGTTAGTACCCCCTTGATTCCTCCTGTTACAATCTCAAAGTCAGCCGACAGCAAGCCCAGAAGAGTATGGTCTTGCAGAACTGGGCGAGGTCCTGCAAGGCCCTAACCTCTTCTGGCAGCTGGTTCCACCAGTGGGGAGCCACTACTGAGAAGGCGTGATCCGTGGTAGCCATCAGTCTCGCCTCTCTCGGCCCAGGGATCACTAAAAGATGTTGAGTTCCCAATCTTGGTACCCTCTGGGGAATGTGTGGGGACAGACGGTCCCTCAGGTACGCAGGTTCTTGGCCATAAAGGGCTTTGAAGGTAATAACCAGCACCTTGTAACGAATCTGCTATACTATTGGCAGCCAGTGCAATTCTTGCAGTGCCAGCTGTATGTGGTCCCACCTGGGCAGCCCCATTAACAGCCTGGCCGCGGCGTTCTGCACTAGCTGCAGTTTCCATGTTTGTGACAGGGGCAGCCCCATGTAGAGGGCATTACAGTAGTCCAATCTTGAGGTGACCGTTGCATGGATCACAGTTGCCAGGTCATTACGGTCAAGGAAAGGAGCCAACTGTTTTGCCTGCCTAAGGTGGAAAAAGGTGGATTTCGCAGTTGCTGCTATCTGGGCCTCCATTGTCAGGGAGGACTGCAGTAGCACCCCCAACTTCTGACCTTGTGAGCCATTGTCAGTGGCACACTGTCAAAAGTTGGTAGGGAAATTTCCCTACCCAGACCACCACGACTCAGGCAAAGGACCTCTGTCTTCATTGGATTCAGCTTCAGTCAGCTCAGTTTAAGCCATCCAGCCACAGCTTGCAATGCCTGGTCCAGGTTTTCTGGGATATCCTCAGATCAGCCATCCTTCAGTAGATAGAGCTGGGTGTAATCCGCATACTGGTGGCAACCCAGGCCATACCTCTGGGCAATCTGGGCAAGGGGGTGCATGTAGATGTTAACATTAAGGATAGAACCGCCCGGAGGCAATTAAGCGTGTGTCTTCAAGACTATTCTCCCCCAATTGACATCCTTTGTCCCCAACTGCAAAGGAAAGAGGAAAGCCACTGTAAGGCCAACCCCTAGATCCCTGCGTTGGCGAGACGGTGGGTCAGCAACTGATGGTCGACCATATCGAACGCAGCTGATAGGTCTAACATCTAACAAAATAGGTCTAAGAACCGCTGGAGGTACTCTACCAGGGCGACCAAAACTGTCTCCGTCCCGTGGTCTGGACGGAAGCATCCTCCAGAAAGCTCTAAGTGTAGCGCTACTGCCCTCTCAATAATTTTACCCTAAAAGTGTAAGTTTGAGACCGGCCGATAGTGTGCCAATTCGGCCGGATCTAAAGGAAACTTTTTCTAGAGAGGGCAGACCACTGCCTCTAAGAGACATTGGAAAAGGCCCTTCCAAGAGAGATCTGTTTACAATATCCCGTATAAGATATCGGAGCTCTCCTTGGCGAGCTTTAATCAGCCAGGATGGGCAAGGGTCCAGATCACACGTTGCACAGTAGAGAGGATTCTGTCAACTTCCTCCAGACTGAGTGATTTAAAATGATCCAAAGCTGATCCAGAAGACAGGCACAGAGCCTAAAGCTCACATACTGTTTCAGCTGTGGCAGAGGTTGTGGCGGAGCGATGAGATCTTGTCTGTGAAAAAATTCACACAGCTGATATCAAATTCCCTAAGATTTGGCCTGCCTTGCAGCAATGTTGTAAGCATCTGAATTATACTAAACAGTTGTGCTGGGCGCAAAGTCGCAGACACAATCTTAGCCGCAAAGTAAGCTTTCTGGCTTTGCCATCTCATAGGACCTCAAACTCTCTATAAGATGTTCTAGTCACTTTGTCTCGAGTCCATATCATACCACCTTTGGCTCTTCTGGGTAGCTCCCCATTTCAGAAAAGTGGACAAGACCTTTGCCTGGAGGAGCTTGTAGGTGGCAGGTGGTTATCACCTTGGAACAGCCCAGAGGTGGAACCAGTAAACGCCAATATTCCCTGAGATGCAGGCCTCAGCACAGGGATGGAAGTATATGTGGCCCTTTGGGGTTGATGACAGCTGCAGATGTGGCTATGGACTGAGTACTATTTGAATGGCTAAAGTGGGAGATCATCAGAAGTGCCTGTGTAAGTAAGCAAAAGTTGCATCTATGCATACTGATTTGGAGTGAGGAAACAAAGGATTTAAGACTTTGCATTTAAACTATACCTGCCTCTTCTCTATCCCCATAGACAAAGCAGAGCTAAGTATCTGGTTTCTCCTGCTGAGTAAATAGCAGAGTGCTGTGTGAGGCACTGAGTACTGCATTAGAAAAACTGCCAGAAGTTTTTAGAAGGATTTGCTACCATGGATGTATATACAGCAAGGACCCCATGCAACTACTTTGAGGCGGCAGGATTATGTGTGGTCATTCTCTGATGAAGAGGATTGTTCTTTACTATACCTTCTAGTGCTTAACTTTTATTTCATGGCTCCAGGCCCCCTGGGACAATCCTGGTCCAGGTGAAAGTATAACTCTAGATCCTCCTCTTCTTACTGTCACATGCTAGTAACTCAGTGAGTCCCATACTGACCTTGGCTTGGAAAAGTTGAAGATGACTGCACTAGAGGCCTGGTACAAGCTGAGGTTTTGTCCTTCCGTACAGCCACCTTGACAGGAACAATTTTGTGTTTCCGTGAATATGTGGTCTACCTATGTACCAAAGCCTTGGGGGTGAAAACTAGGGTTGTGATGGGTGACCTTGTTACCAGCTCCTACTTGGTAAACATCTCCAGGCTTATAGAAACCCAGACTACACTGCTTGAGACTGCTGTGGTGTTACGTTTTGGGGTGAGCAACTGCTGTGGCATCTTCGACATTTAGCCTGAAGAACTGATGCTACCAGAAAATGGGCATGGCAGAAACCCTGGAAGCTGTACGTTCAATTTTAAGTTTGACAACCATCTTAGCCTGAAAATACAATATGATAGTGGCAAATCTAATAGAGAAACTTTTCCCTGTATGTTATAACATCTTCAGAATGACTGGCTATGGTCAGTGCCCTTCCAAATATCTTGAAAATAACTATAGCAGGATTCAATGCTGTGTTTGGCAGGGGGAGAGATCCTAACCAAAGGCAATACATGCAAGCTGCCTTTCTATAACAGGTAGGCTAAAAATCCAAATTTGCTGGGGCCAAACTGCAATACTCACTACTGGAACACCAGCCATAATCTCCCATCTGCAATAGCAAAGTAGCCCTTATACGATGCACCAGTTTCATAAATAAATGAATGCATTGCAGATTCTTAAGAGTCAGCTGCCACTGAAAGATGTTCTCCCCCCCTTGTTCTCAGCTGCTTTGAGGATAGTTGGAGTCACTTCAGGATAAAAATTCAGGAGTGCTGCCTTTTGGTGGTAAAAGCTGGGAACAAAATGGGCAGGGAGGTACCACTTAGCATTAATTTAAGAAGATGGGTTCACTGTTTTACAAGTATCTGGTACACAGTAGTACAAGACAGATCCACATATGGGTTGAGTTGCATCTTGCAGAAATGGAACAAATAGTATTATCTAACCGTTAGACTGAGATACATATAACCACATGGCAGCAAAGCTATTACATCATATTCAGGGGATTCTAGAACAATAGTACCTAATCTCAAAGACCACATGATGTGGGTAGATGTGACTAGACTGTACCATTTCAGGATGCAGGAGAAGGGTGCTGGCCTAGCCAGGTTAGGACTATTTTATTGTCCCTGCAGTCTTACCATCATTGGCTGTTTCAGAAAAGTGGATTAGGAAAACCTGTCATCTGCAGGCTTACAATATGCTTTTTCAACACTGCAAAGAAGGGGAAAGGCAAGCTCCTTGCATTCAAGTGCAGGTACCAATCTTTTTTAAAAAATGAACAAAATACAGAAAATAGTGTGTGTTTTGATAAGGAGATAATTACCTTAATAGTGAGAATCTCGCAACATGGAAAATTTAACAGTTTTGCCCCTGGCTTTTAAGATGGAAAGCTAGTCCAATATGTTTCGTAAGCAGTGGCCATCTTTACAGGTCTGACTACATGTAGCATTCAAGTTTTGATTTAGGGTATGATCACATCCTCATTAGTACCTTCTTTTGGGTTTTTTTGTCTCTTATTTTCCTTAATTTAACATTCTGCAGGTTTCTTGTACAAGTGCTTCTACCTTTGAGAAGTACAATCTGTTTCTTGTTTACCTCTTTAATAAATGATCTGACAGTTACACCAAGTCACCTTTACATACACCAATAATGACTACTATTTTAAAAACAAAGATTTCAACTACTAGAAAAGGAAATCTAGGTGAACGGATGCAGCATTGCACATTTGCCTTTCATAAAAGGAAACAAGCACTTGAGTAGTGGTGGTGAAGAGAGGCGTGTGGGCAGATGCAACACTGGGTTGAGACCAACCACGCACAAAGTGGCTGACAGACTATAGGGCACCTTACATCAATAGCAGCCACCCATTTTCAGAAATGCTAGTTTAAGGAACAGCCTTATTCCAGACTAAATCTGTGGTTTGGCCTACAAGACCCATTTCAGTACAAACCACTGATATGCTATGAGCAAGTTAACACCCTCCCTTGCAAAGTTTTGGGTTTTTTGAACATCTGAGGTTGTTCCTGTTTTGGATGTAAGCAATCCAAGCAGAAAGCCTTGTTCTGTGATCAAACTCACTGAAGCCTACCACATCACAGGGTTGTGATGCCAGAATGCCATTCTGAGCTCCTTACAGGAAAAACAGGATACAAGTTTAACAAAGAAGCTCTTCTTGAAAGCATGGCCTCTGGCAACAGAAGAGACTGGCCTGCCCTCATTGGTATACATCATACATTTATTAGTGAATATCCCTCTCAAAATCAGCCACAACATTAAAAAAAATAATGATTGCACTACTTGGTCAAGCAGAACTAGCAACTTTCATTTTAAAAAAAGTACAAATCTGTTAAAAATTTCAATCAGTATAATACACATATATATAATACAACATACTAGTTATGTTAAATGCTACAAACCAATATGATTCCAATGGAATGGAAAAAAACAAACACTTTAGAGATTTTAAGAACCTTTTTTTTCTTCTCTATATATTAGCCTTTTTTCAAATACATACATGGGAAAATGAGGTAACTGTAAAATGTGCAAGTAACAGAGCAAAAAATTATATATATATATTTATATTATATATATCTATATATATATATAGATATAGATATATATATATATAAAACTTTCTAACACAGAACAAATGCCCTGGTGCCCTACAGGGAGGCTTCTCTCCTTGTAGGGAAAAGCCGAGCTTTCCCTCTGGAGGGCACTGGACTGGTATAAAAGAACAGCAAACAGTCCACTATCCCACCACAGGAAATCATTGGTAAACAGTGGCATCTACAGCGCAATCAGCAATCACAAACATCCTAAATAATGTTTTAGTAATTTTTTTGTTGTTTTTTTTTTAAATGATCATTTTTAGCTGCTCATTGGAATAAATTCTGCAGCACACGAGCTGTGAGCTTTCCAGTCACCATCAGAAGAACCGTAAGGCTTTTCCACCCTCCCCACCTCCAGTAACCTTTCCAGCATGCTTTTCCCAAGGGGGGGGGGCAATGGTGGGAGAGGAAGAAGAGAGCACTTAAAACAGATGGGCACCAGCACGATTCTGATTGGCTATAAATACAGAAACACCTCCTGTGGGTTTTTTTTTTTAAATATATACATACACAGAGTAAAGACCTTTGGTTATTTGTGTTACGTGAAATAAGTTTTTGTTCTTAGAAAGCTGTGAAACAAGGGGAAAGGCTGGGGGGGGAAGAGGAAGTGGGTTTGACACAAGGCACTGGCTTGACGTGAGGGGAAGGGGGCGACTCAATTGGTCACAGAAGGACTGGGGAGAAGGAGCTGCTGGTGTCTGTGCAGTTTTACTATGGCAAGTGGCCCATTCCTCTGGGTGTGTGCAAGGGCCAGTACCTGGCTTAGATATCCAGTTGCAGCTATTCTAACCCTTTGGGGTGGGGATGAGGATAGGAACACAGAGGTTAGTTATTTGACCCTCTCCAAAATGACTGCAAAAACAACCTTAATCTGCTAAAACATAGCAAGGAGTGGGGGGGGGGGGACCACATCATCTTCATTCATCAGAAATTCAGGTCACTGATCTCTTTAAAAGAAAGCTGGGACCTGCCCAGCATTCAGCAGGTTAGTTTCAATACACTGATCGTGGCAGCAGGCCAGCTGCTTCTCTTGAACAAAAGCCACTGTCAGGTTGTAACACAACCTTAACCTTGCTATTTCCTATGTTGCCCTGCCTGGTTGTGTGCCTGCATAATCCAAAGGCAGGAGCCAAAGGGTTGCGGTTGAAGAGGCCCCAAACAGCTTCCAGATTTCTCTTCCCTATCTTCAGATGGGTCAAGAATTCCAGCAACTGCCAGGGGAAAATAGCTGCTCCCCTCTGCCACATGCGGCCGTGAGCACCAGTGGCAAACGGCCTAGTGGCTCAAGTCACACCCACAGGCTTTCCCCTGCTTCAGAGGTAAGTATTGCTGAGAGCTGGAGTGCGCAGAAAAACACCCGACAGCTACACTACGCCTGCCCACTGTTTTAAGAGAGGCCATTTCCCCTTCCCTAGCCACCATCAAAATTCAGAATGTCCTACAGAAAAGAGCAGAACTGGAAGCGGATTTTCACTTGCAAGTCCCGTTCCCTCTGGGCTGATCGAAACTAATGGAACTATCAGGGCACTCCATGTGCTCCATTAATACCTCTCTGCTCTGGGACAAAGGGACACATCAATGCAGAGTCAGGCAGCAACTTTGGAGGTCCCTGGATTGAGTACATGGCCCAGCCCAGGGTTTTCTAGCAGCTACTGCTCTCATGTTCCGCCATCCACTGTTCCCTTCAAAAAGGAAAGGAAGACCTAAAAAGGTCAGGCAGAGACTACAATCAAGAATCACTTAGGAGGGACAGATGTTCAGAGAAAACCAGAGGTCCACCTTGAAGTTGGTGGGAAACAAATCCAGACAGACACCTGTGCTGCCAGACTTGCCCTGTAGGACTACCCGAGTCAATGTAGGACAAGACTCCCAAACTGTTAATAGTTGCAGAGAAAGTAGTATTTTACGGATGCAACTTCTCCCGCCCCTGCAGCACCATAAAGGATAAGCTGCATTGGCCAAAATTCTCCCCTTAAGACACCTATTAATAGCATAGGGGCCCAAACCTCTATTGAACCATGCAACCTCTAGCTTAAGCTGGAAGTCAAAACAAAATTGCTGCTGCCGCCTCCTAGCCCAACCCCAGTTTCAAATCAATCTCTAAAACTGAAGAGGGGGAGGAGGGGAGAGGGAAATGCCCTGAAAAGCGTTAACGGTCCTTGTGAGGCGTTGCGGACATGTGCAGTACAGTGCATGGCAGTAATCAGCTGAGCACAAAGAACTCCCTCTTCCCCACCCCCCATCACCCCACAGCTGGCTAGAGAGTTAGCCAATACCAAGTTCCAAGCTGGTCATAACATGCATGCATAATTTGTGAACATTTACATTAGGTTTTGTCATCCTCTCCGAGTCTTCTGCCAGGCTTCAGAACACAAACCAACTACACGGCGAGGGCTTCTCTCTTGCTCCACAGTATCATCATGCAAAACAACTTTTTTTTTTTTTTGACAATTACAGGTTTCTGTACCAGGGTGGCAGGTTGGTTGCTTTCTTGCTTCCAATCAGCAGGTGTTTTTAGGTAGGATTGTGTGTGCAAACACAGGAAGGCACACAACTTTTGAGTGTACGCTCATCATGGCATTTAAGAAAACAAAACAAAACACGCACCCACGGCGCCTGATCCAGGGCACAAGCATCAGGCCATGCAGAAAAACTCATTGGGGTGGTGGTGGCAGCAGCAATAGGCCAGATTTGATGGGAGAGAGACACAACACGAGAGGGAGGGAATGAAAATGCCTGCCTGGTCCCTACAGTAAAGGAAAGAAGGCTGATGCAGAGCGGCATTCAGCATATCCCAGAGAGATTTCACCAGATGGGCTTTCCCCAGGATAGCTGCTGCAAGGGTAGATGAAAACAAGATTAATAAATAATTCCCCATCTGCTCTCTGCCCAGGAGCCTACTGCAGAGAGGGTCACAGCTGCCCAACAGCCTTCAGGGGCTTAGCCTGAGGTCAGTGCAGAGGAGAGGGTGCGATTTAGCCATAACAGCAGGATCAAAGGCTTCTGCTACAAACTGTCGAATATCTCCCCCAACAGGAGAAAATGGGGAGAGAGAAATAGCAACCAGGAATATATATATATTTTAAAAGTGACGAGCTTGATTCAAAGTAGGTTCCACAGAGACAGATACTGATAAGGAGTGGGGCACCCAAATGTATCAGCACTTGGGGTGCGTGCATGCATGTGCGGAGAGTGGATGAAAACAGGCAGAAGCACCTGCTAGAACATGATTCTCAAATCCCAAAACACAAGCCTCACAAAGAGAGGCTCTACTGGATTAAGTACGGAGCAAACAGAGCTAGCTGCTTTATCAGACATTCCCACTTGCACAGTCCTCCTTTTTTTGAGGGGGGAGGGGGTGTAGCAGGAATTCCTCAGCACTGCCTCACAGCAACAGCAGTGAGGGCAGTGGTATATTGCTGGGACCTTTAACAGGCCTTTCTCACTCCAATACCCCCATTAGTCGCAGGAATGGCCCTGAATTCTACCCAGCATCTCAGGTGTGTGCGGGGGAGGGGGGGGTGTTGCCTGAGAAGGTGGCCCTGGGCCATGGTTTGGATAGGGGCCACTCACACCATACTGTAGCAACCAATCCACCCCATCCTTCCAACACAATACCTGCTGTGCAACACTGTAGCTGGTGGGACTGAAGCAGGCATTTCCTTGCCTCTCCCTTTGAGCTGCTCTGCTTTCAAGGACCCCACCTAGCACCACCAAAAAGAGAAGATTTTGGACTAAGATCTGGGTCAGACAGCCAAAAAGGAAAGGAAACACCAACTAAAAAAGAAAGAAAGAAAAGAAAAAAGGAATGCAAACACCTGGAGCGTAATGGCGCAAGGATGGAGAGTCTTTGGAGTGCGAAGCACATGGGGATGCCTCCCCCTACAAAGCGTGACACTGCAGAGCTGGCACTGCCACCAGGCCCAGTCCATGCCACGGGGTGAGGGGAAGGAGGTGTCATACATTGCTTATATTCTCACCACATCCCAGGAGAGGCCCCAGAGGCTAAGCATACAGGCTGGCCCAAGCCCCTGGTCCAAGGTCCATATCCTGGAGTGAATTTGTGCAGCAGCGAGTCGACCAGCCTCACTCGGCTTCCCGGTGCACCTCTGAGGCGTCCGCCCGGCAGATTGGGCATGTGCGGTTTGCCTGCAAGGGCCAAGGCAAGAGTGAGACTTTGGAGGCATCAGTCTAGCTCACCCACTCTACCACAGAGGCTCGGGGCTCGCCCACTGCAGGGACACATACACAGCCTTTCTGATGTTGAGAGTCTGTCCAACCCAACAGAACTACCAGGTTGATACAGCAGTGGCCATTTTCAAGAGGCAAGACAAATCCTATCAGTGTATCTTAAGCAGAATAAACTGCACATGTGACTTGACCTAATCAGTACCATCCATTTCATAAATATGGATATCCTAGGTAAAAAAATATGCACATTATACCTTGGTTTTATAAGGCACATATACATAGACACTGCCCAACTTTTCACTGTTCTCCCCTCACATGTGTATTTTAAAGGAGAAAGCACTAAATTCTACACATGTATCCTTCTGAACAAGAGAAGACAAAAGTCACTGGAAAAAAACCCATAATGCTAGGAAAAGATGAAGACAGCAGGAAAAGAGGAAGACACAACATGAGATGGATTGGCAAGACCTGAGCAAGGTTGGTTAATGATAGGATGGTTTGGAGGACACTAATTCACAGGGTCACCACAAGTTGGAAGTGACTTGATGGCAATTAACACACACCCACACTCCTTCTGAACATGCATGCTACGTGTATGGGTTTTTTGGCTGGGTATCTGTAGTAGAGTTCCCAAGTGTAGTATGAGAAGGGGGCCTAAGACTGTATACAAACACATTAAGCAGTAAGTAGTACTAGTTCATTTGAGACACCATCATTCACATCAGGTTTGGCATCTCTCCTAGTTACAAGGCAGAGAACTAATAAGGAATGATCACCCAAGCTATCAACTGATCTTAATCAGTTCCGTAGGGCCTGCAAAACTGCCCTCTTCCAAGTAGCCTTTTAAGATGGAACCAGAACTAATATTACGCTGTCTTGGATAAGCAGAGATTGTAGCACCATTGTATTGTTTTAGCTTATTTTTAATATTAATTTATATATTGTATTTATACAATATTTATACAATATACAGTATTTATGTTGTGAGCCGCCCTGAGCCTGCTCCGGCGGGGAGGGCGGGATAGAAATAAAAAATTATTATTATTATTATTATACTGTCGATTGATTTTATCTGTTATTGTTATACCATGATACTATATCATGCTTTGTAAGCCGCCCTGAGCCTGCCTTGGCGGGGTATAAATAAAAAATTATTATTATATTATTAACTGACAGTAAGGACGAGTACCAAAGTCCTATGCAAACACACAAAGGAGTCAAGCGACACATCCAGAAAGCTTCAAAATCTTTCTCATGAAAACATTTCTTAAGGCACAGAAGGTGCAGAGTAGGAATCAAAGGACCAGTTTTCAGTGAGGAAAAGGCAAACACTGCATCCTCTAAAAACACACATAGAACCTGATGCTCCAGAGGGATTTCTCCTGGGTGAATAGATAAGGAAAAGGAAACTCAGAAGAAGCAAGTCCAAACTTCTTCACACAACGCATAATTAACCTTCCAAAATTACCAGTGGAACAACATGGGAACAGAAGAAATTAATACTCTTGTTTTTAAAATGCTGTAAACTGATTTGATGCAGTAGAAAAGAGAAAGAGTCCACTAGCACCTTAAGGCTAACAAAATTCTAGCTGTATCTTAAGAAGTGAGCAGTGAGCAGTGACTCAAGATAGCTCATATCCTGCCACAAATTTTGTTTCTCTTTTTTTTGTGTTAAAACACTTTTATTTGGTAACATATGGTAACAAATTATATTTCTTGCATCATTAATAACTTTTTTTATTTATCCCATATATTACTTTCTACCCACCCCTCCCCCCGTTACTTGACCCCCGCCGGTGTTATTTACTTAAAGTAGTAATGTTTAAAGGTGCCCTTAACCAATAAAAACAAAAATTAATATTTTTTTTCTAAGACTTAATCATTATCAAAAATTGTCCAATGTCATTTTCCACTCTTCTACATATCTTCTGAACTTTTTCCACTCCATCTTAAAAACTTCTAAATCATACTCTCTTAAAATTCTTGTTAATTTGTCCATTTCACTCCATGTCATAACTTTTACAATCCAATCCCATTTCTCTGGTATTTTTTCTTGATTCCACAACTGTGCATATAATGTCCTAGCAGCTGAAAGCAAGTTCCAAATTATAGTTCTATCTTCTTTTGGAAATTTTTCCATTTATAATCCCAACAGAAAAGTCTCTGCAACTTTCTTAAATTCATATCCCAAGATCCTAGAAATTTCTTGTTGAATCATCTGCCAATACTTTTTTGCTCTTTCACAAGTCCACCACATATGGTAGAAAGAACCTTCATTTTTTTACATTTCCAACATCTGTCTGGCATCTTATTATTCATCTTTGCCAATTTCTTAGGAGTCATATACCATCTATACATCATTTTAAAACAGTTCTCTTTAATACTATGACACGTTGAAAGCTTCATAGAGTTCTTCCACAAATATTCCCAAGTTTCCATCTGTATTTTTATTTACATTAATTGCCCACTTAATCATTTGAGATTTTACTACTTCATCTTCCGCAGACCATTTTAAAAGTAGTTTATATAATTTTGAAATTAATTTTTCGTTGTCTCCAAGCAGAACTTTTCCCATTTCTGTTTGCTCTTTTCTTACTCCTTCAGTTTCAATGTCATTCTCCACCAAGCTCTTTATTTGTTGCATTTGAAACCAATCATATTTATTATTCAGCTCTTCAGCAGTTTTCAGTTCTATTTTGCCTCTTTGTATTTTTAAGAGTTAATTTTTAATATGACAACCACTTTTCTTCACTCGTCTCAGCTGTTATTTTTATCACTTCTGCTGGCACTATCCATAACAGTTTTCTCTCATCTCCGTATTTCTTATATTTAATCCATGTATTTAGCAAGCTGTTTCTTATATAATGGTGAGAGAAAAAGTCGTCTATCTTTTTCCCCCCATAATACATATAAGCGTGCCAGCCAAATTTATTTCCATGACCTTCCAACGCTAAGAGTTTTTTGTTTAACAACATTATCCATTCTTTTATCCATACTAAGCAAACTGCTTCATGATATAATTTTAAGTCTGGTAATTGAAATCCGCCTCTCTCTTTTGCATCCATTAAAATTTTCATTTTAATTCTTGGTTTCTTCTCCGCCCACACAAACTCTGAAATTTTTCTTTGCCATCTATTAAACTGTTTACTGTCTTTCACAATCAGAATAGTTTGAAACAAATACATTATTCTTGGTAGAATATTCATTTTAATTGCGGCTATTCTACCCAACAATGACAAATTAAGTTTATTCCACTTTAACATATCTTCATCCATTTTACGCCATAGCTTCTCATTATTTTTGAACAAATCAATATTCTTCATTGTTATCTCCACACCCAAATATTTTACCTTGGAGGTAACTTCACAGCCCGTTAGTCTCTGCAATTCTTGTTGCTTATTTATTTGCATATTTTTACATAGAAGTTTTGATTTTTCTTTATTAATACAAAGTCCCGCCAACTCCCCATATTCTTGTATTTTGGCTAACAACAAAGGTGTGACTTGTATGGGGTTTTCATTTATAAACATTATATCATCTGCAAATGCTCTGTATTTGTAAGTAAATCCTTTTACTTTTAATCCTTCTATTTCTTTATCTTCTTGAACTTGCATCAGTAATATTTCAAGAGTCATTATAAACAACAGTGGGGAAAGTGGACAACCTTGTCTTGTACCTTTACTAATTATCATGTCTTCTGTAAGATCAGCATTTATACATAGCCTTGCACGTTGTTCAGTATATATTGCTTTTATCATTCTTATAAAACTTTCTCCCAGCTCCATTTTCTCCATTACTGCAAATATAAAATCCCAATTTAAATTGTCAAATGCTTTCTCTGCGTCCGCAAAGAATAATGCTACTTCCTTTTCTGGATGTCTTTCATAATATTCTACAATATTTACAACAATTCTGATATTGTCTCTTTTGGGAAGAAACCCCGCTTGATCTTCCTTTATAAAGTTTATCAAATATTGTTTAAACTGTTCTGCCAAGATTCTTGTATATATTTTATAGTCATTATTTAATAATGAAATTGGTCTGTAATTTTTTACGTTCGTAACATCTCTATCTTCCTTTGAAATCAACAAAATAACAGCTTCCTTCCACGTATTCGGTATTTTCCCTTTTGTTCTTATCATACTCATCAATTTCTGAAGTTTCGGGATTAACTCCTCTTTAGGGTTTTAAAAAATTTAGCTGTATATCCATCTGGCCCAGGTGCTTTTCCATTTTTCATTGCATTAATTGCTGCTTCAATTTCTATTTTTTCAATTGGATTGTTCAAAACTTTTCGCATATTTTCTGCTAAGGGTGCTATTTTTATCTTTTGTAAGTACTCACCCATCTTTTCTTTCCTTATTTTAACACCTTTAAATAACTTGGCATAATACTTACAGAATTTTCTTTTTATTCCTTCTTCATCTACCACCTCTCTTCCATCCACCACAATTTTATTAGTAATTTTACTTTCTCTCTTTTTCTTCAGTTGCCAGGCCAAATATTTTCCAGGTTTGTTTGCTCCCTTGAAAGATTTCTGCTGCAATCTTTCCAGATTCCATTCCAGTTCCTTATTTAACAAATATCTCATTTGCGTTTGTAATACTGTAATCTCCCTTATAATTTTCTTTTTCCCTGGTCTTTTTCTCAGTTCCCCTTCTTTTTTTCTTTATTTCAATTTGAATGTCCAACATCTGTTTTTCTTTTGTCCTCTTATCTTTGTTATTCAATGTAATCAATATTCCTCTCATTACTGCTTTATAAGCATCCTAGACCGTCTGAAATTCTATATCCTCTTTATCGTTTATTTGGAAGAAAGCTTTAGTTTCATTTTCTAGAGATGTCACTATTTCTTTTTTCTGTAGTAAATCTTCATTCAATCTCCATCTTCTCAACTTCTTAAGACAATTTTGTAATCCACATTATTGGGTTATGGTCAGCTCCAATTTTAGGTAAAATCTCTATTTTTTTTGTTATAAGGCCTAAGTCTTTAGTGCCCCACAACATGTCAATTCTGGAAAAAGTTTTATGTCTTGCTGAAAAAACGGTATAGTCCCGCACTTCAGGATTAAATTTCCTCCAAATTTTCTTGTTTGACCAATTAAAAAAAAGACGTTGGCAATTTTCCTTCCTTATTATTTCCCCCCCCCCAGACATATCCAATGTATTCTTAATTGTTCCATTAAAGTCCCCCATTATCAAAACTTGGTCATAAGTCAGTTCATCAAATTGTTGTATAATGTCTTTTAAAAAAGCATCCTTTGCACCATTTGGTGCATACAGTCCCAATAACAGCTTTTTTTTTGCATTTAATATTATTTCTACCGCTACAAATCTTCCATCTTTATCTTTAAACACTAATTTCGGCTCCAATTCTTGTTTAATATAGAAAATCACTCCCCTTTTCTTCTGTTCAGCCAATGAATAAAATTCTAGTCCCAGTTGTTTATTCCATAAAAATCTGTAATCCTTTTGTTTGATATACACTTCTTGTAAACAAACTATATTACAATTTTGCTTTTTAATCCAATGAAACGTTGCCTTTCTTTTTTGTGGTGAATTTAGTCCATTTACATTCCAGGATAATAATTTGTAATACATCATGGTGCAAATTCTTTCTGTTCTTCATAAAACCTACGCAGTTCCTGTTTGTTTGTAATTGTAATCCTTTTTCCTTGCAGCTCAAAGCTCAGACCTTCAGGTATTATCCATCTATACCTCATTTCATTGTCACGTAGTTTTTGTCAATTTTTTGTATGCTTTTCTGTCATTTATCATTTGTCTTGGCAATTCTTTCACGATTCTTACTCTGCTGCCTCCCACTAACATCTTTTCAAAATTTTTGTTCAAGATTTTTCCCACCATTTCTTTTGTCATATATCTTATAACCACATCTCTTGGTAGATTATTTTTCTTGGCATATAGTGAGTTCACTCTATACATATAGTCATACATGCTTCAAGTTCCTTCAGGATCTCCCTCCAAAAATTCTGCAATTATTCTTATTATATATCCTTTCAAATCAGTCTCTTCATCCTCAGGTACTCCTTTCAGACATATCTGGGTTTCCATCAATTTGCAGTCATGAATTGCCACCTTTTCTTGTATTTTTAGCAAGGTGGAATCATGTACTTTCACTCTCTCTTCCACTTTCTTTGATGTTACCACAGTCTCATTTCTGAGATCTTCTATATCTTTCCTTAGCTCTTCAATGTCTTTTCTAATTTCTTTTTTAGAAGCAGTTATCATGTCTCTCACCCCTTTCATCATCCTGGCTTCCATTGCTTCTAATTGCTCTTGCATTTTCTCCACTGAGGCAGTCCTTGCACAGTTAACTTATGCTCTGACATTTTAAAAAACATCAAAATTTTGACCTCTCCAAATTTAATTTAAACTATCAGGTTTGATAGAGTAAGGCTTGCTCTTTTCAATAAGCCTAATTTCGCTGTCCTCAGAGCCTCCTGGGCTCAGATATTAATTTTTAAAGCTTTTATTTCTTCCAAAATGGCGGTCGCTTCTAAAATAATTATCAGCGATAATGTCCAATAGTATTTACCTTATAATTGTCACCTCTGTCAGCTTCACCAATTTTTAATGTCCCGAACACTTTAAAAACTTTGTTTAAATTTTGACCTCCTAGCAATGGCCACCGATGTTTTTCTAATTATAGTCCTAGAGTATGCTGCTTCAATGATTTCCCTCTTCCATCTGACACTTCCTGCTTTTCTTGCCACCAAATCCCATTTTCACTGATAAAAAGATCTCGCGATGTTTGACGTATTTCTTGTGTTGACTGTGAGAGCTGCAAATCTGTGACGATGGGGCTTTTCCACCAAAACCGCAAGTAGACAAAACAATAAATTCCTTTCCACTTTTTAGCACCGTCCTTTAAATTTACAAAGTTCAAATTTCTCCCCTTCTCCCCTTCTTCTTCCAAGCTTTCTGAATCTCTATTTCCCACCTTCTGATTTTATTTTGTTTAACTTTAAATAGTCCCGGAATGAAGATAGTCATCAGTACCTTTTTCTGCAGTTATCCAGATCCAACACCGGTCTTGTATAGCTTTAGATGTTTAGCAGTCTCAAAGAAGGTTAGGATCCTGTCGAGCTTATGTCAAATAAATGACTCTGGAAACTTCTGCAGATGATGAATATGCAACTCGTCTCCGGAGACCCCTCAAAGCCTCAAAGGAGCCCCCACCCGGGACTCCCTTTTAGCCAAGGTAAATCTCCTCAGAGTTTCCTGTGCATATCTTGGACTGATCTCTGACTGAGAAAAGTAGGCAGTAGGCATTAAATTGCCCTCCACTACCCCGAACAGAAGCCCCAGCCTGCTCCCCTTCTGAGAAGCAATTCAGCTCGGCATTTTCCAACCCCGGAAGTCCAAATTTTGTTTGTCTTTTAAGGTGCTACTGAACTCTTGCTCTTTTCTACTGCTACAGGCAGACTCACATGGCTACCCATCTCGATTGGATACATTTATACAGGCCTCAGATTCAGTGAGAGCTCACAGGAGCACAGCTCCAGAACCTTTCTGAGAGCTCCACCTCCTCCTTCTGAGAGTTCCACCTCCTTGTCCATTGAATAGTATGTGCAGCTGCATAACAATCCCTGGATGAGCTCCACCACCTATTTTTCTACAAAATGATCCCTGTGTTTATATACCACCTTTCTATTATCTGGTTGGATTCAGAGAGCAGCTGGCACAACAACTGTGGATCATTGCTGTATTCCCTCTTGCAATCCTAGGAAAGTTGCTTCCTACAGTTGCAGGATGTGGATAGATTGACAGCTGTAGGGGAGGGCAGTGCACTGAGGAGCAGGAAAAATCACCCACTCTTCCTTCAATGACCATAGCTCCTCTTCCTGAATGCAGGCCCCTGACCTGCATGGCTATTAATCCACACGGGTCCCATGACACCAAGAATCAACATTCCATGGTCTACAGGGAA
Source organism: Heteronotia binoei (assembly GCF_032191835.1). NCBI lineage: Eukaryota > Metazoa > Chordata > Lepidosauria > Squamata > Gekkonidae > Heteronotia > Heteronotia binoei. The sequence goes on along the minus strand of NC_083227.1, from coordinate 115,030,204 downwards.
TAAGACAAAGATCTGTGCAGTAACTGATCACTGGATCCAACCAAATGGCAGAAAGGTGGTATACACATGCATCCCATAAATAAACTTACAAGGGTTTGACAGAGGGAGACTTGTACTCTCTCCCCCGCCACCCCAAGGAATAGCTTGGAGGATTTTATGATGAAAAAATGGGACACAGATCTAATAATAGATTAATAAACCAACCCAACAACTTGCAGAACTCACAACCACTGAGTGTAGCAATGGCTACTCACTTAGATGTCTTTCAAACATTGGCAAATCCATAGAGGCACAATCAGTCAATGGCTGTTAGTCACAAGAGCTGAATGGAATCCCAGTACCCCTCTTGTTGTTGGGGACAAAATAACAATACGGGGGACAGTTGCTGTCACAACCTGTTTGTTGGCTACTTGAAGGCATCTTGTCAGCCATTGTCCAAAACATGATACTTAAATAGAGAGACCTTTTGTCTGACTGAGGTGGTGGTTCTTATAAAAAGGAGCCTGCCTATATGCTTGGATTAAAAGTAGGATTCCAAGGAGTTTGTCATGATTCACCATGAAATTCTGTTTGTATCTAACAATGTAGGCAGCCCCCTTAACAGACATGAAAATAATTCACTCACAACATTTAAGGGAAATCCATTACAATTTTGGCAGCAACACACTCAAGTGCCTCACCCTGTTTTGGTTGCAACCACAAACCAAGGGAGCTATCAAGGCTCCAATCTACACTTGTGGCTGAAATCAAATGGATAGCATGATATGATGCCTACAGCCGCTTCCAAGGACAGGAAGTGACAGTGCCCATGCATTATGCATTTTTTAAGATGCTCCTTGCTGATTAATTTGTTAACGACCAGCACAAAAGAGAGTTTCTCAGCCTGAAGAGCCCTTGGTCAAAGCAGCAGGCCTTACCTTTAACCATTTGTCAATGCACTTAGCATGGAACTCATGGTTGCAGGGCAGAACTCGCAGAAGCTGCCTTACTTCAAAGTCACTGAAGCACACAACACACCTGGGGTTGAGGAAAGAATCCAGTCAGCATCAATGCAGGAACAAAGGGTTGGGGAGAAGACGACATGGAGCCCACAGGAAGTGACCCTAAGTATTATATAGTTTAATGGTCTGTTTCCAACAGATGCTCATCCAGCATCCTAATAAATATTTACCTCTCAATGAGATTGTACAACTTCCCTAAGAAAATCCTTCACTGCCCAACTGGTAACAGTTTTACCCCCAGCATCCAATACAAATGTGCTCTGCTGAAATATAAACCTACACTCGTGGGAGTGCTTTCTAAGAAAGAACAGCTGTCTAAGCTGTTTACCTGTATCTGTCTGCAGCTGCAAGCAGGATCAAATTAAGACATGCTGAGGCCCCCAAATATGTCAAGTTTAAGAGGCCACCCACAATCTGAGGCCTCAGTCTGTAGCAGAGATGCTCAAACATCTGCCAGCTTTGCTTACATTACAGCCAGCTAATCAGCAGGTGGTTCACCTTTTTGCAACCAGTTTGCATCTGTTTGCTCAAGCAAACTACTTGTAGATATTAGAAGCCAACTCCCAGCTAGCAAGGGATCAATGAGAAGTTTAGTTCTGATCTCCCATCTGGGAAACTTTGCAGAATTGCAAACTGGCTGAAGTGCAGCAAATCTGGCAATGTGGATGTCAGGCGCTCAGCTGATTCGCTTCTCTATTCCCTACCCCAAACGGTCAGTCTGGGCTGTAGAGAGAAGCCCTCTCTTTTCCCTCTCCCTTTTTGAAATGAGATCAGAAGATGAAGATGACATTGGATTTATATTCTGCCCTCCACTCAGAGTCTCAGAGCGGCTCACAATCTCCTTTATCTCCCTCCCCCACAACAGACACCCTGTGAGGTTGGTGGGGCTGAGAGGGCTCTCACCTCTGCCAGAGCTATGGCTAACCCAAGGCCATGCCAGCAGGTGCAAGTGGAGGAGTGGGGAATCAAACCCAGTTCTCCCAGATAAGAGTCTGCACACTTAACCACTACACCAAACTGGCTGATCACTTCTGCCGCTTCTCTGTGTAGCTATTTTTCTAAGGGGGGTTGTGGCTGCTGGATCAGAAGCCCACTCCCACTTGATCCCCCATCTGCTGGGAGTCAGTTTCTGATTCCACCTGAAGCCTTCCTGTATCCCAGCACAAAAAGCCTAGGATGCAGGGAAATGCTGAAAGATAAAAACTTTTCCCAGCTGAGTCAGCTGTGAGTTTACTTCTGACTGACAGCCAGTTGCAAACGTGTTTGGCAGATGTTCCATGCAAGCTGAGCATGTCTGTTTAGCTCATGGTCTGATCATGAGTGTCAAACAGGATAAGCTCAATTGCCAAATATGTTCACTGTAAAACTTGCAGCATCTCTAATCTGTAGTTTTACTCAGGAAAGGAAAGGGCCTCTGTGCAAGCACAAGTCATTTCCAACTCTGAGTGACATTACTTTCACAACATTTTCACGGCAGACTTTTTTACAGGGTGGTTTGCCATTGCCTTCCCCAGTCATCTACACTTTCCCCCCAGCAAGTTGGGTACTCATTTTACCGACCTTGGAAGGATGGAAGGCTGAGTCAACCTCGAGCCAGCTACCTGAAAACCCAGCTTCCAGCTGGGATTGAACTCAGGTCATAAGCAGAGCTTAGGATTGCAGTACTGCAGCTTTAACACTCTGTGCCACGGGGCTCTTAGTTTTATTTAGTTTTACTCAACTTGTGCATAAATCTGGCTGACTGCAACAAGACTGAAATAACTGATGCCAGAAAATGGACATCATCTAGATGCATCCAACATTAACTACAGCATTTGCTGCACATGCACATTCCTCCCAGTCAGGCTTCTCGCCCATATTGAGCCATGCCAGCCAAAGCACTTCCTTCCAAAAACAGCTGCAAAGCTGCCCCTCTCGCTTGGCGATCAACTGCATGAAAGAAAAGATTTCCCCAACATACTAACAGTACTCACAACGTTTGCTCTGACTGATGGCTCTCTGGGTTGAAGCGGTAGGACGGAAGGTGCTCAATGTCTGCTTTGGTGAGTCCCCGTGGCTTGGCCTCCCCTAGTCTTTCAGCTAGGTTCAGTAATGCCTGGTGATAAGAGATATAAGGTAAAATCAGACCTCCTCTGGGAATTCTGTCCTCTCCCCCCCCACCCCTCCCAAATCTTCTTTGCTCTATGTGACTCCAGCCACCCACATGCTATGAGGAAACTCATTCCATCTTCTGCCAGGGCTCCAGCTGTCATAGCTCTGCACCTTGAAGCCTTCACTGCCTCTCATGCAGTGATATTTCCCATTGTGTCCATGCCCTTTTCTCTGCCACTACCCACTTCTTTAACACAGAGGTACTAAGTTCTTTATCACACAGTTCTGGCTGTAACTTAAGATACAATCTACAGCTCTGGATGCTTTCCACACTGAGATACCCCCTGAGAAGAGCAGAGAGGTCAACCCACCTCATAATTTTCCATCTCCACATCATCCACATCCAAGTCCAGGCTTATTGTAGGTCCCACGGCTGTTGGTGACACAGGAAGCATTGAACTGCATAACAAAATCAAAGAATAGCGGTGGTTTGCAGAATCACATACAAAAGGCAAAACCAAACCACTGGAAGTGCCCTGTGGAGCAATTCCATCCTTTTTGCTAATGCTCAATCAAGGGATACTCACAGGAAATATGGCAGGAAGCTCGGATAGTATGGGGGCGGGGGTGGCGGCGGGGGTGGCAGTGGCTGCTGCAATCTGTATCGCTGGGTGTTCAGTCGCCTGGGCATCATGTGCGGATATGGCTGTTGAGGACACCAAGAAAAGTCAATGTTGCCACAGAGATGGGGTTGGTCCCTAACCTACAGCCTATGGATATTCTACCCTTAAATTACATTAAAAGCTGAAACATAGCACTTATGCAACTTGAGCACATTTACACACATTTTTCTACCTGTACGTAATTTAGTGGGCAATTTGATCCAGGTGGGCAGCTGTGTTGGTCTGAAGCAACAGAATTAGTTAGAGTCCAGTGGCACCTTTAAGACCAACAAAGTTTTTATTCAGCGTGCAATTGTCACTGTCCTGTATAATTTATTTGATCTTGCTAGTCATGACCTAAGCAGGGCATCAAAGCATCATCCACAGCCACTGGAAATGTTATTCAGTCCTCCCATATTTCAATAGGCATTGCCTAATATAACTTCACAGCCAAAAGGACTAGAAGCTTTAAAAATGGAAAACGTTATAATTTTCAGGAAGCAGACAATGCCCAATACATTGTCTGCATTCCCAACAAAGAATGGAATGCCCACTTTCACAAGGATAGCTCCATACATGAGAATTTCATAAGATTTCTTCGAATGATCATCTAATTGGCAGAGGTTAGAGCTTCATGGGCAAAGGACAAACTCAAAACGGGCCTAGAATGCTGGGTCATGGTTTCATGAGAGGGTATCTGTCCATCTCCAGAGGTTCCTGGAGGAGAACCAATAGATCCTGGAACCAGGCCCCACACCCTATTCATTCATTTTGTCACACGCTGCATACAAGTGGAGAGCCTAACCCCCTTCCCCTTCCATCTGAGTTCATGGCTCCAGACAGCTCTTGAGGTCCTTGCTGGACACTCACCATGCCAAAGGGCAGTTCCTGATGCAGAGGGTCATGGGTGTGTGGAAGGTAATGCAGCGGCACAGAGGGGGACAGTGCAGGAGTATGGTGGGAAGGAGAATATGAGAAGCCTCCAATGGAGTGCTGTTCACCCCGAAGCTCCACCTCATTTTCTATCCTTTGCAGAGGCTGTAGAAAAAGCAGGCAACAATACAGTACACACCAGTTGGCAATAGCTTCCACAAATATCCATAGGGTTAGACAGTTTCAACAGCTCAGAAATGCTGCATGGAACAGCACCATACCGCCACTGGGACAGAAAGCATAATGAGGGCCAGAAGATAACACTGCTGGAGAGTCAGAGAAGTCCCCTGCAAAGTTAGCTTGCTGGAAAACAGCTGTCTCTGCTGCTTCTCCTGGCATTCTTTCTGTGAGCAGACTTGCAGTCAACACAGGTATATCCACATCTTTTTAAAAATCAGGTTAGGCCTAAAGAGCAATCATGTGGCAGGGTAGAGGGTGATTTCCAGTAAAGCAGGGGGTTGCTGCACACTTATGCTGTCACTTTTCCATTACACAAGGCTCTGAGACTGGGGGGGAGTTCTGGGGAAAATAAATGATGAGTTTCCTTACCTCCCCCCCACCCAGCTTTACTGCTGCATGATTGCTATTTGGGTAGGTCCTCTGCCATCGCAGATAGTTCTGTATGTACCCGAGCTCTTGACTGGAATGGGGGGGGGCACAAGGTTCTGGATTTGCTCATTCTGTCCCCTTTTTAGAAAGGGGCTCAATGCCCAGGCCTAGATGGCCCAGAACAGTCCATTCTTGTAAGGTCTCAGAAACCAAGCAAGGACAGTCCTGGTTAGTACTTGATGGAAACCACTAAGGAAATCAATGGCAAACTACCTCTGAACAGCCCTTCCCTTGAAAGCCCTACATGGTTGTCATAAGACTGCAGTGACTTGACAGCACTTTGCACTCACTCAGTGTGATATGTCTGCACATGCAACAGAGATCTTGTGATAAATGTTGCTGCCTAACTATGTTTTATCACCTACACCTGAGGACTGGGGAGAAAGAGAAAAGTAGCACAAAACATTCTGGCTCAATTCTAGATAGAAGAGTGGCATTCAATTTTTGCCATTTTCAATGCTTAAATATTTTGTCTTTATTATATACGTGATACAAGGAACTACATTAATAAGAAAATGAAACACAGATAAAACTGACACCAAGCAACTTCTAAATACTAAATAACTGCACCAAATGCCTTTCAGTAGCTGAGCAGTCTCTCTGAAGAAAAGCTCTTTCGTCTCTCAGCTCCTGCTTTTCTCTTCTTCAGCCTCTGCCTTTGCTCACTTCACTTCTCCCACACTTTCCCAATTGACTGTTTCCCCAACATACTGCCATGCTCACACAACATACTCACAAAGTCTGCTGTGACTGATGGTTCTCTGGGTTGAAGGATGGAAGGTGCTCAATGTCTGCTATGGTGAGTCCACATGGCTCACCACCTCCCTTTGACTGTTCCACCACATTCTATGCCATTCCATGCAATTGTATGGCATCTCATTACTCTTTAAGGATGGCTGCCTTATTCCAGGTCATCCATCTACCAAATTCAGTCTTGTCTACTCCAATCAGAAGTGGCTCTCTGAGGCTGAGGTCTTTAAAATCACCTCCTGCCTGACCCTTTTCACTGGAGATGCTGGGGGTTGAACCTGGGACCTACAGCATGAAAATCGGATCCTCTACCATGGCTTCTCCTGTTATACATCAGCCAACTTAGCCATTCTCTGACAGAAATGCCATCCAATGCTATGAAGTGAGATGCAAGAGACTTTCCCACAGTGACCTGCAAAAGTGTGTAACCACTCCATGGAGACAGGTACTGAGAAGAAGTGGGGCATCCAAAGATATCAGCACTCGGGGAAAGTGTGCATCTATGAAGGATAGACAAAACCAGGCAGAAGCACCTGCAAGAACATGATTCTCAAATCTCAAAAGACAAGCCTCACAAAGAGAGGTTCCACTGGATTAAGTATGGGGCAAACAAAGCCAGCTGCTTTATCAGACATTCCCACCTGCACACTCCTCCTCCTGAGTCTTCTGCTAGTTTCCTTTCTGGTTTTTAAGACTAACAAAAAGCTTCCTCTGCATTATGCTTCACTGAGATATTACTGCCCACTTTTCTTTTATTACCAAACCACTTCCTATTGAAAAGTTACTAAAATCAGCAAACACTCCCAAAGGGCTGCCAGATATTCTAATGGGAATTGGTTTTCAAAGTTAAATCTACTATGGTATACAGCGTATTTTTTGATTTTGACAAGATTGCTCTCAATAAAAGTTGGGCTAGGTAGCTGCTGGATTTGTGATGTGCGGTGCACAATGAATAATTCAGTCCTGTTTGTAAAAAAACAAAACCAAAAAACGTTTTTGAAGAAAACTGAATTCCACATTTTGCACTGTACACCATCTGAAGCCACCCAGCCCATCTATGCTGCTGTGGAGGTTCTTTCATAATGCTAACCACTCTCTTTTTTTGACCACCACTCATTTTTTGGTGTTTTGCAGGAAGTCCTTCATGCTGCAGGGAGGGTGGTGGTGAAACCCCTGCTCCTAAATTGGGGGGGGGGGGAATTAAGCCTGGTGGGTTTTATTCTGACCTGGACTATCAACAGATTGGCCTCAAGCTCTCATTGTCCTAAGGTCTTGCAGTTCAGTCACAGACTCCCTAGTTGTTCTCAGGCACCTTGGCTTCAGCTACGTACCCATAAAATGGGTACATTAATGGCAAAACTCATGGAATATTGTGTATGTGAGCAGGAATTAATGATGTATGGCACTTTGTATCCTGCAAGTTCTAGAAAAATGGATTACTGCACTTTTTAATGTATTAATTGTACATGGCCTCAAGAGAAAATGCGATTCATAAATACTATAAATAAATGCAACATATTTACTGCCAAGGTCCACAATGGAGATAACTACTCAGTGGCAATGAACTACACCCCCCCATGTACTACTATAGTAGATTACTGATGTCATGTTGACCTTTACCTTGTCACACTAGTTGAGGATAATGGCTTGGATCCTATTAATGAGTTCCACGCACACTAGATGGTTTCTGCTGCTGCAGAGTGTGCTTTCCTCATCCACTGAAACTATTTCTGTTTGTATAAACTCAATGGTTTTCAGTGGGCCCTTGAGCAAACAGAAGTTTTAAAGGAAGAGGAAGCACTCTGTGGCAGAGACTCTCCAGGGTGCATGGAAGTCATTTATAGTATTCAAGCCAATGGATAGGATTTCTGCCAGAGAAGATTACTTCTACACCAACCAACTTGTACAGAACAGCTGTACAGCAAAATCATACTACATCTGTCTGGTGATGCACCCAGCCCATGGCTGGGTTTAGGTCTCACGCCTTGGCCACACAGATAAGATTATGTAAGTTAGGAGATGTTAAAAATAGGACCTTGTAACATGCCCTTCTTCATGTCCACTGGAACCCTCACCTACACACCATTAAGATTTGACAGCTTAACAGAACTACTTTCAAACTTATCTCTGCAATAGCAAAAAAACCTTTTTCTTTGAAAATTGAGACCAAAAAGCTGGGTGATTCTGTTCTGCGTGGGGTGCACAAAAGCAAGCTTTCAATCGAGCTGATGATGTCCCCAAAGACTTACCATGCGAGGATGCTGGGGCTGGAGTGGGACAAACTGGCTGAGGGGAGCCATATGAGGAGGCTGGTGTGGTGGCACAGGCGGTGGAGGGTGCAAAATGTAATGATCGCTGGAGATAAGTGGTGGGAACGTTTGGTAGGAGACGGGGAGCTGCTGCATGGCACAGGCCTGGATCAGCTACAAAAGAGAAACAGGAAAAGGGGGGGTTGTAAGAAGACAGCATGGCGCACACTTAGGATCAGGGCATCCAACCCTCAAGAGCAGCTGATGTGAGTCTAGCTGCAGAGTGAGAAAGAATCCCACTGGAAGCAAATTATTCCTGAGAATGTAGGATGTAGCTTGCTTTATTTATTTACTTCATTATACCCCACCCTTCCCTCCACTGGGGATACAAATTGGTTTACATCATTCCTCACAACAACCCTGTGAGGTAGGCTGGGCTAAGAGTGTGTGATTGGCTGAAGGTCACCCAGCAGGCTTCCATGGCATGAGCAGGAATTTGAACCCGAGTCTCCCAGATCCTACTCAAGACCCTCTAACCACTACACCACACTGGCTTTGCTAGAGCTGTGTGGTGATAGGATACCAAATCAGAGAATCAGAGAATGAGACTTTAACTTCTGCTCCCCTCTCCCCACATAAATCTTGACTGTACCCATGTCAGTGGACTCACGGGGGGTGGGAGGCAGCAGAGTGGGTAGTGCTGTCCACTGAACATCACCGAGCATGCTGGGAGCTGCTGTGCACTACAACCTGGGATGTGCTGGCCAGTGTGAATGGGGAAGCCTTGTGTTGTTACTGTGGTCACCGTATAGGACAGAGGGACAGCTCCCTGATGCACCTGGAGGAAAGAGAAATGCACAGCAGAGTCAAAGCTGCATCTCCTTGCATTAGCACATCCAAGCTACCTGAAGTCCCTCTTCTAGCCTGAGTCCACAGCTAAGTGTGCCAGCTAGGGCATAAAACAAGCAGCATTACAAAAGGAAGTATCAAATTTCAGGATTGCAGAGATCTTCATCAACCAGGGATATAAGAAAGATCACAGCAATTCTATAATGCCCCCCTCTAGCATGCAAACAACTGGATGAGGATTCAAACTCTATAAAGACTACTGAAAGTTCAAGAATCTCAGAGGTCTGACCCTTTGGCCTCTTTCAAGAGACCTGCAGCAAGAAAATGCTAAGCTTCATCAATCTATACAGTACACAAGGATAATATCAACCTCACAGCTTTCCAGAGCTGGCTAAACCAAACGGTTCAGAGACACATTCTGTGATTAAAAGTTTTTCAGCCGAGAGCCACTATGAAAAAACTTCCTCTAAAAACTTTCATACCGGATTCATGTCTATAAATGTGCCAGTCAGCTGCAGTGCTGGTTCTTAGTAAGCTCTCAAGGCTCTGAAAATCTTTTCAATCTCTGAAACTGACACAACAACACTGGTGACATGTGTGGCTGAAGGAAGTGTTCTACTATGGCCATGAAAAGCTTTTAATCACATAAAGATATCTTCCAACCTTTGGGAAAGTATTCAGCTCAGTCAACACTGCAAAGTTTCAACACATTTTGTTTACTAAGGAATATGTGTTGCTGAATCTTTGCATCCAGATTGGATCTTGAGGAAACGTCTTGTGGAATGCAGCCTCTACAGTTCATGGACTGCCTTTCCACAGTCCTTATTGTTTGAACTCATTCTGAATCGTATTTCATCACTTACCTTTTTTAAATTTGTTCATGCACATAGAATTTGATGTTACACCCTTAGGAAGTCTCTTACTTTCAAGTTTCTATCTAGGTCCTCTGCTGCCTTCCTTGGAAAGCTGGTCTAGCATCTTTTGAACATCTGTCCTCAAGAAGGTCAACCTCACAAATAACTGGAGCAAGTGCACTGGAGCAAGTCCTTGCAATGGATGACACAGTAGCACATTATACCATCGGTCTAAAACAGGGGTGTCAAACATCTGGCCTGGGGGCCGAATCAGGCCCTCAGAGGGCTCCCATCAGGCCCCCGAGCAACTGGCTGTCATCTGCTTCCTTCTCCCTCTCTCTTGCTTCCTTCTACAGCAAACCCCCTATTTTCTCCATTGGCTGGGGCTCCTCCTTTGGGGAGGAAGGAGGGAGAGGCAGAGCTTGCTTCGCCAGGTTCTTTCAATTGCACATTGGAGCTACTAAGCCAAGCCTCTCTTCCTTCTATTGGCTGAGGCTCCTCACATTTCTGGTTGCTTGGGGAAAGAAAGAGCCAGAGCTTCCTTTGCCCAGTTTCTTGGATCCCATGGGAGAAATACAAAGAAAACACCTTTAAAACCAACAAGGGCTAATGTTTTAAGCATGTTTTAATTTTTTTTAAAAATTTTTAATTAAGATTGTCTGCCTCCTTTATAAAGTTTCTATCTCTACTGCCTAATTTTTTTTTTTACCATTTTAAAAGTTTTATTAGTTTCAAAGAATTGGGGATAGGGAGTAGAAAGGGATAGTAAATAAAGATTACAAATCAGTCTTAACGTGCATAAAAATACTTTCAAAAATACAAGTCTACATCTGCAATACTTTCTTAAAATACATAAATTGTCACATATTATTGTCTGTAAACTATGCATCAACATTTTGCTATTTTATATTATAATTTTTTTTGTTAAAATATCTATTGAAATTGACAATTCCAATAATGGCAATCTTGTAATACAGAATACAGGAAAGGAGATATAAGTTCACACCAGAGAATCTTAAGGGTCTTGAGTGTCTAGCCAGGCATAAAATTTCATCCAATATTTTCTTGCTTCTTCCTTAGATTTCCCCGCCAACAGCTGGGATAAAAAGTTCAGCTCTGCTGTTTCCAGAATTTTTCCCACCAAGTCCATTCTCATGGGGATTTCCTGAGATTTCCATCTCTGGGCCAAGAGAATCCTGGCTGCTGTGTTGAAATGTGCCAACAAATGTCTCATTTCTTTGGAAAAGTCCTCAGGAAATATATTCAATAAAAATAGTTCTGGTTTGAATTGAATCTGTGTCTTGATAATCTTCTGTAGTAATTCATGAGCCATTTTCCAATAGTCCTTCACCATCTCACATGTCCATCACATATGATAAAAAGAACCAACCTGTTTAGTACATTTCCAACATTTGTTAGATATATTAGTATAGATCTTACACAATTTCTGTGGAGTCAAGTAACATCTATAAAACATCTTATACAAGTTTTCTTTAAAAGTTACTGACCTAGTTAATTTAACATTGAACTTCCACAATCTCTCCCATTCTTCTAATGTAATGTTATGACAAATTTTTCGCCCATTGGATCATACAATCTTTTACAACTTCGTCTTGCATCTTCATCTGTAATAGATATGCATATAATTTAGAGATTAACTTTTCTTGGGGGCCTAGGAAAATTTTGTCAAATGGGTATTGTTCTGTGTTAAAGCCTGTCATCTTGTCTTTGACATACCTAGATTCAACTCGCATTCTCAACCACCAATTCATTTTAATATCCATGTTTTCCAACTCCTCTCTAGTTTTCAGCCGATTGTCTTTTCCCAACAGGTCATCATATCTATAATTCTGATTAGGTTTTAAAAAATTTGGATGAGTAAATGTTTCCACTGGAGAAACTCCTCTTGGAATTTTTGGTAAATTCTCGTTTTTAACCATGACCATGTCTGATACAAAGATTTCCGACACCAATGGTTCTTAAAATAGGAATGTCCTTCAAGTCTTTGATACCATAGATACGCATGCCAACCCATAGTGAGATCATGTCCCTCTAACAACAGTTGTCTCTTGTCATTCAATAATATCCAGTCTCTTAACCCACAAAAGCACAGAAGCTTTATAATACAATTGCCAGTCTGGGAAGCCCATACCTGCTCTCAATTTGGAGTCTTGCAATGCCTATAGTTTGATTCTAGGTTTTTTGCCTTGCCAAACATACTTGGAGACCATCTTATTCAATTCTTGAAAAAAACCACTATTTAAAAATATTGGGATAGTTTGATATAAAAATAATAACCTTGGGAGGCTATTCATCTTTATTGAGGCTATTCTATTGAGGCTATTCATCTTTATTGAAATTATTCTTCCCATTAAGGATAAGTTCAAATCATGCCATTTTTCCAAATATTTTTTAATTTCTTTAAGTAGTTTATCATAATTGTCCATTTTTAAACTGCTGCACTTATTTGAGATAAGTACACCTAGATATTTGATTCTTTTCTCATATAAAAACCCTGATTTTTGTTGAAGAGACTGAATTTGTTCCATCATCATATTCTTTGTCAAAAATTTTGTTTTGTGGTAATTGATCTTCAGTCCTGCCCAATAACCAAAATGAGTGATCTTGTTTATAAGACAGTCTATTGAGTCTATTGGTTGCTCTAATATAAAAAGTAGATCATCTGCAAAAGCTCTCAATTTGTATTGTTCACCTTTTATCACTGCTCCCTTGATACTTGTGTCTTCTCTTATCTGATTATTCAATATCTCTAGAGATAGAATAAAAAGTAGTGGTGACAGTGGACAGCCTTGCATTGTACCCTTTTCAATATTAATTGTTTCTGTTAATTTACCATTCATTGTCACCCTTGCTCTTTGAAAAAAGTATATTGCTTTTACTGCTCTCAAATTTTTTTTACCACATTCCACACCTTTCAGTTGCTGTAACATAAACTGCCAACGAACATTATCGAAGGCCTTCTCAGCATCTAAACAGATTAGTGCCAGTTGTTTCTCTGGATGAGTTTCATAATATTCCAAGATATTACAAACTGTTCTGACATTATCTTTCAAGTGTCTTCTAGGAAGGAATCTAGCCTGGTCTTGATGTATTGTAGACTGTAGAACTTTCTTCAAGTGTTCTGCCAATACTGCAGCAAAGATTTTATAATCTACTTTTAAAAGAGAGATTGGGCAATAATTTTTAATATCTTTCAAATCCACATCTTCTTTTGGGATTAAGGATATTGTAGCTTCTTGCCATGAAGCTGGTATTTGGCCTTCATATCTTGAATCTTTTCAAGGAGACGCTTAAATGGTAACAGTAAAGGCTTTGTAGAATTCCGCAGGCAGTCCATCTGGGCCTGGAGTTTTGCCATTCTTTTGAGATGCCATTACGTCTCCAAGTTCTCTTATTGTTATTGGTTTCATTTAAAAAATTTTGCTGCTCCTCTGTAAATTTGTTAAGATTATTTTGGTTAATGTAATCTTTTAAATCTCTTTTGTGAACTTGTTTATCTTCATGTAATTTTTTATAAAATTGTTCCACGATTTTTGACATATCTCTTGTTTTTGAGCTTTCTCTTTATTATTCTCATCTTTCAAGGTCGATATTATTCTTTTGGCATTCTCTTTTCTCATCCTATAAGCCAATCACCTTTCAGGCTTATTGGCATGCTCAAAAATTTTTTGACTGGCATATCTCAATTTTATCTCCATCTCCTCCATAAGTAACAAGTTCAATTGGTGTTGTATTTCTTTCACCTTATTTTGGAACTCAAGTCTTGTCAGTTGTTTTTTAAATTCTTTTCAGTTTCTCCAGCTTGTGACATTATTTTTTGAACGTTTTCAGTTCTTTCTTTCTTTTTCTTGACACTATATCTAATTGCAAGGCCCCTAAAGTATGCTTTAGCGGTATCTCAAACTACTTGCATCTTTACATCTTGTGTTATGTTCTGTTTGAAAAAGGATTCCATTCAACCTTAGATTCTTTGAGAAAGTCTTTATCTTTCAGAATTGAGGTATTTAACCTCCATGATCTTCTCATTTGTGTACCTTTGAACTTTATCATTACAGGGCTATGGTCTGAGATAACTCTTGTTTGAATTTCTGTCTCAACTAAATCTTTGACCAGATTTGTAGAAAGCCAGCACATATCAATTCTTGACCACATTTGGTGACTAGGAGAGTAATAGGTAAAGTCTTTAGAATTTGGGTATCTTGTTCTCCATACATCAACCAAATCCAATTCTTCTGCTAACTTCCAAAAACTAATAGGCAATTGAAGACTTTTACTTTTAGTCTGTTTATGTGGTTTTTTGTCCAGTTGTCTATCAGAAACTGCATTAAAATCTCCTATTAGTATTCCGCATATTCCAAATTTGATAGTTTAAGATGTAAATCTTGAAAAAATTTCTCTTGTTGATCATTTGGGGCATAAATATTTGCCAATAGGATTTTTTTGTTGTCCACTGTAATTTCTACTAATAAGGTTCTTCCATCTTCAGAGGCGTACTGCAACTGTGGTTTGAATTTATTCTTAATATATATTGCCACTCCCCTTTTCTTCTTATTCATATCTGTTGCTGTGAATAAGCTACCAAGTTTCTTATTTTTCAAAAGATGTTGGTCTTTAGTTAAAATACGAGTTTCTTGTAAACAAATTATATCCATTTCCAATTTTGTCGAATATCTAAAGGTCTTCCTCTTTTTAACGGGAGAATTGAGTCCATTCACAATAATAAAAATTATTGAAGCAATTTTGGATTTTTCGTATTATTATCTTTTTTAGTCTACTGTCTTGTTGGGTATCTCTGTGGTTCATTTGGATTCTCTTCACCAGAGCTTTCTTTTTCCTCTTCATTGTCCTTCTTTTCCTTCCCCTCTTTTTCCTTCACTCTGTCCAGAAAGTTCTGGGCTTTGAAAATGGAGTTTATCCTATACCTATTCTCCTGATAGGTAAAGAAAAGGCCTTCAGGCATTAACCATCTATAGGGTATTTCTCTTTCTCTCAGGAAGCCTGTTAGAGCTTGGTATCTCTCCTCTTTTGTCTCACCAGCCATGGTACCTCTCTTAAAATTTTCACCATATTTCCAGCTAACATCATAGGTTTGTCTCTTGCTTGCTTCAAAATGTCATCTCTGGTCCTCTTCTTGTAAGCTTCAAGTGGACTTCACTGGGTAGTTTATTCTGTCTTGTGACGCTTGATGGCACTTGTCTAACTTGATCAAACTCTTCTTCCACCCTTTGAGGAGTCACCTGTAGAATTTCAGCCAAGGCTTCACTTAATATTTTCTGCAAATCTTCAGTTTTTTCTTCTGGTATGTTTTGGAACCTCAGCATATAGGCAGCTCTGTCTATTTCCAACTGCAAGAGTCTGGAATCATGTATGTTCTGTTCTTTTCCCAGTTGTTCCACCTTTTGTGCATTATCTGTCCGCTGGCCATCTAATACTTTTAAGGCTTTACTGGTGTCTGCTGTCTGTTTGCTGTTCTCCAAAAGCTCTTGTTTGATCTCTGCCATCTGTTCTCCAATATTATCTACTTTACTAGTCAACTGTGCTATAGCAGTTAGTATATTTTGCATCTCTTTCATAGCTCCCTGCATGGTTGTAAACTTCCCTGGGCCAGAGGAGGAACTGGGTGAAAGAATTGGTGGTTTTCCTTCTCGATTTTTTTTTACTGTTTCTTTAAAACCAATCGCAGCTTTATTTTTCATTCTTATTAAAGTAAATTCACTCACAATCACCAGGTTTGTATGCTGCCTCTTCAGAGTTTGTTTTGGAACTTAGTATTCCTGTTTATAATAGTGTTGTTATTATGGAAAGATTTTAAAAAGGAAACAGCCTTCCAGTTTCTATCAACAATTTGCCCTACCCAAAGCAATAATAAAACTAGTAAAAAACAGAGGGTTTTTAGAACAACGCCCTTTGTACCACATAGCCAAAACAATTCAACTCACTAAAACAAAAACAATTCACTATAGCAAGTCTTTTACCAATGTTAATTCAATTGAAATCCAAGTTACTGCAGGATCATCTGACTGCTTCAAGGTATAAATTTGTAATCCAGGGCTGAATGCCCTATTTATAATCCACAGGTGAGATCCAAGATTAAAAATTAAACAAATAACCCAAGAAAAAAAATAAGAAACACAAGTTGGACCAGATACTCCCCAAAAGAAAAAAAAAATTGCAAAAGTAAGAAAGACTCCAAATTTGATGAATAGAAAGAGGAAAAGTAGAAAAATATTTCCAAAACCAAAAATATTCAAACCATATCCAAAGTATTCAAACCATGGGGAAAAAAATAAAGGCAAATTTAAAGGGTTATATCCATAGCATCCACCATCAGAAAATTATAATTCACTTTAGAAATTGGCACAGGTATTCTTTCTTCAACCAAGTGTCATGTTATGTTCTATAATCCAGTATACAATGCCCACTAGGATTCAAGAATCTGGTTGGAGCTCATATAAATTTGTTCAGAGCACTGCGACCTAAACTTCAGATTACATCTTAAGCCAACTGTCCTTCACATCCATATATGCTTGCAAACAACTTTCCCAAAATCAGATCTTTTTTCAGAAGGAAGTTTAAGACAAATCAATCAAGTTCAGCCATCAAGTCTCTTCTATGTTTAAGAATTAGTGTGATTCTTCTCATGCAGAGATTCTAAGGATCACCAAGATAGACAGAAACTTTTAGAAGCCTTGAAAGAGGAGAGTTTCCCCACCCTTCTCTATCTTTGCCTCTAATTAAATTCTGCTTCAGTCCCAGATCTCCGTTTTTTCTGCTTATCAGAAATCGTGCCTCAAAGAACAGCAAAAAGAAGAAAGTAAACTCATAGTCATAATAGTGAAGATGCAGCTTGTCAGCTAGAATGCAGAGTTGCTTGAATCAAAGTAGGGAATGGGAAAGTCCAGCAGTCGACCCTCGAGCCATTTAAAAATGGCGATCGGGACTGTGATGCTTGGAGCGAACTGGGATCGGGGGGCAGCCACCTCCGCTGTCACTCCCGCTCAACTGCTCGAGCTCCCTACCTTCTAGGACCCTTCCTGGGTCTAAGAGTCGAGTCACCCATCGACAGTCCGATGTAGAAGCGGCTCTGGACACACCGGTCCGAGCCGCTCCTACAGATGCGTCGCCGAAACTGGAAGTTCAGTAATCTGGTGCCTAATCTTAAATGGGAACACACAGAGCTCGGCCTGGCCCAACATGGCCTGGCCTTCCAAGGTCTCATTTATGTCAGATCTGGCCCTCATAACAAAGGAATTCGACACCCCTGATTTAAAAGGCTTCCAAAAATGACATTAGACTTTTGGCCTAGATATACTGCTAGGAAGAAGCGAAGTGCAGAGGGAGAGGGGAAAAGTGACATGCCCAGATATGTGCCTCATTGTGCAGACTTGCAATGGAGTACCACAAAAAGCTACTTGTGTTGAATCTTACAGCCAGAGGATACACAGGGTATAAAGATTAAACAGTCAATATCAGATATAATTCTAAAGTCCATGAGCTTGTGTTATTTTCCTAGACAGAAAATGGAACCTGTGATCGAGAGAAGACATTTAACAAGAAGGGTACAGTGGGCAGACCACCACCACAACCAGACCCCTCTCACTGGCCTGGATAAAAACTGCTCAAGGAAGACAGTCTCTAGCTGGGTTTAATTTTTAATCAATGCATCCTAGAACTCAGCCAAGTTAAACCAGCACAGACTAAAATCTGGGGCTCAGTAGTTACATGACACCAACTCCCTAGGGAACAATGTGGATGAGCAAAGGGACAAAAACAGTATTAGTAGGGGTCATCTCTGGTAGGGAGGACCAAGGCACTATATAGCGCACACGCAAGATTTTACAACATCCTGTCTCACAAAATTGTAAGAACTCTCTCCCAGGATGTGCAGGAGAGGTGTCTGAGGGGAACAATGTTACACAGATGTCCCCAAGTGCCACACAAGGACAAGTAAATACAGCAGCAGTGAGCTTACTGGACATTCCACCAGGCTGGACTCTCCACCAGGCTACAGTACAGATAGATGAAGGCCCACCAAGTAGGAAATCACTTCTTTGACTGCTGGATCTGAAGATACTTTCCCTTCAGAAGCCCTGTGGTGACTGTGTGGATGGTGCTATCAGGACAAGGCTCTCACAGTTTTGAGGCTTGCCCTGGAGTATGAGCTGATCAAAAAGGACTGTGGCAAGTGTTCATGTATTCTCTGCTATGAAACTTGTAGGTCTGCATCTAGAGAAATCTGTACTTTTGCTTTATGAAATGCCAATGGAGGAGAAAAATGTAATGTATGGGTCTTCTTTACCAAATGACATCAACCTGTAGGCATTCTAGCAGTCATAGGATTTCTGTCCTGCATGATTTCCACGCCTCCTCCAACTGTGCTTTCTTTCTCTTTCTCTCTCTTTCTCTTATTGTTTTCAAATCACTCCAAAACAATTTCAAGAATGGCAACACTTCCAATATTACAAACTAGCCAAATATATGTATGTTATATAGTTACATGGCTATATATGCTGGAATGTGAGATGGACATTAACGGGCCCTTTCTCCTGATGCTGGATCCACAGGACCTTTATCACAGCTCTTTACTTTGTCTGACAGGGAACGGCAGCTGTTGGGAGGAAGCATGGTTTATCCCATTCAGCTCTGATCAGAAGCCTTGGAAAGAATTTAGTGTTTTCCATATGGACCCCCGCTCAAGGCACATGACTAGAAAAGACACTGACAAAATTCTTCCTGTCTCCTGCACAGCTTCCTTTGGAAGGTCATAAAATCAAGGCACATAGCTCCACAGAGGAAAACCAACAGCTGTTGGTACAGTAGGGAGAAAGCAGTGAGGAACTTCTAATTACCGCAAATCTAAGGGCCAAATAATAACATACAACATAAATATTACCCAATATACTAAACAAAATACATGTTTTTATTACATATTAGATAAAAACAGATACGAGCCCAATAATAGTAAAATCTCAGTGATAGTGTGTCACTTGCAATTGGATCCATCTTTCATGTAGAATATACTTTTCTTGGACCAAGAGAAAAAGGCACATAATTGAAGACACAAGTATATGATCAGGGCAGAAAGTATTTGAAAATGAGGCATCTGTATTTTATCCCTGCCTGGAGCCACTGAGATTTCTTATAAAATAATTTTTAACTGGTCCTATTTTCAGTATTCATTGCACTACCCAGCACTAATGTGCAATATATATATATGCTTGGCCACTGAGGAAGGCCAAACTGGCCAAAACACATATGATCTTGGTCACACATGTTTTCTGCCTGATTTTATCCTTCTTTTGAGGCTACTATTGGGCATATATGTTTTATATAATTTGTAATAAATACTTGTATTTTGGTATATTTCATAGTATTTATGTTGTATGTTTTCAATTGTTATCAAACCACTGACTCATCTAACCAAACACCACTTACCCTGATTAACAGTGTCCATTCTCACAGAAATCATTCCCAATTCTGCTACCCAAGAATCTCAGTCTTTTAAATGTGAGATACCTGGTATTAGCTTGGTATTCAGCTTGCTCTATTTGTGAATTATGACCCTTCTATGACCTGCAAGCAGCAAACTCAGGAGTATCTGTTTCTGGCAGTTTGGGGGAGAAGGGAAAGAGTGTCCCATCTAGTCCTCTTACCACTTGTTGCTATCTGCTTCACTTGGTCACTGAGAAGAAACAAAGCTGAAGACAGTGTGAGTAATGGAAGGATCCTGAGAAGCCTAAACTGTGCCACTGAGTGCACCTGGAGACGCCTGTATGCTAACTCAGCTCAGCTAGCAGCCAGCCTCTTTCTGGTGGCCTTCCTAACATAGCCCCCTCCTGTCAAGGATGGCACTTCGGTAGCTGGTAGAACCTTATGTGAGATCTCTTGCAAGTGGTGGTTGTGGAGGTCTGGGGTAGGGAACTTGACCTTGGCTGTCTTCCAGCATGTGTGTTGGATCAAGGTCGTACAGAGATGGGAAGATATGGTGATGGGAAGAGTGATGTCAGAAAACATGCAGGGAGATATAATGCTCGCTGCATCTCTAATCTCCATCCCATACCTCAAAATGTGGGTGAAGAACTCTCTGTTAAGTAGCTGCACTCTGACCTGGGTGCTGTGCAATGCCAGATCTGTGAAAAGACTGCAACAATATCTGACCTGTTGTGTGAGGAACAGGTTGACCCAGTTTACTTGCTTGCAACCTGGCTGAATGACTATGATGTGGTCACTGACACAGCTCACAGTGGTTGGATATAAAGTCCTGGGGTAGCATTTCTTTTCTGTGAACATTTCTCCATCATTAGGTACCTGGTACAGATAAAGGCTGGCTTTGACTGCATTTACCTTGTGTTGGACACCAAGGACAGATTAAAGATCCTGCTGGTGTACCATCCACCTAGCTTCCCAGCAGGATCTCTGGCTGAGCTAATGGAGGTGGCTTCAGACTTGGTGTTGAAAACCCCAAGGATGATTGTCCTTGGAGATTTACATGCCAAAGCTGCACTGATGGGTCAGGCTCAGAACTTCATGCCACAACAGCTATGGGGATGTCTTAGATTGTAATGAGCCCAATGCAGGACAAACGACATGCACTGGACCTTCTTTTCTGCACCAAGTGGCTTGCAGTGATTTGATTAGGGGGCTTGACTTTCAGCTCTTGCTGTGGTCAGATCACCATTTTCTGAAGGCACAGTTGAGCTTGTTGCCTCCTCCCTGCAGGGGTGGTGGATTGATTCAGGTGGTCCACCCTCAGAGACCAGCAGATCCTGTTGGTTTCCCAGAAGTGATTTTGAGCCTCCCCAGTCACTATGTTGAAGCCCTTGTGGGTGTGGAGGTCCTTGCAGCTGCATGGAATGACAAGCTGACTGGGGCCATAAACAGAGTTGTTCTCTTCCCTGCTCTAGTAAGTTCCCAGCAACATGAAGCAGACTGGGAGACAAGCAGAGCAATGTTGGGAGAAGACTCAGGATGAATCAGACAACACTCATTTGAAGGTCTATGAGGTGGCAGTGATGGCAAGAAAGAAGACTTTCTTCTCTGCCACCAACACCTCAGCAGAACCTTGTTCAGCTCAGTTGTTGGCTACCAGTCTGTTTCCAAGTTCAATTCAAGATGCTGGTTATGACTTCTAAAGCCCTTCTCAATCTAGGGCCCACATATTTCAAGGACCATCTCCCTCCAAATGTCCCTGTATGCCAACTACAGTCATCAGGCAGCTATCTGTTGGCTCTCCCAACACTTAAGGAGACCCATTTAGCATTGACCAGAGCCCTAGCCATTTTCACTGTGGCCCCTGCTCTGCAGAATAGGCACCTGAAGAGATGAGGAGGCCCTCCTTGGAGACATTCAGAAGGCACTGCGAACCCTGCCTGTTTGCCAGGGCTGAATGAGGGAGTTTGAGCAGTTGGCATCTTTTAAGTGGAGAAGGGAGGAAAGATTTAGTGCTTCTTGTTTTATTTTTGGTTTTTGCTGGGTGTGTTTTAATTATTACTGTATTTATTTTATTTATTTTATTTATTTTAATTTTTAATTTTATTGTAGTAGATTTTAAATCTGCCCTCCCTGCAAGTAGGCTCAGGGCAGATTACAACAAAAGAAAACATAGTACAATAGCTAAAAATCCAGTGGTTCAATAATAAAAACAGTTAAAACCATCTAATGCAGGAACAGGTGACATAATGTACTAAGTTACCACAGTCTCAAAGCTGGAGTCAGTGGGACAGTAAGTTGTAATCAAATTCAACTAGGCTGCCTAAGAGAATACTTCAGCATACTTAAGCAAGGGAGACCAATTTAGTTTGGATGCCTGCCAACTCATCCAAAGGCCTGGCAGACCAGCTCCATTTTGCAGGCCCTGCAGAACAGTAAAAGATACAACAGGACCTTGATCTCCAGTGGCAGCATGTTCTATCAGGTCAAGGCCAGGGCAGAAAAGGCCCTGGCCCCAATTGAGGCTAAGCAGATCTGCCTTGGGTTGGCGACAACCAGAAAATGTTGATTTACTGAACATAAGGCTCCTCAGGGCACATATAGGGAGAGGCGGTCCCTCAGATATGTTGGTCCCAGGCCATGAAGGGCCTCAAAGGTCAAGACCTTGAAGTGAATCCAATACTCAATTGGTAGCCACTGCAATTGGCATAGGACTGGCTGAATGCAAGTCCACATAGGCAATGCAGTCAGCAGGCATGCAGCCACATTTTGCACCAGCTAGAGTTTCCGGATTAGCACCAAATTCAAGCCCATGTAGAGCGAGTTACAGTAATCCAGCCTGTAAACCAGGATATAAAGGTTACATTACAAGCAGCTACCTACGCATCTCACCTGTATGTCCCAAAGAAAGGGATTCACTCACACAACTTGTAATGCATGTCCCTAGGTGGGCTCAGACCACCACCCTTCAGTTAACACATTAATGTGATCACATGTCTGAATGTGCCACACAGAGAAAAAATTACAAGGGAGATGTATCTTTATTGCTGTACAGGCAATACTAAGCATGTCCAACATTATCATTACTGCTCTCTTTCAGCAGAGAAAAAGGGGCAGAACGCTTGTCCTGGCCAAGAATACGAAGTCAAAATTACTCAAGTTCCAGGCAAGCCCCAACTTGTATTTTTGCACTGAAAGGACAAGATTTCAGTCACCAAAATTATTGTTGCAAACTGAATCCCCACCCCATCCTACACATACAAACAGAGAACCCACCTGCTCGTGGAGATCCACCATGAATGGATGCTGGTGGGGTGGGTGCGCAGCCGGGTGAAGCATTCGTGGTGGCGTATTGGCCAGAACGTACGCCGGGTGCTCATCTACAGGAACGTGTGGCTGTGGCTGCTGCTGCTGGAAAAAAGCCGGGTGCAAGTAGTTCTCATCCTGGGCTAGCAGGGTTTGCAGAGGTCGCTCACGTCGGCCCCAGTGGTGCCGGGAAGGAGGGCTGTGGAGCCAGTTGGGGGAGAGAAATATAGAGGGGTGACCCCAGGGGCCAGCCAATTATCTGTGCCAAGCTCTTAGCTACACTACAGCCACTTTTATGGCAGGGACAGCAGCACAACACAAAGGGATCAACTGATAAAGCACAACTGGAATCCGGTCACAACATTGTACATGTATGCCACACAGAACAAGTTGTCAAGATTCTCGTTTGATGTAGCATGAAGCTACTGCGCCTAATATCTGGGAGGAAGACAGACCAAGAACTCTGTTCTCATCATTCCATATCTAAGATATAAGCTTCAGAAGTCATACCAGATATTGGTAGATTCCTATCATTGGCTGGCTCAGTTCTTAGGGGGCAAATGAAGGAAGCCTGGGATCATCAGCAATGGGCTTGTGTTATGGATGGCTTTCAATCCAACACATTCCCTTTTAGCACCCTTCTAATCAGTTGTTTTTTGATACTTGTGACAGCACACTGAACTCTCGAGTAAGGACAACATTTAAATGGCTCCTTGGTTGATACCTGGTTTATTATAGGTGTTCCTAAACCTTACCCCCAACTCCCCCCTTGTATTTGTTCCAAGGGTCCTGTCCCCCAGAAGCAGTACAGGGGAAGCAGGAAAATCTTGCCCTACTGATGGTAAGTTCTTGTCAGTGAAATTTCCAGTGGATCCAAGCCCATCTTTCTTCCTTCCCACCTCCATGGCCAAGACAGCCCTCCACCAGTGAGCACATGTCATAGGTTTTGTGCATCAACAGCATAACTCCATAGGGGTCACTATAAATGGCTGCCTTGGGAAAAGAAAGAAGCACTACACCCAAGACACTGGAGGTCTGCTTTCCTTCCTTCCTTATGGGCTTTACTGGCTAGAGCCTTAAGCCTAAACTATATTAATGCGGGTATCATCTTTGTTTTTAATACTACATATGGCACTTGCCAGACACTAGAAATACTAACCCATATTATATCACCTTCACTACTATCAGTCATCTAGCAACAGCCAATGCGTTAAGTGACAGTGGCTGTAGCAGTGAATATTGCAGGTAGAGGGACCGACCCCTCGATTTCCCAATGTTTGCCTCAAGAAACCTTGTATGGTTGGGTAAAAAGCAATGTGCTGTACCTTCTCCTGAGGTGTGCTGGGCTGCCACAAGTTCCCCCTGAAAATCGTCGCTGGTCAAAGGGGGCAGAAGGAGGGCGCCTATTCACTGCCAGATCCCATGGTCGCATTGGGGATGTTGTCAAGGCGAAGGGTGATGTTGGACCTCAGGCTCCAAATTTAACAGCACACTAGTTCTTTGGGATCTGTAGGAAGCAATGAGAGAGAGCCAATGAACCAGGAAAACAGTGAATTACCAAGCAGTTTCAGTTCATGACAACTGCCTCCATACCAGTCAGGTTAAACACATACCACTGAGGGCCACCATACGGGCAGCCCACAGCAAAGATGAAAGGAACACTTCACGGACTCAGCCCATATTCAAACTCTACACCGCATCTTTTTCCCCTGTGCACACAAAGCCTTCGTCTCATACATATTTCTCCAACAGCTCTTTGCTCTTCTCATCCTACTTCAGGCCCTGGTCCCTTTCCATTATTCTCCTGCATTATGTATATTCCCCTCATAATTACTCCTCTTCCAACAGAGAAGGATTTGTCGCTCACTATGGCACAGTTATACAAATATATGGCAGCCAGGGATTGGAGGTCCTTCTGTGCACACCCTACTGCTGTCACCAAATTGTCTATTTAAATAGCTGGAAGTGTTCTCAGAATCTATCACTCATGGTAAAACTGGGACAGAAGGTGGGAGGAGAAGGCAAGACACAGGTGAGAACAGGGCACTGGCAAACTGTGATATATACTGAAATAATGTGCAGGAAACTAACCCCAAGGGATCAGGTCCTCAGTTATGATTCTCTACTTTCCTGCCTCACCTCATCAATAGCACCAAGTTCATCACCATTAGAGACACAAGGGCACGTTCTGTTAAGCACACACAGCTGGCAAATGACCCAAACAGATCAAGCAGATTGCTCCCGTCTGACTGGAGTGCAGTGCTCCTGTTCCCAGAGGGTTTCATGAAAAGACCCTGCAATTAACACTGCTGTGGTGTGTTTATCCAAAGAATCCAGGCTTCTGAAAGGCTGAGAAGGGCAAGACCAAGTTGCCAGGTTGCTCTGGGAATTGATGCTGCATTTACTGTTGGCTAAGTAGTTTCAAATGTCTTTAGAGAAAGGGTGGATAATTGCTCCCCAAGGCATGACTGAGACCTGCTGCAATCCCATGGAACATTCCACAAGCAGACTCTGGATGTAAGCTTCTACCAGAGGGAAACCATCCCATTCCTCTGCAACCTCCAATTTCCTTGGCAAGAGCAGCAAAATAATCACTGCACGTGATGAAGATTCAGGTGGTGCAACAGAACTCAATAGACCAAGGAACCAGAATTCCTTGGTCAAGAAGGATAAGGGCTGTTGCCTTGGGGGATATTCTTCTACGTTTGTCTTAAGGTGCTCTACATCACTCATGTCAGTGCAGGCAACTCGTTTGCATTCATAAATCCCACCACAATAATTATGCAAAACTTCATTGTGTTTATATGTGCTTCTCCCAAATGACAAGAAACTCCAACTTAAAAGTTAGCTGGCATGAATTCACATGTGTAACAAGCATGCCTGCATAAAACCACAAGAGAAGTAACCTGTACCAAGATACAATAAAGGCAATGCCTACTTTGAGAAAAAGGTACTGGAGATGAAATGCCATTTTTGGCTAGAAAGAAACAACACACAGGAGTGGAAGCACATGTTAAACTAGGTCAGGGATCCCCCAACATGGTGCCAATGAGTGTCCACCAACACCATCCCTGGCACTCATAGAGTGTTTTCAGAAAGTAGGTGGGACCAGGCAGGGCTTTTGCCCAGTAGGGCTTCTGATTGGCCATGGCTGTGCAAGCTTTTCTTTAAAAACAAAAACTCCTTCAGTGGCAGCTGTCACTACAGCACAAGGATCTTCACTGCATGAATGAAAGTAAGCTGAGTGTATGCAAGTAAATGTTTTAAAATAATATGTTTATTTTAAAAGACACCCTGTTAAAACAGAGTTTCTGCCTGAAATGCTGAAGAGTTACTATTAGTGTTATGCTCAACCTCACTCCCTGACATTCTGTGGTTGGCTCCACCTCCTGTGACACCCATTTTGTGGTTGGTTCCACCTCCTTTGGCAGCCATTTTGTGACTGTGCCCTGTGTTAGGAATTCCATTGTACTTGCAGGCTCAGAGAGGTTGGGGACCCCTGCACTAGATAAAAAGGTCAGCTAAAAAAGAACTGCACCTTTGGCATCAGTGTCTTTATCTCTCTCAACAAATATTCAATCAAGGCATTTCCATATCTTTCTTAGAATAATATAGAATGCTATAAATGTCAGTTCCATGTGCTTGGCAACATTTTATAGAATGCCACAAAAAAAAAAAAAGCTGCTATGCCAATCCCACATCCAGGAAACATGCTTCAGAAGGGAACAGTTTGGAAACGATGGAGAACCACTCTCACTCAAAACTACAAAGTTAGCCAGGATAAATGGCGATGCCCAGCTGGCTTGAACTCTGTGGATGTGCCAAATCCTGGAATACTAGACAACTCCCTGACACAAAGCGAACCTGTCATATGCAGCAGCAAAGCAAGCTTGTCTTATTATCAGAATGAGTCTGGTTGGATTCACTTCTACAGCACCCCAAATTCATCTTACTGTAACAGATGGTCTGTTTCCATCTCTTGGACATGAGGTGGAGGGCAGAGAGTCTTGGCTTCCCCAAATAACAAACAACTGCCAGATCTCAGCTTAGTGGGCCCTTCTCTCAACTGAATAAAATCATAACATCAGAGAATCACCCATTTAATAGTCAATCAACATGGAACAAATTAATAAAAGCTGTTAGTGCTTTTAACCTTCTGCTGTTGCTTAATCAATTTAAATTCAGCAACCTTACCACCAAGATAACCCAAGCCAGGTTCTGATACTTGGAGCACTGTGTTGATGCTGGGAGCACTACATTAATGTATTTAATGCATACACATATGTATGTTGCATATTTTTTCCAGCTCCAATACGCATAGTATCCTCCCTGCCAAAAATTCAGTGAGCATACAGATGTCATAAGAAACAGTCATGCATTACACTGTGCTAGGGTGGCCATCTTTTACTTCTGCTCCTTTCTATCTGATTTGTTAACAAAAATGTGGTTTAAAAATGCAAAGTCTCTCATGGCTTGAGATGGTTGTATGCCTATCTACATCAGTCCTCACTGTGTCCTTGACAGACTCCCATCCATCCCTCTCCTTGCCAGCTAACTCTGCACATTATATTGCAGAACAAGAAAGAAATGAGAGCAAGCCCTGTTAAGCTATAAAACACAACTTGTTAAACACTTGATTTTATTATACAATAAAACATCATGCTAAGTCAACATTGGCTGAGCAGTGGCACACTGAGGGATCTCACTCAAAGTGTTTGTTTTTAGAACTGTGGATTGAACATAGCCCAACATAGCAAAGATAGGCCAAAAACACAAGTGGCACAAAGAACAACCCCAAGGAGAATAATGCCACACAGGAACATGTGTACACACCAGTCGATGGGATGAGGCCTAAGACTCACAGGTCACTGCAGTGCACAAAGGGCTTCAAACACAGGTCAGCTCCATTAAGTACATGACAAACTGAAATCTTATGCAGAGTTACTCCAATCTAATCTCACTGATTTCAAAGGGCTTAGATTGCAGTTAACTCTGCATAGGACTGTAAAGGTTTTTTTTTTTAAACTTTTTTGTTTGTTTACCAACCTTACTTTAAACCAATTTATCATTTTCACAGCAAATCTCACACAACTAATCATACGTTTCAACTGATCAATTAAATCTGCATATGAAAAAGATCTAAGGACAACAAAAGCATTTCCTTTGGGGGGTTGGGCCAAGGCTCCATGGTACAGCATCTGGGCTGCATGCAGGAGGTCCCATGTTCAATCCTGGGCATCTCCAGCAAAAAAGATCTGGTGTTAGGTGATGTGCAAGACTTCTCTCTACCTGACATCCTGGAGAGCACTTGCCAGTCAGAGCAGACAATATTAACCTTGACAGAACAACTGTCTGAGTCAGGTGTTCAAATGTGCTCTTCTCAGATGGTACTTGATGTGGCATTTACATGGCTCATCACAGAAGAGAGATTTACTCCTGTATGTGAGAAGGCATGGAATACCTCTTCTAGAAAGGCACCTACCATGTATGGATTCATAAAATACTAACATTAAAAACAATTAACTTCTTAAAAATCTACTGCCCAATTAATTGAGGACAACTTTTTTAAAAGTATGTTTCATCAAACCAATCAACTATAACACAGCCCTCTTGGGTTAAAGTGCTAAAAGCCAACGCTTATTCTGCTGCACTTTGTTCTCAAAGCCCTTCCCCTCCCCGAAAGCTCCATTCCTGAAAATAAATCAGGCTGGATGGCAAACACATGTGAGGAGAAGAGCTGAAGTGGGAAAGACTGGGAAATCAGCAAAGGTCCTACACATACAGATTGTTTCACACTTTTAGTTGCACTCCCACCAACTGCTTTAGCCAACTGTGAGGCCAGCTTAAAATACGGGTCTGAAAAAGAGGGTAGGAAGCATCAAATACTGCTCTGCTAGTGTAAGTAAATTTGGAAAGAAGCTAGTGAAGCAGGAGGACCACTGTTTATTAAAATACCAACTCTATACCTTCAAACAAACAGCTGTACTACTATTAACTAAGAAAAGTGGGCTGTTTCTTTAACTGGAAGGTATAGAACAAGAGCCGCACTGACTCACATGTATTTTCTCATCTCCCAATTATACAGGGCTTTTTTGACCCAGCTTGAGGAATGCTGAGCAACTCAAATAGGATAGAAACCCTTTAGAAACACAAACCAAATGCTATATAAAAGAGCTTTGCCTATTTTAAAAGCAAAAGTTAAGCCCCTTGTCATCACAGCTGTGATGAAGTGCCCCAAATATCACTCATGTATATTATAAGTTGGAGCCTGATTGGATTTTTTTTTTTAAAAAAAGCAAATGCCATTTATTTGCAGAGGCAAAGGAAACATCAACATGCCCTTTAGCATCAAATGCATTTTTCCTTTGTTTTGATAAATGCTAGAGTCTGTAGCTGTGTCTGTAACACATCCTGGCAGCGATTTTAGCCAACAGCATAACTTGTTTCACCTTTCCTCATAGCTGTTGAGAAAAGAGACTGAATTGATCAGCCTCAAACAGCTTCTCTCAGATCACACACAACTGATTGTTACATGCACAGTACACCTGCCTCAGTTAGGATGTGTTATTTATAGAAACTCACATGTTAGTGATGTTGGGGCTAGAATCGTGTGTGTGTGTGTGTGTGTGTGTGTGTGTGTGTACACATGCTAAGTACCATCAAGTTGCTGCCAACCCTGTAGGGTTTTCAAGACAAGACACATGCAGAGGTGGCTTGCAATTGCCTGCCTCCATGCCACAAACCCAGGTATTCCTTAGAGGGTCATCCATCGAAATACTAATCAGGGATGAGCCTGCTTAGCTTCTGAGATCAATTACCAACAAGCCCAAAAAAACCCCGTGGAATAATAACAAATAACTATTCCAAAAACAACATTCTATATATCAACTGCACAATTTATAAGTAAGAAATTCCAAAGTCAGTGTGTATTATAAAATTTCATGAAAGAAATATTATAAAAGTTCAAAAATTTCAGTATGCGTGTCAATTTCCGACTTCAAACACTTTAAAGACCATTCACCCGCTTGTGTGGGTAAACTGAAGTGCTAGTGCTCCAAATGATTCCGTGCATGCAATTTCTTACTGTCCCCATTAGATATCTTGACAAATTCCAAGTAGTATATTTGAAAGCTTTATAATCTTGGAAAGATTTCTTTAGCAGTGGGTATCACAGTAGCAACTGAGGTTTGTTAACAGACCCCCTTGGAATACCAGGACCAAGAAGCAGAGACATATCAGGTGGCTATATCAAGCCACTTCTCTATACATGCCCCAATACGGGTCACCAGAAGTCACCATTATTCCAAGCACACACTCTCACACACACAAATACAGAAAATATCAAAAAGGGGGAGGGGGAAGCTAAATGGGATAAATGCTCACGATCCAAATCAAGACGAAGTCAAATGACACACTACACGCATAGATGTATAGCTGCAATTAATGGAAACTGACACATTCAACAGACTACATGCTAAAAGTCACTTGTTGATAAGGGAGTGTCTCATTTAACTCCACTACACAACCGTTCCAGAGGAAATGGTTCAAAACATACCTGAATACGAAATCCCAAGGATTTACATTCTGGCAGTCATGGCCAGGGGTTGTTTTGTAGAAAAATATGTGGTGGAGCTCATCCAGGGATTGTTATGCAGCTGCACCTACTATTTAATAGGCAAGGTAGGAAGGAGGAGGTGGAACCCTCAGAAAGGTTCAGGAGCTGTGCTGCTGTGAGCTCCTGCTGAATTCAAAGCCTGGTCATGGCACTGACATAGATTAAGAACAGTTAGAATCCCCATTCTGCCACTAAATGCAAGCATTCTACATCTTGTCTTCTGCATTACTACCTGGCAAAAAAACCTTACATGGCATTTGATTTTTAGATATGGGTCCAGTTGTACACGTTACAGATGGCAGGGAGTGACAGGCTTCACTTCTCAATATTGCTCAAAAAATGGACATGGTTTGCAGTTTTCTCAATAACTGCATAAGAATAACCTGTAGCACATTTGCATATTTTCAAGTCACACACACACACCCCACTCATAATTATGCAGTGGTACGTGAATATCACCCATCTGCCCTAACAACAATACCCACATCAGGAGCATGATTCAGCCAGAAAACCTCACACAACAAGGACAGATCAACGCACAAACCTCACTCAAAACCAAAGGCTTTGTCCCTGCCTCCGCACGGTGTCACATTAAGACACGTCAACAGAACCACCACCACGCACAGCTGGAGAATAAACAGAAGGCTCTTAAAGATCACATACGTTTTAAAATAAGCAGCAGGTGCCACCACACAGTGACATTTACAGAGAAGAACCTGTCTTTGCTGCCTATTGAAGGGAGGGGGGATGATGCACAGAAGCCAGGCCCACATAGGACAGAAGAAAACCAGGAGTACTTCAGAAAAAGTCAGCCTCTTTGATACACACTTGCTTCCCAGATCACTGCAGTAATGTTTTCAAGATCTGTGTACCCCAGATGCCAGGAACTGCTACATCCTCTTCCATCTTGACATTCTGTGTCCATCTGCCCACTGAAGAGCATGCTCCCTATATCACAGACACACCCATGACTTTGCGCCTACCCATTTCTCCTACCCCCAAACAGCTACCCCCCTCATTATCTTCTACAAGACCACCAACCTTTTCTAGATGAGCCACACTCTTCAAAATGTAGCAGCTGTTTCAAGTGAGAGATACTGCACTCCCCTACTCCAGCACACACATGCACATATTCACATACTTACTGGCACCCAGTCATGAAATGTCCTTTCATCCCCCTCAAGAAATGTGCCCCACTTCATGAAACTGTACTTCAGGGAATAACAGTCATTACCTTATTCTATTCCAAATAACTTATAACAAGGCCTTCTTTATGCGTGTGGGTGTTAGAAGGTAACCTGCTTTCTGGCTATAAACAGTGATGAATATTAGCTTAGCAGGAATAACCCCTACCATGCTTATTCCCCTCCCTCCAATATACATCCCCTAAATGGTCCTTGCTACCCTTTTTTTTGTCTGATCTTGGAAACGAAGCATGGTTGGCCTTGGTTAGTACTTGGATGGGAGACCTCCAAGGAAATCCAGGGTTGCTATGCAGAGGCAGGCAATGGCAAAACACCTCTGAACGTCTCCTGCCTTGGAAATCCTACACAGTCACCATAAGTTGGTACAAATACCACAAAGTCCATCAATGCCAGTACCACATTCTGGCATCCACCCAATAATTACCTCCATTGAATAGTGAGAATCTCGGGGAGGAGGGGAGAAGCAAGCAAAGGCGGGAAAGACCACTAAAGGGGGAATGTTATCTATCATTTTCTGCACTAATCCTTAGAGTGGCACGTGTGAACGACAGCTGGCCATGAAGAATCTGACTGGCCTGTTTAAATGAGAGCTGTTATGAAGAAAGCATTGGTATGAAGGAAGCAGTTGCCTAGATCATAGCCTTGATTACTTGAATACCCACTCTGGGCTGTGAAGGCTCACATGGTGACCTTAGGCAAGTCACACTTTTAGTCTAACCTACTTCACAGGGTTATGCGTGTATCTGTATATGTGTGTGTGCATGTATGTGTGTATACACACAGAGAAAGAGAGAGAGAGAGAGATGGGGCAGACAGAAGGCTGGTGGGTGAGAAGAGGAGAGGCTAAGGAAGCTTTCAAGGAAGGGAAGCAGGAAACAGTGGGTGAGAGGAAATGAGATGTCCCCTGCAACTCCTTCAGGGTTTCCTACATATACAACATAATAGCCAAGGTTATTCTTTTTTAGGTTCACTTCCCAGGATTCTTCTAAAGGTCCTACATACGTCAGCTGCTTCCTTGGTAAGCCATTGTCTCAGGCCTCAGATTCAATCATGGTGGCTAATTCCAGCCTCATAGTCCTTTTACCAGCCCACTTCCATTTTTGCCTAGAAATAGTACAGAATCTGGCAGACCTCAAAGGCTGTCTTGGCCAGTGTGATAACCAAAATGGTAGGGATTAATGCCAACAAAATGGAGGCATATAAATCTTGGTAACAGATAAACCATAACAAACCAAAGAACCAAGACATAAATTACATTATTCTAAAGCAGAGTTTGTGATCTTAAGATCCCATGTGAATAATCAGTAACAGAATGCTAAATTACAGCTGCACCCAGGGCTTTTTTTCAGCTGGAGCCCACAGGAGTGGAGCTTTACCTGGGCTGGCCAGGGCTCCAGCTGGCCTGACCTGCCATGCGGCAGCCACGTGCTCCCAGGCCAGGCAGTATGGCCTAATATGCAAATGAGCTCCTGCTTTTTTCTACAAAAAATAGCACTGGCCATGGCCATGATTATAGATGAGGGAGAATTATCTGTAACAATCTAGCATGACCATTCATCAAATACAAGTCCACCCAACCATCCTTATATCTAGGCTAGACTTTTGGGTTTGGCAAATCAGAAAGACAGCTGGTGTACAGAGACTATTGTTTTTCTTGCAAATCAACCATTGTTCTACTGTTCTCTTGTACTACCCATCTGTCTGCACCCACCTGTTGCTTCTTGTCCTATTAGATGACCAAGTCCTTTTAGGGAAGTCCATTCTTAGCAGTCTGTGTAGTCACTAGGACAGCAGGACCACAGCCAGCCAATGGAACTTTAAATGTCTCAAAAGATATAGTTGATAGTTAAAATGCAACCCTCATAAAGCATAATCCTATATTCTGTCACACTCAAAACTGCAACAAAATTACACATAAGTGCTTTAGCACCAACATGTCACAGTTAGTCATCTCCACAACCTTCAATACTGTACATAACCAGCTTTTGTGCGTGTGTAGAAAAAGCCCAGTAGGAACACATTTGCATATTAAGCCACACCCACTGATGCCACCATTGTTTTGCACAGGGCTTTTTTGTAGAAAAAGCCCAGCAAGAACTCACTTGCATTCTAGGCACACACCCTGATGCCAAGCCAGCCAGAACTGTATTCCTGTGTGTTCCTTCTCAAAAAAGCCCTGTACATAACCAAGTTGGGATGTACAGCTGCAGCCAGCAAAGGCATGTGCAGCTCACAGATGGAAGAAAAGGCACTGGAATAATGACAGAAGTCAACATCCTGTTCACCTTCCCAGGGCAAATTCTCGACTACCTGACAGAAGTGCAGTGCTTTACACAGAAAATTTTAGCATTAGTTAAAAAGCCAAAAAACCAATTCTTAAGGTCTGAGAGCCAGCGTGGTGTAGTGGTTAAGAGTGGCGCACTAATTTGGATAACTGGATTTGATTCCTCTATGAGTTATCTTAAGTCACTCACAGTTCTCTCAGAACCCCCTCAGCCCCACCTATCTCACAAGGTGCCTGTTATGGGGAGAGGAAGAGAAAGCAATTGTAAATCACTTTGAGAGGGTAGACAAAAGCAGGTTATAAAAACTTAACTATTCTTCTTCTGATAAGCAAACATTTATATGTCATTTATATGTCATAGCAGTTAGCAATAACACATGTGTGCACAACATGGCTCTGAAAAGGACAGTTGTAGACCTCCCCTTCCAAAAACACCCAAGTGCAACACAGAGGAATTTGGCATTTATTATTTATTTATTACTTTGCATTTATATCCCGCCCTCTCCGCAAGCGGACTCAGGGCGGCTTACAGTATCATAAAAACAATCATTCCATAAAACATATAAAACCATAATACATTTATCAGTTTAAAACTATTACGCTATCTCAATCCAGTCTGGCGGTATTGGGTTCTGACTATGACCACCAGCTTCTGTAGGATGTCCGGTGGCAGCTCATTTTCAGTCAACCAGAAATGCCTGTCTAAACAGTTCGGTCTTACAGGCCCTGCGGAACGCCGACAGATCCCGCAGGGCCCTTATAGCTTCTGGGAGGGTGTTCCAGAGTTCTGGTGCTGCCACCGAGAAGGCCCTAGATCTTGTTGCGCATAGCCTGGCTTCTTATGCCTTCACCACCACTGCAAAATAGCTATGCAGAAACTGAAGAACACTTTGCCAAGGAACTGAAAATATATTCCAAGGCAACGAATACCAGTACAGAAGTGAAAATCACTCTCAGCCAGTAAAAATCAATAATCATGTGTACAGCTGTAAAATTTCCAGATATTATGGAGCTATTGGGGGGGGGGGGGGTTTGGTTCCCTTCCTCCCACCGAAAAAACACCTGAAATTGGGTCAGGGAGTTGAAATAAGACAAAAATGCAGGGACAACTGACCAGCCTGCCTGCCACCTTTCCACACACTGCAAACCATCACCTCCAACTTTGTGACCACAAAAAGGAAGAGTTCAAACAAACGG
Source organism: Heteronotia binoei (assembly GCF_032191835.1). NCBI lineage: Eukaryota > Metazoa > Chordata > Lepidosauria > Squamata > Gekkonidae > Heteronotia > Heteronotia binoei. The sequence continues at coordinate 114,995,149 of NC_083227.1, read as the reverse complement.
GTTTTCTTAGTGTTTGGGAATGTCAGAAAAGCCAAATATGATCATAGAATTCCCCTTCTGCTTTTCCAAATTCCTAATCCAAATACATGGCTCCACTAGCAATAACACTCATTGCATCAAAATATGCTACCTCACAAGGTACATCAACAGGCACCTTGTGAGGTAGCATCTTTTTCAGAATATCATCTATCAGCCTTCATGAAATATTGCTAATCCCATTTTAAAGAAACCATCTCAACCCCACATTATGCACACATGCAACTTTTTTATACAGAACTATAGTTGGATTTCTCAGGCCAAGTGCTTGAGTAGGTGACAGCCAGACAACTCTAAATGCTCTTGGATTAAGCTGATTATCTTAATCCACTTTAACCTGGTTTTATTGGCTGCCATGGTAGGGACCTATGTGAGGGGGAAAAGACTGGAGAAGTATAACCTTATTTGGTCTCCTGGACTTGGCTTTCAACATTATCATGAAGACATCCTTTTGGACTCCCTTTCTGGAATGGAAGAAAGACAATGCCTTGTTTTCGGAAGAAGATTTTGGGTAGAAGTGCCTGGGTACTGTGGTTCCTCAGAGTTACTCCTGCAGTTGCTCAGAGTCCAATCTTGTCTCCCAGGCACTACATATACCACCTACATTAAAGTCCTGAGTGAAGATCCTAGAGTTATGGCATGCAGTTTCATCAGTATGGAAGTGATACCCAGGTTGTCTTCTCCCAGCTGCAGTGGTGTCTCCAAAGTTATAGCTGTGGTCACTAACAGACTAAATGAGGATAAATGGCGCTGTGGTATTCAGTCAGTCAATAGGATGGAGAAATGATGTGTCCTACACAAGGTCATGCCATACCTGTAGGAACAAGTTTGTAGCTTGGGAGTACTTTTAGATCCAGCAGTGGCCCTGGATTCCCAGGTGGTTGTCATGGGTCTGAGTGTCTTGTACCAGCTACAATTGGTACATCTGTAGAGGAAAACAAAAGCCTGGTCATCATCATTCATGTAGCTTTCAAATTACTGCAGTATACTCTCACAGAACCACTGTTAAGAACAGTGTGGAAATTTCAACTGATTCAGAATGGCACTGCTCAGATGAACTGGCACAAGTTGCCACAATGCTTGTTGTGAATCATATACATTAGTTTAGTTAGCAGTTTGTCTGCAGTCCTGATTTTGACTCATAAAACCTGGGAACACCTTATCTTGTATGAGCCTGCCCAGAATCTGAGATCAGATAATGAGGCTCAGCTGTAGGTACCAACTGCTATGATGCTTGATTAGATTCCACAAGAAGCAGGGCCTATTTTGTAAAGGCCCCAGAACTTGAAATACTTTTCTTCCAGTTGTTTAGTTCTCTTCCTTTCTGCATTGTTTCATAAACAGGCAAATACAGTAATGTTTCCTTTTTTTGTTGTATTGCTTGTTGTTGGGTTTGTATTATTTGGAATTACTTTAAAATTGCATTGTAATTGTTTCCTCAATTTATACTGTTATGTACTGGACTTTATGTTTGGTGGGAAGAGTTCACGCACCTGAGCAGCAGTGGGAGAGTTAGAGACATGATGTTACATTTCAAGATCTGGATGCTAACCAATGAGCAGTCTTGGTGTGAAACTTGACTGCCATGATTTGGTACAGGGATCTTGGTTGGGGCGGGGTTCTTTTGCATACATATAAGCAGGGTTGCAGTCAATGTTCCTGCTAAGCTGCAGAGTCTTGTGAGCAAAAATTCTACTTTGAGAGCTACTGGCATTAAAGTTGTGAGCTACTGCATAAATTTGGTTGCTCTGGCGTCATCCTTCCTGAGCTAGGACAAAAATGTGTGAGCTGGAGGCTAAAAATCTGTGAGCTAGCTCATGCTAACTCAGCTTAGACAGAACACTGGTTGCAGCCCTGCCATGTTCATGCTTGAACTCCAATGCACTGAACCCAGTATTTAACACTGGCAAAGAGAATGGGATCCTGTTGAGTCAGCCTATCGCTCAGCTGCACCACACACACCATGCACTGAGCTCTAGTGTCCCACACTCAACTTGCAACGCATCGCGTCTGGGATCACGGCTGTTGCTCCAGAACAGCATCTGCTAGAGTTTGACCCCGCTCACCCAGACCTGTGGGAAATCTGGGTGGACAGACCGAAGTACTACATACTCTTTCACAAGATCAGTGAAGAGGTAGACACAAAATCACTCCTGCTCAGCACTTGTGGTATTGCACCCCTGAAATTGGTAAAGTGCCTCATCGCTTCAACCACTCTCGAAGCTGCCACATACAAGAGTCTGATCTGGTAGCTCACCAACCACTTGACGCCCCACCTGACCCGCATGGCACACCGGTTTGAGTCTTACACCTGGCAACAGAAGCCCACTGAGTCGGCTGTTGACTATGTTGCTGAGCTGTGAGGCCTCACCCTGAACTGCGACTTCCAGAACCTGGATGAGGCACTCCTGGATAAGTTCATGATGGGGGTCGAGGATGACAAACTACACCACAAGCTCACCATCCAGGATTACCTCACCCTGAGGAAGGCGCTCTGAGAGGCCACCATGTTCGAGCAGTCACAGAGACCACCCAGTGACCGCAATGCACCAAGTGCAGCATCCGACTGTGACGAGACCCATCAGATCTGGCGTCCTCCTTACCATGAGAGCCGACTGGCAGCCCCTGCATGGCCTACAGACACTCCAGCCCAGGCGACCTGCGATGGATGTGCAGACTCACATGAGCGTCATTCCTGCCCGTTTCGGAATGTCACATATCAGAACCGCAGCAAGACAGGCCATATCACCCGAGCCTGACAGGCTAAGGGAAACCGGAGATGCACAGCGGCCCACAAAGAATCAGTGGAGCTGTACACCACCTCCTTGAACCACCTTCAGGAACTGAGTTCGCCCCAAGACACCCTTGACAAAATTAAAGTCACAGTATTGATCGATGGAGCCCCCTGCTTAATGGAAATAGACTCTGGGTCCTCTATATCTATCATTTTGGAAGAAAGCCTTAAAAAGCTTTGCCCCAAAGGAGGTCCTCAGCTACGGCTTGTCAGGTTCATCCTGAGAGACTTCCAAAAGAACGCAGTGTGTGTAAAAGGCTGGGGTCATTTCTGAGTGCATTTCAAGCACTTTGACAGCATGTTGGACTTGTTGGTGGTGGTGGGCAAGCTCATGAGTCTACTCAGTTTGGCCTGGTTTAACCCCCTTGAGATAGAAATCATAGAAGTAAACCAGATGCAACCTCCAAGTTTCACACACATTTGTGAAGAGTTCTCCGAGGTTTTTGACAGAGCTCTTGGCTGCTACGCAGGTCCCCCGGTGTCCCTACGACTTGATCTGGCTGTACAGCCCATAAGGCTAAAAGCTAGGCACATCCCATTCACGCTCAAGCCCAAAATTGAGGCCAAACTAAACTACCTCGTGTCCTGGGGGGTACTGGAGCCAGTCCCGAACGCCCTCTGGGAGACCCCAATAGTGACGCCAATGAAGCCCAATGGGGACGTCCGCATCTGCATGAACTACAAGTGCGCAGTCAATCAGATGCTACAAGACCACGCATACCCGGTCCCGGTGGTCAGCCACGTATTGGCTTCCCTGCCTGGCACTAAAATCTTCAGGAAGCTGGCACAGGCCTACCAGCAACTCCCTGTAGATGACAAAACAGCACAGGCAGAAATGATAGTCACCCACCAGGGGGCCTTTAAAGTGAAGTGGTTGCAATTTGGGGTGAGCGTGGCCTCAAGGATTTTCCAGAATCTCATGAACTCTATTCTTAAAGGAATCCAGGGGGTCCAGTCATTTTTTGACAACATTCTGATTGCCGCCCCCAGCGCAGAAGAGTTCAGCAGCTGCCTCTGTTCTGTGTTGCAATGTTTCAGGGCAGCCGGCTTAAAGGTAAGGAAAGAAAAGTGTTCCTCAAGCATTCCGCAAGTGGCGTTTGTGGGATCTGCAGTCGACGCTGCTGGCATCCACCCGACTCCCAAGAAGATCCATGCCATAGTGCAAGCCCCACATCCACTTCCAAGAGCCCTGGGACATTGACAGGGAAGAACCAGTGTTGCCACCAGGACTTTTTTTTTGTAGAAAAAGCCCAGCAGGAACTCATTTGCATATCAGGCCACACCCCTTGACAGCACAATTGTTCCACACAGGGGTTTTTTGTAGAAAAAGCCCAGCAGAAACTCATTGGCATATTAGATCACACCCCCTGATGCCAAGCCAGCCGGAACTGCATTCTTGTGCATTCCTGCTAAAAAAAAAAAAGCCCTGGCTGCCACAGACTGGGGATGAGCCAGCACCACTCAGCCTGGTGCTCAAGACCCACAGAAACGGATCTGCTGCTCCCAGTCAAGGAAGTTATCGATAGTGTTTCTGTGTCTCCACCACCGCCGATCATACCTGTGTTCCCGCCACAGCCAAGCGAGGTTGTGGCCGCACCTAGCTTGGCTCCTACCACACCTTCTCCTCAAGCTGAGCCCCAACACTCACTGACAGAACACCGCCAACTAGAGTACCTAGAGGACTATGTGTATTAAGTACTTTGGAACTTGGGGGGAGGGGTGCTATGTACTGGATTTTATGTTTGATGGGAAGATTTCATGCGCCCGGGCAGCAGCGGGAATGTTAGTGATACGATGTTATATTTTGAGATCTGGATGCTATGCAGTAACCAATTAGCAGTCTTGGCACAAAACTTGACTGCTGTGATTTGGTATGGGGATCTGGGGGGTGGTTCTTTTGCATAAGCGGGGTCACAGCCTCGCCCTGTTGTTCTAGTATGTAGTTACCAATATAGCATATTCCAGATTGAACTCCAATGCATCGAACCCTTTCTTTAACATATACCATACACTGTATTCTTGGAAATGCAAGTTGAAAAACAGTATCAGGTAAAGCACATCAATGACAGTGCTCACTCTGATTGCCTAGGAATGACAGGTCTCTCAGTCTCCTCCATCTCAAATTGTCATCAAAAAGAACTTCTGAAAAGGGGAACAGCAGCCTTTCCCTTTGTCAGTTCAGCCCTGAGGATGTAAACCAGCCAGTAAATGTAAATTTTGCAAGCCAGTGATTTAAAGCAGGGGTCCCCAACCCCCGGGCTGTGGACCGGTACAGTCCGTGGCCTGTTAGCAACCGGGCCGTGAATTGTATAATTATTTCATTATATATCACAATACAGTAATAATAATAAGATGACATTGGATTTATATCCTGTCCTCCCGTCCAAATCTCAGAGCAGCTGCCTCACAATCTCCTTTATCTTCCTCTCCCACGACAGATGCCCTGTGAGGTAGGTGGGACTGAGAGAGCTCTCCTAGAAGCTGCCCTTTAAGGGACAACTCTGTGAGTGCTATGGCTGACCCAAGGCCATTCTAGCAGCTGCAAGTGGAGGAGTGGGGAATCAAACCCAGTTTTCCCAGATATGCATCCTTGTACTTAACCACCACACCCAAATAAATTTCACAATTGTATCATCCCGAAACCATCACCTCCCCCCCAAGTCCATGGAAAAATTGCCTTCCACAAAAACGGCCGCTGGTGCCAAAAAGGTTGGGGACCACTGATTTAAAGGACCATTCTGAAGTAAAAGATCTGAATTGGAATCCCAACATCAGCAGGTAATCTAGTCCACTCAATCCTGACTCCTGATAAGGTGTTTGCCATTTTTTCCTCTGAGTTCAAGCCTGCTCCTAATTGACTGGCATCAGGATTCTCTTACTGAGGGCTTTTTTGAGCAGGAATGCACAGAAACGCAGTTCTGGCTGATTTAGTGCCAGGAGGTGTGGCCTAATATGCAAGTGAGGTCTTGCTGAGGGCTTTTTCTACAAAAAGGCTTGAGTGAAACAATGGTGATGTCAGGGTGTGTGCCCTAATATGTAAATGAGTTCCTGCTAGGCTTTTTCTACAAAGAAAGCCTTGCTCTTAATGTGCCATACTTGAATCCTTTTGCATTTGAATGAAATGTCAAATACAATGCTTCTGGCTCTGAAATGGTCTGAGGTAGCAAAATGGCACCCCCTTCTGGAATCTGCTGCCTGAAGCAATTACTTCACATCATCCTAAGAGCAGAAGTATTAACAAAAACTATAATATTGACTTGTTTGTTACCAGGGTACCTTAGGTGAACCATAGGACTGAACAACACATTGTTTCAGGATTGGGTAGGAAAACACCAAACTGTGGAAAATGCAGCTTTTTGTTAAGTGCCCTGCCTATTACAGGATTTCACTAGCAGCTACTAGCACCTTTTATTTTTCAGCTTCAGTTTTTCCAGCTTCAGTTGCTATTCCTTGTGCCCTCTTAAGTTACAACTACAGATATTTGGGAAACGGTTTACCTAGAACAAAGCTTGAGTTCCAATGGCACCGTTAAGACCAACAAAGTTTAATTCTGGGTATAAACTTTCATTTGCATGCACACTTCTTCAGATATACTGAAACAGACTTCTACAACCTTTACATATAGGTGGGGGGTGGTTAGTTGTCTGGAAGGGCTAATCAGAGTAAAGACGCATAAGGTTAGTAATTTGGAAATCAGCTGTGAAGTCATTCCAAACGCTTAGTAATTCAGAAATCAACTGTGAGGCTTTTGCAAGCTTTTTTGTGGATAAAATCATATCACTCTGTCAAGACCTGCCTGCCAACATTGATACGGTAAGAGAACTGGAGGCCCCTTGGCCATCTTCAGGTCCAATATTGGATCAATTCAGCCTGCTCTCCTGGGACAATGTTGATAGGATCCTGGGTGCTGTGAAGTCAACTACTTGCCTCCTGGATTTGTAACCATCACAGCTTGTTAAAGCCAGCAGAGATAGAATACAGGACCCTGGCAGACATCATAAATCTATCCCTGAGCTCAGGGATCTTCCTATGGCATTTAAAGGGAGCAATGGTACAACCACTCTCAGTATCAAATCTTTTGTTCCTGGCAAAGTGGTTGAGAGAACAGTGACTGAACAACTTCAGGACTTCCTAGAGGACGCATTAATACTGGACCCATTCCAATCCAGTTTCCACCCTGGTCATCAGACAGAGATGGCATTGGTCTTCCTCCCAGATATCTGGATTGGGGTTGGGTCAGCATTGCTGCTATTATTAGATCTGCCAGCAGCATTTGACATGGGCGACTACAATCTGTTGACCCACCACCCTGCTGACACAGGGATTTGGGAAGCAGCCCTCAAGTGGTTTGTCTTTCTCCAGGGTCAGGGACAGAGGGTGGCACTAGGGAAGAGAGTTTCGCCACAACACATATTGGTATGCTATTTAACATCTATATGTGCCCCCTCGCCCAGCAGGTGCAGTTTCAGGTTGGGCTGTCACCCGTGGCACAGAGTGTTAAAGCTGCAGTACTGCATTCCTAAGCTTTGCTCACGACCTGAGTTCGATCCCCGGCAGAAGCTGGGTTTTCAGGTAGCCGGCTTGAGGTTGAATCAGCCTTCCATCCTTCTGAGGTCGGTAAAATGAGTACCCAGCTTGCTGGGGGGAAGTCTAGATGACTGCGGAAGGCAATGGCAAACCTCCCCGTAAAAAGTCTGCCATGAAAACGTTGTGAAAGCAACGTCACCTCAGAGTCAGAAACAACTGGTGCTTGCAGAGGGGACCTTTCCTTTTTTCTGTCACCAGTACACTGATGACAGCCAGCTGTATCTGTTGACAGATGGATGGATGCCACCCCAGAAAACCTGGTAAAGGGTTTGGAGGCGATGGCTGGATAGCTGAAGCAGAGCCAGCCGAAATTAAATCCAATTAAAACAGGGTCCTGTGGCTAGAAGGGGAGTCTTAGGCATGCAGAAACATTAACAAAACTCTGGACAATGTTCTTTTAATACAAATATCAACGGTGAAGAATCTAGGCGTGATTCTGAATGCTTTCCTTTCAATGGAGGCCCAAATCACAGATATGGCCAGGTTGCCATTTTTCTATCTACAGCAGCTCCAGCAATTGGTACCCTTCCTATCTTGCCCTGACCCAGCTTCAGTGATCCATGCAATGGTCACCTCCAGGTTAGATTACTGTGGCTCACTCTATGTAGGGCTACCTTTGAAGCTGACCCAAAACCTCAACTGGTCCTGAATGTGGTGGCGTGGGTCCTTACAGGAACCCCTATAGAAGCACATATTCAACAGGTGCTCTGCAGCTGCACTAGCTCCAGACTGAATACTGGATCAAGTTCAAGGCGCTGGTTTTAACCTTTAAAGCCCTTTAAGGTCTGCAACCAACATATCTTCAGGACTGCCTCTCTTGGCATACCCCCCAAAGAGCATTACACTCCAACAACAACACAATGATTATCCTGAAACCAAGGAATATACCCCTGGCTTCAACTAGAGTCAAGATAATTTTTGGAGGTTGCTTCAAGTTGGTGGAATGTGCTTCCAAATGAGATCCAGGCCCTGCAGTACCTGGTACAATTCTGCAAAACAATTCTGCCTGTAAAACAAATGCACCACCAACCATGTGTGTAAGTTTGGGAGAATTTTAACCAAACAGATCTTCCTGCCTCTTCCTTTCCCCCTCTCTTCCCCAAGGGTGCGTTATAGCAGAGGTCTCCAGCCCACGGGCCATGGACCGGTATTGGTCTGTGGCGTGTTGGCAACTAGGCCGCACATTCCCGCTGCCCCGCCTCGTCCCACAGCAACACACAATCCCGCTACCCCGCCCCCTGCAGCGACACGCAGTCTTGCTGCCCTGCCCCTCCCCACAGCGCCTCCTCCTCCTCCCTCTGTTTGTACAAGTTTAAGGCCGGGGAAGGTGGCAGTGAAGTGCCTCCCCGGTTCTTTAAAGGCCAACCCCCCCCCCCTATCAATCAGCTGATTGGTGAGGAAATTGCAGCAGCAGCACAAGCAACTAGCTGGAAAAGCTGCACTGCCCTTGCCTCCTCCCCACTTCCTTCCCACACCCAGGAAGGAAGTGGAGAGGAAGAAAGGGCAGAAACTTCAGACCAACGCACAACCCACTGAATTTATCTGGAAGATGCTTCTAGTCTTGCTTGGAAGAAAACAGATGAAAATGATGGCATTAACATCCCAGGAAGAGAGCAGACATCCCTCTTGAGAATGACATAAATCACACGGAAAGCACTTTACTTCAACAGAAATCCAAGAACTTTCTGCCAAAAAGTGCATATGTTTGGTATCTCACAGAAATGCAATACCTATGGGCAGTTCTACATGTTAAATTACTAGTATCTACAGAAAGCATTTGCACACATCCAAAAACTACAAAAGCTGTAAGTGAAAACTTTTGTTTTAGCGATGATTGTTTGAGTAAACAGCTTGGATCCTACAAAGTACACTAACCAAAGAATTTCTGTCAGCAGAGCACAATTTTCATTCCTCCCCCTCCCGCTACAGTCGCAAATACCCCCCAAGTTTGCTCCTGGGGCAGGAACAGCAATTAAGGAAGAGAGCAAATTGTAGTCCCCTTTCATCAGCAAAGTTGGGTTTGTATACCAGCCCTGCAAGTAAGTGCACAAATAGCGGCAGCTCACAATAATTGTATTAGCATGCTGGCTGGAACAAACAAAATTGTAACGTGTTTATTATTGGAAGAGTGAAAAACCCCCCATTTCCTCCAGTTTATAGATATTTCTGTGCCTCATCACTGGGAGATGCTTACTTACCACAGGCAACCAGACAGATGATTATTTACATATAACATAGCTATCTACATACAGGTATGATAATTTTCAAACAATCTGGTTTAGTCATAAGCAAGGAATTAGGCTGCTGCTACTCAGGAATCATCTGCCCAAAGCTTTAAAAATGCACACACATTTACGTGAACCATCAACAGCCCATGATGACACCATCACCTTGGTTCTCCTTCAAAAGCCACAAAGAGAGACCTTCATTTAATGCAAATCAAGAACTAAAATCCCAGAGCCTGGAAAGCCGAATTCTCTGAAGTTCAATACAAATGGAATCAATTATGCAAATGATATGGTGTGCACAAGTGTTATTTGATTATCCAGTCTAATAAACCTCACACCAACTCAATTGAACATCAGCAAAAAAGGTAACAGGATGAGACAATGTGATGGTTATACTAACTGCAAAAATATAGCACCATGGGGGGGGGGGGACAGAATCTGAAGTTTCAATATACTGTGAGCCCAGAGAATGAAAAACACATGACTAGAATCCATGGAGAAAGCCACAAAAAACTTTGTAGAGCAATGAAGTATCTCAACGTGACAATGGAAAACTCTCAGACATAATACACCTCAGAGCCTGTAACAGACACACACCTTTACAAACCTAACATTTTTGAGGGCTTGAACTATCCTTTTTCCACCCAAAAAAGTAAGTACATTCTTAAAACTCATCACAATTCTTGCCAGCAGATACCTTCTATGGCAAAGCAAGTAATTGGCATTGGATCTTACCTTACTATAAAAAAGGGCTGAAATGGAAATTCTTCCACATAGCTGTATGCATAGGTACACGAAGACTGGTGGCCAGCCACTACAAGCAGAACAGGCTTCTTTGCACACATGTCTAACTAAAAGCCAAACATAACAAATGGGGTACAGTAATGGGGTTTGCCTGTTCAGCTCCCTCCCCTTTTTCTGGAAGCAGGGGAAGTAGTAGTAGTAGTCAGGATTCAGGCAAATGAACAGCTTTTTTTAAAAAAAAAGGTTACTGTCCCAAAACACACATGTTTCTTGAGATCAACTGTCTACTCTCTACACTGGTTTCTTCATGCTTTGTTCAGTAGAACTAGAAGCAGAGAGAAAGCATTTTTATGATCACAACCATCTACTCTCTACATCCCGATAGAAAATCAAAATCCTGGATTCCATCATTAATGACTCTCTGCCTCCTAACAATGAGCCAATTCATTTAAACATTCCTTGGCTAGCCATTGCTATAAAAGCTTTCAAACATTTCAAATGGAGTTAACTGACATCATAAAACAACATTTGCGCTGCCCACAAAGACAATGGCCAGCACTATGTCAACTAGTGAGATTCTCGACAACATTGTCATGGTAGAAGCACATATAGTGTCACAGCAGAGAACAGAAACTTGAGCTTTCTGTAGTTAAAACAAGACACCTGAAGTCTCTCCTGTGTTTGGAATATACCACTAAGCGGTCCTGGCTAACTTAAATGCTACTCTTTTCACCCTTTTACTGTGCAACTCCTGGACGGCTTCACTGTTTTAGCTGTTAGCTGCCTGCAGAGGCAGCATACAAATTTCCTGAAATAAAGTCCCATCAGGCAACTGTTTTCTCTGGCCTCAAATATTCGACTCTCCCTATCAATTCAGCTTTGCATAGTTTTCTCCAGTATCTTGTGTTCTCAGAACAAATTATTCAAAGTAACATGAAGCGTGCATACGAATGGTGAAGGGTATATGGAAAAATGAACATAGCCCATTCTTCTTGCTTTAATAAGCCTAGTGCCACTTCCAAGGGAATTTCTTACATATTCAAACAGGCTTTATGACACTGCTACCTTTTATGTCTTCCTTAGAGACTTCTTTGAAGGTTTGGGACTATGGCTTTCTTATATAACGATGTTAAGAGACTGTGGCAAAAGAAGAAGGGGACAGCAAAAGATGAGATGGCTGGACAGCATTACTGATGTAACTAACACGAATTTGAGCAGACTTTGGAGGATGGTGGAAGACAGGCGGGCCTGGCATGACTTGGCCCATAGAGTCGCAAAGAGTCGGAATCGACTGTATGACTTAACAAATGGTGGGAAGGAAAGTTCTATGCCTTTGGAAGGCATCTGCTGTTAAGACTACAGGCTGAAAATTAAGAAACCTCAGAAAGGCATTCTACAGAAGTAACAAGGCTATACTATAACAGAATGGTTCACAAATATGCTTTAATAAAAAGGAAGGGGTTGTGGACCATACAATTGTTTACATTACACACTATTTGCTGGTCTATGCATTATCCTGCGGTGTCATTTCTGCATCATTTAACATATACTAATATTTCTGATTTGTTGTAGCTTTGTTTCTGATTTCTGCTTGAGTTCAGATTCCTACACTCATCCTATTACACTGCTTACTGAATGTCCATCCTATTGACTGTACTGCCTCAGTCACACATTGTATAATCTGCCTTGAGCCTCTGTGGAAAAGGCTGACTACAATAACGTAATAAAATCATCAGAACATACTCTACATTTGGGGTATTTTCCTTTTCTGTTCCGTTCAGGGGTGGTGGTGGGGAAATCACCACTTTAATTACTACACTACTATTAGGGTACACCCATGGACATAATCCAGTCTGCAAGTCTACACAATTACCAATTTCTCACTAGACCTTTAATCCTGGTTTAGCCGTGTCCCCAAACTGGCATTCTGCACTAGAATCATAGAATCAGATAAACCAACTTTATGACTCTATGTTTTTAGTGTAGAATGTCAACTTGGGGACAGAGATAAACCAAGATTAAAGGTCTAGTGCAAAATTGGTCAATATGTCCCATTTCCGTCTGACATCCTATTCTCCCCCACGGCCAGCTTTGCTCAGCTTTAACAAACCCCAAGAATATTTTGACACAAGCTGGTTTTTGCATTCCCACCTACATCTACACTCTGGAGTGAACGTATCTGTTGGGAAGAGATCCTAGGCAATCAGAAATCGATCCGCTCGTGCCAGGGTTAAAGGATCTGTAACTTTAAGAGCAGCGAGATCACAGGCCATGTGCTCCGTGCGAAACAAAAGCAATAACAAAGACAGCCGAGGCAGCCTAGTCTTCTGGCCTAGGCCAGTTAAAAAGATAAAAGCAAACGGAAAGGAAAGCTGGGGAAGACCCGCTAAAGCCCTTGCAGGTGAACCCCAAGGAGCCCCAAGCCCGGCTGGAAGAGATAACACCCCCCTCCGCTGCCAGACAAAGGCATCAACAACCGCGAAAAGGAGCAGCACGTGTCAGCAAAGAGCAGCTGGTCCCCCCACCCCGCTCGCAGCGAAACAGGCAGCTCCCCCTTTCTCAGAACCAAGAAACCCATCCGGGCTGTTCTGCCTTGGAGCTATTTAGCTGCGCGGAAAGAGTCGGCACCTCGCAATGGGAGGGAGAGTGGAAAGAGAAAAAAAGAGTTCTCAGTTGCACACCCCTCAAGCTGCAGCCTGCAGGTGCAATCCGCAGCCAAAGACGAGGAAATGCCCCGAGCTGCACTGGGCTTGGAAGGAAACCGCAATTGCAATACCTGCCTATTCAGCCCCATGGTATGCATTAAAGCCGAACAGCATCCTGCTGTATTAATTCTTTTGTATTGTGCTTTCAAGCGACATTCATCCGGAGGCTTGCAGCTCAAGCGTCCAAGCCGCGCGACCCCTCCCCCCAACCCCCCCCCCCCCCCCCCGCATCGCCAGTTCCCGAACACATGCACGCAATTGCGCCCCTCCCCACCCTGGGGACCTACCTGCTCAGATTGTCTGAATGCAATTACAGCCTTCCCCCCGCCACCTTTTCCACCCTCTCGTGTCTGCTCTGGGCCCTGCGCCCGCGCCCCCCTCTCCACAGCTGTCGCTGCTGTTTCCGGTTTCTTCTTTGTTTTCTTCAACGCTCCGGGAGGTCAGCAGCCCTCCCTGGGCTGCTAACCAAGCGGGGCCGGGCAAGTGGGGTGCCAGTGGCCCCAGGTCTCTGGCCCTTTAAGAACCGCCCGCGCCGCCGGGGTGTAACAAACGGCGCATTTTATTCACAACATTCGGAACCGGGAGCGCGCGCGCGGCTAGGGCAAGCAAAGAGAGGAGAGCGCGGCCTCGAGCGAGATCACGTGACCAGGCGCGCCCCTCCCGCTGTTAGCCCCAGCCATCTTGCGCAGTCGCAAGGCTGGCGCTGCTGATCCTGTTGGAATCATGAGCACGCGGCGGCAGAAGCCACAATGTAAGAGCGGGGGGAGGTTCGGGCGGAGTCATGGCAACTGTAGCTGGGGTGAGAAGACCGAGATGGAGCCCAGAATTTGCAACAAGCGATACGCCGGGGAGGAGGGCGGCACTCCCGGGAAGCAAGTATACTAGGTAACTTTGTAAAAGGACACCGGAAGATTCATGTATCTAAATCAAGGCCAAGTTATTTTTGCCTTTATTATTACTGCCCCCACAGTACCTTACATTATATTACTCTGAGTAAGTAAAAAGTCGAAGTTTTACTAACTTCCATTTCTTTACATCCTGTCAGGGAAGAGAAAACTGAGATTGTGGTGAGACGCAGAGACAAAATTAACTTCCATGCAGCAACATTAAATGGTTTTATAGGACAGTGGCTCAGTGGCAGAGCTCCTGCTCTGAATGCAGACGGTTCCAGCTTTCATCAGTGCCATACTGGTTAAAGAATCTCATGTAGCAGATGCTGCCTTTCTCCACCTGGAAGCTGCTACCAGGCTGAGTTAACAACAGGGAGCAAGATAAACTACTGAGCCATCTGGGTATGAGGCAACTTAAATATGTTCCCAGCAGCAAATTAAATCCTGGGAATTAATCAGATGGGGCAGTCTCAGGAAGGGGATAAGAATCAAGCAAACTTCAGGCCCAGAAATGGCACACTTAAGACTGCTTTTCTAATTTGTGCAAAAGAGGCCCTAAAGCAACTTAAAAGGGTGAGCCAGCTTTATCAACAGAGTCATTCACTCCAAGCCTAAGAGAAACAAGGACTGTGAGACATATTTAGTTATAACCATGCTGAGGTGCCTATAAGCAAGGTATGGCATTTTCTTTCTTCAAAATCCGACCTAATTTATAGCTTTCCTGCAGTGATGACTCCTACATGAAATATATTTATTACCTTACAAAAGACAGTCATCTCTTATGCAGGTCCTTCAGATCAGGAACCTGCAAACAAAAATGAGTAATACTTTGCATATTTGATACATGTTCCCCTTTGTATACTTAGAATAAGGAAAATTAGACTATAATTTGTTTTTGTAACAAACAGAGATGCTGATACAGAAACATTACTGAGATTATATACTATAAACTCTTCCATGTAGAAAGGCTTTTAAAGGGAAGAGCTAAAAGGATATATTAGTATAAAAGGATTTCTACCATAATAAAATAGCTTATACAAGTTGGAGGGCTGTGATGCATCAATTTTAACAGAGCTGTATGATTGTTGACAGAACTCTTCTTAGCCTCCTTCCCCTAAACAAGTACACATTTTAGAACCTGTGCTAGTATTTTAGAGCCTGATAGAACTCTGAATGAAGTGTCTCTGCTTGCTTGCCTATAATGAGGTCTCTGAATTTTCAACCTGAAAAGAAAGCAATTCTATTTTTGTTTCTACAAAAAGTGTTGGTTTATAATCTGCTGGGTTTTTAAAAGTTCCCCAATACACTTAAGGTCTTATCCTGTAAGTTAGTTAACTTTCCTCCATCTTGTCATTTAAATGATTTTTGTACAGCACAAAAACAAGCCCAGGAAGAAGACTTATTGTTCATACCACATTTCAGAGTTCCTGATTGTTTCCTCTTCATTAATAAGTAATATTATAAGTATATGGTATAAGTAATATGTAAACGTAAGTGTGCAACAAGAATTAAGAGTATATGGAAGAATTGTCAATGTTCTTTATAATATACAAATAAATTATAATTAGTTGTATTTATGGGAATGTCTCCCACACTTTCAAACAGAAGTAACTCCCTACTGTTACCACTTAGTTCACTTTTAGATATACATAGGGGAAGAGAAAGGGACTCTGGGCAGGGGCAACAGCACCATTAGGCAAAATGAGACAGCCTGCTTCAGATGGAAAATTTCAACTACCACTAAAAAACACAGCAAATTGCCAATTATTTGTCCCCATATGAACACACACACACACCGGCTGTTAGGTCAGCTGCTCAACATTTCCTCACAGTCTCTGGTCCTAGGGACACCTGGCTGGCTTCAACAAGGGCCAGGACCTTTTTGGTCCAGGCCCCCTACTTGGTGGAATGAGCTCCCACTGGAGATCCAGGCCCTGCGGGACTTATCAAGGTTTTGCAGGGCCTGTAAGACAGAGCTCTTCCACCAGGCTTTTAATTAATCCAGCAGAGTTCCTTAAAAGTCATCACTTCCCCCAGCATTTCACCATTATGGTGTTATGCCATGCTGTTAGCCATCAGCTACATGCTGTTTACCACCTGTCTGTAAGATTGTTTACTGTGCTGCTCCTGTTTTGTAATGTCTGTTTTCATGATATTATTTTAACTCTGTTTTATTGTTGTAAGCCGCCCTGAGCCCGGCTGCGGAACAGCGTGGGATATAAATCTAAAAATTAAATTATTTAGCTAATTATATTATTTCCATCATTTGAGGAGACTCTATTTGAATTTTCCAACCCAAGTCACTAAAATTTATTGGCCCATCTCTGCAGTTGTTCTATCTCTGACTTAGCAACTATCAAAGAGCCCCTTCCATTTTTAGTCCAAACATCCCAGTAACATCCCCCATATTACCCCAGAACAGGATGGAAATATGAGAGCCAAGAGAACTTAGCCTTGGCCCTGTTGTTTCCCTTTAATGTCCTGTAGCCTGCACCACTGTCTTTTAGCAAGAGTAAACCAAGTCCAGCCTTTAACTACCAGTACCCAAAAGCACCAGCAACAGTGTCAAGCTGTTGAGTTGCCACTGAAAACATGGCAGGCTACAAATTCACATGGATTTTCTGTCTGTTGCAGCAACCAACAGCTATATGGATATACAAATACAGAAGAGACCCATGCCCCCATATGGTAACTTGCAGCACCTAAAATTCTTTGTTGTTCTTAAGGAAAATTCTTAGCAAACCATTTTAGAGTGACTGAGTGTTCCTTCATACAGAAGACTAGGTATCAAGGGAAAGGCAAGCCTCTCCTTCCAGATATCTAGTTGTCAGCATGGAAAGAATTGTTTTGTTCCGTCATGCAAACTTCCATTTGTAGCCTGAAATTATATAGTCTATCTCAATGAGAACTAGGTCATCTGTATGAGGGTTGAAGTTTTGAGGGCATATATTCTGCATGTCTGACTTTCACTGTTTGCTCTGAAAGTATCTGGAAGTCTTCAAGCAAAGTTTTACCACCCCAAAGCTGTTCTGAATTTTAAAATAAATCCCCAGCATTTCAGTGTAGCAAACAGTGTTCAGAAATATGAAGCCATTGTTTTTGTGGTGGTTATTTCTTGTCAATTCCTCCCAGGTTCAAAAGGCAATATTTGCCAGGAGCAGAGGAAGGTTGTAATATATTTTCTACAACTGAGCAACTTTATACATTTACTACAAAGCCTTTGTTATTTCAAAAGAGAAGTAATTAAAGATGCAAGAGACGCCTCTTTAAAAGGTGGTGTGCTCACACTATACTCAGGTACAATGCTTGTATGATATAGAAAACAGGAACTGAAAGACAACTTGGAATATATTTATACATATTATTTACTTCATTTATACTCCACATTTTTCCCCAGTCAGGACCCAAATTGTCTTACATCATTCTCCATTTTACATATGATCCAAGTATAAACCAGTTATACTAGAACAATTTTTAAAAACCATCCTTTTAAATTTGAGAGCACTGAAAGAAAGAGCAGACACCAAATATATCTATTAATGCTACTGAATAAAGATTGCAGCTCAGTGACAGAGCACCAGAAGATTCCAGGTTCAGTCCTAGAGCTCTCAGACTAAAAAGGTCTTGGGCAACAGAAGTTTCGTTTTTGGTTTTTAAAAAAATTAATCTCCCTTATACCCCAGAGCAGGGGTGTCAAACATGCAGTTTGGGGACCGAATCAGGCTGTCATCTGCTTCCTTCTCCCTATATCTTGCTACCTTCTGCATAACAACTTGCTTTGCAAGGCTTGCTCAATCACACAGGAGCTACAGAGCAAAACCTCTATTTTCTCCATTGGCTGAGGTGCCTCCCCTGCGGAGAAATAGCTTACTTTGCCAGGCTCTCTGAATTACACAGCAGAGCTACTGAGCCAAGCCTCTCTTCCTTCTATTGGCTGAGGCTCCCCTCCTGGTCCCCTGGGGAAGGAAGGAAAGAGCCAGAGCTTCCTTTGCCCGGTTCCCTTGATCCCATGGGAGAAATACAAAGAAAGCATCTTTAAGACCAATGAGTGCTAACGTTTTAAGCAATTTTTAAGTTTTTGTAAAAATATTTATTTGTGTTTGTCTGTGTCCTTTATAAAATTTATATCTCTGCTACCTAATTATAAATAGGTACACAAATGGCCTGGCCCAAAATGGCTGGGCCGAACCCGACATGGCTGCCTGGCTCAACAAGGTCTCATTTATGTCAGATAGGGCCCTCATAACAAATGAGTTCGGCACCCTTGCCCTAGAGAGCAGCTGAGAGTCAGAGTAGACAATACTAAGCTAAATGGTCTTATTTCAAATAGACCATTTACTGAAATATTCAAAGTTTAATCTCCAACATCACCTATTTGGCTTTTTAAAAATGCATTTTTTGATGGGGAATTCTATAATTTTCATGCCTAGAGAAAAGATAGCTCTCTGTCTTTTGTTAAAACCCTTATGTTATACAAGGATAAGGCAATGGAAAGGTTGCCATGCCCTGTAAAGAGGCCTCTACTAAGAACATGAATACATTTTTAAAATTCTATCAGCCCATACCATTTAGATTTTTAGTTGACTGTGTACAATGTACAGTTTCTTGAAGAAAGTGATTTTTTAAGTAGATCAATTGACCAGCCTTCCATTAGAGAACTGGAAACAGTTATCTTAACATGATTTGGGTCCTTGAAGGTCTTTTGAAATGCCAGCAATGTCAACAGAGGAAGATTCTTCATAAGTATAATGAGCTTATTCATTTTGGGTACTGATCCAATCTGTTGTTAACCTTGAATTTGTATTTATCATTCTAGTGGTAATTTTAAAAATATTTTTCTGTAGCTCCTTTAATTTGATGTTAGTGTATGTCCCTTTTCCAGTACAATGTTACATATTCTATGGTTCACCCTTCATGTTCTGATTGGACATCTCTCCATGGAAGCAACATTCCCCTTCTTCCAAGTATCTGAAAATTCTGGTTGTCCGTTGTCAAAAAACTGGACTTGTCTGGCCATTTCTTGGCCTTTTAAACTTTGGCTCAGGCTTTTGGGCCTAGTTAAGTTACTGAAGGTTCCTCTCTAGGAAATTACTGTCATGGTGACTTGCAGTTTCCAGAGACTTAAGGGATGAGATGGAGTCAGGCCAAGAACAAGTAAGATTGTGAGGGGCTGGTAGCGGCTTGTTATCATGGGCAGTGAGGATTCACTCTCCAGTATTGCACATTTTGCTCTCAACTTCCACACAAAGCCCTCTTGTGGACAAGAGGCTTTGACATCTACTACACCATTTCATTCGACTATGTGATATAAATTGTCACTACCACCGCCATATTACTACCTGGCAAATGGAACTTTTTCATACCTTCTATGACAGATTGTCATTTAATGCACAGAACACTGAATCTGTCATTTTCATATTTTTATTGCATCCACTGCCTTTGTAGACTATTTAAAGCACCAAAAATGTTTTATAATCATAAGGAAAAGTGTTACATAAATTTTTAGTGCTCAAATTCCCTACATTCTCAGTAGTCTATAAAACAACACTACAAGGTAGGCCCATCTTACTACAACAATATTACAGGGGGCAGGCTGAGACAAAGATAGCAGTTTCTCTAAGGCTAACCATAGTTTTTCCACCTCACAGTTCCTTTTCTTAACTGAAGTCTTTCTTGGTTTTTAAAGTACTACAAACTTTTACTCCAGCATAAACTTCTGTAGACAAGAGCCATTGCTTCTGAAGCAAAGAAGTATACCCCAGTCCATGTTGTTGCTCTTTAATACAAAGCAAGAGTCAAGTTGTACCTTTAAGACCAACTAAGTTTTATTCAGAATGTATGCTTGTGTGTGCTAAAAAGCACACTTCATCAGACAAAAATATGGAATGGCAAGCAGTCCTAAATATAGAGAAAGTGGGCCGTGAGTTAGTATGCAGAGTCATGGAAATGTTTTTTAGCAGATTAAAAGAGTCACAAATTGGGGTCTGGTGTTTGTTAGTTTATGTTAACTGGGCTGAAACAACAACAACTAAGTTGAAACAGCAGATTGATGTCCATGTACTAAATCCATTAGATATCCTGGGTGTGAACTGCAATAAAAGAGTCTGTTGTAATGTTAGCTCTGGGTTAAAATGAGGGCATAGAGGTTTGATTTAAAAATGTAACACATATAAACATAATTCTAGTTTGCCATTAGAAGAAAGAATGCATTAAAATATAGTGGAAGATGGATTAGTATATGTAATGAGATAAACAGCCAGTATCCCTATTTGAGTATGTCAATACAAAAAACATTATTCTGATACACTATTCTAAAAGAGAAATACATTGGAATACTATAGCTATATAGTTATACTTGGTGAAAGTGGGTTTAGTATATGTAATGAGATTTAAAAACCCCCAATTTCCCTGTTCAGTCCTGGAGAAGTGTTAGTCCCAGGTTTCATCATAATTTGTAATTCAGCAGTTTCCCTCTCCATTCTGTTCTTGAAGTTCCTTTGCAGCAAGACAGCAACTTTGAAGTCACCAATTGAATGTTCTTTAATGTACTCTTCCTTATTTTTGCTGCAAAAGACTAACATGGCTAGCCATCTAGAATTATTCTTGTAAACCAATTAAAAGCAGAAAGAGCACAATATAGCAGGTAAAACATTTTACAGGTTTCAAGCAGAAAGTGATGGTGGCTACAAGCATAAACAGCTTCAAGAGGGGATTGTATATGCATGTGAAGCAGAGATCTATCTGTGGCTGTTAGCCACAACATATAGATGGAACACTACAACTCCATTTACATTACTGCTCTAAGCCAGATTTTATTCACTGCTGGCCCAATTTCGAGTAAAGTAATACAGGCAGGCCCGTAGCCACCGGGGGGACGCCCCCCACCCAAACCCCCTTGGACTTTATGGCCCCTCCTTTCCCTGACCCCCACTCTCTCTGCCGCCAGTGGAGGCCCCAATCTCCCAGCTGCTCTGGCGGCCCCACCCCCATCCACATGGCACCTCCCCCACCCACCCACTCACCCACCAACCTGGCAAAACAGTAAAGAGCGGGCTCCAGGATTTCCTTCAAGGCGCCCCCAACCCCGCTGATCACCTGATCAGCAGGAAAAGCCACGCCGAGGCCAGCGGTTCCTACGCCGGCTTTCTGGTGTGCTCAGCAAGTTCAGGGCTGGCCTGATCAGTGGGGGCAGGGGGGTGCCTTTAAAGAGCCCCAGGAGCCCACTCTTTACTGTTTTGCCAGGTGGGTGGGTGGGTGGGAGAGAGGGGAGGTGCCGCACGGAGGTGGGCGGGGCTGCCAGAGCAGCGGGGAGAAAGGTGGTGGCGCAGAGAGTGGGGGCTGCCGGGGGGGCTCTCCACCCCAATTTTTTTTACGTGGGCCCCTCCAACTAGAATTTACTGGCTATGGGCCTGGAAGGGCAAATTTCCTTCCAACCATCTCTGAAGCGCTATGGTCATTTCAAACAGTGCTGGTTTTTCCCCTGCACAATCATCTTCCGACTTTAAAAAAAAATGTTCTAAGGTGAGCACAGAATTTTTTTTAAAAAGTCAGAGGAAGATTGTGCAGCAAAAAAGGGCAGCGCGGGAAGCAATACTGTAGGAAGTACTATGGACATTTTAACACACCACAGCAATTCAGAAGTGCAGTTAAGGGGTTGAAAATGGAAAAAAGCCGTTCTCTCAAAAGAATCTCAACCACAATATACAGTAATCTGTAGAATTCACAGTATTCCTGAAGATATCAATGTATCCCATACATACAGCAATGTTCCATCTCCATAAATCCCATGAAAATATAATGTGTGCAACAGGACAGCCAGTATTTCAATTCCTGTTTCAATAATGTTTTTCCTCAGGCTATAATATTATTTCCAACAGCCTTGAGCCAACTGAGCATTTTGCCTGTGAGAAGGATGTAGGAAGAGACATATTGTCCAACATAAGCTTATGTACTGAATTTGTATTTTCAAGGATGTTATGGAAATATTATAATCCCGTGTTTGAGGAAAAGCATTACTGAAACAGGAATTGAAATACTGGCTGTCCTGTTGCACACATGTATTTTCATGGGATTTATGGAGATGGAACATTACTACATGTATGGAATACATTGATATCTTCAGGAGTACTGTGAATTCTACAGTAGTTCTGTGAATTGTATTTATAAGGATTGGACTGAGAATTCTTTTCTGTGAATATTATTTCTATGGTTTTACCTGTACTTATTGTAAAAAACTATGCATTTTAGTAATCTTGGTCACAGTAACCTTGTGTTTATGTCGTTGGTTTCCTGTGTGACCTCTCTCATTGTATGCTGAATTACTAAAACAGCCCTGTCTGTCTGAAATGACAGGAAAAAATCCATTAGCAACCAGTTACTAAAATGGAATACAAAGGCAGTTTGAAAAGGGTCTATATCTGATGCCCTGTATTCTGGATGCAGGGGGGCAACAGTGATTTCTGGAGTTCTGGCCCACTGGTGGACCGTCTGATGGCACCTGGGCACAGAGTGGGCCATTGGCCTGATTCAGCATGGCTTCTCCTATGTTCTTAAGATTATTCCCCTACCCAACATAATGTTATTAGTGCAGACATTGCTTTCCATAGCAAAAAGAGAGAGTTTCCTTCTCCATTCATCTTACAAAACCCAGCAGTAGCAAGCCCTTATTTTTAACTCTTTAATTGGTGGTAAAATAACCAGCAATTCATTAACAGTGGACACTATGTATTTCTCAGCAATTGTTCAGTGACACCTTGTCTCCAAAGACTTGCTAGTTCATAGTATCATTGTGCTACTTGAGGCCAACAGTCATTAACTTGCTGATGACATCCAGATGTGTCAAACTGATAAAAGACAGTACTTCAGGAGAAATGTTCTATGCTCCAACTGATCCCTGTAGTATCACTTTGAGAAAGTGCCACTCATACTAGGTGATGTGTATTCAGCCCTAACTGCTAGATCAGGAAACAGTGGAACAGTAAAGAAGGGATGGGGCACTGGCAGGCAGTAGGTGTAAGGAGAGCTACAGAGATGTCTGTCACCAAGGTACTCATAGAGGGAGTACCTTTGTAATCTCCAGTACTCTTGAAGCTGTTAGCAGCCAAAGTTGTCTATGTCTTAAACATCTCTGTGCAACTACGGCTGGTGTAGCTTGATGCAAAGAGTTAACCAAGAAGCCTGGAGACTAGCCTTGAATTCACAAGGTGGTCTTAGGCAAGGCACTCCCTCTCAGTCCACCTGCTCGCCTTGCAACAGAGTATGGTGATACCAAAGAGAGTTTTTAATCAGGGTTACTGAGTTTCATGAGCTGAGGGCTGTATATTTACTAATACCAAGCTGTACTAGTAACAGTTTATTTATTCAAAGTATGTTCTGTCTGTCTCTATAAATATCCATAAAGTGGCTCTCAACACCAAATACTATGGTAAACTATAAAACAGTGGCAGAACAGAATAAAAGATAACAGTAATAAAATGTTAAAAAGCAGGATGATGATCTTAGTTATCCCGGAAGTTATCCTGCACACATACACAAAATCTGATGGCATAAATGCAGAACAGCCTAAGAATTCCCTGTAGTTTATTTAAGGCTTGAGAACATAAAATATGGCACCCAAAAGTTTGTAAGACAGGGAAGGTGACATGGCATAGCCCAGTCTTGTCAGGTCTTGAATGCTAAGCAGGGTCAGTACTTGGAAGGCAAACCACCAAGGTAAACTCTGTGGAGCAGTGGTCCCCAGCCTTTTTGGCACCACGGATTGGCTTTGTGGAAGACAATTCTTCCACGGACCAGGAGGGGTGGGGGCATGGTTTCAGGATGATACAACTGTGTACTTTATTTTGGTGTGGTGGTTAAGTGTGCAGTCTCTTATCTGGGAGAACCAGGTTTGATTCCCCACTCCTCCACTTGCACCTGCTGGAATGGTGTTGGGTCAGCCATAGCTCTCACAGAGTTGTCCTTGAAAGGGCAGCTTTTGTGAAAGCTCTCTCAGCCCCACCCACCTAACAGGGTGTCTGTTGTGGGGGAGGAAGTTAAAGGAGATTGTGAGCCACTCTGAGATTCAGAGTGGAGGGCAGGATATAAATACAATGTAGTATTATTATTATTACCACTACTACTACATTGTAATATATAATGAAATAATTATACAACTCATGGCCTGGTTGCTAACCAGTCCACGGCCCAGGGGTTGGGGACCCCTGCTGTAGAGGAAGTCAATCACAAGACACCTCTGCTTCTCACTTGCACTGAAAGCCCATTGCTGGGGTTGGCGTAACTCACCAGGCAGGGACACACATAAAAGGCTGTAAATAGGCTCCCACGTAAGCATCTGTGGAAAGAGAATTCCTGAGCCTTAGCATCACTACTGAGAAGAATTCATCTCTGATGCTTGCCCATCTAGTTTAGAGGATAGTGGGACACACAGAGTAGAGCCCCTGGTGATTATCTTAAATGGCTGTCAGGTGCTTTTTTGCCATCCGGTCACAGCTGATTTATGGCAACCCTACGGGGTTTTCAAGGCAAGAGATGGCTTGCTATTGCCTGCTTCTGCATCATGACCCTGGTATTTCTTGGTGTTTTCCCTTCCAAATACTGACCAGATTCAAACCTGCTTAGCTTCCAAGATCTGACAAGATCAGGCTACCCTGGCAGGCCCATAGCTACAGTGGGGCCCCAAGGATTCCAGGCCCCACCAATCAAACCCCTGTGTAACCACCAATCAGTCCCCCCATTGCTCGCTGCCACTCTGTTCAAGAAGCCTTAAGCCCCTTTCTTTCTCCCCACCCCCCCTTACCAACCAGCCTGATAAAAAGTGCAGGGAATGATGAAAGCTCATGCATATTTTTTTAATAATAAAAGGGATAATGTGGCATTTGTTTTTTACAGGATATTTTGAGAGTTGACACTGAGAGCTTGGCCCCCCTAAACAAAAAATTCTGCCTGTGGCCCCACCAAATTTAAAATCTTGGCTACGGCCTTGGGCTATCCAGGTCAGGGTGCTCTCAAATTTACAACTTTCCAATCCCCTGGTCCCAAACTGTATAGCACTCAATTGGTAATAAACAGCATACTGAATTTTGTCACAAAGCAAAGTAGGGAGACCAGAGATCAAAATCCCACTGTGCCATGAAGCTTGCTCAGTGACCTTTGGCCAGTCACTTCTCTCTCACCCTAACCTACCTCATATAGGGCTATTGAAAACAGAAGAGTGAACAAGATATATCACTTGAACTCCTTCAACAAAGGATGGGATGGAAATGCAACAGAGACTGTCTTAAAGACTGAGGAACGTGATCCCTGTATCTTGTACAAGCTATGGGCTAGAAGACCACTGATTTAAGCTTCCAAATAGCTTTCATAATTAGTGCACTGCAGCAGTCCAACCAGGATGTGATCACAACATAGACAACTGTGGCCAAACCATACCTCTCAAGAAAGGGCTGCAGCTGGATTACCAGCCAAAACAGCTTAAACACACTATGTGCCACGGAGGAGATCTGCACCTCTAGTTGTCATTCTGCATCTAAAAGGCGCCCCCCTCAGCTGTACATCTGCTCCTCAAGGAGGAGTAAAACTCCATCCAGAACTGGTGGACTCCTATATCCTCAGCTCTTCAAGTTTATCTAGCCTGAGCTTCATTTTACTGACAATCATACAGCCTAATATTGGTTCCATACAGTGGTTCAAAACATCCACTGTTTCATTTGATTCAACTGAAAAGAACAAATGGAACAATCAAGGCCATATTGTAGGTTTGTTTGCCTGGTTCTATGTTATCTCTCAATAAGGGTATATTATGTCTCAAGCAGTCTTCCCTCTAAGCGGAGTTAGTGTGAGCTAACTCACAATTTTTTAGCCTCCAGCTCACACATTTTTGTCTCAGCTGAGGAAAAAGGGCCCTAGAGCAAACTAATTCATGCAGTAGCTTAAACTTAATGCCAATAGCTCACAACTCTAATGCCAGTCACTCACAAAGTAGAATTTTTGCTCACAAGACTCCACAGCTTAGACGGAACATTGGTCTCAAGGATGGAATAAGGTTGAAATACCTTCCTAGAGCCCTGAAATGTGGGGTGCTTCCATTATAGCCAACAAGTGTCCCTCAGCTTGAGCTCAACAGACACACTACCTGATCTCAAACAGAAATTAAAATGAAGGATAAGCCTAAACAACTGACACACATTCTTTAAAAAAAAAAAATCAGTGCGTTCAGCCCAGATTCATCTACGACAAATCCCAGGAGAATTAAGAACATTTGCTGGCTAATATTAGGAGCAGTGATATAACAGTATACAGCTCAGCATTAGTGGATGACACAGATTATTCCAAAAACTCACATGGAAGTTGCCTCTAACTAGTCTCTCCCTGGGCTCTTAGAAAAAGGTAGGCTATCAATGTAAACTAAAGACCTCACCTGACGAAGCTTATACTGAAGCCTAGCCAAAGTTGTCACTTAGCTAGACAGGGTCTAGGAATAACTGTATTAAGCAGGCACAGCATAATCAGATAAAGTGCAGGTGTGTAAGCTATGAAGCTAACCTTGACAACAATGTTAATCCAAATAGGGTATAATAAAGTATTCTCCCACACACACATATGCTACCAATGGTCACCTCACAAACTATTAATAGCAGTAGCTTTCAAACATTATACATCTTTGCAGGGAGTGTAAAGCTTAATTTTTGCAGGGACCTTTCCACTCATGGCTAACATCCAGCTCTGACAACAGAAATCATTCTAACGTTACTTCTTTGAGGCACAAATATGCTTCCATAGTTACAAAGAAAGAGCAATTATTCAAGGTCTTATACTTACCTGTCCCCTTCTATTGCCATCTTCCTCCAGTGGCTGAAGATTTTTTTTTCATCTAGCATTTCCTCAGTGACCCCTCCTTCACGCCTTGTGTTTTAATTGTTCTTATTATATGAGTATTTTAGCTTGGTTTTAATTATGTATTTTTGTTTGGGTTTAGTAGTTTTTAAGAGGGGTGGGGGATTTTTACTGTGGATAACCCAGGCTAGCCCAGTCTTCTCAGTTTTTGGAAGCCAAGCAGGGTCAGTCCTGATCAGTAGTTGGATGGGAAACCACCAAGGAATACCAGGGTCTCTCTGCAGAGGCAAGCAATGGCAAACCATTGCCTCTTGCCCTAAATACTCTACAGGGTTGCCATAAATTGGCTGCAAATTGACCGCCCCCCCCCTCCAAAAGTTTCTAACCTGTTGTCAGCCTTGGTTGTCCTGATGACCTCACATAGGCAGAATATAAATAAATTAGGGATTAGCATACTTCAGTTTTGCATAGTCTGTTTTATTTCAAAAAATCAATTCAGACGGTCCACTGATGTGTCTTAAATTTACAAAACTGGTGTGCATACTCAAGATCTGTGGTCCTCAGATTTTGGCAGCTAACAGGGACCCTCATTTTCTTATACATTTTTTGCAGATCCAAGCCTTCCCCTTCCCCCTCACATACCAGACATCTTGTTCAGAGGTGGGCACAAGCCCAACTCCAGCAGGCGCAGTACCCCTAGACTCAGCAGCAGCCCCCATCACCAAGCATGTCAACCCCAACCTACCTCCATCAAAGAAAGGCCACTCCAGACACCTGGAAATGGTGGGAGGGGCCAAGTAGTCACAGCAGGGTTTGGCAGCCTCTGAGGAGGCAGAGGCGAGACAGCAGAGTGGCTGGAGCTACACTGGTTAGAGCAGGGATGGTGGAAAGCTATGGAAGCAGTTGGGGGAAGCCAAAAGGAAGGGGACAAGCCATACGAAGGAAAGGCAATGGATGGGGCAGCCCAGGGAGCACAAGAAGGCCACAGGTAAGGTTGGACAGGGAGGCTGGGGAGTCAGAAAGACCGCAAGAGATCAGGAAAGGTTCCCATGGGCCAAGTACTGAGGAGCCTGGGTGGGCAAAGATGGTAGGAACAGAGGAACAACCAACCACGCCTGATGCCAAGGGTGTAAGTGGAGTTGGAGGGAAGTACTCTCATTGGCTCATGAGGACAGCAATCACTCCCAGTTATTCGAGGAAAGACAGGGATTGGTGGCTGCAAGGGATGGCTGGCTCCAAGGGGGAGATTTAAAAGGACTGAAAAAGGCAACCAGGTAGGAAGACCACAGGTCACTCCAAGAGTTCCCTGACTACTCTAGTGAGACATAGAAGGGCATCACAGGAGCAGAGAACCCACATCTAAGAGAGTGGGACCAGAGTGACTGCTAGACCCCCTTCCTCCTACATTTTCTGAGATCGTGCCCATCAGCACCCTGGCTGAGAATCAAGGCCTGAAGAAGTCTGTCCCATCAGAGCCAGACCCTGGGGTCTTGGGACTTGACATATCCCACCAGACAGCCCCCTCTCAAAGTGTGTGGCAAGCCCCACATGCCCCTTGGAAGCCTCCATCTTCCAGTGTTTTCAGAACTATACAGTACAATTCTTATCTTCTATATCACCAGGTGGCCAAACTGTGGCTCGGGAGCCACATGTGGCTTTTTCACACATATTGTGCAGCTCCCAGAGGTCAAGGAGAAACCTAATGCAGGCTAACTGTCAAATAAACATACTTAGCGTCAGGACCTCAGTCTGCCTCTGAGCACTCACCCATAGGTGGGCAACAATTTCCACCATGTGTGAAGGGGCAAGGAGGGGGAAATAGGCAGGCTTGCAAGCTCTTCACCAGCACCACAGAGGTTGCCTAGACTGAGGAAAGAGAGCATGAGGGAACTACTGGAAGGAGGGACAGAATTAACAAGGGCCATGGAGGATCCCCACTCCCATAGTTTCATAGCTCTTCCAGGAGCTGTATTCACTAACCTTGATGCCAAGGCAAAGAGAAATGGATAATAATGCAAACAGTGTTCAGTGATCTACGGTACATGTGTGTTTCCTTCTCTCACTGGTGCCAGGAATAATTCCCTAACCTTTCCCTTTGCTGGTCCTATGGGGACTGTTATTCCCAGCTTTTGTTTTTTTTAAAAAAAGTCTCCATCTAGCATGGTTGTTTTTTAAATAATAATAATACTTTTTATTTACATCCCGCCCTCCCCGCCGAGGCAGGTTCAGGGTAGTTCACAACATATAAATACAATGTACAGTAAAACCGTAATATGCAATAATTACAATTAGATAAAACCATCATTAAATCAACTTATTAAAATTAACATTATGGTGCTATAACTCAGATCTTCTATAAAATTCAATGGCTAAAACATTTCCGGCGAATCTGTCTTGGCTCAGCGTTAAGTGAAGGCCATTTTAAAGAAGAAGGTCTTGCAGGCCCTGCGGAACTGGTCCAAACACCGCAGGCCCGCACCTCTTCCAGGAGTTGGTTCCACAGTAGTGGAGCTGCAATAGAGAAGGCCCGGTCCCGAGTAGTCTTCAATCTGGCCTCCCTTGGCCCAGGGATATTCAGCTGGTTCTTTCTAGCCAACCTCAGTGCTCTCTGGGGTTCGTATGGGGAGAGACGGTCCCTCAAGTAGGCAGGTCCTCGGCCATATAGGGCTTTAAAGGTAATAACCAGCACTTTGTAATGAACTCGATACACCACTGGCAGCCAGTGCAGCCCGCACAGCCCCGGCCGTATGTGCTCCCATCTTGGGAGCCCCAACAATAGCCTAGCCACCGTGTTCTGCACTAGCTGCAGCCGCTGGGTTCGGCACAAGGGCAGCCCCATGTAGAGGGCGTTACAGTAATCCAGTCTCGAGGTGACTGTTGCATGGATCACCATTGCTAGGTCCCAGCACTCAAGGAAGGGGGCTAACTGCTTTGCCTGTCGAAGATGAAAAAACGCGGACTTGGCAGTGGCCGCTATCTGTACCTCCATTGATAATGAAGGCTCCAGAAGAACCCCCAAGCTCTTGACCCTGTGGGCTGCTTTCAGCGGCACACCGTCAAAAACCGGAAGAGGGATTTCCCTTCCCGGGGCAACGCAGCCCACGCAAAGGACCTCTGTCTTCGTTGGATTCAGCCTGAGCCAATCTGCCACGGCCTGCAATGCTAGGTCCAGGTTTTCCGGGACGCAGTCAGGCCAACCGTCCATTAGTAGATAGAGCTGGGTGTTATCTGCATATTGGTGGCACCCAAGCCCAAACCTCTGAGCAATCTGGGCAAGGGGGCGCATGTAGATAAATAACATCGGAGAAAGAACTGCCCCCTGTGGCACCCCACACACTAGTGAGTGCCTCCAGGACAGCTCTCCCCCAATTGCCACCCTTTGTCCCCGTTCGTCAAGGAAGGAGGAAAGCCACTGTAAGGCCAACCTGCTAATCCCTGTGTCGGCGAGCCGGTGGGTCAGTAAACGATGGTCGACCGTGTCTAACGCAGCCGACAGATCTAACAACATCAGCACCGCCACGCCACCTCGATCCAGATGCCGCTGGAGGTCATCCACCAAGGCGACCAGCACTGTCTCCGTCCCATGACCCGGACGAAAGCAGGACTGGTGGGAATCTAAAATGGAGTGCATACAGATGTATTTTATCTTTCTGTGCAAAGAAAGTATTAAGAGTTTTAATAAAAACATGTGTGTAAATATCTGTTCATGTCTTGCAGCTCTCAAACATCTGACATTTATTCTGTGTGGCTCTCACATGGAGCAAGTTTGGCCACCTCTGATTTATATATTAAAAGCAAATTTTAAAAAAAATGTTTTTGTTTTTACATGGACCTCAATGTCATTTGTTAAACATTAATTCATTCTATAACGTCACAACTCAAAAGGCCCTGACTAAAGTTCTAGTCAGTCTCACCCTGACTGGAAGGGACTTGCACGGGGACAGCTAGACACTTCCTTGTTGGTTGAGAACTTTTTATGAAGAGGGGCCTGGAAAAAAATTCTCAGTTGCTCACAGAAATAGAGAAACAGCAGCATCACACTAAACCTTCAGTAGTTCATACTGAAAACCACCACTGGCTAGCTAGCTAATAAGGAAAGAGACAGATGCACAGTGCCACCTTATTAGCTTTATGGTGAAATCCTTTTCATTGGAAAAAAAGAGTGAAACCAAGCTCAATTTGATCCTGGAAGTAACAATGTCAAATATATTAGGTCTGTATCTCTTTTGTGCTATTCAGACAAATCAGAGCTCCTAGATCTGACCTGTTGGTTCCAAGCAAACAATCAGTGCATTTTCTGGCTAGTAATCTGGAAGTTTAGTGACTGCAGGTAGCAACAGTTCTATAAACTCCTACTCTTTGAATGGGGGAAGCAAATTCTGTTCTGTTAACCAGAGTTTTCCCCTCCATTCCTAAAAATGAAGAGTTCCATTTTCATGCAAGCTGCGTGGCATGAGAGACATTTGTCCTGTCTCCTTAAAAGGACTCACCCCTGAAGTACCTTAATGGATTTACCCTCCCTAGGGTCCCCAGAGCAGAGTCTGAGAAACACCAAGGATTTCCAGATGGTAAAAGCATTAACTAATCTGAATTCAGTGGTCCTGAATGTGCAGCTGAAGGAAACAAGCGGTGCCCTGCTGGATGAGATCAAGGTCCTCCAAAACCAGCACTCCGTGCAACTGTCTCAGCAGTCAAGAGGCAGCAGGTGGTCCAACAGAGAAGATTCTGGCACTCAAGTCAACAGGATAGATCATGGTGAGCTTCTGAAAGCAGACAATCTTCATAAACTCTGCCAGTAGAGGCTGATCCCACCTTCCAAGCTGATTTTCATACACTTGTTGGTTTTTCTGCAGAACAACTGTATGCATGTCTATTTCCTCACTAGCTAGAAGCAAAGGCTAAGGCTATTCAATTCCAAACTTCCCTCAGCACGCTCTCTTTAAGAGACCATCTGCTGCTGCAGATGCTTCCCATGACCCAGATATAAGGCCAGTTCAGCAGAAGGACTAGATTGGGTAGATATCATCAGCATTTCTTGAAAATTCTCTCATTTAATTTTTATTTTAAGTTAATTTTGGTTGGTTCTCCAATTTCTCACACTCCATCTTCTAGGCTTGCGACTTGCTCCTTATTTCAAAGATTGGTTCCTTATTTATTTCAGAAAATATTAATGGAAAAGAAGAGAGGCAGCACAACTGCAAAAAGCTATTTTACAAAGACAGAATAAAATACTGGTAATACTCTAACACATAAGATGTCACTGTTTTATGCTCTCACAATAGTGTTGTTTATGCCAAAGACCTTTCAGTGGCAACCCTACTATCCCCCCTGCAAACATACAGGCCAGAACCTAGTGAAAAATATCTCCTCCTAACAGACACACAAACACAAGCAAAACCATGCTCAGCCAGAGAGCTTAAGCTTTCATTTACAAGATCCTAACCCTCATGGGTGCTGGGAATTACCTTCTGTTCATGTGAATTAATCTGCTGCTATTCAGAATTTCCACAATGTGTTTTACTGCTTAAAGAGTTATTTCATATTATGGGAGTTATTCAAGGAAAGCCAATGCCCACCAGAATGACCTCCTTAGAGCCAACCTAAATCCTCTCTAATAAGCAAAGCTTGCCTAGTAACACAGATGGAACACCATTCTGTATATTCTGTGCAGCTACAGGCAAAACAAAAACAAAACCATACCCATGGAAAATTATACAGAAAACAAAATTCATCAATTGGGTTATCTTGGCATAGAATTATTTTTTAAGCACACACAACCTTAAAATTAAACATTTCTCCAAACCAGGTCCATTAGTTTTATAGTGACCTAATACAAGATCTTTTCCTGTATTAGTTCTTATTCTCTCTTATGAGGGATGTGTCAGAATAACAAAGGAAATCAGCAAATTGGACTCTTATTAGTCAATTAGAAAGGAGCAGCATCTGCTGGTGCTGTGTGCCAAAAAGCAAACAAACCACACAGCATCCCTGCACATCTGGTAGACAAGTGCCCATCTTTTCCAGTTCCTCCAATCCCATCTATTTTCATCACTCTTCCATTCCCCTAACAGGTTCATAAAATGGGGCTAATTAAATCACTCTTAAAACTCCCTTCCACTTATATCAAGAAATCCCCTTCTTCATTAGCTAGGCTCTGGGCTGTACTAAGAACATAACATAAGAGAAGCCATGTTGATCAGGCCAATGGCCATCCAGTCCAACACTCTGTCACACAGTGGCCAAAAAAAATTATATACACACACACACACACACACAAACACACACTGTGGCTAATAGCCACTGATGGACCTCTGCTCCATATTTTTATCTAACCCCCTCTTGAAGCTGTCTATGCTTGTAGCCGCCACCACCTCCTGTGGCAGTGAATTCCACATGTTAATCACCCTTTGGGTGAAGAAGTACTTCCTTTTATCCGTTTTAACCTGACTGCTCAGCAATTTCATCGAATGCCCATGAGTTCTTGTACTGTGAGAAAGGGAGAAAAGTACTTCTTTCTCTACTTTCTCCATCCCATGCATTATCTTGTAAACCTCTATCATGTCACCCCGCAGTCAACGTTTCTCCAAGCTAAAGAGCCCCAAGCGTTTTAACCTTTCTTCATAGGGAAAGTGTTCCAACCCTTTAATCATTCTAGTTGCCCTTTTCTGGACTTCTTCCAATGCTATAATATCCTTTTTGAGGTGCGGTGACCAGAATTGCACACAGTATTCCAAATGAGACCGCACCATCGATTTATACAGGGGCATTATGATACTGGCTGATTTGTTTTCAATTCCCTTCCTAATAATTTCCACCGCTTAAAGGAGTCCTTCTTACCTTTTACAGCTTCCATTACTTTGTTTGTTAACCATGCAGGCCTTTTCTTATACCTGTTTGTGCCTTTCCTAACTTGTGGTATATATTTTATCTGAGCTTCTAGGATTGTAGTTTTAAATAGCCTCCAAGCTTCCCCAAGGGTTTTGACTGTATTTACCTTTCCTTTCAGTTTCCACTTCACATGCCTCCTCATCTCAGAGAATTTACCCCTTTAAAAGTTAAATGTGGTTGTGCTGGTCTTTGGGGGCAACTCCCTATTTATACAAATGGTGAAATCAATAATGTTATGGTCACTTTTCCCAAGCGGTGCAATCACTTACCTTTACATCTCTCACCAAGTCTTGGACATTACTTAGGACCAAATCCAGGATTGTCCCACCCCTGGTAGGTTCTGAGACCATCTGCTCCATAGCACAGTCATTGAGAGCATGAAGAAACTCAATCTCTTTCTCTCAACCAGAACACATATTGACCCAATCAATCTGTGGGTAGTTAAAATCACCTATTACGACACAGTTTTTATGTTTAGTCACTATCTTTAATCCTTCCATCATATTATAATCGTCTTCTATCTTTTGATTTGGTGGGTGATAAACTCCCATAGTTACATTTCCTTTGGGCCATCTATTTCAACCCAAAGCATTTCTAGAAGGGAATCTAATTCTCTGACCTCAGTTTCACTGGACCGTATATCCTCTCTGACATACAGTCATCTCACTTCCAACCCTTCCCTCCCTATCCTTCCGATATAACTTATATCCAGGAATCACTGTGTCTCACTGATTCTCCTCATTCCACCAAGTTTCTGAAATTCCCACAATGTCTATGTTTTCCCCCAACACTAAACATTCCAACTCACTAATTTTACTTCGAACACTTCTAGTGTTTGTATACAAACATTTATAATTTCCCAGGCAAGTTAGGCCCGCAACGTTCCTCCCGCTGCCTCGAGACTTTGACAGACACTCCATACTGTTTGTCACCATCTCAGTGGACAACTCTGATCCATTACCCGGTAGAAAAGTAACAGCTAACCCTTCATCTCTATGAGATGAGTCCTCCTGAACCAGAGACATTTCATCTCCTGTTGGCTTTCCCCCAAAATTTAGTTTAAAAACTGCTCTGCCACCTTTTTGATTTTAAGCACCAGCAGCCTGGTTCCATCTGGGGACAAGTGGAGACCGTCTCTTTTGTACAGCTGCTGCTTGTTCCAGAAAGCATCCCAGTGGCTAACAAACTTAAACCCTTCCTCCCTACACCATCATCCATACATTGAGACTTCTAATTTGTGCCTGTCTCTCCTGCCCTGCACGTGGAACAGGTAGCACTTCTGAGAAGGCTACCTTGGCGGTCCTGGCCTTAAGTTTCCTGCCTAGCAGCCTAAATTGTTCCTCCAGGACCTCACGACTGCATTTCCCCAAACTGTTGGTGCCAACATGCACCACAACCACTGGCTCCTCCCCAGCACTGTCTAACAGCTTCTCTACTACACTTGTAATGTCCTCAACCTTCGCACCAGGTAGGCAAGTCACCATACGGTCAGTACGCAGTTTTGCCACCCAGCTGTTACTTGCCTAAGGATCAAATCACCAACTACCAAGACCCCCCCTCTCTCCCTGCCCAGGGATGGTTCCTTGGTGTGAAAGGATACTCGCTCACCAACTGAAGAAGAGGTGCCTTCTGAGGGCGCATTCCCCTTATCCTCAGCCCGGTGCCCTATTCCCTCTCAACCCTCATGCTCCCTGGCAGCAACGGGGCTGCCACGTTCAGAGTGGGGCTCATCTAATACATCCCCGAGTGCCTAGCTGACTGTCTCTGCTTCTCCAGGTAAGTCACCTCGGCCTCAAGGATACAAACTTGCTCCCTGAGGACCAGGAGCTCCTTGCATCGAGCACACACCCAAGACTTCTGTCCTGTGGGCAGATAGTCATACATGTGACACTCAATGCAAAACACTGGAAAGCCCCCACCTCCCTGCTGGCATTCTACCTTCATGATAGCTTTTAAAAAATATATATACAGTCCCCTTTTAAATCCTGTTTGTTTATGTGGCTCCCCTTCTGGAAGTCAACTTACCTTATTGGGAACACAAAGAAAATAGGGATCTGGGTTCATGGTACTTACACAGCCCCCAGGCGAAGAGCCACAGGCCAACAGCCCTTTGGCTAGCGCCAAAGGCTCGCGCCTCTGGCAAGGCGCAGCTTAACAATGCAAAGAGGGTGGGGAACACAGCCACTCCTAATCAATCAGCAACAATCACCTTCACCTTCAAACCACTCAACCAAACAAACAGCAGTTCCCCAGCAACCACAAACTCAAAATTTTCAGCAGTCACACAAACTCAGAAATTCTCAGCAACTTCCCCAGCTGCTCACCCTTATATCCGTTATTCTCTGCTCTATCTCAGAGCTTCTGATCTATTCCCCTCAGCAGGACAGTATTCCACATGGGCCAAGGAAATACCACAATGAAAGTCTTTTATCCCATTCACAAGTCACAGGTATTTTCCTTTCCACTTTCCCTTCTCATGTATTATTGCATACTGTCTGTTAAATCGGAGTCATAAACAATGTTGTTTAGCAGCAGCTGCTGAAGAGAACGTCATTGCAACCACTTGCTTTACAAGCCAGATTTAGTGCCCAATGAAAGCAGAGACCATGCCATTTATGCTTTTGTCATACCCAGGTGTGGAAGGGGAGGGGGGAAAACAAGGCACCAAGCTGCACCTTCTGCAGTACTCACAGCCCCTCTTGTGCAGCAGCTTCCACTCTGAGAATGGAAGAACCTTTATCCATTTGTTCACTTCTTAGAGCCATGAACATATCATATGCCACAGAGATCAGGAGGAAGCTGCTTTTTATGTTCCAGCTGCCAAACTCAAAAGCAAGACATCTTTAGATTCAACCCCTGACAATATTTTTAGTTGAGTAAACTTTTTAGTGTTCAACAGCTGGGCCATATATGAAAGGTAAGGGTCAAGCTCCCATCTGGAAACATTCCTCACAACAGGTCAGAAGTTGATTGTGACAGAGATTAAAGGGAACTAAATCTCTATTACAGAGCAGACCAGCAAAGCTGAAGTCAGAGACTACAGCATGAGGACATAATGAATGAATTTCATCCAGGCTACATGGGATGAAATTAACCAACAGGTCCTGGTTACAAAAACCTTTGGAGTAGAGGTGCATCACTGCATCTCCTAAAAAAAACAAACAGGAAACACTGTCTGTGAGCCAACAGAATGTCTCAGTATAACCTGCTTCAGGTTGCTGCAAGGTTGTACTTACTCTACTCTGAACTCCTTGGAGAAAGGGATGGGATCCACACGACAAATAAATGAAATGTAGACTTAGCACAGACTACTTAGCAATATCATATCCACACTATGCATGTTTTCAGTCACACACGTAAGCTCCACAGGTTGTCCCTGAAATCACTTGCATTAGCTCTCCCTGCCATAAGGAGCCAATTTTACCTTATAGCTTTCATCTTCACCAAGGCAATTTGGACAAGACAAAGCCACAAAGACCACTGTTGGCTATCTTTGCCTACTGAAAAACTGCTAGAAAACCTGGAGGACTTTCAGTGCTATGCAATCAGCTAGTACTGTATTGAGGGGAGAGGGGGGGAGAGAAGAAACAAAAACAGATTACCAAGTTCCCAGTTTGTTAGTTTTGTATTAACCTGTAAGTGTGAAAATGCACTGCACTACCATGCCTGCGCAAGTGGCATGATCAGTGCTAGTCCTGACCGGGGCAGGGGGGCTGGGAGAAGAGCATGGGGATGAGTAGAAAATGAATTTACATCTATTTCCCACTCCAGAACTTGCACCTAAACATGGCCTACAAAAACAGAGGAGTATGCACATTCAAGGCTTCATGTTAGCCCTTGGCCCCATTCGTCATGTTCAATCAAGGTTGTCCAGTTTCATGCCACTGTAACACTGCAGATACTAAGCACAGCCCCAGCATTGTTGTGTACCACCACTGTTTCAGTCTGCAAAAGCGATAACACTGCTGCAAATACTGAAAGGTGCTGTCCACCAAATAAATCTGTGCCCTCTTATTACTAACACATCAGATAAAACAGCTCTGTGAATACCTATTAAGGCAGTCTTTCCAGATGTGGGACCCACGACTGCAAGGGAGCATATGAGAGCAAGTCATGGCATTGTGGATACATATCAGAGTACCATGAAAGAAGAGCAGGAGAGATGATCTTAAGGTGTAAGACCAGGGACAGTGGACAGCAGACCAAGAGAGCTGGGGACAGGAATCACAAAATGAGCATTAGGAGGGGTACCATAGTGAGGAACGAGCCAGCAAAGCAGCTGCAGAAGTTCTCTCTAGTCTGGTTACCCCCACAAGTTAATCGATATCCCTCAATGTTTCCACTGTGTGGACCCATCCCAACTGTAAAAGATCAGGTCTCAGGAAAAAAGGGCTCATGCTGCAAGCACGTGGAGGGGGGCACCGGAGGCCTGGCCAATGGGAATGCATGGTGGTGAAGAGAAGGAAAAGCCAGGAGATTTTGCAGGGAAGGAGAGTTAAAAAAAGGAATCCTCTCTACCAATGAGTGGCCTTGCCTCACATCCTGCTGC
Organism: Heteronotia binoei; assembly: GCF_032191835.1. Lineage (NCBI taxonomy): Eukaryota > Metazoa > Chordata > Lepidosauria > Squamata > Gekkonidae > Heteronotia > Heteronotia binoei. Next base: position 114,956,897 of record NC_083227.1, on the reverse strand, counting down.
CCCTCTCAGCATCTGTGCAAAAAGGCAGGATGCCCTTGCTCTTTATGCATATGCAGTGACAGCAGTTCCTTCACAAAAGCAAAGAGAAACGTTTACTGAAAATATTTCTATGCTCCCTTTCTGCCCAAGTAGGGTTCCCAAGGCAGCAAACTTCAAAACATTAAAACCTTTCAACATTAAAAAATTTCAAATAAAGTGTATGTATGTGTGTGTGTATATATATATATAATAATTCAATAAGTACATAACACCAAAGCCAGGGAAGAGGGCCAATAACAGTTACTGGGAACAGCCAAACAAGTCCTATTAGTGCATCCTTATGTATCTGTCTTGCTGGGCCTGGCAGCAATGGGAATTATGGGTATTTATCTCACGTGGCCTTTGAGCACTGCCTTAAATTTGACTGAAGAGAATGGGGAGGGTTCATGGCTCAACGTATGGCTTTCATGCTTCACATGCAGAAGGCTTATTATCCAATCTTGGCATCTCTTGTTCAAAGATACCTTGTTCAAAGATCTCAGCCGCAGGTGCTGGGAACCCACCTTTAAGTGCCTGATATCCAGGAGAGCTACTTAGTGCTAGCCAGAGTAGTTAAATACTGAATTAGTTGAGCCAGTGGTCTGACTTCATATGATCTCCGTTTAATTACTACACTAAGCAGATGTCTCATGATAATAAATCACCATTACAAGTTCTAGTCCATCCTACATCCTTTATGTCAAATTGTACACTATGTCTGTTTCTCCAACAGGCCCTCCCTAATACAACACATCTCTTCTTTCACAGCATAAGCACACAACAAGAGCAGGGAGGGGGAGATGAAACAAAAGCAGCCAGGAGTCTTTAAAAACTAGCAATTTTATTTGTAGCAGTAGGTTTTATGGACAATAGCCCACTTCACGGGATGCATAAAGCAAAAGGACTCAAGCCAAAAGGACTCAATAGGAAAAAAGTACAACTCCCTCCCTTAAGGGAACCAACCACCTTCCTAAGCAAGCACCCAAAGGTGACAGACAAAAGCTCTTGGTATTATTCATATTTTTAGATGCTGCTGTGAAGTCAGACATTATTTTCATTGCAATGTGCATAATTATCCATACAGCACTACAAAGACATCAGGAACCAGAATACTCACCCTCCGATTGGAGCTGGCAAGGTACAGGATTGCAGCTGCTTTTGCTCTTTTTGTTTTAAGAGCAGAGGAGAAGAGGACAGGAGGGCAGCAAAACACAGCTTAATAACAACAGCCCTGTGATAACAGTGCCAAACACATTTACACAATCTCTCTGAGACCAACGGGACCAGCTGAAGTGCTTATGGTCACTAGTTACTGGGATGAAGTGGTCTACATGAGTTTGGTGATGGTCAAATATTGACAAGAGGGCATTTTGTTCTATGGCAAATGATACTAATGGAAAGTTCTATTGTTCCCTAGCACTGAACAGTAGCCACATAGGGCTCCTAGTTGGGACAAAATGGCTTCCCTATTGATCAGTGGCAATTAGCAAACTGCTTGGGGCAATGAATTGCCACTGCGTAGTACAATGGAGAAACAGGGCTCATCCTCACAGAAGTCAGAAACTTCTGTCCTTCTGTCTCTTTGGTATTACATTAGAATGAAGTGGAAGACTATGAACAAGTAAAACCCTATGATAGGATGGCAAAATAATTCAATGCAGGACAAAAGGCACACACAAATTGGCATATCAACAGAAATGACTCCTGGCAAAGGCTATGCAGGGAGCACTCGTGTGGTTTCATTGACATTGGTTCAGCATTCCTATGTTGCAGAAAAATAAAACAGGTTCCCAATGACACTTCAAAAAACCAAGACAATTTAAGAACATAAAAGAAGCCATGCTGGATCAGGCCAATGGCCCATCCAGTCCAACACTCTGTGTCACACAGTGGCCAAAAAACACAAGCTGACTTTAACCGATGGAAACCCATCCCATTGTCATTGTGGGGTAAAGTGAATGCCCTCAAGATGGTTACTTTCCCCCGCTTCTTTTATGTTCTCCGAGGTCTCCATCAGTATATTCCACAGAAGTGGTTTAAAAGAGTCAATACTCTAATAACAAACTTCTTATGGGAAGGGAAAAGGCCGCGACTTTCCTTGGCTAGGCTCCAGCTCCCAATTGATCAAGGTGGCTTTGGTATGCCAGACTTAAGTGCATACCATAGGGCCTATATGTTGGCAAGTGTTAGTAAGTGGAGGCAAGATGTAGGGAAGGAATCTCCAGACTGGGTGGCCCTCGAGGCTTCAACAGTGGCCCCTCTTTCTACGCTAGAGGTTTTGGGTTCGAAGCACCACCAAGGGGAAGTATTGCTTCCAGCAGTTCAGGCCACCAGGCGATTATGGCAGCTAATAGGTACCAAGCAAGGCTTTAACGCCTTCTTACATGGATCAATGACTCTTTGGGGAAACCCAGAATTGAGGATTGGAGGGTGCCAAGTGGTCTGGAAGGGTTGGATTGGAAAAGGGATAACATCTCTTGATCATCTACGAGACCCAAACAGAGAAGAATTCTGGACATTTAAGGAGCTTCAAGACAAGTATAATCTTGAATCTAACCAATGGCTACATTATTACCAAATAAAGACGGCGCTGACGCAGTTGCTGGGTCCGGATGCCTTGGCTGCCCCTGATCCACCATCCCTTTTAGCTGTATTAAGGCGGACATGGCAACAAGATAATCCAGTGCAAGCCCTGTACACGCACTTTCGATATGGGACGCAACAACAACAGCTAATTGAAGAATTACGGGTAAAATGGGCAGATGAACTGAACCTTAATATTTTACCATTCCAATGGTTCACAATTAACAGGGCGATCCGAAAAGTTTCTAAAGATCAACGCTTGATATTAATTCAGCAAAAAATTCATTTCCGTATTTACTGGACACCTGTTCGACTACATAAATTTAACCTCTTGACTTCACCAGCATGTTGGCGATGCCAGGGAAGTGAAGCGGGGCTAAGCCACATGATCTGGGCATGTCCGGTGCTGCTTGATTTCTGGGGCGATATACTCAGGTGGATAAACCGCGTATTGGGAGGTCAGCACAGATTTACAGCCATGCAAGTTCTTTTAAACCACTTCCCGTCAACATGGGTGTTGTCTCGCCCACAGCGATATTGGGGATTTCGGGCACTGATGACGGCAAAGAGGATAATCATGCAGACGTGGAGAACAGATTTTTCAGGAACCGTAGCGCAATGGTTAGAGGACATGCTGCGATTGGCGGTGGATGAAAGGCTGGTCTACCGACGAATGATGCAACAACAACAATTCGAGGACATTTGGGCACCATTTTTGGCGGCTGTCAATAATTTACAGGGTCCGGGATGTGATCTTGAACATAGTTCCCTCTAGGCTGTGGGGGCCAAGGTGGTCCAGAGAGCTATATCAAGTATTAGGCATACAATAGGCAGTGATAGATAAGTATGGGCAACAAGGGTGATGGGTCACAGGGTGTTGGATGAGTGGATAATTATGAACGATGCAATTTTTGTTTGTTTAATTGTTAAATACTTATTATTACTATGGATCTGTTATATATACTAATCTCAATAAATGATGAATATTGAAAAGGAAAAAACAAACAAACACAGTGGCCAAAAAACCCCAAGTGCCATCAGGAGGTCCACCAGTGGGGCTAGGAGCCCTCCCACTGTGCCCCCCCCCACCAAGCACAAGAATACAGAGCATCACTGCCCGAGACAGAGAGTTCCAACAATACGCTGTGGCTAATAGCCACTGATGTACCTCTGCTCCATATGCTTATCCAATTCCCTCTTGAAGCTGTCTATGCTTGTAGCCGCCACCACTTCCTGTGGCAGTGAATTCCACACGTTAATCATCCTTTGGGTGAAGTACGGTACTTCCTTTTATCCGTTTTAACCCTGCTCAGCAATTTCATTGAATTTCCATGAGTTCTCATATTGTGAGAAAGGGAGAAAAGTACTTCTTTCTCTACCATGTCTATCCATGCATAATCTCGTAAACCTATTTATTCCAGCATAATCTTTCAAAACTCACTTCATTAAATGCACAGAATGTATACATAGAAATTATTTATACTTAGAATCACAAGGATCAAACAAACAGATATGCAAAGATGTTACAGAGATACCCAACACAACTGCTTTTTGTAATATCTCCCCACACCCACCTGTTTGTAAATCTATGTATAAATAGCCGGTAAAATGTACATCACACACATCTGAAGTGAACTCTTGCTCACTAAAGTTTATGCTGGAGTAGATTTTGTTAATCTGGTGCCACTGGATTATTGTTATATGTTATTGATATGAGTTCAGAGTCAGGAGAAAAACCAGTAGGAAAAAAAAAACATTAGAAAAAGTAAGATGCTACAACAAATTGTCCTGCACAGACATAATACAAGGCTTGTCCACACAAAGAAAGAAGTCCAAGGCAACATATAACTCTTACTAACCATGCTTTATCAATTCATCACTGGTTGGGAATGAACCACACCCATTCCAGATGGATCATTTACTCTTTGACTGGATTTTTTCATTCATACTATGCGCAGTAATGTGAAACTACTTATGGCCTTATTTTTTAATAACTCCCCTCTCTGTACCCTTCTTACGTTTGTACCTATGTATCCATATACATTTTTTTTTCAACATGAAGAAACATTTCTTGTATTTGACAAACTGGGTTTTGATTCAAGAAACCTTGTGACACAAATATATGGGTTAGACTTTGAGATACCAGTAGACCGTTGTTTCACTTGCAACATATTAACTCAGTTACCTTTCTGGAATTTTTCCTTATGGTTTTTAACATTAAGAAATAAAGGAGGATTAAGTTTAGCATTTTTCTATTTGTTCACCCAAAGTGACATCTACTGATGGATCTAGTCAAAGCTGTGTTGAACAAGTTGAGTTTATGAATAAAACAGGTTTCAAGGTTGAAAAGAAAGTAAAACATTTGGGAATTATGTTGTCAAATATAAATTGTATGTTATTTCATATGTTAAGACATGGAAGGAAATTTTTAAAAATTTGTAGTAAAATGGGGAAAATTGCAATTGTCACTGCTGGGAAGAATATCTGTAATTAAGACAAAGGTTTTACTCGGAATGTTATTTTTCTTTTGACATCTGATGTACTGTTTAAACAACTATAGAAGAATATATCAATAATTGTATGACAAGGGGGGGAAACTGTGTGTTAAATATAAAATACTGCCAAGGTATAAAAGAAAGAGGTGGTTTGGGATTACCTGATTTGAAAGTATACTTTGCAGCTTGTTGCTTGGTATGACTGAAAGTATGGTTGCTGTTGAGAAATAAAAAGTTATTGGACTTAGAAGGACATGATTTAAGATTTGGTTGGCATGCCTATTTGTGCTATGACAATGTTAATCTGGACTTCAAAAACCATTATATTAGGCATGCCATTTTGAAAATATGGAACAAATATAAACTTAGGCTGTATCCAAAAGCACCTTTGTGGATCTCAACACAAAAAGCCTTTTTTTGATGGGAAATAACTAAACACAGGTGGTTAATGTATAATGACATATTAAACTTTCCACAAGGTGAATGTAAAATGAAACCAAGAGAAGATTTGGTAACACAAGAATATAGTTGTCAATGGTATTTTTATGCACAACTATTTAAAAGGTTTAAGGCTGATAAAAGGTTGTTTAGATTTGATCAATCTTTGGCTGCATTTGAAACAGAATTATGTATGAACTAGGAATAAGGACAGTTGAAGAGAAAAATACAACAGGATCTAAAAAGAAGCTCTGGGCAAGTGCTCCCCCACCTTTGCTGTCTTCCCATCCACCCAAGAGAAGGCATTCATTCCCCTCCATCTCAAGGGGAGCTGATATCTGCCATATGGAGAGCAGTTATAATTCTGAGTGATCTCCAGCACTTACCTGGAGATTGGCAACAATGGTTCCCAAGGTGGAAATGGCTGGTTTGGAGGGTACAGTGTATGGCATTGTATCTGTCTGAGGTCCCACCCCTCCTCAAACAGCACCCTCTCCCAGCTCCACCCCTTAAATCTCTAGGCATTTCCTAACCTGGAGCTGGAAATCCTATCTCCTTCCCTTTGACTTTAGCTTTCCATTGCCTCCCCCTCCCTGCAGCCTCCACCTAGGGAAAGGACAGTCTCTCTCCATAGTGGTGGTGACTAAAGCAGTTTACATCATTCTCCTTTCCCCCCCTTTGATCTGAACAACAACCCTGTGAGGCAGGTTAAGCTGAAAGTCTGTGACTGGTCCGAAATCACCCAGTCAGAACCTGAGTCTGGCAGACCCCACTTTGAAGCCCTAACTCCTATGACCTCCTCAAACTGCACCACAGAATCTCCAGGAATTTCCACCAACTTGGAACCGGCAGCCCTAGTTAGGACTGGTCTCTCAGAGGCCTTTAGTGATACCTTTCAGACCAACAGTCTGTCTGAAAGGTATCAATAAAGGGATTCTCCCACTGCCTTTTACTGAAAGAACCAAGCTTGGTTGCTTTTTATTGAGAGAAGCAAGATTAGTTGCCAAGCAGCAGCCACTGCCTATCAGTTTCCCCAGAGGGCCAATCCTCATATGTCCTGGGGCCAGCAGTGGGTGGGGAAGAGCAGAATCAGCGATGGAAGAACAGTTGATTGATGGTTTGATGGGCCAATGGTTGATGCATCACAGTCCCACCCAGTCCCAACCAATGAGGGAGCTCGGATTTGCCAAGACAAAACAGTGCGCACACACACACACACACACACACACACATATATATATATATAATAAAATGCATAAACATTTGTTGAAGCTGGAGACAGGAAAAGCAGGTGAAAGCATTTATGATAAAATGGACAAAAAACTGGAATGTAATATACAAACTGAACAATGGGAAAATATGTGGTTGAAGGGTCTTAAATTTGCATTACGTTCTAGACTGAAAGAGAATTTTTATAAAATGATGTATTGGTGGTGTATGCCACCATATAAATTACCTAAAATATATGTAAATGTTTCAAACATATGTTGAAAGTGTGAACAGCATGAGGGAACATTTTATCACCAACGGTGGACATGTAAGAAAACCAAAAAAAACCAAATACATTCATTTATTCAGAAGATTTTAAAGACTAAAATACAAATGAAACTGGAGGGTTTTTTTCCTGGGTTAATGGACAAACAGAAGTAACACATGCAATTTTGGTTTTTGTATATGACAACAGCAGTAAGAATCTTATTTTATTTATGTTTATCTTCCATTTCAACCTGCCTCCTCCTAAGTGGACTCAGGGTTGGTAACAACAAATATGCTCAAAATAAACTTCGCTATTACCTGCAGCAGTGGAATGGTTGATGGAGGTTGCAGAGATGGGCCAAACTTACTTCTTTGATAAGAGAAAAGGCATTATCTAAATTTATTGTTATCTGGAAACCCCTTATAAACTTTTTGTGCAAAATGGGGGGAAATGAACTGATGATTTGTGCTTTTGAAGATTAAGAGAAAAAATGATTACAGGCAAAAGAAGTATTTTTCTTCCAGTAACGATAGAGTTAAGTATGCAACATGTAAATGTGTATGTATCTGTCACAGAGAAAATCTGAAGTTATTCCTTTATAATTGTTATATATTTTTTTCTTTTTTATCTTTTACCCAAAAATCCTTAATAAAATTTATATATAAAAATCTGCTTCTTGGTTATATGTTCTAATATGTATGTGGTCATATAGGAAGTATTATAATGTACAATACAACACTACAATACAAGAAACACAATCATGACTTCTTGTATAAATACACAACTAGTTATAGGACATTTTTAAAATATACTGGTTCACAGAGTTGTCTGCCATAAATTCTACTGATCTAAAAATCATAATAAAGATTTTTTTAAAAAAAGAAAAGAAAGAAAGCCAACCAATGTCACCAGATTTACAGATCCCTAGCCAAAGCTCTCAGAGTTAATACAAAAACAATAAAATACTGTCTTGTAAAATCACAATCACTGAGCAACAATAAAATCCAAGGGAAGAACTAAAATAACATTTTAGTCAGAACATAGCAGCTGATTCTAGTTCAGTCTGGCAGGGAAAATGCCACCTGAAAGAGAGCCAGTTTTGCCAACCTTTTAAAAATGTGTGCTCCACATAGTGCTGTAAAATCCTTTTTTGTATGTATTTTATGTTTTTAAAGGGGGCATTGGGGAGTGGTTGAACTTTATGGTTTTAAAATGTAATTTTATCATATATGTTTTAAATTCTTAACCACTCTGATGATCCTTGTAGGGGTAGAAAAGCAGGATATACATTTTGTAAATAAATAACATGACAAACTTTTGGAAATTCACCTCTATGTTTTTTCCAAATATGGCACATTTCCCAATTGCATCTATTGCCCTGTTCCCCAAAACAGGAGGCAGGCTTCCCTAATAAACAATGGACAGTTAATTAAGGAAGGTGTGCATGCTGTGTGTACTGATACAAATATTACTCTACCCAGGGCTGCTGCTGCTTCTTTTTTTGAGCAGGAACACAGTTCTGGCTGGCTTGGTGTCAGGGGGTGTGGCCTAATATGTAAATGAGTTCCTGCTGGGCTTTTTCTACAAAAAAGTCCTGACCCTACCCACTTTTTGATATGGTTATGTGTCTACATCTCATATATTAGTGAAAGAATGTCAAATTAGTCCTGTTATGAATATACACTGTAAGAATGTATACTGTAAGAATTCCCCTCACTTCCAACTCTATTACAAATCTACAATATGTACTAAACTTGAAAAGACTTTATGATAGCTGGACATATTTATATGTGGTGATTACTTGATGCTTGTTAGATTCACCAGAGGCTTAGCTTGATAATATTTATTGTACCACTGGGGAATACAGTCAGCTGAACAATGTTTTTGTAATTTATGGATAATTAAAACTCATGTTAAGTTTTTTTTTAAAACATGTATGTAGTTTGAGGCTTGCTTACTTAACCCATGCTGGCTATTTATGTGTGGGGAGGAGGACATGGAGCCTGTTCTGAAAAAAAAAGATATCATTAGGACAACTGAAGTATAAATCTGTGCCATCCAAATCAGTGGTGACTTATCTGTGGGAAAGCTGGCATTTACCATTCACAGAAAACAGCTATCCTTTTAATTACCAGAAAAACAAATGTAGAGATGATTTGCCTCAGTAATTCCTTATCGTACACAGCTTATTGAACACCTTTTTAAATTTGATCCAACAGCCTCATTGCATTCTCCCCTCCCCCCCCCAAAAAAAGACTAAGTCTCTTGAGAGGTTTGGACATAGCCCTCCCTCCTCACTCACTACTATTTTGGTTTTAGATGGGACTGAGCAGCTAAGGTGCTTAAGCAAAGAGCTCTGCCCAAGCCAAGGTGGGGAAGAGGGGATCAGCAAGCCCATTGCCAGTGTCATGGCTGGTGTGGAAGTGAATCAGTGGGCAGAGCCAGTCTTGCCGGTCCTCAGCCTTTGCTCAGTTGAAAATATGGCCCCCATTAAAAATTTGCTGTCAACCACAGATATCTAAAATACTGCTGCAACCAAACAGAACTACAAATCCCAACATGCATCATTCCTTCGTCCCTGCCAAAAGGTACGAGACTTTTTTTTAATTGTGCCTCCACACATTAATTGAGCTACATTTATATGATCCAGCGCTAAGGAGCCTGCCAAAACATTTGCTGTGCTGTCGACATCCAAACAATTCCCAGTACTATGTGTAAAAGGAAAGAGGCCAAACATTTTCGGAAATTCCAGAAGAAGCCGCTTATTGCACCATTTCATTAGTCCTAGTTTATAAAAGGCTATCAAATGCATACAATATCAGTCTTGTAGTCTGCAATACAATTGAGCATAAGACATATCCTTAGATGAGCCTTACATCTTCTGCATTGTTTACAGTCTAGTCACATAAGGCACCGGGGGTGCAAAAACTTCAACAGATCCCGAGCCGCAGCTGGCCCAGCCGAGAAGTTCACACCGGCTGAAAAGCGTTCTATAGAAGAGGCGCTTCTGACAAAAAAAGGCCATTGTGTCCGATCGGTAAGAGAGGAGCACTTGACAGCCAGAGTCCACGCCACGCCCAACACAAGAGGCCCCGATCTTGCATGTTGGTACTGGGGCACACAACACAATGGAGAGGTGATTAATCATTCCCTGACCAGGAAGCATCTGCTGTGCCTACGCTCCAGCACCCAAAGAGCAAGCGCGGGGTTCCAGCATCACCAGCGCAGGCCTGAGAGCAACTTCATCTGCTCCTGACCAACACAACCTCCCTCCTAGCCAAACCCAACGTAAGCCTGCCTAAGCTAAGCGTTTCGCTCGCGTTCCACGCATCTTAAATAGCCGGCCAAGGCTGGTGGGAAGGGGTAGAGGAAACAGCACAGCAGCCTAGCCCCACCATTCGCTCTTTATCCGCCCCAGAACAAAGAACTTGCCCCGGCTCCAGCTCAGTTACCTCTGCACAAAGCAGAAGCGCCGAAGGCAAGCCCCGGGAAGAAGAGGGGAACGCCCTCTTTTCTCTCCCCGGACTCGCAAGGGCCGAGGGAAGCCAACATCCTTTCTCCAGGCCCGGATTCTTCCCACCAGGTTCTACGCGAGACCAAACTCAGCCCCCGATTCAGCTCTGCCTACTAAGCTCCTCTCCACCTCCAGGTAGAGCGCACGCACAGCGCACAAACCCCGGCTTAGGGCCACTCGGCGTTCGCAGGGGCAAAACTGCTTGCAGCTACCCCTGTGCAGCTGCCTTACACAGTTTCCGCCTCCCCGGTGCTGGGAATGAATGGTCTCACCCCCGCTGCCCCGCTTGTAACTGGGGCAGAAGGAAGCCACAATGCTTTCCCCCCTTCTTTCGGGTACAGAAAACCCGCCCAGCTCACTGCCTTACCTGACCGCTGTAGCCAGTCTCGGCCACCTCGCAGAGCCGGGCACCTGGAGCCCCACGGGCTCAGTCCCCCTTGGAGGTCCCAGCTCGGGCCGTCTGCTTGGAGCCGCCTCCTGCTCGCCACCGTTCCTCTCTGTCCCAGCCCCTTACCCCCACAGCGAACTCCCTGATGGAACTGGCCGCTCTACCCGGTCACCGCAGCAGCAATCTCCCCCTGCCACAGAAGTGGGCCCGTCTGCAGCCGCCTCCATGTACCTAGAGCGAGGAGAGAAATTCGGGGGAAAGACCGTATTGCTCCTAAGGGTTTGGTCTTCGAGTCCCTCAGGCAAGCTGAAAAGAACAGTGCCCGTAATGCTCTAAAAGCCCGCGCATACAGAATTGGTAGAGCTCAATGGGCATCAGATAGCAGCGCAACTAGGACATTGGTTCCCACCCCTTCCAAGTGTGAGAAGGACCCCCTTGTTAACATTAATTTTTTTACGGACGCCCCCCACGTAGTTGTACCATTAGTAACTGTTAAGAGACAAAAAAGATCAAAATGGCAATGCTTAGTTAGTGCACCCATAGATTGAGGAACACCTTGCAATAACTCTGCTGCCCCCCCAGGTTGGGAACCACTGATCTGGAATGTACATAGTTTAAAAGCCCCAAATTATTACAAGTCTTTAACCATTTGAGTTACTGAACAAAGGCCAGGGGAAAATTTAGGGAAATAATTCACAAGTCAACTCCTCGTTCCCTTAGTTATCAGTCCCCCTCCCCAAAAGGATTTCTATGTTTTCATCATCTACCTGCAAACAGAAATTAATCAGGTAAAAATGCTAAGAAAAGTGTTGCCTATAGGCCAGTAGAAATACAAAGAGGGATTTGCCCAATACAACCCACAATACAAAGTGGCTCAAGGGCAGAGCACATGCTTTGTGCCAGATCTCAGAGGGCATAGGGGGGGAAAGACCTCTCTCTACCTAAGTCTGTGAAGAGCTGCTACTAGCCAAGGTGCAAAACTGAAGTACCAGTATAATGCCAGGATATCAATGGTGCAAAGCAGTTTCATATGTCCTTTCGAGTCTTGCTAAACATGACAAGCATCATTGATTTACTGTCCTGTGTAGACTATAGCAAAGGGAACTGCAATAAGAAAACATTCTTGAGGACACAACAGACCACTTACAACATTAATTTTTATCCAAGGCAGCAAACTAGTTCTGCATCCAGTAACTCACCTTTACAACAACACCCATCTCCATCTTACGCTGAACCAGAAGAAGAGACTAGTCCCAGAAGAAACTGAGTCAGGAAGAGACTCCAAAACTGCTGTCAGTAGTGCTACTTCTCTGTGATAGGCCTGTAGTTTGTTCTATGTCTTCCAGCAAGTAGTCACAGACACAAAAGACTCTATTAAGCAAACAGCTTGCAAATTGTTCTTGCCCTGTCCTGGATAATCCAGGCTAGCCCAAGCTGGTCAGATCTCAAAAGCTAAGCAGGGTTGGCTCTGGTCAGTATTTGGATGGGAGACTACCAAGGAATTCCTGAGTTGCTGCAAGGAAGGCAATGACAAAGCACCTTACATCAACCTGCAACGACTTAAAAACACCTTACAGTAATTTCTCCAGAGCTGTATTTCTGCCAATGCAAATAGCCCATCAGCACTCCAAGTAGTGACAGTATTGTAGTACTGGGAAGGAACTGTGCCGCACAATCCTCAATATATACTAGTCTCTGGAAAACTTGCTTAATGTAGGAGCCACATAGAATAAACATCAGATGTCACAAGACAGGACCAAATACTACACACAAATCTTTATTAAAACTCTTAACACTTTATTTGCACAGAAAGATAAAATACATATATATATGCACTTTGCAACCCAACCTTGCTAAAAGGAGACTTTTTTAAAAAAGCTGGAAATAACAGTCCCCATAAGACCAGCATAGGGAAAGGTTGGGGGATTTTTTTTTTAAACACACATGTACTATATAAATCACTGACTGCCATTTGCATCATTATGCATCTCTTTGCCTTGACACCAAGGTTAGTAAACACAGTTCCTACAAGAACTATGAAACTAAGGGGGAATCTTGCACTGCCCTCTTTAATTACATCCCTCCTTCTAATGGCTCCCTCAGCTCTTGCACCCTCTTTCACAGCTCTAGGTCACCGGGTGACCTCTGTGATGAAGAAAAAGAGCTTGTAAGTCAGGGAGGGACTCCAAAGTCGGCCCTAAAAGAGAGCCAGGCTTGTAACTGGCTCTCCGGGGCCCAAATGGACCCCAGATTAAAAACATGGAAAGCGACCTTTGAGTCTACTTCCCCGAACCCACTGCAATGGGAGGAGCCTCCGCAGGCGCACTCCCCGGTTCGGGGTGTAGACCATAGGGTCCGCACTTCCTGCGGACATGCTTTACCCCTCCACAAAGGCAGGAGGACAGGGAAACTAATATACTTTAAGATTGAAACAAGCAGTTCAAGACCAACCCGCGGAGAGCGGTGTGATCATTATGGAGTCTGGTTTTGTAGAAATGTTTTGCCAAATGTGTTTATTGTTGCACAGAACAGGTATAAACATAAACCGAATGTGTAAAAACTTCTCCCAGGATCCTTTTTCCTCCTCATTTGCATGATTGCATGAGAAACCTCTCCAGATAGGGTCCCCATCGACCATGTGAGCGGACCCCCGACGAGGTTCGAGCAACGTCGGAGCTCTTCGTGTTGAGCATGCTCCACGAGAGACTTGGCTTCACTGTGGGCAGCCTGGAGACTAGGGGGGGGTGGGACAAGCGATGCAGACCACTCGGCGCCATCCACCTCCTCCCCTCCAGGAAAAGACGACAGACAAGCCAAGTAAACAAGAAAACCTCTTCTTTCCTCAACGCCGATGGGTATCGAGGGGGGGAGAAGAAGAAAACCGAAGACCAAAGGTCAGAAATAGTTAGGAGAACTTGGTATTAGCTTAGTGTTAGAATCTATGAATGTGAAATGTAACTTGGAGATCAAGAATGATTGCTTTGCCTTGTTGATCCACTGCTAGCATGGAATATTTATCTCTTAACCAATCAACTATTGCAGTCTAGCTGGCCTAGACTGCGCGCATGATTTTTGCTTTTAAGTAATCTTTGATTCAGATATTTTATACTATGTGTTTTTATGAATTTTATAATGCTACATGAAATGCTAAGTATGCACAATGTATCCAAACAGGCCTCCCTGTAAGCGTGATTGCCAAGGAAGGATCTGATGGCCCATTGGCACTCCAAAAATTGTGTTTTGAGTAGTCCTAGATAGTGGCTCCAATCTTTTGCAGGTAGTCGGTATTCCCCCGGTAGACACCCCACACCTCACGAACCCACCGCCCGTCAGCCGAGGCTCCAATTTTTTTTTAGTATGTTGCTGCGAGACCTTGCCACCAGATGGTGACGTAGGTCTCGAGGGGGGGAACTGTGAGAAAATGACCCCTCTTTCCCCAATATCATAGTCACAAACAGGGTTGCCAGGGCGCCTGGAGAAGTGAGCTTGCACCCACCTGGCCAGAGAGTGCGAGCAAAGCTATCCAGGAACTATATAAGACTCATGTGTACCAACAGCATAAGTGTATGAGTGTTCTGAACAGGCACAGAGTGCTTGCAGATGCGCACGGACGTTTTCCCGCTACTGCGTGGAGTCCGCCATGGTGAGGAGGAGGCTACGCCGCCACGGAGCTGTCCAAGCGACCGGTGTTGAAGCGCTAAGCATGGAAGCCACTGTGTTTCGCTAACACCACTTGTAGCCATCTTCCTGCCTGGTTGGGCTTCATTCCTTCTTAGTGGGAACCTCACGTACACACCTTGAGTCATTCCTAGCCCGCAAGCAACCCATCTGTTTCATGAATGGATTAATAGCTCCTGTTGATCCTAATTGCTCAGTAATATCCTGAACAGCAGTCCTCACCCAGGAGATGATGAGAAAGAGGAAGGATCTCTCCTGCCACATCCAAGCCCTTTTGTCTACACCGGGGATACCTAGGTCCATATCTGATTCCCTATTGTCACATTCCCAGATAATCCCATCTCATCCCAATCACCCATCCATTTCCATACTGATATCACTGGAGCCGCCCCAGGCCCTGTCGCAACTTGGAAGTTTCCAGGATGCCCAGGATGAAGGTGAAGCTCATTGGTTAAAGCATACACCCAATCAGGTGTCGCCAAAGACTCACCATTGGTCCAGCCGATGTCCAGCCTTCGTGGTCATCAGCTGAACCTCCCATCTCCCCTCCCAGTCACCTCCCATCCCCTCAGGACTGAGGTGACTCTATATAACCTGTGGACTAGCTACCCACAGGTGTGCTTTCTATTCAGCAACCCCCATTACCCGCTGTATAGATCCATCCCCGATTCCTGATCAGTTTCGGGTCTTCCCCCACTCCCTCATTCGTCGCCATCGGAGTCTTCCTTGGAGTCTGCGAGAGGTAGTATCACCCTGTATGTTTATCCTTATATGTACCCCTATTGATCTATCTATGTTTCTTTAGATCTGTGTGAATGTGTGATTGTTTTATGTTTTTACCTTGTGTGAAAGAACTATTATTCTAAATAAATTACAATTGGTTTTATTAATTAGAGTCCAGTTTATTGAGCATCACTCTCTGAATGGTTGAGCCTGGTATACATTGATAAAAAGATTCCTATTAAAGCCAAGTGTCCATTAAACTAATTCCCCAACCTCGTTTTGAGGGCATTTTGGCTTACAGCTGTGCCGGGCACATCACGTGTCACTTCCAGGTGATGCCTCATGCTGGGCATGTTGGGTGACAATGGAGCTCTTCAGGGGTGGGGCTCCCCCTAGGCTTCCCTAGTGCCCCAGTTTCAAGGCCCCCAACCCACCAGAAAGGAGTGAGCTGCCAAGAGGATCCTCACAGCCAAAGAGCCCAATAATGTGCAGTAGCACATGACACAATGACGTCACCCAGAAGTGACGTATCATGCCAGGCACATCACATGGGGAAGCACTAGGAATTCAGGGTGGAGGCTCTATGGTGTTGCATGGGAACACTCTGGCAATTTCCCCCAAATTACTAGAGCTGCCTTGCACAAAACCATAGAGCCCCCCCCAAAATTCCTAGAGCGTCCCCCACGCAATATGCCTGGCATGATATGTCACTTCCGAGTGATGTCATCATGCAGTGTGCACAAAAAAAGTCCTCTGCCAGCAGCTGGTGAGGACTTCACAATCCTGGCTCCCCCTGTTAGCCATTTCCGTGCTGGTGGGTTGGAGGCCCCAAAAATTGGGGAAACCCCCACTAGAGGCAGGGAAATGGGAACCCTACATAGAACCAGGCTTGAGAAGTAAAATATCAAAAGCAGAGGTTTGTTTGTTGTTAAAGAACTGAACATTGCATTATTTGCTAAGGGCTTTTCATTTTGCATCAGGTATGGAGCCTATTGCAAGCCAATTTCTTGGCGTATTAAACCAATCTTTTTTGTAAACTGAAAGTTGGCTTTCTCATTGCAGTATTCTCTCACATTATTTGAACCCATAGACAATTAAGAAATCTGAAGACAAATAGTGGGTGTCACTACAAAATGTATGTTGTGTAAGGTAAGGCCAATCACAAAATGGCTTCCTTGTGGTACAACTAGGGTTGCCAAGTCCAATTCAAGAAATATCTGGGGACTGGGGGTGAAGCCAGGAGACATTGGGGGTGGAGCCATAAGCAAAGCACAATTGTGACAAGCACAAAGGGAGTTCTGGCCATCACATTTAAAGGAACCTCACACCTTTTAAATGCCTTCCCTACATTAGAAATAATGAAGGATAGGGGCACCTTAATTTGGGGCTCATAGAATTGGACCTCCTAGTCCAATCTTTTTGAAATATGGAGAGCATTTTGAGGAGAGTCAGCAGATGCTATGCTGAAAATGTGGTGCCTCTACCTAAAAAAACAGCCCCTCCAGAGCCCCAGATACCCCCAATCAATTCTCCGTTATACCCTATGAGAATTGATCTCCATAGGGAATAATGAAGTGCCCAGCAGACATTTCCCTCCTCCCCTCTTTCTGACAACTCTGATGCATGGAATTGGCATCTCTACTCATGAGTTGCTGAACGTCCACAGGTTCAGGTTTACCTTTCCTATGCAAAGGACCTCTGAAAAGATTGTGCAACCAGCAGAGGGTCTGGGCTGCTTTCACAGCCACTGGGAGCAGCCATGTTCTTCTGCCTACTCCCCCCATCCCCATTCCCTTAAAGACACAGACATACCATCCCAAGAGGAAACCTTTCCAAGTGGAGTCTGAAGCCTCCAGAGGTGGAAAGGCACATGGTAGCTGTGGGGGTGGGGCTTCCCCCACCAGCCAGCTGACTGGGAGTGGGAAGGAGCCTGGGAAAGCAGGAGAACCCCCGCTGGGACCTGGGGATTGACAAGCCTAGGTACAACATCATATCTTTGCTTTCAGGGAAAGATGATATTTCTATAGAAAAATGGAGGTTTTTCCCCCTGAACAGCCACCCAGAGAAGCTGCCACACACAGAGCCAAAAAAAACCCTGAGGGTGAGGAATGCTGAGGGTGGAGCTTAGACAGACCTACCCACACCTCCTGGTTGTTGTTGTTGTTTTCTGTTAAGGCCCTTTGAGTCCCCAAGACTCAAGAAGTGAGCAAATCTGAAAATCAAGGAAACACATCAGTGGACACCTCATTAAAACTTCTGTCAGAGAAAAATCCAATTACACTTTATACTAGGGCACTACAAATGAGATGAATCAGACTAGGATGAATTCAGATAATGATGTATACTGTGTAGAGAGTATGCTTATAAACTGCATAGAGAGCTGGTAATATTTTAGACTGAGTAACACAGGCCTACGTATCACTTAATTTCCTGTCTCTTGATTGTTCAGCATAGCTGAAAATGCAAATAACATATGAAGTAACATCCAATGATGGTGCTACCCAAATTGGTAGTCTTCTAATTAGATGGGGGGGGGGATTAGCTTTTAAGGAGACAGACCAAAAGTGGATAACTAGGGATCTCCACCTAGGTATACCAGGATTTTTCCTTAGAGAATTATCAGAATAAACCAGGCTGCAGTTCAACTGGAAAGGTGTTTTATTATGTAAGAGAAAAAGTAAAACAAACACAGAAACCACACAAAAAACACACACACTGGCTAAGAAGAAAATTAGGGAGGAGCAGGAGAGAGAGATTGTGGAGAGGTGATATTTACAGTTCAGAAGATGGAAAGGAAAGCAAAGGTCCCCTGTGCAAGAACCAGTCATTTCCGACTCTGGGGTGACGCTGCTTTCACAAAGTTTTCATGGCAGACCTTTTTACGGGGTGGTTTGCCATTGCCTTCCCTGGTCATTACACTTTTCCCCCAGCAAGCTGGGTACTCATTTTACTGACCTTGGATAAATGGAAGGCTGAGTCAGCCTCGAGCCGGCTACTTGAACCAGCTTCTGCTTGAAACAAACTCAGGTCGTGAGCAGAGGGCTCTGAATGCAGTACTGCAGCTTTACCACTCAGCGCCACAGAAATGGACTGCATTTCTCAAAGAGAAGAGGAGATTCAAGTAGGAGTGTATGTAGGGCATCAGGTACACACACACACTATGGAGAAGAGTACTGGCACTTATAGGAAAAATTCACCCTGAGGTTGGCCCCAGAACAATACCTTGACTGGTTTTTCAGAGGTGGACAAAGACCTGTGATAGGTTCACCTGACTTAGACTATGGCTGTTACTGGCTTCTTGATGACCCTTGAGTACAGGATGGGAGAAACTACCCAGTTGTATGAATAGCACTAATTAGAGTGAATGGATGAGGGAAGGTGTGACTGCATGTGGATGAGGTTAAGTCAAGATGAAATGAGTTTTTCTCAGGAAACCTTTTGTTTAAGTTATGCATCTCTTTTGGAGGGGGAGGATGGTCATTAGCTTTGTCACCCTTTCTGTCTCACCTGCCAAGCTATGTGTTTGGACTTGTCTCTGGCTAACATCCATGTTCTGTCTCAGGTCACTTCCATTTTGTTTTTATTTCTAGACCAGGCAGTGCAGTGCGCGTATATTTTGGGGTGATATTAAAGAGGGGTGTTTGTCTCTCTCTATGCACCAAACTGCTTCCCTCTGCAGGAGGCAGGGTCTGACTGCTAACAATGGGAGAATTCGCACATACCATACCAGTGTATACTTGCTATTGCTGTAGTCATGGAGTGATAAATATGTTGTTCTAAACCAGGCAACATCACCAAGTTATACAGGTATTATCACATCCTTGCTGCCACGTATGTCCATTTAGTTGCATAGACATATTAATACTCACTGAAGGGATAGAGGTTACAGACAAGTAGCTTTCCATGTAGTTGTAGCCAGCATTTATTGTGTTCATAAGCAGTCACCATGTTGCAAATGCTCTTAATTAGAATCTATCTTAAGTTGTTCCTGTTACCTCATAGAGTTTTTAAAACATTTTCTTGTAAGACTTTAGAGGCCATCTGAAATTAACGAAGTCTGTAGGTTGGAGGCCTCCTTAGGTTACAAGTATCATTGCTGACATACAATGTCTTTAGGATGAATTGTGTATAAAAGCATCTCAGGTTATCTTGACTGCATGAGCAGGTGTCTTTTGCAGTGATTCCCACTGCATTGCCCATTGGTGCCATGGTGCCGGTTGCTATCTTTCCTGATGCCCACTTGCCTGTTTGCCAGAGTGCCATTCACAGCCACCAGTCCTTGCCTTCCTCTGTCTCACTGGAGCAGGTGGTGCTGCAGAAGAGTCTAGAAGACCTCTCTCCCTGTAGGTTGCCGGGAGCACACACACTGGTTTGGAATCTCCAAGCATTTTTTAATCCCACCCATGGCAGTCATGTTGCGGGGTACCCACTGTCCTTTCTCAGAACCCAAAACTGCCTACTGCCAAAACAAGTTTGGCGACTGCTGCCTGTATCACAACCTGTGCTTTTAAATATCTTTTCATTGTAACCTTGGGCCTATGTGATAGATGTTATAATTTAAATATGTTTAATATCTCTCTCCTACAATCACCTTGGAGGCTTGTATATTTTGGAGCTGGAAGCCATGTGCTTTCTGGTAAGCAAGCAGCTGCCTGGAAGACCCTGTTCTGAGCAACTCACCAAACAGAAGAGAATGATGAATTCCAAAGTGGAGTGCTGACTGCTGCCACCTTGTGTCAATAGGAGTATGCTCTGTTTTTCATCACAGCAGAAGCAGTGGGCTTGGAAGAATTTACATAAGGCCAGGCCAGAAGCTTCCATAAGTAGAAATGTGGGGAGCAATACTCCCTCTAAGCTGTGAGCAAAAATTCTACTTTGTGAGCTACCGGCATTAAAGTTGTGAGCTACTGCATAAATTAGTTTGCTCTCAGGTCATTTTTCCTGAGCTAAAAAAAGGTGTGATCAGGAGGCTGAAAAACTGAGTTATATCACACTAACTCAGCTTAGAGGAAACACTGGTGGGGAGATGCCTGCACTGTGGAGGGATTGATCATCTGCACTAATGTGTGGTCCCATCCATGACCCCCCCCCTTTCTCCATTCTGCTTGCAAAAGTGGCATCTCAGTCATCTGGCCAGAGGTGCAATTGATACATGGCTTAGCCATCCTACCTGATGGAAATTCTTAGCTCTGTAGTCACTGTTGCCCCTTCCCCTTTTCAGGGGTTCCTAAGTGATATGAAAAACAGAATGGCTGACAGGGCCAGGCCACCTCCTGACCACAGCCCTGGGAGCCCAAGCGTTTGAAGTGTACGTGCCCCCACCCCTGGATACCAGAGGCCACCATCTCTCTATCCCTTTCCTCCTTTAGCACAGTCATTTCCTTATCCTTCTCCTCCCTTAGCACAGTCATCTTATCTTTTTCCTCCTTCAGCAGAATCATCTTCTTCTCTATCTTGATAAGCCTGGAACTTAATTCCTCATTTCGTGCAAGCACGCCTGCGATAAAGGTGGAGTGCAATAAACATTCCCCAGGCAGCCAACTCCTGTCTTTTTGACTGTCCAATTTCCCCTTTCTCACAGGACTTCTGGAAAGCTTCCCTGAAAGTCTGAAGAGGGTCGGGACTCTCAAAGGACCCGACCTCCCAAGTGTTCTTTCCTTGCTTTGCCATCCACTTTCCAAACATATCCAGCTCTGGCTTCTGACTCATCTCTCCACACTTCAGTCACGATCACTATATTCCAATCTACTCTACCCAACTCACTCTCAAGTTCTAAATCTACAGCTCTATCCTTCTACCTTTTTAATCCAGTAAACTACTCTACAAAGTCTCACTCTCTGCTCTTTTCCGGCCCCGTGCCAGCTCCAGTGCGAGGGAGACAGTTCACACTAAACTTCCCACTGTTTTTCCACTCTACGTGCTTTCAGCAGGGGTTTTCACAAAGCTTCCAATTCTGCTCTAGACAAAACTTTCCTTCTTATTTTCCTAAAGGAGGGTCCACCTTTTCCGACCTTGTGTCAGCTCCGGGGGGGGGGGGGGAGTGAGAGAAGGGGGGGGGGTTGGGAACAGCTCTCAATCTACACCTTTCCGACTTGCGCGTCAGCTCGGGTACTGGGAAGAAGGGTGGGGGGAGGAAGAATCCCAGGGAGCAATCTAGCAACCATCTATCCTCATACCACACTAAAATCACCTTTCCGACTTGTGTGCCGGCTCAAGTGCGTGCTATACAATTCCTAAACAATAATCAGCTTGGAAGGTTTTTCGGCTGGGAGGGGTACCAGTCTCCGCCGTCCAGGGAAAAATATCTAACCCTAACACACCAAAAAGAGGGCGAGCTGCTCACTCTGGCCTCTTACCTCTGTGGGAGTGACCCTAGAAGGACTTGATGCTATACTTCTTGCAAGATTTTCTTTCTTCTTTTTCCTTTTAAAACTGTGGGCAGGGGGAAAGGGCTATAGTGCTTCTTTAACAGTATTTTATATATGCCTACTTGTGTTGGTGCCAGTTTTCCTAACCAGAGATCCTAGCCTGTTTCCTCCCACAAAAATAGCCATGTTTAGAAAGCCTTGGGGGCGGCCAGCTGCTTGGGGATCTTTAGCCATGAACTATACTCACGGATTGGGGCGAACCGCAATCCTTGTGGAATAGTCAGGGTGTCTTGCTAAAGATCCTTGCAAGAGGTGAGAGGGGAAGCCAACCCACGAGACAGATTTGCTCGACTAGAGCCACTCACTCACACACATTCACACTGTTTTAATATCAGTTCTTTATGGCCAAATTATGGGGCTACTCTGCTGAAAACCTTCCCTCTACGTTCTGAGTGCTGGAAGACACGTGTGTACTCGTGTAATCCAGACGTTCAGGAAATGCCCGCATTCTCCACCAATTTGTTACAGGCAGTGCTTTAAGTCTCTTATTTTGATAGGGAAATTAGCTAAGAGACTTGGTAGAGCGAATTAGGAGTGAAGACCTTTGCTTTCAATAATATGGAGTTCAGGTTTTCAGCCAAGAATAGACCACACTTTTGTATCTTTTATAGTGTTTACTTAAGCTATGTATCAAGAGGATTTATACACACACACATATGTTGTACAAGCAAATAAGAGTCTAAGAAAAATAGAGATTATCGATAGAGGAATTTAAGGCATGGAATTTAGCACCAAGACTGTTGTTTTAAAATTGCATTAATAATTTAAATTGTAAATTGTTGAATTTTAATTGATATTATTGTAATTGTTTTTATTGTGTGGCAGGTCATCCTCAAAGTACAGTGACAGCCAATATAGCAGTAGAGAATACCCACAGCCACCTAGGGAGAATAGCAAGTGAGACATGGGAGGATCCAGTGGTCAGGAACCTCAGGAAAAACAGAATTGTCTGCAAGAGAGGGATGACATGGGGAGTGGAAGCTTGGCCCTGGATGGATGGCCCAAACTCCATATACAGGGCCTGGATGGCGGCTCTGTCTAAGTGCTGTCCAAAAGACAGAGAATGCTGATGCAAGCCCAGTAGTGGAGAACACAGCACCTCCTTTGTTGTTGCTGTGCCACCCAGATGTAGAGTGCTGGTAGCAGGTGAATGTGACGCACCCTGAGCATGGGAGATAAGGGAAGGATGGGGCACCATCCTGCTTGTGGCTAGCCTGGAGTGTTCATGAAGTGCCAGGCAGTAGGAGCTGCAGTCATCCATGTGCCCAGAATCCCCCCATCCAGGGCACAATCTATCCCCTCTGTGAGCAGCTCATTGCCCAGTGCCTGCAGCCACCTCCTGGTGAGTGATGGCTTTGGCAGAAGCATGGGGGGTGGGTGAGATAGGACAAGGGGATCAGCTTCATTTGTGGTAGGATGGCCACTACAACGTCTGGTGGTGGGGACACCCATCTCCAGCCAAACTGGATTGAAGCTGAGAAGGCACTGGTACGTGGCTGTAGAATGGGTGTCTGCCCTGGGACATGCTGTCCAGATGGAGATGTCGAGTCTGAAGTGTTGGAACTCTTCATTTGGTCCCGCTCAGAGTCCTCATGGCCAAAGGTGCTCCTTATGAGAGGCCAGTGAAGGAGGGTCTGCCAGGAGCAGAGGCCATCATGCAGGCAGTGATATCCCCTGTGGTGGTGAGTGGCTGTGGTGATGAGGTCCTGTGTGGTGAGTGTCTTGGTTCCTGCAACCACCTGGCCCCAGCTGTAGGGGCCAGGTCCTGTCATCCGCTGCCTTTATCCACCCCCATTGTCCTGACTGGTTCCTCCATCCTGCAGGTGATTCACAGGGTGGAGATTCTGCCACAGGCCCATCCTCTGAGGTCGAAGAGGGAGCCAAGGGTGCAGTAGCAGCCTGAGCAGCCAAGTATCACCCACCCCCACACCTAGTGAGGAAAGCAACTCCGCCTTCATCCCCACAGCAAAGGTGCTTATATGACACCCCCTGAACCTCTCACCAAGGGCCCCACCCCCATGTGTTTGCTGAGAAGGATGGAGCTGAGTGACAGGGAAGAGAACCAAGGCAGCCTGGCTCCCAGGCTGTGGACTGAGGCGCTTCCAGGGGGGTGGGGTGCAAGGGTTTGGCTGCTGCCTAGAAGCTCCCAAGGACTGACTGTTGTGTTTTAACTCTGTGCTGTCATGGACAGACTACATGCCCTGACCCTGAGGAGACACATAGCAATGACAGCTTCTGTGGTCCTGCAGTTGCTTGGCATCACAGGGTCCCTGGCCCCAGCATCTGAAGAGGAGGCAATGCAGAGGGTGAACTCAATATCTTTGAATGGCAGTGGCCCTGCCCTGGCAGATGGAGGGGGCAGTGGCAAGGCAGCAGTCCCTGGGCTAGGTGTTGTGGCTGCTGGTGGCCCAAGAGGGGAATTCTAGGCCCTTACTAGGTCCCCAGGTACAGGATACTTGGCTCAGCCACCTCAACTCATGACTCCCATTGGTCCTGCTTGCCCTGTACATCACATCGCCTCATCTTGCAAGAATGCTGGAATGGAACACTGTGGTAGGATCACCATATATGCTCCCACAGCAGTGCCTGGCAATACTGTTGGGGCACCTTTTCTTCCCCCATTTGGCCACCACATAAGTATTGCCTTTGGGAGATGACTAGTAATGCAGTGCAGGCATTGCTCTGACTGAGACCCATGTTGTTATTCACAGTTAATACAACTTAAACAGGAATTGAGTTGATCTGGTGTATTTGCATAAATATAGATCTGTGTTGTACTACAGATAGGCTATCTTGGACTTACTCTTACATTCTCTTACTCAAAGGATAACCCCAATCATTAAATGCTTCCATGTTCAGTTCAAAGTTTTTTTTTTTTCTTTCAGAGAATCTACTGTAAGTGACATTATTTACTTCTTTGCCAAGTAATGGGCCATTTGAATAATCAGCGACCATTTGCTCTCAAGAAAATGGTGTGGTGGTATTGCTTTTCTAACAAATAAATGCCTACTATGCAACTTACCCAGGTCCAGCTGCTTGTCACTGTTCACCAGCAGGCACACCAGGAAAGCCAGTGTAGTGTAGTGGTTAGAGTTTTGGGAGATCCAGGTTCAAATCCCCACACTTCTGTGAAAGCTCACTGGTTGACCTTGGGCCAGTCACACACTCTCAGCCTGACCTACCTCACAGAGTTGTGAGGACAAGATGGAGGAAAAGCAGAATGATGTGAGCTGCCTGGAGTCCCCATTGAGGAGAAAGGTAAGATATAAAGTAAATAAATAATAAACATAGCTGAAAATAGGGGGCAGATAAAAGTTAGTTGATGGGTGGGAAGGAGAGAAGAAAGCAGGGAAATGTGGGGGATATGGGGGCTGCCAGCAAGAGGGAAAGAGGAAATAGTGTGAGGAGGGGATAAAGGGGAAAGTAAAGTATCTCGCACTAGTCCTTACAGGTTCCCCACTGCACAGCTGGGTCCAGCTTAGTCAGCACTGTTTTCTCTTTCTCTGGCAGAGAAGCCATTTTGGGTCTTTAGCATAGCTATGTTTGGCTTTGCTCAAAAAAAGTAAGACTGTGAGAGCTAAGATGAGTCATGCTTAGAAATGATCTTTAATTTATGTACGTTATTAGAACCATTCCTGCTCAAACGGGAACAATAAGCCATCTAACATCACTTTTCAGCAAATAAGGTAGAAAGTGACATGCCCATAGAAGGGAACAGATGCCAGGGTCCATTCCAGCTTTCAGGTGACCCAAGCAAGATGCTGTCTGGTAATTCCTCCATTAAGTATGTCAGTCCATTGCACAATATCCATCCTTGTGGAAAAGGGAGCAGAGCATGACTCTTTCATGCTCTTTAAGCCCTGTTGATGTCAGAAAGGCTAAATGAAGTACTCAAGTTTCTCTCTAGGCTTCCCAATCCCCAGATCCCAGCGGGGGATCCCCAGTTTTACAGGTTTCCCCCCGCCCCCAGCCAGCTGGCTGGTGTGGGAAGCCCTGCTCCCACAGCCACCATGCAGCTCTAGAACTTGGGCAGGTTTAGAAGCCTGCAAACAGGTCCGTTTCAAAATGTGTGTGTGTCTCTGTGTCTTTAAATTTGAGCAGGAAGTATCTAATGGGAAGGGTCAGCAACACAGTCCCTTGGTTTGTTTTGCTTTCCTTTCAGAGCAACAAAGTGTGTGTGTGTGAGAGCGAGAGCGAGAGAGAGAGCGAGAGAGAGAGAGGGAGGGAGCAGCATAGCCCCTGTTCTTCTCAGATGTCCTTGTGGAGGAACCAGACCCAGAGAAAGGGTTGCCAATCCCCAGGTTTGGAGGCCCTCCCCCCCCGCTTTAGGGACATCAAAAACCGGGGCGGGGGGGAGGGAAATGTCTACTGGGCAATTATTCCCTATGGAGAATGATTCCCATAGGGAATAACAGGAAATTGATCCACGGGTATTGGGGGTTCTGAGGGGGCTGTTTTTTGAGGTAGAGGCACCAAATTTTTAGTATAGCATTTAGTGCCTCTTCCCAAAATACCCCTCAAGTTTCAAAACGATTGGAAACCGGGACACCATCACCCTAGAGAACAGGAAGGTAAGAGAGACCCGAAGTGCCTATGTAACAAGAGTAAATACGATCTTTGGAGGCTTATCACTCCCCCACACTTGGTTAGGATGTCTCTTCCCTGGTCCCAGAAAAATCCGTGACAGCACTCACACACTAGCCCAAAGAGGCTGTCAGCTGGCATCATTTCCCTTACTTCCTCTGGCCTAACTCATCTTCTGCCTGAATGGAATCTGCACAATACTCATTTGTTCCTTTAAGTAGGTCATTTGGGCAGTTACAGCGATTCTCTTCCATAGACACACACATGCTGAGCCCTTGTTTGGTGAATCCTCTTGTTTGGCAGTTATTTCACTGTGGTATCAAAGGCATATACCAAGGACACAAGAAAGCAGCTCATCTGCCCTGCTAGAACCCAGGTATCTCTGGTCTGTGTGCAGGGATCCCAATCACAAGGCCTGAGTGTGGAAGGAACCATGTGGCAGAATCAAGCCCAGGAGTCTGGGGTAAGATGGTAGCCTTCTTTCTTGCCTGCTCCAGCAGGAAGGCCATCCTCTTGAAAGGCATTCACAGCTGCACAACAAGCAGAAATTCAGGAAACACAGTGTAGCAATGGCTGCTAGCACTGATGGCTTTAAAAGGAGGGAAAGAACCTCTATATTCATAGGGAAAATACCAGATGGCGGAAGGCATGTTTGGGGCAACTTTGGCCTCTGTGATCCTGGTTGTAGGCCTTCCATGGCATCTTCTTGACTGCTGTGAAAAACAGGATGCTGGACTCTATGCCATTGATCAGATCAAGCAGAGTTCTTATGTATCTACATGCTGATACAACTATTAAGAAAGGGAGGCTTGCTGAACTTCTGCCTGCTATGCAGTTGTGGAAAGGAGCCCTTAGCATGAAAGAAAAGAGATGGTGTTCCCTTTTGCGATCTAGGAAAAGCTCCATCTTCCCTCTGAAATGCCACTGGACATAGTAGATGAGGATGTGAAAAGAATGATCTCTGGGGCAAAAGCTTTTTCTCACAGCCTTTGCCTGATGGTAAAGGAAAACAGATAGGAGTGATACAAGACCATCTGATGAATCAAAAGCCCTTTCTTCACCAATGGTTTCCCTAGCTTTTACAGCGCCTCCCTGTTGTATTATTTTTTCATTTGGCATTACCCCCACTTCGTTCTTGTGTTACCGTCTGGTTTTTTAAAAAGTTCTGCATTGATTTTCGTCCTTCGCTTTCAGTTCGCTGTCAGTTTGCTGTTTCCTCAGCTTATCTGAAAGATGTTTTGTAGCAATTTATTCCCTTGCTTTGCTTCCAAGCAGAAGTAATTCATAAACAGACACATTCCCTTGGATTTTTCAACCCCACCCCTTTCCCACCCCTTCAAGACCATTCCTCCACCACACATATCATGGTCATTCTTCCCACACTGCACTTTTCACATAACAGTAAAATGGCACTTCATTAGAATAAAAAGGGAAATTACTAAGGATGTGCAATTTTTGTTTTTTAACTGTATTTTTCAGCTGAGCTGCCTTCTTCTGCCTGGTTTAAACTAGGTAATCAACAATCATGAAGAGAAAACCACGGGACAGCTATACTAATACACACAAATAAACCATGGCCAATTAACTAACAGTTTTTCATAATGTATTGGAAGTTATTCATGCAATGTAATATCGGCTAAATCCTCAAAATACAATAATTCCTGTATGTTGAAAAATGTCCAGTCCAATAAACTTACCCAGTTCAATAAGGCACTTGTACTGCATGGTTTATCTGTTAACACTCTTATTCTGGACACCCCAGAGCCACCTCTGACTTTGCTTGCTAGCTGGTCAGGATGTTTCAGTCATCCTTCCTCATGGAGGAAAGTTCATTGTTCATTGGACTGGACATTTTTCAACATACCAGAATTATTGTATTTTGAGGATTTAACTGATATTACAGATTTATTACATTGTATGAATAACTTTCAATACATTATGAAAATTTGTTAGTTAATTGACCATGGTTTGTGTATATTAGTATGGTTTAAAGTAGGTGGCTGGAGAAGGTGACCAGCTGGGCTCAGTGTGCATGGGGGGATCCAATGGTTCCCTGCAGACACAGTTCTGTGCCACCTTCTCCTGCTGCCCAGTTTAAATCTTCACTTGGTTGTAAGTCCCCCTACATTCTGTGAGGCTTTACTTCCAAGCAATTGTGCATAGGATTGCAGTCTGAAGCTGTGCAGAAGGCAAAATGTTGGCAAGTGTGCCTGATCATGCAAAACTAAGGGGTGGGGGAAACAGGCTCAAATCCTTGCTGAACCATGAAGCTCAGCAGGTGAACCTGGGCTAGTTACTCTCTCGCACAGTCTAAGCTACCTCATAGGGGTTGTTTTGACAGGATAAAATGAGGCAAAAGAGATTCAGGTCCCTTGGAGGAGGGCTGGGATGGATATAAATAAAATTCCTAATGCCACAGGGATCTTGTCTTTTAAAACTCCTTGGACCCAGTTACTCTCAGAGTTCCTCATTAACTCACCATTTCTCCCTCTCTCCAGCTCCATCATATTAGTTTCCAACAATATTCTCATATTCTTTTTTCCCGTTTCCTTATATGTATGCTAAAACCCAAATGTAAGATTGGAATCTGTGGTAGGGCACACAGGGCATATAGTTGCCAACCTCCAGGTAGGGAATCTGGAGTTCTCCTGGAATTTCAGTGGATCTGCAGAGTAAAGACATCAGTTACCTTGGATGCAATGGTAGCTTTGGCAGGTGGACTGTATGGTGTCACACCCTGCTGAGCTCCCCCCCCCCCAACTGCTCCTTCCTAGATATGTCTGTGGAGAACAGCCTTTTTAGCATCTAGATGGCTCCAGCTTGGTTGTGATCGGCTGAGCCAGTTCCAAGCCAGTCCTGGTTTCAGTCTTCAGTCAGTTTCCCTCAGCCTTACAAGAGGAGATGCTCCTTGCAGTGTCTCCAGATCTGGTTCCCACTTCTTTCATTTGCTCTGAGTCCAGCATCTTTCCAATTGGTTGCAATATCAAAATTTTGAATTAAGAGTGCCCGTGCTGCTTGCTTTGCCACCTTGGACAATATGAGAGTGCCACTGGCATCTGTAAAGGGCTGCATATCCACTTGCCAGTTGTACAGAATAGGAGGTGTTTTGGGAGCCAAGGGACCCCAATATGCAGTGCAGGCAAAGGCATGCATGGCTTGCCCTTCTCGTCTGACCTCAGCAAGGGGCCAGAGCTTCTACTACTGCTGCGCATTGATGGGACCTCCCACATGCCTTGCCATCTACCCATTACATCATGCTGGTTCTGAGAAAGATTAGCTAAGCATTCCTAGATTCTGTACATCTTTAAGCATTTTGGCAGTCTACAGAAACCTAGCATTAAAAAGGCACCTCCTTGTTTTAATTTTTTTTTTAAAACTTGGGATGCCACCCATCCTGACAGACCAGCCAGCCAATCGCTGAACTTGCATACCTCTGTGAGTCACCCATGCCTAGAGTATCCGAGCAGCAGTGAGCCAAAGAGAGTGGGAGCGCAGGGAGGAAAAAAGAGAAAGGAGAGGGTGTGGTGTACCCCATCCTTTCTGCATGCACTTGGTGAAGTTGATGGCAATTGGATGTAACACCCTACAGGTTACTAGTGATGTTACAACCACAATTAAGCAAAAAAAAAAAAATGCAGGATTTGGTTGTAGGTGGAGAATGCACACACTGAATACACAATAAATAAACTGGAAAAAAAGAATAGTGCATAAGGCAGGAATACAACCAAAGTCAACCTTACAGGCTCAACTGCTTGAATTCTCCAGAGTAAACTGCAATAAGCTGTGCTTGCAGAAAGGGCCATAGTATGAGTCTGTATAGGACTCCTTTCTTAGTGGGTTTTGCTTTTACAGCTGACCCATAACCCCAAGAGGCCAGGGTGAGCCCCTTGCCGTATGGCAAAGGGGAGAGCACATAAAAAGTTATCTTACCGCATAATCCATTCCATACTTAACCCCTCAGTGTAGTGTTTAGTATGATATTTCTTCCCAGGTGTTTGCTCCCAGTAGTGTTGGCCATAGTAATGTTAAAATGAACCCTGCATGTCACAAACAAAACTGATACTGCAATGTGTTGTGATTAGTCACTGCATAGGCAGAGGCAGTGCGACGAGTGGTAGGATGGAGTACGACCACTTATGGAGGTGGGGAAGATATGAAAAGTCAGCTGGTTTGGGGATTAAACAATAATGTTGCCTAGCTGTCAGTCATCATGTCAGATATTTACAGATATGTGGAGATTCTCTTCCAGAATCCCCAGGAAGATTTAGGCACCTTGGAACTCTTGTTTTAACCTAGGTGACAAAGGAACCACTGGTGATTAGATTCAAGAAAGCTAGGCTGAGTTTCTGATCCACTGATTTCAGTTAATGATTGATCAGCTAATTTACAATGGGAGCCAAAGTCTGAGGAACTCAAATCTCTGTTGCCTGCCACAGAATCAAGCAACTGCCCAAGGATTCCACATAATACCAGGTAAGGGATATGTACATACTATTGGTCATTGGTCAGTTTTATGACCAATAAAGGTGGAGTTGGAGTGAGACCAGGCACCAGAACAAAAAGTTGAATTAGGACCCCTGCTCTGCTATGTCCTGTCTGAGAGAAATTGCTCGGCTTAGTCAGACAAGCCACAAACTACCCAATACTTCTGGGTTAGCAGGATGGGGGTGACAAGCAAGGGAGGCTAGTGCTAGGTATGAAATAAAGGAATATTTTACTGCATGCACTAAAGCAAATGTATGGCTACATACATTTTTGAAGAGCTATGTAAAAGCCAACATGATGGGGGATCTTAATACTTCTTGTAAGAAGGAATTCTTCTTTGTGTTAAGGTTATTTAACAAAACTAGAAATGTGAAGACCTGGAAAAATCCAGAGAAAAAAGGTATTTTTTCCCCTGAGAAATTTCCCCCCAGTTTTTCTAGCTGAAAATTAGAAATTTGGGGGAGCACACAAAAACCTCCTATGCAATATTTCCATTGTATGGGTTGCCAGCCTGCAGGTGGGGCCTGTAGATGTCTTGGAATTGCAACTGATTTCCAGATGACGGAGATCAGTTCCACTGGAGAAAAATGGCAGATTTAGAGGGTAAACACTACGGCATTGCATTATATCTTACTGAAGTCCCTCTCTTCCCCAAACCCTGTCATTCTCAGGTTATTATTTATTTATTTATTTATTTATTTATTGAAGGTTCCACCTTCAATCTCAAGGAATTTTCCAAGCTGGTGTTGACAATCCTAAATGTCCCTAGGAGCAGTGATGGAATGGAAACCAAACTTTTGATCCAACCAATAGCAAATGCAGGTTGAAACCACCACCTATATTAGGGTAGCAGGGCCCTGCCCACACATAATTGCTGGCTTGTGATCATGGAGTTTACATGAGTAAAAAGTGTGTGCTTGTAGGCTTCATCTTTGTGATTAGAAATGCTGCTTTTTCAAACGTTCCTGATAATGAGGAGGTAGCTTATGCACATATGCTTCCTATGTGTGTAGTTTCTGTGCTCACAAGCTGGTGATAGCGTGTAGGCTGGCAGAGGGACCACTGCGTTTATCCCCACCCCCAGTCTACGTGTGTTGATTTCACCATGCATGACAACATGACTGATTATGTTCAAATAAAATATTGTATTTGTCTTTACTGTAAAATTTTGGTTTTCTATGTCTAACATTCCTCCCACACACCCCTCCTTACCTCTCAGATGGGAAAAAAAGAGATATATGCATTAGGAAGCATAGGGTACAGAAGTTTGCAGACCTCCTGTCACCTCAATAGCATCAACACTTCTGGAAACTTTACAGGTACCATAATTCTACGGCACCCCTCTTTTGGTTCCCATTGACCAACCCATTGTATTTTGATTTCCTTGAGTGAGAGAAAGAAAATTATGAATGTAATAAAGGAATATAAATTCACCCTTCTTGTGGCAAGCTGTCCCCAGCACCTCTTTCCCATACATTTAAAGACCCACACATCTGGTTGCTGCAGCCTATTAATGCTTCCTGATCCACCATTTAAAGTTCCCATTAAACTGACCATTACAGACAGAATGTTGGATGGAAAATATGGCTGCCACAAGCCTATATTTTAAATGCCCTCTCTTGTTTTCAATCAGGTTCATGAATATTTGTTTAAATATTTATATGCCTGCCTTCATGCTTTGCTTGCAAAATTAAAAAAAAAAATCCCTGATTCAGTCCCCAGCATCTCCACTTAAAGGATCTCCACACTCAGGGTTGGGGAACAACCTTTCTGTGCCTGAGTCAATGAAGAACCATGGCTAGTCAAGAGTAATCAGTGGTCTGACTTTGTATAAGGCAGCTTCATCACACAGTTGAAAGTTATAGAAATTAATTGCCCCAAAAAGTACTGATGGCCACTGGGTTAGGTTATGTTTTTTTAAGCATTAGACACATTTATGTATGACAGTTCTGCTGATGGATGTTAGTCCAGACACACTAAATTAAGCCAAACTCGTTTATATGGCTATTCCATCATGCCATGCACATGAAATTCTAATGGAAGCTAGTACCTGTTGAAGACAGAGTGCCAGACTATGTGGACCTTTGCTCTGACCAAACAAGTCCCCCCCCCCCCCAAAAAAAACAGAGGTGAAAGTAAGCTGGTATGAGCTGGCTCCAAGTACTAGTAAAAAAGTGGTCAAAATGACACTTCTCATCTTCTGTTTTGAGTCCCCTGTCAGAGAAAGTACCAGTAAGAAACTGAAGTCACTTTCATTTCTGCTTGCTTGTTTATTTGTTTAAAATATTTATATCTAATCTATACTATGATCACTGAACGTATTAATTTGTTTATTTAAGTATTTTTTAAATTTTCCCAATAAAAGTTGTTATACTTTGGAAAAAATAAAAATAAAAAAATAAAAAAATTAGATCCTGTTTTATCTTCTCAGACTCAAGGCAGCTAAGGAAGCAGCAAAAGGACACAAAACATGGTGTGCTTTTCAAGTCCCAAGCAGGGCTGTACCCATTAGTGCAGCTCTGAGGTCTAAGGGAATTCCAGGACCCTTAACTGAATTTTCAACACTTATGAATAAAAGAATGTTCTCTAGCCCTCTTCATTATAGGGAAATAAAGAAAGATGCAGGCAATACTCTGTCAAACAGCTCAGTCAGTAATCCATTATTCAGGCCAATGAATAGAAAGCCAGCTGGAACTTAATTTTTACTTCAATCAAAATTTAATTTACTAAAGTTAAATGAAATATTTTTGTTAAAGCTGTTTGTTAAATGTAAGCAATTATTTAATTTAGATTTCTGATGTTTTGCATTGACTTATGATGCCAGTACATTGACCTCGCTGTCAGCTTGTATGACATGCTACATTCGTCATTTATTGTTCACGATAACAGGAGAAATTTGAACTATAAGGTAAACAGAGACTCTCCCACTAGTTGTTACATGCAGTGATAAGAGACATTCGTTGCCACGCTTACAGGAAATGTAGTCAATGAAATCTGCAGAGGTGTCTCTCTTATGGTACTTGATATAAAAGGTAAAGGTAGACCCCTGTGCAAGCACCAGTCGTTTCTGACTCTGGGATGATGTTGCATCACAACATTTTCGCGGCAGACTTTTTACAGGGTGGTTTGCCATTGCCTTCACCAGTCATCTACACTTTTCCCCCCAGCAAGCTGGGTACTCATTTTACTGACCTTGGAAGAATGGAAGGCTGAGTCAACCTGGAGCTGGCTACCTGAACCCAGCTTCCGCTGGGATTGAACTCAGGTCATTAGCAGAGGGCTCCGACTGCAGTTCTGCAGCTTTACCACTCTGCAGCCTGTAAAATGCTGCATGTGAATAAGTACGAAGTTCTTGATGTCTGTCCTACTAGGTTCACTTGATGTCTGTCCTACTAGGCAGAGATGGACAGGTCAATTCGCTTACAGAGAAATTTCCCAGTGGGCCACTATCCTAGATGGCTACTGGTGTTCAGGAGCAAGCAGAGCCACTTGGCTCATCTGAAATGACAGTTGGTGCCTGTTCACTGCTTACAGTTTGGGGGAAGAATGCAATGGGTGAGCTATTGCTGGCACTCCTGAGCTGCATAGTCCTGTAGCACTGGCTTATCTACCACAGGGACTACTCAGCTGGCCTGCTAGAGGGCCATTTTCACTTCCCAGTCCTTCTGCTATTAGGAATGCCTTGGTCTTTGATGGATGCTTGGTATTAGCCTACCACTTTTAAAAAAATTATTTATCAGCTGCTTTTCTTACTATGCTCTGTAGGGGAAGCCAGTAACCTGGTGGTAGCCTACAACCACAAGAAACTGCTCACCAACAGGGTGTGGAAGCTGGTGTATCTCCACAGACAGATCATCCTTTACCATGCTGTGTTTGCTGGTCCTTTTAGTCTAGCAGGATGGTGTGGCTCACGTGGATGCTGCTCTTCATGTCCCATACATTTGGTAAGATTTTCAAGATGAGGGCCAACTAGTCCTCCTACCTTAACATAGTTTCAGAACCTGTAGGGCAGGGGTGTCAAACTCATTTGTTATGAGGGCCAGATCCGACATAAATGAGACCTTGTTGGACCAGGCCATAGGGAATAATGGGCCAGGCCATGATAAGGTAGCAGATAAGGTAAGGTAGCAGATATATAAACTTTATAAAGGACACAGTCAAACACAATTAAAGATTTTTTTAAAAATAAATAAAAATAAAACATGCTTAAAACATTAGCACTCGTGGTCTTAAAGGTGCTACGTGACTCCTGCCTTTTTCTACTGCTTCAGACCAACACGGCTGCCCATCTGGATCTAGGTGCTTTCTCCCATGGAATCCAGGGAACCGGGCAAAGGAAGCTCTGGCTCTTTCCTTCCTTTCCTAGGGGACCAGGAGGGGGAGGAGTCTCAACCAATACTGGTTAATGGATCTTTTAACATAACAACAATTGGAACTGTTCCAAAAGAAAGGTGAAGAGGAGGGAAATCCCCCCCCCTTTTTTTTTCTCTGCAAGGAAGGCTTCAGAAAGCAAAGAACAAACAGGAAACTTTCAACAATTTAAACTGGACTGAGCAAAGATATTTGAGTTGATTTGGTTTATAAATAAATAAGCGTCAATGAGATCACCTTCTGGTTACAATATGGTCTAAACAAAAACAGGATATGCTTACAAGAGAAATGTATGTGATGCTTAATTAGGACTGAAATGGTTATAACTGAAATGCAGGAGGAGAAATTGAAGCTGAAGGAAACAGGTTAACTGGGTCTTTGAACTATTCTCTAACTTTGATTAACAGACCGAGTTTTTTTTAATGGAGGAAATGGCAGCTCAAATCAAAGCATGTGATATTATGATTAACATAACCTCCTTAAAGCAGGAACTTAGTCTTTTAGCAGAGTTGGTGCAACAACAGACGAGGACTTTTATTTTGAAATACAGTGAAAATGAAAATCTACATGAGCAGAGTAATAAACAGTCCCCACCAATGTCTGTCAAGCTGAGAAAAAAAGCTAAAGATTTGTTGGGAAAGGTCTGGAAGAAAAGCGAAATGGAGACATATAACTGCATAGTTATAAGGTTGAAACGGAAATCAACATTGACTATAGCCTGCACGGGAGGATGTGACGAAGCGGTGATCGTACCACTTTCAGCAAAACGAAGGGAGATCTCAAGAGGAGAAAAGGCAGATTTCAGCAAGATGATCAAATTTTGGAAAGCGTTCAAAAAGAAGAGATTTTAAACTGTTTTGGGGTTGTTTTTTGCTCCATCTTTTTTTTACATTTAGCTGGTTAATATTGAATCAATGAAAGGGGCTAATAAGTGATTCCGTAATGGCAAATGAGACTTTAAGAATTGGGATGCCTTTCTTCAGTTTGTAATAATTATCTATGGAAGTTAAATAGAATAATGTAATTAAGAGTGGGCTAAGGAGATTGCATAGGTTTTTATTTACCTAAAAATAATCAGGTATGGGAGATGAGGTATCTATTGCATACTAACTTGTGTTTTTCAGAGCATTATGAAAATAGGATTTACAGTCTCCAAAAAGTTTAAAGAATTCTAAATGTTGAAAGTAGATAAAAAGTCAATCTGGGTAAATTTGTAATAAGACAGGCTACACAAATATTTTGTAAGCTTAAATCTGCTCTTGATATTTCTGACAAGAGAAACTGTCTATAATGAAACAGATAAACTACTGTGTTTTCTGTTTTTGCTTTCTCTCTCTGCTATAAATAAATAAATAAACATTAAGGATTAAGGAATTATATTTACATTTTATGCTTATGTTAACTGCTAATATTGTTAAACCAACTAGTTAGCTTTTATTTTAAATGATGTTAAATTTAACCAGTCAGCTCTGTTTCAGCATTGGTTCTTCTGCTTTTCTCATTTGTATGTACTGAAGATGAAAAGTTTAGATTTACATTATAAGCTACAGAATAGCTAAAAGTATATAGCAAAATAAGAAGACTGTAGAATTAAAGGGTTATAATGGGCAAAACTTTTAAGGCTTTCAGGTAGAAAGAATCTGGTATTTTGTCTTGAGGTAGAAATGTAACAGGCATATATGCTGCTTCTCTTTGTATTTTTGTTTATGTTTTTCTATCTTGTATCCCCTTTCTTTTTTTTGCTTCTGTAACCCCGTATTTCTTACCCTTTTTATATTCAAACTTAATACAAATTTTAAAATTAGAAGGAAAAGAGGCTTGGCTCAGTAGCTCTGCTGTGCGATTGAAAGAGCCTGGTAAAGCAAGCTCTGCCTCTCCTCCTTCCTCCCCAAGGGAGGAGCCTTAGCCAATGGAGAAAATAGAGATTTTGATCTGTAGCTCCTATGCAATGGAGCAAGTCTTGCAAAGCAAGTTGTTATGCAGAAGGAAGCAAGAGAGAGGGAGAAGGAAGCAGATGACAAGTGCTTGGGGGCCTGATAGGAGCCATCCAGGGGCCTGATTCAGTCCCCAGGCCACATGTTTGACACCCCTGCAGGGTCTTCTGCCTAGACATAAGTTTCCAAGCTTGGCACTTGGGAGGGATGGCAGCTCTAGAAGACTAAGGCTGTAGTCTTGTGCGCTCTAACCAGAAACCAATGAGAATGGAAATGCCTGGAGAGCCAGTTTGGTGTAGTGGTTAAGTGTGCGAACTCTTATCTGGGAGAACTGGGTTTGATTCTCCACTTCTCCACTTGCACCTGCTAGCATGGCCTTGGGTCAGCCATAGCTCTGGCAGAGGTTGTCCTTGAAAGAGCAGCTGCTGTGAGAGCCCTCTCCAGCCCCACCTACCTCACAGGGTGTCTGTTGTGAGGGAGGAAGGTAAAGGAGATTGTGAGCCGCTCTGAGACTCTTCGGAGTGGAGGGCGGGATATAAATCCAATATCTTCTTCTTCTTCTTTAAAGCTGGAGCTGAATTGAACATTTTTTCAGTGTTCTGCTAACCAGGATTGAAGCTTCGCTGCCATTGGACACCAATCTTACAGGGAAATGTTTCCCTTGTTTAAATCATTGGGAGTTTCATATCATCAGCTTCTCTGTAGTGTGAGAAGCAGCCAGCACTATGACAGGATACACATCGCATTGGTTGCAGTGGAAGACGAGAGGCACAGAAGTTCTAGAAGGGGAAAAAATTAACTCTAGCCAACTGTTTCCTTTGCAGCATCAGGAAACACAGCACCACAATTCATAATGAATACCACTTTCTCTTTGCCAGAAGACACACCTTTAGGTGAGTAAAGGAGAAAATAATGAACTGGAAAGTAAGAAACAATGGGAAATGTATTGTCCGTGAGAATCATGTTAGAAGAAGCTCTTCTCCTCTCCCCCACTCTTTGGCTACGATAAAATGGTCAAGACACATTAATGTCTTTTGCTAGGATTAAAAGAACAAGACATGTTAATGAATCCTCTCTTTACTGCCCATACGCAGGCTACGGGTGGGAAAAGGGTTTGAGGTAACTGGAAATCATTCTAGACTGGAGTTGTTCCAGTGATGCAGTCAGATGAGTTTTGGCTTTGAACTTAATGGCCTTATGGGGCCCCTGCAATTATTTTATAATATATTAGCAGTAAAGCCCATTTACTAGTAGGGAGGTGATGAATGGGAAGGAAGGAAGGAAGGAAGGAAGGAAGGAAGGAAGGAAGGAAGGAAGGAAGGAAGGAAGGAAGGAAGGAAGGAAGGAAGGAAGGAAGGGAGGGAGGAAGGGAGGGAGAGAGAGAGACAGAAAGAATGGCATGAAAAAGATGGGGGGGAAGAGTGAGAGAAAGAAATGGAAGGAAGGTTGCAATCATACACAAATAATGCAGTTTCAATCCAGTTTCAAAGCACTTTTTGTCTGGATTTTGCCAGTTCACACACTAAAATTCAGTTGGAAAGTGCATTGGAAGTGTATTGAAAGTGGGGTTGCCAATCCCCAGTTGGGGGCAGGGGATCCCCTGGTTTGGAGACCCTCCCCCTTTTCAGGATCATCAGAAAGCCAGGGGGGGGGGAGAAATGTCTGCTGGGCACTCCATTATTCCCTATGGAGACTGATTCCCATAGGGTATAATAGAGAATTGATCCATAGATATTTGGGGCTCTAGGGGAGTTGTTTTTTTTAGGTAGAGGCATCAGATTTGCAGCTTAGCATCCAGTGCCTTAGCATCCAGGAAGGGAATTGAAAACAAATCAGCCAGTATCATAATGCCCCTGTATAAATTGATGGTGCGGTCTCATTTGGAGCACTGTGTGCAGTTCTGGTCGCCGCACCTCAAAAAGGATATTATAGCATTGGAGAAAGTCCAGAAAAGGGCAACCAGAATGATTAAAGGGTTGGAACACTTTCCCTATGAAGAAAGGTTAAAACGCTTGGAGCTCTTTAGCTTGGAGAAACGTCGCCTGCGGGGTGACATGATAGAGGTTTACAAGATTATGCATGGGATGGAGAAAGGAGAGAAAAAAGTCCTTTTCTCCCTTTCTCACAATACAAGAACTCGTGGGCATTCAGTGAAATTGCTGAGCAGTCAGGTTAGAACGGATAAAAGGAAGTGCTTCTTCACCCAAAGGGTGATTAACATGCGGAATTCACTGCCACAGGAGGTGGTGGCAGCTACAAGCATAGCCAACTTCAAGCATCTGGGCTTATCAACAGGGGCGAAGCCAGCCGGGGGTGGGACCTGGGGAGAGGGGAGGGAACTCCAGGAGGGATAAAAGGCCCGAGGCCAAGAGGTCAGGGAGGCTGATGCTGCTGAGGGGCTGCCAACAGAGAGACAGGAGCCCAAGCGCAGCCGGAGGAGGCAGGGAGCCTGAGGTGCAGTAACCCGGCTCCCTCCCCCTATTTCTGAGACCTCAGGAGACACCAGCGAGAGACCAAAGGGGGCAGTCACAGTCAGAAGGGCTACGGCCACATCGAGGGCCACCGGGGGGCACCAGAGGCCCGACATGGACAGAGCCACCACTAACCTGGAGCAGGGGAGAGATGCCGCCCCAGGCAAAGTCCCCCATCCCCCTCTCAGCCCTATGCACATTGCTGCCACATGCTGCCTCTTTCTCCTTGCAAGGGAAGCTGAGCTCAGAGGAGAAGAAGGCACCCTGGTCAGCTGCTCTGGCAGGCAGGCAGGCAGGCAGGAAGGAAGGAAGGAAGGAAGGAAGGAAGGAAGGAAGGAAGGAAGGAAGGAAGGAAGGAAGGAAGGAAGGAAGGAAGGGGAAAATATATGGGGAGGTGGAGGTGGAAGGAAAGCAACTTTAAATGCATTCTCCAAGCCATCAGCTGGCTTGGTTTTGAGAAGTGATTTGAAGAGAGAAATGCCTTCTCCAAGTCAGCTGATAGGGTGGTGGAGGCTTCAAGAGCCACACAATATGTATGAAAGAGCCACATGTGGCTCCAGAGCCACAGTTTGGCCATCCCTGGTATAGAATATACAGAATCTTTCTCTGGTGCTGAACTTCCCTCTCCCCCCACATTGTGATGGAACATTCCTTTTCTGTCTGTTAAAGAGATTTAACTGTTTTCTGTCAGAATTTGTTTCAGTGTATATAGTTATTAAATTATGTTCAATGTTACTTAAGTATGTCTGTCACATGATATTAGTTCACACTGGATTCAAACACAGGCTGTGCTGTAAACTGAGGTGGAATACTGCCCCATAAGGAGGAGTTTCTGGCATATTTCTGTCTGTCTGTCTATCTATCTATCTATCTATCTATCTATCTATCTATCTATCTATCTATCTATCTATCTATCTATCTATCTATCTATCTATCTATCTATCATCTATCTATCTATCTATCTATCTATCTATCTATCTATCTATCTATCTATCTATCTATCTATCTATCTATCTATCTATCTATCTATCATCCTTCCATCCATCTATCATCCATCCATCCATCTATTATCTATCTTCCTATCTATCTTCCTATCGTAGGGGTGGGGTGTGTGTACTAGATGAGTGCAACTTTGGCAGGGAGTGTTAGTTGGAAGCGGCAAAATGGTGGCCGTGTTGTTGACGGGGCAGATGGACTGAGGAGAGGCAGTGGTAATCAGTAAGGCTCCAGGAGAACCTTTCAGCAGAGAACTATCTCCCTCAGACATCAGAGGGTGACTGGTGGGGTTCTGGCCTGACAGGGCCTCCAGTAGGTGAGTCACAAAGAGGCTACCCAATGACAGGGGGGAGTGGTGACAGACAGAGTGCAAGGCCACTCCTGTGGTAGCCACATCTTCCAATAAAGATTGAGGATTGAGCCCAACACATTGAGCTTTTATTATATCTACAATACTTCAAATGCAAAGTTACAGCTTGCATCTGGAGGCTCTCAGCTGAAGTCCTGGATTTCTGGTTCTCCTCGGAATGTGTTCCTACAAGGACAATGAGGTAGAAATTATTGGTATCACAGTGATGGTTTTCCATGGATATCACTCTGGCCTAGGTGACTTGAACCTCTGCATCTCTTTTATCACCTCAGGAGCCTTCCTTTTCCAGTTGGTGGCTGTGGATGCTGACGGGGATTCATTGACATATGGCATGATAGGTGCAGAAGCTTACTACTTCTCTGTCAGCAGTGATACGGGCAATGTGACACTTCAGCAAAAAGTGGATTATGAGGTAAAGATGAACAAGAGAACAACAGGATTAAACAAGAGATTGATAGAACTGGCAAGGGAAATTCAGTGGACCTTCTGTTTGAAAATTTTACAGATGGGCTTTTAAAGAGAGTTGCACTGATGTTGCTGCAGACAACACAAATCCTAGTGACTCAGTAACTCCTGCTTCCTTTTCTAATATTGACATGTCCAAGGTTTTCCTTTCACTTCCCTCCCCAGTATGAAAGTAATTGCCCATTCTATAACCTATTGGCAACTCTGGTTAAGGCTTGATTTAACCATGATGCTGGTGAGATCAGACCTTCAAACAAAAATGGTTATTTTATGTCTTGAGATGAGACCAGACAATTGTTTCTCTGGATTGTGTATGGGAGGCATTCACATTTAGCCTTTGATTCTTACTCTGTTCAATGTGATATCCCTTGCAGACAGAGTCTTTCAGGAATATTGTAGATTTCTTTTATTTTTCATGTACTGACTTCAAGCTAGGTTCCTGTATAAATGTTATTTAGGTCTTTGATCTAATCTGAAATCTAACCAAAACAGTTTTGATCCTGGTTCAGAACTTTTTCTCCTACAAAGAATCTAATAGTTTTGCCTTTGGAAGAAACAGTATTTTGTATTATTTCAGTGAGACAGTTACAAGCAAGGTAGACAGACTTAATTTTAAAACTGAGGGCAGACCTACCCCCGAGGAATCGTTCTTTTTACCTTTTGACATGGCTCATTTTCAAAGCACTCGTACTCTGTGTTTTCCTTCTAGAGAACAAAGCTGATTAGGGTTGAGGCTACCGTAGATGACCAGAAAAATGCTCCGGTAAGTGAGGAAACTTGTTAGGGTAAGATGGTATAGGTGACATGCATGGGACTTATGAAATCCATCAAGACACATGTTCCAACTCTCAGATTGTCAGGAGCAGCAACTGTTGGTCTAAGCCAAGGTTGGCTAAATCATGCTCAATAAACCCACTGGTGGTGGCTTCTGAAAACTAAGGCTTTCAGTCATGAATTCATAATGATGCAAAGGATAACAAGGCTTCTGTAACTTTCATTATTGTGTAGAAGAATGAGCTACTGCTGATTCACCTCTTCTCATCTATTCATGATCAGCTGTACTTGTTGATATTTCCTCTTTCATACAATTGGTAAAGATGTACAGGTGCTTTCTTCCTTTACATCAAGTCACCATATTCCAGTATTCCAGGTGTTCTCCTGTTTGGAGAGTTGAAACCTCTCACTAATCTCCTAAATTACTATTAATCTCTTTTCTCACTCCAACAGGTCTTTAAAAAACTCACCATCATAGTAAAAGACCAGAATGACAATATGCCAATATTTATGAATGAACCATACATGACAGATGTCCTTGAGGTACATATGCACCAGACTGCATGCTCAGATTTAAATTGTGACTTCTCTGTCTTAGTTTGTGATGTTTTAGTTCCTCTCCCTAATTGGGGGAATCAACTGTGTAGACCTACCTCCTGTTCCTTATTTCAAGAAACTGCTACTAATTTCATGTGAACTCACAAAAATAGTTAATATGGAAATACTCATGGAAAATGCATGTATTGTAACTGCAAAAATCAACCTTCATGAATTTGCACAGGGGCCATGCTAATCTTCTTTGTATCATTCCAGTTTTAGTACATGTGCTGCTGAAGCAAGCACCAAAAATCAATTTTATTTTACTGTATTTATATATCAGTGAGGCGGGGGGGCATCTGCAGATTGGGCCCATTCACACAGAAAGAAGAGTTTTCAACAAACATGGGGGAACCCCGGGTTTGCAGAAAAATCTGAGGACTTCAAACAAACCCCACAGTACAGCTATCTGGCTTGTGCACAGAACAGAACTCTGCCAGCTGGCCTCCTTGCAGAGGAGGAGTTGGAGTAGTAACTGTTGCCACCACTTGAGCTAGGCAGGTGGAGGCTAAATGTGGAAAAGGAGGAGCTGGCGGCTGAGGCATGGCTGCACTCCCAGTGGGCAGGCAGGTGGGAAGGGAAGGAGTGTGAACTGGTGCCTCTCCCACTGAGCTACAGAAGCAGGAACAGCAGGAGTCAGTGAGTGGGTGGCCTGGTGGGTGGGTGGGAGATAGGAAAGAGAGAAGGTAAGCACTGAGTGTATGTGAGATGGAAAGGATGGAGGAAAAATTAACAAGTGTATAAGCGAGAGACCAGAGGGACTGAGAAAAAAAGAGAAATTTACCACAGTTTGTGGGTGTGCATGAGGACTGGAGGACTGGAGAAAGAAAGAGAAATGAAAGACAGTGTGTGTGTGAGAGAGAGAGGGGGGGCATGAGGGGACAAAAGAGTTTCAGAAAGCATTAGGGATGCAGAAACAAGGAGAGAGAACAAATGACAGCAGGGGTTAGAAGGACAGATAACAAGAGAAAGATGGGTATTGGAGGAGGGGGAGAGGGAGGGGGAGAGAGAAAGAGAGAGAGAGAGAGAGATGTGAGGAAGCAAAAGTGGAGGAATGTGATTGCTACTCCTACAATTTCCTTGCTGGTTCCCACTTGTCAATATATCTAGTTCTCACCATGGCCTTTTCTGTGGATACTTAAATTCAGAGACTGGGGCCATGAACAGACAAAACTGATATTTCAGTAAATCTGAGAAAAGCCCTATGTTTGCAGAAAAAAATCTTAAATTTTAAAACATTTGTATTGAGGGCTTAGAAACCCATCCCCACCTAGTATAATAGAAGCAGCATCTGTAATATTAAGAAACAAATGTCCTCAG
The DNA here is from genome assembly GCF_032191835.1 of Heteronotia binoei. NCBI lineage: Eukaryota > Metazoa > Chordata > Lepidosauria > Squamata > Gekkonidae > Heteronotia > Heteronotia binoei. Next base: position 114,912,788 of record NC_083227.1, on the reverse strand, counting down.
TGGCCCGGCTAGGCAACTATGTATTTTCAAGCCTTCCAGTCTCGGTTTCTGTCAGTAAAAGACTGGGGAGGGGCAGGGCCATTTCCAATGCTGTTTTGGCCTTTTAGAGAGGACCTATGGATCCAGGTCCAGTAGTGACCACGGCACAATTGCTGCCACCTGACCTGCATGACTCGGCAGGCCCAGCAGTTTAACAGCAGTCACTCTACAAAAGGCAGTGTAGTGTGGTGCTTAGAGTTTTGGTGTAGAATCTGGAAGACCCAGGTTTGAATCCCCATTCTGCCATGCAAGCCCACTAAGTGACCTTGGGCCATTTAACTACCTCATGGGATTGTTGTGAGGATCAAATGGAGGCGAAGAGAATGCTGTAAGTTGTTTAGGTTCCCCATTGTGGAGAAAGGTGGAGTATAAATGAAGTAAATGAGTAATAAACATAGCTAGAGATGGAAGCAATTAAAAGGTGGGTGGGTGGATGGGAAGGAAAAAAGGAATCATGGAAAGATGAGGATATGGGAGTCTCCAGGAGGAGGGGGATATGTGAGAAAGAAAGGTGTCCTCCTACAGTCTTGTAGGTTCCCTACCATGCAAGTGGGCTGCCAGCTGGCAGTGCACAGTAGCTGGAACGGAGCAAAATTTTCCCTGGGGGAGGCTGCCAGGGTGAGGGAAAGTTGCAGACAGTGGGCAGGTAAAGGTAGGTTGGCTGTCAGGTGAAAAGGAGAAAAGGAAGCAGGAAAAGGGGGGAAACTTGTGGAACATTCAGGGAATGGAAAGGGGAAATAGTGGGGAGAGGAAATGAGATGATCCCTGCAATTGGGCAAAATCAACAAACTGCCCATACACAATGCTTCCTCCATTGTGGCTCCCATCTTGTGAAATGACCTGCCCAAAGAGGTCAGGAAAGCTCCATCTCTCATGGCCTTCTGCAAACCATGCAAAACTGAACTACTCAAGAGGCTTTTCTGCACAGGTAGTAAGGCTGTACTGTACAAAATGGTTTCACAGCTTGGATAACTTGTGGATAACTTGTGGTCTTTACTGCTGTAAGTAGCATATTGTAATTAAGATTTTATTATATAATTTCTGTTATGTAATTTCTTCTTAAAACAGAAAGCCAATGTGGTGTAGTGGTTAGGAACACAGATTCTAATCTGGGAGAACTGGGTTTGAGTCCCCATTCCTCCATATGCAGCTGCTGGTGTAACCTTAAGTCAGTCACAGTTCTTGAAAGAGCTGCTTTCTTGAGAACAGTTCTCAAAAGAGCACCTACCTCACAGGGTGTCTGTGGGGGTGCGGGGGGCGAAGGGAAAGGAGATTATAAACTGCTCTGAGACTCCAAGTGAACGGTGGGGTTCAAATCCAATCTCCTCCTTCAGTCATATTAATATGCTATGCTCCTATTCTAATGGTTCCAGTCTTCTAATATCCCAATATAATGTCTAATATCCTGATGCATTAGTTATTGAATATCCAATTTTGTTAATTGTACTAACTCACTATGTGTAATCCACCTGAGTCCATGTGAGAAAGGTGGACAATAAATTTAAAAATTAAAAATTCTAATTTGTGTTGCATGTGTGTCCCTATTATTTTTTTCTTTGCTGTGCATGCTTTGCTCCCTCTTTTGGTTGGTTTCACTATTACATCACTGTATGTCTGGCATACCTTCCTGCAGATTTAAACTGAAGGTTTTTATGCCAGACATACAGCAATGTAGTACCTAATTGACCACTATAGGAGGCAAAATACATGTAGAAAAGGGAAAAAAATGAAGTAATAGGACACATGAGTGACAAAAATGAGAATTCAGAAGAGCCCAGTGTGTTCCTTATTTTAGGGCTCCAGGCTGAAATCTAATTAACTTCACTTGTGGGAATCCCAGATTTGTCCGAAACAGAGGAGATAAGAGATGCATCCACATCCATGGATGATCCCTCTCTGATCAGAGTGCTCTAATGCAGGGGTCCCCAACCTTATTGATCCTGTAGGTACTACTGGAATTTTGAGAATGGGTGGTGGGCATGACCATAAGATGGCTGACATGGGGGCTGGGGACAATTATAAAATGTTGGGGAAATTCTAAGCCAAGGATCTTTTTATGATGGAAACCGCTTTTACTCAATGGATGGTGCCTGCAGACCCAAAAGTGATGTCTTCTGAATTGCCCCCAACTCCACTGGGGTGGATTTTTGTTGTTTGGGAAGTCGTCAGGAAACACTAGCAGATGCCATGCACCCACGTGCACCGCCTTAGGGATCCGTGCCTGCATAAAATCTCTTAAAACTAGCATGCTGTTTAAGTAAGCTGAGATACTAGTAAAATACTCCAGTTTTGATAATAATATTATGTGGACCACTGAAGACCTTCTTTGGTCAAGATGAAGTGGGAATCAGTGGTGTTCCTGTTGCCCCTTACCTTTCTTGAACCTTTTCCAAACTTGGTGACCCGTCCTCTGTCTTTCAGAATATGACAATTGGCTCCTCAATCTATACAGTTTTGGCTGAAGATGAAGACACAGGAAGTGCTGGACAGGTGTCATATACAATTGAAGAAGTAAGCATTACAACATGAGGGTTCCCTAGAGATGTAAATTGCAAGTAACTGCTTTACACAAAGTAAAGAGGCCCAGTCCTGTCTAGTCTGACTGACTGCGCTTTTCTGGGTCTCAGTCAAAGTTCCCTCCCAGTCCTAACTGCATGAAACTGCTGGAACCAGTGAATACAAATTGTACACTCTGTCACTGAGCTGTGGCACTTAATAAGTCCTGGAAAAAGAGAAGATTCATTTCTCACATCTGGCCTCTTAAGCACAGAGCTCTTGTAAGCTGTGCCAAGAGGAACATCTGGCCAAATGCCTCTTGAGCATCTTGAGGAAGACAGCAGGGTAAATGCCTTATCATTTGGCAGGGTGAGGTGGGCTGACCCATCTCAGGATAACAGAATTTAAAATGCAACTAAATGCAACTAAATGGCAGCAAATTGTCAATGATTTGGTATTCTTCATTTGGGTTTTCTACCAGACTGAAATGTTCTTCTGAGAGTTTGACTGAATTGATTTCTGACAGCTTTCTAGATTCTCAGGCATGGAGTGACCTTTTAATTTATCAGGACATCTCCTGGTAGGCTGGTGCTCTAGAAAACTGCAGCCAACACTTTGACTGCAGCCACATCCTTTAAAATGCCATGACTGGCATGGTTTTCCTTCAGGAGGCTGAGGCCTCTTTAGTCCATATGCTGGGGACTGCTTCTGGTGGCTCCTGGGTTAGGGGCAACACTCTTCTGTGTGTGCCCTCCATAATTGCTTCATGATGTGGGAGGAGGAAGAGATGATAAGTACAGAGCTGGAGTCTGAGTCTTCCAGATGTTTCTGTGTTTGGAGCAGAAGGAGGGTAGAACAGAACCTCATCAGGAGGATGTGGGCCACCCTGGTGCATTTCCCCCTTGGGACTGTTTCAGCTTCCCATTCCACTCCTGCATGTACTTTTGCTACAAAGACATTCTTAGGAGAAGGTTCATATTGTTTTGGGGGGAGTTTTGGTTCTGACAGTCTTCATGTATTTTCCTTGTGCACTATCCACAGGTCATTCCAAACAATGAGACAAATTACCAGCTCTTCTACATCCTGTTCAATGGCACTGTGGTGTTGAATGGTTCACTTAGTTACAATAACAAGAGCACTTTCTACAGAATCAAGATCAGAGCCAGGGTAAGGAGGGGCCAAATGAGGGAGGAAGGAAAATATTGAAAAGGAGGGAAAGGAAGGGAAACTCTCTCCATTAAATATTTAGATAAATAAACTGTGGGAGGGGCCGTTGTTTGCACTGAGCTGACCTTCATTTGCACTGATTGATTAGAGTGGCTTTTCAGGCAGTGAGGCTTACATTGAACATCACCATGCCTACATCAATATCTGCCTGTATCAATACGCCTCCCTTTGAATCTCTCTCATTTGCTGATGCATGAAATGTTTCAGGTCTTTATGTTAAAGTGTGTGTGTGGGGGGGGGGGGAGGCTAGAAGCCTTACAATGTAAAGCAGGCGTGTCAAACTCATTTGTTATGAGGACTGCATCTGACATAAATGAGACCTTGTTGGGCCAGGCCATGTGTGTCATAAAATGTAATGCCAGGTAGCAGAGATATAAACTTTATAAAGTGCACAGACAAACACTGGAGACAATGTCTGTGCTGTAACAGTCTTGAGTATGCTATTCAGGTGTGTATCTCTGAGTTGCAAACATACTTTTGATTTATTGGCATTCATTACAGAAATCTCATGGTCAATGCGCTGTGGCCTAGGACCCAGGGGAAAACATGAAATTATTGAGCATTGTGAGCTTTTGTACATAAGTTGCTTTGTGTGCTGGTCAAGAATATGTGAAGGCACCATGCCACAGACTGAGGGCTTTGTGTTTATTTACAAAACTGTAGCCTTCCCTAGAAAAATAACTGCAACTTCTATGAGGCGGTGTAAGAATAGAGAGACAACAATGTATAATGGTCAGTATCAGCCTACTATTTGGGAAGCCTAGGTTCAAAATCCCCAGTCTACAATGGAAATATGCTTTATATACACTCAGTCTACTCCACCTCATTGGCTTGTTGTTATTCCTCATCTAAATAGTCTATATTGCTTTCCTACTGAGAAAGACTGGATCATGAGGGCATGAATACAGTGCAAAAGAAATGGTTCACATTACTTTCTTTCTCAGAAAGGCTAGATGATGAGGGTATTAATATAGTGCAAAATAAAAATAGTTCACACTGCTTTCCTATTGAGAAAGACTGGATCACAAGGGCATGAATATGGCAAAAAGGGGGAGGGAACCCAATTTCACGCAGGAGAACCCTGGTAAAATGAGCTTAATAAAACACACAAACACACACTCTGTACCAAGGCAAAAAACTCCTGTCTTGAATAAAACTTAATTTGTCTTAAAGGTGTCTTTGTATTTCTTCTGTGCAATTGAGGCAGCCAAGCAAAACAGCCTCTCGCTCTTCCCCTCTTTCCTCTCCCTCTTCCCCAAGAGAGGAGGAGGGAGGAAAAGCCTCAGACAATGGAAGAGTTTGGTTGTGTAGCTCTTCTGTGCAATTAAGAGAGCCTGGCACCCCAGCCTCTCAATCACACAGCAGAGCTACACAGCCAGGCTCCCCCCCTCTCTTCCATTGAGGAAGAGGGGGAGGGAAAGAGCAAAAGGCTGCTTTGCTCGGCTGCCTGAATTGCATGGGAGAAATACAAAAAGCACTAGCAAAGCAAGCTGCAACAAAGGAAGCAGGAGAGAAGGAAGCAGATGATGGCCAGTTGCTTGTGGGCCACATACAAGTCCTGTGGAGGACAGATCAGCCTATGAGCTGCACATTTGACACCCCTGTTATAGTGTCAAAAGAAAGGGTTGCCTAATGTGCAGGAGATGTTCCACAAGGCAGGCTCCATATGTGTTCCTGGGGGGAAATAACTGTTCCTTGGTAGGCAGAGAGAAGGCAGGGGCAAACTCAAGTTCTTGTTGTCTTTCTGTTCTCCAGGATGGTGGAGGATTATGGGACGGTGTGATTGTCCATCGGAATAACACAGCCTACCTGTCTGTTACTGTTGTTGATGTGGCTGACCTGGATCCCCAGTTCCTGGGAGAGCCATATGTAGGCTCTGTACCAGAGAATTGCCCCCTGGTGAGGCGCATCTGTTCAGCTCTTTTAGTTTTAGCCCTCAAGTGTCTGAATTCTGTAGCTTCTGACATGGCTGATTTTGATACAGAAAAGTTATCACATCTGTGGGAGTAGCTGGCTTTAAGACAAATTGGTCCTTGGTATATGTAATTTCATACTAAAATGCATCATGAACTTGCAGATTGACCCCGATCACTTCAAGGGGAAACTTAGCCCTCTTCAAATGACATCCCAGGTTGAAATCAATATGTGTAAAGGGGAGCAGGAATGAGCGCACTGGCCCAGCCACCTGGCCTAACTGCCATTGCTGGAATTTGACCACAGGGTTTACGTGCTTACAAAATGTATGCACATATCCATGTTTGGGAACATCCAGTGTATCCTAATCAACAAGATGGAACCCAGAGTTAAACATTCCTGATTACCTGGATTAAGCCATGCATGTAGACGCTGTGCTTTTGTCTGGTTGCTTGCAGGGCCAATAGCTCACTCCTGTTCCAGTTTGGGTGGAAGGGATTTCAATGCACAGGTAGTGTCTGAAGAGGGTACTCACCCCTCCCCCCCCCGCCCCGCTGCATCTTGCTGTGGGCTGCCCTGCCTGTGAGCCAACTGTGTAAAGGGTAAGCTGTGCGAATTCCTCTGAGAAGAGCTGGGAGCACATACTGTCACCTATTGGCTCTAAGCTGAGTGGTGACCTTTACCCTCATGCCTGATTTATTTGCTTGCTAAATCCATTGAGACTTGAGGAAAGGCGCAAGAAATTAAATGCTTCATTTTGCACTTGCACAGTTTCCTTCTGGTTTATGCATGCCAGGTAGACAGGGAGCTACCAAGTGGAATCACCTCTTGTAGCTGCTTTTAACAGGAGATCGATATGTAGAAATTAGCAGGTTTTGGATCTGTGCCACTGAAAGTGTGACCTCCCAATCCCTATATATTAGTCATTTACAAGCAGTGCTGGAAAAAATTAGGTGAAGCTGTGGTTTTCCTGTATGCAAACAAGGCTCTGCCTTCACTGAGGCTTCTTCATTTAGGGAACCCCAGTGCTGACTGTCCTGGCAATTGACAGAGACAAGGAAGTGAACGATGTCATCTTTTATAACATTATTGGTGAGTGGCAGAAGAGCGGAGGTGGGGCAATCCAGCAATTTCACAGCATCATTTCCAGCTGTGTAACCAGAAATATAACCAGAGATGATGTCACTCTGTCATGAAACACTCTAGCATTTTCCTAATACTCTATTGTAAAACTGTAGATTTTTACGGAAATGCTAGAGCATCCCACAACACTGTTCCAGTTATGCAGCCAGAAATGATGTTTCTATGTTGTGGGGCACTGTTTAAGTGAATCTACATCCCACCCCAAGTCTCTCAGGGATTGCCTTCCAAGGGCTGGCAACCCAAACTTATGCTTTATTACAGACTGCTGTAATCCTGGTCTCATTACCTTGGTTATTAGATTTCTTATCCTGTTGATTGCACTGCCTTATATTGTGTCACCTACCTTGTGTCTGAGTGAAAAAGGCAGACTATAAATAAAGTAATAATAACTGGGAATAGAAATGTCAAAAAAACAGAGGGACTGAAATCGAAAATCATAGTAGCGAATAGAGAAGGGGCTATGCATCAGTGTTGGTCCTGCCTCTTTCCCAGAGAGTCACTCATGCTCTCTTCACCGATGGCAAAATCAGCCATAATGTGTTACCCATGTGTCCATCCCTAGCAACAATGCAGTGGTTGTCTTGAGTTGTATCAGCATGAACAGTGGTAGCAGTACAACCCCTCAGAGTACCTCTGCCCTGCTGCATAAAACCTGGGGCAGCTAAATGAGGAGCACCCGGTTACTAGATTGTGCATTGGAGCTCTGCTCCTAGAAGACATTTTGTTAAGCAGTACCCTCTCCCAAGCACACTGTGGGAGATGCTGCTTGCTTGAAAAATGGTGTCCACCCCAACTCTCCAGAATGTCCCATCTTTGTCATGCCATTGTGTCCAGCATGACTGCCTTAGCCCTGCTTCTTTTGCCAAAAGACATCATGCTGGTTTCTTCCTTATCTAGATAACAATTTTCCACTGTGCATTTTGCTAAGACAAACTGTAGAAATAGTCCATGATATGCTAGGCAGATAGCCTTTACAATCACTCCTTGGATCCCCCCTCCCCCCGCCCACCTGCTGTTATTGGAAAACACGAATATCTCCATTTCTGATATCTAAAGGAAATCTATTCATAGTGAGTTACCCCAGCCAACTGATACACCCTCTGCCTTTCAGTGTGACTGGTGAGATTTTCTCTCCATTAGGTGCCAGTGACATGTTTATAATCAACAGTACCACAGGGATAATTGCTGTGAGTGGCAATCTAGACCGAGAAGGTGTTCCAGGTGAAGAGGTGCAACTCCAAGTTGTGGTGAGCAAAAGGAGCAGCTCTGAGAAGTGGGAACTATTTTCCTCACCCATCCCGCTGCCTCAGTTTGTCTCTCTTGCTTTACCACACAGGCTCGAGAAAAAGATTTGAACATTTACCAGCAGGTGGCACAGGTGAGCACCACTGTGACAATTCAGGTCACTGATCTCAATGACAACACCCCTCAGTTCTATTCGTGTGAGTATCCTGCCTGCAACTTCACAGACTCCCCAGTGAGTAATTTTTCAGGTCAGATAGAGGAGCATGCTTCCCCAAGAACACCTGTGACCGGCTTCAGCATGGTGGCCTATGATCCAGACAAGGTGAGCATGTGAGGAGAATTCTTAGAATTTTGTGTGGGTAAAATTCAAATTGTTATAGTATTTGGTTTTTAAAATTATTATTTCTTGAGAAGCAAACTTTTGTCTTTTTTTTTTTTGTAAAGCACATTGAATAAGTGGAATGACTGGATGTCTTTAAAAATAAGTAAACAGAAGCAATTAAACAGAAGTAAATAAACAGAAGAATAGGAAAACTATAGATTTGGAACAAGTGTTGTGTTACTGCTCACAAAGTGTTGAAAACCTTGAGTTTCTGAGTACCTTGCCTTCATTCCTGAACAGGGTTCTAATGGCACCTTTCAGTTGTCCTTGCGTGGTCCAGACGCGTTTGCCTTCTCAGTGACACCCCAGCAAATCGTGAATGTTGGCACTGTACAGGTGCTAGTGAGCATTTCAAGTGTTTTGGACTATGAAAAGATACCTACTCATTCTGTGACTGTGGAGGTAAGAGGTGCACAAATGTATTTATTTATTTCTTGGATTTATAGCTAGGATTTCTTGGATTTAAATCTTGGATTTATTTCTTGAATTTAATTCTAGGCCCATTCTGTTGCATTGGCCCTTCTTGACAGTTACTTGCCTTACAGCTATTAATTGGTATCTAACAAAACAAGAGGGCTACAGCAGGTGAGAACCAAATAATTACAAAAACCACTGTAATAACAATATACACAATATACCTATATAATCTTCATATAATTATATTATAATCACATTAATAATGCTGTGTCAGCCAATCCAAAATATCATTTGTACTACATCAATTTCACATTGCACAAAGTTGTTCCAAAGTAGAATCACTCATAAAGCATCACTTGATAGTCCTCAATAGTAACTAAAAAAGTCCAAATTTCTAGTCCATTGCTACCAGAGAAGACTTGCTGTCATATCATCATCAGCAATTGATATAAAAGCCAGTTTCGGAGTCTTTCTCAGAAGCTGATTAAGAAGAAGAAAATATTGGATTTATATCCCACCCTCCACTCTAAACCTCAGTCTCAGAGTGGTCACAATCTCCTTTACCTCCCTCCCTCCCCCACAACAGACACCCTGTGAGGTAGGTAGGGCAGAGAGAGCTCTCTCAGAAGCTGCCCTTTCAAGGACAACTCCTACAAGAGCTATGGCTGACCCAAGACCATTCCAGCAGCTGCAAGTGGAGGAGTAGGGAATCAAACCTGGTTCTCCCAGATAAGAGTCCGCACACTTAACCACCACTCCAAACTGAAGTGTAGTAATATTCTCTTGAGCTGTAACTATATACCACAATATTGCAGAATTTGTGTAAAATAATGCAGCATTCCTGCCATGCAACTAATATTAAAACCAGCCATATACTCACATCAGATCTCCATACAGGATAAATACTTTTAGAATGGAACACCTGAGCCTCTTCTGTTCCTTATGCAGTTCTTTGTTAACTTCAATGATGCACCCAGCTGAAGTTAACAAAGAACTGCATAAGGAACTGAAGAGACTCAGGTCAAGAAAATATGACAGCAAGTCTCCTCTGGTAGCAACAGACTAGAAATTTGGACTTTGTAAGGACTTTTTAGCTACTATTGAGGACTGTCAAGTGATGCTTTGTGAGTGATTCTACTTTGGAATAATTTTGTGCAATGTGAAATTGATGTAATACAAATTATATTTTGGATTGGCTGACACAGCATTATTAATGTGATTATAAGATAATTATATGAAGATTATAAATCATGTATATTGTTATTACAGTGGTTTTTGTAATTAATTAATTGATATCTAAGCTGCCAAGAGGAAGTTACACCATCTCTTCATATTACCTGCTGAAATATAGGAGATGAAGATATATCTAGGACATCTAAACAGGAACCATGTTTGTCCTAATGAGGACATGCTCAGAGATTAATGCTGTCAAACTGTATTGTCACCGTTAAGGGAGCACCTTCTTGTAGAATTAAAACATCCCGATTAGCACTGTACTCTTACCAGATGTGAGAAGTACTGTCTGCCAAGTAGATGAAGCTGCAGTGTCCTCTGCCACTCAAGAAACAAAGCACTGGCAGCTTCGGAGACCAGCATCTAGCTGGTTGATTCTGTCCTGCCCTCTCCCAGTACCCCCATTAGTAACTTTTTTTCTGAGGGGAAGGAGAATGAGGATGGGACCAAAGACAGGGGTTTGAAGGGAGGCTAACTTGGTTTCTTCTAATCTTGGTAGGTTGTAGCAAATGACACCCGAAGGACAACCAGTTGCTGCTCCTTTGCCACTGTTACCATCCATCTTCTTGACATCAACGACCACAGACCTGAGTTCAATCAAAGCGAGTACAAGCTTCATGTGCTGGAGGACAGCCCATCGGGTACCATTGTCTCTTCTGGCATCACGGTACAAAAGCTGCACTGCTGACTTGGGCCGAGGAAGGGAAGGGCAAGAACAGAGGTTGATAGGATAAGAGGAAACTGTGATCTCTGAAACAGACAGAGGCTTTATGACCAGACTCATAGACCTCCTTCAGACCCCTAGCACAAAAGCCGGTAGCCATCCATGGGGATTAATGTGGAAGTATGTGAATAATGATGACAATAATCTGTTGATGCTTTCTGTTTCCTGCAGGCTACAGACCCAGACAGTGGAATTTATGGAGACATCACCTATTATCTACTGCCTGACAGCATGTATGTTCCCATGATTGCCATAGTAATAGGGAGGAGTGGAAGAGGGCTGGAGCCCTCTTTTGCTTGGAGGGAATTGTTGTATGTCAAGCCTAAGGGATTTGTCTTTTTGTTTACCATGCAGACGGTCCACTTTTATAGTGAACTCAACAAGTGGTACAGTGCTGGTGGCAAATGGCAGCAAACTGGATTGGGGAACTGGACCTGTCTATTATGCCACTTTACAGGCAGTAGATGGGGGTGGCTTATCTGGTTCCACACAGCTGGAGATCTCTGTGGTTGACATAAACAACAATCCTCCTATTGTCACAGGTTCTTACAAAGAATTTGTCCCTGAAGGCCAGGACACATTCAGCGTCCAAATCCAGGTAAGGCTAAAACACTAGCTTTCTTCCTTGTGCTTCTGCATTTGGCTGTTCTATTCTTCCGGGCACTTTTAAGGAGTAGCAAGATTACAGTTAACTCATAAGACATCACTCATACCACCTATATATCCACACTTATCCTTGGTTTGTCAAAAACTCCTTTCCACCAAGAATTGTCTGTCGACTTCATTCCAAACCTGCATAAATGACTGAGGCCAGCCACAATATTGAATTAAGGTTGTGATGCTTCTCAAATTGTTGTGAGTTAAATATTAATCACACGTTAATGTGCATTCCACATATCAGTAGGATTGCTGCACAAGGGCAGAATGTCACATCTGGGGCAGTGTTGACTTAAGGATCACAACTGTCATGTCTCTCTTGTTTATGCTTTAAATGAAAGAAATAAATGGGAACCAGAGAGAGGTTCTGGGGTTTGGTGCAGGGAGAGAGATTCATGGAAAGTCTTAGATGTCCTATACAATTCCAAGGCTGTATCCCAAGTATGTACCATTTGCTAGCTTTTGCCCCTACAGCTCACATGATGTCAGCTTCCATTTCCTTCTCTGAATGAGAAAGGAACACACACACACCGCACAGCCAGTAAGAATGTGAAATACCATTTTTAAAAATAAATTTTAGGTTTATTAATAGGTGTCTGTACAGCACATTGTGGTTTTTGCTTTTTAAGGAACCTCAAGGCTGGTATGCTGGTTTTTCCTAGAGGTTCTTCCACTGTAGTGTGTGGAGAACATACTGTCCTTGCATGAAGGACTGGCTTTGCTCAATGACTCTTCCAGCCTCTTATCTGCAGCTGTTTTTATTGTCAGAGTCAGTGTAGTCCAGTGGTTAGAGCATTGGACTGGGAAGACCCATGTTCAAATGTAACCCCCACCATGAAGTAGACTGGATCAGCTTCCTTGGGCCTGCCGTGCCATTTTTACCTACCCTAACTCACAGGGTTGTTGGGAAGGTAAATTGGAAGATGAGAGAGTTATGTATACTTCTTGGAGGTCTTTGGAGGAAGGGGAGGGAGGAAATTGGCTGATAGGCGACACTCTCCTAAGAGCTATCAAGCAACCTTGCCATTTCCACCCCACCCCTTGTAGAAGCCTCTATGTTTTTTGATCCAGCCCTAGCTTTACTCTCCAATAAGCTGTGCTATACAGGAATGGAATTTATCAGGTACTTGAGCAAGTCTTTCTAAGGAAGGAAGATTCTGGTGAGAGGGTCTTTGAGCTATGGGAACTGAAGCTGGCAAGAGATCCTACAAAGGACGTGCTGTGTTAGCTCTGCCACACTTACGGAATTCACTGGAGCTCACTTCAGTAGCTGCTGAATTATATTATATTCCCAAATAAATTACTCCAAGGGAAGAAGAGAGGCATTGGTCTCCTTGCTTCTTATTCGTAACTTGCCTGCCTGGGGAGGAAAAGAAGCATCTCTTGTAAAAGAGAATCTATACCCTGTGTGAGACTGAGTGGATGTATGGAACTGCATGAGGGGGAGAGGCATTGTATGGAAAGGCATGTGGTTATTTGTGAAAAAAAGAACATGTCTTTTGGTGTGCCAGTTTTGAGAGGTCTGTGGCTTTCAGGACCAAAAATGCTGAGCCATGTCACAGAGGGAGTTCACTATACTAGAAATAGGAGGTAGCATGCCCTGATCTCAGCTTAAACCCCATTAACTATAGATTAGTTGAGGTGAGAAGAGAGGGAGTAGGATTTGGTTTTTATACCCCACTTTTCTCTACCCTAAGGAGTCTCAAAGCAGCTTACAATTGCCTTCCCTTATTTTCCTGACAACAGGCACCTTGGAGGGCTAAGAGAGTTCTGGGACAGCTGTGACTGACCCAAGGTCACCAAGCAGGCTACATATAGAGGAATGGGGAATGAAACCTGGGCCTCCAGATTAGAGTCCACTGCTCTTAACCACTACACCAAACTGGCTCTTGTGATGTATTCCATCTCACTATGATAATTCAACTCAACAACTAACAACTCAAATTTTTATTCCCAGGCAACTGACAAGGATGCTCCAGGAACCAATAATAGCTGCTTGGTCTTTGAGATCATGCCAGGTAGCTTCAGCAAGAATTTCACAATTGACCCAAACACAGGGGAGTTGAGCAGCAGAGGGCCCCTGGACCGAGAGGCAATCCCCAAGGAACTTGCAGGCAACATGGTGGTGACAGTGCTTGTGCATGACTTGGGCATCCCGCAGTTGAACACCATGGTCAATGTCACCATAACTGTGGAGGTAATTACGTTCCCTGCTAGGAGTATAACGGAAAAGGGATGCTTTAAAAAGGCGGATTAGCACATATAAACAGCAAGCCTAGTCTTGCTCAAATAAAATAATCCAGTGTTCAGCCAGGTTTTTTTGGGGGGTGGGGTGGGGGGGCACACAACTCCTATATCACCACTCAGACCTGAACATAGACACTCACTCTCTTTATGACTCAGGCAGGTAGCCATTCTGTGGGGCTCTTAACATCTGTGCCGTCTCCTGCCTATCTGTAGAACATCAGGTTGCCAACTTCCAGCTTGTGGTTCAAGATCTTCTGGAATTAGAACAGTTCTCCAAGTGACAGCAATCAGTTCCCCTAGAGAAAATGGCTGCTGTGGAAAGTGCATTGTATGGCATTACACCCTAATGAGGTCTCTCCTCTCCCCAAGCCCTGCATTCCTCAAGCTCCATCCCAAAGTCTCCAGGTATTTCCTAACCTGGAGCTGGCAATCCTAGTAGAACATAATCTCACCATAAATGCCTATAGTTGTGCCATTGCTGCTTGAAAAGCCCCATGTTGTCTTAAGCATGGAAAGCATGGAATTGGATGTGGCATTCCCTCTTACCAGCTTGTATTCTTTTTTTTTTAGGATAAAAATGACAATGCACCCAGATTCAACAGCTCACTGTATGTCTTCTCTGTTCAAGAGGGTTTGCAAGGTACAATGTATCACTGACCTGTAGTATAAGGTGGAAGGGAATCCAGGATGTATCTCGGGTAGCAATGTGATAGTGTTTGCTGTTTTTTTTTTCTGTATTTGTACCTTGCTTTTCTCTGAAACTCAATTGATTGTCAAAAGTTCCAGTAAAACTAAGGCTGATTCCGCATTTGGCGTTTGCCTCCCTTTCGCTCCGAGGTTGTTCCATGCGGGTGTGATTTCCCGATTCCGCACTGGAGGATTTCTCCCGGATTCAATTCCCAATCTGTTCCGTGTGTTCTGATTCCGCATTACTGTTGCTCCCGGAGTTTCCCCCACAATCGTAGCAATTTCCCCCTCCCTCATATGTTTCCCTTTTTTTTTTAACACGCATGCGTGTTCGCGTTACAACGCGATCGTTTTTGTTTGCGTTACGACGTAATGCCAGAGGCATAATACTGGCAGAGTCACATGTTTTCCTTTCACCCTGCCATTGGCAGGTTATCTAAGCCCCGGGAAATCTGAGTCGGCAATCCACCATTTTTATCCACACACGCAGAATGTTAAGCACACAGTTTTCTATTGAAAGCTATAACAAATTACAAACAGATGCATGAAGGTGGTTGGGGGAGAAGATTTATGCAGAGGGGTTAAGGGAGAAAGTTTCCCCAACCTATCAAAAATAAACGTATAAACATAATCAAATTCCCGTTCCCGGCCATAGGAGGGGTGGGAATCGATAAAAATGGCAATCGCGCATCTTTAAAGTAGTTCGTGTAACATCGCTATTTATTTAGTTGCATTGAAAAAAAATTATAATATTTTATTTGAAAAAAAATTATAATAGTCAGGAGTGATTTTTATCGGAGGGGGGAAGAAAGTAATCACAATGCAATGACACATTATCAAAATCACGTGGAATACCATAAAGAATGGGGGCGGGTGGAAGCAAGGGATGTAAAAGTAAAAGAAAATTGTGTTACATCATTTTATATTTTTCGCGTTGTAACGCGAATTGTAATTTGTTTTAAAAATTACTCTTCTATTTCAGGAAAATATTGGATAATTTTCAAAGGGAGTAAAATTAAGGAAGTATGACGAAATAACTGGGCGGAATCATGGGCATGGAGTTATGTGGGTGTGTTCTACTGTTGTGAGAAGTTTGACAGCGCATTGGCGTGAGTTCCGCACATAAATTTCGAGCCCTGAAACTGCATCAAAAATAAACTTCTCGCATTTTGCCTATCTCCTAAATGTGGGGCGACACCGCTTTGGAGGTGGGTCAAACTGCCGCCCGGGGTCAAGATATGTGGAAACCAACATCTGCCCTGGGGGAAACACAGTGCCGGAGCCAGAGCAAAGGCTAATGCGGAATCAGCCTAAGAAGTACCTAAAAGCTTACCATGTAACCCTGACAATTTAATTTAAAGCATTCTGGAAAAGCAACATTTTGCAGGATTTAATTTTCTAATGAAGGCAGGGGCGCCATGGTCAAGGCCTTTCTCTGTGCCCTAATTGAATTTAACTGCCTGATGTATGGCATCCAGAACTGAACTGCTCCTTGGGATCTTAAGGAGCAAGAGGACTCATTCAGGCAGAGCTGTTCCCTCAGAAATGCTGGGCCTAGGTTGCTTATCGCTTAGAAGTAATTTAATTGAAATATTTATAACCTGCCTTTTGATTTAAAATAATTTCTAAAGCAGCTCATTGTGGACAGCATCTTATTAGGTCACATGGCTAACACAAAGAACACATAGGAAACCAATGTGATTGAAACAACACAAAATGGAAAGAGACTTGCAGGCAAGGGGAAACATGGTCAGGCAAGAACTAGGGAGCATGTGACTGATTGCTTTTCTGAATTTTGTTTTTAATGAATGGAAGCATAGGTATGAATTGTCTTATCAAGACCCATGAGGAAATACTTTGACGATTGTTCCAACTTTCCATCTCTAGGAATCTTTGTGGGCAATGTGGAAGCTACTGATGCTGACCAGACTGAAATCAACTACCGCATCTCATTCCGTATTGAAAGCAACGCAGGCTCGAACAACTTCCTGATACTCTCTAGAAGACTGGAGGCTGGCCGGTACCTGGGGAACTTGCGGTTAGACCCAGACATTGCTCTTGACTATGACCAGATGCAGCAGAAGTTCTTCAATCTGACTGTGCAGGCTGAGAATTCAGGCTTTGATGGAGCTGTGGACGTTGCTACTGCCCTGGTGCAGGTGCTAGATATCAATGATGAGCCCCCAGCCATTGTGCCATCCCCACCAAATGACATCAGAGTGTTGGAGAATCTCACCTTGCATGAGTGGGTTGCCATGCTGCAGGCCACAGATGTGGATACTAACCATTCGCTGGTATTCCAGGAGTTAGGCGTCACATGTTTCAATAGTTCAGCCAATGTAGGCAATGTGTGTCAAAACTGGTTCCTTTTGGAGCCCAATGGCTCTCTTGTTGCAAACTCTCTGGAGATAGACTATGAGGCCTGTAACCTCGTAGAACTCAAACTGCGTGTCAAGGATCAGTTCACTGAGGTGGGGGACCCCTATAGTGGAAATGGTAAGGGTTCTGAATGGGTAATGCTTGGCTGTATACCTCCTCCTGAAACTAGAACTTTTGTGACTTGCATATTTTCCCCTTCATGTGTCTTATCGTCCTTCTACTGCTTGGACATACCTTTTATCTCAGCAGGAGATGTTTAAGAAAGCCATGCTTATACAATAAGAAAAATTTGAACAAGGAAAAGGTTAAAAAAAAGAAAGAAAAGAAAGCCATGCTACCAACTGCTCAGTTATGATAGAAATGGAAGTAGAAGGAGATGATAAGTTCATTACTGCGTGAAAATGGAGAAAACCTGATGGAGGATAAAGCAATGGCAGAGAGATGTAATGCCTATATTGCCTCAGTCTTCTTTCTGTAAGAGAGTAGAGGCCCACTTGGGAACAGTGTTAGGCAGGATTCAGGTTTTTAAGTGGATATAAAAGTAAATAGGTCATTCAGAAATATCTGGATGGTTTGGATGGATGAAAGTTCCCTGGGCTAAATGGTGTCTGCCAGAGAGTACTTGAAGAAATAGCTGGGGAATTGGCCAGAGCTGTTATACATTATCTTCATGGTCTTTTGAAGGATGGTGATGGAAGAAGGGCAAATGTTGTCCTGATTTTTCAAAAGGGGAGGGCAGATGATCCAGGAAACCATAGGCCATTCAGTTTAACCTGTGTCCCAGGCCAAATCTTGGAGAGGATTTTAAAAGGGCTTATTTGTAAACATCTAGAAGATAACTGGGTAATAAGAAGTAGTCATCATGGATTTGTCTCTAATAGTTCCTGTCAGACTAATCTCATTTCCTTTTTTGATCAGGTGACAGGTTAGGTAGATTGTTAGATGATGTGGATATTGCCTATTTGGATTTTAGCAAGGCATTTGATAGAGAGGGAAGATAGCATGGTATAACCTGATCTTGTCAGATCTCAGAAGCTAAGAAGAGTCAGCACTTGGAGGGGAGAATGCCAAGGCAAGCAGCGGCAAACCACCTCGCTTCTCTCTTGCCTTGAAAGTATGACACAGTGGCATAGAATCATAGAGTTGAAAGGGACCTCCAGGGTCATCTAGACCAACCCCCTGCACAATGCAGGAAGCTCGCATGAATCCACTTGTTGCTGAATTTTTACAAAACAGGAGTTTGGGGAGAATGAAACTAAAAGCGGAACATGGTTGGAAGTAGGGCTGCCAGCCTCCAGGTGGGGCCTGAAGATCTCGCAGAATTTGAACTGACCCCCAGACTACAGATATCAGTTGTGTTGCTGGAGAAAATGGCTGCTTTGGAGAGCAGAGTCACTATACCCCACTGTGCTCCCTCCTCAAATCCTGCCTTCCCCAAGCTCCACCCCCAAATCTCCCAACCTGGAGCTTCCCTAGCTAATATTTCCACCTCCCTTCCAGAAATAATTTCTCATCACAGAGCCCTACTGGGAGAAAAATGGCTACAGAAAACTATGCTGGGTGGATGGGAGTGTATGAATGGTTCAGCTCACCCTTGTTGCTCAATCAAGCTGCATTTTTAATTTCCAGTGCAATTCCCTATATTTTTAGGGATTTGGCAGTGACCCAACTAGACATCAGGGTCTGCCAGCTATACACCTGGTTTCAGCCTTTAGAATAGTGGCTGTAGGGGAAAGCACAGATATTCTGGTTAAACATCATTTCATCTGGAAATCCTCTAAAAAAAAGGTAATGTCAGCGCTTCAGACAGTAAAATAAGAGCACAGGAATGCGGATAGCTATTTCAGGAAGCCATGTGTTTGTGCTGTGGATTGACTGGGGACAAGCCTATGCAGAGGGTGTGATATTATCACCCTTCCATCCTTCTGAGGTGGTAAAATGAGTACCCAGCTTGCTTGGGGGTAAAGTGTAGATGACTGGGGAAGGCAATGGCAAACGTGAAAACGTCGTAATGTGACATCACCCCAGAGTCGGAAACGACTGATGCTTGCACAAGGGACTACCTTTACCTTTACCTTTACTAATTGAGCATAGAACTGGGGCTGTGCCTTATACCCGTGTGGGGATATGGAAAGGGTGCAGAGCAATGACTCCTCTTCTGTGCTTTGTTTTCTTTTTTAAAACAGAGACCTTGAGGATCATAATTGGTGATGTGAATGACAACCCTCCAGAGTTCCTTCCTATTACCAATACTTTTGGTGAGAGAAACATGTTCAGTGACCAACATATGCAGTTGCTACCCCCAATGGACAGGTGGAAGGGAAGAAGAGCAAAGCAGACTGTGTCAAGGCTTTAGCTTTGCCCACTACTGACAGAAATTCTCTCAAGGGCAGGGGCTCACTCTTTGAGGCTGCCCATTAGGCCTTTCTCTTCTGTGTACCCTTTTTTTAAAGCATATAATCAGTTTATTGAAATTTCCAAATTGTACAGAACTTTGTTGAATGAAGTAGTATCAAGTAAATTAATTTCACATATTACAAAATTCTTCTGTGCATAAAGTGCTATAATATATATATATAACAGGAGTGGCCAAATTGTGGCTTGGGAGCCAGATGCGACTCTTTCACATGTATTCTGTGGCTCTCAAAGCCCTCACCGCCCAGTTGGCAGAGTTGGAAAAGGCATTTATCTCTTTAAATCACTTTTCCAAGCCAAGCCAGCTTGTGACATGAAGAATGCCTTTAAAGTTAAAGTTGCTTTCTTTCTACCTTCACCTTTTTAAGCAGAGACTAGATGGCCATCTGACAGCAAAGAGGATCCTGTGAATTTAGGGGGAGGTATTTGTGAGTTTCCTGCATTGTGCAGAGGTTTGGACTAGATGACCCTGGAGGTCCCTTCCAACTCTATGAAGGGAGGTCCCTTCCAACTCTATGATTCCCTCCTCTGTCTATTTGCTTTCTTTCTACCTTTCCTTCCTGTCTTGTGGCTCTCAAACTTCTGAGGTTCATGTTTTGTGGCTTTCAAACATCTGACATTTATTCTATGTGGCTTTTAAGTTAAGCGCATTTGGCCACCCCTGATATATAACCTTGTAAAACATCTTATTTAGCATTTAGGATAACGTCCAGTTCGCCAATAAATAAATAAGTACACACACACACACACACACACACACACACACACACACACACACACACATATATATATATATATATATATATATATATATATATATATATATATATATACACTTCTATATATAAATAAATATCCTGTTAAGAATAAATTAACTAATAGATGGGCTAGAATTTTTGATTCTTAAATTAAGAATATAGCCTTGCTCCATCCCAAGCCAAACAAAAGGGAATACTTAAATAAAAAGTCTGGGCATCTTTAATGAATCATAACTGATTGCCATTCTCAGAGAACTCTTCCTGCTGTCCAAAGGTCATTTTTGCCTTAATTGGATACCTGATCTCCTCTTCTTTCCTACCAAACAGTTGGGCAAAGGAGCAATCAGTCCTCTTTGCATCTCACATTTTCTAGCCAGGGCAAAGAAATGCCCCCTGAAGAGTCAAGTTACAGAAGTGCATGCTCAGGAGCACATGCCAACTGCCTCCTTGTAACATGCAGTCAGATGTAGGGCATAGGAGATAGTTCCCAGCATGCCATGCTCTTGTACATACATTATCTGATTTGCTTGGGTGTTTTGTTTCAGTGGTCATTCCAGAGATCTCTGTAGTGGATCTGCAAGTGGCTGTAGTTGGGGTAAGAGAATTTGGCATTCATTGCTCTACGTGCATGTGTGGGAGTTGTCAGTGGTGGGTATTGTCCACTGGTGCTGGGAAGCTATTAAGTTTTTTCCCTCCTATTCCTAGGCTAGAGATGCTGATTCAGGGGAGAACAGAATAATCACATTTGCCATTTCCAGTGTAGTTTTCATCACAGACAGTGGGCCTGACCAAGATTTTGAAAATCTTTTCAAGGTGGTAACACTGGCAGAAAAGGACCTCTATGTTGGGAGCATTCAGTAAGTGATTTCATCTTTGAAGTTTTGTGCCAGTCACACTGGTGATCATTAACTGGGCAATTCTGAAAGGGAAAGTGTTGAAAAGGGGGAAGGTGGTCCAGAAGAAATAGAAAACAATGGGAAGGTGAAGTATTTGCAAGTCGTTTGGCATTGAAGACAATTCTAATAATACCTGAATGTGACAATGGTGTTATGTTCCCAGCATCCATTCTAGAAAGCATAGGCAACAGCAGAAAGATTAGCACTACAAACTGCTTGGCTCTTCTAGCTGGAGTACAAAGTGTTCAGTAAGGCTACTGATCCTGGATCTCATAGAGGTCCTCCAATTATATGGGCAAGGCATTAACAAAAAAAAAAATACCCATGGGAACAACTTCTGGCACTTCTGTAGCGATCCCAAGGCAATAGGTGGATATTTGTGAACCATCCTCAGGTTTGGAGCAAGGTAATAACAGCCAGTTCTGCAAGGGCTCTGCTAGGAGGAGATGAAGGCAAGTCAATACATCAGCTGAAGATCCACAGTCTTTGTTACCCATCTTGCTAACACCTTTGTTGTTCTCATAGAGTTGCAAGCAACCTTGACAGCTCATTAAAAGGCCAGTACCAGCTGAAGGTAGAAGCCAAAGATGGTGGGATACCTCCACTGAGCTCTTCAACCTTACTGGATGTAAGACTGCTTTCCTGTTTAACCAGCTTCCTCCCAGCACACATCTACATGTGACTTACCATTAAGAACTCTGTTTTCTTCAACTGTTTCCATATGGATGTTTAGTTCCACCTTGGCTTCCTTGCAGGAATATTGTTTTGCGGGAACATTCACATTATGTCCTTCTCTATTTGTCCTGCTTTTGTCCCCCTCCCCCCATTTGCTGCAGTCTTTCCCAGTCCCAGTCCTTGTGCCAATCCTTGCTGCAATCTATTTTTTTATTTTTGAAAGATCACCTTTGGACACCATGTGGATGAGAAAGTTTTGCAAGGCGTGCCTACAATGGTACTGTTTTCATCTCCATCTCCTTAGCCATGCATATATACACTGGACAGCTTGTCTAGCTTTTTTAAAGAAACAAACAAACACAGAATTGGTAGGTTGCTATAGTGTTACAACATTATAGTGATATTTTGCCACTATCTACTCCCTCCCTCCCTCCCTCTTCTTTCAAAGGCAAATTTCTAGTCCTTTTTGTTGTGGAGTTATATGGGATGTAAGGCAATGTACTCAGAAGCCCCATTCGCTCAGGGTCCAGGAGCTGGGAAAGTTCTGTCCAGCAGATATCCTGGGTCTCCAGCCAGGAATGCACTTTCCTTCTTCCCTAACTCCTCCCAGTTTCTCTCTGGGCATTACCCTCTGCCACCAAGTAAACTTAACTAACATCTCCTGCTAGAAGGATTAGTATTTCTAGCATTTTTTTTACTACACTACCACTCTTCCATCATCATCATAATTTATTATGGCTTGATGAATCACCCCATCCTGGCCAAAGCCAGGCTCTAGGCAATATACAGCAATGCATAAAAATACATAGATCAATCAATAAAACCAATTAATTCAAAAACAGAAACAGAAATTTAGCTTGTACTACCTAATGCAATGATGATCTATTGTGCTTTTTCAATTTCAGACTTTAAGAATGGCACACTCACATGCAGCCTGTCTCCTTTACCACACTTTGGAAGTGTGAGTGAATCAGACATGGTGCAGGCACAGAGATCAGGCTTTGAGCATTCAAACAGAAGAAAATTGAATAAACTAAATAAAATCACACACACAATCTCTACAGGCTTCAGACTGAGCAATGAAGAAAGGGTGAAAACACACAGGTCTTGTAGCTCTAGCTGTAGACATAACAAATGTTATAGCTAGGATAGGCTATTAACACTTGAGGGTACAGCAGTTGAAAAGTCCTCAGTTACCTCTTTTCTCTGGTTCAGGGGTTCTTGTCCCATGGTCAAGATGGAGTCCCAGTGTAAAAGCTATTCTTTTACAGCTTGGCAAGTTGAAGATGTTCCAGTGAGAGACAAGCAGGAGGGGGAGGGGGGAGGTTTTCTGGTGTGTCCAGAGAATTTGTAATCTCCTTTTGCAAGTCCATCCCCTCTTGCGTTTGAAATAAAAGATCTCCTGTAGTTTTCCTTTTATCAGTCTTTTATTAACATTGAAGCTTTTGATGAATGTATGGAGTGCAGCTCCAACTATTGAAATACTGAAGTGAATTCAAGGTGGAAGGCATTTCTCCACAAAGGGAAATATTTAGGCTGCACTTTTCTCCCTATAACTCTGCAATGGAAAGGGCTAGTGACCTGCTTTAAAAAGAAAGAAAGCTATGTTCTAGTAGATTGTGGCAATATATTGTTATAGCATTATAAGTATTCCCTCCCATACCACTCCTCCCCCTCCCCCCCAAAAATCAGGAACTTCTAGACAATAGTGGCTAGGAAGCTAACGCAAGGGAAGTGTGGGAATGCTCTGTTGCCACTGCAGATTCCTCTGCATTCACAGCAACAACCAGAACTGTACCAGGAATCATCTCCATGTGGAAGCAACCTCTTTCGGGATGTTTCATGTTATATATTGTATTCTCTTGTTTTGAACCAAGTCACAAATTCCTTGATGCCATACTAGGTTGCTTAAATTCAGTCTGTGCTGTGGAAAAAAGTAATTTTTTTAAAAAAACCCAGATAACCTGTTATGCTTTTTTTTACGTTGTTGCAGCCATGAAAGCTGAGCAAAGGCATTACAGAGCTGGAAGTAAATTGCCATAATAATGCAGTTATTTTATGCATGATTATGACCATTTTAACTGTCATCTATTCCTTAGAATTAGGCTCTGTTCTAGTGCTGTTAATATTTGTCTTGGAACTGAACCTCTGTTGAATGGTCTCTCTTTTTCAACAGATCTTCACTGTAGACAAGAGCTACCGAGTTGGGCTGAAATTTGACAAAGTCTTGCAGGAAGTGCAAGCCAGCTTAGACGAAATCAAAGTGTATGGCATCCTTTTCCTCTCATCTAGTGGCTGAATTTAGGGAGAGATGTATTTGCAGGACAAGTGGCAAAGGTCATGGAGAGACCAGGCTGCCAGAGACCTTGGCTGGGTTGCCACTTGCCAGTGTATAATTTTGTGTATTTCCTATGTCAAGTTTGAAATACAGAAATTGCAGGGAGGGAATTCATTTGTTGTTTAAAAGGACAGCTTTTATCCTCACAACTCTGGAGAAAATTTTACAGTGCAGACAAAGTGGCTACTAAATCATCGTGAAAGAAGGCCAGTCATGTTGGACAGGGCATACCCAGCATGCCTTCTGTCTGACTCTACAGTCTTTTAATGATATATTCCAGATTCTATAAAAATTTGCATGCTGCAATCAGAATATCTTGCGAAAAAAGTGGGTTTCTTTGCATAAGTTACTCTGGGCAATGTATTTGCCTTTCTTTGGTACAGAATTGTAGATTATTTTCCAATTCAGATGAACAATTCTTCTTATGGGTTTTTCAACTGCCCGGGGACTTTTCCAGGCTGATCTCATAAATAATAACTCATCAAGGGAATGTGCTACTAAGGGAACCTACAGGGTCTGTCTTGGTGGAAGTTCTCAAATACAACAGGCTAAGCATCTCTCAAGGATGCTTCAGATACAGGATGTTCTGCCTGGTAACTGTATGCTTTCACTTGTGGAGCTTTGAGAGGCAATTTAAATCTAAAATTACACAGGGGAAAAGGATTGAACACCATCACCCCCAACTCTAGCAATGTTTCCACAATCCAATTCAGCTCCTTTTTCTCCACTTCCAGTTAGACTTTGATCTAATTTTTTTGATCCTCCAGAAGATGCTGATCTTGGATTTCTCACCATCCAGAGTCTCAAAAAGACATATTTCAAACTACCTGAACCTTTTAACTAGAGGTGTCAGGGACTGAAACGGGGTCTTTTGCATGCCTAGCAGATGGTCTACTGGACTCTGTTTTAAAACAGAGCATGCCTCAAAATCTCTCAAGAAACCAAATTTGCAAGCATAAATGGCTTCTTCTGTAGATCAACCCATTACAGATAATTGAAATATATTAAAAAATTGACTGAATGCATATTAGAAATATCTCTCTCTCTCTTGCTTGCTCCCTTGGAACATGGATGGTATTAGTTTTTAACTTCTGGCTGCTAAAGACTGCTGCCCACATTTGATTGGATGCTTTCTGTAAGCTCTGCAATATTGATATCCCAACATTCCCCCTAACACCATCTTCAGATCAGGAGAAATGTTGAGTCTTTGCTGTGCTGAAGATAATAGTGGCATATAATGATGGGAACATAAATTTGGGTGTTGTGGGAGTGTTGATCTCACAGTCATAATGACAGCTTGTCTCCTTTTCCTATGCTGTTTCCAGGGCTCTGACCATGGCCACCAAGTCAACAATCTACGTGGCAACAATTAAGTCTTTAGAGAACTCATCAGCCTCCAAATCTAACAGGTGACTAAGTTAATGGGAAGTGACAGGAATGGGTTAGCTCAGGCAAAGGAGGACAGCTTGAAGAGCATAGATATATGGGGAATTGAGGTGTATAAGCTGTGATGGCTGTTGCTGCTACAGATGGCAAAATAATTGTATGTGGCTTGTGGTGTGAATGAAGAGAGATTGTTAAAAGAATATTTCAGTGGGAATGAATACAGAGTTTCCATGTGGCTGATGTTTGTGAAGCTGAATGTTTATTGTCACTCTTTATTTATTGGAAAAAGTATACACTGCCTCTCCAGACATCTGCTTGAGGCAGCTTACAGGTAAAAACGGTGTGATAAAATTATAAACACAACATAATTTATCAATACTGAGCAAGCTTTCTCTGTAATGCTGATTCATAAGGACTTGGCCATGCTTGTACAGAATGGTCACCAGCTGGATGGTCAAATCACTTGCTGGCTGTTGGCTTGTCAATCTCCAAAAGGCCTGGGAGGCTGCACATCCTGATGCCCTCAGCATGTTTGTCTCATACATCATTATCTCTTTTCCTGTAGTGCCAAGGGGAAGATGCTGATGGAGGCCTACTTTGTCTACAGCAATGGCACAGCTCTGATGTCTGAAACTGTCACCATGTGAGTGAGAGATTGCTATGAGGTTGATGGGCAGAGAGGGACTCAGGCAACGTCCAGGATGCTTCTGTGAATCCAGGGAGCAGAGAGGCCAGAAGTTGGGGAGAGGAATCAGAAGCAAGTGGAAGAGTCTGAGAGAGGGGCCAGGGCAGAAGGTTGCATGGCAAGGCAGGGAAAGACCCAGAGGAACTCATGAGAGGCACTTCCAGCTAATCTCCTAACTGTCTTCTCTGCAGGCTCATCCAGAGCAACACTGAGGCCCTGGCAAAGCTGCTCGATCTGGGTCTGTCTATGATTGTAAGTAAACAGCCAGTTCCTACTAATGTTCCCACACAGAGCAGTAGCTCTGGAGAATCTCTGAAATAAGGAGAATCTATTGGAACAGGTTCATTTTAGGCTGAATAAGATAAATAATGTATTTATTTATTTTATTTATTCCGTAACTTATATCCCGCCCTTCCCAGAAGTGGCTCAGGGCGGCTTACAACAAACAATAAAACCGGAACAAAGTTATTACATTTAAAATCAAGCATTTAAAAACCTAAAAACCTTAAAATTTATACATTGAAGCTATACAGTATAATCACAAAAATCTAGGAAGCTACATTTATCCAGTCAGGCGTAGGCTAACTGGAAGAGGGTCGTCTTACAGGCCCTGCGGAACTGAGTAAGATCCCGCAGGGCCCTCACCTCTTCCGGTAGCTGGTTCCACCACATAGCGGCCATTGTGGAAAAGGCGCTGTCTCTAGTTGTCTTGAGACGCACTTTCTTGGGCCCGGGGATGGTGAGAAGATTTTGGGTCCCAGACCTCAGTACTCTCTGGGGAACGTGTGGGAAGAGAACCATTCAGGTAATTAAGGGAGAACCATTCAGATGAAGCCATTACTTGGGTAGAAATGGACATTGTGTCTGAAAGTCATCCTAGAAATTAATGTTGTGCTGCATCTGAGAGTGATATAGGGGAGGGGCTTGTACATACCTGAGCTATACCTGTGGCATAATGTAGACATGAGTACTTGCTAAGCCGGCAGAGTGACACAGTTGTATATATCCCAGGGCCCTGCGGATGTGGCAGAACCCAACACGAATAAGGAGTTGATTGGCATCATTGGGGGCCTGGCTGGGGCAGTATTGCTTATCCTCCTCATCATGATCATAACTGTGATGAGCATCAGGAAAAGGTACTAAGTTCCTATCCTATCTCTACCCAAGCTTTCAGTGTAATCCACATCTTCCATGAGTTAATTAACTGCACTCAGTCCAATGCTGTTTTGTGTCCATGTTCCCTAGCTTTTCTGTTCTGGAGAGCAAGTTTGGTGTAGTGGTTAAGTGTGCGGTCTCTTATCTGGGAGAACCGGGTTTGATTCCCCACTCCTCCACTTGCAGCTGCTAGCATGGCCTTGGGTCAGCCAGAGCTCTGGCAGAGGTTGTCCTTGAAAGGGCAGCTGCTGTGAGAGCCCTCTCCAGCCCCACCCACCTCACAGGGTGTCTCTTGTGGGGGAGGAAGGTAAAGGAGATTGTGAGCCACTCTGAGACTCTTCGGAGTGGAGGGCGGGATATAAATCCAATATCTTCTTCTTCTGTTGCACTGCATCAAATGTATCAAAAGGAGAGCCATTGTGCTGTAGTGTTCTTGGGCCACTCACATTCTCTCAGCCTAACCTCCCTCAAGAGTTGTTGTGAGGATAAAATGGAAATGAGGCAAACAATGTAAGTCACCTTGTGTCCCACTGTGGAGTAAGGTGGAGTGAAAATGAATTAAATAAATAAATAAAATTTAAAAACAAAAAGACAACTTGTGGCACCTTCAAGACTAATCAGATTTATGGTGCCATAAGTCTTCATAGACCAGAAACTACTTCATGAGAACTGCTTGAGCCCACCAACATTGCTTGAGTCTACCAACACAATAAATGTGTAAGTCTTTAAGTGTTTCTGCTCTAATAGAACAATACCACTACCCTGCTGGAATTTACACTTTTAAAGCTACTATGCCTGCATCCATCATGAAGTATCAACTTTCTGCAATTAAGGACTCCATTCCATGGGCAGCTGACTACGTGGCATTCTCATAGGACAGCATTTCCCCTGGACTGTTCCCCATTTTTTCTCTTGCCTTTTTCTTTTTGCAGCTATGTGAGAAAGCTGAAGGCCCTCAAAGCCCTTAAGGTGGCTTCAAATTTCTCAGAGAGTGCACAACAGCAGGGACCTGCTATTCCTGGGACCAACAAATACAACACAGAAGGGTATGCATGGAGGGGCAAATAAGGGAAGAAAGGCTTGCAGGGCTGAAAAGTGGAATTAATTCAAGACTTAATAGGATGTAACTTGCATTGAGCTCCAGAGAAACAAAATCTGGAAGAAATCTCAGCTCCTGCTAGCCACCTTGCCCATTGCTGAATCTGTCTTCCAAAATCCAAGGTGCAAAGCTGAATTTGTGATGCATGAAAATACTCCCAGTATCTTCAGACAAATCTGGTGATAGGCTGATGTGACTGGAATTTGCAGCACTGCAATGGGAGGAATATGATCTGATGTCCAAGAGATGAGTAGACCATTAGGCAGCTCTAGTGAAGCATCATTAAATTTGTTTCGTTGTAGTTTCTAGCCCTCCTGTACAAAGCAGGCTGGGAAAAATTAAAATGGAAACTGCTGGTTGCCTTGGCTAGAGGTGATAGGTCTTGTGCAACACTAGAAAGCTGTTGGTGTGCTGAGTGCCTTCAGTTCAGTTGTGATCAACAATGAATTGTATATGCATCTGTTGCACTTACTGTAAGTGGTGGTTGTCAGATGTCATACTGTGGTTTTATGTCCTAGCTGTTTTAATGCATGATATAGTCTGAATCTTCAGCTGCTAAGAATACTCACTTGTGGGCCATTCTTCCCAGGGCTAACCCCGTGCTTGGTTTCTCCTTGGACCCCTCTGCACCCCTGGACTTTGAGGACACCACCAGCTATGATGCAGTCAGGTATCACCATAAACCTTAATTTTTAAGCTCCTCTGTAGGACTGTGACTAAGCTAGTTTCTTTCCAAACGCCTTGTTTCAAAGCCCCCAAATCTGCTGGAATCTGCACTTCAAGTTCTTCAAGATCATTCAAGCTGATTTTTTTTTTTGTTACAGCCTGAACTCCCTAGATGAGAACACAGTTGATGCTCCAATGAGCAGTTCAGACACTCCTATAAAGGTGAGCACACCTTAGCATTATTTCTTTCTTCTGGCCTACGTATATTCCTGCCATTTAATAATAGCAGCATAGCAGCAGTAGTAATATTTGATCAGGACCTAGACCTGCGAATAGACATTTCTGTGCCTGAAAACTGAGAGGGAGGGTATACCTTTCTTGATAGGAATTTGGGTGTCATGAGGCTGTGAGATTCTCTGCTGTGCCACGAAACAGGAAGAATAAAAAAAGAGAAGTAAATGGACAGCCACTGAGGACAGCCTTGTTAATATTAGTTCATTAGGGAAAGTCAAGATTCCTATAGATTTTGTTTTCCAATTGCATTACACCTAGGGAGGGAATCATTAGGGAATAATTTGGTCACATGGACTGTGTGTGAGAATGATCTAGGATGCATAAGGAAGCTGAACCTCTATTTGTGTGCGGCTCTCTTATCCCTTTCCATGAATTATGGGGAAAAGGGAGTGGAGTTTAATCTGGGTAGTCCTATGGAGAGGTGCAGCACCAATAGCTGCATCACAGTTCTGTTGCAATGCTGCTGAGCAATTAACAGCGCTCCCATCTGCCCTCATCTGAAATGATAAATGGGTTAATGGTTCTAAGTCTGACCTGGTAGGTACTGGCAGCTAGGAGCCCAAAGAAAGCATTCCCTTCAGCCCTGTCTTTTGTATCTGAGAGGCAGGGCCTCTCTTCCCTCCTTCTTGTCAGAGATCCTTTGGCTTCTTACCTGGAGTACTATTGGCCAGTATGTCCTAATAAAGACCACCCCCCAGGACATACCTTCAGCATTATTAGTCATGATAAAAGTCCAAGTCAGATAGGTGCAAATGCTTCACTAGAAGTGGGTTATGTTCACACTCTCAGACAGTCCCCCATGCTCTCACTAGGGTGTCTGACCTTGCAGCGTATCTGTTATCAGACCCCCACCCCCACCCCAGTTTCCCAATCCACTGCAAGTAAAGGGGGTACAGAAAGAGGCATCACAAACCATCATGTATGCACACAGCAAGTGGCCTCTGCACTACTCAGCTAAAGTTTACTGCATTGTACTTGGCTTTCTACAAAGGTTACAAAGGACTAGTGATCTCTTACAACCAACGGCTTGGAAAAACCCACATTGATCTGTTGAGCTGAAAAAGGTTAGCTACCTGGAGGCTGAAAAATTAGGTTCCTGAACTCCCTGACAAATTGCCACAGTTAACAGGATGTGCAAATTAAACCATCACACTACTCTCCTTCTTTCAGTCCCCTACTGAACTGTCCAACTAAACCTGTTCTTCTGCTCCTGCATGCAGATATTTGGATTCTGCTGGTATGTGTGTGGACAGGACCAGATGGTCCATATCGTGGCTCTTGGAGATACCATCCAAGGGGCTATGATGATATGTAGCAGATGCTAGATAGAGGTATAATATTATAAATATTGTGTCTCTTTTCCTAGCTGGGCAGAGCAGAAGCTCGATGGCGAGAAAATGGCTGGGAGGAGCCTTTGAAAGCTGCCCTGGAAAGCCACTTCCATGATTTAGATGACCAGCCACAGCAACTGGAACTCCCCAGTCAGAAGTGTTTAAGTTTTGACAACCCTGCTTTGGACACTACAGATCTATGACTTAACCCCTCCTCCAGCCCTAGCGAGGAGAGAAAAGAGCAATTTGCAACCTGTGCAGTAACCAGCTACTTCAGCTGAAGTCGCAGTCCACAATTAAGGATACATCTGCCCATCAATCTCCAATTTTGACATATTTATTTCCTTCACTATATTTCCCCCCAGAATTAAACCCAAACAAATGGCAACCAAATAAACTAACCTTGTTATTCCTGTTTGGTCCTTGAAGCTGTTAGACATCTTAATTATGCTGCATGCTAATTTACTGCTCACCCTCAGCATATATGTACGGACTGATAATTTCCATTGCATTGATTCTGAAGAAAAGTGTATGCATACAAAAGCTTATATCTTAAATAAAACGTTGTTGGTCTTAAAGGAACCACTGGACTCAAACTTTGTTCAACAGCAACTTCAGTAACAACAATTCAAATAACAGAGGCATGTGGAATTCTTTGCCCATAGCTTGTGATTGCCTGCATTAATTCTACAGGGCCTGTATCCTAAGCAAGACCAATCTGGCTCAAGCTAGAATGATAAATCATAGTGGAAAAAGTTAAAGGTTCAAATGCTTCCCGGCCTAAGCAGGGTTTAAAAGGCAGGAAATAAAGCTCCCTTCCCCAAAATTTACTCCCAGAGAAGATGGGACAGGCAATGAGGATCCAGAACAAAGCTCATAGAATCTGCTCTGTTTAGCCTTGTCCCACTTTAAGTCACCACTGCCAAATAATACCCTCTGCCCAGGGCAGCAACCTCTGTGCCTTATTAAGTTAACCATGTGGCAGTGTTGGTTGGGTAGGCACATTCAGTTCCCCCAGCACACAGTGATTCATAGTGGTCACTCCCTTGATTTTGGTTCATGTATTTTTTTTCTAGGATGATAATTAAAATATTTTCTCTGGACTTGGATAAAATCTATCGTAGGCACAGGCCTGTATTATTGCCCTAGGGAATGTTTTTCCCAGGTACAAGCTGTGACAGACTGCATTTTAAAAGCTTCAAAGTGTTGTACAAACAGCTGAAGGACTGTGAAGGGTTAATGCTTCACAGAAACAGAGCCTTGACTGACAGACTGCTCTAAGCAATTTAATTGGTTAGCATCAGCTGAGCAGAGAGAGACTTTAGAGCTGAATGCTGAGGAGCAGAATTCATTCAGAATTCAGCCCAGACTAAGAGCAGTTTAACACAGGCAGGAGATCTGAGGAGAGTTGGCAAGAACCAGTGGGTAGTTAGATGGAGACAACCATGCAGGCCAAGGAAAGGGGATAGATCTTCTAGAGAGAGAAGAAAATTTCCTACACAGTTTAAACAAGGTGTTAGCTCTGAAGAGTGCAGAGATCCCTGGTCTGGTGTGGTTAGAAACTGCCTGTAGAGACCTTAAAAGTCAGTTAAAACTGGTGCTTCAAGGATTGGAGTATTGGAAAGTATACCAGCCTTCTGGAAACCAAAACAGTTAATGAATACTCAAAGAAAGTGTACTAGAGTGTTTGGAAAAATGGGGTGGTGGGGAAGCCTCTCAATGTATTTTCAGTAACTGTGAATAGTTTAAGAAACTCTCATTAACCCGAAATACAAGAACTAGTCTGTGCATGTACTGATTTTGCCCCAGTTATCTATATTGAATTATCAAGAAATTTTACCCCTGATTTCACCTGGCTTTCTTCCTCTATGTTGAATAAAATATTTTGGAATATAAAAACTTCTTGAGTGCCATTTAAGTTGTATTGAGTTAAAAGTGGCTCCCATTCCTTACCTCAGGTTCCTGGGCTGAGCAAACAGCCAAAATATTATACTGTGAAAAGGTGGAACAGCCAGAATTCTTCAGGAAAGAAGAAAACAGACAACTAGGGCAGCTCAGTCACAAAAGGGAAAGAAAATGAAGGTAAAATCTTGCCTCTAATGGAGGGTAATGGATGCGGGCATCATACCAGCCAACATGAACTTGCTATGCTGGTTACCTGCTGTGTCTTTGATAGACTATTGGGGTATGAGAGAAGTATACAGTGGAAAGAACTGCAGCCCAAGATACCATGCCTTTGCTGTTGCAAGGAAGATGTATCTCCACAAATAACCATGTGACTCCATGTGGGATAAAGGCAGATAAATTCCCCTAGGTGCGTGTCCAGTATCGGAAGTCAATGACATTAATGGTTGCAAAGTGACAAAATCAATCAGTGCAGGCTTAGAGGCAGGCATGTGCCTAGTATCTGTCACCTGCATCACCTCACACCTTGATATGCCAATCTCATGTATTGTTTGCTTAATGGACACCTGAGCTGTGTGTATGACAACTGTAGAATCACATTGTACAAAGGCTTCCAAACCCATTGTTGATCCTTTGTTATGAAATATGAATTGGTTCCCATTAATCTAAATCAAGCGCATCCTCAAAATAGCCAGTCAATGAGGTAGTTAGAGTATTCTCCAAATACACCTTAATCGTATTTTCTGCAATAGGAAGCAGCAATTCAATGCTGAAGAAAGTTACCCCGAGAAGTAGAAAGTAGAGTTTCCTGAGCTTTTATAATAATCTAAGCTGCCAGGTGATGAGCTAATAATTCAGCTATACCAGCAGACTTTTATCCTTCATCACATCTCTTATTGGCTTTAACTGCTACTGGATCCTTCCTGAAGAAGGCCATCTGTGCTGCTCAGGTTGGGGTCCATTTCCAGGAGGGAAGGCTGTATCATTAGACAGGGACTGGGACATCATAAGGCCTAGCCATTGAAGCTACCAGCAGCTGAAAGATAGGGGACAGAGTGAACCAACTCAACTGACAATCTTACAAAGCACTTATTGCATTCCAGGCTCATTGCCAGGGCTGGAGTGGCCACTGCATCAGATCACACAGGAAGTTTCTTAGAGTCTTGCCAGCAGCTGCTTCAACCTTTGGCCATGCTTCTTTGCATTGTTTAAAGCAACAAGAAAAATGGAACTGTGAATCTTAGCAACAGGTTTTAATTTTAAAAATGTAATAAGACTTGAACAGTAAGCCACTTTGGGAGTCAATCCAGTTAAAAGCAGGGTATACATATTTATCAAATACATTTCCAAAATACATCATTTCTGCAGCTTCTATTGAAACATGTCTGCCTCACTGCTCTGTTCCTCTCTGTATTTAATAGAGCAGTGGTTGGCAGGGCTGGGAAGGGTTGATTAAATCTCACATGGTTGATGGCCTTTGAGTTTAAATTTAGATTGGCAAAAGTGAGGCACAGACGTTTGTTTGTTTTTAAATAAAGTGAAACTTCAATCCTATGTACATTAGACTCAGAAATAAGTCCCAATGAGTTCTGCAGAACTTACAAATGTTGCATTGTGTAAGAGGGTAGTTGAAGAAAAAGACTGTGGACTTCAAGCAGCTAGTTGGGAATTCTCAGCAGCATGCATCTACAATCAATGCACATTTAAATGGATATAAACAGTCATTCTCTTTTCACTTGGGGAACACCCTATACCTATCCTCTGACTTGTGAGAAGCCATTAGAGTTCAACTATCCTAAAATTAATTTAAATTTAGCCAGGATAAAAGAAAGCTTAATTATCCTCGCCATCCATAAAAATTACAGACATAACTGGTGAGATGTGATGTGAAATTAGGTTTGTTGGGTCTGGTTTAGGATGGCTGGGCTGGTCAGGCAGCTGTCCCTACCTTCACTGAGGAGAGTGCTCTTTCTGAGCTTCAGCACAGCAGCGTGTCCTAGTCTAACGGTTACCACTATCTCACAAATTGAACAGAAAAGCCTTTGCTTTAAGTTAAGAAACCAATACTGGTGGATTTAATTAAAGAAACATAACATATAAGTGTAGTGAAGAGAAAGAGTGACTATTCTAGCTAACTACGGATGGCTTTGGATTGATAGTAGGCCATCTGCTTAGCTCAGATCAGGAAGAAAGACACCATGCTGTTCCTCCTGATACATGCAGGTAAGAAGGAAAAGGAGGAGAACAAAGAGGAAGGAAGTTCCCTGAGATTACATGCTACTGGTTAGAGAAGGTGAGTGAAAGCAGAGCAGACAGGAAGGAGACTGATATTGCCCTAGCTATCTAGCTTGCTCTATGGTGTTTGTAGTCTTGAAGGACTGAGCAAGAGACATTGCCAGTCTGTTGTTCTAACAAGGTTGTAGACATTGACAATGCTGCCAGGAAAGAAAAGAAAAAGAGGGACTATGAAGTTTGGTTTTGGTCTCTGAACAAAAAGCAATCTGGACAAAGGTCCAGCAGAGCTGATTTAGCAGGGGGAAACCCATGATAACTTTAAGAATAACTGCTAAAATGTAAGCTCAAAAAAAAAAAGTATGCAATCTCCATCTTCAGAGATTTGTAAAGAAAGATCATCTGCATCTCTTGGAAATGCCAAAGGAGATAATTTTAGCATTTAGAGCTAGAATGTCTGAAGAGTTTTGGGTCTGGCAACACTTGATTTCTGTTCCAGTTCTGCAGGATCAACAGCATTCCCTCATGGAAAATTTAGCAACCCCAACCAGAACAGGGCCATTGAACTCAGACTTTCTTGGAATCTGTCTAAATCTCTGTTTTTGGAAGCTCAGCCCATGCTGTCTTGCAGTACATCATCCCTCCATCCCAAGCTGATTTCATCCCAAGAAAGGAAAATTGCCAGCTCTCTCTTCCCAAGCCCTTAACGAATACGAAGAAAGGAAGCCCTTTTGAGCAGCAGGTTTTTTTGGAGAAGATTTTATTATCCAACAGCCAAGTTTACAAGATTGTACCCTAAAGAAACAAAGAAGAGGGAAAAGGGAACCAAAGGCAAAGTCACTATTAACAGCTCATCATTGCTTGGTATTACAGATCCATATGGCACGTGAACACCATACTGAAAACAGCACACTAGGCAGGACAAGGAATGGGAAGGGCCCTCAGCAATTCTGTGGGTCAGGAAAAGGGAGGCACTCAGGGAGAGGGGTACGTAGTTGTTATATCCTCAGCATCACACATTGGAATAATGCTGTCCATCAGTGAAGATTTGGGCGCAGATCTCTATACATCACGTTCTGACACTAATCAAGTGGGACACCTCTCCACAACTAACATTTTATGCACTTCTTTGCATGCCCGTGCAGCATAAATCCAGAAGCTGCAGTTCCCAGTGATAATGCTGGTGCCATAAATCCAGGGTTCAGGGGACAGTCTTGTTAGTGTGGCATTAAACCCAAAACGTGTCTGAACTGTCAAAGGC
Organism: Heteronotia binoei; assembly: GCF_032191835.1. Lineage (NCBI taxonomy): Eukaryota > Metazoa > Chordata > Lepidosauria > Squamata > Gekkonidae > Heteronotia > Heteronotia binoei. The sequence continues at coordinate 114,876,902 of NC_083227.1, read as the reverse complement.
ATGACTTCATACTTCATGACTGGAGAGCAACTTGTGAGCACTGGTCACTGCAAGAACCCATTCTGTTGGCTGTAACAAATCCTCTAGGGCATATCTACCTATTCTCAGAGGCTAATAATATTGAGCAACCAGTGGCAGGTTACTAGTGTCAGACATATGCACAGAAAGGAAGAACTTTTCCTGATGAAATGGGTGTGTTCAACCAATTCTTTTCCCATTGCAGTTAGGGTTATGGAAGTGCCATGTACCAAAATAAGCTTTACCACTTGCAACAACTGACAACTAAACATCTCATGTACAGGCTACTGAAAGCACAGATCTTTATCTACTGTAGTCTGGTAGAGGTAGAGGCTGCACTTTCTCACTGAGAACAGATCAAGTACTGTGTTGTCTGTTGGACAGCAAATGGGTGCATACCTTTCTCTCTGTCTTGGTACACACCGGTATTTGAAAAGACCAGGTGTGTGGAGTTTATGGAGAAACGTCCCCTACCAAGATCTGAACATGATACTGCTACCCTGTGCTGACCAGAAGCAACCCAGCTTTAAGGCAAGGACCTTCCCAGCTGAATGGGATGGCACTGGAAGGAAAAATTGCCCACAACCCCAGTCAGTCAGAACTTTCTCATTAGCTTCTTCACTGACAAATTTGTATCACAAGAACAGAACACAAAGCCTATGTACTAACTAACTTTCACTGGTCTGGGGAAGAAAGCATCCAAAAACCCAGAGGAATTCTATACCCTAGCTGGCCGCTTTTGAAACCTCTTAGGGTGATGGTGTTCTTGTTGTCACCAATCAAGTAACATTGTAAAGTCATGCTCTCTTCCTTCCTTTATTTAGCATCATAATATTACCAAAGAAATGTGCTTTCTGTCTCTTTAAGAAATCTCTGAGGATTACAATGGACTTCAGGTCTAGCTGCGCCCTCACAGTGTTACAGTGAAGTTAGGGAGGCACTGCTGAATGTTACCATTCTTCAGAGTTCTTAAACCTGCCCTGTTTGGAATCTACTTAGTCCATCCCTGCCTAAAGGACTTTATTCTACATTCAGAAGTGGACTGCACGAAAGGAGAAAATTTAACAAGTGCATGATAGGAAAAAAGGCTTAATCTGCCAAATGTAATGACACTGTTAAAAATGTAGCAGCCCAGTCAGGAAAAAACAGATCAGCAATCGTACTCCAACTCTACAAAAAGGGGCAGGTTTTGAGACATGGTATTTTTCAGCTGGGACAGACCTTGAAATATATCTAATGCAGGCATTCTGAAGGGGGGAAAGTCTCACTAAGGAATGAACCACAGTTTTTATCATGTCACCATCCACATTTTCTCCTTGTATACTGTAAGACTCTCCCATACATCCCTTCCCAGATTCCATTGTTTAGGGGGAAAGCCACAAAATCCCAAGGCATGAAGGAAAGAAAGGAGTGGTGGTGGAGGGGAAGCAGAGAAAGGTAACAGCAGCATCAAGACACTTTCAGAGAAACAAGAACATGATTTAGAGTAAACACAATAAAGTGTTTTGTTTTTTAAAGGTCCAGTATTCCAACACATATGAATAAAACAACCCAGCCCACCCCTCTTGGAAAAAAACCCAGGAACATAAAAATTACCCATGTTTTTGATCGCAATAAATCTCTTTGCTCTCGGGGGAGGGGGGGAATCGCATCAACTGCAAAGAGGGCAAAGGCACACACGCTCACATGCACACAAGCCAGAGCCCGCAGTGAGCCACTCTCTCCCACACAAAAGGGGGACACCTCCAAATGATTTGAGTTTCTCAGGCAAGTTGACTCTTTGATGGCAGCAACACCTTGACTTATAGCCCAAGACACTGCCACTGGGATTTAGGAAAACTCTTTTGGCCTCACGATGGTTCAGATTCCAAGCTGTTGCTGAGAAGCCAACATGAGCCTGAAGTCATCAGGAGAGAAATGTCCTGTCCTTTGATGCTTTTAATGGCATGGACATCAACTGGCATCTGCTGCAGATCACATGGATATCAAAGAGCAGGAGGTGCTGCAGCTGGGCTTCAACATCAAGTATATCAACCTATGCACTCAGTCCCCAAGCCGTGACCTGGCCATCCTGGCTGTAACCCACTCCAGACCCAAGGCAGGAAACTACCAGGACAGTAATCTCTGTTTGTAGGACACATACTTAGGACAGATAGCTGCTCAGACTAGACCATAACAAAAAGTCCTGGTTCTTATTTGCTTCAGAAGACAATGCCTGTTTTTTGATATCATGTGGGTTAATCTTTGGGGGGAAAGGCCTATAGTGGGGTGACCTGGCCTTGAGCCAAGGGGGGTACATGTCACCATCTTCTGTTCTCATCTACTGCCAAGCAAGTATGCCTTTATCACCAAGCTTGCTGCTTATTCCAGCCTGTTTGCAGGCTAGATGAGAACTTTTGTTATAACAGGAACAAGGAGCTGACTTCCCTCACTTTGAATGTCATGGATTCCCAGAATCACTGACCATCTCTTAAAATGCCCCCCACAGAGCTGGCCTTGTCAGAGGCTACTGAAGCAAAAAAGGGTTTTTAAGAGGTTCTAGACTGGCAGCTACATCTATAAGCAGCCAGCAGACTTCTGTACAGCTGTCAGGGAAGGATAAGACTGCAGCTTGTAAATATGTATATGGTTCTGTGATGTCACTCCTAAGAGCCAAGTGAGAAGGAAAGGAAGTCAATATAAATGCCAATTTTTAAGAATAAAATTGTAAGAAAGAAACCTGGGTTGTTTCTTTTAGGCTAGCTTCCAGGAGTTTGGCCAATATTCTTCTGTAAAGTTAAACTGCCCATCAAGTTATCTGGAAATAAAGACCATAAGGACATGTGTGTTTATTTTTTAAAGGAAGCAGTAACGCCATGCAGAGCTTGCCCTTTGGTTGCACGCCCTGCAATTGAAATGAAAGCCAGGGGTTTCTGTTTGCGAGAGTGTGATCTGGCAGTGCAAGCCTAAGTAGGTTTACTCAGATGTAAGTCCCATGACTTCTATGGGACATACTCCTTGATAAGTGTGCACACGATTGATGCCTTAATGACACTGTGCCAGGAATAGTGCAAAGTGCGACCCTGAAGTTTAAGACTTCAAGGTTTGGTGCATTCATATTGTGCTTAAGGAATATAAACTACACCAGGTGGCAATACCTCAATAGTTTGGGTCACCAGTTGCCTGGAGTAAATATGCCCTCTCCTTTTAACAGAGGCTTATTGCAATGTTCTTTACCCAGTGTTAATTACCTCCATGCCATGAAAAGCTTCTGCTGCCCATGCCCACATATTGAGCCTCTGTTAAAGGGACAAGACTTTTTTCCAGATCTGCTGGCAATCTGATGCATGTGAGATCACAGATTCAGTTCTTCAGATAAAAGAATCTCTGGGCTGAAACAGATGTGAGGCAGCCATGGACAAAGCATTTGCTGATAACTATGCAAGTTCTATTAATGCAGGAACAGGCTTACGATATCAGTTGGTCCATTCATTTTGTAAATCTGGAAGCAACCTTCTGTGGTCTGGGCAAGACGACAAAACTGTGCTGGTTGCTTCTAAACAAAAGTGGACACATTTACAAGATAGGGTGTGTGTGTATGCGGAAAGCACTTCACCTATGGCTTCCATTATGCTTGCTTTGGCCTTCATGCAACTGGGCCAGGTTCCCATAGTGGTAGTTTTAGTCATGCCACCAACCAGCTGGACCACAGTGTGATGGCATATTAAGCAATTCCTTATATGTATGCCCATAGTGCATAAAGAAAATTGATATCTTTTTTGTTACTGGACTTCATCTAGCATCTTAAATCATCAGAACATCACCCATCGTTATATGATCTTTAGTGGATAAAAAAAATGATGAATGTGGCCTGTATATTTTATGATATACAGAAAGCCAAGGGACTCTCCAGTTTACAGGGAGGAAACGCAGATTTTAGGCAGTGTTGCATATTCTGTCTTAAGAAGTTTGGCACTGTGGAAACAATCTCCCAAGATGCAAAGCTGTATTTCAAGAGTGAGCATTGCATTCTGGGATATAAAACCTCCTCAGGCCTGTATGTCATACCAGGTCCCATTTCCGCTCAGCAGAACTTTGTAAAGTGGTATTTATGTCACTCTTGTAATACAATATTTGTCCTGCATTTTCAGTAGATGCCACAGCATCTTCTAAAGTGCAGTAATCAGAGTGTCCAAATACTTGGGATTCAGATGACTAAAAAGGGATTGGCTCAAACATTGCCTGAGAAACCACATAATATTTGCATTTCCAGCTGCTATAAAACCTAACAGAGTGTGAGTGCCTGCTTCACTCCACAGCTGGGCCTCCTCGGGAGCAGCAATGGGGCCGACGCACATTCTGTAGGAGTGCCCTGAACATGCTGGGCTGCCTCTTGATCTCGCCCTTGCGGGGGGCACCCTTGATGGAGCTGGCACGGGTGCTCTGAGGAGTCATCACCATTTGCCGGCCATGTTCTTCAATCTGCTTTTCCAGATGCTTCTGGATAGCCATGCCCAGCACCTCCACCTCCATAGAGGCACCATACACTTCCCACGTCATCCCCTTCTCATCCCAGCTGACCTCGCGCACAGGCTCTGGCGCCTCTTCCTGTGCCCCTTTAACATGTACCTCAGGGTAGGAGGCTTGAGGGGATTTGGTCACAGGAGTCATGGGCCCTGTGGCCACCGACCTGGTCTCTACTGGGATGAACACTTGCATCTCCACATCCTTCTTGGTAGGTTTCTGTTCTGGGCCAGGACTCTTCAGAGAAGAGGAGGGTGCCAAGCCCCGGGTATGGAAGGTGAAGGCTGTGGAACCATCCGGTGGGTTGATGGGGCTGATGGCAACTGACACCAAAGACACACGATTGTCAACTTGAGTCCCAGCATCTTGCTGGGGTGCAGTGATCTCAAATGAGCAGGTCTGGGTAAGAAGCTCCACAGACTTCATCTCTGCACCTGATGTGTGGCCGTCATTCATACTTGTGCTAGTCACTACTGACATCTGTGGTTCCTGAGCTCTGTTGTTACCCTTGGTGCTGGAGGGTGTTGCTTCTCTGAGCCCTTCTGTTTCCTGGGTGACCTGGCATGGCATTGCTTGAGTGTCTCCTGATGTGCCCTGATGCTTGATTTCATGAACAGCAGCAGTGAGAATTTCTGAGACTCCACTGGAGCCTACACCTGTGTTAACTGTTATAACAGGAGCCCCCATCTCTGCCCTAGGACCCATTTCTGCACCTGGCTTGCCTGACTTCCCTGGTGCGGCATCTGCTCTTGAGGGCTCTGAAACAGATTCCTTGGAGGCTTCTGGCACAGGGATATCTCTCTGTCCTTCATTTAAGTGTTCCTCAGCTTCATGGGTGTCACTGCTAAGCTTACACATATCTCCCTTGGAGGCATCAGACTGCCCTTGGATTGTTTTTTGCAGGCATGTGGCAAGGGCTGGCCCCAGCTCAGAATGTACCATTCCTGTTCTGACACTTCCTGCCTCATCTTTGTTTTTGGTTGGTTCAAGGAATGCAACGTGTTTCAGGGAAGCTGGTGCACTGGAGGAGTCCTTATTGACTCCCTTAAGGCAGGGTTCTGCTGAGAGGTGCCTACAAGCATCTCCAGTGTTTCTCTTCTCGGCAGCAGGACTGGCTTTCCCAGAATATTTTCCTTCCAGAGGGTTGTAGGTATTGGTTGAATTACTGGGGACCACCTTCATGCTGAAACTCTGCTCACTGTTATAACACAAATCACTATTAGCTGCTATGCCTCCTTCTCCAGTCCCTGTGTCTTTAACAGCCACAGTCTCTTTGGCAGCAGCTAGATCCATAGAAGGCTGGGCATCCATAGATGGATCCTTCTCCTTCTGGTTGGGGTTGTCCACCATGGTATCTTCTTGACAGCTGTCTTTGGTGCCTAGATCATTTACACAGCAGTTCCTCATGGTAAGATCCCCTCTGTCACATTTGGTGTTCTGAGGGCCGCTGTCTTTCTCTTGACCATAGGACAAGCTGGCGTTGGGCTGCTGAGCATCTTCTGGAGCAACTTCTTTCTTCAACAACTGCAGAATGTCAGGCTCCTTAGCACTGCCCATCTCTAGGCCAGACTTCTGCCATGCTATTCCATGCACCTCTCATGGAGGATTCTAAAACAGAGAGAAATGAACCAAAGAAAAAAGGTTATATCTGTCCTGAATGACATGGAAACATCACCACTTCAAAGCCGTTTGCATTTTTTTTTTTGTCCTTTGTTGGTTCCAAACGTAATCTCTGCTCATTGCATGCATCTGCAGACCTCCTACATAATACTCAGAATCTGGACATTGAAAAGGAATTTGACATCCTGGAAAAGCTTAGGTTTTAAAAAAAAATTTCTGGTCCTCATATTTGTTCAGAACAGCTTGGAAAACATGTGGGCAATATCTTGTGAAATATCACGCTGCAGGACAGACCTTTTAACAGCTGAGAGATTTATCGCAACACTCTTCCCATCTGAAGCTACTGTTTCCTATCCATGGACTTTATATCCACATCTCCATATCCATTCCTCTTTGCCAGCTACTTCCTTTCCACCACAGTACTATGTCCGAGCAGTGCCTGTTATTTATTTATGGATGTATCAACATAAATGGCCAATTAAATACTGTTAGGGAACATTCCTTTGCATTGTTGCTTTCAATGGCTAAAAGTTCTTCACATACACTATCTTGTCATAATCCTGAGATCAACCTTGTAAGTATTGTTATCCCCATATTGTAGATGTGGGGAGAGGCTGAGGCTATGGGAGAATGACTTTCCTAAGAGCACAGTGGAAGACGAAACATATGAACCAACACAAGTCAACATTTTGTTAAGCATCTGAGGATGTTATCTGAATAATTTGGCTAATCATGACATTTGTAAAAGCCAGGGTTAAGAAAATCCAATCCAGTACAGGAAAGAGTTTTGGTGTCTCCTCAACTATATCATAATGCAAAGAACTTGATATTTTTGACAGTTAGACCTAGGAACAAACACACAAACAGAATGAGGGCTGCAGTCTTTTTGATGGCGCAAACAAATTGCACAAACCTGCTTGCACAGCTGGCTGCTATGATAATTTCCTGCAACATTTGCACACACAAGCTGGCTGCACAGTTTGTGCATATATATTTTAGCACTGAAGCCTGTCAAGATGCCATGGTGACAACAGAAAAGACACATTTGTTCCGGGGGTGGTATGTGATAATGCGCAGAGAGTAGAAATCCCACCACAACTCCATGCCAGTTCTCAGCACCTTTGAACATGCTCTACAGCACTGGCATTTGCTAGGCAACCCAGGGCCTTGTAGAGCCTACACTGACTTTCTTTGGGGCCTTGGCTGTCTTCCAATTCCAATTGCCTGCTCTAGACACCTATGCAATAAGCAGTGCTGTCGCAGACTTAAAACAGCTCCACAAACCTGGCTGTCTTGTATTCAATCAATAATTCCCACCTATATCATGACAGAGCACATTTTATGAGTCTGAGAACTACTGTTTTTCAAGATCCTTGAGAGCTACCCATTACAAAATGGTGGGTTTTGTGTGTGAACCCAGTCCCAAAATGGCAGTTGGTGAAAAATTAAATCATTTTATAGCAGATCTACAGTGCTTGGATGAGGAAACCTTTCCTCTGCTGTTTTCCCAAAGTACCCTACTCACCCTCAAACTGTGACTTGCCATGCCAGGGGTGGGGGTGAGGGATATATAACTACTTTTGTGTTTTCCCTGAAAGAGGCAAATATACGGCTGCCATTTCTGGGCCGCAAAATACCTAGATTATGATGATGGAACCTGGGGGAGGGAGGAGTTTGGGGAGTGGTGAAGCGCCGGCTCCTGGGGCTCTTTCAAGGCCACCCCCCGCCAATCAGCTGATTGGCTGGAAAAGCCAGCAGTGGCACCTATGCCGGCCTTCCGGCGCTCTCAGCACTTTCAGTGCTGGGGCAACAGGGGCTCCAGGAAGGACAGCAAACTGCTGAAAAAGCAGTGGCCGCCACCACCTCCTCCCCACTTTCCTCTGATGCAATCCGTGGAGGAAGTGGGGAGGAAGCAGCAGCAGTGGCTGCCACTTTTTCAGCAGTTCACTGTTCTTCCCGCTGCCATCCCAGCGCTGAAAGTGCTGAGAGTGCCTGAAGGCCGCATAGGAACCCCTGGCTTTGGCATGGCTTTTCCTGCCAATCAGCTGATTGGCGGGGGGGGGCAGCCTTGAAAGAGCCCCAGGAGCCGGCATTTCACTGCTGGTTCCCCGGGCAGTAAAAATTGGGAGGGAAGGAGGGGGAGGCAACTAGGGATTTGCCTAGGGGGTGGGGGCGAGGGCCGATTTTGGCACCCCTGCCCTCCTGGCGCCCTAGGCAAATACCTAGTTTGCCTAGTGGGTGGGCCAGCCGGGGGGAGGAGAGAGGTGTGAAAACAGAGTAGAGGCAGAGCTGTCTCGGAAAGGAGGATTATGACCTCTACAAATGTCTGCTATGAATGTCTGTGTGACAAATGTGAAAGCATTTTCTTTTTCATGTTAAAATATGAACCCATGGCTATGACACATTTTAAAACACTTGGAACTCTATATGTATGGCCTGCATATAAATGGCCCTTGGGAATTCCCTGGTGAACTGCCACTTTGCGGAGAAACCAGAAAAGATTAATACCAACGGTAGTGAGGAACCCTTTTATCTGACCAACTTGACACCTTCATACTAGTGATTCAGACTTGAGCAACATTGCAAGACGCTGTAATGTTTTTCCGTCTAGAATACTAAATTATTTTCCCAGAATATCCCAGGTATTTCTCCAGCCAACAGAAAAGAGAAGCTGTATTGTCCATAAATACAGATAAAACTGAAGATGTCTGAAACAAAATCTCTTCACCTTTCAGATATGGCACCATAATGAAACCTAGCTAGAGTCATTATTTTGTTTTATCCTGTAGTCATATAATTATCTATAGGGCATAATCATGGACTAGAATAAATAATAGGTTTGAGGAGGAATAAAAAGCAAAATTCAAGATAACAAATGCTGCAGGAAGAAGAGTTGAATTTTATTAACTATTTACATAATGCAAATATTTTGATATTGCAGATATGTGCTTAAATTGACATACTTTATTCTGTCTATGGAGAAGATCCGGACGCTGGGAAAGACAGAAGGCAAAAGAATAAGGGGACGGCAAAAGATGAGATGGCTGGACTGATGTAACTAACAGAAATTTGAGATGGTGGAAGATAGGAGGGTCTGGTGTAACTTGGTCCATGGAGTCGCAAAGAGTTGGACTTGACTGTGCAACTGAACAACAAATGATGGGAGAGGTAAAAGAACTCAACAGGCAGTCCCCACATACTGTCAAGCCTAAATCTATAGCACTAAGGACATGAAACTTGCTTGTTTAGAAAATGAAACTTGAGATTCTTCATAGGGGGATTTCTAGTTAAAGTACCACACTTTACACTGTTCAATCATAGAGTCACCATATATCTTTCTTGTCCATTTTAGATATATCTTGTGTCAGCATGAGCCATTTTTAATTTATTGCAGAATCCAAATTATTGTTATTTGTAAGAGGCTGGAACAAAAAACTGATGTGTACATTACAGCCATTTTAAAATCCATTGTAAATTGCTCCATACAGAAGGTTGCATTCAGAGATCCATCAATGGAAGGTGCTCAGAGAAGAGGCTATTTCCCTTGTTCCCCTACCTCAGCAATCTTTGCCAACCCAGTAAAAGCTGATTCCCAGGACTGTGAGATTCACAGATGCATGCAGGCCTGGTGGCTACTGAGGGAAAAAAAGGCAGCAGATATAGCCCCATGTGGCTATTAGTTCCCATAGGTCCTGTGAGTCTGGGAATCAACTTTTTTTGGTTTGATAAAGACTACTGTGGGGAGAGGACCAAGGGAAACTGCTGCAGTCCTTGTGGCCATGAATTGCTAGATTCAGCAGAAAGGATGTCATCTTATGGAGTTGGGAGTAAGCAATGAAGTGGCTAAGTTTGCAGATGACATTAAATTGTTCAGGGTGGTGAGAACCAGAGAGGCACTCCAAAGGGAGATGTGGAGCTTGGGCGAGTGGGCGTCAACGTGGCAAATGAGGTTCAATGTGGCCAAGTGCAAGGTAATGCACATTGGGGCCAAAAATTCTAACCATAAATATAAAGTTGATGGAGTGTGAACTGGCGAAGACTGACGAAGGGAGAGATCTTGGGGTCATAGCTGATAACTCACTGAAAATGTCAAAACAGTGTGCAACTGCAATAAAAAAAGGCCAATGCTATGCTGGGAATTATTAGGATGGGAACTGAAAACAAATCAGCCAGTATCATAATGCCCCTGTATAAATTGATGGTGCAGCCTCATTTGGAGTACTGTGTACAATTCTGGTCACCGCACCTCAAAAAAAATATTATAACTTTCGAAAAAGGGCAACTAGAATGATTAAAGGGTTGGAACACTTTCACTATGAAGAAGGGTTAAAATGCTTGGGACTTTTGTCGACTGAGGAGTGACATGAGAGAGGTTTACAAGATGGGATAGAGAAGGTAGAGAAAGAAGTACTTTTCTCTTTTTCTCACAATACGAGAACTCATGGGCACTCAATGAAATTGCTGAGCAGTCGGGTTAGAACTGATAAAAGGAAGTACTTCACTCAAAGGGTGATTAACATGTGGAATTGACTGCCACAAGAGGTGGTGGCGGCTGCAAGCACAGCCAGCTTCAAGAGGGGATTGGATAAACATATGGAGCAGAGGTCCATCAGTGGCTATTAGCCACAGCGTATTGTTGGAACTCTGACTGATTTCACACTCTCATGTTCATCTTCTCAGCGCGGCTTTCTTCCAATTTCCCACTATCTGCCCCGGGACTGCAGCAAGGATCAGCGTTTTTGTGCAGCAAACAGAAACTGGTTTTTAGCAGTTTCTGTTTGCTGCACGAAAACGGCGATCCTTGCTGCAGCCCTGGGACAGATAGTGGGAAATCAGAAGAAAGCTGAGCTGAGAAGACAAACGTGAGAGCGGCATGAGTGCGAAATCGGTCTCTGTCTGGGACAAGTGATGCTCTGTATTCTTGGTGCTTGGGAGGGGCAACAGGTTGAGGGCTTCTGGCAGGGCTGGCTCACCCAATAGGCAAACTAGGCGGTTGCCTGGGGCGCCGGGAGGGAGGGGGTGCCATATTGGGCTCCCCCCTGCCCATGACAAATGCCTAGTTTGCCTGCCTGCCTGCCTCTCTCCCCTCTGCTGCTGCTGCTGCTGCACCTTCCCTTCCCTCCCTTTCTGCCTGACCTTCTCATCGCTGCCGCCCCCGCCCATTTTCTTCCCTTCCCTCCCTTTCTGGCCAACCCTTCCCATTGCCACCGCACCTTTCCTTCCCTCTCTTTCTGCCTTATCCCCCTTGATTGTTGTTGCCGCTGCACTTTTCCTTCCCCCCTTTCTGCCCGACCCCCCCCATCGCCACTGCACTTTCCCTTTCCTTCCCAACCCCCCCCCCCAATCACCCTGGCACCTTTCCTTCCCTCCCTTTCTGCCCGACCACGCCTCCATGCTGCTGCACCTTTCCTTCCCTCAGGGCTGGCCCTAGCCCTTCTGGTGTATCCCTGCGGCTGCCGCCTACTCACGAGCAGGCACAGGGATACTCATGAGAAGGCAGCAGGCTCAGTGACTCGGGGCGGGGGAAGAGTTCTGCTGCCTAAGGAGCCAGAAGGGCCAGGGCCAGCCCTGGCTTCTGGTGTCCTGGCCCCACTCCTGGACCTTCTGATGGAACCTGAGTTTTTTGGCCACTGTGTGACACAGAGTGTTGGACTGGATGGGCCATTAGGCTGATACAACATGGCTTCTCTTATGTTCTTATGTACTCTCATGCTGCAGGACACCATACAGATCAAGACATTTTCACAGCAAATGGCAGCTTTTAAAAAAAGTGTTTTGTGATGCAGGGTGTTTCAGAAAATTCTTGCACAGCACTATACTATATGATCTGGCTCTCATAGTGTCAGATTTTGCTGGAAAGTTCCTGTCTCAGGAACTAACAATACGTGACATGAAAATGCAAACTTGCCGAGTCCCAATACTGTTTCTTTTAAAGAAGAAGTTAGAGAGGGACTTTGGAGCACAGAAATGGTAGAGGGAGCACTTTAACCCTTTTGCCATCTGCCATTTCTGTACTCCAAATTATTCCACCCAAACAGCTTTCCACCCACAAGTTTCCAAATGCAAGTCTGCATGATGGTTTTGGCACTTAGCGGAGGAGGAGGAGGTGGGGGGGCTGCTTGAGGAAGATTTGAAGCAGTAGGATTAAATGCAACCCCCCTTCCTTACTGCTTCTCTCCTCTGAATTACTGTCTTTCCTTTCCCCCAGAATCACTTTTCAGTTTTAAAAAATGTCATTGGGGCTCAAATAATGCATGCTTGCATGTAACATGGAATGAGCCTGTTGGAGAAAATTTGCAGAAGTGTTTTCTGGTCAACTGGTATTGAGAAAGTATGGGTTCCTGCTGGAAGATGAGGTTTTCAAGAGAGTAGATTAGTGAGTATGCTGCCCTTGCACAGCTGAAGTGTGATATATACTCCACAGGACAGACACCTACAATGTATAGACCAAGACCATAATGTATATTTCACTTAAATTTCTATTTTATTTAAACCAGCATCCGCCTGGTACTCCCCTGGGACACACCTCCCTACGCCCTTTTCTTCTGATCCAGCAGATATCTACCAGCTAAAAGACCTGTCTCCATCCCTCTGAATTAACCTGCTTCCCTCTCTATTTTATTAATATCACTTTCCTTTCTTCTACCCGGTCAGGCAGACTCTATTCCCCAGATCAGGGAGTCTGCAGGCCTGTAATAATGCCTCCATTCATCACTGCTTTGTTATTCATGAGTTCCTCTCAACACCCAACCACAAGGAAGTCACAGGTTTTGATTCTGTCTGCCAGATTATCAATGGGAGGGTTCCACTATAAGGTTTTTTTCCCTATGGAAGAATATCATCCACCAAGGATCCACCTATGAAAAATGTTACATCCTAATACAAAAAAGAGCATAAAATATGCATTCTGATATCCTAATTAAAACAAAACCCCAAGAGCATAAAATGTGCATTCTGGTTCTATATATATATATATATATATATATATTAGAACATAAGAGAAGCCATGTTGGATCAGGCCAACGGCCCTTCAAGTCCAACACTCTGTGTCACACAGTGGCAAAAAATTTTATATACACACATACACTGTGGCTAATAGCCACTGATGGACCTGTGCTCCATATTTTTATCTAAACCCTTCTTGAAGGTGGGGAACCTTCTACAAAGTTTGTGTTGGGGGGGGGGACCACAATCTGTTATTGCATTTTTATCCTGCTCTTCCTCCCAAAAGCTCAAGGAGGCATTCATGGTCCTGTCTTTCTCCATTTTGCTAATGTTGTAATCTGCCCCATTTCTCTAGCTGCTGCTGGTAAACAGGCAAGTTTGTAATTCTTCTCTCTAAAGCTACATATATCAGAGACTAAAAAAATTGCATGTATAATTTCTACTACCAACCCACACTTAAAATAACACCCATGGATATAACACACAGATCTGTCGGAACACAAACGTCTTCCTTGCAGATTTACTCCTGCCACTGACACCTACTGGCTGGATTCAGACTGGCAGCTCCAGGCGCATGGGAGGCATTGCAAATCCTGCCACCCCAAAATGCAGTGTACAAATCCCCATCACACACTCCTGTGCAAGGCACCCATATATTGCACAGGGGATGCACTGGTGCATTGACATGGTTGTTGCATGTCATCCCCTTAGAGCAGTTTGGGGTTTTCCCCCCCCCCACTTACATTTTTAGTAGCCATGTGCATATGTGCTCATCCACTCTGTGGCAGTGATTTTTTAAAAAAAGAATACCGGTGAGCACCTAGAGCAGATTGGCAGATTCACACCATGCCGCCAATCCGCCTTGCTTGTGTGCTCCCATGGTCAGATGGCAGGAAACATGGGAGGAATGCGACAGAAGACTTTGCTACCACTTCTCAACTGGTAACTGTTTGATTCATCTGAGCGATGTCAGAGAATGGGATGAGTGCGAGGGCAGAGCAAGCAGCAGCTGTACATGTCTGACCTTGACTTTTTAATCCACCTGGGGAAGTGCCTATGTCGGCCCAAATCACTTGTCTGAATCCAGCCACTGAGTACTAAGACTTCTGTCTCCTACTAATGGATCAGTTCTTGACTCACCTCTAACCACATGGCTTCCCTTTCAACCTATGTGTTCCATGGGCCACAAGGCAAAGAACAAAGGCACAGACAGAGCTAGTGTACACCCTGTGCTTAAAAATATAAAATACTGCATGAATACATCTTTAAGGTCCAAATTCCACACTGGGAGCCTTTGCTGCTTTAAAAATGCATGCTTAATGTGCATAAGTAGTATCCTTTCCCAAATCAGGCAGTTTGCATATAGTTTGCTTATTTTGTAATTTATTCTACTTCTTCTAGTCATGAGGAAGGACAATAAAATACATCAGATACAGAAGACATTCCTGGCCAATAGAGCTCCCAGTGAGCTCCCTTCTTACTTCTCAATGACTCTAAACCAGGGGTGGCCAAACTACGGCTCGGGATCCACATGTGGCTCTTTTGCACATATTGTGTGGCTCTCAAGGCTCCCACCACCCTGTCGGCCAGCATGGAGAAGGCATTTTTCTCTTTAAATCATTTCTCCAGCTGGTGGCTTGGACAATGCATTTAAAGTTAAAGTTGCTTTCTTTCCACCTCCATCTCCCCCCATCTACTTGCATTCCTGCCTGCCTTCCTGCCTGCTCTCAAACACCTGATGTTCATGTCTTGTGGCTCTCAAACATCTGATGTTTATTCTGTGTGGCTGTTATATTAAGCAAGTTTGACCACTCCTGCTCTAAACATTACTTCCAGGAGATGCAAAGTTAGCAAAAGTGAAGAGGGATTGCCTTCACCTCCCCTTGCAAAAGGAATGATGAGTTGCTACTTTTTAAATTAGCTTTTACTTTATCACTACCTGTGTTTATAAGCAACATAGCCATAGGTATATGCTGACATACATATTTCTGCCCTGAAAGTTAGGGGATGCATATAAATATAAACAATTCTGTGCTATGGAGGCCCTCATTATCATTATTATTTTCAATTCAAATCATCCATTCTCCAGAATTCTGCTCTGGAAAAATCAGCTCTGCATGTTTGCATCAGAAGCAGCTGTGCACAGCACTGATTGGTTGGCACCTACAATGACTAAAACCTCCCTCCTCTCCCCTTCCCAGGGCAAATTTTCAGCTTTTAAAAATTGGTTGTGCATAAATGGTACATGCAATGGGTAGCCTGCCTATTGGAAGGGGAACAGCCCAGTGGGAAGCAGCTGAGACAGATAGCTGAATCAGTATTCCAGTTTCTGGTAAGTACGGTAGGTCTGCCAAATACATCATGAAAGGGTGGGAGGGAGCCAGGGAAGAACAAACATTCCTTGGAAGAAAAAACATTGGTAGTCCTGCTTTAAGGTATATTTCTACACTATCAATGAGTTTTGTCACAGTTAATCCTGTGATATTTTGCCAACATGAATGTGTCATGTTAGGAATACAAAGATATATATTCTATAATATATATTTACAAAAATTGCAATATATATATATTTGGAAGCTATATTGAGCAAAAAAGGAAAGGCAGGATACAAATGTTAAATAAATAAAGGTGGCTTTTTGTGTGGTAAGGCAGTTTGGGAGGAAAACATTGACGTTTCCAAATGAAATCTCAGGATCATGGAAAACACACCTTGGCAGATGGAAAAGGTAAAAATGAATCCAGTTCATTCCTCATTTGGGCAAGCCAACAGCTGTATGGGATAGGCTGATCTACATTACAATAGCCGAGAAAGCAAGCAACTCCAGTGGGATGAAAATAAGCAGACAAGAAATCTTGACTCTCAAAGGAAGAAAGCTGGAAATGGTGTAAACAAACAGGAGCCTCTAAGAAAAACTCCTCCTCGCCCCCACTCCGCCTCCTGTCACGTGAGCCTGTCACACTGTAAGTAGAGACTGAGTACGTGCAACACAGGGCTTCACCCTCAGGGGCTTGTAGCTGAGGAGCTCAGCTGGAGCTTTTCATTACATTTCCCAGGTCTGCAGTGTTGCAGCAGCTAGATGCTTCCCCAAACCCCCTGCAACGAGACAGTGCTTTAATCAGGCAATCCATGCTCAGGCAGCCAAGTGAGGGTCATTGGGTTTGCTAGTGCCTAGGGGCCATTTGATAAAGCTTCCACATAGGGAGTGAGAAATCAGCCCCCTGGGTGCCCTTGACCAAGGTAATGTGTATGTTTATACAAATGGATGCAGAGGTTCCAACCCATTTATAGATGCTGCTTGAGCAGCAGCCCAAATCTGTCTCTAAGGGAGCTGTCCAATTCTTATTGCTAGATGTTTGCCATTAGTGAAAAAGCCAGTGTGTTGCACTAAGTGTGACTGCACTTTGGAAGTCAAGTGAGACCTTGATAGAATGCATTCAAGGAAATGGATCCTCTCTTGCTAGCAAGTTTGATTCAGGAACATTAGCAGATCTAGCTAAGAGCTGCAACAAATTAGCAAATCAGAGTTGAAATTTGCAAAAGTGAATAATATAAACTGATTTCCCCCCTAAGTAATGTGCTTTTTAATTATCTGTAATAATTTATTACATGAGTCATTTATATTTGGGTTGGATGGCAAAAGGGCAACTGAAGCACGGGGACTGGGATTGGTAGGATATTATAAGGGGCTATGGAAGAAGTTCCCTCTTGTTTATCACAGATGAACCCTTTTTCAGATGGCGCTTGGATTGAAATCTGTGTGTTCTGGACTGAACTGCCCGCTGCTTGAAGCACGTAAAGAGTTTTTTTGCTGAGCATGATTGATTCCACTGACAGCATTTGCATTTCTACTACAGAATATGAGCTTTTTAGTGCAGACTTCAGATGTTCTAACTATCCAATCCTATGCAGAGTTACTCCAGTCTAAACCCATTAATTTCAATAGGCTTAGATTGCAGCAACTCTGCACAGGATTACGTTGTAGAGCTATAACAAAAATCAGTGCAACAGTGTTCCAGGAGAGGTTCTCCCATAACAGCTGACAGCTACATCACACCCAAACAGTGACCTGTTTAGCCATTTCTCAAGCAGCATCTATGTTCTTTTGATCTCTGCTTCTTCTAACAGCCAGGCATCTGCCAGTCCATCTCAGTCTGTCTCATGCTTTCCACGTAGTCGCGTCAATATTGGCTCAAATGTCTACACCATTTCAGTGGCAAAGGACTAGGAGTGACCCAAAGATAATGGAATTCAACTCCTGTGCAATGGTACTAGTTTCCAACATGTCAGCTGATTATGGGTCAATCATCACAGGATCCATAATGTCCCTATGAGCTGGAATGCAGTGCATCTGCTGAGCAAATAGCTCCAGACAGTTCACAATGGAACTGATTCCATTGACGTTTAAAGCCTTGTGCGGCCTGGGACCAGCATACCTGTGGGACCATCTCTCCCCATATGAGGCTCAAAGGCCATTATGATCCGCCAGCCAATCCTCTGGCCATCCCTGGCCCAAAGGACGTCTGGCTTGCCTCAACCAGGGCCAGGACCTTTTCGGTGGAATCAGCTCCCTACAGAGATTCGGGCCCTTCCAGATTTGTTACCATTCCGGAGGGTCTGTAAACGGAGCTGTTCCGCCAGGCCTATGGTTGAGGCAAACGGACATCCTCATTTTATTATACCATCTAACTGGCCTCCCAGCAATGATTGCCACTTTGATTGGGGCCGATACCGTTGACATCTTTGGGCAATTTAAGCTGCCCATGATAATTATGCCTCATGTGCTCATACCATCCATGCCATCTTAAACAATTAATTTTAATTTATTGGTTTAATTGTTTTAAATCTGTTCTGATGTTTTATTGTTGGTTTTAATGTTTTAGCATGTTGGAATCCGCCCTGAGCCCTGGGAAAGGGCGGACTATAAATGTACAGAAACAAACAAATAATATTCTATACATGGTCGTAATTGACTTTAAGGCTGCACTTGACAACATATCAGATCTTAGTCTATTATTTTATTTAAGTCACTTCTTACACTTCTAATATTTTAAAATTTCCTTCTGATCACCAGTCTATACTTATAAAGATCCATTTGGTCTTGTATATCTAGACTTGTTTTAACCCATATAAGTTTCCTCAGTCTTCCTTGCATGCACTTGAAGAGAATGACTCTCTCCCCAGTATCCTTTTTCATACATTAGACAGGTCAAGCTCTCATTTAGGAGAAGGGACTTTGGCATGCTGTGTTAAGCTGGTGAAGAACTGTCAACATTTCTCTGTTAAGCAGTAACATATTTCTATCAGATATAGTCTCAACTGCCGCCAGATCTGTTTCCTGAAATCAAAACCAACCACATCAACGTTAGGCCAAATTTACAAATATTTCCATGGGATACCCTTCTCAAGCAGCCCGTGTTAAACTGCACAATAATTCTGCAGACACAAAGCCATGGCATTCTCATTTTCTGTGTATTCACACACACACACACACAAATGAAAAGTTTTGCTGGCCTAAAATACAGCTCCGTTATAACCCTAGATTTTAAAATGTGAATTAGGAAAGCCTATTCAGAGGCAGCTAGGAAATATTTCACCAATATGGAACTAGGATCCAGAAGCAGTTGGTTGTGCATTAGCAGGGATAAAGTCATTATTATAGGACAAACCAGATGCAATTTAGGGCAAAACAATGATGCCACTTTCACCCTGCATGTCTTCCTAAAGTATAGAATGGGGTATTTTAACTTTGCCTCCATCCACTGTTCATAGCTGTAACAGTCAACTCACTCGTGTAATTGTAAAGTCATAAGGAAACAGTGCATTTTTGTTCAAGCAGAACCTATAATCAAATAATCTGGAATTACAGATCACAAAATTCCCTACTCTGTGACAGAACTAGATGATGCCACATGGAGACTTGCCTACAGGGCTGCTTAATTTGGGGAAAAAATATTGTGCTGCAGAAATTAGTGGGTTATTTATTTATTTATTTTAAAAAAGGTTTTGTGAAAACTTTTGGGAGGCCTGTGGAAAAATGCTAAGCTATGACAAATGGGAAAAAAAATATCATGTAGGTACTGAGAATCCAGACCCTTTTATTCTGATTTCTAAGCCTATGGCCAGCAACTGTCTCAAGATTTCCAATTTTATCCCTGCAGCCATACCGGACAAAAACTTTCCTTTTTAAATACATGGACATGGGGCTATGAAGAAAGCTTAAAACCAAAATATATAGATTTTGATTCTGTGGCCTTACTGTGTGCCGTGTAAGCGGTGCCACTCAGTTCCCAGTTTCCATTCAGGCGTCCAATAAAACCATTCCAATTCATTCAAAAACTCTTCAGCGCTCCTGCAAAACACACTGTTCAGCTTTTCATTCAAATCTAAACACAGTACTTTAATATTCACTTAATAATTATAAATAATTCCAACCATGTGGGGAAAGTGACTTGAGTTTACTGCAGCTGAGTAAATTCCACGGGAAGCCTTAAGCTCTTAAGGTGGGACAGGGCACCTCAGTATTCAGTTTGTTATAGTCTAGCCTCAGATACATGTCTATGATCTAGGTCAGCCACATGCAGGACCCAAATGGGTTTCCTGGGCAGTGGTGAAAGCAATATTGGAGCAAAAGCACCACAGGAAGTAACTAAGTATGTGCCATTCCTTCCCATTAGCAATTTCTTTTTCATTAGAGTAGCTCTGCAGAGACATCAGCAGAAAAGTGTGTGGCTATACAGGGTGACTGTAGCATGACTTGGCATGATTTTTGTCCACATTAATCCCGAGAGACAAAAACAAAACAGAGATTCCAAAGCTGTTCTATGAATTTCCATATGATTGGTTCTCAGACCTCACTGCACAGGGAAACTTCATCAGAGTTTCCTAAAGCTCCTTTGTCTGCAGGGCTTTTTTTTGAGCAGGAACGCACAGGAACACAGTTCCGGATGGCTTGGCAGCAGGGGGTGTGGCCTAATATGCAAATGAATTCCTGCTGGTTTTTTTCCTAATAAAAAGCCCTTTGAAACAATGGTGATGTCAGGGGTGTGGCCTAATATGTAAATGAGTTCCTACTGGGCTTTTTCTACAAAAAAAGCCCAGTTTGTCTGTAACAGTAAAAAGCGGCAGGAGTGGGGGGGTTTTAGCCTTGTCTCTGCATCAGGACCACTGATGTTTGCAAATGTAGCCTATACTTTAGCTGTATGAAAGCTACAGATGCCACTCTACATGAGCTCCCTGTTAATTAGGGAGGTGTGCCTAGCTCCCTCATTGCCAGTCTTCTGGAGGCAGCTGAACACTGTATTTTGATTGATTTAGCTTTTATTATTGGCAGCCCTAACTAGAGTTAATCTGTGACTTTTAGGGGGTTTATATCTGTTGCTTTTATTGAGTTTTATTTATATTGCAATCCACCCTGATAAGAGCCCCATGGCAAAGAGTGGTAAACTGCAGAGTACTGCAGTCCAAGCTCTTCTCACAACCTGAGTTTGATCCTGGCAGAAGCTGGGTTCAGGTAGCCACCTCAAGGTTGACTCAGCCTTCCACCTTCTGAGGTTGGTAAAATGAGTACCCAGCTTGCTGGGGGTAAAGTGCAGATGACTGGGGAAGGCAATGGCAAACCACCCCATAAAAAGTCTGCCAAGAAAACATCGTGATGTGATGTCACCCCATGGGTCAATAATGACTCAGTGCTTGCACCTTTTTACCTTTAATCCACCTTGAGTTCTTCAAGAGAGAAAGAAGGCAAATAAATGTTTAAAGTAAATAAATAATAAATTATCAGCCTTGCCTCACAGTTGTGCATTACTTCACTGTTGTTTGGAACATGAGCTCCACTTTCCAAGGCACTTCAAAGAACTATTCATGACACGCCATTCCACAACTCTTTCTTCTCTACATAGTCCAGTCACTTGCACTGTGATTTTTAAGGAAGAAACTGGTGTGAGGAGGTATTTAACCTTTTCTGTCATGGCATTTCCCCCTTGAAAATCACTACTCCAAGCTACTTTTGTCCTTGCTAGGAAACCAGGTGCCCATATTGTTTCCTTCAGCAGGGGTAAACATCACAGTGGTCTGGTACATTTGGATGGGGAAGCAGGACACGGTGGAAGGGTTAGATAACCTCTTTTCTCTTTTAAATCACAGCCCCTGCAGCCATCTTCTCTGCCAAAAACTTCCTGTCTCACACAACACATTTGTTTCTGTTCCCCACATCACAGGGCTTTCAGTCAGTGCATTTAAGTCATACTAGATCCTTCCCTTTATAGAGCTGTGGTACCATTAAATGCATCACAAGAGGAAGAAGCTCCTCCACTTCCAATTTGCTCTCCTTCCTTGCTGCCTCACAAATAAAAAAAGACTTTGTATACAAGGAGCACAAATGCCATTCTGATGCTTATTGCCAAACCACAGAGTGGTGAATGGTACACAAGGAAAGGCCATCTCCAGAAAGAGGTGACCTGCTTTGCTTCATATCTACCTGATGTGAACTTTGCTGTTGCTCTGTTACATTGCCATTTCACAGGTACATTACATTGCTTTTGCTTACCCGTAGAGTGCTTGAGTATCTTTGCACATTCATTTCAGAACTCAATGGGTTGGATCCAGCCAGCTTTTTCACTTAGGGCGTTTTCGCACTCACCTTCAAGTGGTGCGACCACCCTCCTCACGCCGGCGGATCTGCAGGGATTTCGCACCAGAAGCGCCGGCGCACCCAAAAGAGCCGGCGACTTCCGTCGCGAAACCAGCTCAAACGTTTTCCTGCTTCTTGGCGGTTTCCGTTTGAGCTGGTTTCGCGACGGAAGTCGCCGGCTCTTTTGGGTGCGCCGGCGCTTCTGGTGCAAAATCCCTGCAGATCCGCCGGCGTGAGGAGGGTGGTCGCACCACTTGAAGGTCAGTGCGAAAACGCCCTTAGTCTCATCCAATTCTTCTCCATACTACAGGCCCCAACCCTCATGCCTTTGGTACATACAGGTCCCAAGATTCTCAGCACAGCCTCTTAGGGTAGTCAAATACGATGTCACCTTTCCTTTGTTTTTCACCAGTGGAAAAGCTGGTTGGATTCAACTCACTGTTTACAGTCAACCCAACACTATTTATTCTGAGTCCCAATACAAACTTCCATTAGTATACATGGGCACACTGGGGCCCATATCTTTGATCAGAGAGCAGTTCTGCACTCGAGAATTTTGAGCACGGTTGCTACAAACCAGCCAAGGAAAGCTCATATAACTGAGTGTGCAGTGTACAAAGAGGCTACATGTTCATGAATTCCACACAGGGTTGCCAACTTCCAAGTGCGGTCTGGAGACCCCCCAAAATTAGAACTGAGTCCATAGCTTATTGGATAGCTTGTTTCTTTAGTTAAAGTGTTTCTTCCACTTCTTCTGGAGAAAACGGCTGCTTTGGACTGGACCTACATTTTTTTTTGGGGGGGGGGGATTAAAAAATTATGCCCCCTTATGGGCCTATTCTATCTTATGGGCCAGTAGAATGGACTCCATACCCAATTTGGCGCACCCCCTCCAGCAGCCCCCAGAGCAAGTGCCCTCTCTGCTCCCCCCTAGATCCAGCCCTAGGAAGGTGGTCTGTATGGCATTATACCCTACTGTAAAACTAGGGTTGTCATCCCTGGGTTGGGAAATACTTAGAGCTTTTAGGGGCAGAGCATGAGGAAGGTGGGGCTAAGGGATAGAAGGACATCAGTGGGGTATAATGCCACCTTGTTAAACACTTGAATTCACAACCAGAGAGGAGGGGGAAAACTAACATAGAAATGCTTATTTAAAAATAAACTTTCCAAACTGGCCATATTCTCCAGGTGAACTTATTTCTGTTGCCTGAAAATCAGTTGTAATATCTGGAGATTGCCAGCCACCACTTGAAGGCTGGCAAGCCTACCAAAAGCCCATCCCCCCCAGGTTCTCCCCTCAAATCTCTAGGTATTTCCAAACCTAGAGTTGGAAACCTCATACCTTGCTGTGTGCTGTTATATTAAAAAATGGTCCTCATCTGCTTCACTGGAATTCTGTTCTGGCCAGGGCCTAGGAGTCAAGAAAGAGATGGCTTCTCATGGTCCTTGTGAACAGAATAAGCTGCATTAAGAAGAAAAGGCAGCTTGTATAGAAAGGGTTTTGATAAGGTTGGTGGGAATGGATTTCTTCCATCTTGTTAAACACTTGAATTCACAACCAGAGAGGAGGGGGAAAACTAACATAGAAATGCTTATTTAAAAATAAACTCATCTGGGGGGCTGATTGACATTTGAGAACCTTGACTTTGGGGAGGGGGTGAGTGTGCATGTGTGTGTGCACCTGGAAGTCATGTCAACCTCTTGTAAGTGACCTCTACAGAGGGCCTGGAGGATATTCAGTGGTGACTGAATAGAGTCTGCCCCTGTCTTCCTGACTGGATATTTCAAGGAAGTCTCCCATCCAAGTACTAACCACAGTCAACCCTGCTTAAGTTTCTGAGATCTGACAAGATCAGGCTTGCCTGAGGTATCCCCTTTTCCTGCTGTTAAGTTTTTAACTTCTCTTTTTCCTTTTTAATCATATGATCTGGAACAGGCTTATAAACAGCCTGGTCAGCTGTGATGAACAAGAAAGTGTCTCAGGTGACCAGAAAATACAAGAAAAACTATTTTAAAAAACCCATATTTTAAAAGGTCTCAAGCAACTATCAAAGAAATGCTTATTTAAAAATAAACTCATCTGGGGGGGCTGATTGACAGCTAAATTTCGATGAACTCTTCCATAACAACTCTCAGTCCAAACATACTTGCAAACAATTTGTATCTTTTTCTTTGAAAAATATAGAACAGCATTTGCCCATCTTCAGACATATTTACATTCTGCTCTTAGGCTGGATTGACAGACTTGAATAGAGCTTCCCCCTTTGAAGCAAATGAGTGGAAGTAGTACCCTGTAATATAACCAATGCATTAAGAGAGCTAAGAATCAGTGCTTAGTTCTCATGGCCCTTTCTTATACACCCAGGAAAATGGTGATCGCCACTTTGGGGTCAGGAAGCAATTTTCTCCAGGCCAGTTTGGGAAGGGGTCCTGGAGGGTTCTGCCATCTTCTGGGCATGGCACAGGTGTCACTGAGGGTGTATGGTGGGGAGGTATTTGAGTATTTTCTGCACTGTGTAGGTGAGGTTCCTTCCAATTCTTATGATTGTATATGCTTCCCACAGGACCTGTGTGAATATTGAGCCACATCCTTCTTTGTTTTTGAGGGGCTACAACTAAAATGAAACCCATTGCATTCAAGTGGGAAAGCACCAACAGGTCTAAAAACAAACTATACGTTTGTTCAACTGACAATCTGATACCCTCTGACTGAGGGACATGCCATTCCATTCACCAGTGCCGGATTAAACCCTGTGGAGGCCCCTAGGCAAAACCTTGGGGGCCCCTCGCAAATTATCTCAGAATCTGAGTGCCCGCCCTACCGCCCACAGCCCCTGCTGCAGTCTGCAGGCACCTTCTTAAAAGCCCCTTTTACTAAGCTATGGGGGAGCAGCAAACTTGGTGACAGCACCAGTAGCAGCTGCACCAGGCAAGTCAGACAAAGAGCAGCTCAGTGATGGGCTGCTTGTGCAGGCTGGGAGAGCTGCAAGTAGAGGGGAAACCGGGAGGGGGGGGCAGTCTGGGGTCCCATAGTCCAGTGCCTACTTGGCCTAATTGTTAATTCAGCTCTGCCATTCACCAACTAATAGTGGTTTCTGGCCACAAAATTACCTCTGTCCTGACCCCATAAACAGCCTTTTCTGGAGGAGACAAGCATGGCAGCCATGCCAATGAGTATCCTCCCACCTAATTAGGGTTGCCAAGTCCAATTCAAGAAATATCTGGGGACTTTGGGGGTGGAGCCAAGAGACATTAGGGGTGGAGCCAAGATGAAGGCTGTGACAAGCATAATAGAACTCCAAAGGGAGTTCTGGACATCACATTAAAGGGACGGCACACCTTTTCAATTCCTTCCTTCCATAGGAAATAATGGATGGGGGTACCTTGTTTTGGGGCTCATAGAATTGGACCCCCTGGTCCAATCTTTTTGAAACTTGGTGGGTATTTTGGGGAGAGGCACTAGATGCTATACTGAAAATTTGGTGCCTCTACCCCCCAAAACAGCCCCCCCAGAGCCCCAGATACCCGCGGATCAATTCGCCATGATTTTCTATGGGAATAAATCTCCATAGGGAATAACAGAGTTCCCATCAGACATTTCCCTCCCCTCCCCCCGCTTTCTGATGACCCTGAAGTGGGGGGAGGGCCTCCAAACCAGGGGATCCCCTGCCCCCATCTGGGGATTGGCAACCCTACACCTAATTCTTCTGTTCTCTAGAACTAGCAGAGATTCCGAAGCATGATTTAAAACATTCACATTGTTTTGTTATTCTTATTTCTAATGTTACCTTTGTTTTTGAGTAAAAACCCCTAGCAAAATTCAGGGAAGCTAACTGAAGAAATATGAAATATAAAGATAGCTTGACACCAGAATTGAGTCCAGAACATGCACATACAGAATTCAAGCCATTACTACCTGCTGCGGATGGCACTCAGGGTTTGGCTTTGAACTAGTCCTCTTTGTTCCTTATCATCAATATATCGTTCCAGTTTTAGTATAGGTACTGCCGAAGAGAGTATTATCATCAATATATCTAATTTTGAACATGGCCAAATCAGTGGATACTTAAATCCAGAGATTGT
Organism: Heteronotia binoei; assembly: GCF_032191835.1. Lineage (NCBI taxonomy): Eukaryota > Metazoa > Chordata > Lepidosauria > Squamata > Gekkonidae > Heteronotia > Heteronotia binoei. Next base: position 114,851,103 of record NC_083227.1, on the reverse strand, counting down.
GCCATGTTAGATCTTTCTACAAATCTGAAAAATGGCAAAAGTCTACAGAAAAATCTGAACTCTGAACAAAAATTGCATGAAGGGAGGAGGGTTAAGCTGCCCAAAACAAGAGAAGCTGCATCTGTAGCTTTAAGAAACAAATGCCCCCAGTGGCGCTTGCTAGGTAACCACACAGTATTGCCAAGCTTCAAGCCTTGTTTCGTATCAGTGAAAGGCAATGGAAGGAGACAAGGCCTTTCCTTGCAGGTGCCCCAAGAAGAAAATAAAAGAGCTGGACCAGTCACAGGAGATAAAAAGTAAAGCCAAGGCTGATGGTGCAAAATCAGGTATTTATATCTATTTATTTTATTTATATCCCGCCCTCCCCGTCGAAGCAGGCTCAGGGCGGCTCACAACATAAAATCCTACAAACAATTAAATTAATAAGTATTAAAATTACACATTCAGTAATAAAATAAATATGCAATGATTAAAACAGTTAAAACAGAATATTGAGTTGGTGCTATTCTGGTGGCGATGGCCTTCTTCCACTTCTCTTAAGTGAAATATATATATAGAAATATATATTATTACTCAGTTAAAATTCCCTATGTGGTCTGAGACATGTAGGAAATTTTAACTGAGTAATAAAATATATAAATACTTGATTTTGCACCATTGGCCTTGGCCTTATTTTTTAATCTCTTGTAGGTGCCCCACCATAAGACTGGGCCAGTACCACACTATTGATCCATAGTTTTCCCACACAGAGGGTGCCAAAGGATGTGAACGAGTGAAAGCTGTAGACATGGGACAGATAAAGATATGTTAGCTGGTGGCTGAGAAAGAGAGAAAGAAGCAGGAAAAGGGGAGACGTTATGGGGGCTGCCATTGAGGAGAAAGAGGATATAATGGAGGAGGGAGAATGAGCTCCCCCCCCCTTTAAACCCTTGAGTCCCTCACTTGTATCTGCAGAATGGCCACGATTGAGGAGAAAGAGGATATAATGGGGGAGGGAGAATGAGCTCCCCCCCCCTTTAAACCCTTGAGTCCCTCACTTGTATCTGCAGAATGGCCACGATACCTTGCATAGTCACCACTAGGAGTCAATGTGACCACTCTGCTCACAGTCAATTGCTTTATCCCCTTCGTGCACAGTGATGTCCAGATCATTTGCCATGAGATGAAGCAGTCATTTTGATCGCCTATTGGAAATTGGCAAGCAAAAAACCCCAGCAGTTTCTCCTCACAGCAAGTGATACAGACAACTATACATTAGGCACCAGCCATTAGAATCCATGGGGGAAATGACTATTGTAAGCACAGTAGCCATATATGTCAACCCCAAGGCAGGAACCAAGACATACTTTCCCTTCTCTGCAAAGGAGCTAACCTGTGAAGTGGGCAAGCAGAGAAAGATGGGTTAGTGTCTTTCAGTAAGTTGGTGCATGTGTGTTCAATATGAGCCAGGCCTTTGGAGTACTTATACCCCACAGTTCAATCTTGGAACATAACAGAACATACCAAAAAACCAGAGACAGCCTCTGATGAGCCTGTGCATATTTCCATCCCAGTAATGACTACCCACCTGTTCAATCCCTTCCAGGTGTGAAAACTTCAAGGCAAGTCTGAATAGCAGCACCTCTCTACCTCCAATATTCAGAGTAACATACATGAAAGCTACTCCTTTTTATTTCTACTACATCCCTTTGAGATAGGTTAGCCTAAGAATGTGTGACTGCTCCACAGATCTTCCAACAAGCTTTCTAGTCAGCAGGAATCTGAACCAGATCTCCCCTGCCCAGTTTCAATGCTCCTACTCATACACCACACTGGCTCTCACTCCAGATCATGATGCATGTAATATTGGTGAAGCCTGCAAACAGATATCATTTTTGGAAGAACAAATGTTAGCCAGGCAGCAATGCAGGAACACATAAAAGCATACAATTAATTTCACACCTAACATATTATGATTTTTTTCCTGCGCATTTGCCACATCCCTCCCCCTCCATCTTCTAGTATTTGTTCAATGGCACATCTGCAGCAACGATTCCATGATCATTCAAGCTGCACTGCTGACCTATGAATATACTGAAAGTGCATTTGGAGTAAAATCCAAAAACAATATTTTGACTTTTTGCTACCCCATCCTGGCATTATTGTCTATGCCAAGAAGTCACAGTACTTGTTCTCTATGAAGGCAGATGAAGGACTCAACATATCCCTCAGACTGACTATTCTCCAATAGGCTGCACTTGGGGGGGGGGGGGGTGTGGGACATGTCATTCAAACCCCATCTTGGGAACGCTGGTGCAATTTTTTTTGCTACAGTGGGCAGTGCCAGGGCACATTGCGAGCTGGCCCGAGAAACCTCTGTGATGTTTACTCTTGGTGTGCATAGCGGCCCAGCCATGCCAGATCAACACAAGAGCTGGGACTTGTACATGGAGCCTCCAGCCTGCCAGGTGCCCCTTGCACTGTATTGCCCTGCTGTAGACTATGTTGATGGGGCATCAGTCAATACAAAAGAGTGGATCTTGGCAGAGGTAGAAGGACCGCTGGCATAAAATGCATCTGTACATCCCTGGTCCCAATCCCATGAGCAAGCCTTAACAAACTTCCCTCTCACCACCGTAATATGGAACTATAACAACATATGGATTTGCCCACATCACAATATTGTTGTATGGTTGACTGACATGAAATCATTCTAACACTAAAAAAAGGGGAAGAACTCTATTGATCTTACTATAAGGAAGCTAAATGGGAAGTTGATTCCCTGCAGCTGCAAGGAACACCGCACCCCCCACACCTCTCATACACGCCAAAGAAAGGCAGGCTTCAGGTTACAAACAGGGCCAGGAAAGCCAGAGCAGTCAAGTGGAAGAGTTGGGTGAAGAGGAAGGGCTGGGAATCAAATCCCTGCCTACCAGGCGCTCGACTAGACCCAGAGCTGTGACAAGCAAGACAATCCTGTCTGATGTGCAGCAGCAGCAGCCGCCGCCCCGGGAGGTTAGAGGGGCTTTGGAGTAAAGCTGTTGCCGGCTGGAGAGAGGCTCTGGTAATCACAGTTTGTGCGGCACGACAAGCCACGGTGATTCATTGGCAAGGGGGAAAGCCGTGCCCGGCCCGGGTGGTGGTGGGGGGTGTCAACAGAGACCAGTCGCCTCGGAAACGAACCTGGCTGGCGCCGTGGCTGCAAACTGATGAATGGAAGCCGAGCAGCGGAGAGGGTAAAAAATACGCTGGGCTGGTCACGGGCGAAATGCGCATCTCCGCAACCGACCGGCAGGGTGTGCACGGGCTCCCCAGCTACATCCCGATGTTGAGACATACACACAACGAGGGCATGCGTGCACGCCAGCAGGCGACAACCGCGCTCAGCCCACGCGCTTGCTTAACAACTGCGGTATTCGTGCAACACACACACACACACACTACGCCGCGCACAACACATGGCCGAATACGCGCGCACCCGCCCAGTACAACATCGCATTTGCCCGTGCGCGTCTCCCGTCTCTCACACATGCGGCGGGGAGGCACAGATTTCACCGACACACGCAGCTGCCCACAAAACGCGCAGAAAGCAGGCGGAGAGCGGCGCGCAACGGAAAGGTCTCTCCGAAGGGCGCACTTACAGAAGCCAGCTGTGCCAAGCTACATCCGCGCCTGGCAAGGGGACACACGCGGTGCACATGATCTGCCAAAGGAACGACAACGCTTCCTCTCCAAGTCCACCACTACCTCACAGTCCATGGGCGCTGATGCTTACCTACGCCATGATCATCTCAGCCACTTTCGCGGGATCACCTGTAGGAGTGAGCGAGCACGGGAGCGACAAGCCCGCTTGGGAGGGCCGGATCGGTCCCCGAACAAAGCCAGCTCGGCTCCCCGCCGCACGTGCTCCTCCGGGGCCGCTCCTCTGCTGGTGGGCAAGGGGCGCCAGACGCCCCGGAGAGGCAGAGCGGCGCCCCCCCGCCCCCCGCCAGGACTTCTCCCCCCGCCCCGGCCTCCGGCTAAGAGGCTCCCGAACTGGAGGGCTGAGCAACGGGGTGAGTGCCTTTACCTGCCTGAGTCATTAGCTGGCCCCGGGTGCAGAAAAAACGCTGGTTCCTGCCCCGCGCGGCTCTTGCATGCGCTGCTGGCGGCGAGAGAGTGCCGATGAGAGCATGCGTGTGGGAGCCAGGCATCTGATTTCGGGGAGGGGGGGAGGGAAGGAGGAAGCTTGGAGATGGAGCGAGCCAGAGATGCAATGCTCCAAGCAACGGGGGAGGAGAGTCTCGGTTCTGTCAGGGCTGGAGCTCTTCAGGAACCTCCAGGGGAGGGAGGAAGAAGCCGAGAGCATCTCCTCCCCAAAAAGGCTCTCTGGTGCCAAAGAATCAGCGCCATAGAACAAGGGGAATGGCGCGAGCTGAGGATGCCTTTTCCTCCCTCTCCTTGCCTCCCAGCCAAATCTCCTGGTGAACTAGCCAGGATCTGCAGATGTAAAAGGGCTGTTTCTAGTGAAGTCTACTCCAATGGGGTAGCCCTGTAGTAGTCTGTTGCATGCGTGCCCACACACACTCACAAAACCAACAGCCTAGTTTGGCCACAATATCTCTGCTAGCCTTTCAGGGGTGTGTGTTTGTTGCTGGATCCTTTAGTCCATCTTCTTAGCCATAGTGCCTGAGATTGTTTGCCGTCCTATACCTCATCTAACCTGCAGTGGGTGCTGAATAAACAGTAGCCATGTGGCCAGGTACATATTTAAAGATTGCAAGAATCCCAGAGTTTGGATGATCTCAGGGGCTGTAGCCAGCAAGACAATTCTTCTAAAGATGTGTCAACCTACACCTGTGTGGAGCGCAAAGACTGCCTACTCCCATGTCAGCATACCAGAACATAGTCATCCCTGGGTGCCTCCACCATCTTAGGAGAGAAGGGTGGCTACCTGAGAAAGTATGTGTACACTTGCTTCTTTTATAGTCCACCTTTCTCTTTGCAGCTCAAGGCAGATCACAAAATCAGAAACAATGCAACAAAATGTTATAGTACAATAAACAGTGCAATTAAAAGTGCCGAGAACATATGGGGCTTGATACACAGATTGTTATGTTATTCAATTGCTGTTTTTTTTGTTTTTTAAAAAGCCCCCAGTGGTGGTGGTGGGGAAATGGCTGCTACAGGGACAGCTGCAGTGTGGGTTGGACCTGGAAAAACCAAACCAAACATCTACAATGTATTTCCCAAAACTCTGCAGAAACCAGTTTGGAGGAAGATTGGAGAAAACTTGGGTGAAATCTAGGAGGTGCACAAATGCACCACAGGGCTATGTGTGGAAGTAGGGGGGAGACCCTGCTCCCTAACAGCATCAAACGTATGGCAAATAAACCATGTAGAAAGGTCAAAGATTTAGTCAGACACAAGCAGCTTGAATTGACACTAGAAACAGTGACTCGGTCAAGGGAGGGAGCCATCCTCCAGGCTAAGTAAAGATGGAGGAAAGCAAGGGTTTTTTGCAGCCAAATTAACTTGCTTCTCCAGCAATAATGCCAAGGTCAGATATAATCCCTGACTCTTAACTGAACCAGTGACTGTCAGCTGAACCCCAATACAATGTGAGAATGCCCTCCAAGACCTCAGCCTAAGTGACCAGCACCACCTCCATCCTCTTATCATTCCATTTCAGCTTGTTCACTCATTACCATTTAATCACAGCCTCCAGGCACTTTGCTCAGGACAGCTACAGCACTCTTAGGCTGTTTATACCAGTGGCACTTACTCGACAGCTTACAGAGAGCCAAAGTTACCATGAACCAAAAAAAAGTCACATTTACTTCCAACCACTGCATGAGGCCTGCACCTTCAGGAACCTTTCAACTTATCAGTATTTCTGGCAATGGCTGCTTCAAAGTGGAAATGGCCTGTCAACCCACTGGGAAGGACCTTGCCCATTTACCTGTCCAATGCTTCAGAAGCCATATTGGGGAACAGTGCTCAGAAGAGCCACAGGTGACATGTCAAGGAATCACAGGTGTCTCCCTAGCCACTAACTGAGCATCACTGGTCTAGACAAAGATATACAGAGCTGAATGTTATCAGCATACTGATGACGCCCAACTCCAGCACCATAAATGATCCTTCCCAACTTCATGCAAAGATTAAACAGCATGAGAGATCAAACTCAGCCTCGTAAAAACTCACAGTACAAGTCCCACAGAGATGACAGTTGACCTGCAACATCAGCCCTCCAACTTTGATCCATAAGAAATTATTTTAAAAGGTAAAAATAACGTGCAAGCCTATGCAACCACCGAGTCATTACCAACCAGTGCTAGATTAAACCCTGTGGAGGCCCCTAGGCAGTCAAAATCTCAGAGGTCCTCTGGCAAATTAGCTCAGAGTCAGAGCACTGCACCACCACCCATGGCTCCCACTGCAGCCTGCAGGAACCTTCTCAAAAGCCCCTTTGACAAAACTGCAGGGGAGAGGCACAGAGAGGCAAACTTGGCCACAATGCCAGCAGCAGTCACACCAGGCAAGTCGGGCAAAGAGTGGCTCAGTTGCTGGCTGCGTGTGCAGGCTGGGAGAGCTGCAAGCAGGGGAAAAACAGGTGGGGAGCCAGCCTGGGGTCCCTAAAGGTGTGGGGGCCCATAGGCCAGTGCCTACTTGGCCCAATTGTTTATATAACCCTGTTACTGACCTATGGGGTAACGTTACATCATGACTTTTTCTTGGCAGATTTTTCACAGGGTGGTTTGCCATTGCCTTCCCCAGTCATCTACGCTTCCCCCCCAGCAAGCTGGGTACTGACCTCAGAAGGATGGAAGGCTGAGTCAGCCTTGAGTTAGCTACTTGAACCCAGCTTCTGCCAGGATTGAACTCAGGTCATGGGCAGAGCTTGGACTGCAGTACTGCAGTTTACCACTCTGCACCACGGGGCTCCTAAGAAATTATTTAAACCAGGATTTCCCAAACTTTTCTTTCTCATGGCCCGGTTATTTTTACACTTCTCCTTCGTGGCCCACTAAAATTCGTGGGTGGAGCCAGGAGACTTTGGGAGTGGAGCCGGGAGGCAGGAATTATGTCATTTCCTGTGGTCACTTCCAGGTCAAGGGCCAAGTGATGTCACTTCCAGGGCACACTGAACCAAAACTCCACCAAAACCACTTTTTCCTGTGATGTCACTTCCAGGGCCCTCCCCCAAACCTGCCTCTTCTTCTGAAGTAACTTCATTTTTAGAAAAAAATCGGAAACTCATGCTGAGCCAAAATGGGGGTGGAAAGTGGGTGGTCTGCAATTTTTTCATACATTCCCAGGCTCCTCTCTTTCCACCCTCACACCTGCATGCACCTATCTGTTTGTGTGTTCTTCTCCAGCTTACAAGCACTCCTAATGCCCATGTTCAATTGCCTGCACCACCTACACACCCCTTCCTCAACAGCACTGGCCAATGTATGCAGTTGGAATTGCTGTTTCCATTGCCATCAGGAATGCCAGTGCTGTGCACCACCCACAATGGGCCCTGGCAGCTGCTCTACCTCAAAATATGCTGACACATTTAGTAGGCCCTTCCTTCAGCTGCTACTACTGGAACCCTTCCTCAAGCTACAACCAAGCTTGCTTGGTTTCAAGAAAATCTTTTGACAGCTATTTTTCATACTTTTCCTTTTCCACTAGGAAATTGCTGCAAAAGGTAGCAGAGAATTGTACTGCAATTAATGAATTAATTTCAAGTTATATAAAGTTCATACAAGCTTTTCTGCAGTTATCCCAAAAAGGATATTTATGAGGGGCTTGCAGCTTTTTGCTGGCTGTGTTTCCCATGCCTTTAAAAGCAACCTGTTGTGCAGATATTTAGCCAGTGAACTTCTTTCATCCTTTTTAATATCTACAGGAGGAGTTTAATTTTGGTGTCAGACAGCTGTTAAAAGCAGGACCAGTAAAATGGTGCCAAGTTCATAGTACCATCACTTCCATTGCTGTTGAGATATACAGCAGTAATCTCTAATCATCTCTTTCTGCCCCACACCTCTAACTCTCACTCACACAGAAATCTCACAGAAAGGCCAGTTGGCTACAACTGGGGGTTCCAATTTTTCATTGACAGAGCTCCTATATCTGCAACAACAGTATGATGAACAGAAAAGTTTCATCCAGTAAAAATGGAAGGAAGGAAAGAAAGGAAAATAATGGAAGGAAAAGAAAAGAAAAGAAAGACATGGAAAGAAAGAACATACGAACATAAGAGAAGCCATGCTGGATCAGACCAGTGGTCCATCCAGTCCAAAATTCTCTCATACAATGCCCAGAAAGCACCAGAATGTCCACCAGTGGGGCCAGGGCACTAGAAGCCCTCCCAATGTTGCTTCCCCCCACCCCCAGCACCAAGAATACAGAGCATCCCTTGCAGACAGAAAAAGAAAGAAGGGGGGACAAAGGGGGAAAAAGCCTTACTCACCATCAGATTACCCCAGCCAGCAACAATTCTGCCCAGGGGTCGTTTGGTTAAAAAAAATAGCTACTGGAATGCCCACTCCCCACCCCTCCCAGCTGAAATAAACACACACCCCTTCTTTGCCGCACAGGCCTCCCGGAAAATCTCCCCCAAAAAACATACTGCAAGGCACATGAAAGCTCATACCTGGAAGAACACTTCATGGATCTAAAGTGCCAGTGGACGCCAGCTTTTTTCTCAAACACTGGGAAGGGGGGAGAAGGAAGGAGAGGCAGCCCAGCTCCTCTCTGCACAACACAGAGATGGGGGAAGGAAGGAAGCCAAAGAGAGCTCAGATTTTGCAGCCTGTGTCAGTCTTCAAGGCTAGCTTTTCTCTGCACAACAGAGACAGGGGAAGGAAGGAAGCCAAATGGAGCTCAGGCTTTGCAGCCTGTGTCAGTCTTCAAGGCTAGCTTTTCTCTGCACAACAGAGAGATGGTGGAAGGAAGGAAGCAGAGCAGAGGTGATGCTTTACTGGGGGTGGGGCTAGCTTTGGCTTTTCTTGTGACCCGGTAGTGAGGCTTCCATGGCCCGGTACTGGGTCCCGACCCTGCAAATGGGAAACAGTGTTTTAAACCATTCCAAAGCACATCCTTTGATATATATTTTACCTCCAGACATCTCAACAGGATGGTAAGGTCCGTTGTATTAAATAAATCCCATAATAGCAACAAAGAAGCACAACCTTTGTCTGTCTTCAAACAGATCAACTAAACAAAGCCTTCAAAGCCATCTCCATTCCATAGCCCAGCCTGTAACCCAAATAAAAGGTGCCTAGAAAGATCTGGAGTTGTTCTGCTAACGCTAGAAAATGTTTTTTAAAGTTCATAAAATGGCACAGAGGTTATGGATATTGTATTGTTACTTATTATATTTATACAGTTGTCCAATAGGTGACTGTAATTCATACAACTACATAATTTATGGCAATAAATACAATATGGGGATGGGATGGGGGAAACAAAATGACAAAAATTAGTAGTTTCTGTGCCAGGTCTATGTAACATTCTGCAATAAAGACATCTGGGTTTGCTGAACCAGAAATAACAATTGTGTGCTTACAGAATATACACAAAAAATGTGGTCTGCCCAAAAGGTCTAAAGAAGGTTGAGTTTTGCATCCAAGCACATGGCACTTTCCTGCCTTGCATCTCTCCACAAGCTCTCAAGACTCTTCAAAACTATCCTGGTTACCTTGCCATTTTCCCACTACTGCCCACATCCAATAGAATTTGCCAAGTCCTACCCTGCCTGGATTAGTAATAGTTATAGTCTTGGAAAGCTAAACCCCCGCAAAGTGGAAATCCACCCACCCCTTAAATTTTACAATCAATGCTACCCACTCTGCCAACGCCATCCAAGAAACCAACATGTGCTGCAGCCATCAAAAAGACAAGAGTGTGCTGGGAGGAGAAAGCGGGTGTAGCACCCACTGCATTTACACCCCATCCCCATCTTCTGATGACCCCTTCCCATTTCATCCACCATCCTCTCTCTACTCAGCGACAGCACAGGCCTCTCTCTGAGGGTGACCCAGATGAAGGGCATGTATGGGAGCCTTCATTCTGATGCTACTTGAGAGAAGGTAGAAAGGAAAACACTCCACACAGAAGCCTCAGTACAGCAGCTCTGCCTTTGATTCCAGGCTCAATCTTTGTCTAACAACATCCTACACACTCGCACTCTCAGAAGCTATGAAGAAACCTCTTATACAGCTACGAGGAAACATCTTATAATCATCATCAGCAAGTTCTTCATCTCTCTTCCTCTCTCATTCCTCTGGAGTCCACTGTTCTGAAGGATTCTCTGCTTTGGCTGGTTCTAGATGGGCATCCAACATTAATATTCCCTGTGGCTTTGAAAGGGTCCCTTTCAGTTTCGGTATAGCATAAGGGCAGATTTAGGAGCATGGCCCAGTTTGTTTATTGTCAATGGCTGCTTGCAAAAGGTGTATTCTTCTCAATAGAATAGGGTTTAGCAGACCCTTTTTTCCCAAGGGTTGTTCAATTGATGTAATTATGTGAAATATAAAGATTTTGGTGAATGTTATTTCAAACATTTCTGTTGACTATATTTTTGTTACTATATTATGTAATCTTAATTAAGTTAAATACAGTTCTATTAAAAGGGTGTATTCTTCTAAACCTTCATCCCTTGGAAGCAAGGGCCATTGCCTACCTAGAGCAGCATTTTTGCAATCAGTATGACAAAAGGGAGCTATATTCAAAGACAAGACTGCCACCATCTTGTACACGAGGCTCTCTGGATGCTGCAGTTATGCAATTTGCAGATGTTTCATAGATGGTTTCCTTCTGGAAGCAAAAACATGAGGGAAAGCAACTGTGGAAGCTATTAAAGCTAAATTGTTTTAGGTGTGTTGCACATCCCATTAGTTCACAGAACTGAGGCTGAATCCAGCTGCGCAAACCTAGTCTCATACTGAGATTGGGAATTAGACCCAGAATGTACTTTCTATCAGTATGTCATGCCTGCCCCTGACCCAGCACCTGCTAGCTCAGAGCAGGCGCCTTTAACAGCCCTGGACGTAAGTCCTGAGGAGGCAAGCCGGCAGCAGGAGCCACCTGGAACTGATCAGGCCACGCCGGGCCCCAGCTCATCCCCTCCTGAATCTCCACCACCTGTTAGCCGGCTCCGTGAAAGGAGACGGCAGGAGATTAGAAACAGAAGGAGTGAAGCACGCATGCGGGGGAGAAGAGATCTAAGCCCGGCATACTAATGGGTTAACAAGCCAGCACAGTATATCTGCAATCCTGGCCCTTTGGCAAACTGTGCTGGCAACGAACGATCCTCCTGGGACGTGACCACGCTCTGCACCCTCTTGACTCCTGTGAGAACCCGCATATTTCTGACCCGGCTTGAACCTTGGACCTCGGAACTCTGGACTGCGACTTTGCTCTGTGGACTTGCTTTGGTAATTTGACTTCATTCGGCTTTGCTCTCTCTGGCTACCCGACCCTCGGCATTCCTGTTTACGCTCTCTGTCTCATCCCTTGGCTCGGACTGATTTATGGTTTTGACTAATTGGACTGTTTAAGATAACGCCTGTGCTGCTCCCTGAAAACCTCAGCCGGCTGCAAGAGTTCTGGCTGACTGCCGGGACGCCAGCAGCCGTCTCCTACCCGAGGCTCGAGTCGTGACACAGTAGACCAGAATTTCCTTTCTCGGTCCTCCCACTGCAGCCCACTGATCTCCACAAGACGCTGCTGCTGAGGGACAGGGGGCCCTAGGAAACAACATTGGGGGGGGGGTGCCTACAGCAGAAAGGGGAACTCACAGGAAATGGCCAATGTAGTCTGGATCCAACCTTAGGGTTGCATTCACTCATCTGCTTTTTTGCTGGAATTGATAATCTATAGACAAGAATGCTCAAAAGGGAGCAGATTTGTTACATTTGGTGTTCTCTTGTTCTCCATGCAACTTTCCTCACATGTCAATTAGGAGCTCACACATGTGCTGCTCAGTTCTGTTCATGACCTTGGTGGAGAATATCTAGTAAGAAAGGTTGCTGTAAGAAAGAGTAGACTGGTTAGGGCAGATATTTCCCCTGTCTCTCCTCCCCCACTCTTTCCCTGTCACTCACCTCAGCATGGGTGGGGCATATATGGAATTTGGCAGGGCCTTTTTTCTGGGGGAATGTGGTGGAGCAGAGTTCTGGAACCACTTAATAGAAACAAAGTTCTCAAAAAATGTTTAAAAGTTCATTGCGTGTTTCTCTTTCATTTCCCTCTTGAGTTCCAGCACCTCTTTTTCCAGAAAAAAAAAAGCCCAGGAATCTGCTTCATGTCCAATTTGTTCAATGAAGCTTTGCGCTAATCCAGCTCTGGTTGCACTTTAAATGGTATTTATGTGCCATAATAGGAATAAGGAAGTTCACTGAAATGTGTGTGGAAATCCACCTACATGCACAATTTCCTTAGCTGGATTAGGGTGCATGTCTGGGAAAGACCAGAGTCAAAATCTGCAGTCCTGAGACCCAGTCTTGTCTACAATGATCTATCCACAATAGGGAAAAATAAAGGTACCAAATCTATCTGGTTTTGCTACCACCACTTACCAGATCAAATGTTTAAAAGGATGGTTAGAGACCTCTAGCAATCCTAATGGCCCAGACTAGCCCAATCTCATTTTAGTTTGGAAGCTGCTCCAGTTTGGTACTTGGATGTGAGGCCACCATTGAAGATGGGAGCTGCTACACAAAGGAAGGCAATATCAAATCACTTGTTTGTCTCTTGCCTTGAAAAACCCATGAGGGGTTGCCATAAGTCAGTTGTGACTTGACAATACATAATCATCATAGTCGTAAACTGAAACAAGGATAGGTGAATGAAGATAGAAAAGTCTAGGCATCCCTTTAAATGGACCAAAAATAGATTTAAACACCTCTGGTAAGCTAGTGACCACTATATTACCACTATTAGGTAGGCAAGTACTTTGGTATCTTGAAGCAGGACTGTTAGACCTTCCAAGGCAAAATGCAGGAATAATGATTAAAATGTATGCCAAGGAAGCAGAATTTAAGGCTAATTTAGGCTAAATAAAGATGTTGAGTTTGGATTGGTGTTAATGGTCTCTAGATTAGTAGTTCTCTTGGTTTCATTCTACAAAATCAGTGTCAGTTTCTTCTATCAATCCAGATTCACATAGTCTTTCTGGTTGCAATGAAACGAGGCATCTTGTTGCATGTGAAAGTCTTAACATTTATTGAGACATAAATTTTTGTAGACTAGAGCCAGCTTCATCAGATGCATGAAGTGGATCCTCAGCTGACAGACATATAGTCTGAAGTTCATAAAAAATGTACAAAAACAGCCAGGTGAAAAGGCCATGGAATACAAGGAAGCCAGTTGTTATACAAGCACCCCTGGAATTCCTCTGATCTAGATATTTTCTAGCATCCATATATATTCCTATGAATCCATAGGTTTCAACATGTATATTTCAGTTACATTACAGAGGAGATTCTATCATGAAGCAGAGTAAGACAGCCATATTTGGTGGTGGATTGAAAGAGTTAAGGGCAGCACAATGAGAAAAAGAGCTGACCCACAGGCCACAATCCACTGGGAATATCTCCTGTGCTAATCTCATTGACAGGAATAACAATGCTCCTGTGCAACTCCCATTTATTTTAATAAGGCTTCCTCAGGAGAATTTGCCAGTGACTTGTGCTCTATATTAATTAGAGGACAGGTGTGAGTATCATTTGGATTTTCCACATCAAAATGTGCTGATCACAGTAGAGGTCAAGCCTCAAGTCTTGATAGTTCTAAGACATATTTAAACAAGCAGTGAGGCAATGGAACTTGACAGCTAGGCATCTTCCTGTAAGAGATAGGTTCTGGTGATTAAGGGGCTACTCTAAATGTTAATAGCGGCCCCGTGGCGCAGAGTGGTAAAGCAGCAGTACTGCAGTACTGTGGTCTGAACTCTCTGCTCACGACCTGAGTTCGATTCCGGTGGAAGCTGGATTCAGGTAGCCGGCCCAAGGTTGACTCAGCATTTCATCCTTCCGGGGTCGGTAAAATGAGCACCCAGCTTGCTGGGGGGGAAAGTGTGGGTGACTGCGGAAGGCAATGGCAAACCACCCCGTAAAAAGTCTGCCGTGAAAACGATGTGAAAGAAACGTCACCCCAGAGTCGGAAACGACTAGTGCTTGCACAGGGGACCTTTCCTTTTCCTAAATATTAATAGCTCATTCACCAGCTTAGAACATCCATTGCAATGAATGGAAACACTATTTTCATAACATCCTCTGATGTGATGGAAATCTTGAGATGCCTGAAATTAAAGACTCTCCTATTGAAGCTGGCCAATTATAACAATGAAATATTTTTGCTGTTCAGTTAACAGAAGTACAAATATTAATGGCACTATCATCACAAATCTCCTTCTACCACAGTCCTGAAGTCATTATTCTTAGAAAGATCTATCTCCCAGTGACCATCTGTCATTATCTTTTTTGATTGTGTCACCCTATAATGAAACACATCACGGTAACTGACTCTTAACGTCTAGCGGTGTGCTAAAGGTATAGGTGACAAATGAATGAAACGTTTTCAGATCTGTACTGACTTGGGAGTGACATAGGCATGGAATGTGTGAAGAGGTTTTACATCAGGCCCATAGCTATGGGGGGGGGGGGGAGGCCAATCCATTCAACCCCCCCTTCCATCTGTATGACCCCTCCATTGGAGGGCCTTCAATCTGTCCCCTTTGCTCATCATCACCCACTGCTGCTCTGCTCCCAGCCATCCTTGGACACGGGGGTCCTCCTCCTGGTCTTCCATGCCCAGTCAGGCCCCTGCAGAGCTGCAGCACCACATCCTGCCTGTGAACAGAGCCCCATGACCAGGTGGAAGATGCTGCTGCTGCTTTCCCTTTTTGCTGCAGCAGAACCTGGCAAGAAGTGGAGCTACTCACTGGAAGGAGAAGCTAGGTGAGAGGGACCACCGCTGAGGGAACAGGAGGTGAGGGAAGTGCTCCTTCAAGGCCACAGAGGAAACATAGAGATGTTTTCATCCATTGCCTGAGGAGTTCACCCGCATTGGGGGGGAAATGTAAAAATCCCAAAGGACAAGGTGAGTTTCCTAGTTTACCAACACAGCTTGTATTCAAATCCTGTCATCTGTTCTTTTTCAGGGTGCATAAAAATTGACTTGCCTCAAACCATGTCTGTGGGCCCCACCAATCTTAAAATTCTGGCCATGGCCCTGTCTTACATTAAAACAGCGGTAAACCATGTAACTGATTATCAAACAACTTTGTTTGAACTAGCATATTCCCAGGGCTGGCGCGTGGGAATAGGCCAACTAGGTGGCTGCTTGCGGCGCCACAGGCCTAGGGGCACCAAAAGGCACCCCCTCTCCCACCGTGTCCGGCTGGTGCTAACTTCCTGACCTTGCAGAGGCTTGCAAAGCCTCCGCAATGTTGGGAAGAAAGCGGGCACACTCAGGGTCGCCAGCTCTGAGTGCACTCACTCCCCACTCCCTGACCTCGCCGCTGCCATGCCCTCCCCCCCGTCCCGGCACCAGCAAAGTCGGGGAGGCAGTGTGGCAGCGAAGGCGCTCAGAGCCGGTGGTTTTGACTGCGCCGCTGACTCCAACCTCGTCAAGGTTTTGGCGAGGTCAGGGGAGCGCGCCCGCTGTCTTCCTGCTCTTGCGAAGGCTTTGCAAGCCTCGGCAAGGTCGGGAGGGCGGGGAGCGAGCGAGCGAGCCCGCTCAGAGCCAGTGGCTCTCAGTGTGCTCACTGTCTTCCCGCTCTTGCTGTGGCTTTGCAAGCCTCAGCAAAGTCGCGGGGGGGGGGGCGGCTCTCTCGTGCTTCAAAGTGGAAGAGGGCTGAGAATAGGGGGGGCCCGCACACGCACGCCCCAGCGAAAATCTGTAAAACAGGGGGGAAAAGAGGGGGCGGGAGGCAGATTTCAGCCTCGGGCGCTGGAAACCTCAGCGCCAAGCCTGCATATTCCCTAAGGTTTATGGTTCAGATGGAGGAAGCATCGACTTCATTATCAGCCGTACCTAACAGTGCAATCCTAAACAGAGTTATATTCTTCATTGGGCTTAGAAAGGTGCAGCTCTCTTTAGAATTGCACTGTGAAGTTCTGTACTTTGGGAGAGAGGTCAAAGGCTTGCCAGGCTAACTATTGTGCACACACGCACGCACACGGTTTATTAAAAAAAGCTGGTTGTTTAGGCTTGAGTTAAGCATTATGAGGAGGGAAGGCAGCATATTAAAGCCTCATCAAATCTTGGAAGCTAAGCAGAGTTGGTACTTGGAAAGGAGACCAGCAAGGAAGACTGTGCAGGAGGCAATGGCAAACCAACTCTACTTCTCACTTGCTTTGAAAGCTCCCTTGCTGGGCTCACTGTAAATCAGTTTTCACTTGAAAGTGCATATGTTTGGTACACATCAGAGCCAGTCTGGTGTAGTGGTTAAGAGTGTCAGACTAAGATCTGGGAGACCCAGGTTTAAATTCCTATTTGTGCCATGGAAGCTCGCTGGGTGACCTTGGGTCAGTCACACACTCTCAGTCTTGTCTACTTCACAGGGTTGTTGTGAGGATAAAATGAAAGGGCAGAGAATTATGTAAATCACTTTGGGTCCCCACTAGGGAGAAAGGTAGGGTATAAGTGAATTAAATAAATAAATATACTGAAGAGTAGATCTGGTCCAGAGCTCTTTCCCACCTTGCAGTAATTACTAATTTTGCAGAATGGACCATTCTGCTCATTTTAAATTGCCCACATGTTGTATCTGTTCTCCTGCTAGGTGGCAAAAGTGATGCTTCCAGCTAATAGGCTGCACTATAGGGAAGCAAAAAAAGCATTTGCTTAATATCTGTGACAGACTGCAAGACAAGGATTGGCAGGATAATGGATTCAAATCTTCCTTTATAATAGATGTGTATTTGGATATTAACTGTGCAGTCCAATGCAGCGTTCTTGTAAGTCTATTGATTTCAATGGGCTGAGACTGAAGCGAGTCTGCATAGGATTGCCGTGTAACACAACAAATACAGAATGCCCCACTGGTTAACATAATTATTATCCAAACAACAATTTAGAAATTAATAACAATATATAATCTTCAGAATCTTCAGATCTGACCATTATTGACCCTTGAATGTTTAGTGTAGATCTGATTTAAATGTGATGCTGGCAGGGAAGATGATCTTGTCCCTGCAATCCTTCATGCACTCATCATCTCATTTAAACAAGGTTCTGCTTTAGATATCATGACTTGGATATCGCAGGATAGCCTGACCTCATACAATCTCAGAAGTTAAGTAGGATCCACCCTGGTTAGTATTAGGATTGGAGACCACTAAGGCATGCCAGGATTGCTATGCAGCAGCTGGCAGCAGCAAACCACTTATGAATGGCTCTTGCCTAGAAAATCCCACAAGGTCACCATAAGTTGGCAACAACTTGACAGCACTTTCCACCACCACATGCTTCAGGTGTAAATTTAGCATGCCATAAATCTATAGCCCATGTGAGTGTTGCATTGGTGTGCTTAATCTGGAATGCACAGCAGAATTGCACATGCTGCAGTGCAGTTTAAATGAGACTTTTTTGTTTTCCAAATAAGAAAAAAATCCTGCCTTTCCACCTGCACAACTGCCATCTAAGCTGGTAACAAATTAAAAAATACATGACAAATACACATTTTAAAACTATTAAAATCAACCCTCCTCCAAAGTGCATGTGAAAGTACTCAGTTAGGCGCTTCTTGCCTTCTAGCATTGTTTAAATCAAGCCTTACAGTTTGTTGAGGGGGAGGGGGAGGGGGGAAAGCAACTTCACAGATTTGTAGCTAGCTAACTGGGATGTTCACCAATCAGTAGAACCACAGGGTTGTTCACCAATCAGTAGAACCACACACAGAGTTTGCCATCAAACAGGACTGCTTTGTCTTCCCAAAGAACTGTTTGTACTGTTCTCATACTGCTGGGGAGTCTTTGGCTTAACTCTATAGGAGTATTTGCTGCTGCTTGCTTCTCTGCTCTTCTGTTCTCTGTGTGCTGCACTTCTTTTTTTTAGTAACAAAATTTTTATTATAAACTCAAACAGTTTCCAGAGAATAATAAAACTTTAAAAATGATACAACATAAACTCAACACACATGCAATAGCACACAAATTAATTCAAAGAATAGTATTCCGCAAAATTGACTGTTAAAAAAGGTGACCACTTTTCCACTACGGACTGATGTTGAGACATATTAGCATTTGATTGCACTGCATCAGTGATCTTGTCTAGTATAAAGTAATCCCAGATGTTGAGATACCAAGCCCATATATTAGGAGACTGCTCATCTTTCCATTTACAAGTAGCAACAGCTTTAGCTGCAGTAAGTCAAGTCATTATAAGTTTTCTATCCAGTTTGGAGACAGATCCAGATTCCCATAAATTTAAAAGAATCAAAGTCAGAGAAAATGGAATCATGACCCCTGTGATCTTGAAAATTTCCTTAACTACCTATTTCCAGATGATGGTAAACACTGGGCAAGACCACCAGGCATGATAAAAGGTTGCCTTAGATCCACAGCGTTTCCAACCATCTGGAGACATGTTAGGAATCGAGTGCAAGAGCTATGCAGGAGTGAGGTACCATCTAGATATCACCTTGTAAGTATGAAGCCTAATGTTAAAAGCAGGTGACGTGTACACTGTGTACGTGTGCACGTGTACACACATTCCAAATACAACCCAATTGGACTTTGGATAAAGAAACTACTAGATCCTTGTGCTAAGCATTTTGATAGCTATGGAAGAAATTTTCAGGCTCACCAGCATGTTATAAATGGTCTTGATTAACCCTTTAATAGGTGTCACATCAAAACATAGTACTTTTTGGAATTCAAAAGTAGTATGTATACAGGAGAAAAGAATTTGTGTGTGGACTACAAATGTTGTAACTGAAGGTACTCAAACCATGGCAAAACCATGGAACAGCCCCTTTCTAATTTTATTTTTTCCAGGAGAATCCCCTTATCTGTTACATAAGCAAATCATATAGTATTGTTCTGTCTCCCAGTCCAAAAAGCAGAAGGTGAAAGAGCTGCAGGGAAGCATTTTTGGCGAGTAAAAGTTGTCAATAGTGAAGTGGGAGGAGCTAGAACTTTATGATACCTTTTCCAGACTTTTGTAATAGCCTCTAGAAATAAATTAAGTTTCATTTTGGGATGCTGCAACTGAATAGTGGGCCATAAAATTTCTTTAAAAGAATGAGGGGAAAAATACAAAAATACAAATCTTCAGTTGTGGGAGTCAGGAAACGAGACGAGATGACCGTGGGTGAAAGCTGACCTCCTCCAGGGCGGGAGCGCTGCTTTATTTAAATCCATGTGTAAGCCAGTGATTGGACAGTTTGGCCACAGGACTGCACATGCTCTTTACGCCATGAGACACTAGGCACTTGCTGATTGGGCTACGTCGGATGCAGGCAGCACAGGCTTCCACGTGGTTTGCCAGCGTGGCGTCTGGTACTTTTCCTACACCCTACATCTCCCCCTTTTTGTTTTTAAGCTTGTAGTAGGCGTAATACAATGCTCGTCGCTGCCATGATTCTTTGGATTGTGTACACAATTGTATCAAGTTAGGAAGACACTGAATACAACAGCAAATGCTAATCAATAAAATAACAATAGCAATACCGGCACAAATTAATTGTCGAAACCAAGTAAGATTTGGAAGGAAAGAGGTGAGCCATGCAAACGGGTCCCAGTCTGGGTGGAGCGCGTTATTTGCAATCAAGGTGTGCAGATGCTCCAGTTCTTTCTCTATTGTTCGGTTGAGATCTAGAAAGCGCACCTCACAGGCCGCGGGCTCAACGATTTTACAAAAGCCTCCTTGGCGAGCCAGTAAATAGTCCAGAGCGAGTCGATGCTGTAGCTGGATCTGGTGTAGACTAAAGATTTCGCTCTGTGAATCGCGTATGACAGCGGTTGTTGCATTGATGGATTGCTCGAGACGACAGGTGAGTCCAATGATGGAGGCTCGATTTTCTTGAGCAATGATGTTAGAATAGCTTCCTAGGGTTAGAACACCCGTGAGACCTGAAATGACTGCTCGCCCCACTCCCCATTTCTCGGGACCCCCGCTCAATTGGGGGTCCACAAACACTGTGTCCGAGCAACCTGGTCCCAACGGGCTCCATCGTTGCCGGTGGCGCGGGGGTGCAGGTGAGGGACGCAACACTGTGACAGGCAAAGTAAGAAATCCAACGGAAGCACACTCATAATCCCCTGGATGAAAATTGGTGGCAACCCCCCCACCCCAGAAAAACCACAAATTAGGGTCCTTAATTATCCAACCACTACAAATGGAACCGGGGGTAAATGTGGAAACAGTAGGAAATAAAAAGGGGAAGGATACTTGCAGCATGTCCCAAGTCGAATTCATAAGTGACATATTAGGGACGTAGGAGGAATTAAAATTCATATTGTTACCCCCTCCCACCCAAAAGCTATCCGTACAATGGGTTTGGTTTTTACGGTGAGCCCAGTATCTCTTCCCGTCCGCGAACCCCTTCCAAGACCCAAAAGCGGGATTATTTGCACCACAGCAAAAACACATACCAGGAAGGGCATACTGATAATGAAACATGCGAAAGCGGGTGTCGTTAACGTTGTCCTCCATGGGGTTAGTAAACATATAGGACTGGTCTAAATTTTGCAATTGAGCCAACACTATCTCTGGTGCCTGAAAAGGGGTGGGCATAAAGGACATAGAAGAAACAGACATGGGGGGCTCGTACACGAGTGTAACATTAGTCCCATGGTGCCAAAACATATAAGCGGCGTGGCGGACCCACAAATTTTGAGGGGGAGACCGGCTCAGTGGCTCTGCATTGAGGGGAACCATAAAAAGACAAAAGAAAACAAACAGAAGGCCCATCATAGAGTTGCGCTGAATACAAGTAATAAAGGCCACAAAAAGACGCTCAGGCGTCGGGGGTTCCTCGCCACCCAGTAGTTCGAGCGCCTGCTCCGTCAGTCGCTTCAGGCTTCCCCAAGTGACCAGAGGTGTCGGAGGGGCCCCTGCTGGCCGACGGCGGCGCTGTTGCTGTACTGTCTCGGTCAGGGACGCATGGGTCTGGAACTCGGGAATCGGGTCGTGCAGACCTTGGTGCCACGCCATCGGTGCTGATCGCTGGACGGACCAAACGAGCTGGAACCCACAAAGGTCCGGAAGCAGTTTCCACAGCTGCGTACCCCCGCCCCCACGTTATCAAGGGAGCAGGCCCCAGCCACGCAGGATCGGGCGCGCGGCGATAATAAACCAATGGCCGGGCCAAGGGGGTCTCTTGCTGAAAATGGCGTTGAGCACGCGTGTAAGACGACTGCTGAGAAAAACATAAATTCATAGTAAAGAGGGTTTGTGCCAAGAGCATTTCACAGGAGACAGCGGAGGGGGGTTCTCCCCCTTTCTGTTTTTCAAGAACAGCCAGGGCAGTTTTTAAGGTGCGGTTGGCACGCTCCACAATAGCTTGACCTGTGGAATTAAAGGGAATACCGAAGAGGTGCCGAACGTTCCAGCGGGCACAAAACTCAGCAAAGGCGGAGCTGCAGTAAGCAGGTCCATTGTCTGTTTTCAGGGTGGCGGGACGGCCCATGACAGCCATGGCGCGAACAAAATGGGAAATCACTTGTTTAACAGTCTCCCCACGTTGGGGGGAGGCGAAAATGTAGCCGGAATAGGTATCTATGCACACGTGAAGATACTTCCAGGGGGCGAAGGCAGGAAAGTGAGTGACATCCATCTGCCAGAGATCGTTGGCAGCGGTACCCCTGGGATTTACGCCCATGGAGGGGTGGGAAGCAATGGCGGAGCACAGGGGGCATTGCTCATCGACCAGGGAGTGCAAAGCCTGTAATTTTTCAAGGGGCAGCGGCCATTGTTCTACCCAAACGGGTTCTTGAGAAAGCCAAGAAAGGGCCACTGCGGAAGGCTTGGCCATTACTCATCAAGAATCAGGCTTGCTTTTAGCTGATTGAGAAGATTCCTCCCCCAGAGATTTAACCCCAGCGGGACCACAACGGGCTGAATATAGCCCAAAAGAGTTTTCGTGTGCGCGGAAACGACGGGGAGGGACCGCTGACTTTGACGGGCGGCCCTGGTCCCACCAACACCATGCACCGCTGGACTATCGTCTAACGGCCACTCGGCCGGCCATTGAGCAGAATCAATAACAGAAATATCAGCTCCGGTGTCCAGAAGGCCCTCAAAGGGTTTTCCGTTGACTAAATAAGTTCGTAAAGGCTTGGAAGCAAGGATCTCTTGGTTCACCAGAGCGATCTGAAAAACAGAAGAAGAAGAGAAACCACCCTCGCGCCCCCTTATGGGAAGCGCGTGAACGACGGGAGTCCCGGGCGGAAGTGAAAAAGGGAGTTGGCTCCATGCTTGTACTAGGAGCGGCACCCCCGGGGGAGGGGCTTCCTCACAAGAAGGAATGATGAACACTCCCTGTTCTCCCATCTCATGCAGGGGTAAGAGCAAGGCTGCCGCTGCGGGGAAGTCTGGGGGCACAGAGACAGCCAAGGTGGTTACTTCTCCTGGTAAAGGTTGGGCGGCAGCAGACACCGTCTCCAGGGTCCAAAGTAAAGGGTCTCCCTTTGGGCTCGGGCAAGGAGACTGCCCGCTTACGAGTTTTTTTGCTCTGAGTCGCTAGGGGGGGGCAGAGTGGCACTGATTTGCCCAATGATAGCCCTTTCCGCACCTCGGACATTTTTTCGATGGCCTATTGTCCGAGGAGCCCCCTTGGGGGGTCCGGGCGCGGCATTGAGCCCGGAAGTGGCCTGGTTTCCCACATTTAAAACAGTTCCCCGCGGGTCGTTTGCCTCTGTCCCCATTTCCCCGAAGGGCTGCGGCCAGAAGCGCCATCTCGTGCTGCTTGGAGCCCACCTCAGCACAGGCTGTTAACATGTCGGCTAAGGTGTAGCCAGGGCGGCTGACGACAGAGCTCAGAACTCGCTTGCAGTCAGTGTTGGCATTCTCGTAGCCTAACTTCACCAGCAACTCGCTTTGCGCCTCGATGTTATCCAGCTGCCGCTGGATGGCCTCTTGGAGGCGATCGATGAAGGCGCCATAAGGCTCCCCGTTACCCTGCCGGATGGCACTGAATGATTTTTGTGCCTTCTCTGTAACTGGGACCCGGCGGAAGGAGCGGAGGATGCAAGCTTTAACGCCTGCCAGATGGGCGTCAGTGAGCTGGGCTTGAGCAGCCAGGTCAGCAAACTGTCCCGCCCCATAAAGCTGGTCGGCGGTAATTTGAGCAGTGCCTGCAGCAATGGCGGCGGCTCGATATTCGCTGTCCCACACGACATATTGGGAGGGGGACAGAATCATACGAGCGAGAGTCTTCCAATCATAGGGCAACATAGAATAACCTTGTGCGATACCTTCTAAGGTCCCCTGCACAAAGGTAGACTTCAAGCCATAATCTTTAATGGATTTGTTCAATTCTCTCAGGACGGAATAGGGCAACCCTGTCCAAGTTACTTGAACCTGGTTAGGGTGCCGAGGATCCGGGGTCCGTGTTATGGGGAACAACCCCGGAGATTCCCCACCCCAATCCTCTGACAAGTCCAGTTCCCCTGCCTCTCGGGCTCGAGCCAAGGAGCGTTCTAAGGGACTGAGAAGGATGGCGGGAGAGGACTGGGGCGCCGGGAGGGCTGAGCCCAGCGGCTCACTGGGAGACACAACTGTCTGGGGAGCTCCCGCGGGAGCTGAGGCCTCTGGCCAAGGGGCCAGGGCCGGGTAGAGATAAGGGGGGGGTTCACCCGACGTCTCAGGGGGCTTTCAGAGGATGTTATCAGTCGGAGTGAACTGGCGAATGGCATGATGAATCCGCTGCCAGGTTATGAGCAAAGACATAGGAGCGCGGGGTTCCTGCCGCAGCTCCGCTCCGATTTTCCCCCAGTCACTGGGCTTCATGGAACCACATTGTGGATACCATGGACACTGGCAGTCTATCTCCCGCAGGAGCTCAAGGATCTCTTTCCCTGACGGACATCTGTCGGGCTGCTGTGACTGACATAATTTCCGTAATTCATCCGCATGCGCTACCTGTTCTTTGGACAATGTTTCCCCCATACTCACCTGAGAAGGTGCACCGTGAAGACCGAGAGGTCGGGCGAGTAGAGGCGGGGAGCTGATCACGTCGGGGTCACCAGCTGTGGGAGTCAGGAAACGAGACGAGATGACCGTGGGTGAAAGCTGACCTCCTCCAGGGCGGGAGCGCTGCTTTATTTAAATCCATGTGTAAGCCAGTGATTGGACAGTTTGGCCACAGGACTGCACATGCTCTTTACGCCATGAGACACTAGGCACTTGCTGATTGGGCTACGTCGGGTGCAGGCAGCACAGGCTTCCACATGGTTTGCCAGCGTGGCGTCTGGTACTTTTCCTACACCCTACATTCAGTATACTTCCAATCAGCCCTATATGAATCCCTAGACACAGCAACTGATGTGTTTGCCTGTAGACAATGGTGTACAGGCAATTGATTGTTTTAATTGATCTTACTGCAATTGTTTTTATTGCTTTATGGTTTTATTGTGGATATTTAATGTTGTTAGCCGCCCTGAGCCTGCTTCGACAGGGAGGGCGGGATATAAATGCGAAAAATAAATAAATAAAATATAGGTAAGCAATTCAACTGGGGAGCAGACAGCAAATGCTGTATTTGTCCAACCCCTTCCCCCCATGATTAAAAAAAAAAATACTGTTGTTCCCATACTTGCAGGTAATGCTGCAGACTCAGTGGATACCCTGAACACCAGATTTCAAGTCCTATGCTAGTTTATTGTGTGTAGCGCAAATAGGAATGCACAGAAAAGAGCCAAAGCAGACACCAGAGAGCAGTGATGAGAATTCAGGAGTTCTCAATGGCTTTCATTTTTCTCAGAAGTAGCTGTGGGAGTCAATTCTTCCCCTCCATGCCATTAGCTCACCAAATCACCCTCCCCACAGTTGCTAGTAGCCCCAGAAGGAAAAAAAAAACCCTGATGGACAAGCTTGTTTCATTAATTAAAATCAGGGCTACACTAAATGTGGCAGGGGGAGCCTCACATACTTACACAGATTTGCCTCTTCACATGCAAAGAAGCAGGGTAAAGACATGAAGGCCCAGAAGAAAACAATATCAGGGTTGTCCCTATTTTTTCAATAACTTCTTTTCACTTTTTTCCAACAGAAGAATAGGACATTTAGATGAAATATCTTCATTTTTGGAGTGAAATGATTTTTAAATACAAGGTTTTACCTCAAAATGTATTCCATTGAGCATTAAGATTTTTTTCTGTAGGACAATGTTCAGCATTAGAAAATAATCCCATGGAGTGCTGTATATACAAATCTAAGCTGTATTTCTGTATCTAGAGGGTTCTGGGTTATTTCCTTGGGCACTGGAGATTGCCTTCTTCTGATGACTTTGCTCTAGCTTGGTTGGAGATACTAGAACTAGAAGCTAGCACAGTTATTCCGTTTTTCTCTTGACCAGCACCTAGGGTTCCCAAACTCCAGATGGGGGCTGGAGATCTTCCAGGATTCCAACCCATTTTCATGCAATAAAAATCAGTTTCTCTGGAGAAAATGGCTGCTTTGGAAGATGGATTTGATGGCATTGTACCCGGATGAGGTTTTTCTCCTTCCCAAATCCTGCCCTCTCCAGGCTCCACTCCCCAAAATTTCCAACCCTACCTGCTTCCCTGTCTTGTGGCTGATTCAGCTTTCTTCTCAGTACAAGACATCCCGGTACAGGGAAACAAGCAGTGTAGTTCTCTTCCTTGCTGAAGGATAAAGGAAGCCAGATGGAGATGGGGAACAGAAACAGCAAAAGACCTATTGTTATGGGTAGCAAAGCCTCAAAGAGCACAAAATAAGATATAGATGTGCCTAGATAGCATAATGTTCAGTAGGTTGGAGCTTTCTGTCTGTTTTTAGTATTGGGTATATTATAATAATAATAATATAATAAATTTTTATTTATACCCCGCCCTCCCCGCCGAGGCAGGCTCACCCAAAGTTTTACTTTTTCTTCTCATAAATATGCCAGATAGTACAAATTTATATGCTAAGTTATGAATTATGCATTATGCTCCAGCAAAACTAAAATGTTTAAGTTTGATAGAAAATTAATATTAGAGGTATTTCATTTCCCAAAAAACCCTCTGCATTCCTTCCCCCCCGACCCCCCCCCAACCCCCCCCCCCCCATATTTTTTTCCCTTGTGGGTTTAAAATGCCTGTACTTCTGCAGGCAGGGATGGGGTCTATTTTAAACAAAAACTGAGCATGCAGATAAGGGGAGCTAAATCTTCCTTCTTCCCATATTTCCCTGTTTGTGATTCTGGCTGAAGCATTTTTTTGGGACACACCTTTAATATGAGAAGGGCAGATGTGACAGGATTCTTCAAATACCAGAGATAATAAATTGGAGATTGAAGGTTTTAAAAATATTTATTAAACTATTTTTTCCAACCCTGTGTATATAATACATAAGAATTTATTATATTTTGTATTACAGATCTGTTCACTACCTGCTTGTTTGGGTTGTGAATTGCATCTCTTGGACCTGCTAAGAAATTTGTCTATAAAACAGAGACATTTTCTTCTTTCTGCCTAAAATCCGGCAGGCTCTTGGAACCATGGGAGTTGAGACCAATTACACCAAGAATGTTTTCTCTCTCATTGAAATCAACAGAAATAAGAACAAAGAAAACAAAAATGAAGCAAAAATTAAAACATGCACACTGACTTTTATGTGCTTGTGGTAAGGATTGGGCTATATGTTAAGGGATATAGTTGCCAACTCCATGTTTGCAAGTTCCTGCAGATTTGGGAATGGCACAAGGGTTTGGAGTGGGGCAGAATGTCAATGGGGAATACTTTCATAGATTATACTATTCAAATCAGCAATTTTCTCTAGGGGGAACTGATCTCAGTTATAATTCTGGGAGATTTTCAGGCCACACCTATTGGGTGCATGGCTGCCATCACAAGCAGCAGCCATCTCTGTCTCTCTTTCTGATTGGAGGTAATAACAAAGACCTTGCATGACATCACTCAGCACTCAGTTTTCCCACCTCTCTCTGCTCCATTGAGACATTGAAGGCAGGCAAAGAACAAGGAGAGATTGTGGTGCACAGAAATACAGGAACCCAGAAGACAGTATGGGAGCAGTCAGAGATGCTCAGATCCCTCTCTTTGGGACTGACCAGGTGAAACACTGGGAATTTTATGTTCATCAGAGCTGCATAGGCTTGCTGCTATAGCCTCTTTTGCTTCCATTCCAAGCCTAATCTTACTGTCCTGAAGCCCATGGCAAAACTGCAAGTCACCCCAATTAATCAGTACATGGAATCCAGTAACCCCATTGTTTCATTTGCCCAAGGTGAACTGTATCAGAAGAACACAATACAATTAAGTAGCATCTGAGTTATCTTAGAACACAGACAGACCTCTAACATCATGAGTGTTTGATTTTTCCAGCTGGGTTATGCTGCTCTCTCTCTCCCCCTCTCTGTCTGATTGCACTGCATCTTTGGGTGGGGAGAACAGGCGAAAGGACACACACACACACCAGTATATAAAGAGAACAAATTAGCTGCCTCATCCTGGCATTTGAAAGAGGCTAGTGCTGGGTGGGTGCCCTATAATTTCCCTGATGCCACCTGTGCTTTGTGCTGTGACTCACACATGAATCACTCTCCAGTTGCTAATTCACACCATCAAAATCAGTTAATTTAGCCAGTGTTCTTTTCTGCTGGGTGGGTGGAAGAGAAGAGGGCAGTGTGTGTAGGAAGGGGGGCTAACCAAGATGCCCTTTCCTTGGGGAATGGAAACCAAAGGGGTGCTTATATTTAAGAAGATGGAATTGCATTGGCATAGCTATTCATCACCTGCCTTCACATGGCACTGCTGTATCCAAAAACTCTTTTATCCCTCTGTTGCTTTAGGGAATGACAGCACCAGGGGGATCTTGCAGGCTAAGACTTAAAATAGCTCTTGTTCCAACTGGATTTCTAATGTAAATGTGAAATCTACATCAGGCAGAATGCTCATTCGCATTACAAATGCCTCTCCTCCACTGCATAATTAGAGAATAATCCATACTTTCCTTCAACCACTTGTTCTGCTGCCCAACTATCTGTATTGTTAAGTGTTTGCATATGTGTGCAATACCCACCATAAATAATATTTATATTTTGCACAATAGCAGATTCATGAATTGCACATCTTTTGACTCCTTTGAAACCTCCTATTGACATTCTAAGAACAGGTTTTTTTAACAACACAAATCTCTCTTTTGCATAGGGGTTCAGAAACACCAAAAGAGGATTCATGAGACTTGCATCTTTGGTAAATGTTGCTTTTTCCTTTTTCCTGCAGCAGCCTTTTGGAAACCTGAAACTTACTGCCCTGTTTCACCTCCCCAAACTAATATTCTTTCTGTAGACCATATACCTTCTGGCCACACCCTATCATTTGTTTGGGGTTTTTTGAATCTGTGTGTGTGTGCGAGCGCACCTGGAAGTCATGGTGACCTCTGGTGACTGACCCCTACTTGGGGCCTGGAGGATATTCAGAGAGGTGGCTGAATAAAGCCTATCTGCCCCTGCCTCTTGACTACTGATATTCCAAGCAAGTCTCTCATCCAAGTACTTGCCAGAGTTGACTCTGCTTAGCTTCCAAGATCTGACAAGATCGGACTTGCCTGGGCTCTCCAGGTCAGGGCACCACACACTATCTTGTATGCCAACTGGAGTAGATCCCTGCTTTTACTGGGGTGGATACAGAGCTTGATTCATTGTGAACAGCACAGGAAATAAATGGGTATTCATGAATTCCCAGTACTGCTGGACTCTTATCATCATTATGTCCTTAGGTGATTCTTCTTGTCTTTAAGAATAGGAAAAAAGAACTACCGAGTAGGAGGAGCTTGTTAATTTGACACTTTGGGCTCAGAAAGTGATAAGAGACAATTCCTTGCTATTCTCTAGATAGGTGAACATCTTTCCCAGCTCTCTGGCTGCAGCACTGGATATGCTGTATCAGTCTGAAAAGTTAGAATAGCTGATAAAAGACAGAAAGAAATAGTCCCCAAGGACACCCTGAGGCTATATCCACATTAGAGAGTTATAAAGTTTTATGGTAGTTAAACTGCTATGACTTCCCCCAAGAGAACCCAGGATTTGTAGTCTTTTGTGAGGGTGCTAAGAGCACTTTTAGTTCCCTATCTCCCCTCACATAACGATACATCCCTGGTTATTTATGGAGAAGGCATTACTGTTAAATCAGTCTGCTAAAACAGATCCACTTCAACCTTTTGTTTAGTTCCCCCAGTAATATATGGTATTGATTACTTTCTGAATATATCCAGCTATATTTTATTAGGTATTTGTTTGTATTATAGTGAAACTTTAGGTAGAACTAAGAGACAGGGCATTGGAATCATACCATGCATCCCAGCATTGTGAGTGTAGCAAAAAGGGTTGCATATTTATTTTATTTATTTATCGTCCACCTTTCTCACTGAGATTCAAGGCAGATTACACATGGCAAGTCAACGCAATCATTAGGATGTAACAACCAAAGTAATTTGAGTAGGATTACAGAAATCTGAAACAAAGCAAAAGGTATGAAACATGATATTTAAACAAAACAGAAAATGGTATTACATAAGCAGAAGAAAATGTAGTGGGAGCAGAATAATACATGCAACAAACATGTGATACATACATACATAGTGGTCTGGTGCCCAGTCCTAAAAGCATCTTTCTGAACCATTTGATTAGACTATAGCTCCATTTCATTTTAAGAAATGCCCTCTTCAACAGTTCTGTCATATGCAGTTTGTGGAAAGGCAGAAGTTTAGAAGCCTTCCTGACCTGCCCAGGAAGGCTGTTCCATAAGGTGGGGGACACAACAGAGACTGTGAATATGTGCACTTGTTCATTTTGTCCATTTGCAAAAAGAGGAGGTTTAAAGGAGAAAAGGAAACAGAGAAAGGTGAGGATCTGAGGAATGGTATGGGGAAGGAGTATAGCTGCCAATTCCTAGTTGGGAAATTTCTGGAGATTTGAAAGTGGAGTCTGGGGATGGAGGGATTTTGAAAGGGACCTCAGCAGGTAATGTTATAAAGTCTACTCCAGGAAACTGATCTCTGTCATCTGG
The DNA here is from genome assembly GCF_032191835.1 of Heteronotia binoei. Taxonomy (NCBI): domain Eukaryota; kingdom Metazoa; phylum Chordata; class Lepidosauria; order Squamata; family Gekkonidae; genus Heteronotia; species Heteronotia binoei. The sequence continues at coordinate 114,820,945 of NC_083227.1, read as the reverse complement.
AGATCAGTTGTAATTCCTGGAGATCTCCAGCCCCACCTAGAAGCTGGCAATCCTAGGTGATATGAGGAGAAATGTGATGCCCCCTGAATCTCCTTGCAAGTTCCCCACCATGCAACTGAGACCACTCCAGCAGCTGAAACTGCACAACTGGGCCCAGTCCAGTGGCCAGCACCAAGCAACTGGGCCAAATTTTCCTGGGTAGATGCTGCTAAGGGGAGGGAAGGAAGGAAAGCTGAAGACAGGGGTGCAATAAAGATAGGTTGGATGGTGGGGGTGGTAAGGATAGAAAGAAGCAGGAAAAAGTAGAGCCTATTGGGCTTTCAGGGAAAGGAGAGAGGAAAAAGTGCAGGAGGGAAAATTGTTGTCTCAACCTGATGTTTCCATATAGGCTCTCTGAAGAGCCAGAGTTATTTTGGCAATATCTTCCTCAGCAACCCTGTGTGGCTCCTAAACAGATCTGATAGTTTTTGTTTCTAGGTCTACTTGCCCCTGAAACAAGAGATTAGGAACATTTTCCAAACCTTCTAAAATTAAATTTTGTAAAAATATAATCTTGAAGAACCCTGCAACAATCACAGTCTGTGAGGACTATTGTGAAGATGAGGGATAAATGTTTGTCCTGCATTGATATAGGAAAGGGAAGCTTAGTTACCTCTGAGATGGGCTGAGCTTTTGCTATATCAGAAATGGGAAGGAGAATCTAAAGCATGGCTCCAGCAGACCAGACAAAGAGCCGCCGATTGCTTCCAAGGACATGTCTGGTTAGAGTGGATCATGAGAACTGAGAAGCACCTATGTCTCCCAGCTGAGTGTTCTGTCACACTGTCTCCCACAATCATCTCTCTTTTCCACCTACACTCAGCTCCCCCTTTTATCCAGATCATATGGTGGCTCTATATGAAAGGAAGGTGGGAGGTACAATACTTCCAGCGCTGGCTGAATCTGCCTCAGCCAATTGGCATCCACGGTGCACCTGGTTGCTTGGCAACAGAGGATGCAGAGAAAGAGAGAAAACGCTCCTTCCAGTAAACAGTGAGGTAGGAACAAGGGGGAAAGAGAAACTAAAAATAGAGAAAGAATAAAAATAAAGTTGATTAAAGCATCATGAAAGGGGGCATCTACAGGACAAGGTGTGTTGGGAGGGATAAACAAAGTCATTTGTAGGCCTAATACAGGTGAGAATGTCAACATGCTATATCCTCAGCATCTCACACAATAAGCAGCCCAATAGTTTCCACAGATTAGACCTTTTACTTTTTCTTATTACCAATGCACTGTAATTTACAGCATATCGGGACAGGCGTATCTGTATCTATCACATAGGTATATATATAAAAAGGTGCTATTTTGTGTGTTATGGCACACTTTTTTAGATGTATGTTTGTATTGTGAAACTGCTGTCTCTTCAGGGATCCATGACAGTGTTATTATTCCTTAATTAATGTTGATGTTTCCTCAGTAGGCTATACTTGTTAGGAGATGGTTCCCCAATGGCTCTACTGAAGTGAGTTTAGAAGGTGTGAGATCTCCCAGATGAAAGATGGACGTGTGTATGTGTGTAGCTGTAAAGGGAATTTTAGCATGGTAGAAACAGAGAACAGCTGTGTGTTGGCTGAAGGTTCCTGGGGTTACAAAATCTCTCCCTGGGGTCTGGCATGGGGTAAGGGGTCTCCTGCCTTGTATAAGTTCCTCTTTGCCCCTACCTGTGCTCTACTTATATATTTGTAGATATAGCAAATAACTATTTTTAAAAAACAGTCTTCACTGTTCTCTCTCCTCCAGGGAGAAAAACATCTGAAAAGTCCTTGAGACTCCTCACAGCTTAGACAAGATGTAACAATATTCTACCATATTGTTAGGCCACAGGGTATGGTTTACACGGATTTGCCTTAATTAAGTCATCAATCCATTTCTTTGGCTTCCAGTAAACAGAGTTACCTTCCTCTTCGCTGTCACCCACTAGTTGAAATCTCTCAAGAACTCTTCCCCTCCTCTGACATATTGTCTGACATATGCATGAAAAATAGATTACCCACACTACCACCAACAAATCTGCTCCTAGCTTGGCTCTTGGTCATGGAATTCTGACTCCATTCTCTGGCTGCTTCCACACCCTGCTGAATATTGCAGTGGGGAGAGCCAGCATGGTATAATGGTTAAGAGCAGCATCTGGAGAACCATGTTTTATTCCTCACTACTCCACATAAAGCCTGCTAGATGACCTTGGGTCAGTCAGTTTTCTTAGAACTCTCTCACCCACTCACAAGATGACTGTTGTGGGGACAGGAAGGGGAAAAAAACTATTATAAGCCACTTTGAGGCTCCTTAAGGTAGAGAAAAGCGGGGCATAAAAACCTATTCTTTTGTTGTTGAGTTATAGTAATCATATACATATCTAGACAAGCCAGCTAAGTTGTGAATGATTGCTAACACAGTGTGTGAATACAGCCTCAGCTATCTCAGATCTTGACATACCTTCTGATAATCCCAGCATATAAGTAGCTATTGACTGCATGTGATAAGTTGCCTGCAAGCAACCAGGCAGGGAAAACTGTTTCTAAAATAGAAGATACATGATTTCTCTCTCTCTCTTTGGCTGTCCTTGGGTCACAACTGACTAACATAGGCATATATGATTTAGTTGTAAGCTGTCTCGAGCAAGTCACCAGAAAAGCAGCACATATATTTATTCAACAGATAGTTGGCTTTTAATATTTCTTTATGGGCTGGGAATTTAAAAGCTTACTTGCAGGTGTCCTAACATATTTCTATTATTCCAAACCCAATGCCATCATTTGTTGAGGCCTTCTCATATTAGGGCTCACATTAACATGACCAAGTATTCTTGGGACCAAACTAACGAGTAAGGTAAGAGGGAGACCACTCTCATCATACTTCAACAATTAGGTTGTTTACACACACACCCACTCCCAGATCTATCTTTTGTTCCTAACAGTACACATTTGTTTGAGTTTCACTTGTAATCAGTCCCTTACATTGATTTGCTGTTTAAATAACTTTTAACAATCCCTGGGCCAAGAGAGGCTAGATTGAAGACAACCAGGGAGCAAGCCTTCTCAGCAATGGCCCCTCGATGGTGGAATCAACTTCCAGAGATGGTGCGAGCCCTGCGGGACCTGAACCAATTCCGCAGGGCTTGCAAAACATTTCTTTTTCAGCTTGCTTTTAAGACAGAACCTGGCTAAACTGATTTGTAGCCATCTAGCCATCTTATGTATGATTATGACGTATAGTATTTATAGCACCTATTTTATCTATTTTTAACTAATTTATTTATGTAATTGATTGTATTTAAAATTGTTCTTTATATTGTTTTATTGAATCATGGAATTCCATGTCTGTGAGCCGCCCTGAGCCCGCCTTTGGCGGGGGAGGGCGGGATACAAAAATAAAGTTGTTATTATTATTATTATTATTATTATTATTATTATGATAACCAGTTTTGTTTGCTTCTACCCAGTCTGCTCTCTTCTTTTCTCAGTGGAGACATGGGCAGGTTTAGCTTTCCAGCAGGAAAACCAGATTTGTGCAGAATGTTATTTTGTTTGTCTGGTATGATAAACCAAACCAAATCCAAACTCTTTTTTCACTCCATCCCTTTACCTCATGATTACCACCATTACATTCTGAGAGACCCTCATATATATTCAAAACAAACTCTTCTGGATTAAGATCATTGGGCAATAGGTGCTTTGATTCCATAATCACCATGACAACTGTATCTTTCACAAGTAGAATGTGAAATTACTGTACACCACTTAGAGCTGTGACTAGCATGATGATGACGACGACGACGATTATATTGGATTTATACCCCGCCTTTCACTCTTAATCTCAGAGTCTCAGAGCAGTTTACAATCTCCTTTACCTTCCTCCCCCACAACAACACCCTGTGAGGTAAGTGGGGCTGAGCTCTCCCAGAAGCTGCCTTTTCAAGGACAGTTCTGCAAGAGCTATGGCTGACCCAAAGCCATTCCAGCAGCTGCAAGTGGAGGAGTGGGGAATCAAACCCAGTTCTCCCAGATAAAAGTCCACACACTTAACCACTACATCAAACTGGCATCAAAGAAGGCATGGGGCTCTGGACAGTTCTCTCAATTCCTGATCTTAACCAGTCCCATAGAAAGCATGTGTGTTCATGACTGGGGCAGGGGTAGGGTGCAGGGCAGGGATAGGGTTGAATAGAGATGGTTGGAGAGAACCTGCTCAACAAAGTCATGTAACCATCACTTCTGCTTATTAGTATTCACTCTTAGTACTGTGAACTTTAAAAATAAAAAAGTGAGCCACTTTAGTCATTGTTTTGGTCTGACTTTTAGGAAATTTTCCTACAGTAAATTCCATTTTTGACATATTCCACATCCACATTAGCATTGGATCAAAGGGCAAGGTCATCTTCTGATACCACATGAACGAGGGGTTCGGCCCAGTGGTTTCCCAGACTTCAGCTATATAAGGTAGAATCACTTCAATCCTATTACACAACCAACTCAAAAACTCATAGTTAATGAAACTAGCAGATGTAGATGGACTTGAGCTTTTGTAGAAACAGGAAGCAGACACAGGATACACTATCATTCTGAGGCCCTGCTTACCTTCCCCATATATGTGACAGTGACCCACCCAACCCCCCTCCAAAAAAACTTTGAAGGACTACCATCTACAAATGTTGAAGAACATTACTTTATGGTAGGGTTGCTACCTTTTCTCCCCCCCCTCCCAATTTCCAGTGGGCATTCTTCAGGCCCACAATGTATTAAAGCGAACTAACTCTGAGGGCAGGCTCCCAAATATGGGCTCATGGAATTAATACCTATTGAAGAACTCTGCATTTAAAGATCACACCACTGAAGCCCAGAAACTTACCTTGCAGCATTTGGTGAACATAGAGAAAGTATGGGAAAGATAAAAGATCTTGAAAATTCAGTGGAAGAAGAGTGATTTCTATGAGAATGCCATGTTGATCCATGCTTTTGTAACCTTATAGTTAGAGCTACTATGATACACTCCCTGTGTGAACGCATGTGGGGGAATGCCCTTGAAGGCATCTCAGAAACTTCCACTAGTATGGAATGCAACAGTAATTAGACCTATAGAATTGTTCCTATGCTATCCGCTGTTATCTACCTATTCTAATATTACATTTAAATGTATCAATTGACATTAATAACATCAAAAACAAACCAATACAGAAAAATTGCTCTTTTTGTTGTTTGAAATTATCATACAATACAGAAATGCTATACATCCCGCTTGTCATTCAGTACAAAGTGAAGGGATTAATACATATTCCATGAAAGGTCCAAATTATGTAAATATTCCAAAATCCACTGGATTCAGTCCAAGATGAAGACACTAGCCCTTTATCCTCTGTTCTGAAATTATGGTCCACTGATGGACTGCACTTTACTAGTGACAGCACTACTTATTCCATTGGACACCAAATGCTGAACAATATTCATTACAACAACTACTTCCTCTGCACTGTTAAAATCTCATTCAAGTTTGCAAATCTCTAACTTCTTGTCACTATTTCAGAATCAATCAGATTTAGAGCTGGGCGTCTTCCGTGAAGGTGTCTCAGAAACTACAACTGGTATAGAAAGCAACAGCCCAGTTATTGTCAGTACTATGTGGCTGGGATGAAAACATATCTTGCCTATTTTAAAATAACTATACTGGCTGCCAGTTAATTTCTGAATTTGATTCAAGGTGCTGTTTAGGAGTTTAAAACCCTTCATGGCCTAAGACTTTTGTATCTGAAGAGCCATCTCACCCCATGTGCACTAATTACTCTCTTCTGGTTGTCATCTTTTGCTGCTCTCCCCATTTTTCTCTTGCTCTTTTGCTCTCTCCTGCTGGATTGGACACAAAGGTAGGTGGGAACTGCCAGGAGACTGTCCACTTGAAGTGGGCAACTAGTAAGCCTATGACATGGCCATTTCTGCCACTACTTCTCTTGTTTTGTGGGCCCAAGCAAGCTGTGGCAAGGAACTGATGGACCGAGAAATTGACTATATCTGTAATTTTGCTTGGTCTTACTTGTTCAAGAGAGAGGCCTAGGTCACACAAACATCAGATAACGGGGTAAAATTTATCCTGGACTGTGCCAAAAGGTAGGGATTACACTTTTTTGGGGGGGGGGGGAGGGAACCTCTGTACATAAACTAGCACATCAGATACAGGGCTGCCAATGGTGATGAACCATACTTTTTAAAGTTTAGAAGTGCTGTACAAACAGGGAAAGGATTGTAAAAGGGTTAATTCTTCACTGAAACAAAGTCTTAAGTGACAGGCTGCTCCAAGCAATCTGATTGGTTAGCACCAGCTGAGCAAAGAGAGACTTGAGAGCTGCATGTGTAGGAGAGAGTCAATCAGATTTCTGCTTTGACTGAGCTGAGTACTGACAGTCTGATTTCAGCCCTAGCTGAGAAGAGTTGAGTACTGACATTTTTGGAATTCAGCCCTGATTGAGAGCAGTAACACAGAGGACTGAGGGGAAGTTGGGAAGGGAGTTTGGGAAGCAGGAAGAGACTCCCATTAAGGCCAAGGAAGGGGATAGATCGTCTAGTTGAAGAATTTTCCTATCCAGTCATACAGGGAGTTAGCTCTGGAGAATGCAAAGATCCTTGGTCTGGTGTGCCTTGAGAGACCCTAAAAAGTAAAGGTAATCCCCTGTAAAAGCACCAGTCATTTCCGACTCTGGGGTGACGTTGCTTTCACAACATTTTCACGACAGACTTTTTACGGGGTGGTTTGCCATTGCCTTCCCCAGTCATCTACACTTCCCCCTCCAGCAAGCTGGGTATTCATTTTACTGACCTTGAAAGGATGGAAGGCTGAGTCAACCTCGAGCTGGCTACCTGAAACCTAGCTTTCGCCGGGATCAAACTCAGGTTGTGAGCACAGCTTAGGACTGCAGTACTGCAGCTTTACCACTCTGCGCCACAGGGCTTTTTAAGAGAGAGCCTAAGAGTTAGTTAAAAACTCAAGAGAAGTACTGGTGTTTCAAGAGGAGGGGTTTAGGTACTGAAAAGAGTATACCAGCCTTCTGGAAACCAAAAAAGTCAGAGAATTCTCAAAGAAAACACTGGAACAAAAGCCTCTCATCTTAAAGATTTAAATAACTATTAATAGCTTAAGAAATTCTCATTACACTGAAACATAAGAACTAAAGTCTGTGCAAGCACTGATTATAACTCAGAAATTTCAACCCCTAGTTTCACCTGACATTTTCCTTCTATGTTAAATAAAATATTTTATTTTTCAATTTCAAAATGACCTGAGTGCTGTTTAAATTATTTAAGTTAAAGGGAGATCCCAATTCTTCTCTCAGGTTCCTGGGCTGAGCCAACAGCCAAAATATTGTACCATGACAGGGTTCTTCAGCAAAGAAAACACTTTACTACAGTGGTTCAGTCCGTAAAGGGAAAGTAAAATGGAGGGAAAATCTGCAACCTTATTTGAAGTTTGTGTGAACTATGCCTATGGCAGTATATGAATGGGGATAGGGTTGCCAGCCTTCAGGTGGGGTCTGGAGATCTCTCACTTTTACAACTGATCTCCAGGTGGCAGAGATCAGCTCCCCTGAAGAAAATGGCTGCTTTGGAGGGTGGACTCTATGACATTGTACCATGCTAAGGCCCCTCCTCTCCCCAAACCCCACCCTCTCCCAGCTCTCCAGGTATTTTCCAACACAGACCTGGCAAGATGGAAAAGGAAGTGAGTGGCAAGAGCAGAATTATTTACAAAACTGAGGCAATCCCATTTCAGTGTTTCTGCACTTCTCTATTATTAAACAGCAAATCTTTTAGCTTCAGTTAAGAATGCTGTCTTTTCTGTACATAGATAGCATTCTTCACAGTTACATGAAGATAAATAGCTTTAATTGGAGGTGTTTTTCCTTGGTTGAGGCAGCATGGGCCCTTGTACCAACAGCTGGTCCATCCTCCTTTTCCCAGCTAAATGAAGTCAGATTGGCAGGATAACAATAGAAGAATGGGTGAGTAAGATGTTACGATTGCCTTGGAAACACATGCTCCCAGTCCCTGTGCTGGCGGAGGCAGGCAGCTCAGGCAGAATCACATCCATCCCCCACCCCCAGACTCTTCTCTCATGCTGAAAGAAGCATGGGAACATATGCCCCCACTGCACACCAGGATTCTTTTTTTACAGATATATGCTAGAGATCACACAGAGTGTAACAGTTGCACAGATTTTCTCCATATGCCTTGCTCTAATTTACCAACAAATGTTCAGTTACCAGCCCCCCAAAATTCAAACATATAATATGGAACCCTAAAAAATCAGAAGAATTAAGATGGAGGAAAATATCAAAATTGTGAAGAGAAATACTAAGAAGTTCCTTTGACTTGCAAGGGTGCACACAAGTGTGAGGGAGTGGGAGAGAATGCTGAGTCCTCAAGAAATGCCATATATTTACATGTTCATCAACTCTGCTTTGGAAAGTCTCTCTCATCTGCTTTGTTTTTAAAATTTCTACATAGGATTTCACAGTATGAGGCTTTAAGAGAATTCTGAAAGAACAAGTGTCAGCACCCCTGCAGATATGGCTGGGGTCATGGGCCATGGCTCAATGGTAGAGCATCTGCTTTGCATGCAGAAAGTCCCATTTCAATACCTGCATCTACAGCTAAAAGGATCAGGTAATAAGTAAAAGACTGCCATCTGAGATTCTGCCAATCTGACCTTGATAGGCCAATGGCCTGGCATCTCAGAAACACATGATGCACTGTTTCCATTAACTAAAACCCAGAATTTAACCCTGTGGTTAAAACAACACATTTTGTTTTGCACCTTCCATTAGATACATATGACCCACAGACTTAAGCAAGTCAGTCTCCACTAGACTCCCAAGAATCACTTTAAAGGCTTGTTCACAGATTCCAGTAATTATTTGCACACTAGCAAAAAAACAAGCACAAATAATAGAACGGGGATATTATGAGCTCCTCTGTGACAAATACTGCTTTTCTGACAGAACTGAATGTGTTTTTATCAGAGCCAACCTGGACATTAACCTAAAAAAAGATAGCAGTATAAACAAGAAAACAGCACAATTCCACTGGATAATTAAGTGTAGTTACCAAACAGGAGGGGGGAAATGTGTAAATTGTATTTGGCTGATAAAATTAAATGGCCCAGCCAGTTGTATGATATCATGCTGCAGGTGGCTCATGGGATGGGGGAATTCCAACAAAATCAAAGGTGAATTTTGAAAGTGACAAAATACAATCTAAAAGGCTTCTGTATAAACCTAAAATGTACAAACAATTAATGGCTATCAATTCATAAAGCTGGTTTGCACTGTTTGGATGGACATTTAGTGTCTCATTTTATTGATACAAAATTTTCTAGGCCATTTTTCTAAACATTCAAACAGCTGAAACAAAACCAAAGGAAAATTGTGAAAATATATTAATACCAATAACTTAAAAACAACCAGTAAACTCACCAGGGACTCCAGCCAAAATTGAATCAAAACAAGAATTTTTTTTCCCAGCCATTACAGAAAAATGAGCAGGTGGAACATTCCAGACTCTCAAGCTGCCTCCACAAAGCTGCTTTCTTGGATTCCAACCTGCAGTAGTTTTGGTTTTGGTGCTTTCAGATGTCATGCTCTAATCATCCTCTTTGCAGGATTTTGCCCTCATTCTCAATACACTCTTTCCCGAACATGCTTTACTCTTAGAAAAGAATGGCGTGCATTTTCCTGCTGCAAAGATTCTATCCATATCAATGCAATTTCCCCACCATTTTTTTTTTACCCTGTGTGACAATACAGGACTTTTTGAAAACTGGAAATTGCTATTGCATTATAGCATGACATTGTTAGAATGATCTATAATTTACTTCAATTTTCAAATTGTAGCCCATCTGAATTTCCAGTTTTTGTTTTTTAAAAATGAATTTGCTGGACCTTTTTGCCATGGAGACATAAGGGCAAAAGTGCAGTTGGGTTTTGTCCAGATTGTCTGGAAATGAATGGGGAAGGGAAACTGCAAGATGGCTGAAGCTGGGTGGAAATCCAGTGCTCAGCTGCAAAACACTCCCCGCACTGAAGCTTGTGCCTCTATATTTGTAGTGACTATGTAAGCAGACTAAAGTCTTGCCATGTGGAAGCAGTCTATAATATAGTGGGTTCTACACACTAAAGAGGAGAGGTGGTAGTGAATAACAGCTCTTTATTAGGTAGAAGAAGAAGAATTGCAGATTTATATCCCGTCCCTGAATCAGAGACTCAGAGTGGCTTACAGTCACCCATGTCTTCTCCCCCCACAACAGACAACCCTGTGATGTAGGTGGGGCTGAGAGGGCTCTCACAGCAGCTGCCCTTTCAAGGACAACCTCTGCCAGAGCTATGGCTAACCCAAGGCCATTCCAGCAGGTGCTAGTAGAGGAGTGGGGAATCAAGCCTGGTTCTCCCAGATAAGAGTCCACACACTTAACCACTAAACCAAACTGGCTCTCAGCATTATAGGTGGCTATAATGGTACAGCATTATAGGTGGCTGTACTGAGAGACTGGTGAACTGGACTCATGGAGCCAACTATATACAACTCAGGGTTCCCGCGCAAGCACGTTATTGGGTCATTCAAACTGGCGGGGACTTGTGATTGGTGTAGGGCAGCAGGGATTTGGATCCTACAGCCCATTGTTTCTAAGTCCCCAAGCTCTGTTCATATGGCTCCAATGAGCCAGGCAGGAACACCCAATTCAGTCCTCTATTGAGTCCACAAACACAACATCCCTCCCCCCTTAGTTCACAAGCCCTAACTGACATAGTCCTTTAGGTACGCTGGCTTGTGGTGCTTTCGCATCAACTGCCTGAGCACTGGAGTGGACGATGGAGCAGTTGTAGCTTCTGGCGTGGTGAGCTGTGAGGCCGGCAATGCTGGACTTTCATTTGGCGATTCTGGATTCCCAGAGGTCTCGGGTGAGGAAGATGGACCACCGCAAGACCCGCGGAGAGAGCATTTGCAGTGTTTGGTGGTTGGGGGCAAACAGACCCAGTAAGGGCTTGTGGTCCGTCAGGATGGTGAAGGGCTGGCCATACAGATAGTCATGAAATTTTTTTATCCCCACCATGATGGCCAGGCCCTCTTTGTCTATCTGCACATAGTTGGGCTCTGGCTTTTGCAATGTCCTGGAATAGTAGGCTACCAGGACCTCTCGGCTGTCTGGCAGCACATGGGCCAAAATTGTGCCCACACTGTAGGAGGAAGCATTGAAGGCTAAGACAATGGGCAGCCACTCGTCAAAGTGTGCCAGCAAGCTGTTAGAAGTCAAAATGTCCTTTCCTGCCTGAAAGGCAGCGGCTTGCCAGAGGCCCCAAACCCACAGAGACCTTTTGTCCAAGAGCCTATGCAGGGGCTCTGCTACTGCTGCCTTGTGGGGGAGGAAGGCATGGTAGAAATTCAGGAGTCCGAGAAATGCCTGTAGCTCCACCTTGTTTGTGGGGGGCAGAGCATCACAAATAGCCTTAATTTTGTCCCGTGCTGGGTGTATTCTGTTCGTGTCCACTGTGTAACCCAGCACACCCTTCTCCCTTTTCACCTTCAGATCAACTCCATCAAACCACTGCAGCACAGCCCGGAGGTGGGAGGCAAACTCTTCTGCAGTGGCCATGGCGATCAGCACATCTTCGAAGAACGGCTGAACCCCGGGGATACCTTTAAGGAGAGAGTCCATTAAGTTATGAAAGATCCCCGAGGCCACGCTGACACCGAATTGCAGGCGCTTGACCCAGAAGGCTCCCTGGTGTGTTACAATGGTTTGGGCCTCTGCGGTGGTGGCATCTACTGGGAGCTGCTGATATGCTTGGGCCAGGTCCAGCTTCCCCAAAATCTTTGCTCTCACAAGGGAAGCCAGCACATGACTGACTATGGGGACTGGATATGTGTGGCCTTGCAGCACCTTGTTAATTGTGCATTTGTAGTCTGCACAAATGCGGAAGCTGCCATTAGGCTTTACTGAGGTGATGATAGGGGTCTCCCACTTTGCGTTGGCGACTATCTCTAGTACCCCTTGGCCATGAGGTGGTCTAACGTGTCCTCAATTTTAGGCCTCAGGGCTAGGGGAATGCGCTGCGCCTTCAGCCTTATTGGCTGCACATTCGGGTTCAGTTGTAAGGCCACAGGGGGTCTGGTGTACGTTCCTAAAGTGCCATCAAAAATGGCGGGAAATTCTCCACAGACATTCTGGAAGTCTCTCTGCAAAGGAGCCAAGTGGATTCCCATAACCCAGATCCCCAGGGTCTTGAACCACAATCATCCCAGCAAACTACATAGGTCCCCTTCCACTACTATTAAGGGTAGCTTGCCCGAGAACTGTCCATATTTCACACGGATAGCCCCAATCCCCAATACTGTGACCTCTCTTTTCTGAAAGTCACGGACTATGAACGAGGACGGATGTAGCCAGGATTCCACCTGCCCCCCCAGGCACATCCTCTGAAATGTTTGGGCTGAGATGATTGTCTGGCCTGCCCCAGAGTCTACCTCCATTGTGCAGAGCTTGCCTTCGATAAGCACAGTCACTTCAAATTTATCAGAGGAGGGAAGGGGAAGTTGGCATACCTGATCCTCCACTGTGGTGTGTACCTGGATGTCTTCCATGAACGTGACCTCATGCCAGCCGTCATTTTTCTGCTGTGTTGCACCCCCCTGGGCCTGGCGTAGCAATTTTGAACAGCAAACGCGTGCCAGATAGCCGGTCTTTCCGCACGTGTGGCAAATGGCCTCCCTGTACTTGCAGGAGCGTTGCTCGTGGGGTTCCCTGCAGCTTGTGCATCCTCAGGCTGACACAGCTTTGGTTGCACATGGTGGCAGGCGCCTCAGGGCCTGTTGACTTCTGGGTCTGTTGACTTCCTCGCAGTCTTTAGGGGTGGAAACTTCACGACCTGTGTGCCCCAGTTGAGTGCCATTCCTTGTGAGATTTCTTGTATGCGGTGGCTTCGCTCAGGGCGTCCGCCAGGGTGAGGGTCTTATGGACCGCCAGCCTCTCCTGCGTTTTTTTGTCCTGGAGGCCGGTTACAAAACTGTCAAGCAGGGCTTTTTCGAGGTTGGAGAAGATACACTCGTGGGCAAGGCAGCAGAGTTCTGCTAGGAAGGTGGCAACGGTTTTCCTGGAACTCTGATTCCGTTTGTGGAATTCGATGCACTTAGTCATGCAGGTCAGCTGGGGCAAGAAGTGTTCAGTTAGCTTCTCTATAATGGCCTTGTACATGGCCTTGTTCAGCGTTGCGGGCAAGAGAAGGCTCTCGGCCAGGTCTAGCATGTCCATACTGCAGATGCTGAGCAAGAGATGCTCCTGCTGCTCCTCATCTGTGATCTTATGGTAGAGGATGAAGTAGTTCAGTCGCTTCTCCCAGGTCTCCCACCTCTCCGGGTGGGCAGGGTCGAACTCCAGGAGGTACCCATGTGGACCAGGCACCACAGCCATGTTGGACCCTGGCGTTGGTGGAGCGACAGTACTGGACACTGGATTACTCATTTTCAGGTCCTGGCTTGATGACCATTCTCAGCAATGGCGATGCGCGGAGCCGGGAAGCTGCAGCAAGGTGCAGTGCCAGTTACTGGGCTCGCCTACCAGGATCCCACCTTTGTCGCCACTATAATATAGTGGGTTCTACACACTGAAGAGGCAAGGTGATAGTAAATAACAGCTCTTTATTAGGTACAGCATTGTAGGTGGCTGTACTTAAAGACTGGCGAATTGGGTCCATGGGGCCAACTATATACAACTCAGGGTTCCCATGCAAGCACGTTATTGGGTCATTCAAACTGGGACTTGTGATTGGTGTAGGGCAGCAGGGATTTGGATCCTACTGCTCATTGTTTCCAAGTCCCCAAGCTCCGTTCATAAGGCTCCAATGAGCCAGGCAGGAACACACAGTTCAGTCCTCTATTGAGTCCACATACACGACACAGGGTGTTTTTACACTGACAGTTTATGACTCTCTATCACCACATTGGAAACTCACCTTTTACATTACCTAACATTACCTAACATTCTCACAACTGTTTTGCATCGTTGCTGCCCAAAGCATCTACATTTGTTTCAGTGAGATGATTTATGGTGCTGCTGTTGCAACGTTTTTGTCAAAACTAGTTTTAATCCGGTCATTTCTCTACAGGTGTTTCAAACCTGTATTGTAGAAGTTTTCATGCGTTTTAAAAGACTCCTCCAAAAGCCACAAGGTGCAGTAATTTGCATGAGAACTGACAGCACTTGAAATTTTTACATATCATTGCTTGCCTCATCTTGTAATTTAAATTTGTATTGTTTTTGCAGTGTTAACACGATTTCCAAGCAATTGTATACATTTAACTAAGCACTGGTATTCTGGCTACCCTATGATCAGAGACCACCCCCCCCCCCCATTGAAACGCTTTCAGCTATGCAAAATGAGTGCAGCAAATCCACCATTGTAAAAGGAAAATAATTAAAGCAGAATTGTGGCAGGCGATTTGAAGACCCTAAAACTCTGGATCAAACTGAATGTAAAAACACCCACAGTCTCAGACCTAAAGGCAGTTAACAGCCCTATTCTGCAACTGTTCTAATCTGAATGTGTCCAGAGCAGGGCCTGGTTTCCCACAATCAGCTAGTACACAGGATGAAAGAGGGAGAGGCATTGGTTCCAAGCCACAAAGGGCTTTAAGCTAAAACCAGAAAATTTAATTGAGTACTGCAGCACTTAGAGCTACCGGGGAAATGCCATAGATCTGCAATCAGACCTTTCCACTACTTTTAAAAAAAAGAACATAAGAGAAGCCATGTTGGATCAGGCCAATGGTCCATATTTTTATCTAACCCCCTCTTGAAGCTGGCTATGCTTGTAGCCGCCACCACCTCCTGTGGCAGTGAATTCCACATGTTAATCACCCTTTGGGTGAAAAAGTACCTCCTTTTATCTGTTCTAACCTGACTGCACAGCATAAGAATAGCTGCAAAGAATAGCTGCACAGAGCCCCAAAGGCAGCCACTAATAAATCACATAACAATAGCTGAGCCTAGATGGTACAAGGGGCAGTAAGATACTTCTATGGACCGGGAAGACAAAAGCTCTTCCAAATACCAAGCACTAGATGAAAGAACTGTTGCACACTGGGTTACCAATAGCCGCAAGGCTTATGGAAAACAGATCAGATCTATTATTAGCATACCTGAGGCTTCTGTGAATTCTACTGTAGATACTGTACTTTTGCATCCCTTCCAGTTTTGACCCTTTATATTATTATTATTGTATAGTCCCGTGGCACAGAGTGGTAAAACTGCAGTCGGAGCCCTATGCTCACGACCTGAGTTCAATCCAGTGGAAGCTGGTTCATGTAGCTGGCTCAGGTTGACTCAGCCTTCCATTCTTCCAAGGTCGGTAAAATGAGTACCCAGCTGGTTGGGGGGAAAGTGTAGATGACTGGGGAAGGCAATGGCAAACCACCCTGTAAAAAGTCTGCCGTGAAAACATTGTGAAAGCAACATCACCCCAGAGTCGAAAACGACTGGTGCTTGCACAGGGGACTACCTCTATCTCTATTATTATTATTATTCACACATCTAAATGAGGAGGTGGTTAGCCAGGGGCACTTCTGGCACTGCTCTTTTTGGCTCTCCTTCTGGCAGGTGTTTTAGCTATCAGAGATTAGCCACTCACTTCTTTCTTGGCTATCTTAGCTCCCTCTTAAGAGCTTCACTCTGTAATGTTGTAGGTCCAGAGCCCACTCACCCCACACTCAGGGCAGCAAGTACCATCACATGGGAAACTCCCGGGGAAGGACAATCCTGTCCTTGCTAATGGAAAATCCCCAACTCCTCTTTCAAAGAAAGAAGACCCAATTGGCCTCTTCAGAGGTGATCAGGCCTTCCTTTTTCCTCCACTAGCCAACTGGATGGAAGCCAACAGCTGGGGACAAAGATGGGGCCAAGTAGTACTCTGTCCCAAGTAGCCCCGCCTGGGTTCTTCGTTCTTCACCAGGTTCGGACTAGCGGGCAGGAGGGGAGGGGTGGCTTTTTTCATCGTAGGCATAGAATGTGTTGGCCTGGTGTGGGACGTAGGGGAGAGTTTAGCAATCTTGCTGGTGTACCATTCGCCTAACACACCAGCCAGTGCCCTACCGTCCCTGATGGAGGCTGTAACAGGCTGGGCATTGGAGCACCCTCGGCTTATAGTCTTGGGTGACTTCAATGTCCATGCCGAGGATGCAGCTTCCACTCGGGCGACGGACCTAGTGCTTTCCATGGCAGCACTGGGACTCTCCCAATGTGTAACAGTGCCCACACACCAGGCTGGGCATACATTAGACCTGATCTTTGCGGCGGGAGTTGGAGTGGATCAGATTTCTGCCAAGGCGGTGCCATGGTCTGACCACTATGCCCTGAGGGCTCATGTGGATATGCCACCTCTACCCCGGTTAGGCGGTGAGCAAGTTTTAGCTTGCCCACGTAGCCAGATGGACCCTTTGTGGCTTCAAACGGCTATGCGGGATCCCTGGCCCTCTGGCGACTTGTTGGATGAACTGGTGGAGAACTGGAACAACCAGTTCTCCATGGCCATCGACAAGATTGCTCCCCGACGTCCTCTGCATCCTCCATGGTATACCCTAGAGCTGCGATCAATGAAACAGCGATTAAGATGACTAGAGAGACAATGGCGACATACTCGCGACGAAGCTACGAGAACATCTTATAGGTCATTTATGCGGACCTATGAGATGGCAGTCCAGGCCACAAAGAAGACTTACTTTGCGTCCTGGATTGCATCTGCGACCTCGTGCCCAGAACAATTGTTTAGTATAATTTGGTCATTAACAATTTTACCGCATGGTAAACAAAATATTAGAGAATTGGAAATAGGCTGCTAGGCTTTTGTGACCTTCCCGCCATAATTGATACAGTGAAAGAACTTGGGGCATCGAGCGCGTCTTCTGGTCTAGTTCTAGATTCCTTCAGTCTACTCAGCCTGGAGGAAGTCGACAGGATCCTTTTAGCTGTACGCCCTACGACTTGTAGGTTGGATCCGTGCCCGTCCTGGCTTATAAAAGCTAACCTGGCAATGGTATGTGAACCACTACAAGGTATTATCAACAGATCCCTGATAAAAGGGATCTTTCCCACACCCCTTAAAGAGGCTGTGGTCCGTCCCCTCTTGAAAAAACCATCTGCAGAACCAGCTGTATTGGCAAACTATCAGCCAGTATCAAACCTTCCCTTCTTGGGTAAGGTTATAGAGCGAGCGGTGGCAATTCAGCTACAGGGATTCCTGGAGGACACTTCCGCACTGGATCCATTCCAGTCCGGCTTTCAACCAGGTCACGGGATGGAGATGGTTCTGGTCGCTCTCATGGATGACCTGCTGCGACATCTGGATCAGGGCGGCTCAGCAGTGCTGTTATTATTGGACCTGTCAGCCACTTTTGATATGGTTGATCATCAGCTACTGACTGGCCGCCTTGCCGACGTGGGGATTCAGGGGTCCGCCTTATAGTGGTTGACCTCCTTTCTCCAAGATCGGGGACAAAGGGTGGTGATAGGGGAGGAGTCATCCCAGAGGCACTCACTCATATGTGGTGTGCCTCAGGGTGTGGTTCTGTCCCCGATGTTATTTAACATCTATATGCGCTCCCTTGCCCAGATTGTCAGGAGGTATGGACTGGGTTGTCACCAATATGCAGATGACACCCAGCTCTATCTATTGATGGGTGGCCAGTCCGACTGTATCCCGGAAAATCTGGACCTGGCTCTTCAAGACGTATCATCTTGGCTCAGGTTGAGTTGGCTGAAGTTGAATCCGATGAAGACGGAGGTTCTCTATCTGAACCGGGGTGGTCCAAGGGGAGGTGTCCAGCTGCCAGCTCTTGACAGGATGCCATTGATACTGGCCCCTAAGCTTGGGCGTGCTCCTTGAGTCCTCCCTTACAATGGAGGTCTGCCTTAGATCCGCCTTCTTTCATCTTCGGCGGGTACGGCAGTTGGCTCCTTTTCTGGAGCACAATGACTTAGCAATGGTGATCCATGCTACAGTCACCTCAAGAATTGATGTTGACTCGGAAACTACAGCTAGTGCAGAACGCTGTGGCATGGCTGTTAATGAGGCTCCCCCAATGGGAGCACATTCAGCCAGTGCTGAAAGAGCTGTGAGTCCATTGTGTGTTCCGAGTCCATTTCAAGGTGTTGGTATTGACCTTTAAAGCCCTTTATGGTCAGGGACCTGTTTATCTGCGGGACCGCCTTTCCCCATATATCTCCCAGAGAGCACTGCGTTCAGGGACAAAAAATCTGCTGTCCACCCCTGGACCAAAGGAGGCCAGATTGCATTTGACACGAGCCAGGGCCTTCTCGGTGGCAGCACCAGAGTTATGGAATGCTTTCCTGGAGGCCATAAGGGCCCTGCAGGACCTTCCTACATTCCGCAGGGCCTGTAAGACCGAACTGTTTCGACAGACCTTCGATGCTTAAACTGAGAGAGAGCTGCCACCTGACATCAGTTAGAGTATCTGGTGTCCAACCGTCTGAAAAGCAGAACCGCCAACATAGTAATGGTACAGCACTGTGGAATAGTTTTAAATTTTAATTGTATTAATGTTTTATAGATTTTATTGACTTACTGTTTTTTAAACGAATGTTGTGAGCCGCCCTGAGTCCGCTTGCGGAAAGGGTGGGATAGAAGTGTAATGTAAATAAATAAATAAGGTGGCCCTGTGAACTCCAAACTTATTCCAGGTTCACACTCCCCCGAGGAGCCCTTAATATGGAGTGGATCCAGGATCTAGGGATGCCAACCTCCATGGGTCCTGGGGATCCCCTGGAATTACAGCACAATTCTAGACTACAGAAACCTAGGATGGTCAATCCCCAGTTGGGGACCCCCTAGTTTGGATACTTTCCCCCCACTTCAGGATTATCAGAAAGCAGGGGTGGGGAAGAAATGTCCACTGGGCATGCCATTATATCCTATGGAAACAAGTACCCATAGGGTATAATGGAAAATGAATCCGTGGATGTCTGAGGGGCTGTTTTTTTAGGCAGAGGCACAAACTTTTCCGTATAGCACCTGGTGCCTCTTCTCAACCCGTCCCCCCCCCCCCCCAATTTCAAAAGATTGAACCAAAGGGTCCAATTCTATGAGCCCCAAAAGAAGGTGCGCCCTCCTCCATTATTTCCAGAGAAGAGAATGTATTTAAAAGGAGCAGTCCTTTTAAATGTGATGGCCAGAAACTTCCTTTGGAGTTCAATTGTACTTATCACAACCTTGGTCCTGTCTCCACTCCCAAAGTTCCCAGATATTTCCTGAGTCACACCTGGCAACCCTACTGAGATCAGTTTCCCTGGAAAAAATAGTGTTTTGGAGAGTGGACTCTATGACATTGTATCTCACTGAGGTCCCTGTCTTCTCCAGGCTCCATCTCCAAATCTCCAGGAGTTTTGCAAGCTGGAGCTGACAACCCTACCCTCCCATCCCCCACTGGTGGCCATGGGGTACCTGGCAACCTATGTTGCCATCCGCCCCCCCAATGAGGTATGCTCCAACACTTCTTGGCAGAGCCAAACTCCAGGTAGGCGGTATACTTTTTTTTTTTTAAATCTAGTCTCCTGTAATAATATCAGAGTGGGGCCTGGAGATCTCACAGAATTACAGCTGATTTCCAGGCTACAGAGATCAGTTGCCCTGGAAGAAATGGCAGCTTTGCAGGATGGGCTCTACAGGATCACATCCCTGCTGAGCTTCTCCCCCAACTCCACCATACTTAGGCTCCACCCCCAAATCTCCTGGAATTTCTCAACTTTAAGTTGGCAACCCCAATTAGTATTAGGAATGTTTCAAATTACACTGTAAACACAGAAGCTTAAATGGGGAGTTTCTGGGGTCCTTATTTGTTTTTGAGAATATGTTGGGAATAAGAGTTTGATATATTATTGTAACATAGCTATATTATAATAGTTTAACAGTTTAAACAAACTGTCACTATCACACCAGTTTTTGAAACAAAAGAAAGAAGCACTGTTCACTTGAGATCTAATCCACTCCTTTTATTTATTCTTCTCCCTGGGATCTCCCAAATAGTAAAGCCAAGATATTGTTCATTTATATAAGATAATAATTTCTGCCTAAATACATTTAAAACTGCATATGCTAATAATTCACATCTAAGTACATTTTAATATTTTGACTGACTGATGAAGAAAAGAAATGACTAGCAATGGCAGTATTCTCTGCAGTAAGAAGCTGCACCCTTCCCTTAACAATCAAAGGTACTTGAAGTGGCAAGGTGGAAATCCTTGAGGCTGCAACAGATGTTGAGAAACACTTGACAAGGAGAGGTGGAAAATAAACAGGAGACCGAAATAATCCTAGCAAGAGCCACCTGTGGAATACACCTCCTAAACTGATTTACTCAGCTGGGCTTGCATGGAATTGGCACTAAGAGTTTTCTCTTGTACAAAAGCACAGGCATGCTTGAGGCGATGCTCTCCCCTCCCTCCTTTCACACATGGCTGCTTGCTTTATCTGCAAGAGTGCTCTGCCAATTCCTGTAAGCAGCAGTGCAGAAAGGCCAGACTCCAGAGCAGATGTGGCGATGACAGATGGAAAGGAACTCTTGACTTCAGGAAGAAAAGGTCAGATGGACCAATGAAAGAAAACCAGGCATACACCAAGAATGCCATTCACATGAGGGGGGGCGGGGAGTGGATGTTAGATCCACACCAAGAGTCAAAAGACTTCTCTCAGATGTATTCAAAATTAAAATTACAAAAGAGTTGTATTTTAATAGTGTCTATGTGGTTACTTTGAATAACTCATAATAACCAAAGCTATATAGCCCTCTGATGAAATTGGCATAAAACACTGCAAAGGCAGACTGCCTTTTCTTAAATGGTACCCTTCTGAATCCCCAGGAGTATATTGTTCTCCACTCATTAACTTCTCGGAAACCATTTTTGACAAGGAACTCCCTGAGCCCATGAAGTGACATTCCGCAGAGAGCAGGAACCACATAGACTATCCCACTGGAATTACCACACAGGGAGTCAAAACCTCTCTCTCATCTCCAGGGAAGCTCAAATAGTAAGGAAACATAAAAGGCAAAATATCATCCAAGCTACAGGATTTTAAACACCTCCCCTGCCTGAAGACACCACTCTCTTGGAGGACTGCCCCAAAGGACTATAAGCATATCTCAAGCCTTGTACATGCAGACAGTTGGAGGAGCATTTTCAACACATTTTGTATCTGTGAAGCTCCTTTCTCAGCAGGTTGAGCAGCATGCATTTAAGAACATAAGAGAAGCCATGTTGGATCAGGCCAATGGCTCATCCAGTCCAACACTCTGTGTCACACAGTGGCCAAATATATATATATATATATATATATATATATATATATATATATATATATATACACACACACACACACACACACACACACTGTGGCTAATAGCCACTGATGGACCTCTGCTCCATACTTATATCTAAACCCCTCTTGAAGGTGGCCATGCTTGTGGCTGCCACCACCTCCTGTGGCAGTGAATTCCACATATTAATCACCCTTTGGGTGAAGAAGTACTTCCTTTTATCCGTTTTAACCGGTCTGCTCAGCAATTTCATTGAATGCCCATGAGTTCTTGTATTGTGAGAAAGGGAGAAAAGTACCTCTTTCTCTACTTTCTCCATCCCATGCATTATCTTGTAAACCTCTATCATGTCACCCCACAGTCGACGTTTCTCCAAGCTAAAGAGTCCCAAGCGTTTCAACCTTTCTTCATAGGGAAAGTGTTCCAGCCCTTTAATCATTCTAGTTGCCCTTTTCTGGACTTTCTCCAATGCTATAATATCCTTTTTGAGGTGCGGCGACCAGAACTGCACACAGTACTCCAAATGAGACCGCACCATCGATTTATACAGGGGCATTATGATACTGGCTGATTTGTTTTCAATTCCCTTCTTAATAATTCCCAGCATGGCGTTGGCCTTTTTTATTGCAAATGCACACTGTCTTGACATTTTCAGTGAGTTATCTACCACGACCCCAAGATCTTTCTCTTGGTCAGTCTCTGCCAGTTCACACCCCATCAACGTGTATTTGTAGCTGGGATTCTTGGCCCCAATGTGCATTACTTTGCACTTGGCCACACTGAACTGCATCTGCCACATTGACGCCCACTCACCCAGCCTCAACAGGTCCCTTTGGAGTTCCTCACAATCCTCTCTGGTTCTCACCACCCTGAACAATTTAGTGTCATCCGCAAACTTGGCCACTTCACTGCTCACTCCCAACTCTAAATCACTTATGAACAAGTTAAAGAGCATGGGACCCAGTACCAAGCCCTGCGGCACCCCACTGCTTACCGTCCTTCATTGTGAAGACTGCCCATTTATACTCAGGCAAGATCTTCCCTTACAGAACCCATGCTGAGTCTTCCTCAATAACCCGTGTTCATCAATGTGCTACTCATTCTGTCCTTGATAATGCTTTCTACCAACTTTCCCGGTATTGAAGTCAGACTGACTGGCCTGTTTTCTATTTCTATTTAACATGAATTCTATTTCTATTTAAATGAATTCTATTTCTATTTAACATGTTTTCTATTTCTATTTAACATGAATCAGCTGTTGGTCAACAAATCATGATAGGCTAATTGAACAATGCTTCATAGCCTTTTATTGTTTCTATTTTATTTTGTGTCTTTTTTGTGTCTTTCCAGACATGTTCAGGGACACCTGAGAGCAGCACCTGCTCTCTCTTCCTGAGTACTTCAAGCAGAAATACACACCAAGAAAATGTAATAAAAGGCAGCCATATGCTTGGCAAAGAAAGCAAACTCCAACAGAGGCCTATAGGAGGTGGCATGGTGTGCCTTGTTAATGTTTTGCACAAATCTTGACAATGGCCACAGTTCATTGTGTATATCTAACTCATGCTGCTGACAAACAACTGAAATTAGGTCACCTTAGAAAATTATCCTCTAAACTTCTCCTAAAGCAGCTACAGCAAGAGACAGGACTTTAACATGGCAATTTTCATTAGGATGTATCTTGGTTATATTGGTCATGCTTGATCATCATCCAGATAATTCAGAACCAAAGGTCGGTATATATGACACTTCCCTTTTAGTTAGCCATGCCTTAAATTTGACCGGAGAGTTGTGCTGTTGTCACCCAGTACTAATCAGTTTTGTGCCTGCATTAGGCAGTCAAACAAATGTATCTGACATGTTTTATTATTATATATTAATAGGCAGCCTACAACTGCATTTGCTTCCAAGGGGAAACTGAATTAGCAAAACTCATTTTTTAAAACCAATGTAACATTCACCATCCTCATGCCTAAGACAAATGAGCTGAACTGCAATAAATACCCATAACTGTCTTTTAAAAAATCTAGATGAAAGATGAAAATATCTTTAACAGATCCTTCTGCATACATAAGCAACTGCAAGCAATGAAATGCAACAGAGTCAAAAAGAATTCTCCATCTGAGGTTTGTCAGGAGGGGGAAAAAGGCATTTTGGATGATCTGAGAGTTACCAAGGGGACCTGACAAATACATTTGATCTAAAAATAGCTTGTTCTTTCTCAACAAATTCAACTTAGATACATCCACATGGTGTGTGTGTGTGTGGTGGGGGATAATTTCTATTTCCTTTTAAGTTGCATAGTAGCTGGAGTTGCTCCTCTCCTTCCCCAGAGCTTCCTTTACAGACGAATAGTGAGCCACAGATGCTTGCAAAACACTACTAGAATGGCAAGTGGTGGCAACCAACAGCCTATGAAGGATGAAGTCATTGTTAAGAATAGAATGCCTCGCAGCATGGATGCATTGTCTAAATGACAAAGCTTGCATTAATGCTGCTGAAAGCGGCTTATTCATCATGGAGTCTACAGACATTATCTTACACTAGAAACACTGTACTTCAGATGAAACATGGGCACTCTGAGAGACTATTCAGACACATGGCCTTTGCCAGTGGCTGCTGTAGTGTTTGCATGTCTGAGTGAACCTAATGAGAAATTGGTAAAGTGCCTGATTTGGAAATCAGCACATACCGGTAGTTTAAATCCAGCTGGACACTTTGTTGTTGTGCGAAAGAAAGAAAACCACAGAAGGTGTCACATTAAAACATTGTTGAAAAGAGGAAAGGAAACTGCAGCCATAACTTCAAGCTTCTATCTATGATCAAAACTGTAACCTTTTGTGAAAACTAAAAGCTGAGATCCATACACATTTCCTGCTGTAAAACAAGCACTCCCGTTTTCCTTGGAAACCATAACAGAAATATAAGATAAATTGGCTGCCATTAATTATGTTCACTGTGGCAGAGTGGATGCTTTGGGTACCATATGACTTGAAGCCTCCTGAGTAAAATACTGCTCTGGGTGAATAAATTTAAACTTATGTGCACAGCTGCATAGTGTCAAAAGCAGACAGGATGGTAGGAAACTGAATGGAACTGGTGCGGGCAATATTCAAGATCTACTCCAGGAACCGCACATTCTCAAACATTGACTGCTCTTTGGAGACCCATCATTAGGTCAAGCCTTTAATGCCATGGGCTTTACAGCATGGAATTAATTTATTTACTTCTTTTATATCCCACCTTTTCCCCTATGGGGACCCAAAGCAGCTTACGATATTCTCCTCAACACCAGTTTATCCTCACAACAACCCTGTGAGGTAGGTCAGGTTGAGAGTGTGTGGCTGGCCCAAGGTCACCCAGCAAGGCTCCATGGCAGAGCAAGGATTTGAACCTGGTTTAACAATGTCTCTTACAATGTGAACCAGAAGTTATGTCAATGCATCAGGGTGATGCTTTAGCATGAATCTGAAATTCTCAGAGATCTATGCTGGAAGCGATGTTATGGTAAACCAAAGGCCAAGCAGAGATAAAAAACAATTGTGTATGAAACCAATGGATAAAGGCAACATACAAATATATATATCACAAACATATCCTCCAAGTCAACATGTGTACAAAACATAATCCCTGTTCCAAAAATTCAGTACAATGAACCAACAGTACCAATAGTTCACAGAAGCCCAGCTGTAACAATCCGGATGGAACTGAAATAAAATTTCAGTCAACATGCAATGTATAGCTTTAGAAGTGTTCACATCCAGGAGAAGTTGGTACAAAGAAGAATGCTTTATCCAGAGCTGACAATTCTTGAAGCTTTCTTGAGTAAAATGTATTGTGTGCTGCATTTTACTCAAGAAAGCTTCAAGAATTGTCAGCTCTGGATAAAGCTAGTACAGTGAAACACAATTCATCATCAGCTAGTGAACGTGTTGTCAATTGCACATCCTCTTGAAGAACAGCATTCTTCTCTGTACCAACTTCTACTAGATGTGAACACTACTACAACTATACATGGACTGTTGATTGAAATTTTATTTCCATTCCATCTGGATTGTTACAGTTGGTTTTCTGTAGACTACTGGTACTGTTGGTTCATTGTATTGAATTTTTGGAACAGGGTTTGTGTTTTGCACACATGTTGACTTGGTGGATAATGTTGTGAAATATATATTTGTATGTTGCCTTTTTCCATTGGTTTGATACACAGTTGTTTTTTTTATCTCTGTTTGGAAGCAATGTTATGGCATTGGGGGGAATACAGATTTTCACATTTTCCTACCCTAGCAAGTGGTGGCTGGGACACCCAACTGCTGACAGGAGGTTTCCCACCAAAGTAGGAGACCTGGCTGGCTTATTTACAGTGGATCCATAGGTCCTGTTTAGAGGATCCTTTATTCTTCTCCAGTGAGTGGTGGGGAGGTTCTGAGTGAGAAGCCCCTTTATTTGCATCAAGGCATCCAGTCAATGGTTCTGCATTCACAGTTGCCCCATCTACTTTCCTGAAGCACATGGCAAGTGCCTGAGGAAGAGCCTATATGTGCCACAGGGCCAACAGGCACCACATTGCGGAACCCTGGTTCAACCACTACAGCAAACTGTTTCCTATTCTTCCTTTGATCATCTGATACTTCCAGTCACCTTTTTAAGGCACCTAAAGTTTGCAGATGCTTTGGGATTTCCTTCTTGATTTTCCCCAAGTGTATTTCCCCTTCTCCATCATTCTAATCTTTTTAAAAATAAATTGTTTGCAAAAAAAAAAAACAATTGCAAAAAAAGCCCAGCAGGAACTGATTTAATTGGATTTTATTTAATTTAAATATCATGGTTCTCTGAGCTCCATTTGAAGGATGGACATATCTACCATTTGGAGTGTACTTTACCATACCATCATAACCAGAGTTCCATTGAGTTCAATGGATTGCAAAAAAAGCCCAGCAGGAACTGATTTGCATATTAGGCCACACTGCCTGACACCACCATTGTTTCACACAGGGCTTTTTTCAGAAAAAAACCCAGCAGGAACTTATTTGTATGTTAGGCCACACCCCCTGACACTAACCCAGCCGGAACTGCTTTCCTGTGTGTACCTGCACAAAAAAAGCCTTGGGTTTAGAAAGGTGTGACTCTGTTTAGATTACCACTGTATGTTTAATCAGTCACATGTGGGACACAGGATCGGAATAGCTGGATTCAAAGCCACCTTGGCTATGAAATTAACTTGAAGGCTTTAAGCAAGTCACATTCATTTTGTCTAATCTACTTTGCAGGGTTATTGCATGCTGCATATGCTTCCCTAAATCTTTGGAGTAGTTCAAATTTGTGAAATAAAATAATTGCACTTATGACTAATAAAGAATGGATCATAAAATACAAAACTAAATAGATTTTTGTTATTTGACAAAAAAATTACTCCTACTGCTTTATGTGAATGCCAATGTTCTGCTGTCTCTGTTTGCCCCTTCTGAGTTCCCACTCCACAAGCGCTATAGCACAATGGTGGGAGACACTACTCCAAAAAGAAAGCAAATGGTTTCTTGCATCAATATTATGGCTTTTGTCATTTGAACTGCATAGCCAGACTTCCTATCATCTTCAAGGCACGTAAACTGGGGATCAGAGCAACCTACATCCAAACGGTATTTGTCCAATCTCTGCAGAAAAAAGTGTTAATAAAGAACTGAGCAAAAGTAGTATATGCAGTATTCTTCATGCCAACTTTTGATTGACACTGAACATTTGAGTGATTAAAGTAGCTGATTCTTAGAGAGAGGGAGGGAGGGATTGAGAAAGAGACGATATTTTATAAATATTTTAGCCAAACAGTGGCCTTTACAAATGCAAACTTACTTCAAAACTATTTAGTTTGATTATTACACATTAAAATAAGTTTACCCAATAATAATTTCAAGAAGTTGAACTAATAACAATATAGTTTTTGTTTGAACATATCATACTACTCTTCACATATCATACTACTCTTCCATCTATAATTACAGGTGCATGCACACAAAAGCTTATACTCAGAATAAAACTTTGTTGGTCTTAAAAGTGCTACTGGACTTTTTAAAAATCACCTTAATTTTTAACCCTGCACTTTTTAAATTTTCTTGTCTAAACTTTGCATATAAATTTTCTAAAACATACATTTAAAAAATCAGTTATGTGTTAACTTATGTGACCTCTAATATTTCAGATTTATATTGGGAAATAAATTATCTTGAGTTTAACAGGATTTATTCCCAAGTAAAAATGCACAAGATTGCAGCATTAGGTATTAACTCCAATGACCTGACAGTTTCTATTACTGGAAGTCCAGGGAAGAGTAAAGACATTTTTAGCCCTAAATATTACAAATACTGTCTATAAATTGAAAGATGTCAGTACTGAAATTTAAAGACCTCTTGCACTAGTATGATTAATTTCTTTGAGTTTAATAATCAACGTGTATTACATACCCCACAGCATTTGAGATTTGTTAGGTTAATGCTTTATTAAGTTGCTTTAAGAAAATTTGCTATTGACTAAGGAACTCACATTTTTTGGTCATATCTAAAATATAAAATGATAGAGTTTTATTTCTTTAAAATGTTTGATGAACAAAATATCGTCAAAGAGAGCTGTGCAGGCTCTGGAGAATGAAAGCCTCTGAATTATCAAATTATGCTGTCACTGCAGAGTGGGGAGAGCTGCTGCAAGCACTTATGTCACAATGCCTTCCCAAGGGAATTACTGTGATTACTAATCTCAGCTGAGAACATGGCATGCTGTGTCTCAGGCCAGTTCTACTACCAGCCTACAACCACTGACTCTCAGGAAGAGTGACTGCAAGACCAACCACAGGATAAATAGTAAATGCTGCTCACTAGGGATGGACACAGACCTGAACACCAAGCAAAATCTGGCCCAGACTTTACCTTGTTTGAGGTTTCTGACAGTTCGGTTCGAAAGTCGCATGTTCGGACCAGGAAGTCTCTGAACTTTCTGCCTGGTTTGGAACCTCTTGTGCACTCTTGGCAAAGTGCACAACTCCATGGGTGGAGTTTCATGCTGAAAAGTGGGTATGGGTGGGATATTTCCAGCCATCAAGGGACCAATAGTGACAGTCTGAAGCTGACAAGCAAGTCTGATTTCTGGGGGGGAGGGATATGTATATAATCACTGGAAGCGCATTCCTGTCCTCTGTTTGCATCTGGTTTTTGCAAGTCTTGTTCTCCTTGAGCATGAAAGAATATCTTTTGGTGTACTGAGGGGGGGGGGAATTACTGGGGTGGGTGGAGAAACCTGTTGAATCACCTGGCCTCTACAAACTGTCAGAGTAAAAGCATCACCTCTCTCTTTTTTCTGCTTTCCTTGCATCTCCTTCCTCCCCACCTTTTTCTTTGCTGTGAGGAGTGGGAAACATGGATAGATTTTTTTCTTTTAAAACATGTTTTTGATTTGATTTGGGGATGGACTGCTCACTTTTGTGGGTTCTGAAAACCACCATTTCTCTGCATGCTGGCTGTGGGGTCCCCTTTCTGCTCCTCCAAAAAGCACCCCATTTCTTCCTGCATTGCTTGAGTCTCTGCCTGGGGGGTATCCTCTCTCCTCTCCCACTCAGGCACCCAGACTACCTACAGATTTCTGAGGGGCTTGGCTAACTGCCCTCTTCCCTGGCTGTTGGGTCCCCTTTCTGCTCTTCCAAAAAGCACTTTGTTTCTTCCTGCGTTGCTTGAGTCTCTGCCTGGGTTTTTTTGTCTCTCCTCTCCCACTCAGGCACCCAAACTATCTACAGATTTCTGGGGGGCTTGGCCAACTGCCCTCTTCCCTGGCTGTGGGGTACCCTTTCTGCTCCTCCAAAAAAGCATCCTTTCTCCTCTGCCACATGTTCCCACACATTCCCTTAGCTAGTCCATCAGTGCCTCCTCCCACAGCTGTGCAGTGAGTCCCGGTTGCCAGGCTTGGTTGTCCCTGTCACCTTCCCAGGTAGGATGGAAGGCTTGGCCCCAATCAGTTATCATGTCGCCAGGGCTGGGTGGCTGGTCCCAGGAAGACACAGCCACCTGTAGCCATGTGGGTGGTCCCTAGGGAGGTACTGTGGAAATCTGATGCCTGTAGCTTAACTCGGTCCACACTGTAGTGTCTCAAAATGGTGCAGGACAATTCCCCCAAAAACAGTTCCCAGGAGACACCTTGCTTGATGGTCTGCTACTTGGACCCCCCCCCCCCCAATCTGACATGCATGTAACATGTGGGCCATGTGCAAGGTCACCCCAGGGAGGAATTGTGTGCGTTGAAGGCCAATAGCTCACCTAGGTCAGTTTTTGTCACTCCTGAACCAGCAGAGGTGACATCCCTTTGAAAAGCATTGCACTGAATGACCTTTTTTAGGGGTCTGTAACTCAGCTCCCTGAAGTCCAATGTGGACCAAACTTGGTGGGTACATTGAAGAGAGTGATCTGGAGACAACCCGCCATTTTGGAACCTTGAAGCCCTGTGTGGGGCTTTTTAAAAACCAGACCAGTTTGCGAACTGGTTCACGAACCAAGCTGTGGTTCGGTTCGCGAACTGAACCAGCATTTTCTGGTCTGTGCCCATCCCTACTGCTCATCTTTCATTAAAGCAAAACTAACAACAGTATTGCAGGATTTAACAGAAAAATTTAAACAGTCCCACACTGTAGTTTAGGAAGCATCAAAGACAATGGCTTCAATCCAACATATCACTAGCATAGTCAGTTTCACACCACCAGTCATCCATTGGGAACAATTGAATTAAGCTTCTTCTCCAGTTTTGAAAACTGTATAGCTAGCTCCAGAAACTAAAAGCAGAAATCCAGTCACTGAAATTGTACACACTGCACTGTTCAGCACTCAAGAGATTTGATCCAGAAGTCGATGCTCACAGGGAAGCCTTTCTGTAAGAGTGGATTGCCCCCACTGGATCAGATACACACTTTAAAAGATTAGTGCATATATGAGCAAGTATATAAGCCTCACCAATCCACCTTCACCACAAAGTTCCTGGCGCCACCAAGCACAGTCCCACTATGGGAGTATCCTGTTTCTAACGGAGGCTTTATTCAGAGCCATAACTAGTTGATATTGCACCTGAAGCAAAAATATAAAATTGCACTCCCCCATACTTTCATAGTTGTTATTTTGGTAAAAAGGTAAAACAAACAACAATAACACAATTTAATTGGGAACAAACGATACTGCCCGGCACAGCCCTGAATATATTAAAAGAGAGACTATATAGAGAGACTCTAGGTAAGAAGATGAAGGAGCTGGGAGCACAGGTTGTGTCTCCATCAGTTCTTCTTGTCGAAGGCTGTGGCTTAGTATGAGAAAGAACAATACTTCAGATAAACGACTGGCTACATCAATGGTGTCATCAGGAAAGCTTTGGAATTCTGGACCATGGTTTAAGCTTTTGAGATGGTGGTCTTCTATCGGGAGATGGTTTGCACCTTACAAAGGTAGGGAAAAGGGTGTTTGGCAAGAGCCTTGCTAACCTAATTTGGAGGGCTTTAAACTAAATTGTATGGGGGAGTAAGACAATAATTCAAAGCCTAGTAAGATGCCAGCAACTGGAGATAAGAATGCTGAAGCTTTGCAGAGAGTGGCAGAGAGTGGCACTTATGCTAGTTAACATTAGCTTGCAGGTATGTACAGAAACAAAACACTCAGGATGCATAAAGCTTGGATTCCGATGTCACTACAATAACGCACAGAGTATGGGAAAGAAAAAGGAAGAACTGGAAGTCCTAATACAGGAAGAAAACTATGACATAATAGGCCTTACTGAAACTTGGTGGGATGACACTCACAACTGGAATATTAGGATTCAGGGGTACAACTTATTTAAAAGGGATAGACAAGGAAGGGCGGAGGTGTAGCATTATATGTGAAGGAGGTATATACTTGTGAGGAAATACATGAATCTGAGCATGGCAACTCAGCTGAGAGTCTCTGGGTAAAAATAAAAGGAGTAAGAAATAACAATGATATAATGGTGGGGGTCTGCTGTAGACCACCAAGCCAGGCAGAAGCCATGGATGAGATACTTCTGCAACAGACTGCAGAGTTCTCAAAGGGAAGGGACACAGTCGTCATGGGAGATTTCAGCTACCCAGACATTTGTTGGAAGTCCAACGCTGCTAAAAATGAAAGATCAAATAAATTCCTGACTTGTCTTGCTGACAACTTCCTTTTTCAGAAAGTGGAGAAGGAAACAAAGGGATCTGCTATCTTGGACGTGATTCTCACCAACGAAGAACTGGTTGATGAGGTGGAAATAGAGGGCACCCTGGGCAGTAGTGACCATGTGATTTTGGAATTTGCAGTCTTAGGGAAGGGGAAAGCTGTATGTAGTCAGATGTATAGGCTGGACTTCAGAAAGGCAAACTTCAGCAAACTTAGACTATGCTGAGCCAGAAATACTTAAGAAGAAGGGGGTTCAAAAGGGGTGGGAGTTTCTTAAAAGCAAAATATTGAAAGCACAATCACAGACAATTCCTTTGAGAAGAAAAAATGGAAGAGGCCTAAAGAAACCAAGGTGGCTCCATAAGCAGCTCTCTAAAGACTTGAGAAATAAAAAAGACTAATTTAGGAGAAGGGCCTTATAACCAAGGATGAATAGAAACAAATAACCAGGGCTTGTAGAGAAAGAGTTAGGAAAGCTAAAGCTTGGTATGAGCTTAGGCTAGCCAAAGATGCTATAAACAAAAAAGGGTTAATTTCTTATGTTCATAGTAAGAAAAAAGAGCAAGGACATAATAAGCCCCTTGCAAGGACAGGAAAGTGAAATTGTAACAGGTGATGAAGAGAGGGCAGAACTGCTCAGTTCCTAATTTTCCTCAGTCTTTTCTTCCTCAGTCTTCTCTTCTGAGGGAAACGGTGCTCAACATGGCAAAAACAGAACATATAATGAGTTGCAACCTAGGATCAGCATAGGGGCAGTACATAAACATCTAGTTTCTTTACATGAAACAAAGTCTTCAGAGCCAGATGAGCTGCATCCAAGGGTACTAAAAGAGTCCAAAGCCAGTCCAAGATCAAAGTCCAGGAAGTCAAGCAGGAGCCAAGTCACCAATGCATAATCACAAACCGGAATCAGAAGTCAATGTCCAAAAGCCAAAAGGTCAGGGTGCCAAGGAAATCAAGCAGGTCAGGATCAGGAATCAGGAAGGAGCGTGGATGCAAGCCAAAGAATAGACTTGTTGCTTCCACAAGGTTGCCAGGTCCTGGGTGGGAGCTATATGGGAGTCTCAATCAGCCTGCTCCCTGGCTGGCAGTGACTCTGCTAGAACTCAGGGCTGAGAGATCTGAAGCATCGGCGTGCCTCATGTCTTCGCTCTGAAAGTTCTTTCCAGAGCCTGCTTCGAACTCTTGAGATGGGAGGAGGAGAGCTTGAGGAGATTGATTGTCAACAGCTGACACTGGTGCCTGGAGAGTGATTGATGGGCCAGCTGCTGTTTGTTCAGCTGAAGAATTGGCTGGCAACTCTTCCAGGTCTGTTAACCCTTCCAGTTCCTCCTCGTCATGACACTAGGGGTCTTAGTGGGTCATACACTGAATATGAGTCAACAGTGTGATAAGGTGGCTAAAAAGGCAAATGCAGTTTGGGGCTGTATTAACAGTAGCGTCCAGATCACGTGAAGTGATGGTATTGCTTTTCTCTATTCTGGTAAGACCTCAGCTGAAGTATTGTGATCAGTTTGGGGCACCACATTTTAAGAAGGATATCGACAAGCTGGAACAGGTCCAGAGGAGGGCAATGAAGATGGTGAGGGTTCTGGAGACCAAGTCCTATGAAGAAAGGGAGCTGGGTATGTTTAGCCTGGAGAGGAGTTGGCTGAGAGGTGATATGATCACCATCTTCAAATACTTGAAGGGCTGTCATATAGAGGATGGTGTGAATTGTTTTCTGTGGCCCCAGAAGGTAGGACCAGAACCAATGGGTTGAAATTAAATCAAAAGAGTTTCCGGCTCAAAATTAGGAAGAACTTCCTGAGAGTTAGAGCAGTTCCTCAGTGGAACAGGCTTCCTCGAAGGATTTTAAACAGAGGCTAGATGGCCATCTGACAGCAATGCTGATTCTGTGAATTTAGGGAGAGGTGTTTGAGAAATTTCCTTCATTGTGCAGGGGGTTGGACTAGATGACTCAGGGGGTCCCTTCCAACTTTATTATTCTGTGAATTTATTTTAGTCTATATGACAGCCCTTCAAGTTCTTGAAGACGGTGGTCATATCACCTCTCAGCTGCCTTCTCTGCAGGCTAAACATAGTCAGCTCCCTTTCTTCATAGGTCTCCAGAGCCCTAGATGGCTCATGTTAATGTTCCTGATTGTCTGGCAGTATCTAGACTTTAAAAATAAAAACATTAATTTTGTAAATGTTAATGCCATTGACATTATGAAAAGTACACTTGCAAAAATGGTCATATCTGAAATAGTTCAAACTTTCTTTGATGCCACAAAGCAACTAACCAATATTTTTAAAGAGTTGAGAGAGTGGAGCAGCAGACAGTGTGGAACCATGAGCACACACAACATGATGCAAAGTTACATTCACAGTGTTTGGCTGCAGCGGTAGTTGGTGCCTATTGGGGCTTGTAGAACAGAGGGCAGCAAATGATGGGCAGGGTCAAAGCAAATTAACTTTTTTTTCACAATAATAAAGTTTATTTATCCTTTACATAAAATAATTACAAAGTGTCAACAATTTAGCATACCTCAAATCTGACATGCAAATTAACTCTGATTTTGTTCCTGTCCCTGCATTTTGCACGCTAAGAACATTCAAGAAATGAACTTATAGAGTCTCTTCTTACCTTGGTTCAATAAGCTTGTGTGCTGTCATTTGGGGGGAAATGGTGTGATCTGCACCACCCCTTTCAACCATTTCTGTGCACAACCAGCCTTCCAAACACTTGGTCATATTACCAGGTTAGGTTTCTCTCACAATTTTGTACCCTAACCCCTCCCACACACACAAAAATGAATGCCGTATGTTTTCCTATGGGGGGGGGGGTGATGCAACAGTCCCCGATGGGAGGCTAGGGATCCACCCACCCAAGGAATGCCAGATGTTTCCTAAGGGGGGTCAGCCTATGCTTCTGGTGTAGCAGGCTTCATATTGTTTGGGGAAAGCGTGTTTTGCAACACAGACGTTATTTAGAGAATTGTGGAGATGCAACAGTTCTAAGCAGACATAGTTTGGAGAGGAGACATACCCAATGGATAAAATGATGGCTTTAAAACTGAACGTGGCTAGCCTTATACGTGTAACATGTCCCTTTAACAGCAGGTTGCAACAGGTTGCGTGTCGATAAAACTCTCTGGGGACTCAGAAACGCCATGGAGTTTTGCATGAATCCTAGATCCTTGGTTTGCAATCCACAGTTATTTGTTGAGAGGATGCAGTTGTGTGTGTAAAATGGTAGCTATTTTGTACCGGTTTGTGTTTGCAACGGGTGTGCCTTTCAAAAACAGACGCTTTGCTTTTGGCCCCTCTAAGTCAATAGTTTACAGGTGGGAAGTGCAGGCACCAGAAATGTTGTACAATATATTTGAAATGTTGCTGGCCACCCCTGGTTGTCACAGGGTGTGTCCCCTGTGACATTTAAACACACCAATGAGTGTCAGTGGTGCTTTCCCACAGAACTCTTTAAAATAGGGGAGACCTCCCCATTCCATGGCATGTGCTTGTTGCTTTTGGTTTCCCAGCTCTGTTGAACCATCATTTTATAAAGAAATGAATGCTGTGGAGGCCGACGGGGTTCCGACTTTGGAGCAGGCTGTTCATGAGGATATGAACACTGTGGAGACCACTGAGGGGAAAGCTGATGCTGGTGAGGAACCTGTTTATGAGGAGATGGAGCATCTTTCACCCAAAAGCAATGGCAAGGAGTCTGGACATGATGAGGGAAAAGATGAAGCAGAGGATGAAGAAGAAGAGGAATGGGCGCAGTGTGTTCAGAATTGGAAAGAGGATGTAAGTAGCACGAAGGAAACGGGGATGTTGTTGATAGCGGAGGGCAGGAAATATTTAGAATTGTGTTTTTTCTCTTGCAGATGGAGGATGAAGGACTGTATTGGAGACTGATTGATCAAATTCTGGAATTGGTGCATAGTAGAGTGGGAACAAACTGTTGTAAATGCTGTAGAACAATAACATTGTCAAGAGAGTAGTTGTGTGAAAAACATGCCACACAAGAAGACTGGACAGAATGAGGAAGAGGAGGTGGAGGAAGAAGAAGAAAGTATAGTGTGTGCCGAATATTACCTAGAGATGGTAAGTAGCATGTGTGTGGGGAGGAGGGTGGAATGGGACGTGGGAAAGATCCAGGGTGGTGTGGGGGACAGAATAAACTTTGCTGTTTTTCTCTTTCAGAACCAATATGACAATGTGGAGTGGGAACAGTTTACACAGATTGTGGAAGTTGCACATGAGAAAGTGAATCTTTCATGTTGTGGTTATTGTGAAGAAATAGCATGGTATCAAGAACACAGCTGGGTGAGAAAGAAAATGAAACGCCCGCAACCTCCCTGCATGTGAGATTTATATCCAGGTGTAAGGGTTTTTTTAATTTTAATTTTAAAGGGTGGGATGGGGCTGTCTAGAAGGGAAATAGAAAGACTTAGACACTTTTTTCCCCCTGACAAGGTAGGGAAAACTCGCCCGTATTCGGAGGTGGCGGATGTTGTCCCTGGGAAGCCAGAACCAAGTTGCTGCTGGGAATGCATGACTGTATATAACATGCTTGTATATAACGTTCAATCTGTAAAGAAGGATGGTGAGAAAGAAGAAGGAGATTCGAGAGATTCCGCAGGAGATTCTGGAGCAGACATGGAGCCCAAAGCCATGGGAAAAGTGAGGGAACCCCCGGCTCATGAAGCGCAAACACCTGAGCCACCAACGGAGGCTGATCTGGCCAAGAAGGGGGAAGAAGAAGACAACCGCCCATGCATTGAGGCTTTATACCCCCATGTAAGTGTAATAAAACTGCACTGTGTGTGAATGTAACAAACAATATTTGAACTAAAATGTGTTTTTTTTCTTTGAACACAGGTGTGGAATAGACCCGTTGATTTTGCACTACTGGCCAGATGTGTTAGCAAGGAGATAAACCCAGACTGTTGCTGCCGCTGCAGACTGGTTGCATATTCCTCAAAGGAGGAATATGGTGCCCAAAGTGCGTCCGTAGATGTTCCAAGGTTTACGGTGTTTGAAGTAAAGGGGGAAGACCTGTATAAATTTCTGCAAAGGAAAGTGATGGAGCGTGCTGAGAACCAGAAACAACTTGGAGAAAAAGATGAGAATCAGAAGGAGCCAGAGTGAAGATCCAGTTTTTCTGTATATATGCAGCCTAATAAAAATACTTTCCTTGTGGCAAAAGAGAGCGAAGTGTCATGACGCGTCACGGGAATGTGTTAAAAGGTATTTATTATAATCCACTGGAGGTTGGTAGTTTTGGGGGTATTGAACCGCTATTTCGGGCAGCATCTAAGAAGGGATATAGCTGAGCAGAAATGAGGTGAAAGAGTGGTTGGATGATCAGGACGCATACAGCGTGCATAAACCGGTCAGGGTGCGCTTCAAAAGGAACAAGGTAATCATGGGGAATATTGATGGACAGTGGCAGGCGGATTTGGTAGATATGCAACAATATTTCAATTACAACAGGGGCTATAAATATATTCTGACAGTGATAGACATCCTGTCTAAATACGCGTGGGCAGTGCCTCTGAAAGACAAGGGTGGGACCGAGGTGGCAACTGCTTTTAAAAGCATTTTCAGAGGATCAGGGAG
Organism: Heteronotia binoei; assembly: GCF_032191835.1. Classification (NCBI taxonomy): domain Eukaryota; kingdom Metazoa; phylum Chordata; class Lepidosauria; order Squamata; family Gekkonidae; genus Heteronotia; species Heteronotia binoei. The sequence goes on along the minus strand of NC_083227.1, from coordinate 114,783,750 downwards.
GGTCCCTCAAAAGCTGCAAACAGATAGGGGCAAGGAGTTTCTCAATAAAAAAGTGGGTGCTCTGTTAAAACAACACGGAGTTCACCATTTTGTCACCAACAATGAAGTGAAGGCGGCCGTAGTGGAGAGGTTTAATAGAACTTTAAAGTCCAGGATGTGGAGACATTTTACACAAAATAACACTTTTAAGCATACAGATGTATTACAAGACCTAGTCAAAAGTTATAACCATAGTCACCATAGAACTATTCAGATGCTGCCTGTAGATGTCAAAACCTCTAACGCGCTTAGCGTGTGGAGGCACGTGTATGGTGCGGTCCTGGGGTCTCCCAAAAAAGAAACACAAGTTCTGTTTAGAAAAGGGGACCGTGTGAGGGTCTCTAGAACAAAAGGAACATTTTAGAAGGGTTATGAACAGAATTTCACAGAAGAAATTATTATAAAAGAGGTGGGGAGAAGGGGCAAGAGGCCCGTGTACCACCTGGTAGATTTTGATGGTGAACCGATCCTAGGAGGGTTTTACACGGAGGAGTTGCAGAAAGTGACTCGTTGGAAAGACAGAACATACAAGATAGAGAAAATTATAAAAACCTGGACAAACAAGAAGCAGAATCAGATCTTAGTGAAGTGGAGGGGGTGGCCACCCAAATTTAACAGTTGGGTCCCGGCTGAAGACATCGTTGAACAGGATGGACGATGACGGGTTTTACATCACGCTCCCCAGCAACACTTCTAAGAACCTATTTCCTGAAAACACCAGTTCGGCTTTCACGGTGCACTTGTTTAAGCCTCTGGATTTGAGGGGGGAGTGAGAAGTGGGATTGGTGGAAATTCAGTATCCCCTCACCTGGTACACAATCAGTAAATCACAGATGTTCCTAATCTGTACCGAGACTACTAGAAACGAATTCCAGGTGAAGCAGGGCTATTACGAAGATGTTCGCCATATATAAGATGACATGCAGACGGCTGTACGGAAACATGCCAACACACCACCCAATGTGCATTTCCTTTATGATGAAACAACAGGGAAAACTAGATTTGTCAGTTCAAGCGTTACACACTTCGTGGGTGACGAATTAGCGCTGCTGCTGGGGACTCCCCCTAACACACCTTTCAAAAACATTCAACACGCCATGGATATTACCAAAAGGTTTAATTCTCTGTACCTATATACGGATATCATAGAACACCAGCTGGTAGGGGACACAGCTATGCCCCTTCTGCGCTGTGTTCCGATAAGAGGGAAAACTCACGATTTTGTCACAGTAATCTATGATGAGCCCCAATACGTCCCCGCCAACAAAAAGCATATCAAAATAATCCGCATAGAAATAAAGATGAATCAGAATCAACCCGTGTCATTCTGTTACAGCAAGGTCATTGTAAGGTTGCACTTACGACCGTGGAAAAAATGGTGATTGTGAAAGATTATGGGGACCCTGCGATGTTTAGGGGCTATTACTGTTCACAGGCCGGTTGTGCTCTCCCTGGATTTCATAGGGCACCCGTTATGTATGGGTCAGGAGTTGGAGGGATTTTTCAGAGGTTTTTCCGAATGGCCATACCGCTTTTTAAAAAAGGGGCGGACATTCTCAAGCCGCACTTGAAAACTGCAGCTCGCAATATTGCTCAAGACGTCGTGAGCCATGTGACATGCAGAGTTATGAATAAACTTGAGCCCCAGGAGGGATTGGGCTTTTTGTATCTTTAAAGAAGGGGTGGACTTAAAAGAAAACAGTCTACTAAATGCAGGGGCCCCCCAGGACCTGTTAAAAGAAGCCGTGGGGGCCACAAGAAGCAGAAGGCCCTGAGGAAGAGGGGAGGAAAGAGGAAGAAGAAGAGGACTCCTCACAGGGGACTCAAAGACGTTTTATAAGCGGCCATGGCATTCACCCACTGCGGCTCGGAAGAGTGTGTGAAGTCGGAGCTTGATCTGTTCCAGATAGCCCTGACACAAACCTGCATCAAGAAAAGTCTGTATATCGAAGTCCCACTGGAGCCAGTTTGGTGTAGTGGTTAAGTGTGCGGACTCTTATCTGGGAGAACCGGGTTTGATTCCCCACTCCTCCACTTGCACCTGCTAGCATGGCCTTGGGTCAGCCATAGCCCTGGCAGAGGTTGTCCTTGAAAGGGCAGCTGCTGTGAGAGCCCTCTCCAGCCCCACCCACCTCACAGGGTGTCTGTTGTGCGGGAGGAAGGTAAAGGAGATTGTGAGCCGCTCTGAGACTCTTTGGAGTGGAGGGCGGGATATAAATCCAATATCTTCTTCTTCACACCTATCAGCCCTTACAGGATCTGCACCTCTAGAGTTCTACATAGCAGGTAATGGGGAAGATTACATCAATTTAAACAATACACTCCTCTACGTGAAATGCAAAATTACTCGAGAAGATGGCACAGACCTCCCTGCTGACACTAGAGTGGCGCTGGTAAATTACCCAATAGCATCCATATTCAGTCAGCTGGATGTGACCATCGGAGATCGGCTGATCAGCCAGAGCAATAATTGGGCAATGATTGAAACTCTGCTCAATTACAGCGGGGAAACCCTAGCCACACAATTTTCAGTGGGTGGTTTTTATAAGGATACAGCTGACCAGCACGAGTCCACCATCCTAACAAACCCCCGTCAACAAGGCGTTTGCCAAGAGAGCAGAACTAACGGCCGAGAGCAGGGTGATAGACCTTTTAGGTCATCTCCACACGGACCTATTTTTTCAAGAAAAACTGCTACTAAACGGAGTGGATGTGAAAATCAAACTAACCCACAGCAGAGTTTTAAACTCCAGATGGGTTCAGCCTCTCTCTTTGTGAAAAAAGTGAGGGTGTCCCTGGGTGTCCGACTGGCCCATGCTGAAGCACTGATGACCTCCACAGCAAAATACCCTGTGAACTGTGTCAGCATGAAAGTGTTCAGTATCTCAGCAGGAACCCGTGTAAGCAACCAAGACAACTTGTTTTTGGGACAGCTTCCCAAAATGGTGGTCATGGCTCTGGTGGACAATGATGCATTCAGCGTCAGCTTCGCCAAAAACCCTTTCCACTTTAAAGATTACAACATTAACTTTGCAGCCCTATATGTGGATGGGGAGCAGATTCCCCCCCCCCCAAACCCTTCCAGCCTGACTTTGCCGCGGGGAACAATATGAGAGAATACATGAGTTTGGTGCAAACGGCGGGGAAGCATCTTCAGGATAGACCGCTCCTAATAGATTGTGACGCGCATCGGAACGGGTACACTCTGTTTGCCTTTGACCTCTCTCCCAATCAGAATATGCAGACCATTACTCCCTGATCAAAACGGGGAACCTGAGAACTGAAATACGCTTTGCAGCGGCGCTCCCCCAAATGGTGAATTTGATCGTGTACGAGGTGTTTGACAACGTCATCGAGATCAACCAAAACCACAACGTGCTCTTTGACTATATGTAACATGGATACCGTCCAGCTAACACGTGTCTTACTAGACAATCCTCACACCTGAAAAGCTTCTTGAACGTCTTCCCCAGCGATCAGCTCTGTTGAAAGGCTGTCCCAGAGGCCCGTCTCTTTAGTGGTGAACACTCATCCCCACTACCTCCTGGGAGAACACTGGCTGGCGGTTTATCTCAGCAACCCCAGTACCTCCAAGTTTTTTTACTCATTTGGCAACCCGCCCTCTAGCCCCCTCTTTCCCCCTGCCATTATGAACTTTTTAAACAAGAATTCTAACAAGGTGCATTTCCAGAGGAACCATCTCCAAGGATCAACATCTAACACATGTGGACAACACTGCCTGTTTTTTCTCCACCACCGCTGCAAAGGTGTCCCCTTTCACGAGATTGTGAAGATGTATTCTCCCACCCCCAAACTGAATGACAGGGTGGTCGTGAGTTTTGCAAGAAGCACCCTGAAGAATTCACGGACTTTACAAACATGTACACCCACACCCAAACCTGTGTTTCTTGTGGTCCCCCTAATAAAAAGCTGTTGGAATATTAAAATAGAGTAAGCGTGTGTCTTTTGTTCATAAAATACACAGAGCCGAAAGGTTTGCATTTAGAAAAAATTTATTCTTCCACAGTCAACCACGCAGGCCGCCTTTTTTTTCTTTTCTTTTTCTTTTGGTTTTGTAGAAGAAATTACAAGTTTGCACTTTAAAGCTGGAGGCTGTGGGCTTTTCAGGTCTTCCAGCATTTTTCTAGCAGCCGGGGTGCCCGCCACTGAAGAGGGGACGTTGAGTTCGGCCAGAGCCCTCATAAACACATCCATGCCTTTAGGTGAGGGGGCAGAAGAGAGAGGGCGAGTCTGAGTAATAGCTTTGACCAAGTCAAGCAGATGGCTTCCAGCAACCAGGGCCCCTCTGTAAAGAAAAGTTCCCCTTTCATCCCAAGAGACAATTTCTTTGTTTTTATCCATTTTCTTTAGCAGCACATGGGCATTGTTCCTGTTTCGATGTGGTAGATTCTTTATCACCTCTTCAAAAATTGTTGCATTTTTTTTATTGGCATCGTATGTTAACTCAGGTTGCGGGAGATACAGATCCAGTTTAGTTTTCTCTTCCTCACCCATTCTGATGTGCGTGAGATATTTCTGAAGGAGAGAGGCATAGGCCTTCTGGCATTCAGACAAATCCCCCCTCTCTAGAACTGTTTTCATCTCCGTGTCTAGAGAGTGCACAACAGCGTGCCTGATGGGTTCACTCTCTGAGGGCTGCTGAATAGTTAGACGATCTAAGTGCTGGCTAGGGACCAGGTACATCTTCTCCGCATGATCCATCAGGTACTTTTGTATTGGACAAAAGTACATTAAATTTGTACAGAAAGTTTTAAAAGATGATTATACCATTTAAAACTAAATTATTTTTGTTGAATATGACTCCACAAAAAAGCAACAAGAATTGTAACCAGTTGATAATATATATGGTAACTAATGCTGGGATAATTTTGCCAAACAGTGGAAAAAGTTGGAAGCCCCAACTATAGAAAATACCTGAAACAGCTGAAGTAGACATCATGACAGTGGTTCTAAATGTTGAACCTATGCAGGAAGTGTTGGAGAGTTGGGCTCCTTTCTATGAATGGACCTTTTTAAAAGAGTATTAAGGTGTGTCAAAATGTTATTCAAAAACCCCCTAAAATCTGTTGATAAAACCTTCTACAAGTCTCATGCCAGCATTACAATGTTGTAAAAACTAAGCAGCTTTAAGTGCTAAAAATTTTATACATAAACCTTTACTGTAACATCCAAATTCTAGTAATCCCCTAAAAAAGCCTATACAGCTCTCATTAGTTTCATATAAAATGCAAAAGCTACCGCATTACAGAGATGTGCAATATGGGTTTTGAAATCCATACACTGTTAAAAGTGATTCTCGCTCTCTCTGATTCTCTCTCACTTTCTCCTCTCTCATACACACACACACACACACAGAGTGAGATCTGTTTGGCAAACAAGGCACTTCTAAAAAACCAACCATTAAAATAACATAGAACCGATTAATTAATATTCTTACCAGGCTCCTTAAACACAGTGGCTGCCTGGGGGTGCTGTTGTGCTGTTTGATCTTCCTCATCCGAAATAACCTCTGTAAAAAAAAAAACCAGATTAAATTAATTCAGAAAACTTTACATTTACATCTTTACAGCTTGTTTGTCTCATAAAAAAAGAACCTGTAAAATTTTTATTTACCTATGTCGTTAATAGTGTATTGATTCAATTCAATCATGCTGCTAATGGCTACTGATTCTAACTCCTGTGATTCCATACACAAATCATCATTGAGGTAATCTGAAACCAGAATAAGGTACTTGTTAAATGTCTATCTGACAGAAGTTCTACATCCACACAACCCCTCACCAAAATTTCTCACCTTGATAATCATTGAGCTGGGATGCCATGATGATGAAAGTTGTTGAGTTGTATGCTAACAGTGGATCTTAAAAGCTTTGTTGCATTAAAGATGGTTCTTCACCCTCCTTAATATATCTGGTCAGGAGGTGCTCAGAATATATATCGCTGCTTGACCATATCATGAGATCCTATTTTCCCCAGTTCTCTCTGTTTATTTTGTCCGGTCTAAGCTGTGACGGCTTTAATAATATCCATAATTTGTTAAGATTCTTGTTGATGGGAGCCTAACACAGGTGAGTGACCGGCAACATTTATGATAGATACATTTCTGGTGTCTGCACTTCCCACCCATAAAACTACTGACCTAAAGCTCCCCTGACCTTTTAGGACTGTTTGAGGGTCAAATACTTTTGTCTCACAAATAGCAATATATAAAACCTATAAAAATTTAATGGCAATTACCAAAACATCATGAAATTGAAATCCTCGACCTTAATTGTTTGTTTTTAATCCTGTTTTCCAAAGCCAATTGGAAGAAATCACTTTCCCAGACGGGGGTCTGTGAGAACTCTTTTTGCAAGGTTGTGCTTTTTTGTTTTGGCAGCCAAAATTAGATTCTCCACTCTGGAGACTGGCAACCCCCCTGAGTGCTTGCAGAGAACAAGAGACAATCTTCATAATCGTCTGAAAACAGGCCACTGAAGATGCTAGAAAAATAGGATTTAATGTTAATAAGAAACTATAGGCGTTTGCAATTAATAATTAATGGGGCAGTGTTGTTAGAATGGGTTGCAGAACTAGTCATGCTTGTCTTTGCAACAGTTTCCCCGTAAAACACACAGAGAACATAAGAGAAGCCATGTTGGACCAGGCCTATGGCCCATCCAGTCCGACACTCTGTGACACACACACACATATATATACTGTGGCTAATAGCCACTGATGGACCTCTGCTCCATATTTTATCCAACCCCCTCTTAAAGCTGGCTATGCTTGTAGCTGCCACCACTTCCTGCGGCAGTGAATTCCACATGTTAATCACCTTTTGGTTGAAGAAGTACTTCCTTTTATCCATTTTAACCTGACTGCTCAGCAATTTCATTGAATGCCCACAAGTTCTTGTATTGTGAGAAAGGGAGAAAAGTACTTCTTTCTCTACTTTCTCCATCCCATGCATAATCTTGTAAACCTCTATCATGTCACCCCGCAGTCGACGTTTCTCCAAGCTAAAGATTCCCAAGCGTTTTAACCTTTCTTCATAGGGAGAGTGTTCCAAACCTTTAATCATTCTAGTTGCCCTTTTCTGCACTTTTTTCCAATGCTATAATATCCTTTTTGAGGTGCGGTGACCAGAACTGTACGCAGTATTCCAAATGAGACCGCACCATCAATTTATACAGGCGTGTTATGATACTGGCTGATTTGTTTTCAGTTCCCTTCCTAATAATTCCCAGCATGGCGTTGACCTTTTTTTATTGCAATCGCACACTGTCTTGACATTTTCAGTGAGTTATCTACCACAACCCCTAGATCTCTCTCTTGGTCAGTCTCTGCCAGTTCACATCCCATCAACTTGTATTTGTAGCTGGGATTCTTGTCCCCAGTGTGCATTACTTTGCACTTGGCCACATTGAACCTCATCTGCCACGTTGACACCCACTCACCCAGCCTCAACTGATCCCTTTGGAGCGCCTCACAGTCCTCTCTCTGGTTCTCACCACCCTAAACAATTTAGTGTCATCTGCAAACTTGGCCACTTCGCTGACCCCCCTAGATGACGCTTCCATTCTTGACCCGTGCCAGTCTGGGTTCCGACCGGGCCATGGGACGGAGACGGTGCTGGTCGCCTTGGTAGATGACCTTCAGCGGTAACTGGATTGGGGCGGCGCTGTGGTACTGATGTTACTAGACCTGTCGGTGGCATTTGACACAGTCGACCATCAGTTGCTAAAGCGCCGCCTCGCCGACATAGGGGTTGGGGGGTTGGCCTTGCAATGGCTTTCCTCCTTCCTCTCTGGTTGGGGACAAAGGGTGGCTATTGGGGGTGAGCGTTCCCAGAGGCACACACTTGATTGTGGGGTGCCTCAGGGAGCAGTTCTCTCCCCAATGCTGTTTAACATTTATATGCACCCTCTTGCCCAGATTGTCCGGAGGTTTGGGCTGGGTTGCCATCAATATGCAGATGACACCCAGCTCTATCTGCTAATGGACGGCCGGCCCGGCTCCGCCCCAGGGAACCTAGATCGGGCACTGCAGGCTGTAGCGACGTGGCTCAGATTGAGTGGGCTGAAGTTGAACCCAGCGAAGACAGAGGTCCTTTGTGTGGGTCGCGGCGCCCTAGGAGGGGAAATAGCTCTCCCAACTTTCAACGGCGCACCATTGAAACCAGTGCGCCAGGTAAAGAGTTTGGGCGTTTTACTGGAGTCTTCACTATCAATGGAGGCCCAGATAGCAGCCACTGCCAAGTCAGCATTCTTCCACCTGAAGCGGGCAAGGCAGTTGGCCCCCTTCCTGGAACGTCGCGACCTCGCAACAGTGATCCATGCAACGGTCACCTCAAGATTGGACTACTGTAATGCCCTCTACTTGGGGCTACCTCTGTGCCGGACCCGGAAGCTGCAGCTGGTGCAGAACACGTCGGCCAGGCTACTATTGGGGCTCTCGAAATGGGAGCACATACGGCCGGGGCTGCGCGGACTGCACTGGCTGCCAATCACCTACCGAGTCCAGTACAAAGTGTTGGTTATTACCTTTAAAGCCCTATATGGCCGAGGACCAGCCTACCTAAGGGACCGTCTCTCCCCATATGAACCCCAGAGGGCACTGAGGTCAGTGGGTAAAAATAAAATGACCATCCCTGGGCCGAGAGAGGTCAAACTCCAAAACACCAGAGCACGGGCCTTTTCAGCCGCGGCTCCTGCACTGTGGAACCAGCTTCCGGAGAAAGTGCGGGCCCTGCGGAACCTCGACCAGTTCCGCAGGGCCTGCAAGACCACCCTTTTCAGACAAGCCTATACTGATATCGACTGCTGAGTTGCTAGGAATAAAAGAACCGCCACCTATAATATTACCATGGAACTATCTAAACTGGCAGAACCAGCGCCAGAACAGTTTTATTGCTGCCAGATATATTTAATGTAACTTAAATTATGTATTTTAACTCAATTAACTGGTTTTTGTTGGTGTAATGAATCTATGTAAACCCAGTCTGACAGCTATGTTTTGACAGCTGGTGATCTAGCAGGCATGCTAGGTCACAATGACTTTATCAGCAGGCCGGTTTGAGCTGGCAGAAGCCAAGAGAAGAAACCTGCTGAGTCAGCATGACAGTGCACAGCCAGGATTGGCTAGTAGAACTATAAGAAGACTGTGTGTGGACCACACAGGTCTCTCTCTGAGAGTTGGTGTGTAGGCGGAGCATTTTGTCTGTTGGAGTAAGATATTGGACTGCACTAGTGAGCACTTATTGTATATATCTGTAAATACACTATTTTGGCACTAGTTGCAGGTGTCTGGCTGATTTCTTTCCTGGAGCCCTGTGTCGGGCAGGTCACCAAGCTCACTCTGCTAACTCCCGCACCGACAGGGTTATGGGCCCAGGGCGGTTCCGCTGCGCGGAGGAGCACCGTGAGAGTTGAGCTGACCGAGAGTTTGGAAAGAGCCGGAGGCAAGGAACGCCGGTTGAAAGACAAAGCAGCACCAGCTATCTCGTTTTGAGAGCCAGAAGGACGACGGCAGCCAGCTGTGTGGAGGAGTCGGCATCATGGCTCAGCAGCAGCTTGCAGTGCCCGTTGAGAAGCTCAACTCAGCCAACTACGCGGTGTGGAGCCTGAGAATGGAACACTACCTCAAGCGTGAAGGGCAATGGCTGGTTGTGAGTAATCCCCCTGCTGCCTTATCTCCTGCCCAGACTGTGTTAGCCGACAAGGCACTGGCAAACATCGTGCTGGCTATAGGAGATGACCAGCTAGTATATGTGCGTGGGAAGGACACTCCCAAGGCTGCCTGGGACGCGCTCAGTGGGGTTCATGTTAGTACCACTGCCGGCTCCCTTATGGCCTTGACTAGGAAAATGTTTCGCACTGTTATGTCAGCTGGAGGGTGTGTGAAAGACCACATCAAGAAGCTGACGGACTGTTTCGTTGAGCTTGAGGCTAGAGGCAAGACTGTAGCTCCCGATGACCACGTTTACATTTTGCTGTCATCGTTGCTACCTGAGTTTACTCCCTTGATAACTTCCCTGGAGACAGTGGACGTAGCGACCCTGACAATGGAGTACGTCTGTGCCCACCTGCTTGATTTCCAAGAGAGGATTGCGGCAGTGAGCTGTCCGGGGGTGTCGGCCCAGGAGCGTGCAGCTATCGGCTCGTCCGGGAAGACAGCCAAGAGTGAGCCAGCTTTTGCTGCTGGCAGACAGCCAAAGGCTGAGAAAGAGGAGCCGACTGCAATGGCAGTCCGACGCTGCTATGGGTGTGGGTCGCCACAGCACCTGCTTCGAGCTTGCCCAGAGAGGGGGAAGAAGCGGCGTGGAAGGAGGCAGCGAGAGCGGAGGACCACCAGCCCGTGTGAGGAAGGAGCCCGGCTGGTCACGTCTGCAGTAGAGAGCACAGGGTCTGCCTGGATTTTAGACTCTGGGGCAACGAGCCATCTCTGCTGCAAGAAGGAGCTGTTGAACAGTATTGACATTCCTGAACACAGGCATGTTAGATTAGCTAACGGGACCACTGCCAATGCTACTTGCTCAGGCAATGTGAAATTTCCTGTGTTAAATTGCACTTTGCAAAATGTGTTATGTGTACCCTCACTACAGTCAAACCTGCTAAGTGTTAGCACGCTAATTGACCAGGGATACCAGGTGAGGTTTGAAAGGACCTGCTGTAAAATCCTGGGAGGTGGGGGAAAGGTGCTTGTAACTGGAACAAGAGAAGGTAAAATATATGTGGTCCAGAATGAATGTGCCCAGGTGGCACAGGTGTCCAATGAGCCTGTGCACAATAAGTGTATACATTTACTGCACCGGAGACTGGGGCACTGCGGGTTTAGAGCGTTGAAAAAAACCCTGGAGTTGGTGCCAAGTCTAAAAGTGAAACCTTGCAAATGTTACTTGGATTGTCAGGTCTGCAAGAAGACCAAAAGCAGGGCATGTGCTGTTTCTAAGGAAAGCACAAGAGAAAGTAAGCGTGCCCTAGAGCTAGTTCACTTAGACATGATTGGCCCATTGCCAAAAAGCCTGTCGGGGAGGAGATACTGCTTAGTGGCCACAGACGACCATACGAGGTACTCTTGGGTCTTTGCTATGGTACAGAAATCTGAAGTGTACAAGACATTCATAAAATGGGTCAAAGCAGTCGAGAGGCAATTAGGTGTAAACCTCCTGGCTATTCAGACCGACAGAGGGGGGGAATTCTTATCAAATGAATTGAAATGTTGGCTGGAGAACAAGGGCATTGCCCACCGTTTAGTGAACCCAGCCACGCCCCAAGAAAATGGGAAAGAATATGGGCTAGCAGAGCGCACAGGAGCTGTGTTGCAAACGATAATGTACAGAATGCTTGAGGATGCAAGGTTGCCAATTTGCTATTGGGCGGAAGCTATGTACTGTGCTGTGTTTATACATAATAGAATTTGGTGTAAGCCTGTAAATAATTTGCCCTATAGGTTGCTGTATAACAGGTATCCCTATTTGAAATTCTTGAGAGTCTTTGGGACACAGGCTCGGGTTGGCATCCCCTCCGAGAGCAGCAGGGAGGGGGATGTCCGGGCAGAGAGCCTGACTTTTCTGGGCTACAAGCCAGAGGCCAGGTGTTATCGCTTCTGCGATAAGAGAAAGAAAATAATCCTCAGTGAAACTGCCCAGTTTAATGAGGAGTCCAGCTGGGCAAGATTACACTCCCCGCAGAAACAATTTGTACTGCTGCCAACAGCTGATAACGGTGCTGGAGTCCTGCCAGAGGTAATTAAGCAGGAACATTCTCCCGACTGGGAACTGGCAAGCAGAGGCTCAGAGAAACGTGAGCTCCAAGTTGGCTCAGAGCCTCAGACGGAGGGTCAGGAGGTGGAGTGTGAAAGTCAGGAGGTGCAACCTCTAATCACAGGGGCAGAACAACCAGCCCAGGAGGTGGGAACAGATCAGCCTGAAGAAGACAAGGCCGGTCCTAGCACAGAGCCACGGGTGTCTGCTAGAACCACAAAAGGCAAACCTCCTGCCAGGTATAAGGTACCCTATGTCACTCTGACAGTTAAACCAGACCCACCTGGGTTTGAAGAGATGCTAAAGGAAAAGGCCAAGAAGTGGAAGGCCTGGGTGGCAGAGTGCGAGGCAAAGAACAGGGAGGCTGAAGCCAAACGCCAGAAGGAGCTGGCTGACCAGGACAGTGATGATATTTTCTATCACCAAGATGAGTTCCTGGACTGGTAATGACAAATGTGTAAATATGAAATGTATGTTACTGTCTGCATGTGAATATGAAAACTGTGTACAGTGGTTGGGGGTACTGGGTTCAATAGATTAGGAGGTGTGTTGGTGTAATGAATCTATGTAAACCCAGTCTGACAGCTATGTTTTGACAGCTGGTGATCTAGCAGGCATGCTAGGTCACAATGACCTTATCAGCAGGCCGGTTTGAGCTGGCAGAAGCCAAGAGAAGAAACCTGCTGAGTCAGCATGACAGTGCACAGCCAGGATTGGCTAGTAGAACTATAAGAAGACTGTGTGTGGACCACACAGGTCTCTCTCTGAGAGTTGGTGTGTAGGCGGAGCATTTTGTCTGTTGGAGTAAGATATCGGACTGCACTAGTGAGCACTTATTGTATATATCTGTAAATACACTATTTTGGCACTAGTTGCAGGTGTCTGGCTGATTTCTTTCCTGGAGCCCTGTGTCGGGCAGGTCACCAAGCTCACTCTGCTAACTCCCGCACCGACAGTTTTTATATGTTTAAATTTTTTAATTGTTAAATTTGAAGTTTTACCTATTTATGTTAATATATGGAATGTTGTTAGCCGCCCTGAGCCGCCTAGGCGGGGAGGGCGGGATATAAATAAAATCTATTATTATATTATTATTATTACTCCCAACTCCAGATAATTAATGAACAAGTTAAAGAGCATGAGTTGTATTGACACACAACCTGATGCAACCTGCTGTTAAAGGGACATATTACACGTATAAGGTTAGCCGTATTCAGTTTTAAAGCCATCATTTTATCCATTGGGTATGTCTCCTCTCCAAACTATGTCTGCTTAGAACTGTTGCATCTCCACAATTCTCTAAATAACATCTGTGTTGCAAAACACACTTTCCCCAAACAATATGAAGCCTGATACACCAGAAGCATAGGCTGACCCCCTTTTTTCCCCCTTAAGAAACATCTGGCATTCCTTGGGTGGGTGGATCCCTAGCCTCCCATCGGGGACTGTTGCATCACTCCCCCATAGGAAAACATACAGCATTCATTTTTGTGTGCACGGGTATGTGTGGGAGGGGCAGCAGTCACTTTGGAATGCGGCTTGATGATGATAGGGTACCCCTATCTACTACTCATAAGAATCTATTGACCAAGCTTGTCAATCTTTCCCAATTTTACTATGCCTCATCTTCTTTCAATAGTTTTGCATGGGCAACCAGTCTTTGCCTCAGAAAAGAGCTTGTGCCTTTATAAAGAATAGGAGTGGGTTAAACCTTTTAGCATGAGTGTAGAGAAGATATTCATCAGCGCTGCCTTCGCACCATCCTCAACATCCACTGGAGTGACTTTGTGACCAACACTGAAGTCCTCAAGCGGGCAGAGGTTACCAGCATCGAGGCACTGCTGTTGAAGACGCAGCTGCGCTGGGCAGGGCATATTTCTAGGATGGAAAACCACCGCCTTCCCAAGATTGCCCTGTATGGCGAACTCTCCACCGGCCATCGAAATAGAGGGGCACCAAAGAAGAGGTACAAGGACTCCTTGAAGAAATCCCTTAGCACCTGTCACATCAACCATCACCAGTGGTCTGACCTAGCCTCAGATCGCAAAGCATGGAGGCACACCATCCACCAGGCTGTCTCTTCCTTTGAGAACACACGCATAGCTGGTCTTGAGGACAAAAGGAGATTGAGGAAGAATCGCACTGCTAGAGGACCAACCCTAAATCAGACTTTTCCCTGCAGCCGCTGTGGCCGGACCTGCCTGTCCCACATTGGTCTTGTCAGCCACCAGCGAGCCTGCAGCAAACATGGACTATTGCACCCTTCTTAAATCTTCGTTCGCGAAGCCAAGCCGAGAGAGAGAGAGAGAGAGAAGATATTAGCCGAGACCAGGGCTTTTTTTGAGCAGGAATGTAGTTCAGGCTGGCTTGGTGTCAGAGGGTGTGGCCTAATATTTCCATATGACTTCCTGCTGGGTTTTTTCTACAAAAGAAAGAAAGAGAGAGAGAGAAAGAGAAAGAGAAAGAGCAAAGCCAAGCCAAGCCCAGGCTAAGACCCAGAAAAACGAAGACTAGCTATGGAGGAAGCTGATAGCCTGTAAACCCTGAATTAAGGTCAGTAAAGGCTTTTACTTTACTTTTACTATAAAGGAGGCAAGGAATTGGGCTTGGTGGGGCACTGCTCCTTTTGCCCGAATGGAACAATCGTTCCTAGTTAGTTAGTTCAATTTTTATTTATACTAATGGACTCTTTCCCTAATGGTATGCATATTTTACTTTTTCTTTCCACACCCTTAGCTTTGTGCACCCCAGTTAAGTGCCTCACTTACCTTGCCCTTGTTAGAACTCTGGTTTTATTTGTAGACATGGGCAGCTGAAGCTTTCATTTGCTTTAGGTTAAAGATAAAGGTGCAAGCACCAGTTGTTTCCAACCCATGGGCTGAGGTTGCATCACAACGTTTTCACAGCAGACTTTTTATGGGGTGGTTTGTCATTGCCTTCCCCAGTCATCTACCCTTTACCCCCAGCAAGGTGGGTACTCATTTTACCAACATCAGAAAAAGGGTTACCAAGTCCAATTCAATAAATATCTAGGAACTTTGGGATGGTGCCAGGAGACTTTGGGGGTGGAGCCAGGAGCGAGGTTATGACAACCATAATTGAACTCCAAAGGAAGTTCTGGCCATCACGTTTAAAGGGACCACACACCATTAGAAATAATGAAGGAAAGGGGTACCTTCTTTGGGGGCTCCTTTTGAAACTTGGAGGATATTTTGGGGTGAGAAATTGGATGCTATGCTGAAAATTTAGTGCCTCTATCTCAAAAAACAACCACCCCCCCCCCAGAGCACCACAGATCAATTCTCCATTATACCCTATGGGAATTGGTCTCCATAGGGAATAACTGAGTAGCCAGCAGATATTTCCCTCCCCACCCTGCTTTCTGATGACCCTGAAACAGGGGGAGGGCCTCCAAACTGGGGGATCCCCTGCCCTCACCTGGGGATTGCCAACCCTACTCGGAAGGATGGAAGGCTGAGTGAACCCTGAGCAGACTACCTGAACCCAGCTTCAAGCGGGATCGAACTCAGGTCCTAAGCAGAGCTTTAGGTTAAACAACCCTCCTCTGTGGTTGAAATAATGTGGGTGCCGGGGGTGCGAAGCTCACGCTGGCGAACAGCCCCAGCGCTAGATTTTAGGAAGTTGCCGGGTGGGTTCAAGCTTCTGGCGGTGTTGGAGAGAGGCCAGGTCATGTTTCCATGGCATCGGGCGGGCAAGTGCTGAACAGCTGTGGCGGCAATGCGCTCGTGCCATGCAGGTGGCAGCACGCAGAGTTGGCGGTCGGGGATCCCAGCTACTGCAGTGTCCACCTCTGACACGATCTGGAATTGCAGCCTTCCCCGTTCGCAGGGACAGTGAGAGTTAGAAGAGCTGCCGGGTTCGATACATCCAGTACCCCTTGCCCACAATGGGGGTGAGACTGCGAAGGCAAAGCCCTTAGTTTCCAGCCGCCTAGTTGGAAAAGGACAGCTTGAGTCAAACTCAGCCCACCGGCGAGAGAGTCCTCCAGTTCTTGTTTGGCTTGGAGCGGGCAAACAGCTGGCTGCAGAACTATGCAGTTCTGCTTAACAGTCTTATGGAAGAACAAACAGTAGAACAAAGTTCTAAACGCAAATGGTGGCCTTGCAAGAGAAAGTATAAGCAACCGTGTTTTATTTGCTCCTTCCTAATAACACTCACTGTACAAAGGAAATCTCAGACCTGAACTCTCAGATGGAATAGAAGATATGAGTGGTAGTGCAAGAGAGAAATGGTTTATTTATTTGTTTATTTGTTTATTTATTTGATTTATATCCCACCCTACCCCACCGAAGCGGGCTCAGGGCGGTTCCAGTGCGCACTAGTGTGTCCTTAGAGCTGGTAGCGCTTTCACCAAGACCACCAGTTTTTACTCTTTATTGCTTTTTAAAAAAAGTTTATGCTGTCATTCTTCCAACACAGGATTCAAGGTGGCTTCTCAACAGCCAATAATTAAAAAATGCTAGGGCACAAAGCTTTCCTCTTTTAAAACAGTCACTTGCCCCAAAGCAAAGTAGGCCCTTTTCTCCTCTTGGTGGCTGCTTTTATACACACTGTCCTTACCCACCTTGCTCACTTCTCTGGCGTAATAAAATTCCCCATAGACTTGCACATTCTGAGGAGTGTTGGAATTTAGGAGAGCAATCATAGGTAGGTCTCAGTGGCAAAGCAGTCTATAAATGTAGTGATTATTTTTAAAGTACTCAGAATCCTACCTAAGTGTATTTAGTGAGACTGACTTCCAGAATAGCCAAGGCTAGTGCTCTCTCATCAGTTCTCAGAAGCTAAGCAGGGTGGGCCCTGGCTAGTATGTGGATGGGAGACTTCCAAGGAATACTGGGGTTGTGACATGAAGGCTGGCAGTAGCAAACCACCTCTGACTGTCTCTTGTCTTGAAAAGCCCATGGCTTGCAATAAGTCAGCTGCGACTTGATGGCACTTTCCACCACCACGCTTCCAGGATAGTTCTTAGGATGGCATGCTAAGTGCCAGACTTCCACTGTAAAGTTGAGTAGCCTTCTCTTGCATGGTTATGTAAGTCGTAATTGGTTGCTTTCCAGCATGGGCAATCAGATTTCTTTTTCTCACCCTTGCCAAAATAAAAAATAGCAGTACAGGATGCGCAGCAACACCAGGATTCCTTTATAATGTGGTGTGAATCCTTTTTTTTCTTGCTTGGTTAATGCTACCATCTAGCTCAGCACAAAAACACTGCTGTTTATTAGGCTACAGCTTCTAGTGTGTGATTTTTAGCAGCATGCATTTTAAAAAATATAAATTCATATTGAAAATGACCTTATAATCTAACCAGAAAGTTATGGGTAGTTCGGGAAATAAAGACTTAACACATAAGGCTAATGCTTGCATCAAATGCTAGAATTAATATAAATTTAAAGAATGTGAAAGAAAATTAAACAAAAAACAAAATAAAACACCAAGCAGTCACCTTGGGGAAACTGGAATATAAACAATGTCTTATTTCTGAAACCTAAGCTTTAAACAGTTCTAAACAAAGTAAATTACTATGCAGGAACCTTAGTGTACCCATTTGTCTGTTGGTAAACTGGAAAACTAAAATGTGGAATAAGAAGAAGGAATATGCCTAGTGAAAGAAAAGTCCAATTTCTCTGTTTCCCCAATCCCTGTTTATCTGCTTTGCTACCTCCTTAACCTGTGCATTCCAGATCACATTCAGCCACAAAAAGAGAAGGAGTAAATAAGGGGCATTGGCATCATATTAAACTGATTTCAGAGCAAGTAACTCCAAATGGTTGCTTCTGTAAAAAAAAATTTATAATAGTATTTATTAATTTTGAGGGAAAGGGTGAAAGGAAAAAGAAAAGAATAAACAGAAAGATACATACAAACAATATATAGTATTTCTACTATCATCTTTATCTAATTATGATACAATCTATGATCTATTCTATTATAAGCTATGATTAAATTTGCATGTAATCTTACTTCCATCTAGAAGTTCTACACCTTATGTATAATACCTTTTTCATTTCCCCAAACAAATACAGCCTTCGTAGTTCTGTCTCTCTCCCAGTTAAATATCTATTCCTTCTGTAAATTTATAATCAATGTATAGTAAAACATATAACACCATCTTTCCACCTATCTATTAAAGTCATCTCTCCAATCCATTTTATATTTGACCAATTATCTGTTAACAAAATTTGCATTCATATATTTCTATTCATATTTTTTCTCTCTATTGTTCTAGCACTCTAAATTTCTAACAGTTACAATAATAATATCCCATTCTAGCATATAATGAGGACAAAGAACATTTCTAAAAATCAATTGTTGACCCCAAATCCTTCTTTAATCCCCTTCTTATGGCCATATCTCTTATATTCTAATAAAAAATACTGAAGAGTACCCCCATTATTTATCATTGTCATCAGGGCTTTTTTGGTAGAAAAAGCCCAGCAGGAACTCATCTGCATATTAGGCCACACCCCCTGACATCACCGTTGTTTCACACAGGACTTTTTGTAGAAAAATCCCAGCAGGAAGTCATTTGCACATTAGGCCACATCCCCTAACACCAAGCCATCTGGAACTGCATTCCTGTGTGTTCCTGCTCAAAAATGCCCTTATTTTCATCTTATACCACATACCATGCTTATGTCCCCCTTTTATATTTAGATAACCCATCTAGATCCCCATATAATTGCTTTCCCTATCAGGGCAGTACATTGTTTTAAATTATTTTCTTCACTATACTTCCCAAAATTATAGCCTGATAATGAAGGTTAGTCATTATTTTTACCATCCCAGCTTTCTTCTGTAATTTATTTTGTGATATTCCATAGCTGGAACAAATACAGAAGTACCTGTCTATGAAACTCCAGTTGATTCAAGCAAGTTATGATTGCCTGAGCTGCCTTATACTAATGGGACATATTAAATACAAGGAACAATCATTGTGATATATAGGCTATTATACTTTATTTGGTAAAACTACATTGAATTTCACAATTATCATTAACATTGAAAAACAACAATAACAACCTTTAAAGTAATCTTATATCACCGTTTTCAACAGGGCTTATATTATAAAACAAGATGAGTAACTGCATTTGTCCAAAGTGATTGTACCAGCACAGGAATTTTTATCTCCAAACAATAACAATGTGTGTATTTCAGTTGTGCTGCTGTGCACCTTCAGAATTGGAACACATATTGTTAGGAGACTATAAATCAACATAAATAAATGGATGTACTTGTATTAAGTATGCACTAACTGTGTGCACTCTATTGTTTTTCTGTCTTCCATCACCCATACAGTTTTCAAGTCACCCATACAGTTTTCAAGGCAAGAGACTAAAGAGGTGGTTTGCTACTGCCTGCTTCTGCATAGAAGCAGGGCCATAGCCAGCAGGGAGAACTGGGGGCAATGTCCACTATAGAATCTTCAGCACATGACCCAGTCTTCCCCAAAGAAAGATTGGGTGGGGATACTGCAGATTCTTTAGGGGGCACTTCCCCAGTGCTCCCTGCTGACTACAGCCCTGCATAGAGGTCCTGGTATTCCTTGGTCTCCAATCCAAATATTAACCAGAGCCAACCTTGCTTAGCTTCTAAGATCTGACAGGATCAGTCTAGTTTGGGCTTTCCAGGTCAGGACTACTTTAAGGATGTAAAAATGTGCAGTTATGCAATGTTCCCTCTAAACTGCAGAGTCTTGCGAGCAAAAATTCTACTTTGTGAGCTACTAGCATTAAAATTGTGAGCTATTGGCATTAAAGTTGCGAGCTACTGCATAAATTAGTGTGCTCTGGGGTCATTCTTTCTGAGCTAAGACAACAATGTGTGAACTGGAGGCTAAAAATCTGTGAGCTAGCTCAAGCTAACTCAGTTTAAAAGAAACACTGGTTGTGGGTGAGTTAGGACTATAATGCCACTAGGATAAGCCCCAGTAGAAGGTAACACTGTTGAAACATCCAGACTAGTGGTGATATGCAGAAAAAAGGTCATGGGTGCCTTTTGCATTCAGAATAGAGCTGCATAGCTCAAATCTTTTGGATGAATGGATGGAATGGGAACTGTGAGGAGAATGTGAGGAGAACTGTGAGGAGAAAAAATAATGAACTATTGTGATGTGAGAGAAATTCATCTGCCCTGTTTCTTTCGCCTTTCGCCATTATTCTTATTATCAAACGTGTAATCCAGCTGCATCCATGGGCAGGAGGAGAGGAGACATAAGAGAGCAAATCTAAGTTTCTGTGGAATTGTTGCACATAGATCAAGTCCCTTTCTTCCCAAACAAAGGACTTCCTGAACGACAGAGGCACAGAAGAGTTGATGTGCAGATCTCTTTTATTGTTTTTTCACATTAATGTGGGGAGGAGAAAACAAACCATACACCCCGTTCTCCTCTGTAATTCTTCCCCATAGTCACAACACCTTATACCTTTCTGTAAACAAAGGCCAATTTACAGAATGGCTACACCGGTCTTCGCCTTTGACATTCTGATTACATTCATTGGTCAAATAAGTCTCATATCCCAACTTAGAAGCGAGAGATGAATAGATATCACCCGGGGGCCACTAATCTGGACCCCCATACCCCACTTCCCTATACGTCATATCTGTGGTTTCGCCCCCTTCCCTGTTCGACTCCATCGTAGGCCTCCTGGCCCAATTCCAGGATGAGTCAGCGCAGAGCTCCTGCTGTAGCAGGGAGATTTGACCTTCTCCGAGAGGCTCCCGGTGACTCCCGGAGGTAGAAAGATAGCTTGTGGGTGAGTTAGGACTATAATGCCACTAAGATATGCCCCAGTAGAAGGTAACACTGTTGAAACATCCAGACTAGTGGTGATATGCAGAAAGATGTTTACAGAACAAAATGAAGATAAGGAGTCTCTGCTAAAGGGGAGACTTCCTCTCGTATCTAACAGTAGCCCATTGTTCTTAGTTAGGACGTTGGAACCAAAATCATGGAAAAGGCCCTATAATACTTTTAAAGTGAGCTCAGCAAATATAACACTGCAAACATGATACTTTGAACACTTTGATACTTTTGTTAAGGCAGGTTAGTGCGAATGATCAAGATTAGTGCAATTCTATTTGGCACTCTGTCCATGCTCCAATGCAAATCTGAATCTACGTCCAACAACTCCCCTCTTTTGATTGAAAATGGAGGGGAGATGTCTACACTCCACTTTCATCAACTCCAGGTCTCTCTCCGTGTACACTTCTTTCTCTCCTTCGTTCTCTCCCCCCCGTGGGGGAGGCCTTTGGTCATTGTTTTCAAGCATGATATAAGCGAAGATATGCATTGGATACAGGTGCAAAAGCATACAAGCAAGATTATGCATAGGGGAGTGGGGACTTTCGGGGTTGGAAAATGGCAAGCTGAACTGCTTCTCATAAGGGAAGGAGACTGGAACTTCTGTTCGGGGTAGTTATAGGCAATCCAATGCCTATTGCCTACTTCTCTCAGTTAGAGATTAGTCCAAGACATGCACAGAAAATTCTGAGGAGATTTACTTTGGCTGAAAGGGAGTCCCAGGGTGCCATGGCTGGGGCCAGGCCAGGCCAAGTCCAGGGGCAGTCCAAGGTCTGTAGCTGGGTAGCAAGGAGGGTCCAAAGCGCCAAAACCGAATCACAGTCCAGGTATCGTAGGTCAGAGGTTCAGAAGCCAAAGCCAGGGGGTCCAGAAGTCAATGCCAGAGTCAGGGGGTCCAGAAGCCGAAGTCAGAAGCTGAAGTGGATGCAAGAACGTCAGGTAAGTAACTAGTTGCTTCCACAAAGCCTTCTCTCAAAGCCCACAGCTATATAGCCCTCTGCTGTCTGTTGCCCATTTGGGCTAATTGCTGACTCAGAGGGCAGCCAGGATCCTGCTGAGACTCAAGCACCCTCACTCCTAGAAGGGCCAGAATCCTTTCAAAACTCAGGGCTCAGGGAGCGTCTTGCTCGTGAGTGTGCTGCCCTTCTCCGATCCCTGAGGTCCTGATGAAGGCGGTCACGCACACGAGCCACCCGAGAGGGCGAGGCAGGGGGGCTTGGATCTTCTCCAGCAGGAGGCAGGGGCACTGGTGCAGGTGGCAGGGGCACAGTTTCCTCTGCAGGCTTGGCTTCTTCTGCAGGGCCCCCAGCACCCATGACACAGGGGGGTGCTCCTTTGAGGCTTTGAAGAGTCTCCAGAGACGAGTTGCATTTCATTGTCTGCAGAGGTTTCCAGAGTCATTTATTTGACTTAAGCTCGACAGGATCCTAATCTTCTTTGATTTTACTAAACATCTAAAGCTATGCAAGACCGGTGTTGATCTGGATAACTACTGAAAAGGTACAGATTATTATCTTTCATTCCGGGACTAATAAAAACTGAATAAAATAAAATAAGAAGGTGGAAAAGTGGATTGCAGAAAGTTTAGAAGAAGAAGGGGAGAAGGGGTGAAAAACAGTAATAAGTGCTTATTGATGACTATGAGTATTGAATACTGTTACCATATATTACTAAATAAAATTGTTTAATACAAGCAAGATTATGCATAGGCAAGCATACATGAGGACAAGTTTTACCTTTGATCCCAGGCTCTGGAACCATTTCCCAACACCTCCCAGTAGGTCCCCAAATATTCCTTCACTGATGGTGACTTTTTCTGTTAACTCTTGTAACTTCTTCACATGTGCTTCTATAGATCGTGAGTGATCACTCAAATTCAAACAGCACATTCCAGAAAACTCCTCACAGCCATAATTTGCTCTGAGGAGAAAAAAATCTATGGCCATTCGATTTTGAAGTGTGGCCCGTTCTGTGGCTTTGAGGTCTAGCAACAGACCACTTATGGTTTTTGATGTCTCATTTATCCCTTTAACCACTGGGCAAGTTAGCTCATTTATGTTTATTCCATTCACAGCTGCCAAGCCTGGCAGCCCAAACAATGAACCAGCTAAGGCCATATATTCAGTATCTGTAAGCAAATCAACCCCTGGAACACAATTCTCATCCAGGATCAGGCTCCTTCGAGGCCTATCCCTTTGCAAACTGCGTTCTTTTATCTGGGTTTTGTTCCCTGTCCAGGGGATAATCAACGTGGTGAGCCTGCCAAATGTGCAAGAACCCCCATGACCACCTCCTGGCATGTAAGAGAATGCTACCAGTCCACATAGCAGAAACCAGCCCATAGGCAGGTCTATGTTGGCTTCTGGAGTGTAAGGATAGTATGTCTTATTACATTCCAGACCTGGGTGTCTCAGGCTCAAACACTTTCTCTTTTTTCTATCTGAGTCACAACCAATAGAAGTATAACATACGACAGATGGCACACTTTAGAGAGCCCAATTCCAACTCTAGCAGTCAGTTCCTGTGAGGGAGGTCCTGTCCACTGATAAACAAATTCCGGGCTAAATACCTCTGCAATCTGTTTTGACGGTTCCCTTTTTATCATCTTGGGCTCCCCACGGACAGGATGAAAATGACTCATTTCCTAATAAAACATGGTGCATACAAGAGTTAGTGAGATTCAGACCTTTTGCTAGTCCCACCTCATTTGTTCTCATACTCAATCCAGGTTTCTCGAGTGTGAAGTCCAGTGAAGAGGTGAGGCTGCTAAAAATTATAAGACAAAATGTGGTTATTACAAAACTCAGAATCCTAGTGATGGACTCCATTTTCTTAACCTATACAGGTAACGTTTAGTCTTGGCCACCCCAAGTGGACCAGGCTAGTCTGCTCCTCCAGTTATTCAGGGAATGATCCCCCCCCTAACCACTCCGTGGGGTGTTACATACTGGTGTCTCCAGCAATGAGAACACTCAAATCCTCTCTTGCCCCGCCAGTCTCTTCCTCAGTCGAGTGAGGATAAAACCCTGTCTTCAGGATCCACAGCAAACACATCAAAGGCAGTTGGATACCCTGCCTCTGTGTGTATTTCCCAAACACACCCTCCCAGGTTCTTTAAACCTTCTCCAATCACCCTGACCCTCTGCAAGAACTATGCACATAACCCACAATCTCCACCCTCCCCACGTTGTTCTGCAATATAGCCTCTCACACAGCTGCACAGTCCTGTGAATGTTGTCTCTTCTGGACCATCCGCACTTGGCATGTAGGCAAGGAGTCTTTGTCTGGAACAGTCCTTCCTAGCTGATCTCCTTCTTGTTTTGCAAAAATGTCCTTCTGGCCAAAATCAGGTTGCAAAGTCAGGCTGTAGATGCATTCAGTCTGTAGTAAAAGACACTTCTGAGTCTGGGTCTTTTGCATGTCTCATTTGTCTGATGTTTCAGGCTGGGTCTGGCTGGGTGTTGGAGATTGGCACAGTCTAGGGGACAGGCTTTGCAACAACACACCTTTCCTGCTCTCCCTCCCAGAGCTCAACTGTGTAGCCACATATCTTCTTCTGGTGTGACGGATACTCTTACTAGTTCATCTCCTATTAACAGTCACTTGCCTCAGAGATAGGAGAACTGCTTCCTGCCTCCTGAAAGTTCATGCAAACTGCGCTGTTTCTGATCAATGGTGAAACAGTAGACAACCCAAAGTGACACTGGGAAGTCTTGGAGACTAGTAGTCTTTATACTTGACTTCTAGACTTGACTTTATAGTCCTTTCCCCAGAATGGGATGAAAACTCTTATTTCTGGGACAGGATTGTACAGTCCTATGATGTACTTTACTCTGGGGGAGTGTGTGTTTTACTCCTCTTGGTTACTGCAGTTGCTTGTTGGCTTCCCCCCCACCCTTTGATACTACTGCTGCTTCTACTGCTGAGGTCAAAGCCCAATTTGTAGCAAGGCTTTACCTCCTCCTGCTAGTCTTCTTCGGCATGTAGACTTGCTTCCTCGCTCGTCTGCTTCGTCCCCCTTGTTCGCTGATAGAGGCACAGGATTGCCGATATCTGCCGTCTGCTTCTCGTCCTTGCTCCATGGCCTGTCTGCTTCTTTTCCTGGCTCACCTTGACTTTCGTCCTCTTCTGGAGCTGTGGTTCTTCTAACCCCAGTGCGATGAATCCACCCATCAGCTGCTGTCATCTGGAATCACAGGCACTTTGGATGTCCTCCTCTGCCTCTCACTTCCTCATCAGGACCCAATCACCCCTCTGGAACTCATATACTGGACCGCCGTGGCTGCGATGGCTGGACCCCAGATGATGCCCTGTACAAAAAGAAAAGACTGCACAACAAACACTCATCTATCTAACACCGTATCCCTTCTTTCTATGTTAACATTCTCCTTTTCTGATTGCTCCATAAAATCTTAATAGTGACAACCCTAGCTTGCCCCAGGCTGCTATTCTTATAGATAAGTGTAATTGATAACAGATCTGTCCATTTTATGCTGATCTTCATTAACACAGTCTTTAATGTCCTGTTCAGATGTCCCACTTGATGCTTAGTGCTTCTGGAAGTAGGGTGTGTCCTGTGATCTGAAATCAGAGTCCTGGTCGCTTAAGCAGTTCATATTCCTTGCAGTTGGGATTATGCACAGAAGTTCCTCTACCCAACCTGTGAGTCAGTCCACAAATACTATCAGGTATTCATACTTTCCAGCCCTTGGTAACTCTGTGTTATTTACCTATTGAATCTAAAAAAAAAAGTCTCTTAGTCCATAGTCTTGCTCCTGGTATTACTCCATAGTAGTGTCTCTCCCATATTGGTTCCCCCAAGGTGTGTAGATGCATAAAATATGTATTACCTTTCTCAGGAGGAGACATGTACCTGTCAGGCTCTGTAAGGTTTAAGAATATTAACTACAACATACTAACCATATGTACTTCTGATACTTACCCATATATCTTTACTGCTATGTAGTCTCTATGCATATCAAACAGACAGATATTAACATGTAAACGTTGTGGATGCTCCCAGGACACAAAAGAATGCGGCCGCAAGGCAACTTCTCAGGGGAAAGAGATAAGCTGAAGCCTGTGTGAAAGTTTGCACCTCCAACTCATTGATGTCTTGGGAAAGGGAGCTTTGTTTAGAATTGCTTTGATGTAGAATCTCTTAAAAGTGACCCATGCCTAGGCATCGGTATTAGTCTCAATCTTTGTATCCAGCTATGAGTTTCCAATAAAATGTCATTTTGTTTCAAATGAACATTGCCTTGAGATTCCATCGCCTGACAGTACCTCTTGTCCCATGAACCGTCCTGGTTGATTCTCCTTTGCACCTTCTCTCTGTGCAGCCTTCTTCTTTCGTGTATGTACCTGTCATGCAATTCTAGTGCCACTTGCTTTGGAGGGGGTGGGGCGCCGATCTTACTTTTTGCTGCTTTGCTGCTTTACCTGCTCAGTGCATTCTTTGTCCCTCAGGTGTCGTCAGGCACTGGTGTTCTTCAACATGGACCACCTTGGGCAACATCATATTCTCTAAAAACAGCTAAAATCTGTTTCTCATAAGCTATTGGTTTCCCAGTTGCATTTAGAGGGTCCGCTCCCCTTCTAGAGTGTCCCATAAGCCATGAACCACTCCAAAGGCATACTTAGAATCTGTATACTTAGAATCTGCCCTTTTTCTCTTTGAAGGGCCTGGTTTAAAACAAAAAGTCTCTTCTGCCCATGCTGAAACTGTATTTCCTGTCCCTGTTATGTAACAGTGTACCTTCCATGAAACTGCTTCCATCAATATAGAGTCTGCATTCTGGATAGGGATTCTCTTAGGTCATGTTACCTCCCATCCTGTGTCAGGTCTCCCTCTAGTAACAGGATTCTGTTGTCTTCCACTTTGCTGTAAAAGAGATGCTAGGGAATGCATAGAATGCTGCAGCACCACATTCATTTGGCCTTTTCCCCTTACGTACGAATAACTGGAAATGTTTCCTGAAATCTTAGGATTGTCTTTCTTGAAATACTAGACAAAGCCTAGCTTTTCCCTTCCTAACAGGTGCCTATTGTTATGAATAGGTGTGATAATGCTTTTTCCATCTAAATTCCTTTAAATTCATGAAATCCTGGCTGGTCTTCTAAGGAAGGGGTGGGGGGGGAATGAGGCAACCAGATTTCCCCCCCCCTTTCGTTTTGTGTCCAGTTTCTCTGCTTTTTCTGTTATCTGCCTGTTACCTTCTGTGAAGACATGAAAGAATGCAAGGGTGCAGCTCTATCTCATTTGGGTGGCGGGGGAGGATTCCTTGCTGCATTTTGGGACCTGTGTAGTGAGAAAGGGTTTAGTATCAGCTGCAAACTTGGCTCACATTGAGTTGTGGGCTCTCTGGCTTCTGGAAATGCATGAATGCCTAAGTACTTAACAGTTTGTAGATTGTTTTTAACCAAATGTAGGTTGTTTATCTCCCTACGTGAGCCTTTTCCCTGGGCCTCAAAAAAAAAAATCATTTTCACACTACCGTAACCCTATAGCACCCCCCCCCCTCCCCCAGGAAAACAATGCCTGCTGGGATGCCTACGGCCCTTTTTCCTCTAGTGACTTCCTTTCACTGAACTGTAAATCTGCCTCCAGATTATTAAAGGCAGTCAGGAGTTAAATCTCATGGTTGCTGTCTGTAGGTATTCCTGAAGGGACTCCTGTATATTTGGACACACACCCCCTCCCCTCTCTCAGGCTTTTCTCTATTTGAGTCTGCGGGGGGGGGGGGGGGTTGCTGTATTTCTTTACTGCCGGTGAAACAAGCTGCGTCTACTGTGTCTAATAACCCTTGCCTGCTCCCTCTCCATGGCTCAGAATTCTTCCTTAGAGAAAAGGGGGTGAATATCACTTGTGGATACAGGGCTGATTGCCTGATCCTTCTTGTTTGTTCCTCACTGTACTGGATCTGCCCATACCCAGTGGCATGCAGGAGTTGTGGCATAGTTTGGGC
Organism: Heteronotia binoei; assembly: GCF_032191835.1. Taxonomy (NCBI): domain Eukaryota; kingdom Metazoa; phylum Chordata; class Lepidosauria; order Squamata; family Gekkonidae; genus Heteronotia; species Heteronotia binoei. The sequence continues at coordinate 114,756,155 of NC_083227.1, read as the reverse complement.
AGTAGGGTGGCCAGACCGTCCCGGGAGCCCGGGAATGTCCCGGTTCTGGCCACCCAATCCCGCCTCCCGGGCTGCCTATACCGGGACCATTAAAGGTCCCGGTTTAGCCAGCCCCGGAGGCGGTGGGCCGCGGGCGCCGGCGGGAAAGGCGGCGAGTGAGGGAGGGAGCGTCCCTGCGCCTGCGCAGGGCCCCAGCGCACGCGCAGGGACGCTCCCTCCCTCACTCGCCGCCTTCCCCGCCCGCGCGCGGGGCCCGGCGGCGGTGGTGGAGGCCTCTCCGTGGCCTCCGCTGGTCGCTGGAAGCCCTCCAGAGACTCTGGAGGGCCTCCAGCGACCAGCGGAGGCCGCGGAGCACCCGGCGCTGGTCCCGGAAGGCCTTCCAGAGCCTCTGGAAGGCCTTCCGGGACCAGCGCCGACCAGCGAAGGCGTCCCCGCGGCCTCCGCTGGTCCCTGGAGGCCCTCCAGAGTCTCTGGAGGGCCTCCAGGGACCAGCGGAGGCCGCGGGGACGCCGCGGAGCACCCGGCGCTGGTCCCGGAAGGCCTTCCAGAGCCTCTGGAAGGCTTTCCGGGACCAGCGCCGACCAGCGAAGGCCTCCCCGCGGCCTCCGCTGGTCCCTGGAGGCCCTCCAGAGTCTCTGGAGGGCCTCCAGGGACCAGCGGAGGCCGCGGAGAGGCCGCAGAGCAGCCGGCACTGGTCCCTGGAGGCCTCCAGAGGCCAGCGCCGGCAGCTCCCTCCCTCCCTCGCCGCGAGGCCGCCGCCGCAGGACTCGCCGCCGCTGGACTCTCCGCCGCCCTGGAAGCAGGTAAGGGGGCCGAAAGCGGGGGGGGGGGCGGGGGCGGCCTTCCCTCCCTTTCTTCCCTCCCTCCTCCCTCCCTCCCTCCCTCCCTTCCTTCCTTCCTTCCTTCCTTCCTTCCTTCCTTCCTTCCTTCCTTCCTTCCTTCCTTCCTTCCTTCCTTCCTTCCCTCACTCCCTTCCCTTCCTTCCTTCCTTCCCTCCCTTCCTTCCCTCACTCCCTTCCCTTCCTTCCTTCCCTCCCTCCTCCCTTCCTTCCTTCCTTCCTTTCTTTCTTCCTTCCTTCCCTCCCTCCCCCCTTCCTTCCCTCCCTCCCTCCCCCTTCCTTCCTTCCTTCCTTCCTTCCTTCCTTCCTTCCTTCCTTCCTTCCTTCCTTCCTTCCTTCCTTCCTTCCTTCTTTCCTTCCTTCCTTCCTTCCTTCCTTCCTTCCTTCCTTCCTTCCTTCCTTCCTTCCTTCCTTCCTTCCTTCCTTCCCTCCCTTCCCTCCCTTCCCTTCCCTTCCCTTCCCTCCCTCCTCCCTTCCTTCCCTCCTTATGTTCTTATGTGACACAGAGTGTTGGACTGGAGGGGCCACTGGCCTGATCTAACAGGGCTTCTCTTATGTTCTTATGTGACACAGAGTGTTGGACTGGAGGGGCCACTGGCCTGATCCAACAGGGCTTCTCTTATGTTCTTATGTGACACAGAGTGTTGGACTGGAGGGGCCACTGGCCTGATCTAACAGGGCTTCTCTTATGTTCTTATGTGACACAGAGTGTTGGACTGGAGGGGCCACTGGCCTGATCTAACAGGGCTTCTCTTATGTTCTTATGTGACCAGAGTGGTGGAGTGGATGAGCCATTGGTCTGATGCAACAGGGCTTCTCTTATATTTTTATGTGGCACAGAGTGTTGGACTGGAGGGGCCACTGGCCTGATGCAACAGGGCTTCTCTTATATTCTTATGTTACACAGAGTGTTGGACTGGAGGGGCCACTGGCCTGATGCAACAGGGCTTCTCTTATGTTCTTATGTGACGCAGAGTGTTGGACTGGATGGGCCACTGGCCTGATCCAACAGGGCTTCTCTTATGTTCTTATGTGACAATACTGACTTTGGTGGACCCAAGCACTGATTCAGTGTAAGGGAGTTTTGTGTTTGTGACTGGAGTAGATAATACTGACTTTGGTGGACCCAAGCACTGATTCAGTGTAAGGGAGCTTTGTGTTTGTGTCTTCTGGTGCAATTTTGTTCTCAGATCCTGTATTTACTTCATCAGTATATGGGATAAGGCACTTTCTCAACTGTGCTGCATAATGCAGCCTATTTATTTTGTCCTGTTGGCTCTGTTGGCTCTGTCTGCGCCACCTTCATCACTTTCGGGGTGTGGATCCCCCAGTGGGGTGGTCTCGTGACTCCCTCCGCCGGCTGTTTCTGATAGCCCTGCGCCCCCTCTTTCATTTGATATGTGTCCCGTGCGGGTGCCACCCTCCCGCCGGGAGATGCCGCAAAATGAGCCCCCTTGAGGCTTATGGCGGCAGGGCTCGGGGGAAGCGAGCTAGACTGCTGTTCTTTTAAGGGGTTATAGAGTGTTTCGAGCCCGTCCCTGTGGCATCGGTCCCATCATTGTGGGGCCCAGGGGGCCGGCGCAGCGGCACGCTGAAGCAGCCTGTCGGTCACTTCCGGGTTCCTGTCCTGCATCTCGACCTGTGTTATTAGTGACAGGCTGCTTCGGCGTGCCGCTGCGCCGGCCCCCTGGGCCCCACAACGATGGGACCGATGCCACAGGGACGGGCTCGAAACACTCTATAACCCCTCAAAAGAACAGCAGTCTAGCTCGCTTCCCCCGAGCCCTGCCGCCATAAGCCTCAAGGGGGCTCATTTTGCGGCATCTCCCGGCGGGAGGGTGGCACCCGCACGGGACACATATCAAATGAAAGAGGGGGCACAGGGCTATCAGAAACAGCCGGCGGAGGGAGTCGGGAGACCACCCCACTGGGGGATCCACACCCCGAAAGTGATGAAGGTGGCGCAGATAGAGCCAACAGAGCAAACAGGACAAAATAAATAGGCTGCATTATGCAGCACAGTTGAGAAAGTGCCTTATCCCATATACTGATGAAGTATATACAGGATTTCAGAACAAAATTGTTTCCGGCGGTGATATTTGGGGGATTTTTGGGGATGTCACAGGAAGTGCTGTGAAGTCACTTCCTGTTTCCGGCAGTGGCATTTGGGGGAAATGATGTCATTTGGGGGAAATGATGTCACAGGAAGTGATGTCACTTCCCATTTCCGGCAGGTGACGCGGGGGAAATGATGTCACAGGAAATGATGTCACTTCCTGTTTCCTGTGGTGGCATGACGTCGCCGGAAGTGACGTCACTTCCTGTTTCTGGCGGCGGACGCGCGCTTTGCGCGCGCGCACCCCTACCTTCCCCCCCCCCAACGTGTCCCTGGCTGGCCTTCAGACATTATGGTCACCCTATTGGGCAGTGACAGGAAGGCAAAACAGAAGTGCCTCTCCCTTCACAATGCAGGTACTGGTTTGGTCCTTGGGGTATCCTACAACCTCAGCCCTTCTTCCCCATCTTGGTCCTGCCCCCTCCTTTCTCTTGGGAGCCTACCTCATGGGGTTGGTTTTCATGACTGAGGCCTCTGTGTTCAGGTCTATGATTATGTGCACATGTGCGACAGGTTTTCTTCTTCTCTTGTATTTGCCCTTCCATTGCCTTTCCCTTTAAGCACATGAGGAGTGCTGGAAAGTTAATGTTTTCTCCCTTTCCTCGTTGGAATTCCTAAAAGCTTTCTGCTGGGGGGGGGGGGACTCTGGTTAGATCTGCTATCAAGTGTTCTTCTTGACCCTCAAGACTGGCTCAACGAGCGTACCTCTGTATTTACTTGACTGTAGCTGTCCCTAAATGCCTCAGTGTGTGAATGAGTTAATGTCAAATATGTCTTTTCCCTGGCATTCTGAGGCGAGGAAAGCTAGCTTTGGCAGTACCCTCTCCCACCAGAGTCTTAGAAGTCCAGGTGCCTAATCTTTCCTTCTCCAGTGTCTTGCTTCTTTTCCACATAGGCACTCTTGAACCTTGATGGGTATTTGGGATTAACAAATTCCCTGTCAGTCTCATCAATGTCCACTTTTCCTCTGTCTCCAGACAGTAAAAATATTGCCTCTTTGCAGCTGCCAAGGGTGTGTGTGTCAATGTTCCCATTGTCCTTCTCTGCTTTGTTTTCTGACAATCTCTCCCGCTTGTTTTCTTCTGGCAGGATCTGATCTAGTCATCTGGTCATTTGCATTTAGGTGAACAGCCTTCCCCTCCCTCCTGGACTCTTTCCCTTCAACTCTGTTTTCTTAACAGCACTCTACCACATTGTACCATTTCTGTTTTGGCAACCTTCTCTTAATTTCAGTTATCCCATTAAGAATCTCTTGTTTCTTGGCCAATTCACTCCAGCTGGCAAGGAGTAAAAGCACATGAGTGTTCTCAATGGAATAATCCCTGACTACCACATCAGGCTCACATTTTTTCTCCCATTGTTCCGAATGCATCCCAGGTAAAGTCTCAACAGAAACCACTTTCTTTTCTGGTTTCTCATCTGCTCCCTAAATACAGTTGCCTCACAAACTTGCAAACAACTCAGATTTCTTACCCCCATGGTACCAAATATCAACAATTGCTCATGTGCACAATAAGCTTTCATTGCTTGACTGAAAAATCAAATGATGCTTTCTCCTTGCCCGGCCATGGCATTGAGAAGAACACAAACTTCACAGAATATCTCAGTGAAGCAATTTCATCTCTCTTGAGCTCAAGTTACCTTTTAACCATTTAGTTACTTTACTGACCCTCAGGAGAATTCATAGCTTTCTAACAGTGTCCAAAAAGACAGACAAGGAAGGTTTGCAACACCTGGCCATTCAAGGGTATGTGCTATCGGTTCTCTGCCAGGAATAATAAACTTCTGTGGAATAAGGCTTCATTGCACAGCTCTCTCTCTCCTTTACAACCTGAAGCGAGATTCCACAGATTAGGATAGGAAAAATAGGTCCTGCCTACCATAGTGCTAAATCCCTCCTGATGAGGGGACCTTGCAGCCCCGGGATCCAGTTCTAAACATTTGGAACACAAACACTTTCAACAATTCAAGAGCCCTCCCAACCTTCTCTTTCCCATTCTCCTGGGTCCACCAGGACTTTCTTCGTCCCTACTGGGGATTTCTCTGGCTCCCCCAACCCTCCAAGGGGCTTTCCTGGCATTCCTCCCTCCTGAAAGTGCCGCCCTGGCCATTTGCCAATTCAAAGGAACTTACTAGGGACTTATAACACTTTCCAAAAGTAACCCAACTTGTCAGCTGACTTCTCTTTGATCTGCAGATCCACTCTTTCCACCTCTGGTTTCTGGCCTCGTCTTCCTCTGCAGTTACATGGAGCCATCTCCCCCGGTCTGGAGAGACTGAGAACCCTCGGATTGAGCTACAACTCAGCTCAGGCGCCTTAATCCAAGGGCAGTCTTCCCTGCCAGTCCGGTGAGGGCTCAGTAGTCCAAGCAAAAGTCAGCCCCCCCCCCCCAAATTCTTTTCTTTTCATCTCGGTGGAACCTCCAAGCTTGTTGCACATAGATGAAGTCCCCTTCTTCCCAAACAAAGGACCTCCTGAACGACAGAGGCTCAAAAGAGTTGATGTGCAGATCTCTTCTATTATTTTTTCACATTAATGTGGGGAGAAGAAAACAAACCATACACCCCGTTCTCCTCTGAAATTCTTCCCCATAGTCACAACATCTTATACCTTTCTGTAAACAAAGGCCAACTTACAGATTGGCTACACTGGTCTTCGCCTTTGACATTCTGATTACATTCATTGGTCAAATAAGTCTCATATTCCAATTTAGAAGCGAGAGATGAATAGATATCACCCGGGGGCCGCTAATCTGGACCCCATGCCTAGGCTTCCCTATCCCCAGGTCCCAGCGGGGGATCCCCCATTTTTACAGGCTCCCCCCCATCCCTAGCCAGCTGGCAGGTGGGGGAAGTCCCGCCCCCACAGTCATCATGTAGTTTTAGAGCTCTTGCAGGTTTAGAAACCTGCAAACAGGTCCATTTTTAAAATGTGTGCCTTTAAGGCTGAGCAGGAAACAGGAAGGGCTTCATGGGAAACGGTCAGTAACAGTTTCATCGGAGAACGGCCCCTCCCTTTCTTTTGCTTTCGTTTTCAGAGCAAGTAAAGTTCTGCAGGAACATGACCCAGTAAGCATTTGTGTGTGTAAGAGAGGGAGGGGGCAGGGGATTCCCTGGTTTGGAGGCCTTCCCCACGCTTTAGAAAGCATGGGGGGGAGGGAAATGTCTACTGGGCACAATTCCCATTGGGAATAATGGGGAATTGATCCGTGGGTATTGGGGGCTCTGGGGGGGCTACTTTTTGAGGTAGAGGCACCAAAGTTTCAGTATAGCATCTAGTTTAAGTTTCAAGTTTCAAATTTATTACAATTTATATCCCGCCCTTCCCACCGAAGTGGCTCAGGGTGGCTCACAGCACATAAAATCTAACATCAAATTATTGAATTTAAAACATCTTACACAGTTAAAACAGTAAAATAAAACATATAACAGCGGTCTATTAAAACTACACTCAGTTTCCAATGCCAGTTAGTTATAAGCCAGCCGGAAGCGGGCTGTGTTACAGGCCCTGCGGAACTGGCCAAGGTCCTGCAGGGCCCTCACCTCTTCCAGCAGCTGGTTCCATCAGAAAGGGGCCGTTACAGAGAAAGCCCTGTCCCTGGTAGATTTCAGGCGGGCTTCCTTTGGCCCGGGAATAACGAGATTTTGAGATCCCGATCTCAGTACTTTCTGGGGAACATGTGGGGAGAGGCGGTCCCTAAGGTAGGCAGGTCCTAGGCCATATAGGGTTTTAAAGGTAATAACCAGCACCTTGTACCGAACTTGGTATATTATTGGCAGCCAGTGCAGAATCCGGAGCCCCGGCCGAATGTGCTCCCATCTTGGGAGCCCCAATAACAACCGGGCAGCGGCATTCTGCACTAACTGCAATTTCCAGGTTCGGCACAAGGGCAGCCGCATGTAGAGGGCGTTGCAGTAGTCCAACCTCGAGGTGACCGTTGCATGGATCACCGTTGCTAGATCGTCATGCTCCAGGAAAGGGGCCAACTACCTCGCCCGTCTAAGATGAAAGAATGCAGACTTAGCAGTGGCTGCTATCTGAGCCTCCATCATTAAGGAAGGCTCCAATAGTACCCCCAGGCTCTTGACCTTGTGCGTTGCTGTCAATGGCGCACCGTCAAAAACTGGCAGGGGGATTTCCCCTCCCAGAACCCGATGACCCAAGCAAAGGACCTCTGTCTTCGCTGGATTTAGCCTCAGCCCGTTCAGCCTGAGCCACCCAGCCACGGCCTTTAACGCCTGGTCCAAATTTTCTGGGGCGTAGGCCGGCCGGCTGTCCATAAGCAGATAGAGCTGGGTGTCATCAGCATACTGGTGACAACCCAGCCCATACCTTCAGGCAATCTGGGCACGGGGGCACATATAGATGTTAAATAACATTGGGGAGAGGACCGCCCCTTGAGGCACTCTTCAATCAAGCGTGTGTCTCCGGGACAGTTCACCCCCAATCGCGACCCTTTGTCCCCGACCCTCAAGGAAAGAGGAAAGCCATTGTAAGGCCAACCCCTGGATCCCCACGTCGGTGAGGCGGCAGGTCAGTAACCAATGGTCGACCGTATCGAACGCTGCCGATAGGTCCAACAACATCAGCACCGCCGAGCCGGCCCAATCCAGATGCCGTTGAAGGTCATCTACCAGGGCAACCAACACCGTCTCTGTCCCGTGGCCCGGGCGAAAGCCGGACTGAAGGGGATCAAGGATGGAAGCATCCTCCAGGAAGCTCTGTAGCTGCATCGCCACTGCCCTCTCGATAAGTTTGCCCAAAAAGGGCAAATTCGAGACCAGCCGGTAGTGTGCCAATTCGGCCAGGTCTAATGTTGTTTTTTTCAAGAGGGGACAGACCACCGCCTCTCCCCAAAATACCCCCAAGTTTCAAAATGAATGGACCAGGGGGTCCAATTCTATGAGCCCCAAATGATGGTGCCCCTATCCTTCATTATTTCCTAAAGGCATTTTAAAAGGTGTGCTGTCCCTTTAAACGTGATGGCCAGAACTCCCTTGGAGTTCAATTATGCTTGTCACACCCTTGTTCCTGGCTCCACCGCCAATGTCTTCTGGCTCCACCCCCAAAGTCTCCTGGCTCCACCCCCAAAGTCCCCAGATATTTCTTGAATTCGACTTGGCAACCCTACCCATGCCCCACTTCCCTATACTTCATATCTGTGGTTTCGCCCCTCTCCCTGTTTGACTCCATCGTAGGCCTCCTGGCCCAATTCCAGGATGAGTCAGCGCAGAGCTCCTGCTGTAGCAGGGAGATTTGATCTTCTTCAAGAGAGAGGCTCCCGGTGACTCCCGGAGGTAGAAAGATAGCTTACTTTCCACCGAAAGATATTTACAGAACAAAATGAAGATAACGAGTCTCTGCTAAAGGGGAGACTTCCTCTCGTATCTAACAGTAGCCCATTGTTCTTAGTTAGGATGTTGGAATCAAAATCATGGAAAAGGCCCTAGAAGGGCCCAGATTTGCGGCTCGCCATGCTCCTGGCCTGCCTCGCCCTCCCCTGCGCTGCTCCCGCCTCTTGGCTGCTCCTCCGAGATTTATTTATTTATTTATTTAGAATTTATATCCCGCCCTTCCCACGGGTGGCTCAGGGCGGCTTCCAACAATAGATCCAACATAAAATTAAGCAATATTTAAACATATAAGGGAATAAACATTTAAAACAGATAAAACAGATAAAACCATAAATATTAATAAATATTCGAAATATATATAAAAGAAATCTGGCAAGTTGCATTAAGTTCTCAAGCTAGGTATAGGCTAGCCGGAAGAGGGTCGTCTTACAGGCCCTGCAGAACTGAACAAGGTCCCGCAGGGCCCTCACCTCTTCCGGCAACTGATTGCACCATGTAGGGGCCATAACAGAGAAAGCCCTTTCTCTGGTGGATTTCAAGCGGGCTTCTTTCGGCCCAGGGACAGCAAGGAGATTTTGTGTTCCCGACCTCAGTACTCTCTGGGGAACATGCGGGGAAAGACGGTCCTTCAGGTAGACAGGTCCCAAGCCATATAGGGCTTTAAGGGCATATAGGGCTGAGATGGGCTCAGCCTGGGCTCATCTCGGAGGAGCAGCTGCGGTGGGCGGGGAAGGGGCGGCAGCGGTGCGGCGGCCTCGCCCGCTCTGGGATGCAGCGGCTCGCCATGCTCCCCGGCGCCGTTTCCCCCCTCCCCCTGCTTCCTTTTTTTGGAGAGCGGGGGAAGAGGGTGGAAATCCTGGGGTCCCCCGCCAGGGCGGGAGGGTTGGGAAGCCTACTTCCAGCACCAGCAAGGCTTGCTTATTTTGGCAAGCATTTAGCTGGCGGGGATGTGCAGATAGTGCTTTCTATGGTGGATTGGTTTTTAATTGTTTTTAAATGTTGTTACCTACTCAGAACCTATGTAAATAGAGTGTAGCTTAAATTCTGAACCAGTACATTCCCAACTGTTCTTCAAGGATTTGCTTTCCTGGCACTTCTAACTGTGAGATTAGGAACTAAGAGGTCAAATATTTGTTGATATCTTTGTCTGGTATCTTTCACATGTTCCTTTTGGTAGGACTAAGGCTAGGGTTAATATTGATCCAACGAAGTAAGAACATAAGAACATAAGAGAAGCCATGTTAGATCAGGCCAATGGCCCATCCAGTCCAACATTCTGTGTCACACAGCGGCCAAATATATATATATATATATACACACACACACACACACACACACACACACACACACTGTGGCTAATAGCCACTGATGGACCTCTGCTCCATATTTTTATCTAACCCCTTCTTGAAGGTGGCTATGCTTGTGGACGCCACCACCTCCTGTGGCAGTGAATTCCACATGTTAATCACCCTTTGGGTGAAGAAGTACTTCCTTTTATCCGTTTTAACCTGTCTGCTCAGCAATTTCATCGAATGCCCACGAGTTCTTGTATTGTGAGAAAGGGAGAAAAGTACTTCTTTCTCTACTTTCTCCATCCCATGCATTATCTTGTAAACTTCTATCATGTCACCCCTCAGTCGACGTTTCTCCAAGCTAAAGAGCCCTAAGCGTTTCAACCTTTCTTCATAGGGAAGGTGTTCCAGCCCTTTAATCATTTTAGTTGCCCTTTTCTGAACTTTCTCCAATGCTATAATATCCTTTTTGAGGTGCGGCGACCAGAACTGCACACAGTACTCCAAATGAGACCGCACCATCGATTTATACAGAGGCATTATGATACTGGCTGATTTGTTTTCAATTCCCTTCCTAATAATTCCCAGCATGGCGTTGGCCTTTTTTATTGCAAACGCACACTGTCTTGACATTTTCAGTGAATTATCTACTATGACCCCAAGATCTCTCTCTTGGTCTGTCTCTGCCAGTTCACACCCCATCAACTTGTATTTGTAGCTGGGATTCTTGGCCCCAATGTGCATTACTTTGCACTTGGCCACATTGAACCGCATCTGCCACGTTGACGCCCACTCACCCAGCCTCTACAGATCCCTTTGGAGTTCCTCACAATCCTCTCTGGTTCTCACCACCCTGAACAATTTAGTGTCATCCGCAAATTTGGCCACTTCACTGCTCACTCCCAACTCTAAATCATTTATGAACAAGTTAAAGAGGATGGGACCCAGTACCGAGCCCTGCGGCACCCCACTGCTTACCGTCCTCCACTGCGAAGACTGCCCATTTATACTCACTCTCTGCTTCCTATTACTCAGCCAGTTTTTGATCCACAAGAGGACCTGTCCTTTTACTCCATGACTCTCAAGCTTTCTAAGGAGCCTTTGATGAGGAACTTTATCAAAAGCTTTCTGGAAGTCAAGGTAAACAACATCTATCGGGTCTCCTTTGTCCACATGTTTGTTCACCCCCTCAAAGAAATGTAACAGGTTAGTGAGGCAAGATCTTCCCTTGCAGAACCCATGCTGAGTCTTCCTCAATAACCCGTGTTCATCAATGTGCCTACTCATTCTGTCCTTGATAATGGTTTCTACCAACTTTCCCGGTATTGAAGTCAGACTGACTGGCCTGTAATTTCCCGGATCTCCTCTGGAACCCTTTTTAAAGATGGGGGTGACATTTGCTACCTTCCAGTCCTCAGGAACGGAGGCAGATTTCAATGAAAGATTACAGATTTTTGTTAGAAGATCCACAAGTTCAACTTTGAGTTCTTTCAGAACTCTCGGATGTATGCCATCCGGACCCGGTGACTTATTAGTTTTTAATTTGTCTATCAGTTGTAGGACCTCCTCTTTTGTCACCTCAATCTGACTCAGGTCTTTCAACACCCCTTCCAATATTAGTGGTTCTGGGGCGGGCAAACACTTCTCATCTTCCACGGTGAAGACGGAGGCAAAAAATGCATTCAGCTTCTCAGCCATTTCCCCATCCTCCTTCAGTAATCCTTTTACCCCATGGTCATCCAAGGGCCCCACTGCTTCCCTGGCTGGTTTCCTACTTCTAATATATTTGAAGAAATTTTTATTGTTGGTCTTTATGTTTTTTGCAATATGCTCCTCATAGTCCCTTTTTGCCTGCCTGATCACAGTCTTGCATTTGATTTGCCACTGCCTGTGATCCCTTTTATTAATCTCACTTGGACTGGTTTTCCACCGCTTAAAGGAGTCCTTCTTACCTTTTACAGCTTCCATTACTTTGTTTGTTAACCATGCTGGCCTCTTCTTATACCTGTTTGTGCCTTTCCTAACTTGTGGTATGTATTTTATCTGAGCTTCTAGGATTCAGTATTCAGTAAGTATTCAGTAAGTGTATGCCCTTTCCTTTGCGCTTTGTGGGGAATGCGCATATGTAGCCAGCTTTCAACTACATGTTGGATTTAGATTTGTAAGACTGGCTCGGGAATTAACATGGTGTGGGAGAAATTTCAATTATACGTTGAAAAGCATTGGAAAGTAAAGGGACATTTAGTGATGTTCGAAAACAGTTGAAGTTTTGTGGAATGGTGGACTATAGTAATTGCTATAAAGAAATGAAGAAATATCTTTTTTTCGGTTTTTGTTTTTATTGGATTACTAGTATCTTCTTTTATAAAGGTTAAGAGATTAGAGTATAAAGTTTTTTAAAAGAGGTATTACCTTGTATTTTTAGAAATTTAAGTAAACACCGGCAGGGGTCAGGATAAGGGGGTGGAAGGGGTGAAAAGTGATGTATTGGTATTATTTTTGCATAAGTGCTTTTCTTAGTGCTTTCTTTATAAATATTATTACAATACATTGCAATAATAAAATTGGTTTTGACTAGGAAATTAACAAGGTCTCCTTTTGTAACAGCAGTGTGCTCTGACTGTCCTTGTGAATTGCATTTGCATAAAAGTGTCGCTTGGGAACTGAATACTCTACAAAAATAGCCACAGATTTTGGTAGCAATTCATGCTGTGGAAAAATGCCATTTTAGGCTATGGTTATCTGGGAGTTGGCAGGAAGAGGCTGTCAAACTTGAGGCAGGCTTTGGCCTAGTCTCTTCCTCCTGCTCCCTTCCCTCCTGCCTGGAACCAGAAATTCTGGGGGGAGAGGTCCTAGAGACACAGGAAGTCCTTGAGGCCTGTCTCCCAGAATGCTGCAAGGGAGGTAAACCAGTTCCTGGGTAGGAACTGGATTTTATATAGGAGATTTTGGGCAGGAAGCCCTCAATTGAGTTTAGTTAGGCAGTCAGACAACAGACTCAGGAAAGTATGGTTAGGTTTGCAATAATCTAAGCGAGGTGCCTGCCCTGCATGTCATCCAGTTAAGGCAAGTATTATAACAGGGAGAGAAGGAGCATTTTTCCCCTGCTATGATTTGTTTCTTCTGTTCACTTTTTAAAAATGCCTGTAAATAGTTATATACTTTAAATAAATGTTATGTTTGTTTAAAGTGGAGTCCCTCTGTACCACATAGTTCCCCCAACTGCTTGGAATGCTAGGAGTGGGTTGGAAAATTCCTAGGATGGAGAGAAGTTGCAAAGGGGCTGGTTGCCAACTCTCCAGGAGAGTCCCAAAGATCCCTAGGAAGCCCCCCCAAAATTTCATAGCAAGTCCGGAGGGAGGTTAAGAGGCCAGAGAGGGACAGTGTTGGCAGCAAATACCCTGAAGCAGCAGAGTGAAACTGCCCTTTCAGGTCTGTATGCCAGGAAGGGCTGGGCAGGATCGGGGCCAGCTAGCAGACACAGGACCAGTCCGCCACACATGCAATTGTAATGGCCTCTCTTCTGCTACCTCTGCCAGAGGAAATACTTAAGAGAAGCTGTGGCTAAATCAGGGGGGGGGGGGTCAGTTCACATACTACCATTGTCCTTGCAAATTGTAGCTCACAGGAGCAATAGGAATACATTATGCAGAATTATTTTGTAACATGTAAATCAGCCTTTAATTATATGCTTTGACAGGCAGCATTCAGGAGTTGTCTACAGCTACCATTTGCCCAATTGCTATGAAAGCTTCTCTTGATTGAGAGGAAGAGGGAGAAAATATGATGTACCAATTTGTTTAGCCAAGTAGATAGCACAATTCCAGAACTGAAAGCTAATTCATTAAAACATATAAGGTGGAAGTTGAGCCACTGAATGGGGTGGAGTGTGCATTAGTAGTTGGGCACAACATAGCTGCAGTGCTACGAGTTCTTCCTGGGATCCCATTGACACCACATATCCAACCACTGCTTTGTCAGCTGCACTGGCTCCATGTTGGAGGCCCTAAAACAGTCTGGGACCACTGTACCTATAGGACTGCCTCTCCTGGTATACCCACTGCACTCTGGAGAGAAGAACCTTCTGCTGATCCCTGGTCCGAAAGATACCCAGTTGTCCTCAGTCAAAATAATAGAATCATACAGTTCTGAACCACCAGCCTGTTGGAACTCTCTGGCAAATGACATCCATGCCTTGCAAGATCTATTGCAGTAATGCAGGGTCTGGAGGATAGAGATGTTCCACCAGGCCTATGGGATAGCAATAGTTTCTTTCTTTCAAGCCTGGCCTCCTCTTTTCTCGCCTCTTCCCACATGGGTTAAGGTCACAAATTGGTCCTAAGTGCCATCTATAATTAGTTATTGTAATTATAATATAGTGGGTTCTTAGGCATTGAAGAGGCGAGGTGGTAGTGATAATAAGCTCTTTATTGCGTACAGCATGGTAGGTGGCTGCACTAACAAGACTGAAGACTGGCCAACGGGGCCAAACTTATATACATCTCTGGGTCCCACGCAAGCACATCATTCAAACCAGCAGGGGTTTGTGATTGGTCCAGGGCAGCAGAGATTTGGATCCTGCTGCCCATTGTTTCCAAGTCCCCAAGCTCAGTCCGTATGGCTCCAATGAGCCAGGCAGGACACCAAGTCTTCAATTGAGTCCAATACATTAGCATAACCTTGATTCTCATACATAACAGTAATTAATTAATTCTCTATTATTGTTTTAAGCAGGGATTTTATGTAAAAAAAAAAGCCCAGCAGGAGGTCAGCAGGGCTTCAGGAGCCCCACTAGGCTCCAAGAGGCTGCATCCACAGCGCAGCTTGGCCCCACAAGCCCAGCCAGCGAGCCAGGTCCCAGGAAGCTGCACCACAGCGCAGCCTGGCCGGTGAGGTGGGCCTCAAGAAGCTGCACCGGGGTGCTGCTGGGCCCCAGGAAGCCGTGTCGCTGTCTTAATGGCTCTGCCTTCCTTTATTTGAGCTGGAGCACTAGCCAAGCCAGCCGGAGCAGCACTCTGGTGTGCTCTGGCTCAAAAAAAAAAAAGCCCTGTTTTTAAGTGTTTAAACTTGGTTATAAATGTGTTCATTGACACATTGTTCACCACTCTGAGTACAGGGAAGGGCAGTCTATAAGTCCAAATATTAAACAAACAAACATGGAGACAACTGAGTTCTGAAGTATTAGATATGTTAACCTCTGAGGACAGATTAGAATGTACCTTTGGAAAAACCTGACCTATCTTGGATGCTGTAGATTCTGTAACACACTTAGATGTTGATATATATGTAGAAGCCTGCAGTAATAGCTGAATTTTGATGTTCTTACACATGAGGGTGACTTAGAGAAAATATGGCAATTTATGACAGAAATGGCCAAGAAGGGATTTATAGGTGAGAGCACCTTCTTTTCACGTTTCTTTACGATCATCGCCATAAGTTAGCTGCAACTTGATGGGGTGAAGGATTGAAATGACTGGTTTATAATTAGTTTTAGTTTTCTGTGGCAGATTGACTAGAGTACTACCTACTATCTTTGCATAGCAGTGGTAAGTCCAGTTGCCTGTGCTGCTCCCAAAGCATGTCAAGATCTTGGGAATTATATGTTGAACCAGGACTGTATGATCCTATGATTCTGTAGAAGGACAGAAAATGCATGGGATTTGGCATCAGGTGCAGAATTCAGGTTTCTGTTACTCAGCAGTCATTTACAGAACATCTTTTTGCCCCTGATTCTGTGAAAATAGACTTCAAAGTCGGTTGGACGTGCCTAGCAGAATTTCAAAAGATGGAGATGTATGGCTGAATAAGAATTCCAGAGGGCTTCAGCTGTCTAACTATCTCTTTGCATCTCTCTGCATGATTAGGAGAAAAAGTAAAATATACAAAATAAGCAAACCTATGCAAAGTTTCTAAATTTACTTATTTTATACAGGCCACATAATTCAGAACAGCAGCCCCACCTTTCTAGCAAAGATTGTTAAGAAAAAGGATGACCTAAATACTGAAAATAGAAAATAAATTACATCAGTTCAACTTTTGCTATTTTCATATGTATATCAAACTTTTTGAACAGTGGATTCATACTTTCATATTGGAGGGTGTGACGGAACTGGCCCGGTCCGCCTACCAGACCCCGTTCCCCGAGCCCCCCCCCCTTTTTGGAGGGAGCTATTTCTCCTCCGGCCACTTGGGCTCGCTGCCACCACCTGCTCAGCCCAGGGGTTCGGATTGAGAGGAACAGGACTCCCAATCCCCCTCTCCAGCTCTGAGGCCAGGTCTCAAGGTCCTCTGCCACCCTGTACTTGGGTATCACAGAGGCCACAGCACTTCTTCGGGGAACCCCTGGAGGATTGGCACCTTATCCAACTACATGCCTTCCCCCTTTCCCCAGGGCCCCCTTCATAAAGCAGTGTGGTCTAAAGCGGTTGGAGATCTATGTGGTACAAAGTTTGACTGCCAGCATTCAAAACAGTAAAACTTTTTAATTAGAAGAGAAAAAGAAGGGGGGGAAGTAGTTGCATGTAAAAGTTTAGCACAGCACCTGAACAGCAACCAGAAGGACAAATAAAAGGTGGATTTAAATGCATCCTCCCGTCCCTGGTCTAAACTTGCCCTGCCTTGTGAATGACTTCCTCGGTCTGACTGCCTGGAGTCCACTCCTCCTCTCCCTCAGGAGAAGGCCTCTCCCACAGTCAGGAGCCCACAGACTGACAACCTCTCTCCTTGAGTGCCAGCCGAGAACTGAACTTTTTCCACCTCACTCCAATAAAAAAAGAACTTCCTGCCCCTCAAGGAGGCTTTCCCCCTAGAGGTGATGGTTTAACTCTGGAAGGGAGGAGGGAATGAAGGGAAGGCTAGGCCACAAAGCCTGCCTTAGCAGTTTCATGTTCCCTCCCAACCAAGAACCACCATTAACTAAGATGGCATTTCTCCACAGAGGGAATAACACCGGATGAAGATCATTATAGATTAGGCGCAATATTTCGACATTCTGTAGTTTGGCATCCTTCATGTTAGTGTAAAGGACATACAACTTATGACAATAATATGTCATATTGTATAGGTCTTCATAATATATTTCTTTTATGCCTCTTAATGCTAAACAAATTATCAAGATCTACTTTGCCTTAAATACTCTTAGGTGGACTCTAAACAGTATATTTTTTTCCACTTTGGATCATATATAGGCCATGTCAGAGAGGAATGATAGCTAGCTGGTATTTCTGAAATCAGACCCAGAGATGATTCTGTAATGGCATTGGTGCATTTGGGGTTAAGTATGAACCTTGAGAAGAAGCTGAAATGCATGGATAGCAGAGTCTTATTGTTGAGGTTTGATGAGACCACAATGTATAGAAATGCTCTGATTCCAAATGATAGAAGTCTGAATTGTCTGATAGCATTTGTGGCCTGTCTATTTCATTGTCATTAATGGTCTGTGAGCAATAAATATATATGTATGTGTGCGTGTGTGTGTATGTATGTATTTGTAGCCTGTCAGAAAGCTTACTGTTCTTGTTTGTTTGCCTTGGGAAATAAAGGAGGATTGACAGATCTGTTGTCCTTGGTAGGACCTGGAACTGATGTTGCTGCTTCTGACATTACAAGGAAAAAAGGAAATGTCCTGGATCATTGACACTTATACTGACACTCTTGGACAGAGGGTAATGTTGATTTTTTAATATGAAGCATTTCATGTGTGGCTATTTTCTGAAATGAGGCATCAGGTTGGATCTCACAGAGATTATCTGTAGACAGCAGAGGGTGTGTGTGATTTTGGCTGATTCTCCTCTCCCATGGCAGACCGCCAATTTCCCCTTCATTCTGTTTGTGGGGTCCTCCATCCATCAGAAGCAGCATTTTGTGGAACTTACTGAGCTGCAGTGGCAAGGGAAAGACTAGGAGGTCAAACTCCACTGGTAGAAACTCCTCTCATCATCAGAAATCTTTCCATCAGTGATAGTTGGTCTGTGCCAGTATTTTTGCAACTTGGTCAATGTCCTTCTGTATGGGTCTGACTTGAAAGAGTACTGCTGTTTCTGTTCCACTTAGCAAAACTGTATTCTCCTTTGGAATATTCTGGTTACATGTATGTCTGTGGAGGGTCTAGTTCTTGCTGCATTTAGTTTGCCAACTCTCTTCTTTCTTGGACTTCACCAACCTGGCCACACTGATCCAAGCTTTTGTAACCTCATGGTTGGATTGCTATAATGTGCTCTGCACTGAGCTGCCTTTGAAGCAAACCCAGAAACTGTAGCTGGTTCAGAATGTGGTAGGTAGCCCAATTATTACAAGAACCTGGCTGATGGAAACTTATTACACACATCTTTAAACAGATACATTGGCTGCCAGCCCCCCACCCCACCTCCATCCAGTTCAGGGTGCTGAATTATGACCATTAAAACTCCTAGGACCCACAAAGCTAAAGGACTGTCACTTCTTGCATGTTTCTGTGAACACGCACATGAAGCTGCCTTATACTGAATCAATCTATCAAGGTCAATATTGCCTACTTGGATTAGCAGCAGTTCTCCTGAAGGTCCCAGATTCAATCCTTGGCATTTCCAGTTAAAAGAATCAGATAGTAAGTGATGTGAAAGACTTCCACAGAGATGATACCTGGAATCTTCTGCATGCAAAGCAGATGCTCTACCACTGAGCCACAGCCCTTTTCTGTATGTCTAGTATGTCAGGCTGTCACCTGCTGGCTGTTTTACCACTTAAGGTGACCTGCCTGGCATCAACTAGAGTGCAGGTCTTTTCTGTTGTAGCTCTCAGTTTTTGGAATGGGCTCCCTGAGAGGGTGAGAGGAGTGCTGTCGCTAGAAATCTTCACGAGGTGCTGAAAGGCCATTGTATTCACCAGGGCTTATACTGGAGTATAGACTGGAAGCATCTTTGGAGGGTTATATGCAGGGTTTTATTCTATTGGTTTTAATTGTAATATTTTAGGATTTATATGCTACCTTGAGCCATGAGAAAAGGAAGGATATATAGAAAATATAGATTTTCTATATAATAACTGTACAAAGATTAGACTGTCTTGTCATTGCTCTTTCATGCTTGGAATTGTAGGATATCAGCTTCTATGGTTGTGTGACAGGGAAGTCCACCAGTCAAGGAAAGATCCATAGACAAATCTCAGCCTACAGGCCATTGAATATCATACAGAATTGAAAACTACATCAACAACACAGCGTACTTGTAGCAAACTGGCCTGAAACCTGGCTTCTCTGGCAAAACCTTTGTATGGCAGCTAAACAGGAAATTAGGAATTTGATTCCCACCCCCCACCCCCTCCAGCTGTATGCCGAAAACTGGATTTTTTATAACCATGTCCGTGGAATTAAGAGGTGGGCTGTGTACACAGGTATGTACTAGATTAGCTACTTGTCTTGCTGAGAATCTGGTATTCTTTATTATATTACTTTCATAACATCCATATGAGGTATATGTCTGCTTTTTTACACTAGACTTTTTAAATGGGAATCCGAAAAATCAGTGGAAAATCATTTCAACCTTCCCTGTGCATTGCTGTACTTAAAAAGTTGCCATACTTCAATAAGAAAACATAAAAAAGAGATTCTAGCATGAAGCGCCTAAGATGGAATTCATATATTGGTTTGACACTGTCAGGCTGGGGCTCAGTAAATAGTGGAATTGCTACAGACAGTAGTTATCCCACATTAGAGATTTATTTACTCTCTTAACAGTTTATCATTGGAGAAAGTGGTACATAACTCACTCTGATGGTATCTTTTATTCTTTTGACTGAATCTTTTATCATTTGTGTTTTGTGCATATTGTAACACACGTAATGTAACACATTGCTTCGCCATCTCGTTTTGTTTTATCGTCCCTCTTCTCTCCCTTCTGTGTGAATATGTAAGATGTATGTGTGTGTGTAATTTCTGCCAACTTTGGAAAACATGTTATACACCTGGCAGAGTGAAGTCTGCCTCATGAAATGTTATGCCACATTTGTTTGTCTTTAAGGAGCCACAAGAATTTTTGTTTTAGCAACTTTGGTGTGATTACTGCTACAGAAATGGTCATATCCTGCCACTGGTGAATGTGTGAGTATGGTTAGACTGTAAGCCAAAATGCCCTCAAAAGAGGTTGGGGAATTGACAGGTGGGCACCTTTGGCTTAAAAGGATCTAGAATCTATGTATATAGGATTCCACTTCCAGAAGTTATTGCTAAATTTACCAAGGATACTAATTAAGTAAAACAATTAAAAATTTATTACAGAAACTATAGAACATACATACAAGGTAATGGATACATACAACACACATACAGTCCTAATAAAAATAGAGAGAAATGCATAGAGGTAACACAAGGATGGACAAACAGGGTGATAATTACCTATTGTAGTCTTCAAGGAAGGCTCCAATGGCGACAAACAAGGACTAGGGGGAAGGGGACCCTCAACTGGCCAAGAATCGGGGATGTATCTAAACAGTAGGAATGGGGTACTGCTAGATGCACACCTATGGGGAGTTGGGACTGTAGTTATAAGGACTACCTTGAGCCCTTAGGGGGTAGGAGGTACAAGGGCAGATGACAGGTGGTCAGCTGGTACATGACCTCAGAAAAAGGGGAGACTCCGCAATGACCATAAGGGCTGGACTTGTGCAGTAGCCAATGGCCTGTTTATTGGGGGCATCTGATTGGATGCCCATACCTGGACAATGAGCAGATCTGGCCCTGGTTACCTGATTGGACTTCTAGGTAACAATGGACCAAAGGGGGAGGCTCCAGGATGACCATTAAGGGAAAGAATGGGTGAAATTATTGGGGTGGAAGTGATTAAAAGGCAATCAAAACTTATCTAAAAGGTGACATTAAATGGCCAGATTGCTACCTAAGGTAACACCCGATCTATACAAAGAAGCTTGGCTCTGGATTAAGATGTTCTTCCTCTTCTTCATTCCTCTACTGGCACCATCCTTTGTCTTGGGTTCCGCTGGACAAAGGCTTTAGGCAGTCTGACAGGATCCATGCCTAAGATAAGCTTGATTGCCTTATGCATAGGTGACATCCGTTGAGTACGTGAGCCTCCCGCTTCGCTGTCATGGAGTCTGGCACTGCAGGAAGATAGTTGCTGGTGATGTTAGCCTACCAATATGGATTCTGTGGTCAAGGCTGGAATCCGCTTGCCCAGACAGCTCCTGGCAGTGCAACTTCTTCCGCTGCAATGGCCGAGATGGTGCACACATGGAGCGGCTGGAAACCCATCTGTCCTCCTGGTTAGCATTCTTCCAGAGATACCGAGGGCTGCTGCAATGTTGTGGCTGTTAGTACTCACATAAGTCCCTTACATACTGGTAGACAAAACCCACGTTCTCCTGGCAGATGTGTGTGAGTTGAGTCTCCAGGCACCCTGGCAACCAAACAGGTGACTATGATGTTCTGAAATTAGGGGTCTTTTTCTCACAATTACCCCCTTCAAGACTTACGTCACCGAATGGAGACGAGATCTTGAATAACAACAGCTGATCTTGACAGGCGACATTCCTATTGAGAGCCAAGTATCAATCGGGGTGTACCTTCTATCTAAAAGGCTGGAGCCACTAAGCTAAAGTACTCAAAAATAACTTTGAAAATACAGTATCCAGTGGGCCAAAGGCTACTTCCTCAAATACTATGATGTGGAGGCAACTAACATTGGCAACATTGTTCAGCATACAGTATTTTTGACACAGGGTTGCAATTTTCATAATAGCCTCTAGGTTATAGCAAGGACAGCATGACCACTGCTTCCTCAGAAATCTGGTCCTTTATTTCCCTTTTTCAACTGGTTGAGATCCTCTTCCTTGGTCTCTACACCCCAATCACGGTTGTTTTGGCTAATGGTTATCTTAATCATTATTCTCAGATGACCTCAGGCTTGGGACATTTGCATTGTCACACTCTGCACATGCTCCAACCCACCACCCGGATGTAAAGGAAGATGGTAGCCAAATAGCTAGGAAAGGCACAGCTCAGCATGGACCAGAGGTTGGGCTGGGTTAAAAATCCTTGTGTATGGGACACCGGGCAACTGGTACTGTACAGGAAATTCTCACAAGACGAGCATTCATCTGTGCTCTCAATGACTGTGCTATGGAGCAGATGGTCTCAGAGCCTACCAGGGGTGGGGCGATCCTGGATCTGGTCCTAAGTAATGCCCAAGACTTGGTGAGAGATGTAATAGTGATTGTGCCGCTTGGAAGCAGTGACCATAATGTTATTGATTTCACCGTTTGTATAAATAGGGAGTTGCCCAAAAAGACCGCCACAACCACGTTTAATTTTAAAATGGGTAAATTCTCTGAGATGAGGAGGCATGTGAGGAGGAAACTGAAAGGAAAGGTAAATACGGTCAAAACCCTTGGGGAAGCTTGGAGACTATTTAAAACTATAATCCTCAGATAAAATACATACCACAAGTTAGGAAAGGCACAAACAGGCATAAGAAAAGGCCTGCATGGTTAACAAACAAAGTAATGGAAGCTGTAAAAGGTAAGAAGGACTCCTTTAAGCGGTGGAAAACCAGTCCAAGTGAGATTAGTAAAAGGGAACACAGGCTGTGGCAAATCAAATGCAAGACTGTGATCAGGCAGGCAAAAAGGGACTATGAGGAGCATATTGCAAAAAACATAAAGACCAACAATAAAAAATTCTTCAAATATATTAGAAGTAGGAAACCAGCCAGAGAGGCAGTGGGGCCCTTGGATGGCCGAGGGGTAAAAGGATTACTGAAGGAGGACAGGGAAATGGCTGAGAAGCTAAATGCATTTTTTGCCTCCGTCTTCACTGTGGAAGATGAGAACTTTTTGCCCGCCCCAGACCCACTAATTTTGGAAGGGGTGTTGAAAGACCTGAGTCAGATTGAGGTGACAAAAGAGGAGGTCCTACAACTGATAGACAAATTAAAAACTAATAAGTCACCGGGTCCAGATGGCATACATCCGAGAGTTCTGAAAGAACTCAAAGTTGAACTTGTGGATCTTTTGACAAAAATCTGTAATCTTTCATTGAAATCTGCCTCCGTTCCTGAGGACTGGAAGGTAATAATAATAATAATACTTTTTATTTATATCCTGCCCTCCCCGCCGGGGCAAATGTCACCCCCATCTTTAAAAAGGGTAGCAAATGTCACCCCCATCTTTAAAAAGGGTTACAGAGGAGATCCGGGAAATTACAGGCCAGTCAGTCTGACTTCAATACCGGGAAAGTTGGTAGAAAGCATTATCAAGGACAGAATGAGCAGGCACATTGATGAACACGGGTTATTGAGGAAGACTCAGCATGGATTCTGTAAGGGAAGATTTTGCCTCACTAACCTGTTACATTTCTTTGAGGGGGTGAACAAACATGTGGACAAAGGAGACCCAATAGATGTTGTTTACCTTGACTTCCAGAAAGCTTTTGATAAAGTTCCTCATCAAAGGCTCCTTAGAAAGCTTGAGAGTCATGGAGTAAAAGGACAGGTCCTCTTGTGGATCAAAAACTGGCTGAGTAATAGGAAGCAGAGAGTGAGTATAAATGGGCAGTCTTCACAATGGAGGACAGTAAGCAGTGGGGTGCCGCAGGGCTCGGTACTGGGTCCCATGCTCTTTAACTTGTTCATAAATGAACAGTGAGTGAGCAGTGAAGTGGCCAAGTTTGCGGATGACACTAAATTGTTCAGGGTGGTGAGAACCAGAGAGGATTGTGAGGAATTCCAAAGGGACCTGTTGAGGCTGGGTGAGTGGGCGTCACCGTGGCAGATGCAGTTCAGTGTGGCCAAGTGCAAAGTAATGCACATTGGGGCCAAGAATCCCAGCTACAAATACAAGTTGATGGGGTGTGAACTGGCAGAGACTGACCAAGAGAAAGATCTTGGGGTCGTGGTAGATAACTCACTGAAAATGTCAAGACAGTGTGCGTTTGCAATAAAAAAGGCCAACGCCATGCTGGGAATTATTAGGAAGGGAATTGAAAACAAATCAGCCAGTATCATAATGCCCCTGTATAAATCGATGGTGCGGTCTCATTTGGAGTACTGTGTGCAGTTCTGGTCGCCGCACCTCAAAAAGGATATTATAGCATTGGAGAAAGTCCAGAAAAGGGCAACTAGAATAATTAAAGGGCTGGAACACTTTCCCTATGAAGAAAGGTTGAAACGCTTGGGACTCTTTAGCTTGGAGAAACGTCGACTGCGGGGTGACATGATAGAGGTTTACAAGATAATGCATGGGATGGAGAAAGTAGAGAAAGAGGTACTTTTCTCCCTTTCTCACAATACAAGAACTCATGGGCATTCGATGAAATTGCTGAGCAGACAGGTTAAAATGGATAAAAGGAAGTATGAAGCAGAGGTCCATCAGTGGCTATTAGCCACAGTGTGTGTGTGTGTGTGTGTGTATATATATATATATATATATAAAAAAAAATTTTGGCCACTGTGTGACACAGAGTGTTGGACTGGATGGGCCATTGCCCTGATCCAACATGGCTTCTCTTATGTTCTTATGTTCAGGTTGCATCTAGGGTCATGAATGTGTCTCCTATTGAGAAATCCATTCAATCCATGCAAGGCATGACTGAGATTTATCAGATTTCTACCCTTTCAGGAGGTTGCATGGTTTCTGACTGCTGAAGCTGGGCTGTATCTTTGGGCATTTTCCCTTTCCATTCTTTTAGCTGGGAGCAATGGAAATATTTGTGCCAAGTTTCTCCATTCTTCTTTGTAATTGCCACTTGGTATACAGCGGAGCTAATTCTTTGCATGATTGGGACTGGACCTTGCCACTTAGCCTCCAAGGAATGCTCGTATTGTGAGAATTTCCTGTACAGTACCAGTTGCCCGGTGTCCCATACGCGAGGATTTTTAACCCAGCCCAACCTCTGGTCCATGCTGAACTGTGCCTTTCCTAGCTATTTGGCTACCTCCATATGGATGTTGTGGATTTGAGCAATTAAGAATTGCACCCATGCATCGTTCACTACCACTGGCACCAGATCAGATGGAAGTTGTGCTTTAAGCCAGAATGCTTCTGGCAACACCATTTTTCTTCCTGTCATGACCATGTGCGGCGTGTGACCATGAACGGCAGTAGTTCCCCTGATAGCCATGAGGATGATTGGGAGCTTGTTGTCCCAATCCCTGCCTGAGGATTTAACTACTTTGCGTAGAGCTTCATTGATGGTCCTATTAGTCCGTTCAATGGCACCGGATGCTTGCGGGTGCCCAGCAATATGAAATCACTGCTCTACTCCGAGGGCTTTACAGAGTACCTTGGTCACTTCCGCAATGAAATGTGAGCCTAGATCGGAGTCCATGACTTGGGGGATCCCCCAGCGAGTCCATAAGTGATTGAACAGAATCTTAGCCATGGTAGCTGCTGTATTGTATTTGCATGGGAATGCTTCTACGTATTTACTGAACAGGTCAATTACAGTGAGGCAGTACCTGTTTCCTCTAGCAGTATGAGGGAGGGGGCCAATAAAAGCGATTTGTATACATGCCCAGGGCCCTTCTATCCTCTGGTGTTGGATGGGAGCTTTGGGGCCGGTGGAATCAGCATTTACCATGGCGCATGCTAGGCAATTGTTTACCCATTGTGCAACCTCTTGGCACTGCCTGGCCACCACCCTGTTTCTCACACCCGTTCCAGAGTTAGATCCTTTCCTCTTTTCCCTTGCTCATGCACAAGCTTGATTAAGTCACCCCTGACTTGAATTGGCACAATCCAATTCCCTTTTATTATCAACTGCCCTTTTGTTGTCCCTTTTATTATCAACTGCCCAGTAAATCCCATCATGTTGCTCTATCCTATATCTGCCTGTGCTGTCCTTCTGGGTTTGGGCTAGTTGGAGTATTTCTGGATCTTCTCTCTGGAGTTCTGCCAGGTCCATCAGGATCTCCCGCTTTTTGCTTTGCATTCTGGTTGTGACTGGGTGCAGAGGAAAAACCGGAGGAGCGCGGAAAGGGTTTGTATCCGCAAAGGTGGCTTCCTTAGCGATAGCATCTACCTGATTGTTCCAAATGCTGACTTCAGTGTTATTCCTCTGATGTCCCTTTGCATGTGTAACATGAGTAGAGCTTGTCCTAGCTTCCACCTTGTCTGCTACCTGGATCCATTTCTAAATGTGTGCTACTGGTTTCCCTTCACTGTTTTTCCACTCTTGCTGTTTCCAAATAGGAAGCCAAATTGTTACTGCTTTCACCGCCCAGTGAGAGTCAGTAAAGATTGCCGGTGGAACATCTAGAGGTTCAAAATTGAGGATAGCTAGCACAGTTTCCACTTCTGCGGCTTGACTGGAATGAGGGCGGACTGTCCCTTTAAGGACAAAAGAGTCCTGTACCCTGATGGCTCTGTAGCCAATTTGAGCAAAGCTGTCAACGTGGAAGGAAGGTCCATCACAGAACCAATACACAAATCCCTTTTGTTTGGCTTCTGTTAAGGACATTCCTCCCATTGCTGGCCAGGGTGCATGTTGCACAACGGGCAACGGGCACTCATGCTGTTCCCCCGTTACTATGAGACCATATGGGGAGGGAGGCTCTTTTTGTTCCTTCTGAAAGTCTGCTCCTCTGTTAGTCAATGCTAGGGTCCACTGGGCAATACGTTGGTTGGAAACCTGCCCATCTTTTACTTTCCCTGACAAGATGTACTTAAGAGGAGAATGTGTGGTCTGCACTACTACTCTGGCCCCCCTATGATGAATTCCCAGTGAGTAAGCCTCCAAACGAGCACCAGACAGACTTTCTCACACAGGGAAAACTTTTCTTCCACAGCAGAAAGGTTCCATGAAGCATAAGCTATCACCCATTGAGTTCCTGTCTGCTGCTGGATCAGGGTGGCGCCTTAGCTGTGTTTGGAGATAGCTAATTGAATGTAGAAGGGCTGGGTCACATCTGGGTGCGCGAGAGCAGGAGCTTTTGCCAGGCTCATCTTAAACTCTTCAAATACTTTCTGCTGCTCAGACCCCCAGTGCCAAGCCACATTCTTCTTCAATAACTCATAAAGAGGGCGTGCTTTCTCTTACAACAACAACAACAACAACAACAAATTTTATTTGTATCCCGCCCTCCCCGCTGGAGCAGGCTCAGGGCAGCTAACAACATGGTTCAGAGTTAAATTATACAAGTGAATAAAACTACATTAAACATTATCAGCATTTAGTTAAAATCTGGTTAAGCTTTAAAATTAAATTAGTTAATTTTTAAAAGTGCTAGTGCTATGTTTACTTTTTCTGATGGCGGTTTCCTTCGCAATTTCCATTTTCATCAGGGAAGGCTCTGAAAACAGTTCAATGAAATCTCTGGAAAAATTGAAAGTTCCCAGTAGGGCTCTTAGTGAACGAGTGTCTGTGAGAGCGGGGAGCTTGGAAACTACTTCTACTCTTTGGGAATCTGGTGTTCTTCCTTCTGCCCCTAGAGTTATTCCTAGGTATTTCACCTCAGTTTGTACTAATTGAGCTTTGTCACGGCTTGCCTTGAACCCAGTTTCCTGAATGATACTGAGCACTTCCTCTGTGACTTCACGGACCTTTTGTTCTGTTTTTGCGTATATAAGGACGTCATTTACGTAACTTAACACGTGGTCCTTTGAATCATGTTGCAAGTGGTCCCACATCTGCACCATGTTTGCATGGCAAATGCTGGGACTTGAGTGGAAGCCCTGGGGTGTCCACTTAAAGACGTACTGCTGCGAAAAGTGAATGCAAATTTATACCAGCAGGACTCATGTAAGCGGATAGAATGAAACGCATTGGCCAGGTCCAAAATGCTGTAGAATTTGGACGCTGCAGCAATGGCGGCTATGATTTCATTGTATTTGGCAACCACGGGAGCAACTGGAGCAGTGACGGCATTTAAAGCCCTGAAATCTACTGTGATTCTCCATGTAACTCTATCTGCTTCCAAAACTGACCACAAGGGACATTGCAGATGGATTGCATTGGGAGAATGACATCCCATTTTAAAAGTCCTTCAATGGTTTTCCCTATGCCTGTCTCTGCTTCGGCTGGGTATTTATACTGGTGCTACGGAGGGGGATCTTTGCCTTCTATTAAGACGCAAGCTTTCTTTACGGTCCCACACTTGGCTTTGTCCGTGATCCATAGCCCGGGAAACTTTTGGACCCATTCATCACTAGTGAGGAGTGCTAGTGGGAAAGGTGCTTTTAGAGCTGAGCACCGGTGGATAGCATTAATGAATTCTCGCCCTCCTGCGATCTGCCATAGGAGACAGTTGGCCAGATCAATGGTTAGCTTATTCCTTTTTTAGAAAAGGGGCTCCTATCATGCCATCATCTTCACCCTGATTGCTACAGGATTTCATGACAGCTTGAAGCTTGCCTATGGATACTGGGATGTTTTGCCAGGCACCCTGGCAACCAAATGGGTGGCTACGATGTTCTGAAATTAGGGGTCTTTTTCTCACAAGACTGCTACAGCTGATAAGTAGTTCAAAAGATATATGGAATGTTACAACGATGGTTAACATATTGTACGAGTTGAGATTAATTCCACAGATGAGAGATCAATTTCAATGGTATCCATCTCTGATTATTTTATATCATACACCTTTTCTCAGTAATGTCGTTTGTTATATGATATTTCTTTTCAATTTTATATGTTTAATCAACGTAACAATGCTAGTTCAGGGCAGAGATGGTCAGTGGCCAACATTCTCACATGAATGCCCAGCTGCTCATCCAGGCTGCACTTGTTCTGTCTGCAATCACGGCTTATGACTGGAGAAGTTGCTCTGGGCATCTTTTCTAAAAGCATGATTGAAAATATGTCACTAAAATGGACAAGAACGAGAGTTGCCTCATTCTCTAGAGTTATTTGTACTCTTTTAAGAAAGACACCATAGTTTTTAATTTTGTTGCTGAAAACAGAAATAAATACTTAGTCATCCTTAAAGCTGCTGAAATTCCTGCTTGTTCATCCCCTTGTGATGCCTCTGATGCCCAAAGGCAAGCTTACTGAAACCAGAGGGCAATTCTAAGGCATTTGCAAAGTTTAGCAATAAATCAAACAGGTGAAAACTTGGGCTAATAGCCAAGGAGGACCAGTCTCATAGGGAATGGGCATTAAAAAGCAAGGGTGCTACTTGAGCATCCAGTTAGTGCACTATCTTGTTTCACGCACCTACCATTATGAAAACATAGTTTCATTTCCTGAATTTAGTGGGAACCCTGGCTAGCCTTAATCACTGCTGCTGACATAACTGTGATTAATGCTTGATGATGAAAAGACTGCATGTGTCAATTTTTGGACCATTCCATTATGTAAAGATAATTACTTAGTGTGGTTTCACTTGTTAGATATTGAGTGTGGGTCATAGACTGTAATAGAAGACCATTGTCACAAAACATGTTCTACTCTGCTGTGTTTGATTTCTTTAGAAATAAAAATTCTAACATTTGTTTGGTTGTACTGCTGTGGCTCTCCAATATGCTAGTATGGCTTTCCTGAATTCTTTTCCTCCTAATGCGTATCCTTTGTTTGAAATATACCAAGATATCATCATCATCTGGACTTAGAGAGGGGCAGGGGGATTTGAGTAATTTCACCAGGCTTTCACTGATGCCCATCCCAGTGTCAGCCAAAGAGTAGATAACAGACCCATTTTTTGGACACATCAGTACAAGTAGGCAAATGGCATATTAAACAAGGGTCACCTGCTATGGAACAGATCTGTCGGAAAAAGTAACAGAACATCACTTGTCATTGCCTCTCCAGTGCTTTATAAGAATATACAGTTCCTCCCAGAACATGATCCTTTCATTGGGTGGTGGCTCTGTCTTCTTTACAGACCACTGCCTACTAAATAGCAGTAATGGACTACCTCACAGAGTTTATTCCTCAAGAACAAATTCATGCAGCAAATCCAGATGCCAGCTCTGTCCCCATATCTATTTAGACTTCATGGGCAAGTACTTTCAGATGAAAAAATATCAACCATACAATAAAGGGCAGGTTGACTTGCATGTCCTTGTACATGACATAAGACATGACCTGCCATCAGTGCCCATATGCCTTTTACATAGGCCATATTGGTCAGTCTATACAAGAGGATAAATATAGAAAAATTGGACTCAAAAAATTATTGCAATCAGAAAACAATGAGAAAATTTTACTCTTTCCCAGGACATCTTGATGCATTTACTAAAGGACACTCAACAAAAATGTCAAAGGAATTCCATCGTGAAAATAAATTGGAATACAGTCTGGAATTTGGTCTCAGCAAATACTGGGGCTCACTAGCTCACTACAGAAAGTAAGTGTTCTTTTGGTGTTTTATATTGTGGATCTTGTTGTGCCTATTGATCACCAGCAGTTGCATCCCCAGTTAGTTGTAGCATATGTTAACAGCTGTTTTTCGCATTGTTTAGGGTTTGGTCTCCCTCCTTAAAAAAGAAAACAATTTTTTTTTTAATTTCTGCAGGCAGTGTATATATGTGCTTATTTCTGCAGTTGCTTTATTTATTTTATGATGAAGTGGACTCTGGCCCAAGAAAGCTAATGGACTAATGAAATGTGGTTTCTAACTAATGAATTACCTTGGTAGTAGATACTAGTCCTTGATTTGAAGAATACCATGTAGAAAGACATGACTAATCTGGAGTCTTCATCTCTTCTTGAAGTTTCATTGGGACTAAGGAGCATGATTCTTTGGACAATTGGATTATTGCATTATGTTGCTTGCAGTTATTTTTGCTTTTTGAGAATCAGCCCTATGTCTTTAAATGAGATATTGTTGACCGTACTGTTGAAATATAGTTGGTGAATGTAACAGCTGTTATTTTTTCTAGATAATTGTGTCTGGTTAAATCCTTTGCTAGCACATTGCAAGAACAAAAGAAAAGTAACATACTTCAGTTTTTATGAAAGATTAAAGTGTTATTTTGGCACGGTTTCATTTAACAAGAAAGCTTAAGCCACTATACATGTGTTAATTGTTAAGATGCCACTTGACTCTGTTTTTTACTTGAGCAGGTTAATATGGCCATCCCTCTTTTTTATTCTATATTTTTTAAAAAACCGTTTTAAATATCCTGCCTTCCTTCCCAATGGGGGCCAAAAGCAGCTTTCATCATTTTTCTCTCTTCCACTTTATTCTCACATTTATTCCCTGTAAGGTGGGTTGGGGCCGAGAGTGTATGTCAAGTCTGCTTCAACTCTGGTCAAGTCTGTATTCCATCTTTGGTTCAGGGGGAAGCATTCTGGGTAAAAGCCACACTGTATGCCAATGCTGCTAGCTTGAACTTTCCTCTCCCCACTCCCTTCCTTTGTTATGTAGTTTTGCTTTGAAATGGGAATATGTGAAAAAGATTGTGATGCCTTCTCAGGCTGGGCACTGGGGGAGGTTTCTCGCCCAAGGCCAACAGGCCTGAGAACGAAATTGTAACATCAATGTGTGAATGTGCCCTGCATAGTACCCCTCCCTAAAGAATCTCTTTGAAGTACACCTTATATGATTACACTTTGCAGTATGTTCCTTATTCTTCCAATCTCTCTGAGTAGTCGAGAACAATTATATCAATAAACTAGAAACTTTTATCAAGAAGGTCTCGTTATTGAATCAGCCGACTTGACAGTGTGTCACTGCCCCAAGGTCACCCAGCAAGCTTCCATGGTGAAATGGGGATTTGAACTTGGGTTTTTCCCAGATCCCAGTCCAGCACTTAAACCACTGCACCACACTGGCTTTTACAAAGTAGTTATAGTGCTGAGTGATTAATAAGAACATTTTCCTTTTTGAGACTGTTGGACACTGGTTTTCTATCAGAATATTTCTCTTGCAGTTTTTGGTGATTGGTTTTTAAGCAGGCAGCTTGCCAGTTTCCCTTGAAATGTATATGTGTCCCCTGAGCAATTTTTTTCCCACAGGACAAAAAACTTGGCTATCAGAACTGAGATTATGCAAGAAACTATCTCTAGCTGCATGGTCCTAAAATGTGGTTTCCAAATCTATTGAATCCATTGGGATTAGAACTGCATAACTCTCTTTAGGATTGCATGACTAAATCACCTCTGTTGAATTAAGTTAGCAGAGCAATACCCTGAGGAATACTACATGTGCTCTAATTAATTTACCAAGAAAAGAAAACCGAGAGGGGAAACGCTTTGTGGGGTTTGTAATGTCGCCTTTTAATGGGTTTTTTTTTGGGGGGGGGGTGGATTCTTCATTTGGTAAATCAAGTTTGAGTTATTTTCTGAGAAATCACATAGGGCTGCTGATGAGTTAGGAACTAAATGGTGTATGGTGTTTTCCAAGGGGAAAAATTCAGTTACTGTGAAGCTTTCCCATCTATAATCATCTTCCTCTATCTACTCTTGGCAGTTAATTTAGAGTTGGATGGAACAATAATAGATTGTGCAATCCACTTGGCTGTTGCCTCAACACTTTCTGCTGTCCTGGAGGAATGTTCAATCACACATGTCATGTTTGGTTATTGTTTCTGTCCTGGATTTTTCCTTTTAAAAGTTCATTCAGACAATTGATTATTTGGTAAAGGGATAATAAGTTAACAGATTCAATTACACAGGCTATTGAGGCATAAGCACCCCCCCCTAATAAATATTAATCTGTAACTATAGAAAAGCAGACAGACTAAAAGTATCGTAAATACTTCTAAGGGAAAACTGCCCTCCTGAGTAAAATGGCACTTCTCAAGAGATCAGCACAAGAGAATGGAAAGGAGATTTGCTTTGTTAGCAATGCAGTGTCTGAATCTGATACTACAGCACTAGAATAAGGAAGCTTCCAGGAGTTTTCTTCTGAACACCAGCACTTTCAATCATGGCCACTCTGAGATGTAAGCAAGATCCTTTTTTTACCTACACCAGCAATGTCTTTACCTTCTAAGGAACTTCAGTAGTACTTTTCTCAGTACAAGAGGACCTCAAGATGCACATGACCAAAACATGGCAACCAGTATTAGAGCACTGATTGGTTTTTTTATATGCTAATCACATAACTCTTCATATAATGATT
Source organism: Heteronotia binoei (assembly GCF_032191835.1). Classification (NCBI taxonomy): domain Eukaryota; kingdom Metazoa; phylum Chordata; class Lepidosauria; order Squamata; family Gekkonidae; genus Heteronotia; species Heteronotia binoei. Next base: position 114,723,562 of record NC_083227.1, on the reverse strand, counting down.
ACTGCAAATGAAATTAGTTTGTTGATGGTAGTGAAACCAGGATGGAGAAACTGAATTGATTGCAAAGCAAAATACATGTTGTGGCGTGCAATTGATTTATCACTAAGGATGTCATGGTTACCTTCCAGGGAGACTGGTTTGTTCTGCTGGGATGAATATGGGATAGTGCTATGGAAGCTTACCTAGTTGGTTTTTCTTTATGGCGCTCTGAGGTACCTGAGGAGATAATCGTGCTGTGTGTTACTAATTTAATTAACTCATTTTTTTTTCTGACCTATTATGCACGGGTGTTTTATCTAACTTTCACTGTGCATGTCTGTTGGGTTTTCTTTTTTGTTCTGCATTGTTTTTTTCCTCCCATCAATGCTTAGCTTGCTTTCCATTCATTTCTTCCCCAGTTTTCTGAGAGTACTTTGTGCTGGTTTTTCCCTTGCTTAGTTTTCCAAGCTGAAGGTGATTCAAAAGCATATAGATTCCCTTGGTTCCCCACCACCACCCTTTTCCCACTCACTGTAGGCCACTCCCACATCCATGTCATTCTTCCCACTCTATACCTTCTGCCATTCATTGGTGTGTCACTGTTTTTTTTCTTTTACGAGCAGCATGAGTTTAGCAATGTGAGATTATTGCTAATGTCAGATTGCTGTACAAAAATTATTCCTGTCTGAGTTTCCCAGTTTAAGCTGAGTGGTGGGAGAAGGCAGTGCAGAACTGTATCTGTAGGGAGCTGTTGGTTCCCTGCATGTACAGCATTCCTGGCTGGGCTGCTCTCTCCCACCCCTATTAAGAAAAGCTGTGTTTTTTGGTTTTAGCTGCAGGATAAATACACCAGGGGCAAAAGAATGGTGTGTACAGCAGGCACAGAATCCAAAGTCAAAACTCTAAGCTCAGATTCTCTGCAATAAACTGTGTGTGCGTAATAGACCTGTCTCTAGGGCTTTGGCAACATGGGTTGGCATGCTATGTGATACCTGCATCACTATGGAGTAGGGGTCCCAACCCTCCCACCCTGGCGGGGGACCCCAGGTATTCGAGCCTCTTCCCCCGCTCCCCCAAAAAACGGAAGCGGGGGAGGGGGGGAAACGGCGCCAAGGAGCGTGGCTGCCTTGTCTCGCCGCTTTCGGGATCTGTTTCTCGGGCTGCTTTGGGGGACTCTGCGGGGAAAGGTGCGCTTTGGAAAGCTGGCGGTCCTAGACACCTTCCTGGCCCCTCGCCCTCCCCGCCCGCCTGGCCTTTCTTCGACTCGGAGCTCTCCGAGTTCCCCGGCGCACTGATGAAGCGCCGCAGCCCCGACGGCAAAGCAAGAGGCGCCTCTGGCCACGCAACTCCCCTGCTGCTGCCGCTGCCGCTTTCCCCGACAGCCGCCCCTTCGCTCTGGAAGGCAGTGAGGGATGCCGACGGAGCCGTCTTCAGGAGCCCCCGAGGGAAGGAAGCGGCGCCCGCCGATGCAGCCAAGAACGAGCCCTTGCAGTTCCCTGCGCAGACTACATGCCTCCGCCGTCCAAAAGCGCGGGAAGTGGCGGGGGGCACCACGAGGCCTCCTCCTCTTCGCTGGAGTCCGTCCTCTACAAAGCAGAGGTCGCGGCAGCCGCAGCGGTTGCCGGTGCTGCGGCTGCCTCTTACGACCCAGCGCCTTGCAAAGCCTCTGCCAGCTGCATCATGGCCAGGGACAGCCTCAGCCTGCCCTCAACCTCCAGCATGGCGCCTCCGGCCTTGTAGCAGCCCTTGGCCTTCCACGGGCCGCTGCAGCTGGCCTTGCCGCCCACCGGCCTCAAAGACGGTTTCCCCCAACTCTACCTGCCTTATCTGAGCTATATAAGGTAGGAGGGGTGATCTCCCCCGGAAAGGTTTGGCATTCTCCCCCCACCCCTGCAAATGCCACACCACTTTTAAGCACCACAGCATATTGTTGGAACTCTCTCTCTGGGGCAGTGATGCTCTGTATTCTTGGTGCTTGGGGGGGGGGACACAGTGGGAGGGCTTCTAGCTCCACTGGTGGACCTCCTGATGGCACTTAGGTTTTTTGGCCAGTGTGTGACACAGAGTGTTGGACTGGAGGGGCCACTGGTCTGATCCAACAGGGCTTCTCTTATGTTCTTATGTGTGACACAGAGTGTTGGACTGGATGGGCCATTGGCCTGATCCAACATGGCTTCTCTTATGTTCTTATGAGCCTCCCCATCTCAGAGCGCGCGACGTTGCTGCGCAGCTGCCGCCTCTTTTCCGCTTCACTGTGGCTGCTCCTCCAAGATGGGCTCAGGCTGGGCCCATCTTGGAGGAGCAGCTGGGATGGGGCGGGGAGGGGGCAGCGGCGGCGCAGCGTCATCACCTGCTCCGCTCCGTCTCTGAGGTGGAGTCAGAGAGGGGGGGTGGGGGCTGGCCAGGAGCGTGGCGGGCCGCAAGTCTGAGTCCTTCTAGGACCCGGACTCGTGGCTCACCGCGCTCCTGGCCTGCCTCCACCCTCCCATTCTCTGGTTTCGCCTCGGAGGCGGAGCAGGGCGGACCACGCCGCTGCCGCTTCACTGTGGCTGCTCCTTCGAGATGGGCTCAGGCTGGGCCCATCTCGGAGGAGCGGCTGCGGTGGGGTGGAGAAGAGGCGGCAGCAGCGCGGTGGCGTCGCCCGCTCCGCCTCTGGGGTGGAATCGGAGAAGGGGAGGGTGGAGGGAAGGAAGGCATTTAAAAAGTTGTGAGGTCCCTTTAATTTTGATGGACAGAACTCTCTTTGGAGTTCAATTGTGCTTGTCACACCCTTGCTCCTAGCTCCACCCCAGTGTCTCCTGGCTCCACCCCCAAAGTCTCCTGGCTCCACCCCCAAAGTCCCCAGATATTTCTGGAACTGGACTTGGCAACCCTACTATGGAGCATGTGGTGTGTGTGTCAGAGAGATCGATGGTACTATTTACAATGCTGAAGGGATTCATCCCACGAAACTAGAAGACTATAAGATGATATGTAGAATAGCACATGATCATGTTCCACACTGAGACATTGTTGAGTGTTTATCTCCATAAAGAACTACAGAGTAATTACTTCAAAAAGATAAGTGTAATTTCTTCTATGAAATAATACTTTATGGGTTGTAAGACCTAGTAGTAACTTCAGCTAGGTGGGCAACATGCTTTAGCCACTGAAAGACACTTTGGGAACTGTAATGTAGCAAAACACTTGCTCATCTCTTTTCCTAAGAAATCAAGCTTAGCACAGTTGATGTGTATTTATCATTCCAGGAACACAGTGCCATAGCTGGCTTTCCAAAAGCTAAAGCTCTTGAAACCAGCACCCTTGAGATGTCTTGAGATTTCTTAATCCAAGCTGCTATTGAGAAACAGATGACAAAGGAGAATGCTCATTGTATCAAAGCAAAGGCAGGGTTTAGAGGAGGTGCTGCATTTTCTAAATTTCATTTTATCTTCCTTCCAGAAAAAATGTAAAACCAGTGGGACTGTATTTATTTGACTGGGAATTGAGTTTTGCCTGCAGTAGTTTCTTCATATGGCTTAGCTCTGCCCAGTATGGAGTGATGCACTCTATGGATTCATTAAACATGTTGCAGCTGTATGGCAAAGTGGCAGCTGGATTGTGGGTGGCTGATTGCATTTGGTATTTGTGCACTGTGGAAACTCACTAATACTAAAAACACCCCCAAAAAAACCTGGCCTCAGAGGTAAAATTGCAGGGTTTTGAGCTTAAAAGTGAGCTGTTTTCCCCTGTGTAAAAGCTGTTATGTGGGCTTTTGGGGGGTGGGTGGGGGATTGCGCTGGAAAATTTTCCAGTGCCCTAAATTTACTAGAATTCTATTTAGTATGTCTGTTTGATTTATATTTAGTAAGCAGAGCTATAGAATGATATTATGTTAATTTTACATGCTGTACAAATATCACAAGTTCTTGGGAAAGCCAAAACTAATTGAACTTAAATATTTGATTAGTAAAAACAAATAAAGAGCATGCAATATGAGTTAATTCTTACGTATGCAAGTGAGAGAGAATTAGTATATGTTTTGCTTCTCTAGAAATAATCACCTGGGTGTTGCATCACTAATAAATTGTAATGAACAATATATTTTAAGACATGGAAAATTTTTACAGAAAAATGTAGTGGAAAATTTTCCATTCTGAATCACTGCGTAAAAGTGAATTTAGGCAGCAGATTTTATTTATTTATTTATTTGGTTGATTTCTATTCCGCCCTTTCCCATATGGGCTCAGGGCGAATCACAGTCGTAATAAAACAGTTAAAATACAGCAATGACTCAATAATATACCAACAAAACAAAAGCTCAAAAAATATACACAGGCGGCCAGGCACATAGTTCAGATAAAACAAATATTTCGGCTTGTCATAGCTTTATAGCCCATTGTGGGGGAGGGCAATAGATGGTATAAACAGAATGAAAGGACGTTTAGAGACAGATCATAAACTTGTTCTGAAGCACTCTTGCAGATACCAGTGCTGCTGAAATAGCACTACTCCAAAAGTATCTGGGTTTTGGAGTGAAAGCCTAACACTTTAGATTGTATATGTATGCCATCCCTAGATTTTAAGTCTTTCTACTTTTTTGTATGTGAAGTGTTGATAGAACCAAATGTCTTTCTTGAATGAAACAAAACAGTCCTACAAAAATATCCCAAGAATCATAAAAGGTCATTGTGGCACTCCTTTTTATCAATAAGGAGGCCCCCTCAGTTCTGACTAGGGGATAAATAGAACATCTTCTGTAGTTCTTCTGCATTTTATGAATGCATCCAATTTAGAGACAGAAAGAAAGATTAGGTCCTGCTCAATCCGTGAGAGGAGAGAAATGACAATTCCAAAATGACATCAGAACATCTAGGCTGTTTGGACTTTCAACTAGGCTTCAAAACAGTTGTAATGGACTACAACTGGATGAAAGTATGGTCCCATAGCCACAGAGGAGATGTGGATTATACAGGATTTCCACAGTTTGATACAGTGTTGAAATTGTGAAGGAGCTGAGCATATTGAGAGCAGTATTCTCCATGGAACTGCCCTCCATTTTAAAGATGGAGTGCAGTCTTCTCTGCTTAATATAAGCTTTTGCACAGTCCTTAGAGGCAGTGTGTTGAGCTGCAGTGTGTTGGAAAAGACTTCGACAGCTCTCTGCTAGCTGAACACACATGAATTGGTGCTAAATGTAATAGCGTCTTGAAATAACTTGTTACAGCCTAATTTCCATACTCTGCACTAAAATACTTTTCTGAAGCAGCTGCTTAAGGCATGTCTGTGTTCTCAGTATTGTCATTCTATTTGCTATCTTCTTGTGCCTTACAGATTATAGCTGAAGGTGCCAATGGCCCTACTACCCCTGAAGCCTGTGAGGTCTTCCTGCAGAGAAGAATTTCCTGGTATGTCTGACATATTCCCTGTCTCCAATGGCACCCAATTCGATGATAGTTAAACTTACACTGTTGAGCATCTTTTGCCTCTAGCATAATTTCTCTTGTGTTGATTTATTTATTAGGATTTCTATCCCATCCTCCCCCACAAGCAGGCTCTAAAGCGGGTTACAGCAGATTAGTACAACAGATAAAAACTACCCATGTATTCCAGTTTTTAAAAGAACCAATTTAACAGACAGTAGTGAGGTAAAATTTATCAAAGTCAACAGCATCCTAGGAGTGTGGTGTAAATGTCCGCAGAAAAAAAGGAAAGGAAAGGTCCCCTGTGCAAGCACCAGTCATTTCCGACTCTGGGGTGACGTTGCTTTCACAACGTTTTTACGGCAGACTTTTACAGGGTGGTTTGCCATTGCCTTCCCCAGTCATCTACACTTTCCCCCCAGCAAGCTGGGTACTCATTTTACCAACCTAGGAAGGATGGAAGGCTGAGTCAATGTTGAGCCAGCTACCTGAAAACCCAGCTTCCGCCGGGGATTGAACTCAGGTCGTGAGCAGAGCTTAGGACTGCAGCTTTAACACTCTGCGCCATGGTGCTCCTAAATGTCTGCAGAAGACCCACATATCAAACAGGTGGCCCAGGCTAATGCCTACAGAATAAGTTGGTGTAGTCTGTAGCATAGGCGAGTTGGAGCAGGGGAGGCTAATGAAATCAGACATCTGCCACCTCAACCAAAGGTTTGGCAGAACAGAAATGGGCAAGCTCTGTTCAGAGCACTTGGGCCAGTAAGCATGATTGAACTTAGCAGCATAGTAAAGACAGAAGTATGGACCTGTATGGTAGTAACTGGTGTACACCATTTGATCCAAGGAACAGTAGTGAGTACCATATTAAGCAAGAAGGTGGAGGGGGGAGGGTGGCTTGCTCTGTATTATGTTGCCATTACTTTCCTGCTTACTATCTTCATGCAAATTCTGTCAACCCAAAGCAGAAGCATTTACATATCCTTGTTCTGTATGATGTAAGTACTTTTGTTGTCTTCTGGAGTTCATTAATAAATATAGGACTGCAAGTAGCATATAGAATTACTCGTGTCCTCTGTTCTTGATTAATGATAAAGCTTCTCTTTTGATTGCAGAGATTTTGAATGCTAGCCACAAACAAATGAGCTATCTCTTTGATTAGTCTCTTATGGGAGATTTACCCACTTCCTTTAACCCGGATTGAATCAATACAAACAGCATTTCTCAGGATAAACAGAAAAGGGTGTGGCCATTTTTTTAGTTTCTCTTAGTCATTCAGCAGTGGCAATGGTTTTTCTGCACAGTGCACATTTGCTGTCTTCCTGGGTTACTGAATGATAGGTGCATGTAATCACGTTGAAAATAAAAGCTGCCAGAGCAGTTCATCCTAAGACGCAGATAGCACTAGTTATTTGTTTTGTTGTTGGGAGGAGGTAAGACATAGTTGCTCTGGTGTCTGGAGTATTCTTGTTAGACCTGGAGGCCTTTGCACTGTCTCTTAGCCCCAGTCTTCAGAGGGGGCTACCAAAGAGTCAGGGAGAGACATTGGTATGGGACACAGAGTATCCTTTCCTTTCTTCTCTACTGCTATCCTTTTGAAGTGTAGATTGCTATTCTCAGGGAAGCTCTTTCCAGCTTGACACTTCTCTCTGACACACACACACTGCCGGACTCTCCATCTCCACCCCATGAGAGCAGGACACATGTTGTGCATCTCTGGGCACCCAACTAGATAAATTAGACATGCTGTCTCTCATCTTTCCTATCTAGAAAATGGAGTTCTTATAATAAACTCTAAATGTCCCTGTTATATTTGTGTTTTATCTTCTAGCATATTATCAGCATAGCCATGAAATCTGACCCAGGCCTGGATTAAAGAACTTCTGTGTATGTATGTGTGTGCCATTGAAAAGGTCTTTACAGTGGATCAAGTGGTCTCATGTTTAGACTACTTGCCTCCATTGGCTTAAGAATAACAAGTGTGGGTTATATAGAAACCTGCAAAGTTTCATTCAGAATGTAAGCTTTTGTGTGCTCTAAGCACACTTCATCAGACAATAGTATAGAATGGCAAGCAGTCCTAAATACAGAGAAAGTGGGCAGTGAATTAGTATGCAGAGTCATGGGGATTTTTTTTAGCAGATTAAAAGAATCACAAGTTGGGGTCTGGTGTTTGTTAGTGTTATCTGGGCTGAAACAACAACGAAGGGTAATATAAACCATAAATGTTTAGTACATGGACATCAATCTGCTTTATATTACCCTTCGTTGTTGTTTCAGCCCAGTTAACACTAACTAACAAACACCAGACCCCAATTTGTGATTCTTTTAATCTGCTAAAAAAAACATTTCCATGACTGCATACTAACTCACTGCCCACTTTCTCTATATTTAGGACTGCTTGCCATTCCATACTATTGTCTGATGAAGTATGCTTAAAGCAGACGAAACTTACATTCTGAATAAAACTTGGTTGGTCTTAACGGTGCAACTTGACTCTTGCTTTGTTCTACTGCTTCAGACCAACACGGCTGCCCACCTGCAGACATTGTAGTGAAGAAATGGGCCCATGAGGTGTCGCTGTGGACTCCTGGGAGTTTTTGCCTTAATTTGTATCTTACTCCTCCCTTTCCGGTTGCAGTTTCCCTAATGCACAGTTGGAGCCATACTTGGTCTGAGAGCTATTCTTGTAGTAGACCTGTAGGTGGTGCCAACAGCCTACGGATGTTGATTATTTGCTGAATTGTACAATGTAATGTTTGAAACTAAGCATTGGTTATTCATTGTCTCTTATCATTTTGTTTTGTGTGGCTGTGCTTCACTTCATGCTTGGAATATCTTGTGCCCCTTATTTCAAGTTTATACGCATATTGCAGTTACCCCAAGTTTTTGTCCCAAGATTTCAGTTGCTTCCTTAGGTGGAGCTGTGGTTATGGTGTTCTCCATCTGCTTGATGGCCTCTTCTGAAGCTGGGACTGACAGACAGACATGGGTTTGGAGAAAAAGCAGGACAAAGACTTGTCACATCATGGCAAAATCCATCCCATGCCACAAAGGTAGAAGGGATATATTTCAGTGCAGGCTTCGCTGCCAGCATGCAATCACTCCCTGCAGTGCAGTCCTCAGACTGCATTCTTTCAAATGTCAGATTATACAATACGCATCCTTAACCTCTGGGTTCCATGGGTGTGTGTTGCTCACAGTACCTCCTCACAACTAGTTTCAGTGTCTTACGCTCTTTTACCCATAATTCTTTTTCTGCTTTAAGGGTCCAGTCGTTATATGTTACTTCCTTTCTCCTGTGCATTTTTAAAGCATCTGGTATATATATCTCCTGGTGCACAACTTCTTAAAAAAGATACTTGCATATTAAGTATGGGAATATCATAGTGCTCTTTTTATGTCTTCTGGCATTCTCCTTGGAAAAATCATCAGTTCTCTGCACCCCAGCTTCTGCTGCTTGAACTGGAAAAGAGAACACAAGCACTTTTATGGTACTTTGAGTCAAAATGTGGCTTACACAGAAATCAGGTGTGTCAAGGTCTAGTTCAGGATTTTGAGCCTCAGGGCAGAACATGGTTTCATGTACTCTATTCTGTCAAAATATCTCTTTTCATAATATCCCCCAACCCTTGGTTGGATCACACATTTATGTAATTATCTTTTGCATGCTCTTTTGCCATGCTGTGCAGCAGCATCTGACTGGGACTGTTTTAAAAGTAAATGGGTAGACTGAAGGCCAATTAATCTGATACACACTATATTTTTCAGGATATGCCAGTAGTGAATTACTACCGAGGGTTTAGCAGTTTTCTCTGAATTCTGCCATGAGATCCAGTGTGCTGAACCTGTCCTGCTGTTTCCTGTTACCTGAATCTAAGTTGGGAAAATCATAGTTGCAATAACTCGCCCATTTATGGCAGAGCTTACCCTCAGAATTGATCTCACCTTTGGTTGCAGCCTGTGTCCATCTGCATATGCTGTCAAAGGGTCTTCTTCATTGCAGTTTTTGTCTGCTTGTCTGCACTGAAGAATTCTTTGCAAGGAATCTACATAGTGGTGCTTGCAGCTCTAAGTGACCACTCACTAGTAGCACAGTTCATCTCTGACTTGCAGGTACCATGCACAACATTGTAATTATGGCAGAACAGTTGAAAAGAAGAACTAAGCCTTTGATACATGAGGTTCTGGGTATCTATTGTATGGTTGTGCTGTTTGCATCCATAGCATCAGTTCTTGCTGGTGAGGTGTGCTCTTGTGAGCTCCTGCTGAATCTGAGGCCTGGAGAAGACTACAAAGAAGTTACCCTGTTGTGTAAAAATAATTGTGTGAATCAGTGTTTAATATCTTTTGAGACTGATCTAGGCTCAGTTTGACACTTTAATCATTTCATTACATTCACTGCATGTTGAAAATGTGAATATAAAGTTGGTTGGTTAGTGGAGACCTTGGTGTCAAAGTGCTTCTTGAACTTGCTGAGATGAACTTGTCATTGACTGTAACCATTCTGGATGTTGGCAGATTTAGCTGAATGTTGGCAGGACTTGTCAGATTTCAGCAGCCTGAGGCCTGTTTTGTTGGTGACAGGTGTGCTGGGTGTTCATGCATGCTGACAATGTTGATGCCTGTTTGCTGTTTCCTCAGTGAATCTGGAGGAAGGATACTTTCCAGCAAGTTCAGTAAATACATCATTGAAAAATAACCATTACTTCTGGTGACGTGTGTCCCTCCTTGCAACTTAAGGGGGTTGGGAAGAAGTGTCCTTTGCTGTCACCCTGGGCTTTGCTGCTCAGTCGTGCTGCAGGAATCAACCCAGAAAGACAATGCAGTCAGCACAGCAAATGACAGTGCAGGAGGAGGCTCTGTCTGCCTGTTGCTAGTCTGTGCGCAGGGCGTGCTGTGAAGTGGCTGCTGAGTTTTTTAATACTATGCTGGAATCCAGAGATGCCTCCTGTGTGGTTTGGATAGAAGAATGGACTGAATCTTATCTCTGTTCTCATCTTGTTTAGAAGAAACCTTTCATTTACAAAGAAGAGGAGAACTGTTTGGATGTCAGCATGTATGGTATTGTGTTCTCTATACAACAATATCAGTGGATATGGTGTTATGTGTAGACATGAGTCTTCAAAATAACATAGCAGTCTTCAAATGCAGTTCTGATCTCCTCTGAAAGGGTGCTTTTGCTTAAGGGAAAAAAAGTTCTGATGAATCATGGACTTCAACTCAAAGGCATTTTTTTTAAAAGATCAGGAACACCTATGTGAGTTATTTCGGGAACAGAGGGGTAGGTCTGGAAAGCCAGGTTCTGATTCATAATGCTTTATGTGAGTCAAAGTTTGGTTTTCTAGCCAAAGTTTGGTTTTCTTTAGCTGGTCTCCATGCAGAATGTTAGCTAAGTCTTGCTCTTGATTTTGAATAAATTGCTAAAGGAGGGAGGGGAATGCAAGCATGTTTGTATAGTAATTGAAAGTTCTGTTGGTTTTGCATGTTGACTCTGCATACTAAAATTCTGTTTCTTCCAGTCAAAAGATTTAGTAGGAAAGGCGAGCTGATAGGTCAATGAATACAGGTTTCATTCATTCAGAGTTTCCTCTCCTTATTGTGTCCTTGCTTTGCAGTCTGAATAGCTTGGCCTGTCCAGCTGTCCTACAGGCCACCTTGCGCCTGATGGATTTATTTATTTATTGCACTTATATCCCGCCCTCCCCAAATGGGCTCAGGGCAGCTATCAACAGTCACAATTTGATGACAATTCACATTATGACAATAAAACATTATTAAAACATTAAAAAAATTTAAATACCGCTCAAAATATAACTCAGATGGTTTCTGTTTGAATTAATTTGTCATGATACTGTGGGGCAGTTGATACACACCCCCATAGTTATTAAAAGTACCTCCTTTTAGTTCTTAAAAGCCTGCCTGAATTAAATATGTCTTATAGGCCCTGTGGAATTGTGACAAGTCCCGCAGGGCCCTAGTCTTCTCCAGGAGGGCATTCCAGAGGGCAGGCGCAGCCATGGAAAAGGCTCTTGCCCTTGTAGTGGTCAAACGGGCATCCTTTAGCCTGGGGATCTTTAACAGATTTAGCGCGCTTGATCGTAGTGCTCTCTGGGGCTCATGTGGGGAAAGGCGGTCCCGAAGGTAGGCAGATCCCAAGTCATATAGGGCTTTAAAGGTCATAACCAGCACTTTGAACCAGGCTCAGAACACTGCAGGCAACCAGTGCAGCATCTCCAGTGCAGGTTGGATGTGCACCCGTAAAAGCAGCTCCAATACCATCCTGGCTGCAGCATTGTGCAGCAGTTGCAGCTTCCGGGTCTGAGTCAAGGGCAGCCCCATGTAGAGGGCACTACTGTAGTCTATTCTCGAGGTGACCGTTGCATGGATTACTGTAGCCAAGTCGCTGCATTCCAGATATGGAGCCAACTGTCTTATCTGCCTAAGATGATAAAATGCAGATCTGGCAGTGGCTGCCACCTGGGCCTCCATAGTTAATGAAGGTCTGAGATGAATTAGAAACGTGTGAATATAAAATTTCCTTAAGCCAGAGGGTGAAATAGACTGTGTTCTAAATGTGATGCTGGGTCAGAATATATCTCAAGTTTCACTTGCTTGGAAATCTTTTTAAATGAGCTATCCTTAAAGAAGTCTTCCTCCAGCCACATTTTATCCCAGCAGCTTATTGGATGTTACAGATATCCTGTAGAATTTTAAAAGATACTGGAGTAAAAGTAGACCTAGAGATAGAGATGTGACATCTGGGAATTGGCTTCTGAAAAGTACATATGTGCCTGTATATTCAGTGCAGAAGTAGCAAAACCTACTGATGTATGTAAATCTGTTCTTGCTATGGAAGCCGGTGATAATGATGCATTTCCATTATGAAGTCACCTCTTTAGCATGTAAGCAGTATATCATATAATCCCTAAATTAACCTACATTTTTATTTTGGTATAAATATATCCTCTTCCAGGCTATGACTTCTCACCTAAGCACCCTATTTAGAGGTGCTGTATTTGGATACTTTCTTTCACCATTGGTTTTTCTCCTATTACAGTTGGCTCTTGTGGATCACCTTTGTCACAAGAAGCCAGAACTGACAGCTATAACCAGAACTGCTGGGATTAACTGAGGTAATGCCTCAAGCTAATTGCCCCTGCATGGCTGAGTAGGAGCAGCAGTGCACACATAATTCTAAAAAAGGAGTGGATGTGGGGAAGTATAACCTATGGGCTTCTGTTATAGATTGGGCTTTCAGCAGGAGAGCAGCATTCTCTTTGGACTAGATCAGTAACATGACTATGCAGTATAGGATAAGAAAGGGCCAGGATAACCCTATGCTAATAATCATGGTTTATAAAGTTTATTAGCAGTTAATTTGTTCTAAGAAAAAACATACTGTAGTGACAATGTTAGGAAAGACAATTGCAAAATACAGGAAGGAGCCTGAGGAATGTTCAAACACCTTATACGTTTGTGTGATTTTTTTAAAAAAAATTAACTTATTTAATTTATATTCCATGCTGCCTTAAGGATTGATGTTTAGCAGTGTGCATCTCCTTATCTTTGTACATAAATTGAAAGGATAGTCAGGGCAATAAGGTGAGGTCACTCAGTGGTGGAAAGTATTCTTTTTAGTTGTGGCCAGTTCAGAGGCTTTCTTTCTCACAAAAAGCTCTTTTATGCCTTCTTTCTCTTCTCTCAGGCTGGCTTCCCACCATCTATCAGTCCCCCAGCGTGGCACGCATGCTAGTAGTGTGGAGCCCCCCCTTCTCATCTATGAAGTTACAACTCTGAGCAGAGGTCATTTTGTAGAAAAATACGTGGTGGTGCTCATCCAGGGATTGTTATGCAGCTGCACATGCTATTCAATGGACAAGGAGGTGGAACTCTCAGAAAGGTTTAAGAGCTGTGCTCCTGTGAGCTCCCACTGAATCTGAGGCCTGACTCTGACTCTTCTTGTCCTATGACTCTGTCATGTGACTTCCTGTAATGTGTTTTGCAGCTCTGTTGGACATATACTGCTGCATGGGCATTAAAGTTGGGTCCCAGATCTGGAAAAATTGATGGGTACTGGTTTAAATGTTAGATTTCTCACGGGAATAAGCATTTCTAAGGTAAATTTGCTGCCCTCCTGGTCATAATGTTCAGAAATTAATTACTGAGTTTGGCTCATCACATTGCATTTTTCCTGACCTTGTGGTCCATGCCACCAGTGGGGTTGATCTTTCTAATTTTCCCTTACAAAAGCAGTATTTTATTTCATGCCTTTTCTTTTACTGCAGGTTTTGGACATTGTTAGGAAATCATAGTAAACTAGAATAACCACCAACAGATGGAAAAATGAAGAAATAAAATAGTATTTTTTGCCAGATGGCAACTTTCAAAATGATGGCAATAACCTGTGACTTTCATGAAGTAGCTACTGTTGAACAATAGCAAGCTGCTGGGCCTGGTTAAATTATTGAAGTAATGTGGCAGCTGGCCACCCAGTGTTCGCTGGCCCTGATGAGTCTGCCCTCAAAGGTGAAAACAGCCCTGAAAAGGGCCCTCCTCTGCCTTTTACTGACAGGAAATCAAGGCTTGACTGCTGTTGTGGTTGCTTAGCAATGGCTCTCCTGGGGGGCCTTTTTTATTTCAGATTTTCCTGCAAAAAAGTATCCATCCTGTCTATTCACAGCTCCAATCTTTGGATGTAAGCAGGGCTTTTTTGTAGAAAATAATCCAGCAGGAACTCATTTGCATATTGGGCAACACCCCCTGACACCAAGCCAGCTGGTTCCTGTGCATTCCTGCTAAAAAAAACCCCTGGATCCAAAGATTTGGCCACATTTAGAATAAGCAATATTAAGTAGTAGGGGATCTGCAAAGACTTGTGGAGGGTTATCTCATTTTCCCTTCTCTTATCTGAAAATCCCATATCATCTCCCCTTCTCCAGCTTCCTTTTCTGTCCTCCTGTCCTATTTTCAGCTCTCTTATCCTTCCCTCTCACTGGGAAAACTCTGACCAAGTTGTGCACTGTTGGCTGAGGCTGGCCCAGCTGCATAGTGAGAAACCTGTAAGGATTTGCAAGGGGTACTTCACCTCCCCTTGTATCCCCTTCTCTATTTTCTTTCCCTCCTCCTGGCAGTCCCCATATCCTCACCCATCTCTGCTTCCTTCTCTCATTTTCACCCACCCATCTACCTTTTATTTTCCCTCACTTTCAGATATATTTTATTTACTTTATTTATATCCTGCTTTTCTCCAAAATAGGGACCCAAAACAGCTTACATATTTTTTCTCCTCCATTTTTTCCTCACAATAACCCTGTGAGGTAGGTTAGGCTGAGAGTGTTAGATTGGCCCAAAGTCACAAAGTGAGCTTTCATACCAGAGTGAGGATTTGAACCTACATCTCCCATATCCTACTCTGAAACTCTAACCACTACTGGCTTTTGTGCACCCGGGAGACTCATGCAAGTAATGTGATACGAGTTGCTTGGTAGCTGCTGCCAGGCTTGGCCCAATGAGTCCTCCCTCAAAGGCCCTGGAAAGGCCCTCCCTTGTCTTTTATTGACAGAAACCAAGGCTTGAATACTGTTGTGGTTGCCTAGCAACAGCCACTGAGGGCATCTTTTTCTTAACACTACGTGTTCCATATATATAAATTGTCGATTTCAGATTTTCTTGCAAACCTAGGGCTTTTCTCAGGTTGTAGACAGATCGCTCTTGTCTGTAGCCCCAACATCCAGATTAAGTATCCACAGATAGAACCATGTTGAGAATTAGACATAGTAATATATTTTTGTATCTATATGATTTGTGAAAAGTGGGAAGAGTCTAACCTAGCACTGCTATTCTAAAAAGATTCAGATTTGATTCAGGCTTGTCAGTCTGATAATGTATACATCAGACAAATTGGCAGATGATGCAGTAAAGATAAGAACTAATTGTCCTGTAAAATTATCCTGTATGTTAAGAAAGCCAGGCTTCATTAGTGTATTAGAAAGTGTGACAGCATTGACAAATTTAGATTGCTATATAGGGAGAAAATATGAAATAGAATTAGAAATATGGGCCAAGTTCATGGGCTTGAAAAATATTTGCTCCAAAGGCTTCTGCCAATTAGTGAGGGGTATTGGGGTGAGGGTGGTATCAGTTTTTGCACTTATGTAATGGGACATGGTAGATACAAGAGATTGCACAAATCACTAGCTGTATATTGTAGGACACAGTCATGTGAAAACTGGTGCTGCTGTCTTTTCAAATATTTCTTGTAGCAACAGTTGGCTTGGCAGTTAAGCAGGGATAAGCAATCACTAAAACAAGTTTACCCCACCTGCTTATCTGAGAGATCGTGCTAACTAGAGATAAAGCACTTGCCTCTCTCTATAGTTCCAAAATCTGCTGCTTCTCAAGTATTGGCTGCAGGGAGATATCCCTTGTTTGGTAAAATTATCTTCTTCATCCTTAGCATTTTTGGAAGTAATGTTGATTTTAGGGGGACTTCTGCCTGTGTTTAGGATTACAGCTCTACGTTCTCACTATTGGTGAAGTAAAAGGGCTATACATTTGAACAGATGGGATTCTCCAAAGCCAGTGAAGGAAGACATAAGAAGTGACCTGATTACAGGCTGCTATATTGTACAGCTGCTCCTAACCAGGGGTTCACGTCAAACGGCACTTAAAAGGGATGCATTGACCAAACAGTTGGAGAGACTCAGAATGCATTTTTTTTTGTCTTGTGTCACTTTTTTGCAGAACAGCTTTTGAGCGGGCATTTTGCTGTGCTTCAAATACACAAGGAGGTATATTCAATACCTTTCTCTCTAAGACTTGTACATGTAATCTTCCTACATACATCCCATATTAATCTGGATTCCAGGGCCAGATTAATGCACAGGAGCAACACTGTCCATTTCTAAGAGCTTGGGGGCTGTACTGTGTTCTTAATATCAGGCCACCAACAGATGCATGCAGAGGGCATGAATTTGTCTGTATTGCATAGCCATCTTATTAATAATAACTGAGTTTTATAAGACCCAGTTCTTAATCACCTTAGTTGTATGGCTTTTCTGTCTTTAAGGGAGGTAGTTTGCCATGCAGTGGTGAAAAAAGCTGCACTTGTTGAAGTTCCTACTTCTATGCTAAGGAAGAGTCTTGCTCCTGGTTGTCCCCTAGCCAAAGATGGTGCTGTATCTGCTTGCTTTTTCCCTTTCTGGAAGCAGTTTTGCTTGTTTCCTCTATGAAATTCCAGTTCTACCATCTTAGACCCCTGAAAAGCTCCAGTAGCTGTAGGATGCCAAGCCTATAAAAACCACCTTATTCATAGCACAAAGCAAGGCAACTGCTTCCCTCTTGACTTGTGAACAATGTGGAGGCAGTCAAGCAGCTACAGACAAGAGCTGGCTTTATTCATGGACACAGGGGCAGCTGTGTCACTGGCAGCTGCCCCAGGATTGCACACATAGCGACAGTGGGAGGTATATATCCATGCCACAGTCACAACACAGAGCGCTGGGGGGAGGAAAGGGAAGGTATTCCTTTTGTTTGGGATACACAGACACGACTTCTGCACCGTCAAATTAGGGAGGCTCTTTTACAAGACCAGGAGGGTCAGGAAAGGGGGAGATCACAAAGGCGTAAACAATCCATTCAGATATATAAAAAAAAGTTCCACCAATGGTAATGGAGCGGAGGTGGTGTGATTCACGTGCAAGCAAATGTACAGCAGGCCCAGCACAGGGTCCCAGCCAAGGTGATGGAATGCTCTGCTTAAAAACGGAGAAGATACAACATGCTTCTTACAGACACGGGAAGCCTGGCCTTACTGTGCTGGGAGGGAGACAGGGCAGTAAGGCCAGGCTCACAAATGCGTGCGCACACACACAAACCACTGCGGTCAGGGTTTGTCTTCAGAATTCTTTGTTTTTCTCTTAACGCTAAAGACCACGATACATAAAACACAGATCCCGATGAGGTCCCTTGGAGCAGAACTGGAGGAAGAACTCATGGCAGGATGGGGTGTGGGGGGCTTCTCTCCTTCACCATCTGCCTCAAAGCTTTCCTTTGGAGAGGAGGGCTGGGGAGGGGTGGGTCATTATTGTTATTGTGCTGCTGGTGGAAGTGTCGGGAACAGGGATGGCCATTATGCTTCCGGCTCGTATTCCTGATATTCTTCCTGGAAGGAAACAAATTGCATCGGGAATCAGAAGAATGAAGGACATAGGTCAAAACACCTCAGTTCTAGAGCCAAGCAGAAGATACATGGGGAATGCTGGGAAAGCTAGTCTAAGAAGCAGCACCTGAGTTCATTCAAGCATTGTCCTTCTTAACCCTGCCCTTCCCATTTGCCAGTTAGGGTGGCCACACAAGTTTTATCAACCACATTTCATTGTTGTCTCCCAAAATGTTCTCAAGGTTATTCAATATTTGTATAAGAATTCAGGTATTGTCTGTGTACAAACTGTTTCTAGTGCCCTCACATTCTGAGACCTAGAGGATATTCTGCCTGAGCCTTACACCTCATTATTGTCTACTTAACCATCTCTTGTGCCGGCCTGTAATCAGTAGCTCTTGAAACATGTATGGCTTCAGATGGTATCCAGCAACCAGTAAAAGGCAGTGGCTGTCACCGATCTTTCCCTGCTTTCTCCTCCTCTCAGCAATCCCCTCCAACCCTGAAGAAGTTGATTTCTGAGGCTGGAAGACTAGCATGGATTTACAGCCAGGTGGGCTGCAGTGAGAAGAAGGTGTAGTCTTGTTTATTTATAGTCCGCCTATCTCAGTGAGCCTCAAGGTGGATCACACAGTATGAGTCAATGTAATCAACAGGGTGTGACATCCAATAAGCACTACAATTGAAGTAGGATTACGGACATTTGAATCTAATCAACAAGCATTAGACATGATAGGCTAAATAATGCAGACCATTGTATTCCATAAGTTGAACAATATAGGGAAGTAGGATAATGCATACAGCTAAAAATCCTATATGCAGTGGAGTAGTCCCTGATCCTGTTCTTTTTATTGCAACATCTTCCTAAACCTTTTAATATAGCCCTTACCACCTTTATAAAAATGCCCTCCTGAGCCATTTTCAGGCAGGCCCAGGGCTGGCACTAGACTGTCTGGCACCCTAGGATAATGTCACCACGTCACAGGGGGAGCACCCAATTCAGCTCCCCCAGAAGGCTGGCACCCTAGGCAATCACCTAGTTTGCCTAGTGGCAGGGATGGCCCTAAGCAGGCGTCCACAAAATGGAGGCCACACCAAAGAATGCACGTCTATGGGTAGTTGTTGAGTTTGCTCATTTGCAGGGTAGTTCTCACAAAAGGCCCTGCTCAGATGAGTAAAGTTGTTGTGGCACAGCAAGAGAGATGTTCTTACAGATATGAGATTCAAAGGCCATGAAAGATTTTGTAAGTTATAGCCAGCAGCTTGAATTGAACCCAATAACTGATGAACAACCAATGGAGTGACTGCAGAATGGGTGTAAGTATTATGCATGCACTGCCTTGCTCCTGATAATAACTGAGCAGTAGCCTTTTCTATAGATGGGAGTCTCTCAGTTGACTGTCACCAAGGGCAGATTCATGTAGAGTACATTACAATAATCTCAGTGGTGCCATAGCATGGATCTGGATGGCTGGAAAAGCCAAGTCAAAGTAGGGAGCCACCTAAACCAAGTTGGAAGCATTTTTTTGCAGCTGCATTAACTTTTCCAGCAGCAATGCTGGATCCAGTATAACCCCTAGGCTCCTAACCAAGTCAGCTGGATCAAGGCCTGTAGCCAGGGGGGAATCTGGGGCAACGGTCCCCACAAATAAGTGCCATCTTGCAGGAAAAAATTCAAAAAATTAAAAATGTAAGGTTGGGGGGGGGGTCCCCAAAATGACCCCAGGCACAGTCAGGGAAGCTTAAGTCTCATTTTTTTTTTTCTGTGCAGGAAATAAATAGGTTTTTTTAAAATGCAAAATGAAATAAAACTGCAAAATACACTCTTAACCATATAACCACAGCAGTCAGGCAGTGGCTCAAGACCCTCTAACACATCATCAGGAGATCTGGATAGAGAGCTGGGCATCATCTGTATATTGGTGGCATCCAATTCCAAAACTTTAATTTTTTCAAGGGGCTTTACACAGAGTTAATAGTGTGGGAGATAGGACTGTACTCTGTAGAACCCCACAGGACAAATCCACACCAATGATGACAGGTTTCCAGAGATAACCTTTTGGGTCCAGTCTGTAAGGAAAAATTTAAACCAGGCCACGGCACCATGGTGCCTGTGGAAACCTTTCCTGGTGCCTGCCTAGTATTTTTAGAAAGTGGGTTTGGTCAGGTAGGGCTTTTGACTGACCACTGGAGATTTGGGTGTACCAATTTTTTTAAAAAATTATTTTGGTAGCAGTTGCCATCATAGCACAAGGATCTTAGCTGTGTGACTGAAGATAAGTTGCAGCAGCCATTTTGTAGCCTCATGTGGCAGCCATTTTGAGGCTGCATCCACCACATT
Source organism: Heteronotia binoei (assembly GCF_032191835.1). Taxonomy (NCBI): domain Eukaryota; kingdom Metazoa; phylum Chordata; class Lepidosauria; order Squamata; family Gekkonidae; genus Heteronotia; species Heteronotia binoei. The sequence continues at coordinate 114,703,677 of NC_083227.1, read as the reverse complement.
GTCAGAATTTCAGAGGTGTCCACAGGCTCAAAAAGTTGGGGATCCTTGATTTAAACTAATCTGAAGATGTCACAGCACACTGTATCAAAGCCTGCAGATAAATCCAGTAGAAGCAACACATTTGTCTACAATCAGGGATTATTAGCTGAAGCTGCTGGGCTGTCTCTGTCCCATGACCTAGCCCTGGAATCCCCAACATGGTGCCTATGAGCACCAAGGAGCCTGCTGAAACCTTACTTAGCACATGCCAAGTGTTTTTAGAAAATGAGTGGGATCAAATGGGACTTTTGCCCAGCAGGGTTCCTGATTTGCCACTGAAGACTGGCTGGCTATGCAAATTATAATAGCATTGTTTCAGTGGCAGCTGTCCTCTATTGTCTCTTACCCCTTTGTCCCAGTGTATATTTTCATTATGCTTCTTTTTCCTGTATTTTGGCTTCTTCTGTGTCACTGGCTCCTCCTCCTGCAACAGCCATTTTGTATCTGTGCTCTCGACCCTGCATTAAAATTCTAAAGGTGCTCTCAAAATTTGGAGACCCCTGGCCTAACCTGAAACCAGACTGAAAGAGTCCAGAGCAAACAAGTTATCCATGAAAACCTGGAGTTGGTCTGCCACTGCTCTCTTTATCACCTTGACCAGAAAGGACAGATTAGAGGCTGGGAAATAACTGGCCATGTCACTTTTCTGTAGGGATGTTTTTAAATTAGTAGACAAATAACTTTTTCTTTGAAAGTGGTCTTCCTCCTTCTTCCATCCATAGAACTGCACTGACAGAACAGGCAAGAGTTCGTGATTTTTCCTGGTTCTCACAGCAGTCCACTGACCTGTATTGCTATTATTCCATACAGGTCCTGTAACGTCAAGAATCAGCTTTCCTGGGGATAGTAGGGAACATTCATAGTCCTTCAACCAGTGCTTGCTGGATCCAACCCTCTGTCCCTCAGGCAGGGCCGCCTCTCCCACTAGGCAAACTAGGTGGTTGCCTAGGGCGCTGGGAGGGTGGGGGTGACAAATTGGCTCCCCACCCCCCTCCTGGTGCCCCAGGCAAGCACCTAGTTTGCCTGCCTCCCCCGCCTGCTACCGCTGCCCGCCACCACCGCTGCTGCCGCCTGCCGCTTCATTCCCTTCCCATCGCCTCTCGCCCCGCAGCTCCTCCCTCTCTGCGGCCCCCCTCCCCACGGCACCTCCCCCTCCTTGCAGTGCCTCCTCCTCCTCCCTCCCTTCGGACCCTTCCCCACCCCATATCAATTTCAATGCTAGAACTGGCTCTAGCACTGCGTTCCAACTATCTAAAGCTCCCCCCCCCCCCCGGCCGATCACTCAATTGCAGGTAAAACTGTGCCTGGACGCGCTTACAGTCTGTCAGGACCAGTGTCCTGAAAGCACAACCTTGCTGCCGCTGACTCCTCTCTCATCCAGGGGAGGAGTCAGCAGCAGCAGGGTTGGCCTTTCAGGACGCTGATCCTGACATACTGTAAGTGCATCCTGGCCCCGCGGCGCTGTTTTACCTGCAAGTGAGTGATTGGGTGGGGGGCTTTAGATAGCCGGAACATGGTGTTAGAGCCGGTTCCAGCATTGAAATTGACATGGGATGGGGAAGGGTCCGAAGGGAGGGAGGAGAAGGAGGTGCCGTGGGGAGGGGGAGCACGGAGCTGCAGGGGGGAGGTGCTGTGGCGCTTGGAGGGCACCAGGAAGTGAATCTGCCTAGGGCGCCATGGGACATCGGGTTGCCCCTGCACTTAGGGAACTATGATGAAAGGTACTTTGTTTCCCAAAATCTCCTCCCCTCATTTCCCCACCAACTGACCTGTGGTGGCTCGTCATAATTTTCACCCTCAGGTTCCAACAGTGGCTCTATCAGTGGCTCCTCCACAGCTTCCTGACCAACCTCCTCTGGCTGCAGAGAAAAGATGGACAGGTTATTCATGGCTGACATTGCCTTCCCAGTAAGCTCCAGCATACCCGTAGCCAGCAAGCCAGTTGTGAACCAAAACATTTAACATAAAAACATCTAATGTAAAATCAGATTCCACTGAAGTTTTGCAATCATCCTACTAAACAGTAATTATTTAAAATGGTTAGGTATTTGGTAACAGAACATTTTTAATGTTAATACTCTGCAGCCCTAGTGACCAGTGATTAGGTTACTTAGTTTTACTAGGGCCACTTTGAGGAGGCAGCAGAGGACCAGAATTTAATCTCTCTCCTGAAAGGGGTTGCTGGCTAGTCCAGTGATGATTGGTGCACACCTGTGCACATGTAAATGCTTTGGCAGTGCAGAATACAAGAAGGAGCAGAATTTGACACTGGAACTGTTGGTGGCTAAAAATATCTTATAATTGTATTGATCCTTTTCTTCAATCTGCTTTATATTTTATTGCAGCTGTCCTCACACAACCTTGGCTAGCACCTTCCTGTTGTGATCCAATGTTCCTCTCCCCTCCCTCCCAGGTTTGTGCTAGACAACCTCCACAGGCTCAGCCACTCAGTGAAACCAGGACAGGCCCTAGAGCCTATGCGAAACGAATGGCGGGCGCCCCCCTCTGAAGCACCACACCAGAAAAGGGGTTTAAAGTTTAATCTCTAGAGTTGCGCAGCAGCGGCAGCCTGATCCCTCCAGTCTATCCTATAGGCCCAAGAATGGAAGGATCGGGCCACCACTGTGGTGCAACGCTAGAGAAGGGGATTTAAACTTCAAACCCTTTCTCTATCGTCGCACTGCAAAGCTGGCTTGATCCCTCCATTCTATCCTGTGAGTTCAGGATAGAATGAAGGGGGGGGGGAGAGATCCTCTCCCTTCTTTTGCACCCCAGGGGTGCAGAGGCAGGGAGAAAGCCCCTGCCTCCACATCTCTCGGGAGACTCTCAAGAGGAATGGAGGGAGATCTTCTCCTGCTTTTGCACCCCGGGAGTGCAAAGGTAGGGAGAAAGCCACTGCCTCTGCACACCTCAGGAGACTCCCAGGGGCACAGGAAACTCGGAGAGACAGCCACTGGGCAGCTTCCTCACCAAGTCACCTAGTTTACCTAGTAGCAGGGCTGGCCCTGAGTGAACCATTTTTTTTTATGACAGCTGTAGAGGCCTGCCAGTACTTTATGTACAGAGATAGGCTTGTTTTCTACAAAGTCCGACTGAAGAAGACCAGAAGATGTTAGTTTCCTAACAACACAAGAATAGGCTGCAAGTTCTTCAAGTCTCCCTGGCCTGCCCAGTACCGTTTTGGGGGGCTTGCCAATGCAACATTCCAGGAATAACCTGTCCTCTACTGGGAAATTCTGCACTACTGTGGGTCCATTCCAACAGGATTATCTCAAATTTTTGCTTGTTTCTGTTCTGATTCTGTTCTAACTGCAAGAAATAAACTGACAAAAAATCAGCTCTTTTAAAACTTTGAATGAAGCTGTAAAATAGCCTTCAGTTATAATGGCCAGTTCCTGGCCCCAGGAGGCTGCATGGCAGGCAGAAGTTGGGCAGCTGGTACTCCTGATGCAGCACTGATGTAATCAGACGGGGAGCCAAGTATCATCCAGGCTTTTCTATTCCATGTACCTCATGCATTGGGGATGGTGGCAAATGGCAGCTGGACCTGCCCTGTGGCCTGGGTTGCCCCTGTTTAGATGTGTAGGACAACTCTATAATATACCATTCTGAAGTCTTACAATTGCCCACTAATTTGGAAGCAGTTGGCTCCATGAAGTATACTCAAATTATTTCTGTCTCCCATTTCCTAGAGAAGGCTTCTAGAGACTACAGGTGGTGGATCCATAATTCTTGGCTCAGTTGTCAGAGGAGGCAGTGGGGAGCTGGGCTCATCTTCAGCTTGCAGCAGACGTGAGCTATAATTGGCCAGTCCTTCCCCAGTCATTTCCCCATCACAGAACAGGAGCTGTCCAACAGCACAAATCCCTCCCCTCCACCACCACAGAACAGAGCGCCTGCTCCTGTGGCTGCGCTGGCCTCGTTTCCTCTTCAGCTGTTGCTATTTTAAGCTAAGCTGGAAGCAAACAGCTCTGCTCGTTGTAGCAGCTCGGCTGCAAGATTCAAGAGCTCTTCCTCAGATCGACCAGCCTTGCAGCTGCCAGACCATTTCAGTGCATGCTGCCCACTCACAGATGTGCACATAAGCATGCATCTGAACATGTCAACATAAATGTGCATATTCCCACACACTCACAAAATCCAAGCCACATGCATACACAATGCAGTGTGAGGCTGCTATATATGACCATACATATATCCCTGAATGTGCACAACTGACAGTGAGCTAACCTCCCCCCCTCTCCGACTGTGACCATGTATGGGTATTCATCATGTGTTAATGCACATACAGTGGCACACAGCGCCATCATAGATGAACATTTTCTCTCCTTGTGTACGTGCCTGTTCCTGCACAATTTTTGTGCCTTCTCAGGCTAAGGAACGTCAGGATCACTGGTGTCCTGGATGTTCTCTCACTATCACACAAACCTGTTGCCATCCTATCTTCTGTTGATCACCTAATGCACTCAGGTGTCTGCCAGTCTTGGGAGGCAGAACACAGCAAAACCCAATACAGCAGCTGAGATTCTGTTTTGTGCAATGAAGGTACACAGGCTGCAACTTGTGTGAAACCCCAGTGCCATTTGCATCTATTAATACCCCCCAAGAGAGATCCTCAGGATCAGCTGCCTTCCCACAGGAGAGTTGTATTACAACTGGTGAAGGGCCAGTTCTCACGGTCACTTCAAGGGCTTGGAATGCTCACCTTCAGGTCAGTGGGGAATTCTTCCTTCTTGACCAGGCCTGTGGCAGCTGCAATATTGCCAGCTCCTGAGAAGACTGCTCCACCCAGCTGGGATGCCTGCTCTTTTGTCTTCTCAGCAACTACAAGAACCAGAAGAAGGTGAAGTCACATTCATTTTGTTTCATTTTGCTTTGGCAACTGGTGTTTCTCCCCCTGGACCTGCTCTACTAGGCACTGTGACCTATTATAGTCTGTGAAAGATCATGAAATCTGGTAAGCAGTCCAGCAGGGCTGTGGCAACTGAGCAAAGCTGTTACAGCAGACAGATCAACCATGTAGTAGACCAATCATACAGTCTATGCTATATCTAGCCATGTGTTATATGGGACAAAACAAATAACCTTCCTTCACCACAGGACATCTGCATCCTTCGCTCTCAGAGGCCCCCTACAGCTCACTCTTGCATTCATTCCCTATTGATTTACACAAGCCCATTCATTCTTGTTGCTTCCCCACTATGCTTGCACGCTTCACCAACCCTTTCAGGTTCCCAACCCTGCCTCTCATAAATGCTGGGGCAGTGTCTTAGCTGATCTTTCCAGCTGGCTCTGCAGACGCGTGAGAAGCAGCTGGAAGGCTTTGTCCCGGACCCAGTTACATAAGCAGCTGACATCACTGTCCTATTAGCCTGTGATCCCTTTAGCGCAGTCACCCACTCAATAGACAAACAGGGCCAGCCATGGGAGTGCAGGAGCAGAAGTACCTAGGGGCTAGTACCTGAGGCCACACTTTGCACGCCTTCCCGAGTTCTGCTTCCTGAGGGGAGAGAGAGAGAAAAGTGGTGAACAGGTGAAACAGCCTAAGATGAGTATTTTCAGGTAGAAACGTGCTGAACCACAGTCACAAGGCTGAGCAGTAGCTACTCAGGCTAGCTAATATCTCAGCCCCTGTCCATATTTCCCAGATATTCCAGCCATCACCTCTAAGGGTGATTACTCTCTGTAAGATAAAAGTCATGTGGGAAGCAAGACACATCATCCTCTGGCTGATCCTATTCAATTTGCTTTCTGTATTTATTTTATCACCCAAGCTAGCCTGATCTCATCAGATCTTGGAAGCTAAGCAGCATCGGCTACTATCTGGATAGGAAACCTCCAAGGAATACCAAGGTCATGATGCAGGGGCAGGCAATAGCAAGCTACCTCTGAGTGTCTCTAGCCTTAATCTACAGGATTGCCATAGGACAGCTGTGACTTGACAGCACTTTCCACCACTGTTTATTTTATTAATTTTTATCCCTGCCTCTCTCAAAGGAATTCAGGACAAATATAAATGATCTCTGCCCCCATTAATCCTTACAATAACTCTGTGAGGTAGGTTACACTTAGCGAGTGACTGTCCCAAGTTCCTGTAAATTGCCTTACAACAATGTAGGGATGTGAAGTCTTGTGACCTCATTTACCTCACAGAATTGTTGTGACAACCAAATAGATTAGTGTACCATTCTGAGCATCCTGGAGAAAAGGCAAATAGAACACAGACAGAGACAGAACCCAGGTCTCAATCCTAGCCTGGAACTCAGGCTTCTGTACTGGCTTTCTCACAATGGGAGAGGAAATTCAGGATAGCAATCCTGCCAGAAGGGTGCACTGTGGTTTCTGACCATATGACAATGCCTCAGGAGCAGCTGTCTTCCTGGCTCTGTGCGCCAGATGACTATTAAAAATTAAATGGGCTTATATACTAGACATATTCACATTGGCACTAGTAATATTTCCTGACAAGCAAGGATCGGAAGCCTGTATTTAACTGAAGACCTCAAATGCACTAACTGCCTGTTCTTTGTAAGCTGCAACTTCTGGCTAAAAATGTTACTTGGAACATCTCACTGTGCCTCTCCGGCCAAATTGTGCTGAAATGACTTCCTTTCAGGAGACCTGCCATACTTGCTTTGCAACAGTATCTGTTCAGGCCAGTAGGAAGGAATAAACACTTTTTACCTTCCAGCACAGTGTTGTGGTAGGTATGAGAGATCCAGGTAGGTATGAGAGAACTGGGGTAGGTATGAGAGATCCTGTTCTCCCATGGATGCCTGCTGGGCAATTTGGGATAATCTTACAGTGTGGTGGTTGTGATGATAAAACAGAGGAAAGGAGAATATGTTGTGTTGTAAGCTGTTTTAGGTCCCTGCTGAGGAGAAAAGCATGATATAAATACCTTAATTAATTCAGTGTATCCATCAGATCCTTGAGCCATTAAACCAGCAAAGGACAAAAGAAGATGTGGAAGGGGTCGAGTAATAATAACTATTGTATGGCATTGTTTCTCGTATAGCCAGGAGATCCTATGACTGTTTAGCATCCAGTAATTCTAACTTTTTTGATGTTATGCACCACTAGGTGCCAAGCTAGACTTGTTTTCTTGGCTGAGAGAGTTCTGAGAGAACTGACTTACCCAAGGCCACCCAGCAGGCTTCATGTGGAGGAATGGCAAATCAAGCCCATTCTTTAGATTAGAGTCCGCCGCTCTTAACCATTACACCAAACTGGCTTTAAGGGCAGAATAAAGGCACCAGTCCTATCAAAGGTGTCTGAGGGGATCCAAATGTATGAAACGTGATGGAACACAAATGGCTCCTCAGGCTTATCACAAAAATATTAACTGAGACAAAATTCTCCATACAACAGTTCCTGTTAAGGGTTTAACTCAAAGACAGAATTGTGAAGGATGACTGTATTCCTGTATCTTTAGCCTGTATCTTTAGTGTGAAAACAGGTGTACATAGCTTTAGCAGATAATCCCCAGTCACCCCTTTCTGGACTGACATGCAGACTTCCAAACTGAATCCAGTCCAAGAGCAACAAGTTCTTATTTTTTCCTGGAGAAGCTGGTTATGCATTGTACTGATTGGCTGACCCTTGTGATAATCCTGAAGCCATTTTATTTATTTACTTGAAGTATTTCTTATACCACTTTTCTGACAAATATTTAAAGCAGATTTCAGATAATCAGATAAAACCTAAACAATTAAAACCGAGAACACCAGATTCAAACGATCAGCGCAACAGTGGGTCAATTTCCATGAGTCCTTTTAAAGTAATCAAGTTTTAACATCTCAGGAATATAGCTGAATTACTAACTCCAGAAAACAATGGGAAGCAGCATCCTATGCTAACTGAAGTTTCCAAGCTATCTTCAAAAATCCTACACAAAGTGCACTACAAGGGTTTGCTGCATGGTGCTATAGTGTCAGTTCTGGTCCCTTACTGCTTTGGTTTACTCCATGTCTTCCACATGTCCTCTGGTGCCATCATTTTTCACCTTGCATTTTCCCCCACTTTTTTTTTGTCTGATTCTTTTGGGACCACTTTTATCCCAATCTTTTCAAGCAACTGAACCTGAGCTGTGTCTGATTGTGCTTAAAATGCTTACTGCACACTATGGTTGATTCCTCCCACTTCCTGACTGAACTCTGCTGTGGGACAACCCTGCCCTGGGCTCTCTTTCCCCTATCTCAGTAATGAAGAATTTTTATCTTCATTACTTGGTGCATACCAAGCACCCCTCTTCTAGCCCATGCACAATGAAAAGAGAAAGAAAAAAGAGGGGATGGCATGGTGTTGCCATGAAGGATTACAGCACCATCATTCAAAAATCCTGAATTTTATGAAACACTTGTAAGAAAATAAAACAATATGCAACTGGAAACATGTGGCGGGAGGGAAGACGTGTGGAACTTCCATGTTTAACACAATTCCAATGCTAGCAGATTGATTTATAAGAAAAGCAGGAATAAATTGTGTCTGTTGAAAGCTCCACAATAAGGTTATAGTAGCGTGGATCAGCATAGCTAGATTATTTCTAATCCAGAAGGGAATGCAAGTATCAAACTAGATATAAGTGAAGGAAAGCATTGCTAGCAACAACACTGACTTGCTTCTCCATCTGCAAGTCTGGGTCCAGGAATACCCTCAGACTCTAATGGAACCCACCAATGCCATAGCTATACCATCCGACTCCTAGTGTACTGATTTTCATCTCCCTGCATCACTCTCTGATTTCTATTGCAGAAGAAAGAACAAAACTGTTTCAGGACCACTCTCATGTCTACCTGGTGTTCCAGGTGATGCAGAAGGGTCACATGATGTGCAGGATAAACACAGCTGACAGATCTAGCAAAACCAGCAGCAAAGCATTATCTCTATGCTGATCATCTATGAGTGCCACCACTGCTATCTCCATTCCAAATCCAGGACTGAAGCCTGACTGAAAAGGGTCAAGCGTAAATGTGTCACACAGAAAAACCAGGAGCTTTTCTGCCACAACCCTCCCAGAATGGGTAGGTTAAAAACTGGCCTATAGCTCACTTGAACATTCACTGGCACAGAGGCCATTTTCACCAATGTTCTATTAATGGCTTCTGTAGATTTTGGGAAGTAGCCTTTTGACAGTGAACCAAGCCAGCCAAGAGAAGAATGGATCTAATTTGCAGGAAGTGGCCTTCAGTACTCCCACAATTCTGTCAACAGCCAGTAAGGAGACTAATATAAAGCTATCCATATACAAACATGATCAGATGGTTCTTCCACCACATCTGCTGCCTGATTTGTACTACAACTGCAGCCCATGTTGGATCAGGTAAGAAATTTTATCTGCGAACAAACTAGCAATATGTCACAGCTACTGCTGGATTCCAAGTCAACCAAATCTTCCCTAGGCATTGCTAGGCTATGCACAATTCTGAATAAACTGAGCCAAACTGTGCAAATACAACTGCTATGGGAGGGGGGAAGTTTCTTCACCACTGTCACCACCACCTCTTAAGGCTTTCAAATGAACTCTATGGCATGCTTTGTCTGATTCTATTGAAGTCATCCTTCAACAATGGTCTGTCTTCTAACCCTTTTAATTTCCCTCTGCTCATTGGTAATCTGAGGAGCCTTTCAGGAAGGGAGAGGGGCACCTAACAGCCTCTGCATGTCTTGAATTCCTCAGCTGCATTGCCAACCAGATTCCCTGAAGGTGGACCAACAAAATCTGTCTTTGCTGATAGTGTAGGTAGGATCACCGACCCCAAGTCCTTCCATCACACACAGCAGTACTTCAGTTTCTTTAAAAGAAACCCTACTTGAGTGGCTTCTTTAAAAATGCTACCAAGTAAGCAATTAACTGAGGGAGCACTGGGGAAGAAAAGGTTTGGAAGAAAACTGCCTAAAGTGTGGAGAGAGGGAGCCAAGGTAGGAGAAGAAGAGTTTGTTCCATGCAGAAAAACCCATACTGCCACCTGGGGCAATGCCCCACTGTCTGCCTTCATTTTGGTGTAATGGTTCACGTGCTGGACCAGGATATGGGAGACCCAGGTTCAATTTCCAACTTGGGTGACCTTGGGCCGGTCACTCTCTCTCTCAATCTAGTGCACATAAAGCTGCTTTATACAGAGTCAAACCCATAGGCCTGCCAAAGTCAACATTATCTACTGTGACTGGCAGCAGCTCTCCAAGGACTTGGATACATGTCTTTCAGATCACCCATGCCCTGATCCTTTTAACTAAAGATGCTGGGGATTGAACCTGGAACCTTCTACATGCAAAGAAGCGACTCTACCATTCAGCCACAACCCTACCCCAATGCAAACCTATCTTACAGGGTTGGTGTGAAGATAGGAGAAACCAATGTACATTTCCCTGAAGCGTAGTGCCAGGGGGCACGTTTTAAATGGACTTGAGTCTTGTCAGGATGTCTCTGTGACGGACTCAGGCCCTTAGCCTGAGTAGCTGAGAAACAGGCTTGCAGTGATTGGCTGGAAGGTTGCCTGAGCAATGGAAAAGTATCCTTTTGAGGTTTGCTCAGCAGAAAATCACCTCAGGATTTTTAGTCTTAGCCAGGGGGTCTTTGAGAGAAATCTTCAGAATACCATTCTGAAGTGAAGACAGTGGGCGGACTTCCAGGGAAGGAAAATGTCGAGCTGAGCTGCTTCTCATAACGGGAGCAGGCTGGAACTTCTGTTCGGGATAGTGAAAGACAAATTAATGCCTACTGCCGACTTTTCTCAGTTAGAGATTAGTCCAAGATATGCACAGAAAACTTTGAGGAGATTTACCTTGGCTAAAAGGGAGTCCCGGGGGGAGGGCTCTTTTGAGGCTTTGAGGGGTCTCCAGGAAGAATTGCATTTTCATCATCTGCAGAAGTTCTCAGAGTCATTTATTTGACATAAGCTCGACAGAATCCTAACCTTCTTGGACACTGTTAAACATCTAAAGCTACACAAGATTACTATCTTTCATTCCGGGACTATTTACAGCTAAACAGAATAAATTCAGAAGGTGGGAAAGCATATACAATCAACACAGGAAGTACGTCAAGTATCGTGAGATCTCTTTACCAGTGAAAACGAGATTTTGTGGCAAGTAAAGCAGGAAGTAGCGGATGAAAAGCCTACTCTAGGACTATAATACCATTGAGAAACATTGGCGGCCATTGCAAGGAGGTCAAAATGAAAATAATGTTTTTAAAGTGTTCGGGACATTAAAATTGTTGGAATTAATTGAGATGACGACAAGAAGATAAATACTATTGGAAACATTGTTTATAATGGACTTTAGAAGCCTTTAAAAGAAAAAGGGGAAAATTTTTCAGAGAGAAGCAAAAAGTCACGACGGCTATTTTGAAGGATTTAAAAATTAATATCTCGGTCTGGGAAGCTCTGAGGATGGCAACATTAGGCTTGTTGTAAAAAGCAAGCTCTAATCTTTTGAACCTGATAGTCAAATTTGAAATTGGTGAGATCAAAATTTTTGGTGCTTTTAAATGTCAGAACACAAGCAATCCCATACAAGGGCTACTTCATTGGAGAAAATGCAGGATCAATGACAGGCAATGGAGGCCAGAATGATGAAAGGCATGAAAGAGATAACTGCATCAAAAAAAAATTATAGAAGAGATTTAAAAAGATATGGAAGATCTCAGAAAGGAGACAGAGAAAACTTCTAAGAAAGTGCAGGAGGTAGAAGGGCGAATGAAAGTACATGACTCCACCTTATTGAAAATACAAGAAAAAGTAACAATCCATAACTGCAAATTGATGGAGACTCAGATACGTCTGAGGGGAGTACCTGAAAAGGAAGATGGTGACTTGAAAGAATATATAATAAAAATAATTGCAGAATTTTAGAGGAAGATCCAGAAGAGACTAAAAATATATATGACTATATGTATAGAGTGAACTCACTCTATGCCAAGAAAAATAATTTACCAAGAGATGTTGTCATAAGATACATGACAAAAGAAATGGTGGGAAAGATAATGGATAAAAACTTTGAAAAGACATTGATAGTGGGAGGCAGCAGAGTAAGAATTATGAAGGAGTTGCCAAGGCAAGTGATAAATGATAGAAGAACATATAAAAAACTGACAGAAAAATTACGGGACAATGAAATGAGGTTTAGATGGATAATACCTGAAGGTTTGAGCTTTCAACATCAGGGGAAAAGAATCACATAAGAACATAAGAGAAGCCATGTTGGATCAGGCCAACGGCCCATAAAGTCCAACACTCTGTGTCACACAGTGGCAAAAAAAATTATATACACACATACACTGTGGCTAATAGCCACTGATGGACCTGTGCTCCATATTTTTATCTAAACCCCTCTTGAAGGTGGCTATACTTGCGGCCGCCACCACCTCCTGTGGCAGTGAATTCCACATGTTAATCACCCTTTGGGTGAAGAAGTACTTCCTTTTATCCGTTTTAACCTGTCTGCTCAGCAATTTCATCGAATGCCCACGAGTTCTTGTATTGTGAGAAAGGGAGAAAAGTACTTCTTTCTCTACTTTCTCCATCCCATGCATTATCTTGTAAACCTCTATCATGTCACCCCGCAGTCGACGTTTCTCCAAGCTAAAGAGTCCCAAGCGTTTCAACCTTTCTTCATAGGGAAAGTGCTCCAGCCCTTTAATCATTCTAGTTGCCCTTCTCTGGACTTTCTCCAATGCTATAATATCCTTTTTGAGGTGCGGCGACCAGAACTGCACACAGTACTCCAAATGAGACCGCACCATCGATTTATACAGGGGCATTATGATACTGGCTGATTTGTTTTCAATTCCCTTCCTAATAATTCCCAGCATGGCGTTGGCCTTTTTTATTGCAGACGCACACTGTCTTGACATTTTCAGTGAGTTATCTACCACGACCCCAAGATCTCTCTCTTGGTCAGTCTCTGCCAGTTCACACCCCATCAACTTGTATTTGTAGCTGGGATTCTTGGCCCCAATGTGCATTACTTTGCATTTGGCCACATTGAACCGCATCTGCCACGTTGACGCCCACTCACCCAGCCTCAACAGATCCCTTTGGAGTTCCTCACAATCCTCTCTGGTTCTCACCACCCTGAACAATTTAGTGTCATCCGCAAACTTGGCCACTTCACTGCTCACTCCCAACTCTAAATCATTTATGAACAAGTTAAAGAGCATGGGACCCAGTACCGAGCCCTGCGGCACCCCACTGCTTACCGTCCTCCACTGTGAAGACTGCCCATTTATACTGACTCTCTGCTTCCTATTACTAAGCCAGTTTTTGATCCACAAGAGGACCTGTCCTTTTACTCCATGACTCTCAAGTTTTCTAGGGAGCCTTTGATGAGGAACTTTATCAAAAGCTTTCTGGAAGTCAAGGTAAACAACATCTATTGGGTCTCCTTTGTCCACATGTTTGTTCACCCCCTCAAAGAAATGTAACAGGTCAGTGAGGCAAGATCTTCCCTTGCAGAACCCATGCTGAGTCTTCCTTAATAACCCGTGTTCATCAATGTGCCTACTCATTCTGTCCTTGATAATGGTTTCTACCAACTTTCCTGGTATTGAAGTCAGACTGACTGGCCTGTAATTTCCCGGATCTCCTCTGGAACCCTTTTTAAATCACAATTACAAATGCACAGGAACTGCGTAGATTTTATGAAGAACATAAAGAATTTGCACCATGATGGATTACAAATTATTGTCTTGGAATGTAAATGGACTAAATTCACCACAAAAAAGAAGGACAACGTTTCATTGGATTAAAAAACAAAATTGTAATATAGTTTGTTTACAAGAAGTGCACATTAAACAAAAGGATTACAAATTTTTATGGAATAAACAATTGGGGTTAGAATTTTTTTCATTGGCTGAACAGAAGAAAAGGGGAGTGAGTTTTTTATATTAAACAAGAATTGGAGCCAAAATTAGTGTTTAAGGATAAAGATGGAAGATTTGTAGCAGTAGAAATAATATTAAATGCAAAAAAACCCCCGTTATTGGGACTGTATGCGCCTAATGGTGCAAAGGATGCTTTTTTAAAAGACATTATACAACGATGAACTGACTTATGACCAAGTTTTGATAACGGGAGACTTTAATGGACCAATTAAGAACTCATTGGATAGGTCTGGGGAGAAAAAATAACAACAAAGAAGGAAAATTGCCAAAGTCTTTTTTTTAATTGGTCAAACAAGAAAATTTGGAGGACATATGGAGGAAATTCAACCCTGAAGTGCAGGACTATACCTTTTTTTCAGCAAGGCATAAAACTTTTTTCAGAATTGACATGTTGTGGGGCACTAAAGATTTAGGTCTTATAACAAGGAAAATAGAGATTTTACCTAAAATTGGGGCTGACCATAACCCAATAATGTGGATTACAAAATTGTCTAAGAAGTTGAGAAGATGGAGATTGAATGAAGATTTACTACAGAATAAAGAAATAGTGACATCTCTAGAAAATGAAACTAAAGCTTTCTTCCAAATGAATGACAAAGAGGATATAGAATTTCAGACAGTCTGGGATGCCTATAAAGCAGTAATGAGAGGAATATTGATCACTTTTAATAATAAAGATAAGAGAGCAAAAGAAAAACAGCTGTTGGACATTCAAAATGAAATAAAGAAAAAAGAAAAGGAGTTGAGAAAAAGGCCAGGGAAAAAGAAAATTATAAGGGAAATTACAATATTACAAACACAAATGAGACATTTGTTAAATAAAGAATTGGAATGGAATTTGAAAAGACTGCAGCAGAAATCTTTTAAGGGAGCAAATAAACCTGGAAAGTATTTGGCTTGGCAACTGAAGAGAGAAAATAAAATTATTAATAAAATTGTGGTAGATGAAAGAGAGGTGGTTAACCAAGAGGGAATAAAAAGAGAATTTTAAAAGTATTACGCCAAGTTGTTTAAAGGTGTTAAAATAAAGAATGAAAAGATGGATGAGTATCTACAAAAGATAAAAATAGAACCTTTAACAGAAAATCTGCGAAAAGTTTTGAATAATCCAATTGAAAAAATAGAAATTGAAGCAGCTATTAATGCAATGAAAAATGGAAAGGCACCTGGGCCAGATGGATATACAGCTAAATATTTTTAAACCTTTAAAGATGAGTTAATACCGAAATTCCAAAAGTTGATGAACATGATAAGAATAAAAGGGAAAATACCAAATACAAAGACGGAAGCTATTTCGTTGATACCAAAGGAAGGTAGAGATGTCACGAATGTAAAAAATTACAGACCAATTTCGCTATTAAACAATGACTATAAAATATATACAATAATCTTGGCAGAACGGCTTAAACAACATTTGATAAATTTTATAAAGGAAGATCAAGCAGGGTTTCTTCCCAAAAGGCAAATAAGAGACAATATCAGAACTGTTGTAAATATTGTAGAATATTATGAAAGACATCCAGAAAAAGAAGTAGCATTATTCTTTGCGGACGCAGAGAAAGCATTTGACAATTTAAATTGGGATTTTATGTTTGCAGTAATGGAGAAAATGGAGCTGGGAGAAAGCTTTATAAGAATGATAAAAGCAATATATACTGAACAACGTGCAAGGCTATGTATAAATGCTGATCTTACAGAAGATAAGATAATTACTAAAGGTAATAAGAACATAAGAGAAGCCATGTTAGATCAGGCCAATGGCCCATCCAGTCCAACACTCTGTGTCACACAGTGGCCAAAAAAAATTATATATACACACACACACACACACACTGTGGCTAATAGCCACTGATGGACCTCTGCTCCATATTTTTATCTAAACTCCTCTTGAAGGTGGCTATGCTTGTGGCCGCCACCACCTCCTGTGGCAGTGAATTCCACATGTTAATCACCCTTTGGGTGAAGAAGTACTTCCTTTTATCCGATTTAACCTGTCTGCTCAGCAATTTCATCGAATGCCCACGAGTTCTCGTATTGTGAGAAAGGGAGAAAAGTACTTCTTTCTCTACTTTCTCCATCCCATGCATTATCTTGTAAACCTCTATCATGTCACCCCGCAGTCGACGTTTCTCCAAGCTAAAGAGTCCCAAGCGTTTCAACCTTTCTTCATAGGGAAAGTGTTCCAGCCCTTTAATCATTCTAGTTGCCCTTTTCTGGACTTTCTCCAATGCTATAATATCCTTTTTGAGGTGCGGTGACCAGAACTGCACACAGTATTCCAAATGAGACCGCACCATCGATTTATACAGGGGCATTATGTAACTGGCTGATTTGTTTTCAATTCCTTTCCTAATAATTCCCAGCATGGCGTTGGCTTTTTTTATTGCAAATGCACACTGTCTTGACATTTTCAGTGAGTTATCTACCACAACCCCAAGATAAGGGTGTCCACCTTCTCCACTGCTGTTTATAATGACTCTTGAAATATTACTGATGCAGATTCAAAAAGATAAAGAAATAGAAAGATTAAAAATAAAAGGATTTACTTACAAATACAGAGCATTTGCAGATGATATGTTTATAAATGAAAACCCCATACAAGTCACACCTTTGTTGTTAGCCAAAATACAAGAATATGGGGAGTTGGCGGGACTATGTATTAATAAAGAAAAATCAAAACTTCTATGTAAAAATATGCAAATAAATAAGCAACAAGAATTGCAGAGACTAACAGGCTGTGAAGTTACCTCCAAGGTAAAATATTTGGATGTGGAGATAATAATAAAGAATATTGATTTGTTTAAAAATAATTATGAGAGGCTATGGCGTAAAATGGATTAAGATATGTTAAAATGGAATAAATTTAATTTGTCATTGCTGGGTAGAATAGCTGCAATTAAAATGAATATTCTACCAAGAATAATGTATTTGCTTCAAACTATTCCCATTGTGAAAGATAGTAAACAATTTGATAAATGGCAAAGAAAAATTTCAGAATTTGTGTGGCCTGGGAAGAAACCAAGGATCAAAATGAAAATTTTGACAGATGCAAAAGAGAGAGGTGGATTTCAACTACCGAATTTAAAATTATATCAGGAAGCAGTTTGTTTAGTGTGGATAAAAGAATGGATAACGCTGTTAAACAAAAAACTCTTAGTGCTGGAAGGTCAAGGAAATAAATTTGGCTGGCACGCGTATTTATATTATGGAAAAAAGAAGATGGACGGTTTTTTCTCTCACCATTATATAAGAAATAATTTGCTAAATACATGGATGAAATATAATATGGAGATGAGAGAAGACTGTTATGGATAGTGCCAGCTGAAGTAATAAAAATAACGGCTGAGATAAGTGAAGAAAAGTGGTTGTCATATAATCAATTATTAAAAATACAAAGTGGCAAAATAGAATTGAAAACTGCTGAAGAGTTGAATAATAAATATGATTGGTTCCAAATGCAACAAATAAAGAGTTTGGTGGATAATGATATCAAAACTGAAGGAATAAGAAAAGAACAAACAGAAATGGAAAAAGTTCTGCTTGGAGATAATGAAAAATTAATTTCAAAAATATATAAATTACTTTTAAAATGGTCTATGGAAGATGAAGTAGTGAAATCTCAAATGACTAAGTGGGCAATTAATGTAAATAAAGAAATACAGATGGAAACTTGGGAATACTTGTGGAAGAATTCTATGAAGCTTTTGATGTGTCATAGTATTAAAGAGAACTGTTTTAAAAGTAAGTAAGTAAGTAAATTTAGGTGAAGCGCAGTGTGCGCGGTACTGGCTCCACCCTTTCACCTTGGGGTCATCTGCCATGGCCCAGTAAGCCGGGACGCCGGCAGCGAGTCCTCCAGGTGGTAGGTGTTACATTAACGAGCTCTATCTGCCCGGGTTTGATGTTAGAGTTTTCCTTCTCTTAGGCTGGCGAGGTTGGTGGGCCCAGCCTGTCCATCCGGTTATACCGCCGGACAATTCGGTCGCACCATGACGTAGCAAACTCTGTGAAAAACGGGGGGGGGGGGGACCAGCGAGAAGGTGTTGCTACGGATGCAGTAATGCAGGAAAGGCCATTGCAGTGACCATCTGCCAGGCATAGCCAGACAGTGACCACGCGGCGTTCACTACACCGGGAGAGGAGAGGCTATGTATTGTGCATACACTTTCCCTGGGGGGGTAGGATACCCAGAGAGAGCCCACCCCCCCCCCGCCCAATTCCTCTGCGCAGGCCTGAAGGGCATATCCACATACACAACCCACAACGCATCAAGTCCTGCAGCGATGGGCAAGGGGCGAAACGGCAGGTGGAAGGTGCCACTGGAAGCCGCAGTCCCGATCCTGCATGTAGGTGGTTCAGGGTATTGGTCGCCTGATGCTAACCCGGAGACGAAAGCATTTTTCGGCAGCACCCTGAACGACCAAGCAGCCTTATCTAGGGACAGCACTGCTTGCTCCACACGGAGAGGGGCCTAGAAAAGGTGGCCTAAACAAAGCTCGTCTCCTCCACCCCAGTTGGCTAGCCGCGGTCAACGGGCATCCTTACTTGCGGTCGAAAAATAACAACAAAGAAAAGGCATGCACCTGCCTCACAAAGTGTGCAAAGACTAAAGCTTGCGTGTTGGAACATCAGAACCATGCTTGACACAGTAGACAGCGGTCGCCCTGAACGACGCTCTGCTCTAGTTGCCCACGAACTTCTCAGGTTGAATATCGACATTGCAGCTCTCAGTGAGGTCCGTTTCCCTGAGGAAGGTAGTCTTCAAGAACACGGTGCTGGTTATACCCTCTACTGGTCAGGTAAGTCAAAGGCTGAGAGCCACCTTTCTGGCGTTGGCTTCATGGTCAGGAACTCCATTGCCTCCAAACTCGAAAACCTGCCAACAGGTCACTCAGATCGCATCATGTCCATGCGCCTCCCACTTCAAAACAAGCAGCATGCAACACTCTTCAGTGTGTATGCCCCAACCCTTCAAGCAGATCCTGCAGAAAAGAACAAGTTCTATGCTGATCTACGCAACCTCGTACGGAAGACCCCTACAGAGGACAAGGTGATCATCCTTGGCGACTTCAATGCCAGAGTAGGTAAAGACTCGGAAGCCTGGAAAGGAGTACTTGGCAAACACGGCATTGGCAACTGCAATGACAATGGGCGCCTCCTGCTAGAATTCTGCATGGAGCACCAGCTCACCATCACCAACACTATCTTCCAGCAGAAGAACAGTCTGAAGACAACCTGGATGCACCCACGGTCCAAGCACTGGCACCTTATTGACTATATTCTGGTGCGCCAGAGAGACCTTCGAGATGTCTTACACACCCGAGTAATGCCCAGTGCAGAATGTCATACGGATCATCGTCTTGTACGCTGTAATCTCCGTCTTCACTTTAAACCCACACCCAGGAGAGGAGGTATCCCTCGGAGGAAGTTTCAGGTTGGCAGTCTCCAGTCAGCCGATGTTAAAGCTGCCTTCCAGGCAAAGCTCCAGTCAAGAATTGAGGACCCCAGTTGCCCCACAGACCCTTCTCCAGAAGCACTCTGGGAACACCTAAAAACTACCGTCCTGCAGATCTCTGTCAGAACTTGGATGAACTTCAAGCGAGTCCAATACTTGTAGCAAGTTAGGATCTTTATTGGAAGAACAACAGTACTATAGAAACGAAATAACAGTAATGGCGCATCTGGGCAGTTGGTTACATTTTATGCCCACAGCAAAGCATAATAAAACAATAAGTCACACGGGATCAAGTGAGAGTCTCTCCTTCCCAGCCATCGTTATCAGCAAAGGAGGATGCCCCCCTATTGCGAAGGCCAAACGGCCTGGCTTCAAAGCGCACCTGGGATGTTGAGCAGAGACTCTCTGCCGCCTGTCTTACCCCCTGGATATTTTGCATAGCAAAGGGCCTTGGGTCAGTGACCGCTGTCAGGCACTCTAAATTGTAATATGGAGTCAGTTCAGTCAAGCAAAGCATATAAAGTTACAAGTTCTGACATACTGCCCCCCCTAAGCTCTTCGGCTTGGGCTTGTGTGGGTACAGTAGGTGAAACTTTCTAAGCAGTTGCGGTGCGGATA
Organism: Heteronotia binoei; assembly: GCF_032191835.1. Classification (NCBI taxonomy): domain Eukaryota; kingdom Metazoa; phylum Chordata; class Lepidosauria; order Squamata; family Gekkonidae; genus Heteronotia; species Heteronotia binoei. The sequence continues at coordinate 114,683,680 of NC_083227.1, read as the reverse complement.
CGTCACTAGCTTTTACCCATTCATCACAGCTAGGAGGAAAGTATTTCCATCTTATCAGGTAGTATAGGGTCCCCCTTTGGACTTTAGAGTCCAGGATTTCTAGCACCTCATGGTGACTCTGACCCTTCACTATAGTCGGAGGCGGCTCCGGGGGACGAGGATGGAATTGCGTAGCTCCAGGATCCTTTCGAAGAAGGCTGCAATGAAAAACAGGGTGGATCTTACTCAGGGATTTGGGTAGTTCTAATTCCACAGTCACTTTGTTAATCACCTTCTTTATCTTGAAGGGTCCTAAGTATTTTAGTGCGAGTTTGCGACACCCCTGAGGTAAAGGCAAGTTCTTGGTAGATAGAAACACAGTTTCCCCTTCTTTCAAATCCCACTGAGGGGCGTGTTTTTTATCAAAGTGCTTTTTGTACTCCCTTTTCGCCTCTTCCAGGTTTTCCTGAATCACTTTCCATCCGGTTTTTATCCCCTCCCACCATTGTTGACACGAGGTGGTTTCGGTAGGTCCGGCGGGGAGGGGAAGGTTTGGAAAGGGCTTCCCCTCGTACCCATTTACTACCTGGAAAGGGGAGGTTTTGGTAGAGCTGTGAAAACTATTGTTGTAGCCGTACTCGGCGAATGGCAAGAGGTCCACCCAATTTGTTTGTTGGTAGTTAATGTAACATCTTAAATATTGTTCTAGAAGCCCGTTCACCCTCTCAGTCTGTCCGTCTGTTTGGGGGTGGTAGGCTGAGCTAAGCCCCTGTTCGATGCCAGCTAGTTTGCAAAACTCCCGCCAGAAGTTGGCAACGAACTGCGGCCCGCGGTCGCTAATGACCTTCTCAGGGAATGAGTGTAGCCTTACCACGTGATTGAAGAACAGCTGGGCTAGTTTCTTGGCTGTGGGTAATTTTTTGCAAGGGATGAAGTGGGCCTGTTTTGAGAAGGTGTCCACCACTACCAGGATCACTGTTTTCCCTTGGGAAGGGGGAAGTTCTACTATGAAGTCCATGGAGACCACGGCCCAGGGGCGGCTCGCGGTTGGGAGGGGGACTAGGTGGCCTGGCGGCTTCCCCCCCCCCCCGGCGCTTGGCCATGATGCATGTAGGGCAGGCCAGTACAAATTCTGAGACGTCTCGTTTTAGTTTTGGCCACCAGAATTGTCGGGTGATTAGATGGAGGGTTTTGACATACCCGAAGTGTCCGGCCAAGCGGCTGGAGTGACTTTGCTCTAGGATTTCCTTTCTCATGGATTTGGGCACGTAGATTTTCCCCTTGTGGAGCCACAGTCCACCCTCCCCTTGTTCCAGTCCTTCCGGACGCTCTGCTCCTTCCAACTCCGCCTCTGAAGCTAGCCGTTCCGTGGGGAAGGGAGCGGGCGAGTCGGTCTTTTTCCCGGAGCGGGTGGTGACCCCCCCCGCCACGGCCGAAGGGGGGACGAGAGAATCAATTACTTCCTCTCGCTGACTGTCATGTTGGGGCATGCGGGATAGGGCGTCGGCCAAGAAGTTTTTAGTTCCCGGGATGTGCTTCAGCACAAAGTCGAATTTTGCGAAAAACCCCGCCCACCGGATTTGTTTGGCAGTCAATTTACGGCGGCCCGTGAGTGCCTCTAAGTTTTTGTGGTCGGTCCAGATCTCAAACGGGACTCGGGCCCCCTCCAACCAAGACCTCCAAGTTTTCAGGGCGAACATTACTGCAAAAGCCTCTTTGTCCCACACTGACCAGTTTCTCTGTTCGTTTGAGAATTTGTGAGAAATGTAAGCACAGGGACGCAGTTCCCCCTCCTCGTTCCTCTGCATCAATATGGCTCCTACGGCGACGTCGGAGGCGTCGCATTGAACCACGAAGGGTTTTAATTCATTTGGGTGAGCCAATATCGGTTCAGAGGTGAAGAGCTGTTTAAGTTCTCGGAAGGCTCTGTGGCACTCTGGCGTCCAGACCAAGCGTGCCCCAGGTTTTTTCGCTGCCTCCCCCTTCCCTTTTGTTTTCAGCAGTTCGGTGAGGGGGAGCATCACCCGGGCGAACCCCTTAATGAATCCGCGGTAAAAATTTGCGAACCCGATGAAAGATTGTAGCTGCCGTCGGGTTCGGGGTGGTTCCCAATCCAGAACTGCTTGAATTTTGGCTGGGTCCATCGCCAATCCCTCCCCCGACACTCGAAACCCCAGGTAGTCTAGTTCCGTTTTGTGGAATTCACACTTAGACAGTTTAGCATACAGTTTGTTTTTACACAGCGTGGCCAGCACTTTTCTCACCAGTGGCACATGAGATTCGAGGTCTTTTGAATAAATAATGATGTCATCAAGGTACACCACCACCCCCTTGAACAGAAACTCCCTTAGCACTTCATTGATAAAATTCATAAAGACCCCCGGCGCGCCCTGGAGTCCGAACGGCATTACTAGGTATTCAAACTGTCCCATAGGAGTGTTGAATGCCGTCTTCCACTCGTCCCCCTCCTTAATCCTTACGCGGAAGTACGCGTCTCGGAGGTCGAGTTTAGTAAAGATTTTCCCTTCGGCCACCGTGTTCAACAAGTCTCTTATCAGCGGGATCGGATAAGCATTGGACATAGAAATCCTGTTTATCCCGCGAAAATCTGTGCAAAGCCTAAGCCCCCCATCCTTCTTCTTACGGAATAAGACAGGGGCTGCGTGGGGGGCCGTGGCGGGGCGAATGAACCCCCTTTTCAAATTTTTGTCAATGAATTTTCTCAGTTCTGCTTTCTCCGCCCATCCCATGGAGTAGAGCTTGGCTTTGGGTAAGGTCTGCCCAGGGATTAGTTCGATGGCACAGTCCGTGGGGCGATGCGGGGGGAGTTCGTCCGCTTCCCGCTCACTAAATGCTTTTTTCAAGTCCCTGTATTCCCTGGGGATCGATCCCACCTCCTCAAGAGTGAGGCAGAGTCTCTCGTTCTGGGGAGGCGCTTTCGGGCCCCACTCGGGCCTCCAGTGGTGGTGCTCGCACCGCCAGTCCGGAAACCTCATGATTTGTTCAGCCCATCGGATGTCCGGCTGGTGTTTGGCTAACCATCCGGACCCCACCACCATGTCGAACGAGCATGAGGGGGCTATGACGAAAGTCTCTATGCCCCAATGCTCCTCAGTCCCCACAGGGGTTGCCTGGGTCTCTAGGGTGCACGGTTCCCCCCTCATGGTCGACCCATCCATCTGTTCGAACTGAATGGGATGAGGTAGGGGGGATGTGGCTAATCCAAGGGCTTCCACCAGGCGGGGGGTGATAATGTCCCGGGTGCACCCGGAGTCAATCAGGGCTCGGGCGTGCATAAATCTCTTTAAGTTGGGGTTCAAAAGGGTGACCGCCATAAACAAAAGCCCCCCAGAGACTCTCACCGTTAGTAGTGCCGGCGTTTTGTCGACCTGCTTCGCGGCACCGATTAAAGCAGGTCGCTGTCGTTTCCCGCCGACTCCTGGTCCCAGGACTCCTCGCTGGACTCTTCCACGGTGGTAACTTCCTCGTCAATCGCCAAGGAGGTGGCGACGGTGCCCCGACTGGGCTCCTTAGCGCGTCCGCCTTTCTTCTTCGGAGCGGTGGGCACTGGCTTGGAGGGCGTCGGAGTTGCCGGCGGTTTCACCGGGCAGTTGGCTGCCAGGTGATTCGGGTCCCCGCATCTGAAACACTTCCGTGGGGTGGTTGAGGGGGTGGACGTTGTGGGCCCGCGCTTGCCTTCACCCTTGCCCGGGGAAGGGCTCGACTTGACCCCCTTCTTTCCCTGTTGTTGACGTCGCATCCCCACGTGCTGGAGGTCGGTCTCGACTTCCCCGGCGAGTTGAATCCACCCTACCAGGGTGTCCGGTCTCCCTTGGTGGTAACATCGATCCAAGATGTTGGCGTTCAGGCCATTCTTGAACGCAGTGTATTTCATTACTTCGTTCCAACCTCGGGCCGCTGCGCAGTGGCCCATGAATTCGGTGGCATACTCGCGCGTGGAGCGGTTGCCTTGCTCTATTCTCTGGAGGGCCGCCACGGCTTTCTCCTCGCGCAGTGGGTCTCCATACTGGCGCAGCATCGCCTGTAGGAAATCTGCAACGGTAGCCAGCTCGGGTTTTCGGCCAGTGTAGAGCCCCACGTACCATTTCTGAGCCGGTCCCCTCAGCCTGGAAGCGATGTGGGCCACCCGGCTGGCTTCAGTGGGGTAGCCTGCTCCCCAGTGCGTAAAAAAGGTGTTGCACTGAATGGTGAAGTATTCCACCGTGTCTCCGTCCTCATCGAAGGTCATTTTCAGCTCTCGGTGCCCCCCCCGTCTCCCCCGACTGGGGCGACCGGGGCGGGGATCACTGGGACGACCGGCCCACCCACCGGCAGGGCCGGAGGTCCAACCGGGGCCCCAGCCGGCGGCCCTGCTGGCGGCCCCGCCGGAGGGCCGGCCGGAGGCCCGACCGGCGGCCCGACGGGTGGGCCCGGCGGGGGCCCCGCAGGCGGGCCGGCCGGGGGCCCCGCCGGCGGGCCGGCTGGTACACCCCCGGGAGGGACTTGCCCGGCCGCCACTAATCCTTGGAGCGTGCGGATCTGGTCGCGGATCGCTCCCATGTTCTGCTGCATCTCTTCGGCCATCAGGGCTCGGGATGCATGGACCTGATCGTGGATCTCTCTCACCCAATCGTACAGCTCGTTGCGCAGTGTTCGGATTGGGTCCCCTCCGCCCTGGGTGCCGAGGCCCTCGTCTCTGGGCTCGTCCTCGTCCCCCTCTTCCACGCCCGTTGCGAGGGCGCGGTAGCGCTGTTCCGCTGCCTCCATGGCCGCCGTGGACTTCCTCGGGCTGTAAGTCCGTTGAGGGAAAGCATCCACGGAGAACGGCGCGGGGACTTTAATCTTCCTCCTCGCCCCCGTTACTTTCGGGTCGAGGGGTGCTTCATCGGGTGGGAGGTTGGGCTCTCCGTTGTCTGGTGCCAGTGCCGCCATCAGCCAGGTTGCCAGCACAGATAAGTCCAAATAAAAGGATTACTGTTATAATGTCAGAACTTGGATGAACTTCAAGCGAGTCCAATACTTGTAGCAAGTTAGGATCTTTATTGGAAGAACAACAGTACTATAGAAACGAAATAACAGTAATGGCGCATCTGGGCAGTTGGTTACATTTTATGCCCACAGCAAAGCATAATAAAACAATAAGTCACACGGGATCAAGTGAGAGTCTCTCCTTCCCAGCCATCGTTATCAGCAAAGGAGGATGCCCCCCTATTGCGAAGGCCAAACGGCCTGGCTTCAAAGCGCACCTGGGATGTTGAGCAGAGACTCTCTGCCGCCTGTCTTACCCCCTGGATATTTTGCATAGCAAAGGGCCTTGGGTCAGTGACCGCTGTCAGGCACTCTAAATTGTAATATGGAGTCAGTTCAGTCAAGCAAAGCATATAAAGTTACAAGTTCTGACAATCTCTGAAGAAGTCCTCGGGTTCTCCACAAGGAAGAACAAGGACTGGTTTGATGAGAACAATCAAGAGATCCAAGATTTACTGGCGAAAAAGAGATCTGCCTACCAAGCACATCTTGCTCAGCCCTCCTGTCCTGGAAAAAAAGCAACCTTTTGCGCTGCATGTAGCAACCTCCAGCGCAAGCTTCGAGACATTCAGAACGAGTGGTGGACCAAGCTTGCAGAGAGAACCCAGCTGTGTGCAGACACTGGTGATTTAAGAGGGTTCTACGAAGCCCTGAAGGCAGTATATGGTCCATCATATCAGGCTCAGAGTCCCTTGCGAAGCGCAGACGGCCAAGTGCTCCTCACAGACAAGGCATCCATACTGAACCGGTGGTCGGAGTATTTTCAGGTTC